>NC_140590.1:1330213108-1331580282 GCF_964204655.1 Triturus cristatus | reverse complement strand
CAAAGCAGCCTCGGTCCCTTTAGCAATTTTATCAATTGATAAATCCGGAATGTTCCAGACAGCATCCTCTGCAGACCCCCAACTGTCCCCAACTGCCTGAAGCGGCTCAAAGGTGCAGTTCAGATCACCCGCTAAAACAAAAAGATTATCGCTTCCCAGCCCATCGAAATACCTGTCCACTACGTCAACAATACCAGGGCAGCGGCCTCCAGGTAGGCCTCGTGCATAGATGTTAATTATAATCAGGTCCCGATGGACAACCTTACTCAATTTAATTCCCAAAAGGTCTTGATGTTCTACAAGTATTTCGGACAGATGGAATCCCAAGGCCTGCTTCACCCAAATCAGTAACCCCCCTGAAGCACGCCCTTTGCTACCGCTAATTGCAGGTTAAAAAAAATTAATAAACCCAACCCTGTGGATTGGAACCGTTGCCCAAGTTTCCTGGAGTAATATAATGTCGAAAGTATCTATAAATTCCAACCACTCCCTAGAGTGTAGCCGACCCTTGATCCCAGCCACATTCCAGGAAGCTACCTTTAGTGTATCATATGGAGTTGTTACATTATTTTTGGAAAATTGGGCCATTGGCACAGTAATAGCAGGATTCTCCACTTCCCTCGCTAGTTCTGCCCTTGTCTCCAGACTGAGAACCATACGTACACTATCCACCCCCACGGTTGCCTCTATAATATGCTCAGTGGACGCTTCAACCATCCCCCCTGTAAAGTTTAACATTAAGCCCCCCTCTTCAGCGTTCCCAGGGAAGGATTCTACCCTTTCAGGCCTAGTTACCACATTCCTACAACACTCAACAATACTGTTCACCCTAGTTGGTGGATGTAGTCAATCAATGGCCTCTAGATCGGAAAGGGGGCCGTAGCGATTGAAAAGTAATGGGTGTTGGGGGAGGTAGGGTGTTCTGACAGTTGGACGCCTCCTATCTAGTTATCTCATGGGTGGGGGGCCTGATGGAAATTTAAAGTGTCTTTCGGGATAGAAGTAAGCAAGCCCCAGAGTTTGTACATCCCCCAGTCTTGCAAACCTTACTTCCCTTCGAATAGACTCTACCACCCAAGGGTCCTTAAACGATACCAAGATACAATCACCCTCTAAATCTTTGGTCCCATGACCCACCCAATCTACTCTCCTCACGAATAGAATTTCAGTTGAAGTTGATGGCGGGAGGGGGCGATTTTTATTAAGCCAGAATACTACTTTGTTGCGTAGGTCCCTGTCAGTCTCTTTAATACCCTCCTTTACAGGTGCTACCCCAGTTAGCACAATGGTATATTGATTTGCTTCGAGGGGTAAATCTGTACGAAGGTGAACATTCTTAGGAGCGTTCCCCCCAGTATGGGTATTGGAATTACGAATAATGGCTGGCTTTCCTAAGGAAGGCTGGGATGAGGTACTAGGGGCGACGTTTGCACTGTCGTCCGACCAGCCTGCTTGTACCCGTTGCGCAATTAACTTGGAGGTGGCCTTTCTGGGTTCCTGCACCGAGGTGCCTACATCAGCAGTGCTAGTTTTGTCCCCAGAACCCCCCAGTGCTGTAGATTTGTTTGCTACAACCCCCGTTGCTTTACCAGAGCTATCATTGTTTATACACTTAATTTTACTTGCCTGAGAAGTAGAAGCCCCCGCTACTGTGGAGGGGATGGATAACTTCTGCAGCAAGCGCATATTCGTGTTCACTACAGACTCCAAAGCATCAATTTTTTTTTTTTTTTTTTTTTTTTGGAAAACCTTTATTGACAGTTCAATAGAGAACAAGTATGGGCCTACAACCCCCCGGGGCCGGCCGCTAAGCAATCAGAGCAAGAACAGGCAAGTGTAAACACAGGCAGCACATCGGGGAGCAGAATCGTGATGCTAATACTGTGAACAGCGTAAATAGGGCACCAGGAGAAAAAGGTTTTCGTTTTATAATGAAACGAGGCAGAAGGATCAGGTGCCAGACAATTTTCAAACAGCAATTACAGGTATGCAGAGTAATAGACGTAAACGATTTACAGCAATCTATTAGGTCAATGGCGCAAACACAAGAACATCAGGATGAGGAAGAATATCATAAGCAGTTGCGCTTGCAGTCCCCCGCCAGAACTCCCGGAGAGCACCCCGGAAATTGTGGTACACATGGAGCGGCAACGAGTCATAGCAAAGGAGGTGTATCACACTGATCCCAGAAAAAGAAAAACAAAAAGAATCAGAGAAGAAAAAGGAGGCCATAGAAAAAGAGATAAAAGATGAAAGAATCCCCTCCCCCAACCCCCCACCCTGCACCTCTGCAGATGAGTACGGCCCCCCCCCCAGCAGTGTGCCTGTCGCCCTGGAACCAGACCCGAAATATAGGAGAATAGGGAAAAAGAAGTAGGAAAAGAACCCCACCAGACGGGGGGGGGTAGAGAAAGTATTAATAAACTGGAGGAGGGCTTTCAAAACATACCCCCGGCTTCTCCCTCCCGCACGGTAAGTTTCCCCCAAAGTGAACAATAAACAGGACAAAAGCGATCTTCTCAAAGAAAGATGGGGAGCATTATGCACCTATTATGCTGTTAGCTATGCCAGGAGAGCACGCAACCCCTGAGCCCGCCCGTCCACTAGATGACCACCCCTGAAGGATCAGCCTTATCCCTGACCACTCTTTGAAATTCCGCCCATGCCTACCCCTCGACCCAGCACCATATCCGATGTTCCAAGGTAGAGGATTGTCCAAAAACGTCCGAGAAACGACGCACACAGGTGGGGTGGAAGTCTCTGAGCATCAACACAGTCCGCAGCGTGGAGAAACAGGCTTCCCAGTGCTGCCCCAGGATATGCACTGCACTCAAGGTCCAGGAAGGCAGAAGCAGCCAAAGCAGACAATAGTTGCTGAAGTTGTCCCTGGGTCGCAGGAGGGCACGTACGGGACGAGGCTACCACATCCCACTCAGGTCCAATGCCTCCAGGACAGATCAGGCCCTCAGCTGGACGAACACATTGTAGCATACTGGCCTGAGTGTCCAGCCGTGCACTAACCTCAGGGGTGGCCGCCAAAGTGCCCTCCTGTGCGCAGTGTGGGTAGTCCCTGTGTACGTGCGGACAGGCGGGCCGCCATTGCCCCAACGCTGACGCCACACCGTCGAGCTTACCCCCCAAGACCCCGACACCATGAATCAAGGAGGAGTGAAGAGCACCAAGGGCCTCGAGGAGGTCGCCGTACCCCGGCACAGCTCTCTGCGATCGCGCCGCCACACTCCCAAAAATCGCACTCTCACAAGCCCGCTGCGACCCAGCGGACAGGATGGTAGGCTTCATCGCAACAAGATGGCCGCCAATTATGCCCGACCCTCACCGGGGCCGGGACCCTGGGACAAGCGTCTCGATGTTCACGTCGCTGGTGACCGGGTTCCGGGGGCAGGCGAAAAGTTATCCGTTGCGTGGTCACGGGCAACAGTCGTCCCCACTACGGACCCGCTCCCGTAAAAATCCGGGGGCGGCCCGCAATGATCAGGGCAGGATACGGGCGGCGGCCGGGCAGCTCACCATCAAAGGCAGGGGCAGCCACCGGAGGATCTGAGAATTGCACCCACGGGCATGCACTCGGTCCACTACACTTGACAGTAGAAACGACCACGACGAAATGTAGGTCGAGTTTGGCACCGCTCCGGTGGACCGCCTCCGCCCAGTCACAACAGGCCGCTGTTGTTGAACTGCCACCCGGCCACAGCGTCCACTTGAGGTCCCGGCTCCAGGGCCGCACAGGCCGCAAAGTTCAAATGAAAGTTTCTCCGGCGATACCGCAGCCAGAAACCTCGGAGTCACACAGTCGGGTGCCACTCTCCTTCAGAAACACGACCACGTAGCACAGGTTGAGGATCTTGTGCAGGATATCCGTGCGGGATGCGGAGGTTCACGGAGCCGGGAGTCTACGCTGCCCTCCCGGTCGCCATCTTGGCTCCTCCCCCCAAAGCATCAATTTTAACGGTCATCAACCTGGTTCGCTCCAGAACGGGAAGCAGGAGAGTTTTAATCATAGCCTCCATTTTTACCAACAGGATTTCATCGCTATTAAGACAGGTAGGGCATGAATCTGATGAACGAAGGGGAATTAGAGAGGGGCATAATACATTGGGAAGTACCGGGGGGAGTTGCGGAGCAGTGGGCAACAGCGAACCAACAGCACAAGTACTGTTAGAAACGTTTAACTTATGCAACTTCTGATCTCTCCCCCCCTGACGGCTCTGGACCTTTTTCCTTTTACGGGCTGGTTGTCTCGATGAATCAACCACTACCGGTGGATTCGACTCAGAATTATTAACTATGTCCACACTATCTGAGCCCCTATCTTTATCCCCGCTATTCTGAGTATCATCCAAGCTCAAATCAATATTGTCTACAGAATGTAGAGAACCCACCCCTTCTCCTTCAACATGCGTTAGTGCCTCAGTCGGTACTGAGGATGAGCTATTAGACAAGACTTGAGCCACAGGGCTAGAAATTGTAGCAAGGGCACCCAGAGAGGAACGCTTACCACTGACTAAATCTAGGGAAAGTCTTTTCTCGGCCATTGCTATTTCTTTTTCTAATATCCCAGTTGCTCGAGTTATGAAGGCATCAATCGGTCCAGAAACTATCCCCTTAGAAGTTTGCAGTTGAACTGTACGATCTTTACCAGACCTTAAAGACATATTAAAGTATATTGAGGCAAACAATACCTAGAACAAACCACAATCTGTATTAATGGATGGGTACCCTCTACGATGGGATCCAAAATAAGATAGGACAGAAAAACAATAATTGTAGTCCAGTCCAACCTCGTCCAATCACGGGCGGCCACAGACTTGTCCCGGGCTGCTCCCGTGTGCTCAACGTGTGAGTACTAATCCTGATATAGGAGGGAGGTGTTTGGGGGGCGGGGCAAACAAAGTGAGCACCCAGGTGCAGGTGATGTCAGCGCAGGGACTCCTGGAAGATGGGGTCCCTGTGTCTGGGGCTCAATGTGCCAAACGGTGGATAACCCCCAAGCTCCCTCCCTCGACTTGTCTCAACAGTCCTCTTGTAAATACGAAGCAGCAATTGACAGCCTTGTTTCGGGAACCAAGAGAATCGGCCCAGCCCAGCCTCCCGCGGCCCCTGACGGCCACAGACGGCCCGCCCTTTGCCCGGGCTTAGTCCGGCGCCGCCCGCGCGCGTCCCGCGACGCGGAGGGAGCCTCGGACTTTTGTGCGCCTCCGGGCGCGTAACTGGCGTCAACAGGCGCTCAGGCGCCTGGGAGTTGTAGTCTCCCCTGAGCGATGCAGTGGCGGCAGTGGCGGCAATGGCGAGGGACAACGCAGCTTTCCTGGTCCGGAACGGCAGCGGCTGTAGAGGTAGGGCAGGGCACCAGTGGGTAACAGTAAAGTCCCCCGGTCGTCGCAACATCCTCTGTTGATTTGAGCCTCCCCGTAGTAGTAATCTCCTTCTCCTCCCCTGTAGCTCTTATGATGTCATTGCTATGACAATAGAACGTTCTTGTTTGAATGTGAATTACCTGTTAGTATCCTGGGAGCTGTGGAGGTTAACGGTCAATAAACATGAAGTGTCTCCACATACCTGTATCAGCGTGAGCACTTCAATTTGGCAACGAGTTGGCTGACCGCTAAGTGCCTCCACCCACATGTGCACCTCCTGCTGTTTCGTTCCTGTGCTGCCAGTCCAGTATTCCAGTTGCTCTACCTGACGCCGTCAGCTGCTGGGAAGTGCTTCCTTTCGTCATCCCCGTCCATCCAGTTTTGCCCTTGAAGGTTGAACACCGATGGGATTTCGAATCTCGGTGTTGTTAGAGGGTAATTAGTGGAACGTGGGCGCTTTAGAAAATTTCACTCATTTGGTCTCTGGCTGTTGCGGGAGAAACTTTGCTTAAACGTGAGTCAGTTCTTCTCTTTTCCAAATTTGGAATTTTCCATACCTCTCCTGCAAGCAACCCCGAGTGTGGCTATTTCTGGGTTTCCTCAACCCCATACTTTTCTTTCGAGTCTTGGGAGCACGGAGATCATTTCCCTCTCGTGTGTGTTTGCTGTCGAATCCATTGAGTATTTGGGGCACTGTATTTCTGGAGAAGGAATTGTCCTTAGAGAAGGTCTCATCGAGGCTATTGTGAGTGCTCCTTGCCCTTCTTCAAAGGAACTGGTGTCTTCGTTTTTGGGAATGTGTGAATTCTACACTAAATTTATTCCTAACTTTGCAGCAAAGACTGTACACATGAGAGAGTTACTGAAGAAGAGAGCCACATTTATCTGGTATCAGTGTACTCTTTCAGTTCATGCCAGTCTACGGACTAGGGGGTATAATTTCTCAAGTTAAACAGGGAAAAGAATACACAGTGGGATTTGCATCACAGGCTTTACGGCCTAGTGAAAAGAACTACTCCGTTATCGAGCGTGAGCTGTTGGCGTGTTGTTGGGCAGTGGAGAGGTTCAAATGTTTCCTGTGGGGGAGGACTTTTAATCTACTCACTGACCATAAACCACTTGTTCCCATTCTTGAAGGTAAAATTGTAAAAGTTCATACCCCAAGAATTGCCAGGTTAAGCTCAAAGTTGCTTCAATATAATTTTGAGGTTACCCATATTTCTGGGGGAAAGAACACCAGGGCTGATTTTCTATCAAGGTTTCCTCTACCTGTTCCCAAGCACGCCTTTGATGATGAACTTGATGAGGAATGTTTGATTGCTGCGGTCGATGTTTGCTCCTTGGGTTGTTTTTCAGAACAGGAGTGGTTTTGTGCAATGGAGTCTGATTCTGTCCTTAAGAGTGTCAAAGAGTTCATTATCTCAGGATGGCCAAAAGAAAAACATTTTGATGGTCATCTTCATCCTTTTGCTAAAATTGCAGATGAACTCACTTTGGAGGGGGGTGAAATGATCATGCGGGGAGAAAAATGTGTTCCTCCTGAGTCGTTGAGAAGCCGTATCATTGACTATGGCCATGAGGGACATCTTGGGCAAACTAATACGAAAAAGAGAATTTGTGCTATCTATTAGTGGCCCTCCATGGACCGTCAAATCAATGATGTTGTGAAAGGTTATCAAATTCTTTCAGATTCTGTTTGCAAGAGAGGGTTTCCCTAAAGAAATTGTATCTGACAATGGGGTGCAGTTCACCTCTAAAGAAATGTCTTATTTTTTGTGCCAGTCTGGTATTCTTCAAAAGCGAGTGGCACTCAATCACCCACAGGTCAATGGTTTTATTGAGCGTACCAACCGTATCCTAGTTGAGTGTATACAATGGGCTGTTTCTTCCAGAATAGATATTAAAGAAGCTGTTCAAAGTATGCTTTGGGCACATCGTACAACTCCAAGTTCCATTACAGGTTCCAGCCCTTTCAAACTCCTCAGGGGCAGAGAAGCTTTGTTTCATATGTGTCCTGCTTGGATGAACAAATGGGGTGCTTTTAACAAGTCTGGGATGTCTCATGATGTGACTGGTCCATGTGATCAATCTGTTTTGCCCAGCTTAAGAGACTTCAAATCTAATGTTTATGTGGGTGGTTGGGTCAAAATCAAGTCGCCTCACAATGTTCCTAAAGGTCTATCAAAGTTTGGTCCTCCTGTTAAAGTTGATGCTGTTTCTCATTGTGCTGATCACTTCCGATTACTTTTGTGGTACTTACATTGGACAATTTGTCAGTTTCTGTCGATATTAACCCTTCTTGCCTACAAACAAATCAGTATTTTTATAAATGTCCAATTTCCAGCTGCGCCAATGGTGTTTCAACTGAAGGTCAGTTAGATGGTCCTCTTCAGGACACCTAATTATCGAGCAGAAGCAGAAATATAAGGACCTCAGGGTCCTCATATAAAATATATCTACACGAACACAGGGTCAGAGGTGCATGGAAGTAAGAAAGATGCCCGATAACATAGGCAGGGTTCTAATATGACTGCAAGCTACCCTCTTCCAGAGGAGCAGCGGCCACAGATTACAATGATCTTGTGGGATGCCCACAAAGGGTCTTCTAGGCATGCTTTTTAGGCCAGTCTTCAGTATACTTTCTCACACACATCACATGGTCTTTTAGAAATCTAGTGCAGGTTGCCATTTCACTTAGCATTGATTTTCGTGCCTCACTGAGTGAAGATGGATTTAATGTTCGAGCTGAAGGCGAGTATTAAGTCTTTACTGCAACTCTTGAAACAGCAGCAATAAAAAAGACACCAAAATAAGGACATACACAGAATCATTTGACATCAAACTGTTCTACCACTCCTCTTTATTGTCATTCCTTGAATAGATAAGTCTTTTTTCCCCTTATTACACACAATGCATGGTATAACTAACTTCCACCCGCTATGTTTTATATGTGATAAACTGCCTTTTTTTGTGCTATTCAAAAAAATTTATTTTGAGCATGACAGGTGATGTTAATTATGACATGCATTGTGCGTGCTATGAACGATTGATTCCTGGAGAATTTCAGCCATGTTTGAGTCGAACCATAATTTAGTATTTAGCTGAGTTTTAAGATTTTGTGTTTTTTATGATACAATTTTTTCCCAACCCTCAGGGTTGGCTGCAGAGCCTTGCCAGGCACTGATTCCAACTGACCGCAGGTAGACTACACCCAGTGCTTTTGGTCTTCTTTTTCTCATTATAATAATTTTTCTGAATTTCTGCATGACCACAACACGGGCTCTATATACCATAACAACTTACACTTCGACGTGGATGCGATCTATCAAAAAGACGAAGTTCATTTCACAGGCAACAGGGTGTTCCTCAACAACTCAAAAAAACTGCATCCTGTTCTATGTCTAGTTATCATCTATACAGAATAAACACAAAGGCTCTTTTCAGAGCCAACCCCTTTCCCAAACACTGCTTCTTTTTGTTTTCAAATCCTTTTTTCAAAGTTCTCCCTTTGATTCACTGTGGTTCCTCTACAAAATAAGTGGTCTTCTGGCTACGTTGTAGGCCGATCCGCGACCGATCCTGATATCTCTTCTCAACCAAAAGCACACATTCAATACAAAACAAAATATTTAATACAAACCTATCCTATTCCGGGGGGCGTTGCCAAGCTGCGGACCAAGATGGCAGCGCGGCATTGAAGCTCCATCAGCTTTTCCAGTTACGTTGCTCAAATCCCCCATGTAGGCCAATTGGGTCGCCGTGAGCCTGCCACCGATCGATCCCTGAATGACCGCTGTGGCCGGTGAACTTGCCCGCATGAAGAATAGAGCAGTCGCTGCATAGATCTAGACATGGGAGGAGCGGAGCATGGTCTAAGTAATGGCGGCGGCCACTGCCAGGAATATCCAGCGATCGTAGGCGGAAAGGGAGCCGAGGAAGTGTGCTCAGATGAGACGGAGAGGACGCCTGGACGGTGAGTATGCCGGGCACGGGGCTTGTAATTGCGCTGCCCTCACTTTGCCCGATCTTGACCCGGACTGTGCGGCGGCCTGTTTGGCTGCTCGCGCGCTGAGCTGTGCGCCCCATTGCAATTCCTAGATGCTACAGGGACAGGACCCGCAGGCGTCCCCGTGTGATGGCCTTTGGGCAGCTCATTTGCTCACGGCGGGAGATTGGCTGGGATAGCGTTTCGGCTCGCGCCCGGTTGCATCCCCCTCCCACAGTCACTACAGCACCGGCGGCCTGACGAGGGGCTATTACCACACTGCCTCCTGAGCGGCCGAGAATCTCACGCATTGACTGACTCCTGCCACAGCCAAAATATACTCTCTTTACTTTCTGTGCAATCCACGTGCCCACAAAGGTGGGCCCCATCACGCCATGGGCGCCCGCTGTCTCTAACCGGCTGCCTCAGGGGTCACTCTTGTTAACTCCACACAGTTGCTGCAACCGCCATTGGCGCCCGGCACTACTACTCCTGCTGGACTTCTATTGTGCGCGCTCGCCCTTTGGCACCCCGCTTCTTCAGGCATCTAGTGGATTCTGCTACACAGCCAGCTTACATCGTTTGCTCCCTAGGTGGGGACCTTGGTACGTCTCTCCCTCCTGTGTTGGGTTCACTCTGTGGGGTGAGGCGCTCTGGTCCCTGCCCTCGGATTGCACTTTCGCCCTGGGCTGTCCTACTGCAACTTGTCTCTGACACTAATGTGCGGCATGGGCCGCAAAGACCCTAAACACAGAATCCTGCCCTTTGAGAAGCTTGTTGAAACAGCGCCAGAGAGCGGTTCAGGAATGGCGGAGGGTGGACAAGAAACGGAGAGGCTAGACGACCACACGGGTCAGGCTGGTTCACTGCTGCGGGAAATGAGAGCGGGATTCAGAGCCCTGGACGGTCGGTTTGACGCTCTGGACAGGAGTCTCGCAGATCTGGGTGCCATTATCCAGGTAAGTTACCGACACCTTGATGGCGCAGAAGCCCGCATATCCGACATCGAAGATGGCACAGCAAAATCCATTAAAAGACTTGAGCGCGTAGAACGCATCCTCAAACACGTGGCTGTCAAGAATGAAGACTTGGAGGCGCGCAGTCAGAGGAACAACATTCGCATTCTGGGCGTGCCGGAATCCACCACCACGGGCCGCCTGGACGTCTGTGTAGAGATACTGCTGGCTGACATGTTCGGGAGGGACTCCTTCACTCCTGGCTTTGTGATAGAGCGGGCCGACCGCACGCTGGGCCCCCGGCCCAATCCTGGCTGCCCGCCGCGACCCATCATTGCCCGTGTGATGAACTTTAGGGACCGGGACCCTGCTCTGTGCCTCGCTAGAGAACGAGGCGACACCATATGGCAGGGCTCGAAGTTATCGCTCTACCAGGACTTCACTATCATGGTTTAGGAGGCCTGCCGCATGGAGTTAAAGCCACTCTTAGGAACCTCAGCTTAAAATACGGCATGCTGTATCCAGCCAGACTGCGGGTGGCGGTAAACAGCAGGGCCTGTATTTTTGACAGCCCCACGGAGGTCCAGGAATTCTGCCCGCTCGCACAAGCAAAACACTCAGACGGTTGCAGATGGCATTCGGACTCTCTCCGCCACATAGCGGCTCTGATGCAAGCATGGAGCTCTTCTCTGGGGCCGGCACTGGCTGATCCAATCCTGCTGCTTTCTTCCATTGGTCTATGAGAACATTGGGATGTTACTCTTCCGCTTTTATCGCTTCACATAACAGGTTAAATGGCGTGGCGTTGCCACCCCCCACTGGTGAACACCGTGGTTTTGTTTTTGGTTTTACGGATGTACCTTTTCAGGGTTTTTTGCATTTTCCTGTTGGGTCGAATGGTACTCTTGGCATTTTAGTCACTTTTGTTATGCCTTACTTGTTTGGAAGTGGCGCTGGGTGGGGGGGTGAGGGGGGCATTTGCGATTACTTAGTCACGTTTGGTTGTTTATCCACTTGTTTACAGTCACACTCCACAGTGTATTGCTACTAGATGCACTCTTTGGGTGGTGGGGGGGGGGGACAATTGCTACTATTTGGTCACATCCGATTGCTCATGTGCTTGGTCACAGTCAAAAGCCACATTGAATTGCTCTGAAATGCATTTAATATTCTAGTTTCGCCCCTCAAATGGCCAAGCTAGGTAGCATTGGAGGACCCTCAGACCTGTCTTTGATGTCGTGGAATGTCCGGGGCCTTAGTGATAACCGCAGGAAACATCATGTCCTACATTATTTACTGCGCCATAAAGTTGACATTGCCTTTCTACAGGAGACACAGTTGCCCACATCTGAGCCCGCCCGCTTCACTTCAAGTTGGGGCGCACACAGATATTTTGCCAATTATAGCAACTACGCCAGGGGCACTGCCATTTTTATACACAAGAGGGTCCCTTTCAGCCCCCGCACGATTGTGCGAGACGGCGAAGGCACATATACCATTGTAGTTGGGACATTGATGGGACACGGGGTAGCTCTGCTGTGTATATATGGCCCGAACACTGACTCCCCCAACTTTTTTCACTCTCTGCTCACTCTGCTCCTTAAACTGGGCCCCATGGCTTTTCTAGTAGTCCTCCCCAAATTTTTATACCTTTTCAACAACATTCCCGTACACCTTCCAAACAGTTTTTTCTCGTCGCTCAGGTCTCACTTGATATGATTGGTTTGGGGTGATAAACGGGCCCGAGTTCGCTGGCAAGTACTCACTCTCCCCTAAGACAGAGGCGGCTATGGGGTTCTTGATTTCCATTTGTGTTATTTAGTAGCTCAGTGTAGCTACATGTATGCCTGGTATTACCCAGACACCAGGATCCCTTTTCTTCGCCCTGAGTCTGACCTAGTCCTCCCCGAACAATTATCCACGGTTCTCCCCAAAGGCCTCCCCAGAGACCCAAACAACATCCAGACAGTCTCCAAAACTAGTTGGGCCTGGGAAAAGCTTCGGCGGGTCACCCACACGGCCACTATGTACTCAACAGCCTTACCACTCCCAAACGCCCGCTGACTACCGATTACAGGTGAGCGGGTGGTGCAGCGCACCTTAACCAAATTTACCATCCCAAAAACTGGAGACTTGTTCCCGGACGGCCAGTCCTTTGCGGTCAGTGACGACACCCGCTTCCCTAACGCCACGTTTATGGACAGGTTTTTGCTGGGGCGAATTCAATCTGCTATGCACGCCACACTGCCCAGCTTTTCCCTTGTACCAGAATCGTTCATCCCCTTATCGCTAGTTATTGAAAGCGAACTGGGTGGCCACCTTATCTCCAAATTGTACAAAGCATGTGTGAGACTCATTCCTGTCAAAGATGACAAGCTCCACAGGGACTGGGAGGGGGATTTGGGTAGCCCAATAACAGATAATCAGTGGGCAGCCTGCTGTGCAGTCACGAAAGATGTCTCGCTCAACAGCCGACACAAATTACTACACTTAAAGTTTATGCGCAGAATATACATCACACCTGCCAGAGTCCACAAACTAGACCCGTCCAGAGCCCATTGCTGCAGCAAATGCGCGGCCCCCTGTTAAAATGTAAAATCTGATTCTCTCGTTTTTTGATTAAGCTATGCTCATCCATTTTTCACCCCTGCCCTGCTTCCAGCCTGGCTCTATCCTTGACACTGCATCTGTATAAACATGAGTAAAGAATCTAGATTGGGGCATTGTAGGCTGTGTATGCATGCAGAGTCAGCGCAAAAGAACAGCTGGCAACTGCTTGGGGTTTTTCAGACAATGGTAAAGCCTCAAGTAAAGTTTACCCAGATAGCATATCTTGTTGTGTAGCTTCAGGACATGACAATTGCACAAGGCTGTCGATCCTTACCGGTACCTCATGTGTGTGTTAATCCCAAAGCTCTATTTACCTCTGGGCGTCCCTTGTTTGTGATCTTTTGCTATAAAAACCCATGTAATTATCGTTCAGTGTGCTCTCTCCTTGAGCATCTCTATGGTGCTTGTCGGACGAGGCCTCCATTCATGAATGCTAATAAATGACCTATGGTTTGTACTTCGCTTCAGTGTCGATTCCTCCGTACTTGTTAAGAACCAGTGGACGAAGTGGTGACCCTGCACCTGTGGGTTATTAATAATCTGCTTCCACAAATTGGTGCCCAAACGTGGGGCCCCATCAAGGGCTTGCAGTCGGATCAGGGGAGGAGGTCGGGTCGGTGAGACGAAATTCGCTGAGGGGCGCCCCACCTGAAGAGACTAGTGTTTATTGTGGTCCAAGGTGATTTGTCAGCTCTCCAACGCTGATCTTCCTGGTGGCTGCTGGCCTTGACGGGGTCCTTCGGATGTTCATTCTTTTGGATCAGGAAGGATCGACAGGTGGGAGTCGAAGACTACACATAAGGTAAATCTGTATTGAACCGGTTCATTTGGTTAGGATTTGTTTAGTATTTGCTTGGCTTGGCATTTGTTTTTGGTATCCGTTCGGAATTTGAAATTTGGAATCTGTTTTGGAACTTGCTATTTGTTTTGACTAACATTTTTTCCTTACAGGTAATGTGAGAATATTTTTATTTATTTATCTCTGTTTATAAGTTTTTTATATCTTATCTAACATGCCTGTAGTTAGTACACTTTGGAAGTTTTGTTGCTGCTGCTGCGATAAGCAGAGAATTTTGGAAGCAAGTCATCCGGCGCCACCAGAAGGTATGCCGAATTTTGAGATGTACATCAAATATGGTATTTGTCCCATAATGAACAATGCATTGTGGAACAAATATACAAAAGGGGATCCCCAGTTGCAATGGTGATTAGAGGGAACAATGGACCCTCACAAACTCGAGTATTTAGAGAAACAATTGTTTTTAAAGAAAGTTAGGCCAGCTATGTTTGACAGTTTGCGCATGTTGATAAAGGAAGTAAAGGAGAGGCAGCTGAAGGCAGAAAAGGTACAAAGGAAACAGGAAAGGAAGACAGTATCAGAAGTAAAAGGAAATGAAGGATAAGGAAGTTCAGGAGAAAAAGGAATGTTTAGATAGAGAGCATAGATTATTAATTCCTAAGGAATATATAGTTAGACCAACAGTAGCAGTCCAGGTCCACCAAGAAGATGTGGATTCAGGTATTGATGGATTATTGTTTGAACGACCCCCGCCCCCATATCTACCTTTAACACCTCTTCCCCCTGGACCACCAAATGTCATTCCCCCCTGTACCTCCGGCTCCACCTCCTTTGCCTGCGGTTGTCCAGCTCCCTATTTTTCAACCAGTACTGGTACATCTTTTACCCCCTCCATCCCAGGCCACTGCGCCCCCATCCCAAGCCACTGCGCCTCCATCCCGGGCAACTACACCCGAAATGACTGATGATCCTGTACTTTCTGTATCTGTCCTGACCCCTCGAATTCTGGATGCGATAAGGTTGATGGTATTAAATTGGTTGAGTGATTTAGAAATGGAAGTTGGAGAAATTATAGATCAGATACAGGATTTTCCTGGGGGCGAGCTTCTTTGTCTCATAAATAAGCTTTCTCATCAACTTATGGTCCAATGGAAGATGACTACAGGACAAAATGGCTCTGATGATGTTAGGGCTATTAATCAACAGTGTCAGATAGGAGCCTTCCCTGTAAGTAGAGTTAACACTGCCATAGCAACGATAATTGGATATTGTAATAAACTCTTTTCCTCTCCGCGAATAAGACCTATGAGGGAAGCCGCGCCACAGTTCCTTCCTGGAAGAGGGAATGCAGATAATGATGACCCCAATAGTCCTGATGCTAGAGCCCATTTTTTGTACAATTGGATATATACACCCTGGAAAAGGACGGATGTACTCACTTTAAAAGCCTCTTTACCAGACATACGGAAAAATCCTAGAGGATTTTATGATGATGTACAGGCAGCCATTGATTCTTGTATCATGACCTTAGCTGATATTGATATGTTTTTGGTATGATCCTGCCGCCAGATATGTGGTGACTTACCCGGAAACAGGATCATGCTTGTTGATTTGGGAGGAGACTGGGCTGCCATAGTAGCAGCCGATTGGGATAGGAAGCCTGGTAAGAAACCTAGTCAGCTCATACTGGATCTTCCTGGAAACATATTCACTTATATAAAACCGATAGTCCTGGCAAGAAAAATAGATTGGGCACTTCTCACTGCTTGTAAACAAAAACAGGGAGAGGCCATTCCTGATTCCTTTACTTGCTTTTAGGAAGTGTTCCACGATTTTAGTGGGCAAGATACATCTACACCTACAGGTGCACATTTATTTGCAGATCGATTCGTGGGAAATTTATTAGTTATATTGGTTCGCTTAAAGAATTCTGAGAGTACATGGGCTTCAGTAACCCCGAAAGCTATATTAGATATGGCTGAGTATTATCAGAATCAGGTGACCACTGAGCAAGAACGAAAAGAAGGAAAACTAAAAGAATTGAAAACTAGGGTAATGATGGTCCAGGCCTATGGACCTCAAGGTCGAGGCCGTGGTCAAAATTATGGTCAGAATTTCAGACAAACACCTCCAGTAGGGCCACCGTGTAGACAAACTCCACTAGGGCTGGATCAATGTGCTTATTGTAAGGAGAAAGGACATTGGCGTTCAGAATGTCCTGTTTTAGCTGCTGGTGAGAGAGGAAGGGGACAAGTGAATGGTAGTCGGGGGACTTCAGCTCCCCCACAGCAGCCACAGCAGGTTCAAGCTCCAGAGAGAAATAGGTCAGTAAATTATTTTGATCAACGAAATAATCAATATTCTATGGAGGATTGGGAATAAGAGGAAACTGTGGGAACACATTTTGCCTAGGATAGCGTAGGACAAGGAGGACCAGTTGAGATACCTGTAGATCAGTCAGGACCCTATATAACAGCCACCATACTTGGGCAGGATCAGAAATTTTAGTGGATACAGGGGTGACACATAGTGCGATATCTCAGAAACTGGTCCCTGGGACACCCTTATTTGGACAAGTAATTACATCTATAGGATTTGATGGGACACCAACTCCTAGCCCTGTGTCCCAAAAACTACCTTTGCGGGTTAAGAATTTAATCACTACAGCCCTCTTTTTACTTCCCCCACATGCTCCAGATAATCTGATGGGACTTGATCTTTTGAAACATTTCCATGCTACTATACATTGATCCTCATCTGGAGTACATGTCATTTTTGGGAAAAAGACATTGCCTAAACAATATAATTTTTTTTTATGTTCGGATCTTGATTCTGTCCCTTCATGTGTTTAGGCTATTGCTGACACAGATGTGGGAAGAATGGACATTTCCCCAGTACACATACAGGTTCGGGAGGATGCTTTCTTACCAAGGGTCCCGCAATATAAAATATCAAAGGAAGGTGAGGATGCGCTGATATCTATCATTGATGACATGATACGTACAGGAGTTGTTGAGGAAGTTTCCTCTAATGTATACAATATCCCCATTCTCCCCATCCTAAAACAGGGCGATGGAACAGGTGACAAGATTTATCGATTTGTGATTGACTTAAGAGAAGTCAACAAAATAGTGATTCCTCAATATACTGTTGTCTCTGATATTACGACCTTGTTGACATTAATCCCACCTACAGCTACTGTATTTTCCGTTATTGACCTCAAGAATGCCTTTTTCTCTATTCCTATACATGAAAACAGTAGATATCTATTTGGGTTTTCATTACAGGGCCGCTCATTTAGATTTTGTAGGGCTTTACAAGGCTATACAGAAAGTCCTAGCATTTACAGTCAGGCACTTAAACGACAGTTGGATGAACTTCTTTTGCCACTAGGAGTTACACTTGTGCAATATGTCGGGCATTTTGTTAGCAGCAGACACAGTTGAGCATTGTAAAGAGGCCACTCTCTCCCTATTACATCATCTTGCTGTTAAGGGACACAAGGTCTCTAAGAATAAGCTGCAATATTGTCAGTCTGAGGTCACTTATTTGGGTCACCTCTTGTCTAAGGAAGGCAGCACTCTGACTAAAGACAGGATTCAAACTATCCTAAAAATTCCTATTCCAAGTACTCAAAAAGAAGTCAGGGCACTTATTGGTATTACTTCCTACTGTAGACAGTGGATCTCGAACTTCTCACTTATCATCAAACCTTTTTTGTCCCTTGTTACTAAAGACACTCCCTCTCCTCTACCATGGACATCTGAATGTCAGGAAGCATATCAGAAGCTTTGTGCATTCCTTTGATCTGCTCCAGTGTTAGGCACTCCAGACTATGCTAAGCCTTTCATATTATGTGTACACGAGATAGAAGGATGTGCATTGTCAGTTTTGACACAACCATATGGTAATAAGCATCGTCCATGTGCTTATTTCTCAGCTGTATTCGACCCAGTGGCCAGAGGACTTCCAGGTTGTCTTAGAGCGGTTGCTGCCACCGCTATCTCTATACGACAATCTGAAGGGATAATGTTGAGTAACAAGCTTATGGTTAGGGTATCACATTCTGTAGATGCACTCCCGAATCAGACCAAGACACAATACTTGACTAGCGCTAGACTCCCAGGATACAAACTTACGTTTTTGGCACCCCATATTACACTGAAGAGATGTTTGACATTGAACCCAGATACATTGTTACCTTTAACCCTGGGCGTAGTTTGCGTAGTCGCGCTACGCGTAGCTACGCGAAGTTGCAAAAGCACTTCACAAGGGCGTAGTTGCTAGTCCCGCCCGTTCGCGATGCGCTTTTCTTGCTCGCGAACGCATATTGCGTGTTCAGTAGTCTGTTTGCGTGCTCGGGGGATAGTATCTCGCGAACTTACCCATGCGGTCGCCTATGGGCACAGCCATCTTGTTTTTCACTTGTCCCGCCCGTTTGCGATGCCTTATTTTCTGTTCCGGGTCACGTATAGCGTGTTCGCGATGCGCGTTTTACGTGTTTGCAATGCTTTTTGCGTGCACGTGGGGAATTATCACGCAAACTTACCCACACGGTCGCGATGTGCGCGGCCATCTTGTTTTTTCACTCTATTTCTTTTTTGCAGAGTTTTATATAGGACGAACTTGACTCAAATCCAATCAGGTGCATAGCACTAGTTACGTTACATTAGGACACACATTCATTCATTCTTTGTTAGGCACAGGGAGATTAAGTGATTTGCCCAGAATCACAGGATGTTCAGCGTCATTACCGAGACTCAAACCCAGTTCCCCAGGTCCGAGGTCGAGCGCCCTAGCCGTTAGGCCAACTCCTCTCTCCAACTCTATGCTATGGTTCTGGGGCCTGCTTTTCTATCCTCCCTCTATCTTTGCCATCCTTAGGTTTTTACACTGTTTTTCTGATCTTTTTTATTTATTATCTATCCCTCTCTGTCCCTAAGTCTATATTTTGCATTTTATTTCTACATTTACTGCGTTTTTTTTACTTTTCTACTGTTTTATATTATTTCTTTCTTTAAGCTCCTACCTCTTCCCCTAACTTTATTTTTCCCTACTAAATTTTCTTTTCCGGCTCCCGCTCACCCCAGAACCATGCCTAAGGGTACTGACGGGCGCTCCAAGGGCAAGGCACCTGCGCCCAAGAGCCGCTTGCCTTGCGGCAGACTGCGCCCTGCAGGGGTGCAGGCCCGGGAGCATTTTGGAGCGGCGGAGGTGGCCGCCCTTGTTTTTTTGTGCAGCACCACCTCCCCTTGACCTTGGCAGCAGGCGGCAGGCCTGGCTCCGGGTACCCGACCCAGGAGCGTCACCGCCGGTGGGCGAAGTTGCACCGGGCAGTGTTTTGTCAATCAGGGATCCGGCGCACCCATAACCAGCTGGCCCACCGGTGATAAGGCATCTTGGACCGGGAGCAGGACCTGCTGGACCTGCTAGGTGTTGAGGTCGTGGGGCTTGGTGAGTAGCTAATAAACTAGTAGTATAAGTATTGTGTATAATTTTTTTCAGAATAGCAAGAATACTGCTGCTTACATTGCAGGTAAATTACGTTTCAAAATCTTCTGTGATTGTAGGACACAGGTGCTCGGCGCTACTCTTACTTGTTTGCAACTTTGCGCTCGCTTGGGCTGATTATATAAGAGTTTACTTAGAGAACTTAAGTTAGGTAATGCTATTGCTAGAGAGACTCTAGTCCTTCCTTTGTCCTCCTGTCACTAAGAAGAGATAGTGGTGGATGGCTTGATAGGTTTGTTAGTATTAGTTGGTAATTTTTTTAGAGGTCTGCGTGACGCATCCTCTCTGTCACTGAGTGCTGCTTACCCCAGTCCTTAGTAGAACCTTTTGTAGTTTGTTAGGTGAGTGGTAAGGCTTAGCAGTGTCACTAGCAGAACATCAGACGCAACCAACCAACAATTTGGTGTATGCACAAATTTATGCATGTGTCCTCCACCTATGCATTTTTGAGGGCTAAAATTTAAATGCAGACTTATTGAACAATTGGCCCGTCTGGAATATGTGGGCTAGGTCAGGTGGTAAATAGGCTTAGTTAGTATTCTGGAATCAGAATGGAACACTGGATTAGTGTTCATAAATAATAGATGGACGGTCCGTGAATCCCGCAATAATACTACAAGTCGATCTGATGAGATAGGTCAATTTTATTGCAATTGTTGTTTCCTAAAATGTTTTTGAGCTATTTTTAAATATTTTATTTGTTTCACAGTACACCAATGTTTATCTCTTTCTTTATTATATCTTACATGATCAGCACCCAGGGGCAAGACGACGGGGTCACAGCCACAGGCGGCGGTACAAGAAGAAGATCAAAATGCCTCCCAGGGCCAGGACCGCTTCTCTACCGAGGGCTCTACTGCTGACCCCAGTAAGTCCTCCAGTGGTTAATATTAATAATTATATTTCCCTAACTTTTACTGCACCTTATTTTTTCCAAACTATTATTCCTGTTTCCTAATGCTATTTTTTTCCAACACTTCTTCGATCTAGACTGTTTCTAAATTCTTGTTATCCCTGCCTCTAACTGCCTCTGCTATGAGCCTATGACTCTCTGTACTACTACTATTAGTCTGTCTGTAGCTAAGCTTGCCCAGTTGGCCACTCTTTATTTAAAAGGTTTTAAATAAAACCCAGATTCACCAATAGTTCTAGCCACGGAGTCCAGTCCTTTGGGTTGTCCTCTTCTGGTCTTCTTAATCTCTCTTGAGGCTTTTCGACAATTTCCACCAACAAAATGCCCAACCAGATATTTGACTATTTTTGATAGGATATACTACTACTGTTGTGGGGATTCTGCACAACCACATACAGAACTATGCACAAGAAAATAGGATGTTGATGATGGGAGGTTGGACCTTCCTTACACCTCAGTCAGAACCCACAATCCCCTGACCAACTAGCTATACTCTCTCATTAGGTCCGCGAACCCCCCCCCCGAAGATACTCAATGATTAGACAACCCAGAACATAATAACACCCTTTCGCTCACTCACTCGTGTAAGTCCACCACACCAAATACCACAGAGTCTATGTGTAAGTTCAAAAGGTTTATTTTCAACTAACAAGCTCTGTACGTTGTTCTACAATTCAATTCAGTATACTATACGAGCCAGCTACAACAGCAAAATGCATAAGATTAAAACAATAAACATTGTTACAAGTCCATCGAAGACAAACGATCTCTGTGCAAATTCTGGGGGACCCCTCACCTTAGAACGTAGAAGTACTGGTTACATCATAAGCTCTGCAAAGCTCTGGTTCGTAGAAGGGAATCTTCCGCCTGTTATGAGAAAATGGTGCGCGTTATATAGTATAATGCAAGCATTTCTCAGTCATGCCAAAAAGTGTAGCATGTTATGGCTAAGCAATACAGACTGACCAGAACTCCATAACAAAGTGGCTTGTATGAGTTCATGTGGGCTCAAAGGCGTCACTCTTACACAACAAGTTGCGAGTTAACGTCACATACGCAAAAAGACATGAAGCTAAAATGGTTGCATGACTCTAACTTTGCAAAGAGTAGAGTAGACTAGAATGACCCTAGGGACCAAAACACTACTAGTGTCTACTCTACTCTAGTACTCGATTTGGACTAGTGATGTATGTTGTATATGATTGTATGTATTCACTTTTTTTTCCAAACTTGCTAGTGAAAAAGAATAAATAGGGGGAGGTGTATATGGCATCTAAAAATGTGTCATGTTTTTTCTAGGCGTACTACCGACCACTAGTGCTAGGTACAGCGGCGATGCGGCCATTCCGGAGGGAGCAGGAGATGCGGCAGCGGCACCTGCAGGAGCTACTACAGGGGGTAAGCCAGCAGCAGCGGTGGGCGGTGATAAGTTATATTCCTTACTTATTGACATTACACTAACGGGAAGGGTGTACTGCACACTCACTGTACTGTTGAGACTTAGTAAGTATGAAGTTGTAGTGAACATTAAATAACGGTTGAAGAAGACACCCTTTACTTGGCAATGGCATTAGCAGCGTGAGTTGAGTAACCAATGGCTTCTTCTATCTGACTCCAACTAAGCTGTGAAAGTTTTATGGATAAGACTAAAATTCAGATCAGATGCCCTTGATGGATGTGATGAACAAATAGGGAAAAAAGGGTGGAAGGAGGAAGGACGGGCGAGATGTAATATGACTGGCAGAGAAGGATACGTTGGAAGCATGCATAGGTGGCTGATAGGAATCAGATGCATGGGTTGTTGAAGGATGGGTGGAAGGTGAAAGAAAAGATGCCTGCCTGGGTGCCCACACCGTATGGGTGGATAGGATAGCAAGAATCGTCAGTTGTGTTTGGGTCAAACTCAAAGCCGAGGCAAGCAAGGAAGGACGCATAGGTGGTTGTTGGTGAAACAAACTAAGGTTTGTTGAGAGATTAAGAATGATAGACGTTTACTTTGAATGGATGGATGCCTGGATGTATTCATCATAGATAGCATAGGTGGAGACTGTCACTGGATGCAGACCAGAGTCTTACTTTGAAGAGAATGTAAAAGAAACCGCGCCACAGTAGCAAAGCCAAGGGGAATATAAGTTGTATTTTCAGAATACTCCCTTGACTCACAGTAGTTTACAAGCACATCATATATATATATATATTGTGTATGTATGTAGTTATCAATATCAGACCACAGGAGGTAGCCCGTAAACCACAGTGAGACTGGGGTGGTACATTATATCAAACAACAATGTCTCAATGTGGGTTTCATTTAGGGAACAAATACAGTAAGCAAAATTGAGTTGCTAAGGATTAAATCAGCGTAGGGAGAAACACAGGGAGACATATATATGTAGGATATTTTGTATTTGAAGTCACTTAAAACATGTTGGACATATTAAACTGCATATGTACAATCACATGAACAGAAAGCACTGCGTTACAATAATGGAAATGTAACCGGAAGGATACTGTGCACAAGTGCTCGTGAAAATAGTGACGGCGCAAGTGACACGTGAAGTGGTATATACGCAACGAGGAACAAAGCAGTAAGACAAATATCATATATTTAAGACATCCAAGCAGTAAATGATAAACAAATTCCAAAAGACAGTAAATAGGATGTCCATAACATGGGGGCGCCAGAAATTACGCTGTTGGAGTCGACGGCATTTCGGCCTGTGGAAATCTAGGCCATCATCAGGACTGGTTACATACTACTATATCCATAAATCTGTTAAGGGTGAAAAAGGAAATGCATGCATGATGATGATAACTTGATGGTTAATGATAAGTAAAACTTACTAACTACGACTAGACAATTAGACAGTGCAGGGTATCAGTATATTAATATTATGCAATTTGCCTTGCCTGTCTGCCCTCATAGAGACACGGATTACATACAGTTTGTGTTTTGTTCTGTTGTACCGGGCTTACTTTTAAAGATAGCAAAGAAAATGTAAAAATAGCTGTAGGGATGAATTATAAGCAGAGAGCAAACATAATTAATAATAACAACAACACACGGTATTAATGATTGAAGACAAAAAATGAACCAAATTATTTAAAAGATGATGAAAGTTGATACTGTTACTGTGTTATCCTGGTCAAATGGGGAGTTGCATCTCGGCATTCCTCTTGGTCCTCAGTCCCTTCCATGGATGCTCCATCCATCAATCTTGGGTGACGCCACTGCCTGCCTGTCAGATGTAGATTTATTGGTAAGGTAAGTGTGCATTGTTTTTCCAAGTATTGCACAGGGTAAAAGCCGGCCTGTAAGTGTAAATAGAAAAACAAATCGGATATTGAAAAATCAATGAATAAAAAAAATGCATCAATTACAGTGGAGTGCAACAAGACAGAGAAGAGTACACTTTCAGACTGAGGCGGCATGGATAGATACATCATTTCTACTTTACCGCATTTTAAGCTACAACAACAACAGGACAGAGTAGACCAACGGCACTGGGCCGTGACCAAACCTTCATTTTGCTTAAATTTTGACATAGCCAGACAAAGCACATATACAGCAACCTAGCATTTTCAAAATTAAGTGATTAAATCAATGCACCGCTGTCAGTCATACCACTGTACTCGACTCCACCACTACACGGACAGGTAGTAGGTCTGCTGTGGTTCTTGTTGACTTGTGTTTACCTTTTACGCCACTTCATGAAACGCAGTTATTCCATCAATCATCTCCGATCCTAAGTACTGACTGACTCCGAAGAGTATAGTATGTGGTCATCATGATTATGGTGTCCATGTCCAACTCAGTATGTAGTGTACCGAGTGAGTCCAGAGTCCATATTCAAATATCCAATGGATCGCCCTGCAGTAGAAGTACAATTTTGTTTTTAAACAACAAGTCTGAGTGTTTACAGCATTAACCAGAAACAGTTACAGGAGGACACATATACAGCAGCATAGCATTTTCCAAAGTAAGTAACTAAATCTCAACACACGGCTGTCAATCATACCTCCACTACTACACTTGTGACTACGTAACTCGACTTCACCACTACACAGACATGTAGGTCTGCTGAGGTTGTTGACTTGATTTATTTACCTTTTATGCCACTTGATTTGAAATGCCCCGAGTTATTCCATCAATCATCTCCGATCCAACTGACTGACTGAGAAGATAGTATGGTCATCATCATGGTGTTGTACGTGTTGTCCAACAACTCCAACTTAGTTTGTGGTGTACCGAGTACGACTCCGACTAAGTCCATAATATTCCATATTAAAAAATGCAACGGATATTGGCCTGCAGTAGTAGGAGTACAATTTGGTTATTAAACAACAAGGGAAACATTGACGGTCACTTGAGTCACTTTTAGTTGGTAGATTAATTACTAGTAAAGTTCGAATTCATGCACAACGTCATCAACACAAAAAACAGCAATCACTCTGAGTCTGCATCCAACGCATGCCATCATTACCTGTCTTGCTCTTCTCTTTGGCTGTCAGATGCCTAGTTCTGAGTCAGACAGGTGTGTGTTTTTTTACCGAGGCAGTGGCCTCATTATTACTCCACATTCATTCTGAGTGTTAGTTGCTGTTTCGGTTTTCTTATTCATCTGTGGCACTTTGTCGCAGTTGAAGTTGGTTCACATGGTCAGCGCTGTGAGATGGGCCGCGGCCTGGGTAGCGGTCATTGGTCAATTGAGTTTGCAGAAATGTGACATGTCAGCAAGTTTCTTCAAAGAGTCTTGTCTTCCTTTGCCAGGTACCTTCTGTTCTGACATCGATGAGCTTTTGATGCCTGCCGACTTGGCGGTAGCCTAGTTTTGACAGTGATGAGTTTCGGCTCGGAAACAAAAGGAGAATAGCTATAGTTATGTTCCACTTCTTCTGGAGGCAACATTTCTTGTACTATTCTGGCTTGAGGGAAATGTATTTAGGGCGAGTCAGGAAGATGGAGCAGTACTCTGAGGAGCGGACAGTTAAATGCACAGAGGTGCAACTCCAATATGGAAATAAAAAGAGAAGACGGTGGTGATGGATTTGTTGTGATTCGAACAAGAAAGACAGAGAAACACACAAATGAAGAAGGGAGAAAGTAACAATTTGAAAGCCTAGTTGTCAGGGAAGAGGAGCTTGTCCTCAAACTCTGGTGGTTCGATCAGAAGCAGGTCATCTAACACAGTACTTCCGTCACCTAAGTCGCTCTCCTCTTCCTGCTGTGATTCAGATATTTTGTACTCTGGTGGTATAAAGTGCTGATTAATTTTGATCATGGTTAACCTCTCCACGCTTCTGGGCGAGAGACTGGTCCTTTTCACAGTTACAATGGCACCAGCAGCACTGAAAACACGCTCAGAAGAGACACTTGCGACAGGGGAAGCCAGATACTTTATCGCCAGCCCGCTGAGAACTGTCCATTGGCTTCTTTTCCCATACCAATACACCAATGGGTTTTGATCCATTAAGACCTCTGCTGTGTCATCCAGATAGGCCTGGACTGTACGCTCAATGCTTAGGGGACCTCTGATTTGCCTGACCTCTTTTGCCAGTGCATCAGCACTGGATTTACCATACCCATGCCGTAGAAACCAATCAGTTGCGGATTGTACTGTGGCTGGTGATGATCCTGTTTTTGCTGTTGTTGATGTTAGTGGTGTTGGTGACTGCTGGGAGGCAAACTCACTGCCCTCAGGCTCTGAAGTAGAACTTGACTCTGGATGACCTGTAGTACTTGTTCTGGCCTGGGGTGGCAGGCCTGTAATTATCAGCCGTTCGTTTTCGAAGTCAGTGGCTTCCTCAGCTATCAAAGTTTTGTACTTGGCAACATCCACTTGCGAAAAAGGAATTACTGCCTTACTGTTCAGAAATACTTTGTACCGTGGATCCAAAATTGTGGCAGTAATGTAATGTTGATGTGACACAATGTTATTTTGAATCCTTGTATTTTCAGATAAGCGAATGACTAAGGAGTCCACCAAATAATATGCGTACATTTCAGACACCTCCTTCAGCTGTTGCTCTAGAATGTGCAACAATGGGATAACGTGGCCCATAGTACAGTCCTCCCTGCTGACTTCACGTGTTGTAACGCCCTGAACGTCTCAGGATCGTTTAACAGACACGACAATGAGGACGCAACCACTTGTGAAGGGTTAGTTCTTTTAATGAAGGCAAATAAAATACAAAGAACAAACAAAAGTTATAGTCACTGGAATCCTCCAGGCTAAGTACGTTACCAGCCCACAGCACGGATGGTCCTAACCGTCCTCTGCATATACGCCGATCCCGGCGTATGCCAACAGAGGGCAGAAATGAAATGGCCGACAATGCCAATCGGTAGGCTGTGAGGGGCACGAAGAGTGTTGGGGAGAATCGAGGAGTCAGGGAAACACCCAGCCGGGGTCTCTACCTGAAGGGAGCAGCCGCTCAACCTCTTCCTCAGACTGCACCGGGACGCGGAGTCACCTCCTGGTGATGCGTCACCGATACCCCAATCACAAGCAAGAAGACTGAACCGAGAGCAGCCGCTCGATCGATCCTGTGGACTTCCGAGTCTGTAACGCGGCAAACACCTCCTGGTGTGCGTTACAGCTGGCAGTCCCTGTGTCTCTGGTCGGGCTGGGAGTTACGACTCCAACCAGCAAAAGCGCCACTGCGCTTGGACTCAGCCGAGTCAAAAAGCGAAGCTCAATGGTTGACCGGTAGAGCTTCCGGGTCCTTCACAGGTGACGATGGGGCAAGACACGGCCCAGGGAGTAACGACTCGACCTACCTCCGTTCTTGCCTTACTGGAGCACCACTCCTGAACACTGCTCTTCACGAAGCAGGTACGTCGGTGTAAACACAATATCCGACAGCCTTGTACCTCCCGGTTCCTTCCTTTATAGGGCGTGTTTTCCTTGAGTTATGTAACAGCTCTCCTGTTTACATAAGGGCGTGTTTCCCTTGAGTTATGTAACAGCTCTCCTGTTTACATAAGGGCGTGTTTCCCTTGAGTTATGTAACAGCTCTCCTGTTTACATAAGGGCGTGTTTCCCTTGAGTTATGTAACAGCTCTCCTGTTTACATAAGGGCGTGTTTCCCTTGTATGACAGGAATTCTTGACAGTACATCCTCCCTCTCAGCGGCTCCCCACGGGTCCAGCGCTGGCAGGAAAACGCCGATGGAACAAGGAGACCAAGCGCGGAGCATGAACCCCTTCAGCCGGTTCCCATGAATGCTCCTCCGGGCCATAGCCTTTCCACGCAATCAGGTACCACAGCTTCCCCCTGCGCCATTTGGACGCCCGTATGCCCGACACTTCATACTCCACCTCCGACTCCACGCATACCGGCCTAGGTGTCCCAGACGGCTTGGAGGGTGCTGGTTTGAGCAATGATACATGAAAGACAGGGTGTATCCGCAATGACTGGGGCAAGCACACCTTCACGTTCACGGGACCCATACACTTGGTAATTCGATAGGGGCCCATGTACTTGGGATGGAACACACTGTTCTTTCGAAACCTCATGTTTCTTGTGGATATCCAGACGTAGTCTCCAGTGCGGTACAGTGGCCCGGGCCTTCTCTTCCTATCTGCCGCAGCCTTGTATCTTCTCTTGGCCTCTATTAGGACAGCCCTTGAGCGCATCAACGTGTCTTTCATGTGTGCCACCCTGTCCGCTGTGGCGGGAATCCTGTCCTCTCTGAACGGATGTAGAAATGGCAAGAACCTGGGATGTTGGCCATAGTTGCTATAGAACGGAGATGACTGTGTGGAGCTGTGAGTGGCGTTGTTATAGGCTATCTCTGCAACCCATAGCAAGTCGACCCATTCTTCCCTGCCCTGGTCCACAAAACATCGCAGATACTGTTTGAGCGTTTGGTTCAGGCGCTCGGTTTGGCCGTCCGTTTGAGGGTGGTAGCTGGTGGACAGGGCGGTCTTAACATGCAGCGCAGTGCACCAAGTCTTCCAGAATTGCGCAGTAAACTGCGACCCCCGGTCCGACACGATCACCCCAGGTAATCCATGCAGTCGTACCACATTCTTTAGGAGTAGTGACGCCAATTCCCCGGCCGTAGGGACTCTCTTGCAGGGGATGAAGTGCCCCATTTTCGTCAAGTAATCCACCACCACCAGTATTGCCGTCATCCCCTGGTCTACCGGTAGGCCCACCACGAAGTCCAGTGATATGCTATCCCATGGTCTATCCGGGGTCGGAAGTGGATGTAAGAGCCCTTGGGTTCGGCCATGGTCGGCCTTCATGGTAGCACACGTAGGACACTCCTGTCCCCACCTCCTGACATCCACTCTCATGGTTGGCCACCAGAAATGCCGTCCCATGCTAGCCACCGTTTTTTCAAAGCCCAAATGACCTGCGCATGGAGAGTCATGGCACCAGATGAATGCTTGTTTCCTTAGCCTAGGCGTGGGTATCAATAGGCACCTGCCCTTCAGGGGTATCCCGTCCTTCAGCTGCCATTCTCTGTGACTGAGGAGCCACCTCCGCCATGCGAATGACCTGATCCCTCTCTTTATTCCCCTCAGGAAAGTATCCGGTTGGATAACCCCCAATACCATCCTCGGGGAAATGATGGAACGCTCGGTTGCAGGCAATGGTTCCTTAACTGCAGATTGACGGGACAGGGCGTCCGCCTTCCGGTTTTCCGTCCCCGGCCGATATGTGATGCGGAAGTTGAACCCCGCAAAGAAGATCATCCACCGCAGCTGCCTGGGAGAAAGGTGTCTAGTGGCCGTCATGAACTGTAGGTTCCGATGGTCCGTGTACACCGATACCACATGTCTTGCCCCCATCAACCAATGCCTCCATTCGGTGAAGGCGTCCTTGATTGCGAGAAGCTCCTTCTCCGCAATATGGTAGTTGCGTTCGGCGTCGTTGAGTTTGCGGGACATGTACGCAACGGGATGAAGCACCCCTGTGTCGTGGTTGCGTTGGGACAAGATAGCCCCCAGCGCCACATCCGACGCGTCCGCTTCCACCACGTAGGGGAGATCCGGATCGGGGTGAGCCAACACCGGCGCCTTACCAAAGGCGCTTTTCAGGGCCTCAAAGGCTTTGTTCGCTTCAGGGGACCAGACAAACTCCTTGGACTTCCTCAGTAGCTGTGTGATTGGGGCCACCACTCCTGAAAATCCATCTATAAACCGCCTGTAAAAGTTGGCGAAGCCAATGAAACTTTGGACGTCCTTCACGCTTTGGGGCACCGGCCATTCTTTCACCGCCTTGATCTTTCGTTCTGCCATCTCCTGTCCCTCTGGACTCAGCATCACTCCGAGGAATTCCACGGATGTGACGTGGAAGTCACACTTGCTGAGTTTACAAAACAGCATGTTTTCCCTCAGCTTTTGGAGCACAGCTTTGACGTGGTGTACGTGCTCCTCCACACTGGACGAATAGATGAGGATGTCGTCGATATATACGACCACGTAGATATCCAACTCCTCTCTGAATACCTCATTCAAAAAGTACTGAAAGGCTGCCGGGGCGTTGCACAGACCGAACGGCATGACGAGGTACTCAAAAAGGCCGAACCTGGTCTTAAAGGCGGTCTTCCACTCGTCTCCGTCCCTCATGCGCACCAGATGGTATGCCCCTTTCAAATCCAACTTGGTGTAGATACGAGCTTTCTTGACCTGTTCCAGAAGTACACTGATGAGAGGCAAGGGGTACCGATTTTTTATGGTTATCGCATTCAATGCCCTAAAGTCCACACAGGCTCTCAGCTCCCCATTAGCCTTCGGGATGAAGAAGAGTGGCGAGGCGGCCGGAGACTTGGACGGGCGGATGAATCCTAGCCTGAGGAGTTTATCCAGGTACCCCCGGAGATGCACGTTTTCAGGCTCCGTCAGGGCATACAGCCTGCCGCTGGGAACGCTGGCCCCTGGCACCAGGTCGATCTGGCAGTCAAACTGTCTATGTGGTGGTAGCACTTCCGCCTTCACCTCATCAAATACATCCTCAAAACTGTGATAAGCCTGGGGGAGAGCCACATCTTTTTCTGCCGCTGTAGCCACCGTCTGACTCCCGCTCTCATCTGCGTCAAGGGATTCCGTTCTTATTCCACAATGCAGGATGCAATACGGTGACGTCATTTCGATGCGATGTGTTGGCCAATCCACAAAGGGGTTGTGTTTCTGTAGCCACGGCAATCCCAATATGACGCCATATTGGGGCGCTCGGATGATGTTAAAATCGATTTGTTCCAAATGGTTCCTCCCATATCTCATCGGAAGGACCCCCGTGTGCTGTCCGATGGGCCCCGTCACCAATCGCCTTCCGTCTACCGCATAGACGTCTTCGGGTACTGCTTTGGGAAGAAGCACTAGCCCTAGCCTGCATGCCTCGTTGTGGTCCATAAACATGCCAGTGGCCCCTGAATCCACCATGGCCACAACGGGTATCCACTGGTCATGCACTCCCACGTGCACCGTGATAAACAGGTGTCGTTGTCCCTTAGTGACCGAGTTGGAAAGTGAAGGGATGGATGAGTGACTCCGAGATGCCCCTTCTCTGGTCTTGGAGTCCTCTAGTTTTCCGCCGGTATGTCCACCACGGCTGTTACCGACCGGTTGGCCCGATAACGTGACGTCTTCGGTTTGGCAGGGCATTCACGTACGTAGTGGCCTTTTTTGCCACAATATAGGCACAATCCTTGTTTACGGCGTGACTCTTTCTCCGTGGCTGTGAGGCTCGCTCGTATTGCGCTGATGTCCATGGGTTCTCCCTTGGATGCGGTGGAAGTTTCAGGACTTCCCACCGTCACATAGGATGGAAGGGATTTTCCTTTTCTCCCATGATCCCCCTTTCTTTCACTTAGCCTATGTTCCAGCCGTAATACCAGGTTTATAAGGCCCTCACATGTCTTGGGTTGAGGGTCAATATGAGCCATGGCGTCCTTGAGCTCATCGCACAGCCCTTGATGGAAGAGTGCCGTCTGTTTAGCAACAGGCCACTTGGTTTCCGCAACCAGCCTTCGGAACGCGTTGAGATACTGCACCAGGTCGTTGGATCCCTGTCTCAACTCAAGCATTTCACGGTCCGCCGTGTACGAGTCAGCCCTTCTGTCGAATACCTTCAGGAATTCCTCGCGAAAAGCACCCCAATCACATAAGAGGGGGTCGTCCCTGCTCACCAGAGGTACGGCCCATTGTGCCGCGTTTCCAGCCAAATAGGATATAAGGAAAGCCACACGAGCCTGACTCGTGGGGAACGCCTTTGGTTTGCACGATAAATGTAGCGCCACTTGTGTGAGGAATACCTGCACTGTGTTAGGATCCCCACTGTACCTCTCTGGTGTTGCCAAGGGGATGGCTACCGGCATATCCACTACTACCGCAGGGGTCTGGTTCGTGAGGGAGGTGCTGAGCGTGAGCGGGTCCAATTGGATAGCATCCAGTCTGGCTTTTACATCGGCTGTTTCTTGCCTAGAGGCAGCCACTTCAACTTGCATGGCCGCTAAAGCAGCCAGCACATCATCAAGTGTTGCCATGTCTGTTATCGACCGGGAGACAGTTAGTGTTATTAAGGTCGGATATTTTGTAACGCCCTGAACGTCTCAGGATCGTTTAACAGACACGACAATGAGGACGCAACCACTTGTGAAGGGTTAGTTCTTTTAATGAAGGCAAATAAAATACAAAGAACAAACAAAAGTTATAGTCACTGGAATCCTCCAGGCTAAGTACGTTACCAGCCCACAGCACGGATGGTCCTAACCGTCCTCTGCATATACGCCGATCCCGGCGTATGCCAACAGAGGGCAGAAATGAAATGGCCGACAATGCCAATCGGTAGGCTGTGAGGGGCACGAAGAGTGTTGGGGAGAATCGAGGAGTCAGGGAAACACCCAGCCGGGGTCTCTACCTGAAGGGAGCAGCCGCTCAACCTCTTCCTCAGACTGCACCGGGACGCGGAGTCACCTCCTGGTGATGCGTCACCGATACCCCAATCACAAGCAAGAAGACTGAACCGAGAGCAGCCGCTCGATCGATCCTGTGGACTTCCGAGTCTGTAACGCGGCAAACACCTCCTGGTGTGCGTTACAGCTGGCAGTCCCTGTGTCTCTGGTCGGGCTGGGAGTTACGACTCCAACCAGCAAAAGCGCCACTGCGCTTGGACTCAGCCGAGTCAAAAAGCGAAGCTCAATGGTTGACCGGTAGAGCTTCCGGGTCCTTCACAGGTGACGATGGGGCAAGACACGGCCCAGGGAGTAACGACTCGACCTACCTCCGTTCTTGCCTTACTGGAGCACCACTCCTGAACACTGCTCTTCACGAAGCAGGTACGTCGGTGTAAACACAATATCCGACAGCCTTGTACCTCCCGGTTCCTCCCTTTATAGGGCGTGTTTTCCTTGAGTTATGTAACAGCTCTCCTGTTTACATAAGGGCGTGTTTCCCTTGAGTTATGTAACAGCTCTCCTGTTTACATAAGGGCGTGTTTCCCTTGAGTTATGTAACAGCTCTCCTGTTTACATAAGGGCGTGTTTCCCTTGAGTTATGTAACAGCTCTCCTGTTTACATAAGGGCGTGTTTCCCTTGTATGACAGGAATTCTTGACACGTGTGAAGACCTCAAAAGGAAGTAGCATCTCTGTCAGGCATTTAACGAGGTCCCATTGGCCCATCTCAACGGTCATGCCTCTCACAGTAGGATCCTCTAATCTTTGCATGACATAATAATTGAGTGGTATGTACTGCCCAAACAGACGATCAAGCATGTAATAAGTTGAGTTCCAACATGTTGGCACCTCCTGGATGAGTGCTTTGACTGGCATTTTATGCTCACATTGAATGACCCTCAGCTGCTTCCGGGCTTTAAAAGAATGGCTGAAATGTGTGCATATTCTTCTGCAGGTGGCCAGTAAGTTGCTGACTTTGTATTCATTTTTCAGAAAGTCTTGAACAACAATGTTAATGCAGTGTGCCAAACACGGGACCCTGAAATAGCCACCATCTTTCATGGCCCTAACTACATTACTGCCATTGTCCGTGGCAACCAAACCAATGTTAAGCCCTCTTGGGCGCAGCCACTCAAAGACCTTGCTGTTAAACTCATCCAAAATGTTTGCAGCAGTATGAGATTTCTCAATGGCAAACATGGCTACAGTTGCATGTTTGCTAGTGGCATGAAAAATCTAAGCAGCGTCAACACCAGCAGATATCTTTTCTCTAACCCCCACAAAAGAGATCCAGTGTGCAGTGATGCACATGTAATCCGTGGCTTGGCAACTGGTCCACATGTCTGTTGTCTGGTGGATACTCTGAAGAGCACTCTGCTTCAAGGCTTTTCCAAGCCATTCCAGCACGTCGTGATGTAGTGCTGGAACAGCAACTCTGGCAAAATAGTAGCGGCTGAGAACCTGCCATTTTGGGCAGATGGCTGTCACAAATTCCAGAAAACCCACCCCTTCAACAAAAGTAAAAGGGAGAAGGTCCAGTGCTAACATTTTAGCCAGCTTCGCATTGTACAAACGTGCTATTGGGTGGTTGCGTTCTTACTGCCCCTCCACCCTAAACATGCTGATAATGGTAGGCTGCATGGTTTTCCTTTCTCTTAGGCTCAACAACGCACTTCTTTTCATTGCGGTACTCCTTGCTGTCCCAGGCTGACTCTTACTCTTGTGCCACTGAGATGTTGCCGAGGATGTGGGCGATAACACTGCACTGCTGGGGACAGGGCTACTTTGTGTACCACTACCAGAGAGAATGTCTCCCTGTCCTTCCTCTTCCACCATGATCGGATCTTCTACTCGTTTCTCCCCACCAACACCAATGGTTGCAGGTTTTATGCCGCGAAGGTGGTCCTCCTAGTCGATCAAGTGGTGATTTTCAGATGGGTTATTTGGCCTCCGGTACCATAGTTTGTACCAAGCTTACCCCAACTAACAGAGGTATTACAAATGGAGCATATAGCAATGTTCTCCTCCTTTTCGCTAACCGTAAAGAAGTCCCAAACTGGGGAGCTTAACTTTTGTCTCCTGCTGGAGGTGCCACTTCCAATGCCGGATGAACTGGAGGGTGTACTTTGAATTTTACTCTGTGCTGAACCACTACCTACTTCTACTGAGGTGGTGGTTGTGTTGGATGTAGGTCACTGCCGGGCCTTTGCTAATGCAAATATGGAAGCTGTAGGTGGTGTTGGTGTTACCTGTGTTGGAGGTATGCGTGCTACATCCCTCGCAGCGATTTTGGATAGGGTAATAATGTTGGTCTCCATCTCCTCGGGCCGGGAGTGATGTTCGTGATGACTGGCTCATCATCATCCTGCTGTTCTACATCGACCTCCATAAGTGTAAGGCTTTCGGGAACCTTCCTTTTCCCTAGCCTGGTCTTGGGACGTGTATCCCTTTCAGACTCAGTTTGTGGCTTCTAAGTGGCATCTAGATCATCAGAAGGTCTTGGCGAAGAACTTGATGGACTAACCCTCCTTTTCCTTGCTGGGGATTTGGAAGACAATGGATCTTCTTAATGAGTAGCTTCCTCTTCTTCTTCCTCTGCATGAGGCTCAATTTCCTGAACTGCCCCTACTTCGGGAGGAACAACAACTACTATTGCGGGCGTGGTTGTGGCTGTTGTTGTGGACCACTTATCTGCAGTGTTTCCTCCTGAGTTGATTGGGTACAACTTTGAGATAGCGATAAGTTTATCTCAGGCTCAGCATCACTGGTTTCCACCATTCCACACTCAAGTGTTTGGGCCTGGGTTGGTGGGTTGGGCCCATTGATGCGGAGGTTCAGCCCCCAGCTTGCCCACCGGACACCGCTGCTGCAGGCGTCATTTTTGGTTTCCCAAAGATTTTGGGCGGCACACCAGACTTAAGTGTCACTTCCTTCTTCTGTTCCTTCTCCTCAATAGCAACTTTCTTGGTACTGGAGGACCTGGTACCTACTTTCTTTGGGGCCATCTTCTTCAGATGTCAGCAGCACTCAGTTGCACTTGTTGCAGAGATGTCTGGTCAGGTCACACATCACGTCACACTTATTAAATTATAGTAACTCAGTGAACAATAACAGTGTAGCCATTTATGAGACTTTGACAACAAGGCCAGAGCTTTCCTGGTGTACTATGTACACTCAGGAAGAATAAGAATAGCAAAGAACAAAAACAAAAATGTAGTGGAGCCTGTTTGGCCTAAATTTGTGCATAACGTGGGATGGATGCAGCATCAGGGAGCTGCAGCTGGCAGTGGGGATGTATTTGGAAGCAGTAAGACAAGAGGAACAATGGAAAGACATGCAGGCTTATGTTGCAAAAACAGCACACTACTAACTACCACCCCAAATGGCCCCCAGCCACATGGTCACTCACAGGCACAAGGCACGGCAAACAATGAACTCAAGCAGGCCTATATGGCCAGACAAAGGATGCCTGATAAACAACACAGCTTTAATGCAAAAACGAAAATCCACATGGATTAAAACAGGTTGTAAAGTTACACACCAACCAAAACAACAACACATACACATGCAAAAAAGGCATTTAACACACCCAAAAAGTGAAATACACTGCAAAAAACCCCACATTTTGCAATTCAATCCAATGCCATCCATGCCCTAAATGAAATTCAACAGACACCACAGAAACAGTTGTTTCATGCACCCATGAGTACCTCTGGGCCTACTGGCTGAAAAGGCCTAACACACACACCACATTTTACAATTCAATCCAATGCCATCCATGCCCTAAATAATGTTTACATTCAACAGACAACACAAAAACAGTTGTTTCATGCACCCATGATGATTGATGAGTACCTCTGGGCCTACTGCCAGACTAGGCCACAAGCTTGAAGGCCTATGGCAAAAGCACAGTGGCTGGTCCCACAAAATGGCCGCCACCACATGGCCAGGCCACCCAGAACAACAAGAAAAGGAAGACGAGACAGACAATGCAGGCCTATGGCAAAAGCACAATGCCTGGCTTCACAAAACGGCCACCACAAAGGTATTTATTTATTAACACACACACCCAAAAAGTGAAACACACCCCAAAAACCACATTTAGCAATTCAATCCAATGCCATCCATGCCCTACATGATGTTTACATTCAACAGACACCACAGAAACATGCACCCATGGGTACCTCTGGGCCTACTGGCTGAAATTTCAAAGAAAAACAACTAGGCCCCTACTGAAACTACAGGCCACCCACAACAATACATTTTAAAAACGATGAAAATCACAAATAAAAGTAGGTTAGAAAAAACAAGCCCCAATCAAACAAACAAGTACACCAATTCTCCAAATTACTTGTAAAATCTCAAATCCAAAAGTCCTCAAATCCAATCCAATGATATGATGCAGCAGACAGACACAAAAAGTGATCCTTCCAGCTCCAAATCCAAATGAAAGTGAACAGCAGATGGACAAAGCGCTGGGAGGAGCCTGCTGGACAGGAACAGCAAGTTGGAGACTCAGGGGCACTTCCTTCCTCTTGAAACAAAAGTAAAAAAAGAAAAAGGACTCCTTGCACAATAAACCACAGCCAAATCACAATCTGAGGAGTTTTTTTAAGCAAAATTATCATTTTTGGGAAGGTTTTATGATGCTCGAGAGATATTCTTCGCCAGATTGTAGTTTCTGCGTGTTCGGGATCGCGATCTTACCAACACTGCCACCAGAAGTCAGATTGCGTGTCCGAATGACGTGTTCGCGTTCGCGCACTCTCGCCGGATCGTGCGGCCGGATTCCAAATCTCGTGGTGCACGCAAATGGATAGGAAATCTCGTTGGCGAACGCAGAATCACGGTAAGTCGTTACAGCGCGCGCGCGAACGCATCTTGAGCACGAAAGAAGAAAAACAGCTACGCTACATTGCAGATTGCGTAGTATTCGGTAACTACGCGTTCTACGCGAACCGCAAAGTTACCAAAACTCCGCAAACTCCGCGAGCGTAGCGTAGTTCACCGCCCAGGGTTAGTTACCTTTACCAGCTGAACAAACTCATGATTTGCACGGCTGCATTTTTTCTAACAGAAGAACAAACTAAAGGAAGAATATATCTTAAAGATACACCTTTGTCAGATCCTGAGGGAGAATTATGGGTGGATGGCTCTTGTTTAAGACTACCTGATGGCACCGCCTACGCATCCTATGCCATAACCACATTACAGACAGTGGTGGAAACAGCCAGTATCCCACAAAAATCTGCCCAAGCTGCTGAACTCATTGCGCTTTTGAGGGCTTGCGCACTCAGTCAGGGATTATCAGTAAATATTTATACGGATAGCCAGTATGCATTTGGTGTGGCACACAATTTTGTCCGGCTTTGGAAGGAACGGGGATTCCTAACCTCCCATGGTTCTAAAATACAACATGGCCAAGTGGTAAACAGTCTTCTTACTGCCTTGACATTGCCAAAGAGTGTAGCCATTATCAAATGTAGTGCCCACAAGAAAATTATAGACAAGGTGGGACAAGGAAATGCTTTCGCTGATGAAGTTGCACAAGATACTGCAAGTGCACTCACGAGTAAAATATATGTACTACGATCCCAAGCTGAAAGATGGAAAAACAAGTATACAGAGATTAAAGAAATACAGCAGTCAGCCACTGAACAAGAAAGGGCAGAATGGCAAAAGGAAGGAGAGTTAGATGATGAGGGATGTTGGAGGTCAAACGATATGTCGAAATGGAAATTGCCCTATGCCTATTTATTGCATTTTGTGACTATGGCTTATGGACCTGCTCATGTTAGAGGCAAAAATACCATCTCCCAACTAGAACAGGTTTGTTATAAAAAGCACATTCGGAAAACGGCTGAGCAATTGGTTAAACATTGCATGATATGTCTACAGCACAATCCCACGGAAAGGAGTATCAACCCCTACTGGTGGATTTTCTCCACCTCAGTTTCCCTTCGAAGCACTCCAAATGGACTACATCCAGTTAGAGCGCTGCGACAATTTAAAGTATGTACTAGTAGTGGGTAGAAGCTTATCCCACCAAAGACCACACAGCCTTGACAACAGCCAAAATTCTGTTAAAGGAGTTCTTCCCCCGTTTTGGAATTTGTAGAGTCCTATGGAGTGACAACGGCCCCCGCTTTACTGGCCAGATAATAGAGTACCTAATGAAGGGTTTGGGGATAAAACAGAAGTTTCATGCTGCTAATTATCCTCAGGCAGCAGGTCTGGTAGAAAGGTACAATGCCACATTGAAGTTGAAACTAGCTAAGATACAAGCAATAACGGGCCTTCCCACATAGTAAGATTGGACTTTCTCCCTACGAAATAGTTTTTGGCAGGCCTATGAATGTATGGGGACCCCCAAGGCCAAACGTAATGAAAGAAATACAGTACCCTGTTTTGAGTGATTACCTAAAAAACTTGACTGAAAAACTGTCTCTGATTCATGAGCAGGTGCGAGAAGCCATTCCAGACAAGTCAGAGGGTCCTGCTCATAGTCTTCAACCTGGAGACTATGTGCTTATAAAGAACTTCCAACATTCCAAGAATTTGGAGCCTCGCTAGAAGAATCCGGAGCAGATCATGTTTGCGACTCGAACTGCTGTCCGTGTCACCAACAGACGCCATTGGATAAATGCCGCACACTGCAATCGAATCCCAGCAACTGTTCTCCAGCCTGAAGGCAGAAACGATCTGAAAGACATCTTACAGACTCAGAAAAGTGTTGCTCCTCTGAACAAAGACACTTTGTTTCCTGATCAAACTGTGCCATCGGCATCAAGGTACGATTTCCGACCGAGGAAGGGAAGGAGCAGATAGAGATACTGGAGGACCGGTTTCAATTAATGGAACGGTTCGGCTGTGACACTATAGGATCACAGAATCGGCTAAACTTGGTTCAGAGGGGATTGTGATACGTGTTCAGTGGTGCCTGGATCTCTCTCTGACCTGTGGTTGTATCAATACCGAGAAGGAGAAATGCAGAAATTGAGATCTAAGTTGTGAAGCAATGACAAGACTCTGTGTAAGGTGACTCTGATTATATTATTGATAATATTTGCAGCAGTTTTCTGGACAATAGAGAAAGTGAGTCCAGCTCGAAACCTATTGCCTACTACTACTCATGTCCCCACGGAACACTATTACTTCAGTCTTCCCTAGCATGATAAAAACATTGGATGTCGTACCTCAATAACACTTTCATCCAAATGATACATCATACTCATAATGCTACAAACACCACCAACTGCTGGGTATGTGGAATGATGCCAGCTCATCAGAAAAAGGGAGAAACGCCTTTCATTCCCTTGCCATTTATACATAATGGCTCTTGTAGAGCCTGGTTCTCATTGTTGTGGGCCTCTGAAATTGCTAACATTACTTCAGCTGGTATGGGACGACTTAACGCAAAGCTGGATAAAGTCTGTTACCCCGATGAGGAAGGGAACCCACAAGCCAAAGGAACTGTATGGGAAATAGAGGAGTATCGCAGAGGAAATGCCTCCACACGTTATGTCTTCCCCAACACTCGAACAGCAAAGGGTAATGGGCCTCCTGTTATTCGCTGAACCAGAGCCCGAGCAGATCTTTGTGTGAGCAGTATTGGCAGCATTCCCTTGGGAAAAAGTGACTGTACTACAGTGTTGAATATCACTGGAACGAACAATAGCAGTTTTTTATCTTCCCATAACACTTACTTCATTTGTGGAAACAAAGGTTATTATTATCTACCAGTCAGTTGGTCTGGCATCTGTTATGTGTCCTTTTTGCTTCCTCCTTTGTTCTTAGCACCTGCCTCTTATCACAAGGACCAGAAATTGTTTAATGACATTTCTTTGAATCGATTCAAAAGAACTCAAAATAATGATGAAGTAGATCAAACTGACACTACATTACAACAATATGTTGATTTTAATTTGGGACTCTTTTAAATAGTAGAAAGATTAGACGCCTGACCCGAGTTGTAGAAGCAGTGACTAATCAGACAGCAATGGCTCTAAGAAATATTACAGAAGAGCTCCAAATTACAAGGATTGTATTTCTTCAAAACAGAATGGTGCTTGATGTAGTACTCGCCGATCGTGGTGGAGCATGTCGCATCATCTGTAGTAGCCCTTCTGTCTATAACGCCATTTCCAAATTACATAAAATAGACGCAGAAATACATCAAGACCAAGGAACATGGTCCTGGTCCGAATGGTTACAGGGACATATTTTCACTTGGGGTTGGAAATTATTAATGTGAATAGTAATTATAGAAGCCATCTTTCTCGCTTGCTGTTGCTGCATTCAATGTGCCCCTACGATATGTACAGCTTATATAGCCACCTGTAATAATATTAAACCTCCCCCAAATAATGTTCATGAATTGAATCGAGAAATGATGATGCACACTGAAATTTAAGAACTTATGAACATTGATATACAAGATTTATATATATACTTTTAAAAATGTTTACCCAGATAGCATATCTTGTTGTGCAGCTTCAGAACGCGACAATTGCACAAGGCACCAAGGCTGTCGATTCTTACCGGTACTTCATTTGTGTGTTTTTCCCAAAGCTCTATTTACCTCTGGGTGTCCCTTGTTTGTGATCTTTTGCTATAAAAACCCATGTAACCATCGTTCAGTGTGCTCTCTCCTTGAGTATCTCTATGGTGCTTGTCGGACGAGTCCCCCATTCATGAATGCTAATAAATGACCTTTGGTTTGTACTTCGCTCCAGTGTCGATCCCTCCTTACTTGTTAAGAACCTGTGGACGAATGGTGACCCTGCACCAGTGGGTTATTAATAATCTGCTTCCACACCCCCAAGCGGACTTCTCGCACCTAGCATGGACTTGCGCTCGCTTACAATCATATTGGGAAGCGGTACACAAAACATTGAGAGACATGATTAACTTAACAATTGACCCTCTACCCGAAACTGCTCTACTGGGCTACGTGGCTAACTTTCCCAAAAAGGTTCGGAAGCTTGTGGCCCTTAGTTTTTTGTTGGCCAAGAGAGAGGTGGCTATACACTGGGGCCGCAGGACAGTGCCTACAGTCCAGAGTCGGCTGAGTGGCTTGGCTTCTTGCAACACAAAGAGTGATGTGTACTCCACTACAGTGCCCTCTTCATCACATCCCACAGATATATGAGGTCCTTTCAGAACCTACCTTGCATCTCGACAGCACGACTCTGCCACACAGCTGGAGCAAGGCATAGTTCCCACCGGGGTTGGTTAGTGGGGTTCTAGCTCACAACTTACACAATGCAATGTCTGGCTCCTGGCCCTCCCAGAGCAGATCCTCACCCGAATTTACAGTTTTTGTGTACTATGTTCTCGACTGTAACAATTCCACATTGGATGAGGTGTTGCACTTCTCGGATTGTATGAACTGCAAAGCACTAAATATTGCACTGACACTGGGCTGGACCTTTCCGTTTATATTTGAAACATGCAGCTATGGGACCGTACAAGCTCCTTTATTGCTTACTGATGACATCTGTATACACTAATGCATATGTTGTTGCCTTTGTGACAAAATGATAAATAAAGTTTTAAAAAAATATCCTATTCTAATTGATATAATTGTATCACTGCTTGTGTGTAGGCATGTGTATAGCTCTGTAAGTACCTGTGTGGGTGTGTGAGGGGCTATGTGGGTCTGTGAGTGGACGCATGAGTGGTTCTCCAGCTCTGTAAGTGGGTGTATGAGAGGCTGTAAAAATGTGTAAATGGGTATGTGAGTCGTTTCTGGGTCTCTGAGTGGGTGAGTGGTTTTCTGGGCCTCTGAGTGGGTATGTAAGTGGCTGTGTGGTAGTAGTGTGAGTGAGTATGTGAGTGCCTGTGTAGGTCTGTGAGTTGTTCTGAATCTCTGATTGGATGCATCAGTGACTATGGGTGTGTGACTGAGTGTGTGAGTCTCTGTAGGAGTGTGTGAGATGGCCGGTGAGTGGTTTTCAGGGTCTCTGAATGGGTGTGTGAGTGGCTGCCCGGGTGTTTAAGTAGGTGTGTAAGTAGTTGTGTGGATGTGTAGGTGGGGTAAGTGTGTGCTGTATTGGTCTCTAAGTGGTATGTGAGTGGCTTTATAGATGTGTAAGTGGTGTGCTAGTAGTTTCGCTGTATGGGTGTGGAAGTGGCTGTGTGGGTCTGTGAGTGCATGTGTATGTGGCTGTATGAGTGCCTATGTGGGTCTGTGAGTGGTTCTCTGGGTATGTGAGTGGATGCATTTGTGTCTGTATGGGTGTGTGACCATGACTGGGGACTAAGGGTCTTCCATTGTACTGTGCTGGGTGAGGAGACACTATCCAGCAATAGCAAGAACACTCATCTGGACCCTACAGCACCAGTTTCTGCCTGACCTAAGACCAGTGGGACTTGTGAGGTAAAGATGATCACTTGGAGAGAGCAAGGTCCAATGAAGATTGAGTTGTGTGGCTCCTCAGAGCAGAGTGTGAGATTCTGGTCTGTCTGTTAGAATATCTCCAGGCATCAGACTGGATCCAGAAGATTTTCAAGCAGTAACCCTGCGTGCCAGTAGGTAGCATCATTCAGCGCTACGCCAGCGGCGTCCGCGCCAAGAGTGACGTGCACTGAATCTATATAGGCACCACCTCAGCACGCTGATGTCATTTACTTTCAAAACTTTCTCCGATCGTAGCGCAGGGTCACAGTGAGAACTGACCCCTGTGGAAAAGATTAAGGCCCTGAAAAGGGTATCCCTTACACCTTAACCGGTTTGCATAGCGGGGAGGATCAGTAAGGAATCTGCAGCTAGAGTCTCTACCAAATAAGGCGTTCCTGAAGGTAACTTGATCATCTGATAGAGACTATTAGATGCAGATTCCTTACTTTAAAATAGATACCTAAGGAATCCCTCCCCAGGGGTGGGTCTGCAAACATAATTAGATCAAAAAGTCCTGCAGGATCAAATGGGTGAAGTGCCCATCACGATGGACCTGACTATCCAGGCAGTAATGTTTAGTGAATGTGTGCAGGGATGCCCATGCCGCCGCCTAACAGATGTCCAGGAGAGGAACACAGTGGCTGCAGCCTTGGCTCTGATAGAGGGAGGCTGCAATGCCTCAGGGGGCTGTTTCTTGGCCAGTGCATAGCAGATCTTAAATTAATGCACAGGACGATCCATCACAAGATTGTCAGTTTCTGCCCAGCATTTCCTTTTTTGGCTCTGACATAGCCCACGAAGTTGATCATCTACCCAGAACTCTTTTGTGGAACAAAGGTAGAATGGCAATGCTCTGTTTGGGTCCAGTTGGTGAATTCTCTCCTCGTCTATGGAGGGGTGAAGTGGAGCAAAAAAAGGTAGGAAGGGTAATGCATTTACCTACATGGAATGTAGTGACAACGTAGTGACAACCTTTGGAAGGAAGGATGCACGTGTCCAGACGAACAGTTTGTTAGGGTAAGGGAGGGTGCACTGAGAGGGCCAGTAATTCACGGACTCTCCTGGCTGAAGTAATGGGCACTAAAAAAGCAGTTTGAATGGTCAGACGTCGGGGGCAATTATGCAAAGATTAAAACAGTGCACACATCAGAAAAGTGAAAAGAAATTTGAGGTCCCAGTGAGGCATGATAAATGGTGTGAAGGGAAATGTGCTGCAGACCATTAAGGAACCTGGCTACAACTGGGTATTTGAAAAGAAAAGGTTGGTCCGGCAACCACAGGAATGCAGATATTGCAGAAAGGTAACCTTTGACAGCACCAAAAGAGAAGCTGTGTTGGCCAAATATAGGGCAAACAAAAAAAACCTTGGATAAAGGTGCAGAAATGGGTTCAGCATTGTGGGAAGTACACCATGACACAAACTTCTCCCAACAGCAGGTGTATACTGACTTGGTGGAGGCACACCTGGCTGGCAGAATAATATCACAGACTTCGGACGGAAGGTCTAAAGCTGTCAACTGTCGCCCCTCAATCTGCATGCGTGGAGGGTGAGCAGGTTCAGATGCAGATCCCTGCTCTGTTGCTACAACAGAAGATCTTCAAGAAGAGGCAGCCTGACTAAAGGACCTATGGTCATACACACCAGCTACCAGACTCTCTGTGCCCAATCTAGAGCCACAAGAATGTCTTGGGCCCGGTCCTTCCTGATCTTCTTGAGAACTCCGGGCAGCAGTGGTTTTGGCGGAAAGAAGGCATATAGGAGTACGGTCCTCCACTCAAAATGAAAAACGTCTCTGAGCAAGAATCGCCTTAGATACTCCAGTATGCAAAACTGCTGACATTGCACGTTCTCTGTGATGGCAAAGAGATCTAACCTACTGCTGAAAGAGACCTTGCACCACCTCTGGATGTTGACGCCATTCGTGATTGGCTATGTATGTTTGGCTGAGTTAGTTCACTCTGATGTTCAGGAATCTTGCCAGATGCTGAATCACCATGGAAATGTCCTGAAGTTCTAGCCATGTCCGGAGGTGCATATCCTCTTGACATAGGGTCTACAATCCCACCTCATCCTGCTTGTCGCAGTACCACATGGTGGTGGTGGTGTCCATGAACACATGAACCAGTCTTCCCTTGATCAAAAGGATAAAGGCTTTTAATGGCAAGCGAAACACCCGAAACTGGTTTAGGTGAAGCTCTTACTCAATCCAATACCAGAGTTCTCTGCTCTCCACCTCTCCCAGGGGGCGCCCCAACCCAGGAGCGACGCATTTGTCACTAACTTTAGATCTTGTTGAGGAAGGTAGAGGAGTCGTCTGCCACTGACCCACTCACGGTACGTTGGACACCACTGCAGGTCATTTGCAGTTTCATCCGTGATCTGGACCATGTTGGGCAGATTTCCTTGATGCAGCCTCCACTGGGTCTACAGGGCCCACTACAGAGCCTGCATAGGCAAGCAGGCACGTGTTACCAGTAGGATGCAGGAAGCCATGAGGCCCACCCGCCTCAGTCAGTCTCACCGAAATCCAGGATAGAGGCTGAAACATCAGAATCCTAGCCTGAATATCCTGGACTCGCCACATGGGAGGATGAGCCTGAAACGGCACCATCTCCAGAGCAGCTCAGATGAAAGGAAAAATCTGAGAGGGAGTAAGGTGCGACTTTGGCCTGTTGATATTGAACCCCAGAGACTGCAGAATCTTTGCCATAGTCTGAAAGTGGGTGATAACTGCCTAGGGCAAACCCACCTTCAACAGTCATTGAGGTAGGAAAAGACTGAAATTACCGACCTCTGCAGATAAGCTGTGATCACCACCTTCCCCTTGGTTAAAACCCCAGGGGCGCTGGTAAGATCGAAAGGTAGCACAGCAAATTGAAAGTGGTCATAGCCCACTGTGAACCACAGATTGTATCTGTGGGCCAGATAGTATCTGTGGGCCAGAAGGACGGGGATGTGGAAATATGCGTCATGCAAGTCCATCGCTACCATGCAGTCTCCCAGGTTTACGACAGGCAACACTTGGGACGGCGTGACCATTTTGAACTTTTCCTTTTTCAAGAAGAGCTTCATAAGGCGCACATCCAGGATAGGACGAAGTCCTCCATCTTTTTTTGCACCAGAAAGTAACAGGAATACCAACCACAACCTACTTCTAATGCAGGAACCCCTCTATATGACTCCCTTGCCAAGAGAACCTGCACTTCTTAATGGAGCAAGGAGAGATGGTCCTCTGTCAGCTGATTGTAAGTAGGTGGTAGGGTTGTCACAAACGGGAGGGAGTATCCCTAGTGGACTATCTGACGTACCCAAAAGTCTGGTGTTACTGATAGCCAGAGGGGTAGATGATGGCATATCCTGCCTCCCATTGGATGCCCATGATGTTCTGAGGGTGGACTAAAGAGGCTTGGATGCAGCAGCTGCTGGATGGGGTGGTGGACTGATCTTATTGCAGACCACCTGTCCAACACAATCTATGGGACCCGCTAACCTCGGCTGCGAAAAATCTTGGACGCCTGCTTGACGTGGTGGCTGGGAGTGTAGAAGCATGGCTGGAAACCCCTTCCATGGCTACAAAAGGGGTAGAAGGCAGACTGGGGTTGAAGAGGGGCCATGGACAAGCCTAAGGACCTAACCATAGCCCTGTTGTCCTTGAAGTGCTTCAGAGCTGAATCCGCCTTGTCTCCAAAAAGGCGAGAACTTCAAAGAGCATGTCTATGAGGGACACCTCGACATCCCCTGAAAAGCCAAATATTCTCAGCCAGGTATGGCGCAGCAAGGTCACTGATAATGAAATCGCTCTGCCCAGCTAGACGGTTGTGTCAAGTCCACATCTCTCCTATTGGTAACAGCCTCTGGAACAACAGGCAGCATTTGCACAACCGAATCTCATAGTGTATGAGAATGAAGGCCCAATAGGCATGCAGTGTTCACTGACCGCAGTGCCAGGCTGGTGGTACAACCTTTTGGATTCCCTATCCGGTGGAGTGGTAGGGAATGCACTAGGGTGGATGCAGAATGAGGAGGCTTGTACCACCAAGCTCTCTGGGGTGGGGGCCCGATAAGAAAACTGGGTTCCCCAGGAGTCGGGTGATGGTGGTGGGTACTTGTCCTATTCGCAAGAGCCCTTGTGCAGGGCTTGGACCAGGCCCCAAGTAGGACATCCATCAGGGCTTCATTGAATGGGAGTAACGGTTCTTAGGGTGTATCTCCCAGCTGAAGCACCTCTGGCAAGACATTAGTCTTGACTGCCACTAAGGGTATGTTAAGGTCCAGGACCTCCGCTTCCCTGCTCTCCACCATTCCAAACAAGGCTCCCTCCTCTGTAGCCACAGTTTGAAGAGAAACCAGACCTGTCAGGTGAGGTGTCCAACCGACTGGCCGGATCCAGTTCCTCATACCAGCTTTCCTGTTCCGCTTCATAAAGGTCCAAAGACCCCTCCTAGATATCTCCCTCACCAGGCCTATCGAACAAATAAGGCACTGGCTCCAGTCTTGAATGAATGTCCTCAGTCGACACCATATACGGTGTTGGATGACGTCCATACAGCTAAATGGCAATGGCGCTGCCTAGGGGTGTTGCCACTGGAGTGGACACCAACGAAGGTCTAGGTGTCACCAGCGGCTCCACTCTGGATCCAGCGAGGCATCCCTAGGGCATGACAGGTGCTGAGAGCAAACCCGTCGGCCTGGTTCCATTAGGGGCTCCTCCCATGGGGCCGGAGGGCACCCCAGAGAGGCTGGGCCACTCAAAAATGAGTAGTGTTGCATCATAAAATTCTATTAGTTGGGTCGAGGTCACTTCTGCAAAATCATGGAAGTGCAGAGCTGAGTGCCAACGCTCCCTCGTCTCATCAGATGACTTTGACGTGTGCTGTGAAGTTGAAGAGTGTTTGGAATTCTTAGACTCCTTATGTTTGTGGGACTTCCCTGATGACTGTGAATGCTAAGATGCATGTCAGAAGGAGCTTCGCGAACTGTCCCAGGACTCCTTGCATAAACTGGACCTCGCGCACTGTGGAGTCAACTGACGTTGGGCAGCGAGGAGCTTGAGTGAACGCTCCCTCAATGCCTTGGTGTGCATGGCGCTGCAGGCCCCACGTGCCTTGGAGTCGTGTTCCAGCTTCAAGCACCATAAACATACAAAGCGAGGGTCAGTCACCGACATTTGCCTATGACAGGCCCTACATACCTTGAAACCACCTGGTTCCTTTGATGACATCCTCACACCAGAGGATGAAAATTTTCAAAAAGAGTGGTCAAATAGTAAAAAAGACCAGTCAAAAAGCAACTAAGCAGTAGCACAGACTGGATCGGTGCTATCTGGCGCAGAAAGAAAAGACTGACTACAAAGTACCATGGTGGTGCCTATATAGGTACTGCAAACATCACTTCCGGCACGGACAACACTGACACGAAGCCGAACAATGTTACATACAGGCGTGCAGGGATACAGGTCGAAAATCTTCCGGATCCAATCTGAAGCCTGGAGATATTCTAAAGTAAGGAATATTCAGCTAGAAGTATCTGTCAGATATGCAGGGTTGGGGGACGGTGTTGTACATAGGAACAGATTAGGCAATATGTGCTTAGACAAGATTCAAAAGTATTAGAAAAGACAGCTAAATAGTAGGAATGGACTCAAAAAGTAAGTTAAAGGTCAGCAATTTAGAAACCCATGAAGGTTTTTAAAATAATAAAGTGCCATACAGAAAGATACAAATATAACAGCAGTGATAATAAGTCAGTTAAAGGACATGTACATCAATTGCCATGAAGGTTCTGAACACAGATAAATACTGCATTAGCGAAATCTGCAAAATAAACTAAGCCTAAGATAAATTCTGCAATAGCGAAATCTGTAAAATAAACTAAACCCAAGACTGCAGAAAATCTATAGAAAAAGCGTGCAGCATCCCTAGTGGAAATTAAATAACCTCTGGCTCACCCCCTAATCCAGGGGTTTATATAGCCAATGTCAGCACAGAAAATGGTGAAAACTGTAAAGTCAGTATGGTGTGAGCAGAAGTCAACTAATCCTGTGTCAGCTTTAGAAAATGTCACATAACCGGGGCGGAGCTAGCCAAGCCCTAAAATGGCCGACATCTGAGTGAGCTCTGTCGGTCACAATATCATCTTTAATTTATCGTGCATCCAGTGTACCAATAGATGCCCGAAACCCCCAAAAACTAGATTGGACTACCGTGCCTGCCGATAGACCCTGGTTCTGTGAAAAAAATCGGCCAGGAAAAGCTAGAATGACATTGCGGCCCGTGAGGAGGCGGAGAGGCCCAACAACACGCGGAAAGGAGGAACCGCCGCCGGCTAACGTGGAAGCAGACCGAGCCGCAGTGCATGCAAGCGGCGGGGGCTGACCTGCTCACCGAAGGCGGCGATCCCAGCTGCGGAACACGCGCAGTGTGCGGCCACTGCCAGATTGCTGCTGAAAGCGAGCGCCGACCTCGTGAGTGTGATCGGATCTCCAAGTGAGATATGAGGACTGAAGTACTGGGTATTTTAGACCCAGCGGTGCAGGGGCACACACCCTATGACTTCTGGGTTCACCCTGTTCCAGACCTACAGAAACACAGAGTCTTCTGGGTGAAGTCAAAGATTCGTTTATTGGCTGCAGACCAATTACAGGTATCCTAGAAGTACAACAGCGTGTATGTTCTCAGGAGACTGCTGAAAATCATAGGAACGGGCTTCTCCTTAAATACAAAATATCATGCTTCAGGCACACATTCCTTGGTTTACGATATGGCCATATAAAGGTATACATTACAAACGAAAAAGCAGAGTCATGATGACCATCCCACATTCCAGTTCGGCCAGCCCACAATGATTTACACAGTAAGGTTCAGATCCCACATTTGATGTCAATAGACCCCCCAATAAACATGAGCATCTCCTGTTTTGGGAAACAAGTCATAAAGCAGGAACAAGCAGGTGTGAAAGAGATTAGCCGGAGGATTGTGTAGAATGAAAGGGTTTTATGATGGGTCAAGCCCTGATGCTAATCACAGGTGGACGGAGGAAGGGGAGCTCGTGAGACCGGTTTGACCTGGGGCAGCAGAGCCAGCTGCCCAGGTCACAGAGAAGTCAGAGGAGAAGCCCATGTACTGTGAGGCCCGTATTTACTCCATTATAGCCTATGTGAGGGCAATGACAAGATGGCCACTGCTTCCAAAATGGAACCCGCGTAGTGAAGCAGAATAACGTGTACACAGTGCATTTATAGCTAGAACGATATATAAAGCACTCGTACATGCCGCATTTACCATTTGCGGTTTGCTAATACCAAGATAGACAGGGGTAGGGCCCTGTCCCCTACGCGGTCCCGAATATTAAAGTACGACAGACCCTCCTTTTGCCCTTACATAGGCAATCACTATACTCATCTTAATCCGAGTCCAGGTCAATGTTCACGAAGTCATGGAGATGTTGCTGTAGCATCATCCTATTACTTAGCTCGTCCCTCGATACAGGTTTCCTTACACATAAGGTAGCACAGAGGCCACATATCGTAGGAGCACACTGTATGCACAGACAGAACAGAAAAAGAATGGCTAAGATCATTCCAATGACCATCAGAACTTTCCAACCCCAGGCAGATATCAATTCCCAGAACCACCCCACCAGTGACCAATCTCCCTTATCCACGTGTATGGATTCAGATATTTTATGGAGTTTGGAGATGGCTTGATACACTGTTGGAGCATTATCTGGTATGAAAATGCAGCAACTGGATTGGATGACCTTGCATACCCCACCGCGGTCTGCAAGAATAACGTCTAGAACCATGCGGTTCTGTAAAGTCATAAGGCGATCCGCTTGGAGCTCAGCTGTCAGATTACCAAGGGCACCAGCCGTTACATTGACAGTGGATTCAACCACACGAGTCAGCTGTCTCAGGTTCCTACTATTCACCATAGGTCCCCAAAACGGCAGGAAACCCAAGAAGAAGTCTCCCGCTTCCTGACCCGCAGTGTCTTCCTTACTAATCACACCTCTCACAACTCTGGTCTTGTGATAGTCGGAGGCGGCAGTAAATGTTGGCGGTAACAAGTTCGCAATATAACATGTGCCCGAGAAATCAGGGGGCAACCATGTATATGCTCGGTCATTACAGATGAAATATGTGCCCTTGGCAGCCAAAAACGCAGGGGAAAACTGTGACGGGAAGGTGTACGTTTCAGTACAGTCACTTCTTCCCAGTTGAGCTCTAGGATTCTGACCATTACCCTGTAAGCAGAACCGACCCATGTGGGGTACGACCCAGATTGGAGATGAGATTTTTCGCTGTCTTTCACCCAGACTAATACTATACCCCGTCGCGTTCCATCCTACATAAGGTCTCAACTCTTCTTTGGGAATGGATGAGTAGGCATCGAAATCCCTACTCATATCAGCAACTCCTTTTATCAAAGCCTTATTATTGGTGATAGGTCTGATGGAACGCGGTTGGCGAGGGGAGTACGTATCTAGAGCATAGAGAAACATGGTCTGGAATGCCCATGACGATCCATTGTAACTATACGGCAGTACCAGGTAGGGAATACCCTTGTTAATGGTATGTGGCATTAACCCGCACACCCAGCAATTGGTCGTATTCATTACCAGTTGGTGCTGGTGCAAGAGCTGGATAAACGAGTTATTTACGAACTCTGATCGTCTGGTCTGTTCGTGCTCAGGCAAAGGGTGAAAGGAGTGCGAGGAGGCGGTAGAAAGAGATATAGGCTGTTCAGTGGGTGTAATGGGCTTTTGAGCGGAGAAAAACACAAATCCTACGATAAACATTGTGATACTACACAGTGTAAAAAGGCACAAAAATACAAAACATTTACTTTTTACAATTCTACACATCCTTGCGTTAAAGTTCATTTCCTCAATCGGTCTCTCCATCTTAAAAAACTCCATCCTCTACTTGGGCCGCTCGCGGCGGATGAGTGTCTTCTGCTAAGGGGCACGCTTGTCAGTCCAGGGAAACGCCCTAGACCAACCAGAACCGTTGACCTAACGTCTTCGGCCTGTACCCCAAAGTCTTGGCACCGCGACCCTGCGGCAGAACCCGGATGGTGGTTCGAAAAACAAAAATCAAGAAAGTCTTTCAGATGGGAGAGCAAAAATGTCAAAAAGGAAATAGTGAGGAAATCTTTATTTTTCCATGGGCCTTGGTCTCAAATTATAGCGGAGACGGCCAGGTGCTGTTTGGTCTTGAAACAAAAGTTCAGGCTCAGTGGTGTCCAATCGATTTGATGGTGGCACAGCTTCCTGCAGAATATTGTCACTCTCTTGGTCTGAAACTGTGTCTTTTAGGCGTGCGTCACTGAATGGTACAAAACGAGGCACAGGGTCTGTCTCAGAGTCGGCGATACCCTCCTTGACCCACTGGTCATATGGCAGAGGCAAAGGGACTACTTTACAGTGGGTACCATGGATCCAGTGTTTCTTCCCTTTTACTCGCACCGCTGATCTTGTCGACAGGAATACAAGGTGAGGGCCGATCCAGCGAGGCTCGTCGTTGCTCTTACGCTGGAAATTTCGGATCAGGACCCACGAGCCAGGGTTGATAGGGTGTCCAGGAGGTTCAGAAGCTTGGGGAAGAGTATCATGTACCTGTTGGTGCAAAACACGCAGTTTAACAGTCAAATCATACAGGTAATCGAGTAGTACTGGATGTTCAATCTCACTGAACTTCGTAGGCCTCGGTACACCCCATACGTTGGCCGGGCGGCCAAAAACAACCTCGTAAGGGCTAAGTCCCACTCGTGAGTGTATGGTCATTCTGGTGGACAGGAGTGCTAAAGGCAGAGCGTCAGGCCATTTAAGACCGGTGCTCGCCTGGATTTTGGCCAGCTTGAGCTTTAAGGCTCCATTGTAGCGTTCTACTAGTCCAGCTGATTGGGGGTGATTTGCAGCATGGAACTTCTGCTTTATCCCTAGCCCTTCACATACATTCTTCATCACTTTACCCACAAACTCACTTCCATTATCACACCACACCATTCTTGGCATTCCAAACCTAGGGAAAAATTCCTTTACAAGGGCTTTGGCTGTGGATAGGGCAGTGTTATCTTTCAGAGGATAAGCCTCTATCCATTTTGAGAAGGCACAAACAACCACCAGTACATATTTCAGGTTGTTGCATCTTTCCATGTGAATAAAGTCCAGCTGCAAAACTTCAAATGGACATGATGGGGGTGCAAAGTGACCAGCTGGAGTTGGGGTTCCCCTACCAGGGCTGTACTTCAAGCATACTATGCAATTCTTGACCACATTCTCTGCACACTTGGGAATCCCAGCATTCTGCCATACTGGAGCCAACAACTTGCATATACCTTTCGTACTGATATGTGCCATTCCATGTGCCATAGTAACCACTGGAAGCACATATGCATCAGGCAATAACCATCGCTTATGTTCTGTCAGATCAATCCAACAACCATTCTCATCCAACTTACCCATACTTTCTCTCCACTTGCTTAACTCTTCCTCTGTGGCTTCAGCTTGAAGCGACTTCACACTCTCTATTGTGTTCTCACACATTCCCACATCATTAACCCATCTTGCGGGGCCTGCAACATACATTCTAGTCTTCACATTCTGTGCTGTTTCTTTCGCGGTCTCATCAGCAAACGCATTCCCACGTCCAACATCATCTGTGACTTTCCTGTGCGCACTGCATTTCATGATCGCAACTTGCAACGGTAGGGTCAGTGACTCAAGGAGATCATTCACCAACTTGCCATTCTGAATTTTAGCTCCATGCGACGTCAGGAACCCACGCTCTTTCCACAAACGCCCGAAATTATGAGCCACGCCAAAGGCGTACTGGCTGTCTGTGTATATATTTACTCTCATTCCTTCAGATAACACACACGCTCTCGTGAGGGCGATTAATTCTGCTGCTTGGGCCGAATTATGTGGCACTCGTGCAGTTTCCACGACCGTGTGTAAAGTCGTGATAGCATATGCAGCAGTCGTGTCACCATTAGGGAGTTTGAAACATGAACCATCCACCCACAAAGTGCCATCACACTCAGTCAGGGGAGTATCTTTTAGATCTACTCTCCCTTTCGTCTCTTCTTCTGTTCTGAACAGACAGTCATGTTGCTCAATCTCATCTGAGTCTGCTGGAATTGGCAACAATGTAGCTGGATTCAGCGTATTGCATCTCTTTATGTGTATGTGATTTGCTAACAGTGTAAGCTCATAGCCTGATAATCGCGCACTAGTCAAGTGTTGTGTCTTGGTTCTATTTAATAATGTGTCTACTGCGTGTGGAACCATAACAATCAATGTATTGTCCATTACCAAACCAGCAGATTGTCGGATAGACATTGCTGCAGCAGCTGTCGCTCTCAGACAGCTTGGCAATGCCCTCGCTACAGGGTCCAAGGTTGATGAAAAATATGCGCATGGGCGCGGTCTGTCGCCAAAAGGCTGTGTTAACACTGACAACGCACATCCATCTTTCTCGTGAACATACAATGTAAAAGGCTTACTGTAGTCAGGGGTACCCAACACAGGAGCTGAACACAATGCATTACGCAATTCCACAAAACTTTTCTGGCACTCTTCAGACCATGGGATAGGATTCGGTGTGTCTTTGCATGTTAAGGCTAACAAAGGTTTTGCCAACAAAGAAAAACTAGGGATCCAATGCCTACAGTATGAAGTGATGCCCAAGAAAGCACGTACTTCTCTCTGTGTTCTTGGCACACTCAACTGTGCAATGGCTTGAATTCTTTCTGGGGTTAGTTTCCTTCCCTCCTTCGATAAGAGATGACCTAAGTAGGTCACTTCTTGTCGACAATATTGCAGCTTAGAGAGAGACACTTTGTGATGGAAAGCGGATAAATGGCGCAAAAGTGACAATGTGGCTTCTTTACAGATCTTCTCAGTATCCGCGGCAATTAGTACTGAATCAGGATAGCGCCACTAGGTAAAACAAGTGCATCAAGCTGCGCTTTCAAAGCTTGACTGTATATTGATGGACTTTCACAGTAGCCCTGGGGAGCGCGTTTGAAGCGGAAGCTTCGGCCTCCCAGACTAAAACCAAAAATGTCTCTGCTCTCTTCTGCAATTGGGATGCTAAAGAAAGCATTCTTTAAATCAATCACTGAAAACCATGCAGCAGAGGCTGGAATCATCGTTAACAAGGCAGTTATATCAGGGACAACCGGAAACTGTGGCACAACAATCTTATTAACCTCTCTAAGATCAATCACAAATCTGTAAACAGGTGGCTGTGAAGGGTCCGTTCGTTTTAAGACAGGTAAAATCGGACTATTGCAAACGTTGCCTCTTGTCTCTTCAATCACACCCTTATTAATCAAGTCGCTGACAATGTCTAACAATGCTTTCTGCCCTTCATTAGAGATCTTGTACTGGGGAATACGTGGCAGTCTGACATTAGCCTTTAAAGTCACCACATATGGCGGTATCTTCAAGAGGCCCACATCATTGGGACCAGTAGCCCAAAGGGCATCCGGAAGGGATGACAATTCAGGTGGCATTGTATTTTTAGACAAATACATTGGGGAAATCACTTTCTTGCCTAATGTAAGTTGTACTCCTGAAGGAGAACAAATCTAATCCCAGTAAATTCTCACCACAACCTGTTGTCAGAATCAGGGGTGCTTTCAGTTCGCAAGGTCCAACAGAAAGTGACATGGGACTAGAAATCGGGTTCCTAACTGGGGCGCCAGAAAAACCTACTGAAACATTTATATCGCCAGACAAAGGTGCGCCAGGGAGTTTTGAATGCATGATTGAACTCTTTGCAGCACCAGTGTCCAGCAGAAAAGGTTCCGTTACATTTGCTGTAGTTACCTCAACATATGGTCCGCTCTGATCCACTGGCACTGAAACAACTCCCTCTCTCTGTCTATGGCTGTCCTAGTAATCATTACTTTCTGCATCACCGTCCTCTGCATAATAATCATTATTATAATACTGGGCCGTATTACTAGTCGCGTTAGCTTGCTGATCAAAGCTATTGATGGTACTTTGAGGCGGCAGAGGACGCGCGTTCTGGGGAGCATTTCCACGCCCTCTGCCTCTAGGAGCTTGCTGACCACCCCTACCTCTTGCGCCATACGCATTACCGTTCCGCTGCATTAATTTAGGGCAACTATATTTATAATGACCTTCCTCTTTGCAGTATGAACATTGGTTGGGACCTACAGGGACACGTGGTTGATAATACCCGTTCATTTGCTGATTGTTCTGAAACTGTTGGGGTTGGTGATAGACACCTTGGGGTTGTCTATAATTATTCTGACCTCCACGTGGTGGATAGGCCTGCTGTAAAAAGACCTTTGTCTTTAATTCCTTCGTTTTCTTTTCTGTTCTATCTTTCTCGTCTTTATCTCTATTTTCATAATACTGTGCAGTAGCCAGTATTTGCGCTGAAGAAGAAACAGCCCAAGAACTTTCTGAATCTTTCAATTTTTTACACAGGTCAGGAAGTAGATTCTGCACAAACTTATCCACAAACAACCGTTGGCCACCCTCAGTACTCATATCTTGCCCACTGTGATCAATAAACGTTTCTTCAAACCTAGTAAAGAAGTCTGACACTGTCTCATCTTTCTTCTGCTTGCATGCAGATAGCTTGTCCCAATTTACGCGCATCGCGGGCATTATTGTCTTCATATACGTGATGATTCTACCAGGCAGTTCAGCTACTAACGGTTCTGGTTTCGCGCCACCAGTTTGTCTAGCATCAGCAGCAATAATGTTAGCCCATGTATCCCCTAGTTCTGCATCGTGATCTACATTACGAATTGATCCCCATAGAGGCTGTGGAACAACATTACCAAACAACATGTCTATGTCGGCCAGATTCATAACGCATGACCCTGCCGTCTGTGACAACTCTTTATAATAACCCGCTGGGTTTTTACGTGGATCAGGTAAGGACTGCTTAAGTGCTAACACCTCTGAGCGCTTCCATGGGACATGCACCCAAACACGCTGGAAATGCGCTGGCACAGCGGCGATACCGGCACCAGCATCAGCTGCTACTGCTTCCTTCCATACCGGGGGAACTTCTCTCATGGGGTATTGTCGCGCTTTTACCTTTTTCCCCACAAGGACATCTTGTTCAAACAATGACTGTTGACAATCATCATTCCTGAAGGACAATACAACCGCAACTGCTTTATCTACTTCGCGGTCCACAATTATACCAGTTCCAAAATCAAACCTCACTTTACACAATTCCTGCGGGCTCGGATTTTTACCACTATCCTCCAATTCTTCACAGAGAATTTCGCACATTTTCTCAAACACATATCTCTGTTTTGGGGCATCCCATTGATGGAAAACGTTGACAACTGATTCCACATCATACAATGAAGGGAAAACAATCCATCTACGCGCCATGCTATCTATTACCTTTTTCTCATCAGGGTTAGGCAATTGGCTACGCAATTGCTTACGCTTTAAACCAGGAGTCGCACCAGACGAATCAAAGAGAGGAGACATTAATGTAGTAACCACATTAGCTAAGCGCTGTCGCGCCGAAGGAGAAGTTGAGGCAAAAACAGGGGGATACACAGAGGGAAGAAAAGAGGATGTAGAAACAGGTACTGGAGTGGTGCAAGGAAGAGTGTCAGAAGAGGCAGCTGCTGTATTAGGCAAAGTTGCAGGAAGTGCGGGGGCAGTTGGAAGCACAACTGGCGGCCCTTGAGAGGGCTGCGCTACATGGATAAGAGCCGGCTGCAAAACAGCTGGCGGTTGCGGCAAGGCTTGCAGTATATTCACTGGAGGTAGCATATTCACAAGCTGGGGAGGTGCCGTGGCATTTTGAGCATACGGGGGTGGCAAACTCAACAAATGTGACATCAAGGGATCTTTCTCCTTTTCTTCTAACTCATTCTGCTTAGAATGTGGTAAAGCTGGGTAACATTTGTCAATCCCTAACTTGCGCTGCCTGTGCAATTGCTCACTCATCTGCTCCTCCTCATTGTCTTTAAATTGTACAGCTGCTTGCATTACTGTCATACCTTTGTCTCTCTTATTCTTTTTCGCTAGCTTAATTTCCTTTTGTTTGGCTTCCTTTCGCCATAAGCGGAAAGAGTCAAACATCGCCGGCCGGGCTTTCTTCTTAAACAATTTAATTTCCAAATTATCTAAAATATCGGTATCAAAACTACCATTTTGGGGCCATTTTAAAACACCGTCTTTCCTGGTGTAGTGGATCCATACTTCGTTATATGCAATGGGGCCTACGCCATGTTTTACATAGAGCTCATAAGTTGGAGTTCCAACCGGAGGAACCGGACATGATTCCTCTAGCTGGAAATCTTTTCCACAACCCAAACAGAATAATCTACCAAATATTCCAGAACCAGGCATCTTTACTCACTAGTCTAGATCCAAACGTCAAAGGATTATCGATTACGATATTCTCGTGAATACACGAGTCCTCTGGTTTTGGCGTTTGCAAACTCCAAATGACTAATTCAAAATGATCCCGAAGGATACCAAAACAAATGGGAGACGCTCCACTTATACTTAACTGAATATTGCTGATCGATGGCGTCACCAGAAGACTCTCTCGATTGTTTCGCTCTCTCAAATTCGTCAAGGGTCCAAAACAGGTCGATTAATCAGGGCAGCAGTCCTTCGTAGCCGTCGGGACGCGGAGAACCTCGCAGAAAAGACTTTCGGACCACGTCGACATGCAGGGGTCGATGAAGTGGCGGCCTTCCTCCGGAATTTCCACACGAAGCTCCTCACGAACCTCTGGCTTGGACTGGTACCGCTGAAATCGTCCCGAGTTGGGCGCCAAACTGAAGTACTGGGTATTTTAGACCCAGCGGTGCAGGGGCACACACCCTATGACTTCTGGGTTCACCCTGTTCCAGACCTACAGAAACACAGAGTCTTCTGGGTGAAGTCAAAGATTCGTTTATTGGCTGCAGACCAATTACAGGTATCCTAGAAGTACAACAGCGTGTATGTTCTCAGGAGACTGCTGAAAATCATAGGAACGGGCTTCTCCTTAAATACAAAATATCATGCTTCAGGCACACATTCCTTGGTTTACGATATGGCCATATAAAGGTATACATTACAAACGAAAAAGCAGAGTCATGATGACCATCCCACATTCCAGTTCGGCCAGCCCACAATGATTTACACAGTAAGGTTCAGATCCCACATTTGATGTCAATAGACCCCCCAATAAACATGAGCATCTCCTGTTTTGGGAAACAAGTCATAAAGCAGGAACAAGCAGGTGTGAAAGAGATTAGCCGGAGGATTGTGTAGAATGAAAGGGTTTTATGATGGGTCAAGCCCTGATGCTAATCACAGGTGGACGGAGGAAGGGGAGCTCGTGAGACCGGTTTGACCTGGGGCAGCAGAGCCAGCTGCCCAGGTCACAGAGAAGTCAGAGGAGAAGCCCATGTACTGTGAGGCCCGTATTTACTCCATTATAGCCTATGTGAGGGCAATGACAAGATGGCCACTGCTTCCAAAATGGAACCCGCGTAGTGAAGCAAAATAACGTGTACACAGTGCATTTATAGCTAGAACGATATATAAAGCACTCGTACATGCCGCATTTACCATTTGCGGTTTGCTAATACCAAGATAGACAGGGGTAGGGCCCTGTCCCCTACGCGGTCCCGAATATTAAAGTACGACAGGACCCCTGCGGAGGTGAGATCGTCGCTGAATGCGAGGTGGCGGGCGCGAGCCGATATGTTGCTGGCGGGGCTGTGGGATGAAAAGGAGGACCCCCGGCCGTGACACTTAGCCGCACAGTGCCACGTACCGGAGCGGCCCCTGCGGACTAGTGCTCACAATAGCAAGCGGGGACAGGAGCAGTCGGCCATGACACCAAGAAGCGATCAGGCCTCCTCAACACAAAAAGGAAATGTTGGAGGCGCGAGGCCCGTAAGATCAGAGGCATAGATAGCGAGTGGGGGGCCGGCAGCAGTGAAGCCCACCTGCTGCCACAGCAAGCGACGTCAGGACTCAGCCCCCACTTATGGAACAAACTGCATGCTAACTCCGCAGCCGCCAGTGCACGCACACACACAGCGGTGACCTCCACGTGAGGCTGAACGAAGGCCTGAATTTGTGAGATGTGAACCACACAAGTGGGGAGGAGAGATACGATCCCAGTAAAGTGAACGAGTTCTAGCTGTCACCACAGAGCGCCCTGAGAGACCCATAATGAATGATTAAAGCATAAACGGAATTGCGGAACAACTAGGAGCCAAATGGCGAGGTCCCCGGGGTTAACCACTAGTTAACAACTGCGCTAGAGGTCGACTGTGCTGAAGCCGCAACAGAGACAGGTGAAATACAGACACTGTAGGACTGTGAATGTGCGAACTACTAACTTATCCCTTGGGCACGCTTGGGACAGGCGCACAGTGCATATATCAAACACATGGCCTGAAGGTAGGATATTCCCTCAAGAGTTGTGGCCCAATCCTTGTCCTGGGTGCTGCGTCTGGGATCAGCAAGCCTCCCCTGAATGGGCCTCCTTTGTCAGGGGTAAAGACAGGAGAGAGGTAACAGTAATAGTCTGCGCTAACTGTGACACCGTTTTTCGAAAGGGCCACAGGAACAAAAACTCCTCCACGTGTGGAAGCCGGATAGAAACCAACCGAAGCTACAATTCGAACAAACCAAAAAGGTAACGGAGAGCAGCCAACATGCTCCTCAATCCACGTAAACTACTGCAGCACCTGCTGGCGCGGAAACTACAGGGGATGTGCACTCCATGTTTGCAGCAATACAGACCGCCCTCTCAAATATTGATGGGAAAATAGACTCCCTCACCTACAGGGTAGATCGGATGTCAGAGAGGCTGGACAAGCACATGGAGCGCATCGACATGGCAGAACGTAGAATCTCCGACGCCGAAGATGTGCAGCAACAAATGGATCAGCGACAGGGCAAGATGGACAACACCCTAGCAGCCCTACTGGCGAAAGCTGAAGACTCAGAAGCTCGGTCCCGACGAAACAACCTCCACTTCATGGGTATCGCGGAGACGAAAAACACGGGGCAGATGGAAAAATACATTGAGGGGTTGCTAATGACTCTGATGGGTGGAGACACATTCTCTGATGTCTTCATTGTAGAACGGGCGCATAGGTCACTTGCCCCACCGCAGCCACCGGGAGCCAGGCCAAGGCCGAACTGGGCAGCCTTAAACATGACGGCATGGACATTTCTATCTATCCTGACTTTACACAACAGGTCCAGGAAGCCCGGAAAAAGTTCTTGCCAGTCAAACAGAAGCTTCAAGAGCAGAACATTCCATATGCTATGATTTACCCGGCGAGGTTGCAGATAACAGATGGGGGCAGGGCCACAGTGTTTAATGAACCCAAGGATGCGCTCAAGTTTCTCCAGCACAGAAAGACCCAGGCCCCACGGAGAAAGTCGCCGAGAGGCGGCCGGGACGAACAACAGGACACCTCTGATGTTGAGTAACTGGACTAATTCTTTAAAAAGGGCTGAACTGCGAGTGGGCCTAAGGCCGCAAAATGCAAGAATAAGTCCTTCCAAATGCCCGCAAGACTGAGTGCAAAATGTTCTATTAGTTAAGTGATGCTGTTGACGGCATGTTCTTTTGTAAGTCCAGACTGGCTAGAAATAGCGTGCAGGGAAAACCGAGTGAGGGTAAGATAGGGCACTATGCAGGCGCTATTTGTATACTACAGGTCGCTGGATGCATAAGTTTGTTTATTATCTTAAGTGACCGACCGTGCGATTACATATACCCGGAAAACTCGGCTGAGGAGGGGGGAGTTATTTGGTAAGAAGGGTACTGTCTTCGCAGCAGTTTGGGGGCTGGCAAAGTGGGAGGGGGTGGGGAGGGAGTAAATTTAAAAACACTGACCAGCAGGTACATAATAGAACGCAACACAGCACCGTCCGACACCTAAGTCATCGGCCAACCCACTGTACAGACAGCGCTAAATATAGCTAAGAGGACAAGTTACACTAGACCACTAACATTACTGACATGGAATGTGAGAGGCCTCCACAACCCACAGAAAATACGTAAGGTCATGGCATACTTAGATCGGCATGAAGTAGATGTTGCCTGTTTGCAGGAGACACACCTTGACAACCTCACTGAACAGCGGATTGGAGCGAGATGGGTTCATACCGTATGGCGTCCTCTTACTCTACTTATGCTAGGGGAGTAATGATCCTCATACGCCACAATGTTCCTTTCACACTTATTAAATCCCTCAAGGATGACCAGGGGCGATATGCTATTGTACAGGGAAACTTCGGAGGCACTGCATTGACAATAGTCACGGCGTAAGGTCCGAACACTGACACACCGCTGTTCTTCGCACATATATGGGCTAAACTGCGCGACCTACCACCCACACCCATTATATGGGGAGGTAATTTTAACACATGCTTAGACCCTGCCATATCCAATAACAACAGTTGACGGACAGAATGCAGAACAATGTCATACATTCACACCAGTACAGAGATCTAGGACTAAATCCATCGTTTTTTTGCTGACCATGCCGTTCCAGTTTGAACCCAGACATACGCAAATCAGTCTTGACCCTGTGCCTCTCGGGAACAGTCCAGCCTGAACTGCCATTCCAGGTCCTCCCTGGACTGGGGTGGCATGGTGAGCAAAAGAATGATGGATTTAACCCCGATCTCTTGACTGGGGGTGAATGTTTCGATTTGTTCTGCATTCAGTCCATCAATTGTGTGTCTTTTGATTTCTCGCCCTAAGTGCGCCAGGCATGCCCAGACTTGGGTCCTGGGCTCACTGTGCCACTGGAATCAAGCTATCCTGGCTGAAGAGGGGTGAAACCCCGAAACCGGTCCTAGGATGCTTGTTTCCGGTCCAGGGAGGACCTGGCTTGGCAGTTCGGGCTGGACTGTTCCCATGAGGCATAGGGTCAAGACTGATTTGCATATAGCCGGGTCTAAACTGGGGTGGCATGATGAGCAAAAGAATGATGGATTTAACCCAGATCTCTTGTCTGGGAGTGAATGTTTTGATTTGTTCTGCATTCCGTCCATCAATTGTGTGTCTTTTGCTTTCTCGCCCTAAGTGCGCCAGGTATTCCCAGACGTGGGTCCTGTGCTCATTGTGCCACTGGAATCAAGCTATCCTGGCTAAAGAGGGGTGAAACCCCGAAACCGGTCCAAGGATGCTTGTTTCCGGTCCAGGGAAGACCCTGCTTGGCAGTTCGGGCTGGACTGTTCCCATGAGGCACAGGGCCAAGACTGATTTGCATATAGCCTGGTCTAAACTGGGGTGGCATAGTGAGCAAAAGAATGATGGATTTAACCCGGATTTCTTGACTGGGGGTGAATGTTTTGATTAGTTCTGCATTCCATCCATCAATTGTGTGTCTTTTGCTTTCTCGCCCTAACTGCACCAGGTATGCCCAGACGTGGGTCCTGGGCTCACTGTGCCACTGGAATCAAGCTATCCTGGCTGAAGAGGGGTGAAACCCCGAAATCGGTCCTAGGATGCTTGTTTCCGGTCCAGGGAGGACCTGGCTTGGAAGTTCGGGCTGGACTGTTCCCATGAAGCACAAGGCCAAGACTGATTTGCATATAGCCAGGTCTAAACTGGGGTGGCATGGTGAGCAAAAGAATGATGGATTTAACCCAGATCTCTTGACTGGAGGTGAATGTTTTGATTTGTTCTGCATTCCGTCCTTCAATTGTGTGTCTTTTACTTTCTCGCCCTAAGTGCGCCAGGTATGCCCAGATGTGGGTCCTGGGCTCACTGTGCCACTGGAATCAAGCTATCCTGGCTGAAGAGGGGTGAATCCCCGAAACCGGTCCTAGGATGCTTGTTTCCGGTCCAGGGAGGACCTGGCTTGGCAGTTCGAGCTGGACTGTTCCCATGAGACTGATTTGCATATAGCCAGGTCTAAACTGGGGTGGCATGGTAAGCAAAAGAATGATGGATTTAACCCAGATCTCTTGACTTGTGGTGAACGTTTTGATTTGTTCTGCATTCTGTCCATCAATTGTGTGTGTTTTGCTTAGACCCTGCCATAGATAAGTCAACAGGTAATGAGCGATATAGGAGACACTCAGCAAAAACGCTCAGAGACGGTATGATAGAATGTGCAATGCTTGATCTATGGCGCTCGAGAAACCCAGGACGGAGGGAAGGCCCCTGCACGTCAACGGTACATAATACATGGTCGAGGATAGACTACTGGATAGCCACACAAGACGTTAGTACATGGACAACTAGATAGACCACATGCCCAAGACACTCTCAGACCACGCTCCTGTCCGCCTAGGGCATGCTCTCCCCTCACATACCCCACAACAGTTCACCTGGCGGATGCAACAGGGAGTGCTCACTGACCAGGTCTTCCGCTCTGAGCTGCATCAGGCTATAGTGGAATACTTTGACTTAAACGCAGGATCAGTCAGAAGTGAGAAAACACTATGGGAGGCTTTTAAGGTCACCATCAGGGGACACTGTATAGGCAAGCAGGCAGGTATACTGAAAGACATTCAGCAGCAATTGGTTATGGCAGAAAGAGATATTCAGAGGTTAGAGATGGAATTTGCAACCACCCAGGACCCCAAAACACTAGCGGACATTAGGCAGAAGGTAGACATGTACAATGGGTTTGCGGACGACAAACTCAAACATATCTCACGCAGACATACAGCACGCATGTATGGGGAAGGGGGCATACCGGGACGTGCGCTTTCATATCGTATACGAGCGCCATATACATCCACATATATAACACAAATAACAAATATACAAGGGAACCCTACATTTGATACACCGTCAATACTAGATTGCTTCACAGACTACTACAATCGCCTGTACTCCACGGCTACGACTGTGACCCCTCCTGAGATTTGCCAATACTTAGATGACTGCACTGACATGGCTGTCGGATGGCCATCATGAATATCCATGTAACCATATTACAGAAGCTGAGATCAAAGAGGCGATACATTCTCTGCCAAATAACAAAGCACCCGGGGTAGATGGTCTCCCCGGAGAATTCTATAAAGAATTTCGAGATTTATTGATCCCACACCTAGCCGAGATGTACGAAGAGGCATATGAGGAGGGACTGCTACCGTCCTCGCTGAGGGAGGCGAGCCTAATCACTCTCCCCAAACCAGGCAAAGACCCCCTTAAATGAGAGTCCTATCGACCACTCTCTCTAATTAATATAGACACAAAAATCTTAGCTAAAATCATTGCAACACGGTTACAACCTTTATTGCAGAAACTCGTACTGCCGGATCAGGCCGGTTTCATACCGACTAGATCCACTACGCAAAACCTTAGAACTATTTTTGCAATGTTTCACCAGATACACCCAGAATTGCCAGCAGCTGCTGCCTTATTGGACATGGCGAAGGCTTTCGATTCTGTTGAATGGGTATTTATGTTCACGGTACTGCGTAGGATGGGATTTCCGGAGCCCTTCCTGCGCTGGATTGCGCTTCTATACGCCGAACCCAGCGCGCGCATTAGAATAAATGGGAATACATCTGACCCAATTAAAATAAGCCGCGGAACCAGACAGGGTTGCCCGCTTTCCCTGCTCCTCTTCACAATAGCATTAGAACCATTAGTGTGTAAGATTCGACAAAAACACCCAGAATCTGCTCTTCAATTCCAACTACTCCTAATAGGCATATCATTATACGCAGATGATATGGTTCTATATGTACGGCACCCAGACACTAACTTAAACCCACTCATTAGAGAATACATTCAGTTCGAGCTATATTCTGGTCTTAGTATAAACTGGGACAAATCGGTGGTGATACCGCTTACGCTAACTACATCACAGCCTAACCTAGAGTTCCCGTTGCAGTGGCAGACTGAAACGGTCATATACCTTGGGGTATGGATACACAGGAATCCAGAAATGGTGATTCTGGAGAACTATGGCAGTGCACTAACTAAACTAAACGAGCAGATAGATCGGTGGATCAGACTACCTCTGTCCTTGGCTGACAGAATAGCCATACAAAAAATGGTGGTATTGCCACGATTTTTGTACTTATTTATGAACATTCCGATCTAGCTCACACAAGCTCTGTATACCAAACTACGCACAGCCATGCAGCGCCTAACCTGGGCAGGGAAGCAGGCGAGAGTCAGCTGGAAGGTTCTAACAAAGCCATACCTTCAAGGGGGCTTTGGGACACCAGACCTCCAACTATAATTTTATTATGCTCAGGCTTAACACGCCAATTACTGGACAAGACCGCATGCGCACAGTCCGTGGAACACGAACGTGCGCTACCCCTGCTACAGCTTACATACATATCCAACCCAAAGAGGCACACCCCGAGGGACATGAAACACTCAGTAACTTGCACGTCAAGAGCATGGTATGCGTTAGCACAGCGCGCACAGAAACCTCCGATATACGCCCTGGCGCTACCTATAGCCCACCATGCGAAAATAACAGTCACGCAGGAAAAAAACATGCTAACTTTACTGAGAGCTATGGGTTTAAGTACCATAAGTGACATTTTCCCAAACAATCGATTCATCTCACAAGATGTTGTTATGTTAAACCAGATTTATAGCGCACATGTATACTCGGAAGTGATACAATCGATTCATCTCGCAAGATGACCCATCCCTCAGTGCAGACTGCACACCACTGAAGATATTTGCATATCTACGGCTGCGAATGGCAATCAGGGAATTAAACTCATCGTTTCTAGACGAACCCCCACAGCTACATGCGCTACAACTCCTGCTAACAGCACCCACACGACAACGATTAGTGACACGCTTGTATAACGCTTCACAAGGGGAAGTGGGACAGATCCACGACAGGTCGCTTCAGCGCTGGGAGAAAACAGTGAGAACTACTATAGATAAGAGAAACTGGGATTTTAGTTGCGCACAATTGCAACTGCTAACATCGAACTGTAACTTGCGCATCATTCATTTTAAGTTCCTACATCAAATATACTACACTCCAGTAAAACTACATAAATGCGGACTTAGACCAGACACTAGGTGTCACAGATGTGGGGCACCAAATGCAGACTTTCTCCACATGGCATGGGCTTGTCAACAACTGACATCCTACTGGCAAGAAATCACTAGTACTCTTACATCAGTTCTATCCGAGCAGATCCCAAATGCCCCACGGGTCTGCCTATTGGGACTATACAAGATTCGTCTTGCAAAAAGACGTAAACTGCTGGCAGTGGCGCTGCTACTGGCTAAGCGCCGCGTTGCGATGCATTGAGGTAGTAAGCGCCCGCCACGTTAAATGGACTGGCTAACGGACATGACCTTTTGTTAAGAGACATTGGAAGCGTACGCAGAAGAAATACCTCAGGCCTCCAGGCTTAGAGACTTCTGGGAACCTTTGGTACAATATCTCCGCTCCTTACAAGATACTGATTAAATTCACGCCAAAGGACACAAAGAACACCCGAGAAATGCAGGGATGGGGTGTTGCAGAAGGGATGTATGTGGTAACACTGTACACCAACAACAGGCACGAGAACTGTGGGGGGATGAATGACCTAAAATTACTGTATTGTATACTCTGTGTGTGGTCATAAGTGTAAGGCCTATTGGATATGGATATGTAAATGTATGAACCAGAGGATGTTAAGCTGTGTACATCTATGTTGCTTTTATTCTTTGTCGCTGACCGGAATAAATAAAATATGAAATAAAAAAAAATGTCACATAACCCTACCATTCTAACACTATCTCACTCCATGAATATTTATTTGTCCCTTCAGACATAATGACAGAACAAGCTAGTTACATGAACAATTAAAAGTCTTCTAAATGAATGCAACACAGTGCGCTAGCTGGAAGAGCGTTGAAAGGTATCTAAAGGCTTCCTCCAGTGTCTTCAAGAACTACATGGCATACAAAATAAACAGATGCACATGTTGCAGCATATGGTGCCAACAAGAAAATATAAACACACAATGGTTATTATAAAACTGCAATATCAAAGACAATGACAGGGTGCACACCTCATATTCACAAGTTTTTCCTTGATTGATTTCCTTAAATTGTTAAATGCGTGCCGGCCCGAAATCGTGGACTGCCCAGCCACGTGGGAAACAAGTAAAGATATGTGGGGCAGAACTCCACCCCACTTCGGACGCACAGCATTCAAATGGGCACATCAAAAATGCCACCAATTCATCCAATCTTCTCATAAAGTTTTGTTTATTTTCATCCACATTTAATGAATCGTAACTCCTTTTCATCCAGTCAAGCGTCAGACGCTATGTAATACATTTGATCCTTAATGCTTGTAGGCATGCCAATACAGGCCTTAATCTGCAGCATGGAATAATACATAGGTCCTCCTTAACAAGCATATTTCCTTCACCCAATGCATTTCGGGCCTGGTCTGGCCCTTCGTCAGGGGTAGTCTACAAATTAAAACAAATTGATTAACCACTGTTTTTAAACATCTCTAATTTGTCACGTTTCATACTTGCAAAAGGTAAAAAATACATTGTTCATGACAACGAATCACCCCATGATTAACATGATATCCACAAAATTCTGTAAATACCTAATCTTGCTCCTATAGCTTCCGTTTTTATCCTGAAACCCCCTGAACACATACTAATGGGAAAACCACCTCATTACATCTACATAAGCTGTTTAACACGAATCCATACCTTCAAGATTTCATTTACCGCTTTCGTTCGTGTTTCAAGACGTTGTAAACGCCTCACAATGTTGTGCTATTTAAAACACCTGCGTACAAACCCCACCCATTTTTGTTCATCCAATAGGCTCATATGATTTTATCAAACTGCTTCCATGTGTTTACAAAACTACAGAGACCATGATACACCGTAAGTATTTGTTTGTCAATGAAATTCTACCCTTAGTCCAATCCCATATTCAACGTGAATTAAACTGTATGTATGAGCGTTGTAAATTGATAACATTACACCAAATAGACAATATATAAAACAGAAGTTCCTCGTAGCTTCAAAGCGTAGTCAATGAATGTAAATTAAAGGAAAAATATTTTAACGATCCAGCGTTCCTTTGTTTTCAGAGTGCACACCTCGTATTCACAAGTTTTTCCTTGATTGATTTCCTTAAATTGTTAAATGCGTGCCGGCCCGAAATCGTGGACTGCCCAGCCACGTGGGAAACAAGTAAAGATATGTGGGGCGGAACTCCCCCCCACTTCGGACGCACAGCGTTCAAATGGGCACATCAAAAATGCCACCAATTCATCCAATCTTCTCATAAAGTTTTGTTTATTTTCATCCACATTTAATGAATTGTAACTCCTTTTCATCCAGTCAAGCGTCAGACGCTATGTAATACATTTGATCCTTAATGCTTGTAGACATGCCAATACAGGCCTTGATCTGCAGCATGGAATAATACATAGGTCCTCCTTAACAAGCATATTTCCTTTACCCAATGCATTTCGGGCCTGGTCTGGCCCTTCGTCAGGGGTAGTCTACAAATTAAAACAAATCGATTAACCACTGTTTTTAAACATCTCTAATTTGTCACGTTTCATACTTGCAAAAGGTAAAAAATACATTGTTCATGACAACGAATCACCCCGTGATTAACATGATATCCACAAAATTCTGTAAATACCTAATCTTGCTCCTATAGCTTCCGTTTTTATCCTGAAACCCCCTGAACACATACTACTAATGGGAAAACCACCTCATTACATCTACATAAGCTGTTTAACACGAATCCATACCTTCAAGATTTCATTTACCGCTTTCGTTCGTGTTTCAAGACGTTGTAAACGCCTCACAATGTTGTGCTATTTAAAACACCTGTGTACAAACCCCACCCATTTTTGTTCATCCAATAGGCTCATATGATTTTATCAACCTGCTTCCATGTGTTTACAAAACTACAGAGACCATGATACACCGTAAGTATTTGTTTGTCAATGAAATTCTACCCTTAGTCCAATCCCATATTCAACGTGAATTAAACTGTATGTATGAGCGTTGTAAATTGATAATAATGATTATAAAACTGCAGCCATTACAAATAAAAATGGATCAGAAGTCTAGTTAGCCTAATTTTTGAGTTAAGCAGACAGGATACTCCACACAAACGTGGTGGCTCTCCTGACCGTCATATTACAAGTGCATTATATCCAATGGCACTTGTAATACGGTGGATGGGATATCCATTAAGTTAACATGCCTGCTGATCCCTGAATCAGGCCTAAGTGAAGAAAATCACATTTCTACTCATCACAGCATTTTTGTTTCAATTGCAAATGACACATATTACTAAGCACATATATTTGTAATTAAAGAAATCACTAACTCCCAATATCTGGTGATTACAATTGTTAACAAAATTACACTAATACATTCATAATACAGCGTGCATATATTTCTGTCTTTTACGTCTTGATTCTTCCAACATTTTGATATCATTAGAGACTCATGCCTTTAAGTCGTCTATTTAAAAAAATCTCTTCTTCCTTTTGTTGTCAACATTGGTGGCACATTCTTCTTGCATCCACAAATTAGCCCCATTGTAGAAGTATTACATCAAATAGTTTTAGCAAGAGCATTTGATCAATCGAACAAATTGACACAATAATTATTGAGGTTAGGACAGAGCACAATATAACTATCAGACCACTAACCAACCTTTCTCCCTTTTGAATCTCACCAAACCAGGAACCAACTGACTTCTATAGTCCTTACCCCTCAAGAGCTTTTGCTTCACAAGAAATGTTATTTACATGTATTATGTCAGTGTTATTCAGCTTATAAACTGGTATAGGACATGAAGCTGCAGCACCTTCAACATTTGGCAGACTCCTGCCTAGTTTGTGAGAAGGATGTCTAATGCAAGGTGTCTTTGCATTATCATAGCACCCAGTCATTATTTTTTCATTGATGTTTGTTAAAACTCCAGCAGTTTTAGAAGCAAGGCGATCAACCAGCATTGATCTTTACATCATTCAACGCAAACCAATAGACGGAATCATAGCACAAAGCACAACTAACACAATTTTTCCAAATCCACACTTAACAGTTTTCAAACCAACAGCAACACTCATCTTACTCACATGGTACACCTGTGGGAATAGAAATGCCAGGTAGCGATTTTCCACTCAATTAGGACATAGGATAAATTAGGCAGTCTTACCACACACATAATAAATACCTCTAAATATAGGCTCTTCACCAGTCAAAGATGTGTTGTTTACAATATAACTCCTTTCACACTCCCTCTCTCCAATGACTTCTATTGAACCAGCACCTTGTGATTTCTGATGCATCATACAATACATTCCTGTTTTCACATGCAATTCTCAATCTCAGGCAAGAAAGGCATCTTTGGTGAAGATCTTCTGCTACAGCTCTGAAGTGACTATTGCACCAATGCTTTTTAAAGTTTCCCACATTATCTTTTCATCCTCTGATGCTTCCTCCTGAAGCTCGCTGAGTTAACTGAAAATCGCCTGTTACTGCATTCAACAAAAAACAATTCACATTATTTGATTAATCAATTTGTGTTTCAGTTTTACATTGTTTTTGTTCTTTCTTTTGTTATTGCTCTTTTGATTTGATTGTTACAGTTTCAAGACCACAATACCTAGCAACCAGATCGGCATATTTATTGCCTGGTGACTATATCATCACCGAACGTATAGACAATACACTTCACAACTGATATGCTACTAAGTTGTAACAAGGCATCCAACAAATCCTAAAGATATATGCCACAGTTTTATGGGAGTATCAGAGGACATCATGAAATCCCCTTTGTGACCACAGTTGTCCGAATCAAATAACACACCAAATCCATATTGGCTGTCTGTATAGATTGTTATACTTAGTTCATTAGCAGGAAAGCATGCTCTTGTCAGAGCAATCAATTCTGCTACTTTTGCTGAGGTTACATTACACAAATATGATGCTTCAAATTTCAGAAATAGAGCAAATTGCATAAACTGCTCTCAGTATTCCTTGATGGTTTAACAGACAAGAATTATCCACAAATAGAGTTAGATTATACTTATCAAGCAGAGCATTTTTTATGTTTGGTACATAATTCTTTTACATCAATGGACTCATGGTCTGCTTCTACATCCTCTTCATCATTGCTTGGAATTGGCAGCAGCGTTATGGAATTCAAAATATTGCATCTCCTGAATTAGATGTTATCAGCTACCAGTATGTTTGTTCACATTTTGTTAGGCGGCTGTTTGTCATGTGCGGAGTTTGTGTACCAGTCAGCAAAATCTCAACTGATTATGCGACTAACACAATAAATGTGTAACTCATTACGAAATTCCCTTGCTCTGCTGTATGGCTAGGCAAACAGCTGCTACAGATTTCAGACCACCAGAAACCGCTGTGGCTACTGGATCTTACATAGCAGAAAGATAAGGGATAAGCCAAATTACTCCACCATGCTCCTGCACAAGTATTGACAGTGCACACCCCTCTTTTTTATAGCAAAAAGATAACAAATCTTTGTCATAACTATGCCTTCCTAGAGCTGGTACACTGCAGATTTTGTCTCTGAGTTTTCGAAAGGCACTCATACATCTGTCCTCAAATGGGACTGGGTCCGCTATGTTGCTGTGAGTAAGTCTTATTAAAGGCTTTGAAATCAGGGGAAAGTTGGAATCCACTGATGACAGAAGCCACCCATTCCCAAAAACATCCTCACTTCACTCTTAGTACTTGTAGAAATTATTCTCAAGATTGCAGAAACACGTTCTTCGGCCACTTTTCTTGCCCCTTTCTCAATATGATGACCAAGATAAACCACTTCTCTTCAACAGTACATCATATTTGTAGGTGAAACCGTAAGACTATTTTCAGTAAGAGCTTTCAAGATCGCAACTGTATCTAACTTGCAATCTTCTTTTGTTTTGGTGCCTACCATCAGGTCATCTACGTAAAAATTATGTGGCTCTCTGTATACCCTGTGATTCAACACTAAATGAGAACTTCATTGAGGAACCGAAATGCGAAAAGGTATTGACTATCGTTATGAAGAAAAATAGAGAGGAAAACTTGGCACAAGTCGATGACTGTGTACCAGTCTGCATTTGCAGGAATCTGAAACAAAATCACAGCAGGATTCAGTACCACCAGACAACATGGAACTGTGATTCCATTTATCTTCTGAAGATCTTATACTACTCTCCATTAGTGACTCGTTTTTGTTTTAATGTCCTTCACAGGTGACTTGCAAGGACTACTAAGCAACTCTCTTAGAATTCCCTGTTCTACCATCTTTTCTATGAATAGTTTTATTCTCTTCTGCATCTATGGGAAGTTTTATATTGATAAGTTCAAGGATAAAGTGCATTGGTTTTAACTTTTATTTCAACTGGAACTGCATGTTAAATCAGTCCAATTTCATTTCATGTGTCATTTCATATCTCTTCATTCACTGTGTGTTTTAAGCCAAGAGTCAGGTCATCTTTTGTAAGAACTGGAAACAACTGAATTTCAGATTCTTGTGATATTATTTTAAACTAAATCTTCATCTTGAGTTTGAATTGCAGCACCACACTGTGTACAGATCAAACAATCTTGCACAACAAATCCCTTCCAAGCAAATTAACAGGACTCAAATTGCACAATATGAATTGCTGATCATTTTTATGGCATTTTCTTAAACCTGATTGTAATCTGTTTATGGTAATCCCTACAACTTAAACTTCTCTTCCTGAGAGGGGTGGGTTTGGGACCTCCAAGGAACAAACTGTGGTGTAGGTAGCATCATCATCAACAAAAAATGAAATAACTGGCCATTCCCCTCACCATCTAAATCTGGGCCGCTCTGGTCTACCTCTAAAACTGTATCAAGCATGGAATTCATTTTTCTTCTCATTAGGCACTGTCATTGCGAATTAATCACATTTTGCGACCCTTGACCCTGTTCTAGGCAGGTCGCTCCCCCGGTGCACAGCTCCACCTTCCTGTGGCCGGGTCCCTGACACCGCTGCTGCCGCTGTTGCCGCGAGTTGTTGGCCCCTCATTGGTATCTGTTCCACTTTTTCACCACTCGTTTATTTGTGACTGATTTTGTTTTTCTCTCCACTGCTGTTCTGATATTGTGCATTGAATCCCTGTATTTTTCTTGTATTGTGCTTTGTTTCCTGCATTTCGTGGACTGTGTCCTCATTCTGTTCTAGGCAGAGTCGCTCCCCACGCGGCACAGCTCCACCTTCCTGTGCCCGGGTCCCTGACCCTGCTGCTGCCGCTGTTGCCGCGAGTTCTCGGCCCCTCATTGGTATCTGTTCCACTTTTTCACCACTCGTTTATTTGTGACTGGTTTTGTTTTTCTCTCCACTACTGTTCTGATATTGTGCATTGAATCCCTGTATTTTTCTTGTATTGTGCTTTGTTTCCTGCATTTTGTGTTCTGTGTCCTTGTTTCTCCCATTTTCCCGCCGCTGCGTCCCCTGAGGCCCCGCCCCCCTCGCACGCCCATTGGTGTATCGCCCCCCGCCTCCCAGCTGCTCCTCCCTCCCACCGCCCCTTATTATGGCGGCTGCTGGCGCGCCGCTGGTGCGCCAAAGGCAAGCCCGTCTGCGCCCGTACGCACCTGGACCACGCCCAGCACTAGAACCCCTGCCCCCGCGACCGCCACAACGCCTGACACCACTACGAAGCCAGCACCCTCCACGCACTCAACGCCCGCCGCTCACACCTGCTTCCAGGCCACCCCGAAGCGGACCCATGGACCCTTCTCCTGCTGGATCTGCAGCTACACCAGCCTCCAAACCACCACCACGCCCAGCAGGGTAGGCCGCAACAGCCTCCGATGCCTTCGACTCAACACCCGCTCCGCCCGAAAAAACACGTCATCGAACTCTGAGACCTACTCAACTCCACCTCCCCAGACATCGCCTTTCTGACGGAGACCTGGATGAACCCCTCCTCGGCACCCGACATTGCCATAGCCATCCCTGACGGCTACAAGACCACCCACAGGGACCGCACCAACGGAACAGGAGGAGGAATTGCCATCGTCTACAGAAACACCCTCAGAATCTAGACCAGCACCAACGGCTCGCTCATCACCACCGAACACCTGCACTTCCAGATCCACACCGACCCCAACAAAACCCTCAAAGGAACCCTCATCTACAGACCCCCGCCCACAGTTCAGCGAGTCCATCGCCGACTTCGTCAGCACGCACGCCCTTGCGTCCATGAACTACATCCTCCTCGGAGACCTGAACTTCCACCTTGAGAACACCAACTACTGCAACTACACCACCCTGCTCGACAACCTCGACCTCAAACAGGTTGTCAGATACACGCTCGACCCCATCTTCTCAGCCAGCAACCACATCACCTTCAGCCACACCAACGAACTCCACTGGACCGACCACCGCTGCGTCCACTTCCCCTTCGAGAAACCCACCACGCACCACTGCACACAACAGGCACCCTACCGCAGCTGGGGAAAAGTCACAGAAGACCAGCTAGTCACCACTCTCTCCCGAAACCCACCAACAGACAGTACGGACACCAACGCCGCTGCCCTCAACCTCAGGCAATGGATCGACGACTGCGCCAACACCCTTGCCCCGCTCAAGAAACCTTCGAACAGACGCACCGACAGAAAAGCCAGCTGCTTCACCACCGACCTCCAGGAATCCAAGCAGGCCTGCCGGAGGCTCTAGAAGAAGTGGCACCATGAACAGGCACCAGACAGCAACACAGCCCACAAGAGCGCCATCCGCAGACACCACCAACTCATCCGAACACCCACAGAAACACCCATGTCATGCCCCTAACGCACAACGTATTGTGTGAAATGAGCGACATTTACAAGCACACGTAAAGCCATGCAGGGTGGCTTTATATGTGCTTGTATATTTCACGCAGCAGGTTGCGTCCTTGGTGCATCAGCAACGTGATGCAGCGACGGCGCAGGTGGCTCATAAATAAGCCCCACAATTAATATTATGAAACTGCAGCCATTACAGTTCGGGCTTAACTGTTCCCATGGGGAGCAGGGTCAAGACTGATTTTCATATGGCTGGGTCTGAACTGGAATGGCGTGGTGTGCAAAATAAACAATGGATTTAACAAGATCTGTAACAAGGGGTGAATGTTAGATTGAATCAGCATTCCGCCCATCATCTTTTTTTTTTGCATTTGTCGCACTAAGTGGGAAGGGTATGCCCAGACGTGTGTCCCGTGGTCGCTACACCACCAGATTAAAGCTAGCCTTGCGGATGAGTGGTGTTACCCCGAAACTGGTCCCAGGATGCTTGTTTCTGGTCCAGGGAGGACCTGGCCTGGCAGTTCAGGCTGGACTATTCCCATGTTGAGCAGTGTCAGGACTGATTTGCATTTGGCTGGGTCTAAACTGGAATGGCGTGGCGTGCAAAAAAACGATGGATTTAAACCAGATCTGTGACTGGGGGTGAATATTTGATTAATTCCGCGTTCCGTCCATCATCTGTTCTTTTTGCATCAGCCATTCCAATCGAGGCATAGGTGAGGCCTAGTTTAGGCCTAGTTTGCTGTCAGCTGATGGATCTGTAGGCTTCAGAGATCATTCTGATCTACTTAGACGAACAGACACTTATCATTAGGTTATGACACCTGATAGCCAAGAGTATTGATGGTAAACCCTTTAGCGACGCAAGGCTCATAAAAATTGATATAGATGTCAATGGTGAAAAATACTTCACCGTTAGATGATGAGCCTCAGACATTCTCACACTGTGTGCTTTGATGCTGAGTGTCTTGAAACTGATTATGAAAATTATCTTGGGGTCAAATCTATGCACACCCATGAAAGATGTAACCCCAGAAGACAGTCAAGCTACTTCGCCTAGCTTTGCTCTAAGGCACACTTCCCATCTCAGGCTCCTATATGGGATCTCCAGACAATTTTGCACTTGATCACAAGTCGCATGGAAACTGCTTAGTGAGATACTAGGCAGCAATTAACAGTTGTTTGGTATCTCCCTACCATTTTCTGGTTCTTACAAGATTTAGTCCACAAATGAGATCAGCACCAGAACCCCAGGAACATGCAATGCTAAAGAAATGTTAAAAGTGTATAGGTCCTGAAGAAGGTGCTCGAAAATATCTGCATTTCCCCAAAATGTGCGCTAACCAATCTGTCGAATAAAGCTAGTCCACAATAAGTCAGTGGAAGGCTAAAGAAGAATGGGCTCCTTTGCAGTTTGTCAATGATTTTGTATTCTGAGATTTTGAAGGACTTGTATATATGGAGTGCATGTTTATGGTGTGTGAGTGAAGAAGAGGGTCCCTTGTGTGGGGTAATTCATTTTATTGTGATTTTGTATTCAATATAATAATGGAAAATCATGTACAAGGTTTATACTTTATACTTAAAAATTGTTTCTGCTATAATGAAAAGAAAAATTGTTTAAAAACAAATAATAATAAATAAAATAAACCTGTAAATGTATTTTTGGGGTCTCTGCCCTTGGGATTAACTCCATTGTTGAATGTATATAAGTTAAGCAGGAAGTGAGATTACTTTTAGCTGCTGACCTTCTGTGGCATAAAGGTTGCCACGGGTACCAGGATCTTTGCAAACACAAAGTGCAGCAAAGAGAATTAGCAATAGGATCCACTATAAGTAATGCTGAGATATCAGGGTTCAAAGATGGTAGCAGAGAGAATGCCTTCATCCCATGATAGTGCAATGGGCCTTTTAAGATGATAACTAAGAGGATATCTGATCCCCATGGAAGCCATATGGCTTCCTATGGGAGACTGGAGTAAGACCGTTGTTGACTGAAAAGGCTGATTTTGGTGGATGGTGATTTAGCTGTGACCATACCTCTGCTAAACAGCAGGAGGACATTTCAGTCAGGAGATAAAACAATAGATAGATACCTATACAGTCTGCTGCCAGAAATGTGTGACAGGGACAATGTGAAATTAATGGTTCTTATAGCATAATTAATGAGGTCCAGGACATTAGCAGTTGGTCTTGGTCAAGGTTGAGCACAAACATGTACTTCTAGGGATGGAGCCTACTGACATTATACCACAAATGTAGCCCATATATTGACATGAAGCCATTGTGATCAGCCTGCCCCAGGTAAACATCAATGAACTTATACATTGTCCAGCAACATAATTGCCTTCCTTGTTCATGTAGGTAGATGGCAGGTGCTCCTTCAAGGAGGCAGCAATATCAGGACAGGTTTTCCTAGGGGAATTATGGCAGCCCCCAGACACAGCTTCCCAATTCTGTGGTAGAGCTCAATTTACAGTGCTTACAAAGCAGAGGTTATTAAATAGCAGAGCATGGTTGAATGCATGTATCTCTGACCTCCAGAATTGGTCTCCAGGGCAGGTCTCAAAAGTGACCTCATGCATGGATGGCCCTGTATATTCCCAAAGATAGAGATGAAGTGTAGGACCAGCATCTAGCTGGAGACTACCAGAACTGGTTATTCCTCTGACCCAGGGTGCTGCACAGAGTTTGGCAGGCTGGTACTGGGAGCTGTAGTATCAGGTCAGACATCCAGTGTTCAGCTTTGCACTCAGTGCTTCTGCCAAACGTGCAGCACTGAAGCAAAACCTGCAAAACCTGCAAAACCTGCATGCTAGTCTTAAGATGTCATGTAGGGGTTTAGTAACTCCTGGTCCAATCTGAATTATCCGCCAATAAATACCCTAGCCCTGAGGAAGGAGGAATTGGAGAAGAAGTGTGCGAAGTGCATATCAAAAGGGGACAGTGGGCCTGATTTATTTCTTGGAGGTTGGCCTGTCTGTCCTCAGCGACAGAGGTGTCAATCCGTCTGAAGGGCTGGTGGACTATCTCCTGTCCGATTTATATAATGGACGGAAGAAACCCTGCCAGCCTTGACGGAGGTTTAATCATCCAACTAGCGGTTCTTGCCAGTAGGCAGCACAGAATAGTCTGGCATCGGACACCACTTAGTCGGTGTTGGAGTGGCAGTATACCACCTGCCAAATTTATATATGTCTATCATAGTGGTGGCCTCGCAGAGACGTACTGACAGAGTACATATGTTGTGGCCATGTTTTGGCTTGATGTATCCATGCGTCTTAAAGACGGAGATGTACATCACACACCTCAGATGAATAAAACACTTACATTCCATACCATGATCCTTTGTCTTTCTCACATGCAATCAGCAACAATTAGGCTCGTTTTTATTCAGCACTTTCCTTTTCTGGTATTTGTGTTCCATTAGTCCCTACTGTTTCATTTAATTACTATAATCTTTTTTTACTTCATTTACACCATGTCTGGCAGAAGAATCCCCAAATTCTCAGACACAGAATTGACAGCCATGGTCGCCCCTGCAAAAGTATCCCTGGGGGCACATGTAGTGCCCCCTTCTGTGGCACTTACCTCTGTGCACGGTAAACTGATGCGCGGGAGGTGTTGCGCGACATCCGCATCGGCTGCAGCCCTTTTCTATGGCTGTGGCATGCCCCCGCCGTGGTACCTCTGCCCATGGACTGCCAAACTGGCAGTCCAATTATAATATGGAGTGGGACCCGCTGCATGCTTGTCGGGCGGTCTCACGACCGCCGCATTGGCTGTCGGCAGCCCGACCACCGGCATCGTAATGACACCCATTGTTTGAAGCCCTTATCCAAAGTACTATTATAATTCAGAAAAGGTAAATGTGGGAAAGAATTGTTTCAAGAGTGAATTCTGAATCTAGCAAGAGCTCACAGGAGGAAATTAGTTAACACTGGAATGACCTGAGGGGAAGGGTAAAATCTGTGGCCTCTGAAGCCCACTTAGAGACACTGCAGACTAGTGTTGGTTCTCCCAGGCCTATGAACTCTTGACCTGGGAGGAGAAGTTGTACAGGATCCTACACACTGAAGGCATTTGGAAAAATCCATGGTGGTTTGGAGACTGCTAAGTGCAATCACTGTATGTTATACAGCAACTGTCACCACTTCATTTGTAGGTAGATGGTTGAGGTTAGTACTCTTTTAGTCCTGGAATGATTCAAGAAAGGTAGGATCCTTAATGTATAGTTTCTTTATTTCTTTGTTACACCTTGTAACCTCGCAAAAAGTAACAGAAAAACAGCCAACACGTGTTTTGCCTGGTGGCCAGTTGATGGAGGGCTTTTTCAAGGCTGAGATGTAGTGGAACCCATATGTATAAGAGTGATACATATTCATAATAAGTGCATAATAAAAATAGAATAAATCCCAAAATGTGGTAAAACAGGGGTTGTGAAAACAATCGATAAATGGTAGGAGCAAAGAAAAAGAAGGTAAATGAATGTAAGGAGAGTATGGGCAGCGGGATGGGGCGGTAGGGTATAGGAGGGAAATATAGAGAACAGACATAAGGGTATGTAAAATGAGCATACGGAAAAGCATACAATATAATAATTGACTGATATAAATTAATCATCATGAAAATAGAAACTCCTGCAACTGGCGATGACAGATTAACTGAGAGAGGCAACCACAGCCGTAAAAGGGCAAGTTGCCAGAGTGGTGCAATACATTAATTAACTGGCATTAAATCATCATCATCAAAATCGAAGTCCTGCCAATAGCGATGACTGATTGACGGAGAGACACAAACACAGTTATGAAAGGTAAAAATGCCAGAGTGGTACAATACATTAATCAACTGATATAAATTCATCACATAAATAGAATAACACATGATCACATAGATAATTGGTACAGACTTGCTTGCTGGATAGTATGGACGCCTTTACAACAACGTGAATGAGTACAATAAATCTCTGCATCAAAAATCATGCAAAGTCAAATAGGCTTACCAAGAGTCTCTGTAAGTTCATGAGCAATGATAAGTCGCTAAGAAAGCGCTGTGAAATAAAAAAGGGAGGGCTGATGTAGGGGGTTGGTGGGGTTGAAGTCAGGAGCAATGAATCACATGACAAGTCTAACAGTGCCTTATGAGCCATCAGAGTGATGTCTGCAGGAAAGAGCACTAAGCCATGGTGGTACAATGAAAAATAAGAAATGAAGAATAAAAGGAAAAGGCTAGCGAAGCAGTACGTGTGTAAACTAGGTAACAAAATTATAATATAACCGGCGCATGTAATAATAAAAAGAGGGAAGGTGCCATATGTGTAGGGATGTGCGGTAGCTGAATACCAAGTATGGAGAGACACTCAACGGTATTCGAGTGGTTGGGGGAGAAGTGAGAGAGATTTAGCACTATAAAAACTACAAAACCCAAAAAGAATAAATGAAGCGCGCATGGTGTAGCAGACGAGGCGGGGCACCCTGCAACTACAGATCAGTGTGCTGTGTTATAAAACAAGGTAAATACTCACCAAAAAGCTAAGAGGAAGTCTCTGCGGTGCATGGGCAAGAAGTAAAACGCAAGGTCGAGTCACGCTGGAATAAAAACCCTCTGACTCGGCGTGAAAAAACGTGATGTGTCATCCTTGAAATCAGTCAAAAGGCCATAAAGGAAATACTTATGTGGTGAAAAAGAATACCAAAATGTACGAACAACCAGTGCTGAAAAAATTATAAATAGATAAACAGTCCTGGGTAAAAGACGTGAAAAGGACATGGTCAAAATAATAAAGGGTTTAAGGAAGCTGGTGCAGGAGAAAGGGAAACTTTCCTAAAGGCCAGACTTTAGATCTAGGATACAGCGAAAATGAGAAAGAGAAAAGGAAGTGAAAACAGAAAGTAAGAAATACCAGTCAATGAAGAGGAACACTGGAAAAGTGGCGAGTCCTGGAAAAAAGGGAATATAGACAATGGGGAAAATAACATATGCCAGTCCAAAGGAGCACTAGAACGTGGCGAGTCATTGTAGACAAAAGTCCTTTGTTAGAAAAAAGAATGTGTGTGTGTGTCACAGGAAGATTCCTAAACAGATATGACTCGAGGAAACACAAAATGTGGGCGAGAAATAATATGCAGAAAGGGGGGTGAAAGGTCGCGCAGTCAAGTAAATGAAAAAACAATAAGATACGGTAAGAGCAAATGATCAATACTCAGCTAAGATGTATGATGAATGGCTGATGCGGACCATCCGGGGCGCACCTGGGAGAAAGGGGAGGCAAGGGTAGGAAAAGGGGGCATAAGGAAAAGTGGATAGAGTCCCAAACGCCAGGAGGACTAGTACTATATAGTCTAATGACAGCATAAGGTTCACATATTGACCCCGAAACGGTTAATGTGACTGAAGTAGAACCTGCATAAGGAGATAGAGGTGACTTTCAAAGTAGCATGGATCTAGTGTGTTGTCTTGCAAGTCATGTTACAGTGGCTACATGATTTAGTAGAGCCAATAATGCATCTCAGCATCTTTGTTCAGTCCCTGTTCCACAGTGTTAATTTGTAGAATGTGCTCGCTCTCCTTCTGTCTCAGGACAAGTTCACGGTTACCACCTCTCGAGGATGGTTTCACTTGTTCTAGTCCAAAGAATGTGAAGTTTTTTTGATGTGGATGGTAGTCATGATAGTGTTCCGTTAGGGGTGGACCAACTTCGGTTTTGTTTATATTACGATAGTGTTCAAGTATTCTGATCTTGAGAGGGCGTATGGTACTGCCCACATATGCTTTGTTACATGGGTAGATGATAACATAAATTACGTATGTGGAGTTACAATTGATCCAGTCTTTGATCTTGTAGACAGTCTTTTGATTGTATTTGAACTCCAGCAATTTGTTGCTCCCTAGTTTACATGTGTTGCAGTCATGGCAGGTGTAGGAACCACGTGGTTTAGTTAGAAATTGGGTCCTTGCTGTTTCCGTTTGTCCACAAATTCAGATCTACACAAAATCTGTCTCAGGTTCTTGGCCCTTCTAAAGCCCATTTGGGAATAGTTATCCATCCGATCACTGAGGGAGACATTGTCTGTCAATAAGTACCAATGTTTTCGTAGTGTTTTCCGAATGGTTTGGTGGCCGTTGTGAAAGTCTGTAAGAAACCGGAACTTATTTGGTTGGTCAGGTTTTTTAGTGGTCTTAGGTGTGAGTAATGTTTCCCGGGAGAGGTTTTCACAGTCTTTGGTGTGTTTCAAGGAGATCCCGATTGAGGTTCTGGACTTTTAAGAGTCCAGAGGTGTCAGGGAAACGACACCCAAAGACCCCTGAGTTCCTCCTGTCTCGGTGCACAAATAAACAGAGACACAGGCTTCTCGATGGTGGCGTCAAAGACCAAGGTTTATTTACTGCAGGGACACAGAAGTCATAGGAACCACACAGAGGCAGAATCTACGAGACTGTTCGAATTGTATTAAGTGGGTTGTTCCTTAAATACACGGAAAATGTCTTTAGGCAACATTACATGAATATTTCTCATGCCCAACCCGGTATCCCAAATAAACAGTAAATAGACATCAAACAATAATTAGTCGTAGGTTTTCGGTATTCGATCAGGCCCCCTTGTCAGTTTTCCATTCTTTACCCGATCCTCCCCATCATAAAAATCGTAACCTCCCCATTGTAAAAGCCCAGAAGGAGAGGAGCAGAGCCAGATGCAAAGGATTGAAAAGTAGGATAAGAGGTGTTTATGGATCATAAACGGGCATGGCTACCGTCTTCGGCCTTTCAGTCAGGACAACGGACACGAGAACCAGTATAGCAGGACTGGCCTCAGGCAAGGGAGGCAGCTTGATTCTGCCTAGTCATACAGCGTCAGCCTTTCTCGGGGCTCGAGCTTACGTGTCCTTAACAAGGTGACTCTGTCGGGGTCATTGCCCGTTCATTGACTATGTGAGGGCAAGAAACAAAATGGATGCCGTAACTAAAATGGATGCCATGACTTTACAACAGAATGCCCTATTTCTCAGTGAATTCATGCTAGTTGCGTAGCGAAAACACTGTCATGCATGTAATGGATCATTTGCGGTTCATTGGTACCAAAATCGTGTCAGTACTACGATACCGATTTCACGGGTTCGGATCGCTACAGAACCTCAGACCGTCCTTTTGCCCTTACATAGGCAATAACTTACTCTATGTCAGAGTCCATTTCTATGTTCATCAGGTCACTGATATGTTGTTGAAGCATTACTCTATCCCGTGGCGTATCTCTAAAAACAGGTGGTCTTCTTACGCATGTTGAAATGCAGAGATTACATAAGGCAGGACCACACTGAACAATGAGACAGCACGAAAATAAAAATACCAACGCAACACCAGTGACTATCAGAACCTTCCATCCCCACGCAGACAACAGGCTCCAGAACCATCCCATTAATGACCAGTCACCTTCCTCTACATGAATAGAGTCAGAGATTTTGTGTAACTTAGAGATGGCCTTGTATACTGTTGGCGCATTATCTGGGATAAAAACACAGCAACTCGATTGGATCATCTTACACACTCCACCTCGATCTGCAAGTAACACATCAAGAACCATACGGTTCTGTAACGTCATGAGGCGATCCGCTTGAAGCTCAGCTGTCAGGTTACTAAGGGCACCCGCAGTTTCGGTGATAGTGGATTCAACTACCCGTGTTAGTTGACGTAAGTTTCTACTGTTGGCCATAGGCCCCCAGAACGGAAGGAAACCTTTGAAGAAGTCTCCTGCTTCTTGGCCAGTAGTATCTTCTTTACTGAAAACACCTCTCACAACTCTAGTTTTGTGATAGTCCGGTGCAGCAGTGTATGTCGGAGGTAGCAGTTGAGCGAGATAACATGAGCCTGAGAAGTCAGCAGGCAGCCATGTGTATGCTCTGTCTTGGCAAACAAAATAGGTACCCTTAGCAGCTAAGAATGCAGGGGAAGACTGTGACGGGAAAACATATGTTTCGATACAGTCACTCTTCCCTAGTCGAGCTTACGGATTCCTCCCATTTCCTTGCAAACAGACCTGACCTTGGTGGGGTACGACCCAGATCGGAGTTGAGCTTTTACGTTTGTTCTCGCCCAGAGTAATGCCATATTCCGTAACATTCCAACCCATGTAAACTCGCAATTCATCCTTGGGAATGAACGGAGTGTTATTGACATCTCTAACCATGTCAGTGATTCCTTTTACCAAGGCTCTATTATCAGAGTTATACCGAGTGGAACGCGGAGGTCGTGGAGGATAGGTCTCTAGGGCATAAGCGAACATGGTCTGAAATGCCCAGAATGATCCATTATAACTAAAGGGCAGAACCAGATAAGGGATGCCCTTGTCCATGGTATGTGGTATCAAGCCACACACCCAGCAGTTTGTTGTGTTAACTACTAGTTGATGTTGGTGCAAGAGCTGAATGAAAGTATTATTTATAAACTCAGAGCGTCGAGCTTGCTCGTGGGCAGGAAAAGGATGGAAAGAATGAAGAGAAACAACAGTCGGAGAAACAGGAACATGGGGAGATACTGTAGATGTAACAGGTGTAAAGATCAACTGAATACCAAAAATAATTCCGCCTACCAAAGTTATCAAAACAATCAGAAGTGTCAGAGTACATTGCATTAGAAAACATTTGCTATATAATATGTCATATAGCTTTGTCTTGTGCACATTTATGACATTAACCCGTCGCAGTTCAGGAAGCTCCATCTTCTACAACCGTTCGCAACGGATGGTTTGTACCTGTTAAAAACTTGCCTCTGTTTACCCTGGGAGTTCCCAAGATAGACAGAAGAAACCGACCTTATGTCTGATTCCCTGCAAATTAAAACAAGGCACACGTTACGACCCTACGGGGATGTATGACGTTACAACGCATACTATTACAACGCATACCTTTACAACGCATTTTTTACAACGCAAGTACTACTACAACGCATTACTTTACAACGAATACTCTTACAACGCAAAACCTATTAAAATACTGAAAAGTGCTGTTACAACGAAATCAATTACAACGCATACCATTACAACGCGATTTTTTCTTTTTTTAAATTAAAAGTACAATAAAATCTGGCACGGAATGCAGGGAAATTAGGGGTTTTAGGGTGGGGAAGTGTATTAAAATGTGGAGAAAAACTGAACGTAAATCTACTAAACGCATTACCCAATTAATACTCGAGTATTAAAATTAATACTCGAGTATTAAAATTAATACTCAAAATCCCCCATAAAATTCCGTTTTCACACATTTCAAAGTTTTACAAAAATAACGAAAATTAAAATAACAGTACATACACATTTTTATCATGATTAGATCGGAAAATAAGTAAACAAAGTAAAACATAAGACACATAAACATAGGCGCCATTTTAACCATCTCACTTGTAAAACTTGTCCTACCACAGTTTCTATGTAAACAATACCAAAAGACATGTTCCAAAATGGATGCCAAAACGGAGCAAATGAATGAAAACAATACTTTTGTGTAAGCATTTTTAAATTATCATTTTCCACAGTAAAACAAAGCATTTAAAAAAACACAACGAACGCAGTTTTAAAAAAAATTAATAGTGACACAGAGTAAAACTTATAAATACCAGGAAGACACCATTTTGCACTCAGTTGATTATCAACTACCAGAGAGACCAGACGTGAAAAGCTGACCCTCTGTCACCTCCACTGCGACCTCCTCAGAGAGAGCACGGAATTCATTCGTAAAAGCATTACAATAGAGCAACTACTAGTAAGTCATTACAATATTTTTAAACGTTGTTTTTGAGGAAAATATATTTTCTTAACCCAAAAAAAATGTAAATAAAATTCTTAATAATAACTTTAAAAATGTACTGTTTCTAATTTATTATCACTAAAAAATATACAACAACATAAAACAAGTATTTTATTTTCCAAAAACAGAAACTCAGAATATATTGAGATTCAACAATTGGTGTACCTAATTTACCATCACCACCACGTTATCGACTGATATATACAATTGTGAAGGTAAATGTAATTTATTTGTAATTGTTTTACTTGTAAAATATATTTTTAAAAATTAGCTAAAGTGATGTATGGCAAAGGTGTTTTTTTTTTTTACCTCAATCTCACTACATCATAAACGAAAATATACCATGATGCAGGAGTAACAATTACTAATAAGTCTTCAGTTGGGTACTACATCTGAAAAAGAGATTCATGTTACTAGGGTGACTATTACTATTCAAAGTCCTAGAATGTACAGCATTACAGTAATTGAGTGATAGTATCGGAGTAACCATTTTTTTTTTTTGAAAAATGCATTAAATGTGTAATATGTTTACTTTTACCAATGGTTACTCATACTCATTTGTCATATATCATATTGTTTAAAAATTGTATTTTTTTTCCAACCAACGTTGGCTAAGGAACATTAATTTATTAAACATTTTTTTTTTCCAGAGGACATCTGTAGCAAAAAAATAACTTTATCCTGCTGCAAGCATTACCTTAAAGGCACGAAAAGAAACAACAACTGAAAAAGGTATGTTACCTTTTCAGTATTATTTTTTCTATACATTTTTAATCCTTCCTTTTGCAATTATTACTCCTCTAAAGTACCTAATTAGAAAAATGATGGATAGTTTAGAGTAACAATATACTATTCCTACTCCAGGAAGGTGCAACATTAGGGAGATTTTTTTATGGTGTAGGGGTACATATCTCTATTTCAACTACAGGAAGGTGCATTGGTTTGTACAGTGTCATGTAGTATTAGTTATATTGTATGTCATTATTAATTTAAAGTTACTCAGATTTTACATTTCAAACCAACGTTAATTTTTTTATTATCCTAATTTTTTTCAAAAGACAACAATTTGATTCGTTGCAGAAAGATTCTTTCCATCACATACGTTAAATCTTGAGCCAACAGACCAAATCATCTTCAGAAGCCTCACCCAGAAAAGCAATTTCTACAAAACAAGGTATTGATTTTCAGCATGGTTTCTTAACCTTCAATATATTAGACTAGCCATCTGATTGCTAATGTTGAAAAAAAAACCAATTTAATTATGGTAACATTTGCAGAATTCAGAATTTTATTTCATGACTAAAGGTTGATGTAGCATTAGGGAAAGTGTTATCTACTACAACTTATACCAAATATTCAATTTTTAAAAAATTATTGTAAATTCGCATTTCTCAACATCTCAACTCCAGGAAGGTGCATCAGTAGGGAAAGTGTTGGATGGTGTAGGGGTGCAATTTACTATTCTAACTCCAGGAAGGTGCATCAGTAGGGAAAGTGTTGGATGGTGTAGGGGTAACAATTACTATTCTAACTCCAGGAAGGTGCAGCAGTAGGGAAAGTGTTGGATGATGTACGTGTGCAATTTACTATTCTAACTCCAGGAAGGTGCAGCAGTAGGGAAAGTGTTGGATGGTGTAGGGGTGCAATTTACTATTCTAACTCCAGGAAGGTGCATCAGTAGGGAAAGTGTTGGATGGTGTAGGGGTGCAATTTACTATTCTAACTCCAGGAAGGTGCAGCAGTAGGGAAAGTGTTGGATGGTGTAGGGGTAACAATTACTATTCTAACTCCAGGAAGGTGCTGCAGTAGGGAAAGTGTTGGATGGTGTAGGGGTGCAATTTACTATTCTAACTCCAGGAAGGTGCAGCAGTAGGGAAAGTGTTGGATGGTGTAGGGGTAACAATTACTATTCTAACTCCAGGAAGGTGCATCAGTAGGGAAAGTGTTGGATGGTGTAGGGGTGCAATTTACTATTCTAACTCCAGGAAGGTGCAGCAGTAGGGAAAGTGTTGGATGGTGTAGGGGTGCAATTTACTATTCTAACTCCAGGAAGGTGCAGCAGTAGGGAAAGTGTTGGATGGTGTAGGGGCCTGACACCACTACGAAGCCAGCACCCTCCACGCACTCAACGCCCGCCGCTCACACCTGCTTCCAGGCCACCCCGAAGCGGACCCATGGACCCTTCTCCTGCTGGATCTGCAGCTACACCAGCCTCCAAACCACCACCACGCCCAGCAGGGTAGGCCGCAACAGCCTCCGATGCCTTCGACTCAACACCCGCTCCGCCCGAAAAAACACGCCATCGAACTCTGAGACCTACTCAACTCCACCTCCCCAGACATCGCCTTTCTGACGGAGACCTGGATGAACCCCTCCTCGGCACCCGACATTGCCATAGCCATCCCTGACGGCTACAAGACCACCCACAGGGACCGCACCAACGGAACAGGAGGAGGAATTGCCATCGTCTACAGAAACACCCTCAGAATCTAGACCAGCACCAACGGCTCGCTCATCACCACCGAACACCTGCACTTCCAGATCCACACCGACCCCAACAAAACCCTCAAAGGAACCCTCATCTACAGACCCCCGCCCACAGTTCAGCGAGTCCATCGCCGACTTCGTCAGCACGCACGCCCTTGCGTCCATGAACTACATCCTCCTCGGAGACCTGAACTTCCACCTTGAGAACACCAACTACTGCAACTACACCACCCTGCTCGACAACCTCGACCTCAAACAGGTTGTCAGATACACGCTCGACCCCATCTTCTCAGCCAGCAACCACATCACCTTCAGCCACACCAACGAACTCCACTGGACCGACCACCGCTGCGTCCACTTCCCCTTCGAGAAACCCACCACGCACCACTGCACACAACAGGCACCCTACCGCAGCTGGGGAAAAGTCACAGAAGACCAGCTAGTCACCACTCTCTCCCGAAACCCACCAACAGACAGTACGGACACCAACGCCGCTGCCCTCAACCTCAGGCAATGGATCGACGACTGCGCCAACACCCTTGCCCCGCTCAAGAAACCTTCGAACAGACGCACCGACAGAAAAGCCAGCTGCTTCACCACCGACCTCCAGGAATCCAAGCAGGCCTGCCGGAGGCTCTAGAAGAAGTGGCACCATGAACAGGCACCAGACAGCAACACAGCCCACAAGAGCGCCATCCGCAGACACCACCAACTCATCCGAACACCCACAGAAACACCCATGTCATGCCCCTAACGCACAACGTATTGTGTGAAATGAGCGACATTTACAAGCACACGTAAAGCCATGCAGGGTGGCTTTATATGTGCTTGTATATTTCACGCAGCAGGTTGCGTCCTTGGTGCATCAGCAACGTGATGCAGCGACGGCGCAGGTGGCTCATAAATAAGCCCCACAATTAATATTATGAAACTGCAGCCATTACAGTTCGGGCTTAACTGTTCCCATGGGGAGCAGGGTCAAGACTGATTTTCATATGGCTGGGTCTGAACTGGAATGGCATGGTGTGCAAAATAAACAATGGATTTAACAAGATCTGTAACAAGGGGTGAATGTTAGATTGAATCAGCATTCCGCCCATCATCTTTTTTTTTTGCATTTGTCGCACTAAGTGGGAAGGGTATGCCCAGACGTGTGTCCCGTGGTCGCTACACCACCAGATTAAAGCTAGCCTTGCGGATGAGTGGTGTTACCCCGAAACTGGTCCCAGGATGCTTGTTTCTGGTCCAGGGAGGACCTGGCCTGGCAGTTCAGGCTGGACTATTCCCATGTTGAGCAGTGTCAGGACTGATTTGCATTTGGCTGGGTCTAAACTGGAATGGCGTGGCGTGCAAAAAAACGATGGATTTAAACCAGATCTGTGACTGGGGGTGAATATTTGATTAATTCCGCGTTCCGTCCATCATCTGTTCTTTTTGCATCAGCCATTCCAATCGAGGCATAGGTGAGGCCTAGTTTAGGCCTAGTTTGCTGTCAGCTGATGGATCTGTAGGCTTCAGAGATCATTCTGATCTACTTAGACGAACAGACACTTATCATTAGGTTATGACACCTGATAGCCAAGAGTATTGATGGTAAACCCTTTAGCGACGCAAGGCTCATAAAAATTGATATAGATGTCAATGGTGAAAAATACTTCACCGTTAGATGATGAGCCTCAGACATTCTCACACTGTGTGCTTTGATGCTGAGTGTCTTGAAACTGATTATGAAAATTATCTTGGGGTCAAATCTATGCACACCCATGAAAGATGTAACCCCAGAAGACAGTCAAGCTACTTCGCCTAGCTTTGCTCTAAGGCACACTTCCCATCTCAGGCTCCTATATGGGATCTCCAGACAATTTTGCACTTGATCACAAGTCGCATGGAAACTGCTTAGTGAGATACTAGGCAGCAATTAACAGTTGTTTGGTATCTCCCTACCATTTTCTGGTTCTTACAAGATTTAGTCCACAAATGAGATCAGCACCAGAACCCCAGGAACATGCAATGCTAAAGAAATGTTAAAAGTGTATAGGTCCTGAAGAAGGTGCTCGAAAATATCTGCATTTCCCCAAAATGTGCGCTAACCAATCTGTCGAATAAAGCTAGTCCACAATAAGTCAGTGGAAGGCTAAAGAAGAATGGGCTCCTTTGCAGTTTGTCAATGATTTTGTATTCTGAGATTTTGAAGGACTTGTATATATGGAGTGCATGTTTATGGTGTGTGAGTGAAGAAGAGGGTCCCTTGTGTGGGGTAATTCATTTTATTGTGATTTTGTATTCAATATAATAATGGAAAATCATGTACAAGGTTTATACTTTATACTTAAAAATTGTTTCTGCTATAATGAAAAGAAAAATTGTTTAAAAACAAATAATAATAAATAAAATAAACCTGTAAATGTATTTTTGGGGTCTCTGCCCTTGGGATTAACTCCATTGTTGAATGTATATAAGTTAAGCAGGAAGTGAGATTACTTTTAGCTGCTGACCTTCTGTGGCATAAAGGTTGCCACGGGTACCAGGATCTTTGCAAACACAAAGTGCAGCAAAGAGAATTAGCAATAGGATCCACTATAAGTAATGCTGAGATATCAGGGTTCAAAGATGGTAGCAGAGAGAATGCCTTCATCCCATGATAGTGCAATGGGCCTTTTAAGATGATAACTAAGAGGATATCTGATCCCCATGGAAGCCATATGGCTTCCTATGGGAGACTGGAGTAAGACCGTTGTTGACTGAAAAGGCTGATTTTGGTGGATGGTGATTTAGCTGTGACCATACCTCTGCTAAACAGCAGGAGGACATTTCAGTCAGGAGATAAAACAATAGATAGATACCTATACAGTCTGCTGCCAGAAATGTGTGACAGGGACAATGTGAAATTAATGGTTCTTATAGCATAATTAATGAGGTCCAGGACATTAGCAGTTGGTCTTGGTCAAGGTTGAGCACAAACATGTACTTCTAGGGATGGAGCCTACTGACATTATACCACAAATGTAGCCCATATATTGACATGAAGCCATTGTGATCAGCCTGCCCCAGGTAAACATCAATGAACTTATACATTGTCCAGCAACATAATTGCCTTCCTTGTTCATGTAGGTAGATGGCAGGTGCTCCTTCAAGGAGGCAGCAATATCAGGACAGGTTTTCCTAGGGGAATTATGGCAGCCCCCAGACACAGCTTCCCAATTCTGTGGTAGAGCTCAATTTACAGTGCTTACAAAGCAGAGGTTATTAAATAGCAGAGCATGGTTGAATGCATGTATCTCTGACCTCCAGAATTGGTCTCCAGGGCAGGTCTCAAAAGTGACCTCATGCATGGATGGCCCTGTATATTCCCAAAGATAGAGATGAAGTGTAGGACCAGCATCTAGCTGGAGACTACCAGAACTGGTTATTCCTCTGACCCAGGGTGCTGCACAGAGTTTGGCAGGCTGGTACTGGGAGCTGTAGTATCAGGTCAGACATCCAGTGTTCAGCTTTGCACTCAGTGCTTCTGCCAAACGTGCAGCACTGAAGCAAAACCTGCAAAACCTGCAAAACCTGCATGCTAGTCTTAAGATGTCATGTAGGGGTTTAGTAACTCCTGGTCCAATCTGAATTATCCGCCAATAAATACCCTAGCCCTGAGGAAGGAGGAATTGGAGAAGAAGTGTGCGAAGTGCATATCAAAAGGGGACAGTGGGCCTGATTTATTTCTTGGAGGTTGGCCTGTCTGTCCTCAGCGACAGAGGTGTCAATCTGTCTGAAGGGCTGGTGGACTATCTCCTGTCCGATTTATATAATGGACGGAAGAAACCCTGCCAGCCTTGACGGAGGTTTAATCATCCAACTAGCGGTTCTTGCCAGTAGGCAGCACAGAATAGTCTGGCATCGGACACCACTTAGTCGGTGTTGGAGTGGCAGTATACCACCTGCCAAATTTATATATGTCTATCATAGTGGTGGCCTCGCAGAGACGTACTGACAGAGTACATATGTTGTGGCCATGTTTTGGCTTGATGTATCCATGCGTCTTAAAGACGGAGATGTACATCACACACCTCAGATGAATAAAACACTTACATTCCATACCATGATCCTTTGTCTTTCTCACATGCAATCAGCAACAATTAGGCTCGTTTTTATTCAGCACTTTCCTTTTCTGGTATTTGTGTTCCATTAGTCCCTACTGTTTCATTTAATTACTATAATCTTTTTTTACTTCATTTACACCATGTCTGGCAGAAGAATCCCCAAATTCTCAGACACAGAATTGACAGCCATGGTCGCCCCTGCAAAAGTATCCCTGGGGGCACATGTAGTGCCCCCTTCTGTGGCACTTACCTCTGTGCACGGTAAACTGATGCGCGGGAGGTGTTGCGCGACATCCGCATCGGCTGCAGCCCTTTTCTATGGCTGTGGCATGCCCCCGCCGTGGTACCTCTGCCCATGGACTGCCAAACTGGCAGTCCAATTATAATATGGAGTGGGACCCGCTGCATGCTTGTCGGGCGGTCTCACGACCGCCGCATTGGCTGTCGGCAGCCCGACCACCGGCATCGTAATGACACCCATTGTTTGAAGCCCTTATCCAAAGTACTATTATAATTCAGAAAAGGTAAATGTGGGAAAGAATTGTTTCAAGAGTGAATTCTGAATCTAGCAAGAGCTCACAGGAGGAAATTAGTTAACACTGGAATGACCTGAGGGGAAGGGTAAAATCTGTGGCCTCTGAAGCCCACTTAGAGACACTGCAGACTAGTGTTGGTTCTCCCAGGCCTATGAACTCTTGACCTGGGAGGAGAAGTTGTACAGGATCCTACACACTGAAGGCATTTGGAAAAATCCATGGTGGTTTGGAGACTGCTAAGTGCAATCACTGTATGTTATACAGCAACTGTCACCACTTCATTTGTAGGTAGATGGTTGAGGTTAGTACTCTTTTAGTCCTGGAATGATTCAAGAAAGGTAGGATCCTTAATGTATAGTTTCTTTATTTCTTTGTTACACCTTGTAACCTCGCAAAAAGTAACAGAAAAACAGCCAACACGTGTTTTGCCTGGTGGCCAGTTGATGGAGGGCTTTTTCAAGGCTGAGATGTAGTGGAACCCATATGTATAAGAGTGATACATATTCATAATAAGTGCATAATAAAAATAGAATAAATCCCAAAATGTGGTAAAACAGGGGTTGTGAAAACAATCGATAAATGGTAGGAGCAAAGAAAAAGAAGGTAAATGAATGTAAGGAGAGTATGGGCAGCGGGATGGGGCGGTAGGGTATAGGAGGGAAATATAGAGAACAGACATAAGGGTATGTAAAATGAGCATACGGAAAAGCATACAATATAATAATTGACTGATATAAATTAATCATCATGAAAATAGAAACTCCTGCAACTGGCGATGACAGATTAACTGAGAGAGGCAACCACAGCCGTAAAAGGGCAAGTTGCCAGAGTGGTGCAATACATTAATTAACTGGCATTAAATCATCATCATCAAAATCGAAGTCCTGCCAATAGCGATGACTGATTGACGGAGAGACACAAACACAGTTATGAAAGGTAAAAATGCCAGAGTGGTACAATACATTAATCAACTGATATAAATTCATCACATAAATAGAATAACACATGATCACATAGATAATTGGTACAGACTTGCTTGCTGGATAGTATGGACGCCTTTACAACAACGTGAATGAGTACAATAAATCTCTGCATCAAAAATCATGCAAAGTCAAATAGGCTTACCAAGAGTCTCTGTAAGTTCATGAGCAATGATAAGTCGCTAAGAAAGCGCTGTGAAATAAAAAAGGGAGGGCTGATGTAGGGGGTTGGTGGGGTTGAAGTCAGGAGCAATGAATCACATGACAAGTCTAACAGTGCCTTATGAGCCATCAGAGTGATGTCTGCAGGAAAGAGCACTAAGCCATGGTGGTACAATGAAAAATAAGAAATGAAGAATAAAAGGAAAAGGCTAGCGAAGCAGTACGTGTGTAAACTAGGTAACAAAATTATAATATAACCGGCGCATGTAATAATAAAAAGAGGGAAGGTGCCATATGTGTAGGGATGTGCGGTAGCTGAATACCAAGTATGGAGAGACACTCAACGGTATTCGAGTGGTTGGGGGAGAAGTGAGAGAGATTTAGCACTATAAAAACTACAAAACCCAAAAAGAATAAATGAAGCGCGCATGGTGTAGCAGACGAGGCGGGGCACCCTGCAACTACAGATCAGTGTGCTGTGTTATAAAACAAGGTAAATACTCACCAAAAAGCTAAGAGGAAGTCTCTGCGGTGCATGGGCAAGAAGTAAAACGCAAGGTCGAGTCACGCTGGAATAAAAACCCTCTGACTCGGCGTGAAAAAACGTGATGTGTCATCCTTGAAATCAGTCAAAAGGCCATAAAGGAAATACTTATGTGGTGAAAAAGAATACCAAAATGTACGAACAACCAGTGCTGAAAAAATTATAAATAGATAAACAGTCCTGGGTAAAAGACGTGAAAAGGACATGGTCAAAATAATAAAGGGTTTAAGGAAGCTGGTGCAGGAGAAAGGGAAACTTTCCTAAAGGCCAGACTTTAGATCTAGGATACAGCGAAAATGAGAAAGAGAAAAGGAAGTGAAAACAGAAAGTAAGAAATACCAGTCAATGAAGAGGAACACTGGAAAAGTGGCGAGTCCTGGAAAAAAGGGAATATAGACAATGGGGAAAATAACATATGCCAGTCCAAAGGAGCACTAGAACGTGGCGAGTCATTGTAGACAAAAGTCCTTTGTTAGAAAAAAGAATGTGTGTGTGTGTCACAGGAAGATTCCTAAACAGATATGACTCGAGGAAACACAAAATGTGGGCGAGAAATAATATGCAGAAAGGGGGGTGAAAGGTCGCGCAGTCAAGTAAATGAAAAAACAATAAGATACGGTAAGAGCAAATGATCAATACTCAGCTAAGATGTATGATGAATGGCTGATGCGGACCATCCGGGGCGCACCTGGGAGAAAGGGGAGGCAAGGGTAGGAAAAGGGGGCATAAGGAAAAGTGGATAGAGTCCCAAACGCCAGGAGGACTAGTACTATATAGTCTAATGACAGCATAAGGTTCACATATTGACCCCGAAACGGTTAATGTGACTGAAGTAGAACCTGCATAAGGAGATAGAGGTGACTTTCAAAGTAGCATGGATCTAGTGTGTTGTCTTGCAAGTCATGTTACAGTGGCTACATGATTTAGTAGAGCCAATAATGCATCTCAGCATCTTTGTTCAGTCCCTGTTCCACAGTGTTAATTTGTAGAATGTGCTCGCTCTCCTTCTGTCTCAGGACAAGTTCACGGTTACCACCTCTCGCGGATGGTTTCACTTGTTCTAGTCCAAAGAATGTGAAGTTTTTTTGATGTGGATGGTAGTCATGATAGTGTTCCGTTAGGGGTGGACCAACTTCGGTTTTGTTTATATTACGATAGTGTTCAAGTATTCTGATCTTGAGAGGGCGTATGGTACTGCCCACATATGCTTTGTTACATGGGTAGATGATAACATAAATTACGTATGTGGAGTTACAATTGATCCAGTCTTTGATCTTGTAGACAGTCTTTTGATTGTATTTGAACTCCAGCAATTTGTTGCTCCCTAGTTTACATGTGTTGCAGTCATGGCAGGTGTAGGAACCACGTGGTTTAGTTAGAAATTGGGTCCTTGCTGTTTCCGTTTGTCCACAAATTCAGATCTACACAAAATCTGTCTCAGGTTCTTGGCCCTTCTAAAGCCCATTTGGGAATAGTTATCCATCCGATCACTGAGGGAGACATTGTCTGTCAATAAGTACCAATGTTTTCGTAGTGTTTTCCGAATGGTTTGGTGGCCGTTGTGAAAGTCTGTAAGAAACCGGAACTTATTTGGTTGGTCAGGTTTTTTAGTGGTCTTAGGTGTGAGTAATGTTTCCCGGGAGAGGTTTTCACAGTCTTTGGTGTGTTTCAAGGAGATCCCGATTGAGGTTCTGGACTTTTAAGAGTCCAGAGGTGTCAGGGAAACGACACCCAAAGACCCCTGAGTTCCTCCTGTCTCGGTGCACAAATAAACAGAGACACAGGCTTCTCGATGGTGGCGTCAAAGACCAAGGTTTATTTACTGCAGGGACACAGAAGTCATAGGAACCACACAGAGGCAGAATCTACGAGACTGTTCGAATTGTATTAAGTGGGTTGTTCCTTAAATACACGGAAAATGTCTTTAGGCAACATTACATGAATATTTCTCATGCCCAACCCGGTATCCCAAATAAACAGTAAATAGACATCAAACAATAATTAGTCGTAGGTTTTCGGTATTCGATCAGGCCCCCTTGTCAGTTTTCCATTCTTTACCCGATCCTCCCCATCATAAAAATCGTAACCTCCCCATTGTAAAAGCCCAGAAGGAGAGGAGCAGAGCCAGATGCAAAGGATTGAAAAGTAGGATAAGAGGTGTTTATGGATCATAAACGGGCATGGCTACCGTCTTCGGCCTTTCAGTCAGGACAACGGACACGAGAACCAGTATAGCAGGACTGGCCTCAGGCAAGGGAGGCAGCTTGATTCTGCCTAGTCATACAGCGTCAGCCTTTCTCGGGGCTCGAGCTTACGTGTCCTTAACAAGGTGACTCTGTCGGGGTCATTGCCCGTTCATTGACTATGTGAGGGCAAGAAACAAAATGGATGCCGTAACTAAAATGGATGCCATGACTTTACAACAGAATGCCCTATTTCTCAGTGAATTCATGCTAGTTGCGTAGCGAAAACACTGTCATGCATGTAATGGATCATTTGCGGTTCATTGGTACCAAAATCGTGTCAGTACTACGATACCGATTTCACGGGTTCGGATCGCTACAGAACCTCAGACCGTCCTTTTGCCCTTACATAGGCAATAACTTACTCTATGTCAGAGTCCATTTCTATGTTCATCAGGTCACTGATATGTTGTTGAAGCATTACTCTATCCCGTGGCGTATCTCTAAAAACAGGTGGTCTTCTTACGCATGTTGAAATGCAGAGATTACATAAGGCAGGACCACACTGAACAATGAGACAGCACGAAAATAAAAATACCAACGCAACACCAGTGACTATCAGAACCTTCCATCCCCACGCAGACAACAGGCTCCAGAACCATCCCATTAATGACCAGTCACCTTCCTCTACATGAATAGAGTCAGAGATTTTGTGTAACTTAGAGATGGCCTTGTATACTGTTGGCGCATTATCTGGGATAAAAACACAGCAACTCGATTGGATCATCTTACACACTCCACCTCGATCTGCAAGTAACACATCAAGAACCATACGGTTCTGTAACGTCATGAGGCGATCCGCTTGAAGCTCAGCTGTCAGGTTACTAAGGGCACCCGCAGTTTCGGTGATAGTGGATTCAACTACCCGTGTTAGTTGACGTAAGTTTCTACTGTTGGCCATAGGCCCCCAGAACGGAAGGAAACCTTTGAAGAAGTCTCCTGCTTCTTGGCCAGTAGTATCTTCTTTACTGAAAACACCTCTCACAACTCTAGTTTTGTGATAGTCCGGTGCAGCAGTGTATGTCGGAGGTAGCAGTTGAGCGAGATAACATGAGCCTGAGAAGTCAGCAGGCAGCCATGTGTATGCTCTGTCTTGGCAAACAAAATAGGTACCCTTAGCAGCTAAGAATGCAGGGGAAGACTGTGACGGGAAAACATATGTTTCGATACAGTCACTCTTCCCTAGTCGAGCTTACGGATTCCTCCCATTTCCTTGCAAACAGACCTGACCTTGGTGGGGTACGACCCAGATCGGAGTTGAGCTTTTACGTTTGTTCTCGCCCAGAGTAATGCCATATTCCGTAACATTCCAACCCATGTAAACTCGCAATTCATCCTTGGGAATGAACGGAGTGTTATTGACATCTCTAACCATGTCAGTGATTCCTTTTACCAAGGCTCTATTATCAGAGTTATACCGAGTGGAACGCGGAGGTCGTGGAGGATAGGTCTCTAGGGCATAAGCGAACATGGTCTGAAATGCCCAGAATGATCCATTATAACTAAAGGGCAGAACCAGATAAGGGATGCCCTTGTCCATGGTATGTGGTATCAAGCCACACACCCAGCAGTTTGTTGTGTTAACTACTAGTTGATGTTGGTGCAAGAGCTGAATGAAAGTGTTATTTATAAACTCAGAGCGTCGAGCTTGCTCGTGGGCAGGAAAAGGATGGAAAGAATGAAGAGAAACAACAGTCGGAGAAACAGGAACATGGGGAGATACTGTAGATGTAACAGGTGTAAAGATCAACTGAATACCAAAAATAATTCCGCCTACCAAAGTTATCAAAACAATCAGAAGTGTCAGAGTACATTGCATTAGAAAACATTTGCTATATAATATGTCATATAGCTTTGTCTTGTGCACATTTATGACATTAACCCGTCGCAGTTCAGGAAGCTCCATCTTCTACAACCGTTCGCAACGGATGGTTTGTACCTGTTAAAAACTTGCCTCTGTTTACCCTGGGAGTTCCCAAGATAGACAGAAGAAACCGACCTTATGTCTGATTCCCTGCAAATTAAAACAAGGCACACGTTACGACCCTACGGGGATGTATGACGTTACAACGCATACTATTACAACGCATACCTTTACAACGCATTTTTTACAACGCAAGTACTACTACAACGCATTACTTTACAATGAATACTCTTACAACGCAAAACCTATTAAAATACTGAAAAGTGCTGTTACAACGAAATCAATTACAACGCATACCATTACAACGCGATTTTTTCTTTTTTTAAAGTACAATAAAATCTGGCACGGGATGCAGGGAAATTAGGGGTTTTAGGGTGGGGAAGTGTATTAAAATGTGGAGAAAAACTGAACGTAAATCTACTAAACGCATTACCCAATTAATACTCGAGTATTAAAATTAATACTCAAGTATTAAAATTAATACTCAAAATCCCCCATAAAATTCCGTTTTCACACATTTCAAAGTTTTACAAAAATAACGAAAATTAAAATAACAGTACATACACATTTTTATCATGATTAGATCGGAAAATAAGTAAACAAAGTAAAACATAAGACACATAAACATAGGCGCCATTTTAACCATCTCACTTGTAAAACTTGTCCTACCACAGTTTCTATGTAAACAATACCAAAAGACATGTTCCAAAATGGATGCCAAAACGGAGCAAATGAATGAAAACAATACTTTTGTAAAAGCATTTTTAAATTATCATTTTCCACAGTAAAACAAAGCATTTAAAAAAACACAACGAACGCAGTTTTAAAAAAAATTAATAGTGACACAGAGTAAAACTTATAAATACCAGGAAGACACCATTTTGCACTCAGTTGATTATCAACTACCAGAGAGACCAGACGTGAAAAGCTGACCCTCTGTCACCTCCACTGCGACCTCCTCAGAGAGAGCACGGAATTCATTCGTAAAAGCATTACAATAGAGCAACTACTAGTAAGTCATTACAATATTTTTAAACGTTGTTTTTGAGGAAAATATATTTTCTTAACCCAAAAAAAATGTAAATAAAATTCTTAATAATAACTTTAAAAATGTACTGTTTCTAATTTATTATCACTAAAAATATACAACAACATAAAACAAGTATTTTATTTTCCAAAAACAGAAACTCAGAATATATTGAGATTCAACAATTGGTGTACCTAATTTACCATCACCACCACGTTATCGACTGATATATACAATTGTGAAGGTAAATGTAATTTATTTGTAATTGTTTTACTTGTAAAATATATTTTTAAAAATTAGCTAAAGTGATGTATGGCAAAGGTGTTTTTTTTTTTTACCTCAATCTCACTACATCATAAACGAAAATATACCATGATGCAGGAGTAACAATTACTAATAAGACTTCAGTTGGGTACTACATCTGAAAAAGAGATTCATGTTACTAGGGTAACTATTACTATTCAAAGTCCTAGAATGTACAGCATTACAGTAATTGAGTGATAGTATCGGAGTAACCATTTTTTTTTTTTGAAAAATGCATTAAATGTGTAATATGTTTACTTTCACCAATGGTTACTCATACTCATTTGTCATATATCATATTGTATAAAAATTGTATTTTTTTTCCAACCAACGTTGGCTAAGGAACATTAATTTATTAAACATTTTTTTTTTCCAGAGGACATCTGTAGCAAAAAAATAACTTTATCCTGCTGCAAGCATTACCTTAAAGGCACGAAAAGAAACAACAACTGAAAAAGGTATGTTACCTTTTCAGTATTATTTTTTCTATACATTTTTAATCCTTCCTTTTGCAATTATTACTCCTCTAAAGTACCTAATTAGAAAAATGATGGATAGTTTAGAGTAACAATATACTATTCCTACTCCAGGAAGGTGCAACATTAGGGAGATTTTTTTATGGTGTAGGGGTACATATCTCTATTTCAACTACAGGAAGGTGCATTGGTTTGTACAGTGTCATGTAGTATTAGTTATATTGTATGTCATTATTAATTTAAAGTTACTCAGATTTTACATTTCAAACCAACGTTAATTTTTTTATTATCCTAATTTTTTTCAAAAGACAACAATTTGATTCGTTGCAGAAAGATTCTTTCCATCACATACGTTAAATCTTGAGCCAACAGACCAAATCATCTTCAGAAGCCTCACCCAGAAAAGCAATTTCTACAAAACAAGGTATTGATTTTCAGCATGGTTTCTTAACCTTCAATATATTAGACTAGCCATCTGATTGCTAATGTTGAAAAAAAAACCAATTTAATTATGGTAACATTTGCAGAATTCAGAATTTTATTTCATGACTAAAGGTTGATGTAGCATTAGGGAAAGTGTTATCTACTACAACTTATACCAAATATTCAATTTTTTAAAAATTATTGTAAATTCGCATTTCTCAACATCTCAACTCCAGGAAGGTGCATCAGTAGGGAAAGTGTTGGATGGTGTAGGGGTGCAATTTACTATTCTAACTCCAGGAAGGTGCATCAGTAGGGAAAGTGTTGGATGGTGTAGGGGTAACAATTACTATTCTAACTCCAGGAAGGTGCAGCAGTAGGGAAAGTGTTGGATGATGTACGTGTGCAATTTACTATTCTAACTCCAGGAAGGTGCAGCAGTAGGGAAAGTGTTGGATGGTGTAGGGGTGCAATTTACTATTCTAACTCCAGGAAGGTGCATCAGTAGGGAAAGTGTTGGATGGTGTAGGGGTGCAATTTACTATTCTAACTCCAGGAAGGTGCAGCAGTAGGGAAAGTGTTGGATGGTGTAGGGGTAACAATTACTATTCTAACTCCAGGAAGGTGCTGCAGTAGGGAAAGTGTTGGATGGTGTAGGGGTGCAATTTACTATTCTAACTCCAGGAAGGTGCAGCAGTAGGGAAAGTGTTGGATGGTGTAGGGGTAACAATTACTATTCTAACTCCAGGAAGGTGCATCAGTAGGGAAAGTGTTGGATGGTGTAGGGGTGCAATTTACTATTCTAACTCCAGGAAGGTGCAGCAGTAGGGAAAGTGTTGGATGGTGTAGGGGTGCAATTTACTATTCTAACTCCAGGAAGGTGCAGCAGTAGGGAAAGTGTTGGATGATGTACGTGTGCAATTTACTATTCTAACTCCTGGAAGGTGCATCAGTAGGGAAAGTGTTGGATGGTGTAGGGGTGCAATTTACTATTCTAACTCCAGGAAGGTGCAGCAGTAGGGAAAGTGTTGGATGGTGTAGGGGTGCAATTTACTATTCTAACTCCAGGAAGGTGCATCAGTAGGGAAAGTGTTGGATGGTGTAGGGGTGCAATTTACTATTCTAACTCCAGGAAGGTGCAGCAGTAGGGAAAGTGTTGGATGGTGTAGGGGTAACAATTACTATTCTAACTCCAGGAAGGTGCATCAGTAGGGAAAGTGTTGGATGATGTAGGGGTGCAATTTACTATTCTAACTCCTGGAAGGTGTAGCAGTAGGGAAAGTGTTGGATGGTGTAGGGGTGCAATTTACTATTCTAACTCCAGGAAGGTGCATCAGTAGGGAAAGTGTTGGATGATGTAGGGGTGCAATTTACTATTCTAACTCCAGGAAGGTGCTGCAGTAGGGAAAGTGTTGGATGGTGTAGGGGTGCAATTTACTATTCTAACACCAGGAAGGTGCAGCAGTAGGGAAAGTGTTGGATGGTGTAGGTGTGCAATTTACTATTCTAACTCCAGGAAGGTGCAGCAGTAGGGAAAGTGTTGGATGGTGTAGGGGTGCAATTTACTATTCTAACTCCAGGAAGGTGCAGCAGTAGGGAAAGTGTTGGATGGTGTAGGGGTGCAATTTACTATTCTAACTACAGGAAGGTGCATCAGTAGGGAAAGTGTTGGATGATGTAGGTGTGCAATTTACTATTCTAACTGCAGGAAGGTGCAGCAGTAGGGAAAGTGTTGGATGGTGTAGGGGTGCAATTTACTATTCTAACTCCAGGAAGGTGCAGCAGTAGGGAAAGTAATGGATGGTGTAAATGTTATGTTTTAGGTATTTCATAATTTTTTTCAGGCTAATTTTTTTTGTCTTCTCTCCTCTTTTCAGATAATGTCTAGCCTGGGAGCTGCAAACTTTATTAAATCCAGGAAGGGCAAAAATTTATTAAACCATGGTGGATACATATATAGTAAGGAAAGAATAAGTTTAACTAGAAATCATTGGAGGTGTGTGCAATACTACACTACCCATTGCAGTGGCAGAGCGGTTACTGTTGATAATTTGGTTGTGAAAACCACAGAACATAACCACTCTGCCTCTGCAATGGATGTAGAAATTAGAGAAACAATAAACGAGATGAAAGCTATTGCAAGCACCTCCAATGATTCTACAGGATCAATTTTAAGAGAGGTTGCACAGCATGTCCCCAGTCATGTTGCTAGTAACATGCCTATAATACCTAATTTGAGAAGAATTATTCAGAGACAAAAGCAGGCAAGTAACATCCAATTATCTACACCACATTCTTTCTCTGACATTAGAATTCCTCATGATCTTTCTATTTCTTTTTCTGATGAACCTTTCCTTCTGCATGACAACGAAAACCCTCAGAAACGTATTTTAATTTTTAGTACCCCACGTAACCTTGCTAAGTTAGAAAGTAGTGAAATTTGGATGATGGATGGGACGTTTAAAAGTACACCCCATCCTTTCACTCAAATTTACACTATACATGCTAAAATTAACAATAGTGTAATTCCCTTAGTTTATAGTTTGCTACCTGATAAGACTTCTGCAACATACACTGAACTTTTATCAGTGATTAAAAGTAAAACATCTTCAAGTCCTCGAAAAATAATTATTGATTTTGAATTGAGCATGATCAATGTGATCACTAAAACGTACACGGATACCCAAATTCAGGGATGTTTTTTCCATTTTTCGCAGGCATTTTGGCGTAAATTACAGAAAACATCCCTAGTTGCAGATTATTCTCGGGATAGCAAACTACAATTTGAACTAAAAAAATTAACTGCACTTTGTTTTTTTCCTCCCGATAGTGTGGACGAGTACTACACTGCAATTATAGAATCTGTTTATTATACGAGTAACGAAGAAAAATTGGCACCCATTCTAAATTATTTTGAGGACACATGGATTGGACACCTAAGCAGATCGGGTCGCAGGAGGAAGCCACGATTCCATGTGGAGTGGTGGAACTGCTACACGAGTTGTTTAGAGGGAGAAGCAAAAACAAACAATGCCATTGAGGGATGGCATAACTCCTTCAACCATACAATTGGCAAACCACATCCTAACTTCTACTCATTTTTGGAAACTTTGAAGAAGGAGCAAAGTTTCCAAGAAATGAGAATAGCACAAACACTCGCAGGTAGTCTAAACCCACGAGTAACAGTCAAAACAAGGGAAATGTCTGAGAGACTATTGGCAATTCTACAACAATTTTCGTTGTGTGTGGCTATAGACTACCTGGAAAATCTTTCTAACATTCTTTCTTTTTAAAATAATGTAATAACTTACTTTCCTGCTTTGCTTCAAAATTTAATAATTTTCAAATTACAATTGGCATACAATTTTTTTTTCTAAAATATTTTTCAATCAAACAAGTCGGGTCCTTTTTTTTCAAACAAATCTTCATTTCAAGCAAAAACTACCAATGTCTACAAATTTACTGTCCCATAGTATTTGATCAATTGTTCTACATTAATATAATTACCGAAAATTTTCAATTTAATTACCGTCATATCAAATCACAAAAACTCAAACATATGTAAATTCTACAATTCAAACCATATTCCAAAATGCACTTTGCAGCTTAATCATCATTTTTATAACAATCGTTAATTTCCCAAATTTGAAAGTACGCAACTTTTTTGCACTTAGAAATGAAGATCGACATTACTTTTGTTACTTTCTAAATAAACAAATCAACTTTCTGAACAGTAACTTTTAATTTCTTAACAGTTACATACTTTTTTAAACTAAATAAATAACTGTTAGCGACCCGACATAGGCATACATTAATGACATTAATGTGGACATGTTTAAAAACATTTAAGTAATCAATTAGTTTTCCCGCAACCTCCCCTTATTCTTTCCTCACTATATATGTATCCCTTTTAAAGGTTTATTCTACAATTACAAATGAAAATATTTCCTACCTGGCCGCAGATCAGCTTCCTGCTGCTTCCTCCTCCGATGCTCTGCAAAATGGCGCATTACGTCGACGCTCACGTCATTACGTCATCGCGTGCATCTAAATTTATAACGGACTACTTTATTTAACTAATCTGTAAATAAATGTTTATAAATGTTAATAAAATATTTATATTTTGTTTAAAAAATGTTACTTACATTGCAAAATTCATTAAAAATATGGTTTATTTTTTCATGATTTTTCTATAAATAAAAAATTTGAAAACAATATTTGTTTGCTGTTATTATTTTTTTAATAGTTATTTAAACTTCAAAATTGTAACTATTTAAATGTAAATTTACTAAATATGTTCCTTACCTCGACTCTATTGTCTTTTCCCTTCAAAACTTTCTCTTTCTTCACTATCTAAGCCTTCTTTTCTTGTTCCGCGGGTTGTATATTCTGAAGCTGCCAAAATAAATGAAGGACAAAGACGCTCATAGACTTCAATGGAAAAGCGTGGGAATTTTTTAAAAAAAGTAAGTAATTGTTATTTTTTTTTTTTTTTTTAACTATTATTGTTTTTAAGATGCATTCCTTATTACTCTTTTAATATTTAAATTATTATTATATTTTTAAATTTTTTTAATAAATTTCTCTAATTTTTTAAATAAATAATCCAAAAGTACTCTTCCTTTTTAATAATAAAATTTACTTTATTTTTGGAACTTATAAATACTCTAGTATTAATATATCTGATTACTTACCTTTTTGAAAAATTCTCTTGTATTAATATTTTTAGAAAGTACTCACAAATTTTAATTAAATTAATTTTAAAATATGCTGTTTCTTAATTTAAAAAAACCAATGAACTAAATTAATCTAAGAAATACACTTTAATATTTAAAAAATACTCTATTTTTAAAATTTAGTTACTCACTCTTATTTATTTTAAATAAAATATTAAATACTCTTTCTATTTAGAATAATTCTCAATTATTAATTTAACTTTAAAAATACTCACTATTCACTGTAATATGTATAAAATTAAATATAAAAAAACTCATTCTATTTTGAGAAATACTCAAGTATTAATTTAACTATCCAACAAAACATTTCTACTAGACAAAATACTCAAGTATTAAGTATTAAGTATTAATATTAAAATACTCAAGTATTAATTTAACTATCCAACAAAACATTTCTACTAGACAAAATACTCAAGTATTAATATTTTGATAAACTACTCACTTTTTATCAATTACAATTTTTAAAAAAAAAATAATTATACTATATATATTTATTTAAATTAAAATTCCAACATTAAAAAATGCGTTGTAATAGTATATGCGTTGTAAAAGTACTTACCATATAACATCTTGCGTTGTAAATGCATGCGTTGTAAATGCATGCGTTGTAAAGGCATTTTCAAATAATGCGTTGTAAAGGTATATGCGTTGTAAAAGTACTTACCATATAATAGCATGCGTTGTAAAAGCATGCGTTGTAAAAGTTTTTGCGTTGTAAAAAATGCGTTGTAATAGCATAGCGTTGTAAAAGTTGCGTTGTAAAGGTGGTTCCCCCCCTACGGTAACCCAGACGGCAAGGTGAGAGAAACAACAAAAACAAAAAGATAAAACTTTTGAGCAAACTTCCTGACTGAATGGAATGCAGTAAGATCAAAACAGTTTTCAAACAGAAAGGTAATTATGCAATGTCATTAGTTCATAACATGGGAACGTAGATTATATCTGTACTTTCCGGGTCTTGTCTGATCTTGAAATAGCTGGTCTATAGGTGCAGAAATGTTCGACTCCACAGGTGGCAAATGTTCACTTTGTACAATACTCGGTTCAAGATTCAAAGGAGCGGTTCCTGCTGAGGTGTCAAAGTTCTGTGTTTCAGCTCTGCATCACTGAAAGGGATGTGCCTAGGAACAGGTTCTGTCTCGGATACGCCAAATCCCTGTCTAACCCAGTTATCATAGGGGAGTGGGAGAGGGACACGCTTCGTATGGCTAGCGTGCACCCAATTCTTCCTTCCAGCTAGGCGTACAGCAGTTCTTGTTGTGAGGAGTACCTGGAACGGACCCACGAATCTTGGCTGGAGGTTCCGAGTTCGTTCAAAGTTCCGTACTACAACTTGGTCGCCTGGTTTCAACGTGTGGCCTGGACTCTCTGGCAGTTTAGGCAAGGATTCAAATACCTGTTGATGAATAAGGCTTAATTTAGCAGTCAGGTCATAAAGATAATCAATCAACATTGGGTATTCAATCTGTTTGAATTCCTTTGGCCTAGGGACTCCCCAAACATTAGCAGGATGACCGAACACAATCTCATATGGGCTAAGCCCTACTCGAGAGTGTACAGTCGCTCTGGTGGACAATAGAGCTAAAGGCAGTGCATCTGGCCAAGATAGACCAGTGGAAGCTTGAATTTTAGCAAGTTTCAGTTTCAGGGTGCCATTGTACCCTTCAACCAAACCCGCTGACTGTGGGTAATTCGCACTGTGAAATTTTTGGGTAATACCTAAACCCGTACACACACTCTTCATAACTTTCCCTACAAACTCACTTCCATTGTCCGACCAAACAATCCGTGGCATACCATACCTGGGGAAGTACTCTTTAAGGAGGATTTTGGCAGTGGACATAGCAGTGTTGTCCTTTAACGGATATGCCTCAATCCATCTTGAAAAGGCACAGACTACCACTAGGACATATTTAAGATTGTTACACCTATCCATGTGGATGAAATCCAACTGAATCACTTCAAAGGGACAAGAAGGGGGAGCAAAATGACCAGTTGGGGTTGGAGTTCCCTTGCCAGGATTATGCATCAGGCATATCATGCAGTTTTTCACCACTCTTTCCGCACACTTAGTAATTCCATCGTTCTTCCATACTGGAGCTAACATTTTACAGATCCCTTTCGAACTGATGTGCGCCGCTCCATGCGCCATCGTGACTACTGCAAGCACATACGCATCGGGTAACATCCAACGTTGCTGCTCAGACAAATCAACCCAACATCCACTCGAATCCATTTTACCCGTTTTCTCCTTCCATTCATTCTTCCCATTTTCAGTTGCTTCATTCTGGATTGCTTTCACACTTTCAATCGTATTCTCACACATTCCTGATTCAGCAATCCATCTTGCAGACGTTGCAACGTACATTCGGCTCGTCATGTTCTTGGCTGTTTCTCTAGCGACCTCATCAGCAAACGCATTCCCACGGCCAACATCATCCGTAATCTTTCGATGTGCACTGCACTTCACAATCGCAACTTCATTCGGTAGGGTCAGAGATTCCAATAGATCGCTGACTAACTGTCCATGTTGGATCTTAGTTCCATGGGACGTGAGAAAACCTCTTTCTTTCCAGAGACGTCCAAAGCTATGTGCTACGCCGAAGGCGTATTGGCCATCAGTAAACACATTCACTCTCTTTCCCTCAGCTAAAACACACGCTCTTGTTAATGCAATTAATTCAATATAATGTAAACGGCTTACTGTAGTCAGGAGTACCCAACACAGGAGCTGAACACAGCGCATCACGTAAGTCAGAGAAGCTCTGTTGACATTCGTCAGACCATGGCAAAGGGCTCGGAACACCTTTTCCAGTCAGGGCTACCAATGGTTTTGCCATGAGAGAAAAATTTGGGATCCATTGCCTACAGTATGACGTAATACCCAAAAACACGCGTACTTCTCTCTGTGTGCTTGGTACAGTCATCTGCGAAATTGCTTTGATTCTCTCTGGGGTCAACCTTCTTCCCTCCTTTGACAAAAGATGACCTAAGTAGGTCACTTCTTGGCAACAATATTGCAGTTTAGAAGGTGACACCTTGTGATGTAAGTCTGACAAATGACGTAATAGAGAAATTGTAGCTGCTTTGCAAGTTTCCTTGTCATCAGCAGCCAGTAAAAGATCGTCTACATATTGGATCAGAGCAACACCAGGAGGAAGTACAAGAGCATCTAATTGACTCTTTAATGCTTGGCTGTAAATTGAAGGGCTCTCACAATAACCTTGTGGAGCGCGTTTGAATCTGAAATTGCGACCTCCTAAGGAGAAACCAAAAATGTCTCTACTTTCCTCGGCTATCGGAATGCTGAAAAATGCATTTTTCAAATCGATCACTGTAAACCATGAGGCTGAGGCAGGAATCAACGTTAATAATGCAGTGATATCTGGTACCACAGGAAACTGTGGAATCACTATTTTGTTAACTTCTCTGAGGTCAATCACAAACCTGTAGATTGGAGGTTTGGACGGGTCAGTGCGTTTCAAAATCGGTAGAACAGGACTATTGCAGACATTTCCTCTAGTTTCCTCAATCACATCTTTCTGTATCAAGTCTTTCACAATCAGCAAGAGTGCACGTTCCCCTTCATTCGAAATCCGATACTGTGGGATTCGTGGGAATTTAACATTCGCTTTCAGACTTACCACATAAGGGGGAATTTCCAAGAGGCCTACATCGTTAGGACCAGTTGCCCAAAGAGTATCAGGGAGAGAACGCAGCTCCGGTGGGAGCTTATCCTTCGACATATACATTGGAGAGATTACTCTTTTGCCTAATTTGAGCTGTACTCCTGAAGGAGAACAGTACAGTGTCGCATGTAGGCGTTTCAACAGATCTAAACCAAGCAGATTCTCATTACAACCGGTTGTTAGAATAAGGGGTGCTTCTAGTTCGCATGGCCCAACAGAAATTGATAAAGGACTAGAAACAGGATTGTGAACAGGGGCGCCTGAGAAACCTACTGAAGTGTTCGTTAAGCCAGACAAAGGTGCGCCAGGGAGTTTCGCATGCATAATTGAACTTTTTGCCGCACCAGTATCCAACAGAAACGGTTCGACCACGCCTGATGTAACTACTGCGACATAAGGTCCACTCTGATCAACTGGAACTGATACTACTCCCTCTCTTTGCCTGTGGCTGTCCTAGTACTCGCCTCTCTGAATCTCTTCATTATGATCATAATAATCTTCAACATGATACTGTGGAGATCTACCTGCTTGCGCAGATTGTGCGTTTCGCTGATCGAAATAATTCGATTGGCGATCAGCCTGTGGTGTCATTGTACCACGTCCTCTACCCCTAGGAGTTTGCATAAACCCAACATTACCTCTCTGAGCCGGGACACCACTAGTCTGTACGTGCAGTACCGGACACTCATTCTTATAATGGCCCTCCTTTTTACAATAGGCACACTGATTCCATGCTAACTGTTGTCGGGAAAAACCATAATTAAATCTTTGGGACGTCCCTTGCTGGAATTGTGGCTGTTGCTGAAACTGGGGTCGCTGCTGTGAATCTGACTGATTCGAGCGAGGCGGATACGCCTGTTGCAAAAGAACTTTAGTCTTTAAATCTTTTGTTTTCTTTTCTGACTTTTCCTTCTCTTCCTTCTCTCTATTCTCGTAATACTGAGCAGTTGCAAGTATCTGTGCTGTCGTCGACACTGCCCATGCACTTTCAGAATCCTTTAACTTGTTACTAAGTTCGGGTAATAAATTAAACACGAACTTGTCGACAAACAATCTCTGGCCTCCCTCAGTACTCATATCTTGTCCACTGTGGTCCACGAAGGTCTCTTCAAATCTAGTGAAAAAGTCAGAGACGCTTTCGTCCTTCTTTTGCTTGCATGCAGATAGTTTATCCCAATTAACTCGTAACGCTGGCAGCAGCGTTTTCATCAGATTAATTATTCTGCCAGGTAGGGCAGCAATCAGAGGTTCAGGTTTAGCACCGCCAACTTGTTGCGTATCTGCTGCTACAATAGCTGGCCAATCACCTCCTAAGGCGACTGGGTGGTTCTCTTGCCGAATCTTGGCCCATATAGGCTGTGGCACTACATTACCAAATAACATTTCAATGTCTGCCAAATTCATGACACACGCTTGAACTGTCTGCGTTAACTCTTTGTAATAACCAGCAGGATTTTTACGTGGGTCTGGCAATGCTTGTTTTACTGCTAATACTTCAGCCCGTTTCCAAGGGATGTGTATCCACACTCTCTGGAATTGTGCCGGGGCAGCTGCAATACCATTAGCCGCATCAGCTTGAACTGCATCACGACATATCGGTGGAACTTCCCTCATCGGATATTGACCTCGTTTTTTCCTAGTAGTAATCGGTGAACCATCAGGGTCCCTTGTCGCTCGAAGAGGGGAATCATCCCTATAAGCTAAAATCAGTTCTATCGCTCCCCTTACTCCTGAACCTATCACCATTCCTGCGGCGAACTTCTGTTGAATATTTATCAGATCTGAGGGGACAGAATCTAAGTCATCATCTTCCCATTCTTCACGCACAAGAGAACACATCACGTCAAAAACATAACGTTGAGTTGGTTCATTCCATTGCATAAAAGTATCTAACACTCTTTGTGCATCATACTTCACAGCTTTCGACATCCACCTAAGAGCTGTCGAATCTAACATGTCTCGTTCCTGAGGACCAGGAAGCTGGCTACGTCTCTGTATAGAGTCAGAAACGGGGGTCCCAATTAAAGACCTGTAGAGAGGAGTTAAGATACTAGTTACAGAGTCGGTTATTTTCCGACGAACGGAAAGCGGAGTCAGAATGTTCATAGGGTTCGGGGATAGGGCAGCTGGAGCAGATGAAATAGTAAGGGTGGGAGTAGCAGGTAAAGCAGTTTGCGTAACGACAGGCAAAGGCAGAACAGGCGACCCAGGAAGAGGGGGTGCCGAAGGAACATTAACTACGGGAAGGACAGGAGCTGGAATCAAAGGAAGTGGAGCAACTATTCCAGGCTGACCAGCAGCTGGCTGTACAACAGGTAGTATCTGTGGTACTGTAATACCCTGTGCATACGGTGGAGGTGAATTCAACAGGTAAGACAACAGATGATCCTTTTCATGATCCTCCATCGGCTTAGTAGGACAAGATGGCAGTACAGGGTAACATTTATCAATTGCCAAATTATATTTTCTATTCGCCATCTCCATTGCTTTCTCAGTCTCGTTGACATGCAGCTGCCTAGCAGACTCCATTAAAGTCAACCCTTTCTCTTTCTGTTCTTTCTTCGTCTTCCTAATTTCTCTCTGTTTGGCTTCTTTGCGCCATACGCGAAAAGAATCAAACATTGCCGGCCGGGCTTTTCTCTTAAACAACTTCATTTCTAGATTGTCTAGAATTTCAGTTTCGAAGCTACCATGCGGTGGCCAACTAAGGACACCATCTTTTCTGGTATAACGGACCCATACTTCATTATACGTAATAGGACCCACACCATGTTTACAATAGAGCTCATATGTAGGAGTTCCAATCGGAGGAACCGAACACGAATCCTCCAACCGGGAATCCCCGTTGCAACGTAACCAGGACAGGAAACAATTACTACTGGTAGTCATGACAAACAAAGACAAATTCCAACCAAAATGCGCAAAGAACTTAGGCCTACCAAAATGAACTATTACCAAAACAAAGATTATCTAAACAAGAGCAACCAATGATAATCTACGAATTAAACCAGAGCAACAAAGAACCTTAATCCACTTAATACTTAACTGAAATGTGGAAGACGTCACCAAGGAGAACCCGTCTACGTCTCGCCGTACTAAGGTCTGCACCTCGGGTCCAAGACAGGGCGACAGTCAGGGCAGCGGTCCTCTGTAGCCGTCTGGGAACGGGAACCCTCATGGAAGAGATCGTCGGGCCACTTTTACGACATGCAGGGATCGATGAAGCGGGGTACCTCCCTCCGGAATCTTCACACGAAACTTCTCGATGTCAAGAATTCCTGTCATGAGAGGTTATGTAAACAGGAGAGCTGTTACATAACTCAAGGAAAACACGCCCTTATGTAAACAGGAGAGCTGTTACATCACTCAAGGAAAACACGCCCTTATGTAAACAGGAGAGCTGTTACAGAACTCAAGGAAAACACGCCCTTATGTAAACAGGAGAGCTGTTACATAACTCAAGGAAAACACGCCCTTATGTAAACAGGAGAGCTGTTACATAACTCAAGGAAAACACGCCCTATAAAGGGAGGAACCGGGAGGTACAACGCTGTCGGATATTGTGTTTACACCAACGTACCTGCTTAGTGTAGAGCAGTGTTCCGGAGTGGTGCTCCAGTAAGGCAAGAACGGAGGTAGGTCGAGTCGTTACTCCCTGGGCCGTGTCTTGCCCCATCGTCACCTGTGAAGGACCCGGAAGCTCTACCGGATAACCATTGAGCTTCGCTTTTTGACTCGGCTGAGTCCAAGCGCAGTGGCGCTTTTGCTGGTTGGAGTCGTAACTCCCAGCCCGACCAGAGATACAGGGACTGCCAGCTGTAACGCACACCAGGAGGTGTTTGCCGCGTTACAGACTCGGAAGTCCACGGGATCGATCGAGCGGCTGCTCTCGGTTCAGTCTTCTTTGCTTGTGATTGGGGTATCGGTGACGCATCACCAGGAGGTGACTCCGCGTCCCGGTGCAGTCTGAGGAAGAGGTTGAGCGGCTGCTCCCTTCAGGTAGAGACCCCGGCTGGGTGTTTCCCTGACTCCTCGATTCTCCCCAACACTCTTCGTGCCCCTCACAGCCTACCGATTGGCATTTTCGGCCATTTCATTTCTGCCCTCTGTTGGCATACGCCGGGATCGGCGTATATGCAGAGGACGGTTAGGACCATCCATGCTGTGGGCTGGTAACGTACTTAGCCTGGAGGATTCCAGTGACTATAACCTTTGTTTATTCCTTGTATTCTTTTTGCCTTCATTAAAATAACTAAACCTTCACAAGTGGTTGCGTTCTCATTATCGTGTCTGTTAAACGATCCTGAGACGTTCAGGGCGTTACACTCGAACTTTTCAGGCTTTGGACCGGTACCGGATGACGTCGCCCCATGTTGGGCGCCAATTGAGGTTCTGGACTTTTAAGAGTCCAGAGGTGTCAGGGAAACGACACCCAAAGACCCCTGAGTTCCTCCTGTCTCGGTGCACAAATAAACAGAGACACGGGCTTCTCGATGGTGGCGTCAAAGACCAAGGTTTATTTACTGCAGGGACACAGAAGTCATAGGAACCACACAGAGGCAGAATCTACGAGACTGTTCGAATCGTATTAAGTGGGTTGTTCCTTAAATACACGGAAAATGTCTTTAGGCAACATTACATGAATATTTCTCATGCCCAACCCGGTATCCCAAATAAACAGTAAATAGACATCAAACAATAATTAGTCGTAGGTTTTCGGTATTCGATCAGGCCCCCTTGTCAGTTTTCCATTCTTTACCCGATCCTCCCCATCATAAAAATCGTAACCTCCCCATTGTAAAAGCCCAGAAGGAGAGGAGCAGAGCCAGATGCAAAGGATTGAAAAGTAGGATAAGAGGTGTTTATGGATCATAAACGGGCATGGCTACCGTCTTCGGCCTTTCAGTCAGGACAACGGACACGAGAACCAGTATAGCAGGACTGGCCTCAGGCAAGGGAGGCAGCTTGATTCTGCCTAGTCATACAGCGTCAGCCTTTCTCGGGGCTCGAGCTTACGTGTCCTTAACAAGGTGACTCTGTCGGGGTCATTGCCCGTTCATTGACTATGTGAGGGCAAGAAACAAAATGGATGCCGTAACTAAAATGGATGCCATGACTTTACAACAGAATGCCCTATTTCTCAGTGAATTCATGCTAGTTGCGTAGCGAAAACACTGTCATGCATGTAATGGATCATTTGCGGTTCATTGGTACCAAAATCGTGTCAGTACTACGATACCGATTTCACGGGTTCAGATCGCTACAGAACCTCAGACCGTCCTTTTGCCCTTACATAGGCAATAACTTACTCTATGTCAGAGTCCATTTCTATGTTCATCAGGTCACTGATATGTTGTTGAAGCATTACTCTATCCCGTGGCGTATCTCTAAAAACAGATGGTCTTCTTACGCATGTTGAAATGCAGAGATTACATAAGGCAGGACCACACTGAACAATGAGACAGCACGAAAATAAAAATACCAACGCAACACCAGTGACTATCAGAACCTTCCATCCCCACGCAGACAACAGGCTCCAGAACCATCCCATTAATGACCAGTCACCTTCCTCTACATGAATAGAGTCAGAGATTTTGTGTAACTTAGAGATGGCCTTGTATACTGTTGGCGCATTATCTGGGATAAAAACACAGCAACTCGATTGGATCATCTTACACACTCCACCTCGATCTGCAAGTAACACATCAAGAACCATACGGTTCTGTAACGTCATGAGGCGATCCGCTTGAAGCTCAGCTGTCAGGTTACTAAGGGCACCCGCAGTTTCGGTGATAGTGGATTCAACTACCCGTGTTAGTTGACGTAAGTTTCTACTGTTGGCCATAGGCCCCCAGAACGGAAGGAAACCTTTGAAGAAGTCTCCTGCTTCTTGGCCAGTAGTATCTTCTTTACTGAAAACACCTCTCACAACTCTAGTTTTGTGATAGTCCGGTGCAGCAGTGTATGTCGGAGGTAGCAGTTGAGCGAGATAACATGAGCCTGAGAAGTCAGCAGGCAGCCATGTGTATGCTCTGTCTTGGCAAACAAAATAGGTACCCTTAGCAGCTAAGAATGCAGGGGAAGACTGTGACGGGAAAACATATGTTTCGATACAGTCACTCTTCCCTAGTCGAGCTTACGGATTCCTCCCATTTCCTTGCAAACAGACCTGACCTTGGTGGGGTACGACCCAGATCGGAGTTGAGCTTTTACGTTTGTTCTCGCCCAGAGTAATGCCATATTCCGTAACATTCCAACCCATGTAAACTCGCAATTCATCCTTGGGAATGAACGGAGTGTTATTGACATCTCTAACCATGTCAGTGATTCCTTTTACCAAGGCTCTATTATCAGAGTTCTACCGAGTGGAACGCGGAGGTCGTGGAGGATAGGTCTCTAGGGCATAAGCGAACATGGTCTGAAATGCCCAGAATGATCCATTATAACTAAAGGGCAGAACCAGATAAGGGATGCCCTTGTCCATGGTATGTGGTATCAAGCCACACACCCAGCAGTTTGTTGTGTTAACTACTAGTTGATGTTGGTGCAAGAGCTGAATGAAAGTGTTATTTATAAACTCAGAGCGTCGAGCTTGCTCGTGGGCAGGAAAAGGATGGAAAGAATGAAGAGAAACAACAGTCGGAGAAACAGGAACATGGGGAGATACTGTAGATGTAACAGGTGTAAAGATCAACTGAATACCAAAAATAATTCCGCCTACCAAAGTTATCAAAACAATCAGAAGTGTCAGAGTACATTGCATTAGAAAAAATTTGCTATATAATATGTCATATAGCTTTGTCTTGTGCACATTTATGACATTAACCCGTCGCAGTTCAGGAAGCTCCATCTTCTACAACCGTTCGCAACGGATGGTTTGTACCTGTTAAAAACTTGCCTCTGTTTACCCTGGGAGTTCCCAAGATAGACAGAAGAAACCGACCTTATGTCTGATTCCCTGCAAATTAAAACAAGGCACACGTTACGACCCTACGGTAACCCAGACGGCAAGGTGAGAGAAACAACAAAAACAAAAAGATAAAACTTTTGAGCAAACTTCCTGACTGAATGGAATGCAGTAAGATCAAAACAGTTTTCAAACAGAAAGGTAATTATGCAATGTCATTAGTTCATAACATGGGAACGTAGATTATATCTGTACTTTCCGGGTCTTGTCTGATCTTGAAATAGCTGGTCTATAGGTGCAGAAATGTTCGACTCCACAGGTGGCAAATGTTCACTTTGTACAATACTCGGTTCAAGATTCAAAGGAGCGGTTCCTGCTGAGGTGTCAAAGTTCTGTGTTTCAGCTCTGCATCACTGAAAGGGATGTGCCTAGGAACAGGTTCTGTCTCGGATACGCCAAATCCCTGTCTAACCCAGTTATCATAGGGGAGTGGGAGAGGGACACGCTTCGTATGGCTAGCGTGCACCCAATTCTTCCTTCCAGCTAGGCGTACAGCAGTTCTTGTTGTGAGGAGTACCTGGAACGGACCCACGAATCTTGGCTGGAGGTTCCGAGTTCGTTCAAAGTTCCGTACTACAACTTGGTCGCCTGGTTTCAACGTGTGGCCTGGACTCTCTGGCAGTTTAGGCAAGGATTCAAATACCTGTTGATGAATAAGGCTTAATTTAGCAGTCAGGTCATAAAGATAATCAATCAACATTGGGTATTCAATCTGTTTGAATTCCTTTGGCCTAGGGACTCCCCAAACATTAGCAGGACGACCGAACACAATCTCATATGGGCTAAGCCCTACTCGAGAGTGTACAGTCGCTCTGGTGGACAATAGAGCTAAAGGCAGTGCATCTGGCCAAGATAGACCAGTGGAAGCTTGAATTTTAGCAAGTTTCAGTTTCAGGGTGCCATTGTACCCTTCAACCAAACCCGCTGACTGTGGGTGATTCGCACTGTGAATTTTTTGGGTAATACCTAAACCCGTACACACACTCTTCATAACTTTCCCTACAAACTCACTTCCATTGTCCGACCAAACAATCCGTGGCATACCATACCTGGGGAAGTACTCTTTAAGGAGGATTTTGGCAGTGGACATAGCAGTGTTGTCCTTTAACGGATATGCCTCAATCCATCTTGAAAAGGCACAGACTACCACTAGGACATATTTAAGATTGTTACACCTATCCATGTGGATGAAATCCAACTGAATCACTTCAAAGGGACAAGAAGGGGGAGCAAAATGACCAGTTGGGGTTGGGGTTCCCTTGCCAGGATTATGCATCAGGCATATCATGCAGTTTTTCACCACTCTTTCCGCACACTTAGTAATTCCATCGTTCTTCCATACTGGAGCTAACATTTTACAGATCCCTTTCGAACTGATGTGCGCCGCTCCATGCGCCATCGTGACTACTGCGAGCACATACGCATCGGGTAACATCCAACGTTGCTGCTCAGACAAATCAACCCAACATCCACTCGAATCCATTTTACCCGTTTTCTCCTTCCATTCATTCTTCCCATTTTCAGTTGCTTCATTCTGGATTGCTTTCACACTTTCAATCGTATTCTCACACATTCCTGATTCAGCAATCCATCTTGCAGACGTTGCAACGTACATTCGGCTCGTCATGTTCTTGGCTGTTTCTCTAGCGACCTCATCAGCAAACGCATTCCCACGGCCAACATCATCCGTAATCTTTCGATGTGCACTGCACTTCACAATCGCAACTTCATTCGGTAGGGTCAGAGATTCCAATAGATCGCTGACTAACTGTCCATGTTGGATCTTAGTTCCATGGGACGTGAGAAAACCTCTTTCTTTCCAGAGACGTCCAAAGCTATGTGCTACGCCGAAGGCGTATTGGCCATCAGTAAACACATTCACTCTCTTTCCCTCAGCTAAAACACACGCTCTTGTTAATGCAATTAATTCTGCAGCTTGGGCAGAATTCTGACTTACTCTTGCAGTCTCAACAATCGTACTCAAAGTCGTAACTGCATACGCGGCCGTCACATCACCATTCTGTAGTTTAAAACACGACCCATCGACATATAAAGTGCCGTCTGGATCTAGTAACGGAGTGTCTTTCAAATCAATCCGACCTTTTGTCTCTTCCTCAGTTCTAAAACAGCAATCATGGGGCTCTGAATCACTCGACTCCTGAGTAGTCGGCAACAGCGTTGCTGGATTCAATATGTTGCATCGCTTGATCTGAATGTGGTTTGCCAAAAGCGTCAGCTCGTAGCCTGATAGTCTAGCACTGGTGAGGTGCTGAGTTTTTGTTCGATTCATGAGTGTATCCACAGCATGTGGAACCATGACTACTAACATGTTGTTCATGACTAGTCCAGCAGACTGTCGAATAGACACTGCAGCTGCTGCTGTAGCTCTCAAACAACTTGGCAACGCTCTGGCTACCGGATCTAATGTGGATGAGAAATATGCGCAAGGTCGCTGTTTGTTACCAAATTGTTGCGTTAAAGCACTCAAAGCACAACCTTCTCTTTCATGGACATATAATGGAAACGGCTTACTGTAGTCAGGAGTACCCAACACAGGAGCTGAACACAGCGCATCACGTAAATCAGAGAAGCTCTGTTGACATTCGTCAGACCATGGCAAAGGGCTCGGAACACCTTTTCCAGTCAGGGCTACCAATGGTTTTGCCATGAGAGAAAAATTTGGGATCCATTGCCTACAGTATGACGTAATACCCAAAAACGCGCGTACTTCTCTCTGTGTGCTTGGTACAGTCATCTGCGAAATTGCTTTGATTCTCTCTGGGGTCAACCTTCTTCCCTCCTTTGACAAAAGATGACCTAAGTAGGTCACTTCTTGGCAACAATATTGCAGTTTAGAAGGTGACACCTTGTGATGTAAGTCTGACAAATGACGTAATAGAGAAATTGTAGCTGCTTTGCAAGTTTCCTTGTCATCAGCAGCCAGTAAAAGATCGTCTACATATTGGATCAGAGCAACACCAGGAGGAAGTACAAGAGCATCTAATTGACTCTTTAATGCTTGGCTGTAAATTGAAGGGCTCTCACAATAACCTTGTGGAGCGCGTTTGAATCTGAAATTGCGACCTCCTAAGGAGAAACCAAAAATGTCTCTACTTTCCTCGGCTATCGGAATGCTGAAAAATGCATTTTTCAAATCGATCACTGTAAACCATGAGGCTGAGGCAGGAATCAACGTTAATAATGCAGTGATATCTGGTACCACAGGAAACTGTGGAATCACTATTTTGTTAACTTCTCTGAGGTCAATCACAAACCTGTAGATTGGAGGTTTGGACGGGTCAGTGCGTTTCAAAATCGGTAGAACAGGACTATTGCAGACATTTCCTCTAGTTTCCTCAATCACATCTGTATCAAGTCTTTCACAATCAGCAAGAGTGCACGTTCCCCTTCATTCGAAATCCGATACTGTGGGATTCGTGGGAATTTAACATTCGCTTTCAGACTTACCACATAAGGGGGAATTTCCAAGAGGCCTACATCGTTAGGACCAGTTGCCCAAAGAGTATCAGGGAGAGAACGCAGCTCCGGTGGGAGCTTATCCTTCGACATATACATTGGAGAGATTACTCTTTTGCCTAATGTGAGCTGTACTCCTGAAGGAGAACAGTACAGTGTCGCATGTAGGCGTTTCAACAGATCTAAACCAAGCAGATTCTCATTACAACCGGTTGTTAGAATAAGGGGTGCTTCTAGTTCGCATGGCCCAACAGAAATTGATAAAGAACTAGAAACAGGATTGTGAACAGGGGCGCCTGAGAAAGTGTTCGTTAAGCCAAACAAAGGTGCGCCAGGGAGTTTCGCATGCATAATTGAACTTTTTGCCGCACCAGTATCCAACAGAAACGGTTCGACCACGCCTGATGTAACTACTGCGACATAAGGTCCACTCTGATCAACTGGAACTGATACCACTCCCTCTCTTTGCCTGTGGCTGTCCTAGTACTCGCCTCTCTGAATCTCATCATTATGATCATAATAATCTTCAACATGATACTGTGGAGATCTACCTGCTTGCGCAGATTGTGCATTTCGCTGATCGAAATAATTCGATTGGCGATCAGCCTGTGGTGTCATTGTACCACGTCCTCTACCCCTAGGAGTTTGCATAAACCCAACATTACCTCTCTGAGCCGGGACACCACTAGTCTGTACGTGCAGTACCGGACACTCATTCTTATAATGGCCCTCCTTTTTACAATAGGCACACCGATTCCATGCTAACTGTTGTCGGGAAAAACCATAATTAAATCTTTGGGACGTCCCTTGCTGGAATTGTGGCTGTTGCTGAAACTGGGGTCGCTGCTGTGAATCTGACTGATTCGAGCGAGGCGGATACGCCTGTTGCAAAAGAACTTTAGTCTTTAAATCTTTTGTTTTCTTTTCTGACTTTTCCTTCTCTTCCTTCTCTCTATTCTCGTAATACTGAGCAGTTGCAAGTATCTGTGCTGTCGTCGACACTGCCCATGCACTTTCAGAATCCTTTAACTTGTTACTAAGTTCGGGTAATAAATTAAACACGAACCTGTCGACAAACAATCTCTGGCCTCCCTCAGTACTCATATCTTGTCCACTGTGGTCCACGAAGGTCTCTTCAAATCTAGTGAAAAAGTCAGAGACGCTTTCGTCCTTCTTTTGCTTGCATGCCGATAGTTTATCCCAATTAACTCGTAACGCTGGCATCAGCGTTTTCATCAGATTAATTATTCTGCCAGGTAGGGCAGCAATCAGAGGTTCAGGTTTAGCACCGCCAACTTGTTGCGTATCTGCTGCTACAATAGCTGGCCAATCACCTCCTAAGGCGACTGGGTGGTTCTCTTGCCGAATCTTGGCCCATATAGGCTGTGGCACTACATTACCAAATAACATTTCAATGTCTGCCAAATTCATGACACACGCTTGAACTGTCTGCGTTAACTCTTTGTAATAACCAGCAGGATTTTTACGTGGGTCTGGCAATGCTTGTTTTACTGCTAATACTTCAGCCCGTTTCCAAGGGATGTGTATCCACACTCTCTGGAATTGTGCCGGGGCAGCTGCAATACCATTAGCCGCATCAGCTTGAACTGCATCACGCCATATCGGTGGAACTTCCCTCATCGGATATTGACCTCGTTTTTTCCTAGTAGTAATCGGTGAACCATCAGGGTCCCTTGTCGCTCGAAGAGGGGAATCATCCCTATAAGCTAAAATCAGTTCTATCGCTCCCCTTACTCCTGAACCTATCACCATTCCTGCGGCGAACTTCTGTTGAATATTTATCAGATCTGAGGGGACAGAATCTAAGTCATCATCTTCCCATTCTTCACGCACAAGAGAACACATCACGTCAAAAACATAACGTTGAGTTGGTTCATTCCATTGCATAAAAGTATCTAACACTCTTTGTGCATCATACTTCACAGCTTTCGACATCCACCTAAGAGCTGTCGAATCTAACATGTCTCGTTCCTGAGGACCAGGAAGCTGGCTACGTCTCTGTATAGAGTCAGAAACGGGGGTCCCAATTAAAGACCTGTAGAGAGGAGTTAAGATATTAGTTACAGAGTCGGTTATTTTCCGACGAACGGAAAGCGGAGTCAGAATGTTCATAGGGTTCGGGGATAGGGCAGCTGGAGCAGATGAAATAGTAAGGGTGGGAGTAGCAGGTAAAGCAGTTTGCGTAACGACAGGCAAAGGCAGAACAGGCGACCCAGGAAGAGGGGGTGCCGAAGGAACATTAACTACGGGAAGGACAGGAGCTGGAATCAAAGGAAGTGGAGCAACTATTCCAGGCTGACCAGCAGCTGGCTGTACAACAGGTAGTAACTGTGGTACTGTAATACCCTGTGCATACGGTGGAGGTGAATTCAACAGGTAAGACAACAGATGATCCTTTTCATGATCCTCCATCGGCTTAGTAGGACAAGATGGCAGTACAGGGTAACATTTATCAATTGCCAAATTATATTTTCTATTCGCCATCTCCATTGCTTTCTCAGTCTCGTTGACATGCAGCTGCCTAGCAGACTCCATTAAAGTCAACCCTTTCTCTTTCTGTTCTTTCTTCGTCTTCCTAATTTCTCTCTGTTTGGCTTCTTTGCGCCATACGCGAAAAGAATCAAACATTGCCGGCCGGGCTTTTCTCTTAAACAACTTCATTTCTAGATTGTCTAGAATTTCAGTTTCGAAGCTACCATGCGGTGGCCAACTAAGGACACCATCTTTTCTGGTATAACGGACCCATACTTCATTATACGTAATAGGACCCACACCATGTTTACAATAGAGCTCATATGTAGGAGTTCCAATCGGAGGAACCGAACACGAATCCTCCAACCGGGAATCCCCGTTGCAACGTAACCAGGACAGGAAACAATTACTACTGGTAGTCATGGCAAACAAAGACAAATTCCAACCAAAATGCGCAAAGAACTTAGGCCTACCAAAATGAACTATTACCAAAACAAAGATTATCTAAACAAGAGCAACCAATGATAATCTACGAATTAAACCAGAGCAACAAAGAACCTTAACCCACTTAATACTTAACTGAAATGTGGAAGACGTCACCAAGGAGAACCCGTCTACGTCTCGCCGTACTAAGGTCTGCACCTCGGGTCCAAGACAGGGCAACAGTCAGGGCAGCGGTTCTCTGTAGCCGTCTGGGAACGGGAACCCTCGTGGAAGAGATCGTCGGGCCACTTTTACGGCATGCAGGGATCGATGAAGCGGGGTACCTCCCTCCGGAATCTTCACACGAAACTTCTCGAACTTTTCAGGCTTTGGACCGGTACCGGATGATGTCGCCCCACGTTGGGCGCCAATTGAGGTTCTGGACTTTTAAGAGTCCAGAGGTGTCAGGGAAACGACACCCAAAGACCCCTGAGTTCCTCCTGTCTCGGTGCACAAATAAACAGAGACACGGGCTTCTCGATGGTGGCGTCAAAGACCAAGGTTTATTTACTGCAGGGACACAGAAGTCATAGGAACCACACAGAGGCAGAATCTACGAGAATGTTCGAATCGTATTAAGTGGGTTGTTCCTTAAATACACGGAAAATGTCTTTAGGCAACATTACATGAATATTTCTCATGCCCAACCCGGTATCCCAAATAAACAGTAAATAGACATCAAACAATAATTAGTCGTAGGTTTTCGGTATTCGATCAGGCCCCCTTGTCAGTTTTCCATTCTTTACCCGATCCTCCCCATCATAAAAATCGTAACCTCCCCATTGTAAAAGCCCAGAAGGAGAGGAGCAGAGCCAGATGCAAAGGATTGAAAAGTAGGATAAGAGGTGTTTATGGATCATAAACGGGCATGGCTACCGTCTTCGGCCTTTCAGTCAGGACAACGGACACGAGAACCAGTATAGCAGGACTGGCCTCAGGCAAGGGAGGCAGCTTGATTCTGCCTAGTCATACAGCGTCAGCCTTTCTCGGGGCTCGAGCTTACGTGTCCTTAACAAGGTGACTCTGTCGGGGTCATTGCCCGTTCATTGACTATGTGAGGGCAAGAAACAAAATGGATGCCGTAACTAAAATGGATGCCATGACTTTACAACAGAATGCCCTATTTCTCAGTGAATTCATGCTAGTTGCGTAGCGAAAACACTGTCATGCATGTAATGGATCATTTGCGGTTCATTGGTACCAAAATCGTGTCAGTACTACGATACCGATTTCACGGGTTCGGATCGCTACAGAACCTCACGATGGTATCCTTGTTTGGATAGTTTGTCTATTAGGTCTTGTGATTTATCTCTGTAGGTGTTCAGGTTGCTGCAATTTCTTCTCATTTGTCTGAATTCCCCTTTAGGAATGTTCAAAATGGTTTTGGGTGGATGGCAACTGTCCGCTCTGAGGATTGAGTTGGCTGATGTGGGTTTCCGAAAAGTTTTAGTCTGCAGCTTGTCATCTTCCATGTAGATTGTGATATCCAGGAAATCAATTTCTGTTGAGAAACTTGTGGAGGTGGTCTGAATATTCCATCTGTTGGTGTTGATTTTGTTGAGAAATTCATTTAGAGTTGTCTTGTAGCCCCTGCCAAATGAAGAGGATATCGTTGATATAATGACCCGAAAATAAAATGTGAGGAGTGTAGGTAGAAATTGTGTCGTCCCAAAGCCAATACTTTCCCACTAGTCCCATGAAGATACAGGCATATGGTGGGGCAAATTTGGCTCCCATGGCACTTCCCTGTAGCTGCAAGTAATATTGGGAGTTGAAGGAGAATATATTGTTTGTTAAGCAGAAGTATATCATTTCCAAAATCATCTCGTTTGACTCCATGTAGTGAACTGATTTGGTGGTTAATGCTTTTCGAACTGCCTCCATGCCGTCCTCATGGCGAATTGAAGTATAGAGGCTGACAATGTCAAAAAAAAGAGTATTCCTTTCTTTATACTGCATGTTGGTCGGTAGGTAGTATTTCTTCTTGAGATATTTCTGATGTTCTTTAGTGAGGTCCCTTGAAACTGCTGTGTAGAATAAATCAATTGTATTGCCACTAGGCAGCTGGGGGCAAAATGTAGATTTAGAGCGAATGATATTATGATGAGTAGGTAGTGTCAATATCCAGTTCCCGTGCCAGTGCAGATGAGGTAATCAGCTGGTAATCTGGGTCCTTGGCTAGTGTGGTCAGCAGGTGTATATTCTCCAAGTCTTGGACTGTCAGAGGACTTGTGATTGGGGCTCTTTGTTCCGTTTGTGTGGATGGTTGTTGTGGAAGAAAGTAGTAAGTTTGAGTTTTTGTGTGAATTTAAAAAGGTCTATCATGGTTTTGGTGAGGTCACAAAAGGCTGTAGGGCAGAAAGAGAGTCCTCTATTCAATGTATCTATTTGTGATTCTGTATTTGGTTGACCTGAGATGTTGACTGTTAGATTGTTGGTGTCTTGGGTTCGGTTTCCTGTCATCTCCTGGCACAGGTAATTACTCCCCCAGCTGGTTTTGAAGTTGATGTACTTGGTGCGTTTTCGTGTGTTACTCTGATATCTGGTGTTGATGTGTTTCGAAAGTCTAGTTGGTATCTTTGTACCTCCTCTAAAAAATTCACTCCTACCTTGGTCGTGGTTGCTACAATTTCGGCTCCAGGAGAATCAGCCTCCGAGCTAGAGACCTAGTCCTGTACTCTTCTTATTTGGGTGGTGGTTGTACCTTTAGGGATGTTATCGTACCGTTTGGCAAAGGTGTATACTCTTTCTAGTTGATAATCTATTTGGTCTCATCGGAATTTCCTGTTTTTTCTCTGAATTAGATCTTCCTCGTATTTGTCTATTACTCTATTGAGTATCTCATAGTTTTTGTTGGTAATGTACCCCCAATAAGACTATTCTATTTTCTTTGTAAGGTCATCCACGTCAGTTTTGTATTTATTGTGCTCTTCTTCCGCAATATCAATCAGTTGACAAATCATGTTGTTTGATGCCTCCCTTAAGATGCCCTCTCATTTGGTGATTTGGTCTGGTCTGGTTGTTTCGGCCAGTGGAAATATCAAAATCCGAAGGCCACTCAGAATTCTATCTCCTTCTAAATATTTCTTTAAGCTTGCTGCTTCCCACCACTTGGTTGTTTCTTTTTTGAGTGCCCTTTCCAAAGCCTGAAAGGTTGATTTTGCAGATTGGGGATTGAGTCTGTTAGTTTGCGTAGTGGTTCCTGGTGTCGAGAAAATCTCTTCAACTCGATGTTTGCGGTGTTATCTCCGATCACTGTAGTTGGCCATAGAATGTCTTGTCTATAAATCTATAAATTATCAGGGTCCAGTGGGCGTGACAGGCTCACAGCAAACAAGTAAAGTGGGAAAGACCAGGGTGTATGGTAAAGCCAGGGTTCACGCTATCCTTGAAGCGACCCAATATGATGCTGCTATGTGCCTCACAAATGGCTACACCCAAAAACCATTGAAAAGAGGTAATTATAGGTAGATGGTGGAGGTTTGTACCCTTTTAGTCCTGGAATGATTCATGAAAGGTAGGATCCTTAATGTATAATTCCTTTCTTTCTTCTTAGTTACACCTTATAACCTCGCAAAATACAGCCAACACGTGTTTCGCCCAGTGGCCAGTTGGCCAAGGGCTTTTTCAAGGCTGAGATGTAGTGGAACCCATAGGTGTAAGAGTGATACATATTCATAATAAGTGCATAATAAAAATAGAATAAATCCCAAAAATGTGGTAAAACAGGGTGTGTGAAAACAATGGCTAAACCGTAGGAGCAAAGAAAAAGAAGGTAAAGGATTGTAGGGAGAGTATGGGCAGCGGGGATGGGGCGGTAGGGTAAAGTAGGGAAATATAGAGAACAGACCTAAGGGTATGTAAAATGAGCATACGGAAAAGCATACAATATATTAATTCACTTGAAATAAATTCCTCTTCATAAAAATAGAAACTCCCGCAATTGGCGATGACAGATTAACAGGGAGAGGCAACCACAGCAGTAAAAGGTCAAGATGACAGAGTGGTGCAATTCAATAATTAACAGGTATTAGTTCATCATCATCAAAATCAAAGTCCTGCCAATAGCGATGATAGATTGACGGAGAGAGACAAACACAGCTATAAAAGGTAAAAATGCCAGAGTGGTACAATACATTAATCAACTGATATAAATTCATCACATAATTAGAATAACATATGATAACATAGATAATTGGTACAGACATGCTTGCTGGATAGTATGGACGCCTATGCAACAATGTGAATGAGTACAATAAATCTCTGTGCATCAAAAATCATATACAGTCAAATAGGCTTACCAAGAGTCTCTGTAAGTTCATGAGCAATGATAAGTCGCTAAGAAAGCGCTATGAAATAAAAAAAGGGAGGGGTGATATAGGAGGTGGGGTTGAAGTCAGGAGCAATCAATCACATCGACAAGTCTAACAGTGCCTTAAGAGCCATCAGAGTGATGTCTGCGGGGAGAGAGCACTAAGCCATGGCGGTACAATGAAAAATAAGAAATGAAGAAGAAAAGGAAATGCTAGCGAAGCAGTCCGTGTGTAAACTAGGTAACGAAATTATAATATAACCGGCGCATGTAATAATAAAAGAGGGAAGCCCCAGTATGTGAAGGGATGTGCGATAGCTGAATACCAAGAATAGCGAGACACTCAACAGTATTCAAGTGGTTGGCCTCGTGTGCTACACCATGTGTGCTTCATTTATTCTTTTGGGGCTTTGTAGTATTTATAGTGCTAAATCTCTCTCACTTCTCCCCCAACCACTTGAATACCGTTGAGTGACTTACAAGTGTGATGTTATATAAATGCTTAGCATATGGCTTGATGTTAGTAATGTAATGTTTGTGTTTTTAGACATCTGTCTGACTGGAGAAGTGTAATTTTAATGTATAAACTAAGGTTTTTTTCTCCTTCAGGAATACAGAAAAGAAAATTGTATTAACATTAAAAATAACTTTCATATTCTTTGATTATGCATTTTCACTTTAAAGACCAGATATTAAATGCAATTTTACAAAATTACACGCAGATGTTCTACGAATCATTGTTGGATTTTACACTATAGGACCAGCACCCAGAGCTGAAGTCACAGAAACAGCACCAAGTACTGCAACCACTGTTGCTACTCCTGCAGAAGCCTTTAGTTTAGTACAACACTATAATATTTCGCACTTATGTAAGTGGGGTGTACTGCAGCCTACAATTGTATGTGGGATGTTCAGGAAGATTATACCAGTGTTTCTTTTACTGTTTGTAGTCTTCTTGTACGCATCATATGTGTATTTAAATGGATGTATATACTTCTTTGTGGGATTTTAATGTCTGATGTACTTACCATTACTGCGATTTGTATGTTCCGTTTGCTTATGGGGGGACACTAGATATATGCTATATACAATACTTAGTTGTCCATGACACATAGATATATATCATCAAAATGGTATCTTGAGACAATAATTGTGACAGAATCTATATTGTTTTGTGATTGCCTTTGTTAATGAGTAGGGAGACCTTTTTACATGTTTCCAATTGATTAGCATCTCAAGACTTGATGGGTATTTGACAGGACGCTCACTGTATACAGTATACGGTTGGTGGTTGAGTTTCTCTACAACAAGGATTAATTGATGGACTACTGACTTATACTTACTATATATTTACTGGTTCCTCATGACGCATATCGCCTCTGAGTATATTAGAGCACTCTCTCCTTTTTTATCAAACGATATAATCTATAGATGTTATTTGGCATATGGCTTCTGTGATGTTAATTATTGACTTGTGCTTCACTATTGTGCGATTTATAATTTGGTTTAATAGAAATTATTCAGCTTTTGGTATGTTGCACATAGATAGTTTCCATAATTTTCTGTTGTTCACTGGTTTTACGATATTTTTGAACTGCTTCTCCATCTCGTATGCGCGCATTAAGTGTTTAAATATGGCGCCCGTCATACTCTGGGGTGCTTAATGTTCCTTGCCGTCTTCTATTGCGATGCGGTACCCGGATGTGCGACGCACTTAAATGACGGCCTGGGAAGCTGGCTGCTTTCTCTCACTCGAGAACACCGGCTGTGTTGTGGCAGACTGAGGAGTAGAATTAAGAACTCTGATATTGGTGAGTAGAGTTGTCATGTGTTGTTTTGTCCTGGATAGTGACCTATGTTACATTTCTATTACCTGTCTTATTTATGTATGTACTTGGAGTATAGGTGTTTAGGCTTCTTTGACATTACGCGTCGAGCCCCAATTCATTTCTTATGTGTATTACATGCACCTCCATATACTTTTTATATGAGACAGATTGTTCACATTACGTTGCTGAGATAACGGCTTTCATACTTCATATCACTGTTAGATTTTTTTTTTATTGCCTTATTTTTAGACGTTCCTTTTGGTACAAGACTTGCTATATGTATATATATAGCTAGTCGGCTTATCTGGTGCCGAGGCTTGTCTGGTACTACACCTTTTTACCACATTTCATTTTTGAGGTCAATGAAATGCGCGTCCATTTAACTGTATATCTGAGATAGTACGTTCCCATTACTCCGCTTTGTTAAGCGAAAGTCATACTTTGGATTGATGTGTGACGTGTTTACGTATATGTTGACTTCATGGATACTAGATGTTGCTTTCTATCATTTTACAGTGATAAATGCCTGTTGTTGATCCATACACGGACCCTGCTGTTACTTTTTAATTGCTATTTTGCCACACCACATACTACTTTTTTGGAACTTATTTCTCTTCCAAGTAGGTATTTTCAGTGTTCCCTTCCTGAGTGTCATTTGTCTTTCTTTCTACTTCTAAAGTGGAAATTTTTGAGAGTGTGGTATCTTATACCTTTTTTCCTGTGTTATTTCACAGTTTCATGACGTGTACCTTTTCAGGTCAGTTTGACCACTGGTCACATGCATTTTTTGTCGTTTTTTTGGCAAACACTGGGTGTTGCTGGCTGTACACTATCATCTGCCATTCTACTGACTTTTGGTATCAATGTTGATGACTAGTCTCACATTAGATATAACTGCACACATAATTCATCCTGTGGTACTCTTCTTTATTGAGCATGATGAATTCCTGATTGGGGTTTTCACTGTTTGGCTATTTATCTATTGTTTGCGAGTATTGTTTGTTGTATTGATTTGTTCTTTTCTGTTGGTGTGAAGTGACACGTTAAAAGACCACATCTGATTATTGAATCATTACATGGTGGTACATAATGATATCCTGACTTGAAGTGCTAAATTATTTGTTTTGCCATGTGTTGACTCAGGTCGATATTTGTTTTCAATTCAGCCTTGAAAAAGTCTCATGTATATAAAACTAATAGCGACGAAACACGTGTTGGCTTCGGGCTTTGTACCATGGAATGTTGGACCAGCTACGTCTAATAGCTATCGAAAAATAATGAATCACCACATGGATTAAAGAGTGAAGAATACCAAGAAAAACCTGCTGTTCATTGTGGATTATTGACCTGTACTTTTTCTTGCAACTCTAATGACTGAACTGAATTTTATACATGATTGATGTGTGCTAAGGATTTTTTGTTTTGTTTCTCGCCATTATTATATATCATGGAAATCGACGGTGTCACTGTTTCAACATACTTCCATTACCGCCCCCCTCCCGGGTGGTGCGGTTAAGCGCCATCTTAGAGTGGTGAAAGTTTATTATCATTTGCACTATATTTCCTCAAATGTTCAAATCGCGTAAGATACCAATGGCGAATTTTAGCCCATATCATATCAGAAGAAATTTAAATCTGTTAGTGACTGGTAAGAGACGTAATATTCCAATAAATCAACAATTATTATTTCATTAAAATTAAGAGTTTTCTGATAAGTATGACTACTGGTGTATTACTGAGTTCGAAAAAAGATCAGCAAATGAAATCGAAAATAAAAGATAAATAAAGTAACAATCACACTCTCTATCTTGAGAATCAATTGTCTCATGTCAGATAATCGATCTCTCTACAGTATAATTGAAAATTCAAATAAAACAGCCTTCACGTGCCTAAGAATCCCAATGTCACATTAATGACCCAATGTTATATATTAATTTGAACAGTTATTATTGAGTATGCTAATATTATACTCCAACAGCAACTGAGAGGTTTGATACATTTCTTCAACATCTAATCTCCTCAAAAATATTGAAGCTCCTGGTCATAATTAAGACCATCCTCCACGGCCCTCAAACGCATGATCCACCTTGCCGCATGCCTTCTCAATTTTAATTCCCTGTTTCCTACTCGTGGGTCAAGCTTCACATGTTCTATACCAAACAATTGAAATACTTTGGTTGGACCTTGTGCAGTGCAATTATATACATGTTCCCCAATAGGGTACCTGATGTCATTTTCCTTGATTGTTCTCATGTGTTCACTTACACAATCTTTCAGGGCCCTTATTGTGCTTCCAACATAAATTCTTTCACATTTGCATATGATAATATATACAACATATTTGGTATTGCAAGTAATATTCGTCAATATGTTATAAACCTTATCATTACTGTCTTTAAATTGCTTAGTTTTATCTTTCGCATACCTACACATACCACAATGGCCACATATAAAAAAACCTACAGTAAAATGCATCAACCATGGTTCCCGCTGTTTAATCAATGGATAACTGGGACTCAATAACATACCCAATGTCTTACCTCTACAATATGTAATCTGAGGTTTGTCAGTCAAAAATTCTTTCAGAGTCCTATCTGCTTCCAAAATGTGTCAATGCTTGTTTAGACTCTTACGTAAAATCATATTCATTGGAGTAAAATCTGTGGCCATTCGAATAGATGGTGTTGTCTGTGTAATGTTAATCTTTGGCTTAAGGGTGGAAGATCGTTTAATCTTTAAGGCCCTTTCATTTGCTATTGTGACATCATGTCGTGAATAACCCCTTTGGATGAACCTTCTTTCCATATCCTCAATACACGCTTTAAATTGTCTGTCTTCACTGCAATTTCTTCTAGCCGTAATAATTTCCCCATACGGATTGCTCTGATTTGATGGCGGGGATGAGCGCTATCAGCATGCAATATTGCATTGCATGACGTAGGTTTGCGATAGATATTGCTCTGAATCAAATTGTCCTTTACATACCATTCCACAACTAAGAGCATTACCTTTGTGGTGCTAGCAAAAGTAGTAAATGTAATATTCATATCATTGTTATTCAAATATCCAATGAAATCTTCTAACAATTCCTCTGTTCCTGTCCAGATCATCAGACAGTCGTCTATGTAACGTCCCCAGTATAAAATATGTTCATTCCATTTGCTACCTTTCGGGCCCCAGATTATCACCTCCTCTAGCCAACCCATAAAAAGATTTGCGTAGGACGGTGAAATTCTGGAGCCCATAGCTACTCCTTGAATTTGATTGAACCATTCATCCTTAAATAGAAAAAAGTTGTTACACAGTATCAATTCTATCATTGCTAGTACCATTTGAGCATGCTCCCAATGACTGGCAGGTCTCTTAGATAGAAAGTAACTGATTGCTTTAAGCCCTAAGTCATTCCTTATACTGGTATATAATGACACCACATCTAGCGTCACTAGTATCATACCTGTATCCCAGGTGATGTCTCCTAATATATTCAAAATGTGTTGTGTCTCTTTGATATATGAAGGTAAGTTACAAACTATTGGTTGTAAAAACAGATCCACAAATTGCGATAGCCGCTTTGTCGGCCCCCCTATCCCTGATACAATCAGCCTCCCTGGTGGAAATGGGAGGTCTTTGTCGATTTTCGGTAATGTGTACAGGCAAGGGTATCGTGGACGATTTACCTTTAAGTACAATAGTTCATCATCATCTAAAAGGCAATTGTCATGCCATTGTTTCAAGAGTCCATTAATCTTTGTCACAAGAGAGAACATGGGGTTATATGCAATTCTTTCATAACATTGTGCGTTATTCAACTGAGAATACATTTCTTGTTCATAATCCGTCCTATTAATAACAACTAGGTTACCTCCTTTATCAGCCTTCCTAATGATCAGGTCAGGATCATTTGCTAATATATTCAAAGCCTTACGTTCATATGCAGTTAGATTATCCCTTGACTTTTCAAAAAAGGGTCCTATTTTGTCTATAGCTTTGTCTAAGTCCTTGGTAACTAAAGTATGAAAAATTTCAATATTGTTACCACTCACTAGATTTGGAGACCAACGGGATTTGCTTTTCAAACCACTGGATATTGTGAGATTGGGTCTAAATCCAAATCTTCCAATACCCTGCTTATCTTAACCGGATCTTCTTCCAATTCCGTAATTGAAAGTAATGTCACTGTATCTTGAATATCCTCAATAGTTGGTACATTCGACACTGGATTACATATTGGTGTCGCAATCACTTTATTAGGTTTAGGATTCATAGCAAAGTAGAGACAGAGCGTCTATCGCAATTTGTGGATCTGTTTTTACAACCAATAGTTTGTAACTTACCTTCATATATCAAAGATACACAACACATTTTGAATATATTAGGAGACATCACCTGGGATACAGGTATGATACTAGTGACGCTAGATGTGGTGTCATTATATACCAGTATAAGGAATGACTTAGGGCTTAAAGCAATCAGTTACTTTCTATCTAAGAGACCTGCAAATCATTGGGAGCATACTCAAATGGTACTAGCAATGATAGAATTGATACTGTGTAACAACTTTTTTCTATTTAAGGATGAATGGTTCAAGCAAATACAAGGAGTAGCTATGGGCTCCAGATTTTCACCGTCCTACGCAAATCTTTTTATGGGTTGGCTAGAGGAGGTGGTAATCTGGGGCCCGAAAGGTAGCCAATGGAATGAACATATTTTATACTGGGGATGTTACATAGATGATTGTCTGATGATCTGGACAGAAACAGAGGAATTGTTAGAAGATTTCATTGGATAGTTGAACAACAATGATAAGAATATTAGATTTACTACTTTTGCTAGCACCACAAAGGTAATGTTCTTAGATGTGGAATTGTATGTAAAGGACAATTTGATTCAGAGCAATATGTATCGCAAACCTACGTCATGCAATGCAATATTGCATGCGGATAGCGCTCATCCCCGCCATCAAATCAGAGCAATCCCGTATGGGGAAATTATTAGGGCTAGAAGAAATTGCAGTGAAGACAGACAATTTAAAGCGTGTATTGAGGATATGGAAAGAAGGTTCATCCAAAGGGGTTATTCACGACATGATGTCACAATAGCAAAAGAAAGGGCCTTAAAGATTAAACGATCATCCACCCTTAAGCCAAAGATTAACATTACACAGACAACACCACCTATTGGAATGGTCACAGATTTTACTCCAATGAATATGATTTTACGTAAGAGTCTAAACAAGCATTGGCACATTATGGAAGCAGATAGGACTCTGAAAGAATTTTTGACTGACAAACCTCAGATTACATATCGTAGAGGTAAGACATTGGGTACGTTATTGAGTCCCAGTTATCCCTTGTTTAAACAGCGGGAACCATGGTTGATGCATTTTACTCAAGGTTTTTTTATATGTGGCCATTGTGGTATGTGTAGGTATGCGAAAGATAAAACTAAGCAATTTAAAGACAGTAATGATAAGGTTTATAACATATTGATGAATATTACTTGCAATACCAAATATGTTGTATATATTATCCTATGCAAATGTGAAAGAATTTATGTTGGAAGCACAATAAGGGCCCTGAAAGATTGTGTAAGTGAACACATGAGAGCAATCAAGCAAAATGACATGAGGTACCCTATTGCGGAACATGTATATAATTGCACTGCACAAGGTCCAACCAAAGTATTTCAATTTTTTGGTATAGAACATGTGAAGCTTGACCCACGAGGAGGAAACAGGGAATTAAAATTGAGAAGGCATGAGGCAAGGTGGTGTTGCGAAAAACCTAAATGTGGTAGCAAGAAATTAATCAAATTATTCCCTGATGTCTTTAGCGTACTTTATGTCTACTTGTTTATTGTGGAAGTCATGTACTCACTGGCAAAAACATAATGTGCAACAAAACATGTTTGACTTTTTGTGTATAGTAATATTGTTAAAATGCTGGCAGCTATTTTGTTTCTTTACCAATGCTTCTTAGAGGATTCGTGAAAAGACTATTTAGGTGGAGAAACGTGAACACGTGAGAACAGCTACTTTCACGTGTAGGAAAGAAACACATGCAAACCGTTTCATTGAGAAACGTGAACACGTGAGAACAGCCCCGTGTGAGCCAAGACCAGCAGGTATTTAAACCCCACCCGTCACACTTCCAGCGATTCGCTTCCCGACAGAAGTGCCTACCAGACTCCTCTCCGTTCCAGGATTTCTTTTCCGACTTCCCCTTCAAGATTGCCTTTCCCGATCTCCACGTCCCGGTTTGAAGGTTCCCGGCCGGCTTTAACGTCCGCCCGGAACCTCTCATCCGGATTCCCTTCTTCCCCAGCTCCGATCCAGATTCCGGTGGGAGACTTCCAGCTGGCTTCTTCAGTTTGCTCGGCATTTCCCATCCGGTCCCTCAACCATTTCTTCCGGTGTATCGAGGGAAGATTTGGCAGTTCTTCCGGCGCAAGGACATCCCCACTCAATCAACACCTCGTTGCTTGGCAACCCTCATAGAAAAAGACATGGTAATGCAAAACAATACCGCTAATGGACGGTAAGAGATTTATTTACTTCTTTTGGGCCAAAAAGTACGTTCAAAGTGATTTGACTCCTTTAAAGGCTCAAGGACACAAAAACCAAGACTTTTTGTAGCATTTAAAGACTGCCTGATAATCGTCAAAAGAACTTAGTTGAAAAGGTCAAGAAACCCAAGTACGCAAATATTGTTGTGTAATTAAGAGTATATTTCTGTGTTATTTTATTTTTCTATTGTGTTGTTTCTTTTCTTTATGAATCACTTGTAGAAGCCACAACTCGAAGCAAGCCAGGTATACAATGTTACTTTTGTTTAATTGAATGATTATATCTAATTGATGTTTAGAAAGTAACACAATTTACCTGTTTATGTTTTATGAAGGTCAATACAAGCCTCATCCAATAATGTTACTCGAACTCTATTGGAGAGAGTTGGACTCTTGTCTAAATGGTATGTTCATTGCATAAAAGCTAATTGACAGAAGCACAGAGAATAACACAGAAAGTTAATGGTCTTAATGTTTGCAATCCTAGAAAAGTCCAGAATTTTGGCAGCTTGAGATTACCATCCCTGAGAGAGAAAGGAGTGGCGTCTATTCAGAAAAAGGCTTCGGGTTCCAGTGTTTCTCTCTTTTTCTCTCATTCCAATTTCCCCCTTCCCCTGGGAGTCAGACAGAATCGCAGGTTTAATCAATCTTGTGGCTCTGGCTGGTTTCGGAGGGATTGGAGAATCAGCAGCATTGAAGAAGGAACAAACCGGAGTTCATGTGGGTGACTTCGTAACAGAAAGCGAAGCCAAAAACAAACCCAGTTCCTTCTTCAATTCTGTATCATGGAGTTTGAAGAATACACCCTAGACGCATCTCAGTTAACTTCCCTGGTTCGTAGACTCACAGACGAAATGGCTGAATTTAGGCAGGAAAATCAAGTCCTTAAACACGAGTTAAAAAAAACCAGAACAGGTTTTACTAGTTGGAGAGAAACTAGTTTGGAGCCTATCAAGCCACTCATAGCCCCTGCCAAATTTGGACCTAGTTTCAGTGTTTCCTCCTCTTCCTTAGGCACACGTCCAGAACAGAATTTACAGGTAACGGTAGTTTCTCCCAGTCCAGTTCCTCTGGCTAATCCAGAACGTTTCACAGGGGATAGCAATCGGTATTCCACTTTTATAAGTCAATGCCAGCTGCATTTTATGTGCAAACATCAAATTTTCACCACAGACACTTCCAAAGTTGCCTTTATGATTTCATATTTGGGAGGGGTAGCTGCAAATTGGGCAATGCCCTTAGTTGACACCAATGATCCTTTGCTACACAATTTAGCGGCCTTCAAAGCAGCCATGTCAGGGTTGTTTGCTAAACATGTATTCATTCATGCTTCAGATAACGAACTCCTAAACCTTCAACAGGGAACAAAGGATTTAATAACCTATGTCACAAATTTCAATAGGTTATTATCTGAGACACATTGGCCAGAGGATAAAAGAATTTCTCTGTTTTATAGGAGCCTTCGTGATGACCTAAAAGATTCTTTAGCTCATATTGTGGATTTACCCGAAAATTACACAAAATTCCTTGATTTAGTGGTTAAGCTAGATCACTGATTAGGTGAGCGCAAAAGTGAAAGGCCTAAGGGGGATTTTAGAACTCTACATTTTAACAGAAAAGAAAGATACAGAAGACAAGAATACCTTTTCGGAACCCATGCAGATTGGCGGTCTAAAAGGACCTCTTTCCGCAGAAGAAAAAGAACGCAGGAGGAAAGGCAATCTATGTTTATATTGTAGCAAAGCAGGACATTACGCCAAGGATTGTCAAAGTAAACCAAATTAAAAAAACATTGCAGTAATTGCATCTGAAACTAGAGATTCGGAAAACTAGTGTCCCCGGGGAAAAAAGAGATTGTTTCCTCGGGATCTAACTCAGTACAGATCTCCCATTATGCCACAAATGTTCTGACACACACTCCCCAACATTTAACACTAAGACTAACCTTCATTCTATAGGTACAAAATAGACCTAGCCTGGCTGTCATGATAGACTCGGGGGCTACTGGCAACTTTTTTGATCTAGAATTAGCTCATAAATTAGGAATAACGTGAGTTTTTAAAAGCAGAACCAGAAGTGGTTAAGTCAGTTGATGGTTCGGCACTATCGTCCGGACTAATAAAATATCATACTAAACCCCTGACAATTGTTGGAGAAAATGGACACACAGAAGTCACAGAATTTGACCTCATAGACACCCCTACATTAGGTGTTATCCTTGGGACTCCTTGGCTGGAAAAGCACAACCCAAAGATAGATTGAGTCAAAAAGACAGTAACCCTAGATTATGAATTTTGTCGAAACCATTGCTATCAGGGCACTCAAGATCCAATACCCCCCTTGTTCTGTGCCAGTACCGCAACAGACATCCCACAATTACCAAAATAGTATGAAGATTTCTCAGAAGTGTTTGATCCAGTACAGGCAACCCAGTTACCACCACATCGAATATACGATTGTAGAATTGATCTTATTCCTGGCGCAGTTTTACCTTGCAGTAGAATTTATGCCTTGACAGAGCCAGAAAACCAATACCTTAAAACCTACTTGGAAGAACTTCTAGAGAAAGGTTTTATTAGACATTCCACCTCACCGGTCTCCTCGCCACTCTTTTTTGTATCTAAGAAGTCTGGCGATTTGAGGGCATGCATAGATTATCGTGCTGTCAACAAGGCAACCATCAAGAATCGCTACCCACTACCGTTAATACCTGTTTTGCTGAATCAAGTTAAAGGGTCTACCATCTATACAAAACTAGACCTACGCGGAGCATACCATCTGGTCCGTGTTAAGGAGGGTGACGAGTGGAAGACCGCATTTCGTACTAAATACGGTATATTTGAATATACTGTAATGCCTTTCGGTCTTTGCAACGCCCCGGCCGCATTTCAGTATTTTATCAATGAAGTCTTGCATGATCTTCTAGACGTTTGCGTCATAGTTTATATTGACGACATTCTGATTTTCTCCAAAACCAAAGAAGAACATTCCAAACATGTCCGCTCAGTTCTACAAAGATTGAAAGACAACTCTTTGTATGTAAAACTTGAGAAATGTGTCTTTAGTACTCAGAAGGTAGAGTTTCTGGGTTATTGGCTTTCTCCCGATGGTATAACTATGGACCCAAAAAAGGTTGAAGCAATTCTGAATTGGCCTACACCATCCTCAGTCAAGGATACTCAAAGGGTATTAGGGTTTACCAATTTTTACCGGCTTTTCATCTCCAATTTCTCTGACATAGTGACACCAATCACACAGTTACTTAGAAAAAGAGTTAAATTCCAGTGGACTTCAGATGCAGAACAAGCATTTGTCAAGTTAAAGCAAGCCTTCACTTCAGCACCAATACTGATTCACCCGGATCCAGATAAACCATTTTTTATCGAAGCAGACGCTTCCCAGACAGCCTTGGGGGGAGTTTTATTACAAAAGGATACCAGTACTGGGCGTTTACATCCAATCACCTATTATTCTCGTAAACTCCTACTCGCTGAACAAAACTATACAATTGCTGAACGAGAATTGTTAGCAATAAAGGCAGTTTTTCTTGAATGGAGACACCATTTGTTAGGAGCCAAGCATACCATCACTATTTTTTCAGACCACAAGAACTTACAGTTCTTTACCACTATCAAAGCATTAACCCCTAGACAGATGCGCTGGCTATTGTTCTTTAGTGAATTTGATTTTATCATCACTTATCGTCCTGGGCAAAAACAACTTTTATCCGATACCTTATCTAGGTTAGTTTGTGATAAAAAATTCACTGAAAAAGGTGATTTACCCAACATTATTCCCTCTGAAAAAATAATTGCAGTAACACACGCTGATGACTTTCTTTCTCAAGCAGGTGAGAGAAGAGTCCCGAAATTTGGATAAACAGAAAGGGCTCTCACAAAAAAGAAATGTCATTCATGAGGGATATTTTTTCCACAAAAATAAATTATTTATACCCCAGGATGAGTTGCGGCAACAGGTTTTAAAATGGAACCATGATATTAGCACTTCAGGACATCCTGGAATCACCAAGACCTTGGAGTTGTGTCAGAGACATTTTTGGTGGCACAACATTAGTGAAGACATTAAGCAGTACGTTAAAACATGCCCTGTTTGTGCAAGGCAAAAATCCTCTCACCAAGTTCCCACTGGACCCTTAGTGCCATTACCTATACCACCAGTTCCCTGGCACACAATCAGTCTAGATGTCATTACAGACTTACCTGACTCTCACAAATTCACTACGATATTTGTAGTTGTAGATCAATTATCTAAAATGGGACATTTTATTCCTTTACACAAATTACCATCAGCATTAGAGTTTAGTGTGATTTTTATAAACCAAATTGTGAGGTTACACGGCCTGCCCTGTAAAATTATTTTGGATAGGCGACCACAATTCATTTCAAAATTTTGGGGTCAATTATGTAAGAATTTGAACATAGAAATTGCACTGTCTTCAGCTTTCCACCCACAGACTGATGGGCAAACGGAGAAATTAAATCAAGTCCTAGAACAGAGTCTAGGTTGTTTAACAACCACTGTTTCAACAAGTTGGGATGAGGTTCTACCCCTAGCTGAGTTTCTTACAATAACAGCTACCATTCAGCTTTAGGTTGTTCTCCCTTCTTTTTTATGTCTGGCATACATCCACGATCCCTTCCTACTATTCTCCCAGATTCCATCGACACTATGCCGGTAGTAACAGAGAGACTACACAATTTACACAAAATACAGGAGCAGGCTAAGCAAAGTCTAGCTAAAAATAAACTGAAAATGAAACTACTGTTTGATAAACATAGAAACCCAACCCCAGACTATAAAGTAGGTGATTTAGTCTGGTTGTCAACCAGGAACATACAGGTAGAGGGACCAAAGAAACTTAAACCTCGATTTATAGGACCTTACACAATAGAAACAATCTTAAATCCTGTTTCCATTTGATTAACTCTGCCAACAGATTTTGCCATACACCCAGTGTTTCATGTGTCCTTATTAAAACCATACGATCCGTCTACTCAACAGGACAATCCACCTCCACCGGTTATTGTGGAATTTCATGTTGAATTCGAAGTTAATCGAATCATAGATTCGAAGCGTATACGCGGTCTTCTTCATTATTTAATCGACGGGAAGGATTATGACGCTTCTGAGCGTTCGTGGGAACCAGAAACGCATGTACATGCACCACGTCTTGTAAGAAACTTTCACGCTTTACATCCAGAAAAACCCCGCCCAATTAGACGACCTTTGGGGGGGGAGAACTGTTGCAAAAAACCTAAATGTGGTAGCAAGAAATTAATCGAATTATTCCCTGATGTTTTTAGCGTACTTTATGTCTACTTGTTTATTGTAGACGTCATGTACTCACTGGCAAAAACATAATGTGCAACAAAACATGTTTGACTTTTTGTGTATAGTAATATTGTTAAAATGCTGGCAGCTATTTTGTTTCTTTACCAATGCTTCTTGGAGGATTCGTGAAAAGACTATTTAGGTGTAGAAACGTGAACACGTGAGAACAGCTACTTTCACGTGTAGGAAAGAAACACATGCAATCCGTTTCATTGAGAAACGTGAACACGTGAGAACAGCCCCGTGTGAGCCAAGACCAGCAGGTATTTTAACCCCACCCGTCACACTTCCAGCACTTCGCTTCCCGACAGAAGTGCCTACCAGACTCCGCTCCGTTCCAGGATTTCTTTTCCGGCTTCCCCTTCAAGATTGCCTTTCCCGATCTCCACGTCCCGGTTTGAAGGTTCCCGGCCCGCTTTAACATCCGCCCGGAACCTCTCATCCGGATTCCCTTCTTCCCCGGCTCCGATCCAGATTCCGGTGGGAGACTTCCAGCTGGCTTCATCAGTTTGCTCGGCGTTTCCCATCCGGTCTCTCAACCATTTCTTCCGGTGTATCGAGGAAAGATTTGGCAGTTCTTCCGGCGCAAGGACATCCCCACACAATCAACACCTCGTTGCATGGCAACCCACATAGAAAATGACATGGTAATGCAAAACAATACCGCTAATGGACGGTAAGAGATTTCTTTACTTCTTTTGGGCCAAAAAGTACGTTCAAAGTGATTTGACTCATTTAAAGGCTCAAAGACACAAAAACCAAGACTTTTTGTAGCATTTAAAGACTGCCTGACAATCGTCAAAAGAACTTAGTTGAAAAGGTCAAGAAACCCAAGTATGCAAATATTGTTGTGTAATTAAGAGTATATTTCTGTGTTATTTTTTTTTCTATTGTGTTGTTTCTTTTCTTTATGAATCCCTTGTAGAAGCCACAACTCGAAGCAAGCCAGGTATGCAATGTTACTTTTGTTTAATTGAATGATTATATCTAATTGATGTTTAGAAAGTAACACAATTTACCTGTTTATGTTTTATGGAGGTCAATACAAGCCTCATCCAATAATTGATGTTACTCGAACTCTATTGGAGAGAGTTGGACTCTTGTCTAAATGGTATGTTCATTGCATAAAATCTAATTGACAGAAGCACATAGAATAACACAGAAAGTTAGTGGTCTTAATGTTTGCAATCTTAGAAAAGTCCAGAATTCTGGCAGCTTGAGATTACCATCCCTGAGAGAGAAAGGAGTGGCGCCTATTCAGAAAAAGGGCTCCGGGTTCCAGTGTTTCTCTCTTTTTCTCTCATTCCAATTTCCCCCTTCCCCTGGGAGTCAGACAGAATCGCAGGTTTAATCAATCTTGTGACTCTGGCTGGTTTCGGAGGGATTGGAGAATCAGCAGCATTGAAGAAGGAACAAACCGGAGTACAGGTGGGCGACTTCGTAACAGGTGGATCATGCGTTTGAGGGCCGTGGAGGATGGTCTTAATTATGATCAGGAGCTTCAATATTTTTTAGGAGATTAGATGTTGGAAAAATGTATCAAACCCCTCAGTTGCTGTTGGAGTATAATATTAGCAGACTCAATAATAACTGTTCAAATTAATATATAACATTGGGTCATTAATGTGACATTGGGATTCTTAGGCACATGAAGGCTGTTTTATTTGAATTTCCAATTATACTGTAGAGAGATTGATAATCTGACATGAGACAATTGATTCTCAAGATAGAGAGTGTGATTGTTACTTTATTTATCTTTTATTTTTGATTTCATTTGCTGATCTTTTTTCGAACTCAGTAATACGCCAGTAGTCATACTTATCAGAAACCTCTTAATTTTAATGAAATAATAATTGTTGAGTTTTTGGAATATTATGTCTCTTACCAGTCACTAACAGATTTAAATTTCTTCTGATATGATATGGGCTAAGATTCGCCATTGTTATCTTACGCGATTTCAACATTTGAGGAAATATAGTGCAAATGATAATAAACTTTCACCACTCTAAGATGGCGTCTAACCCCTCCGCCCGGGAGGGGGGCGGTAACGAAAGTATGTTGAAACAGTAACAACATCGATTTCCATGATATATAATAATGGCGAGATCCTTACGTCGCCTGCTCTTTCCTGTAGCCGGGTGACAGAGAGATATAGAGGTACGTAACTACTATTGCCGGCTAAGAAAGTTGAATTGGGATAGCGAGAGCATACTTGGTAGCCTGACTGATTACCTGTATTTATTTGTAGGCCCCCATACTTCCAGGACTCGGAGGAATTGACTCCGTTTTTTGCAAGGCACTGTTGGATTTAGTGGTATTATTGAGGAGCATTTCCGGAAGGTTATTGTGAAACCTAAAGCTTCAGGTATCCTACTAATAAATGGTCCGATTGAATTGTTGACGGTTAGAAGTACCGGTCTACATACTCACAGATATAGTGGAGGTAAGAGACGGTGGGATATGAAATAGTGATGCGCAAACAGTAGAATAACGATGTGATGGCCATACTTTGAACTAAACAAATATATATATATATATATATACTTTTTAGAACTGATATTCGTATTTGGATTACTATGAGCCGCAACAGAGTTGACTAAGAATGAAGATTCATGTGAGGTAAGATAGTCCTGATTCAGGACGAGTACTGATAACCAAGCGTATTGAGAAACCTATGCCTCATGTACTTCACGTATTGTTTTACGATTTGAATTTCAGATAATCGACCTACCCAAAGTTGAAGGTACCGATTAACCAGTCATGGGTAAATTATGTAGCATGTCATACACTTTGGGTGATACGATAATAACCCCAGAGACTTGGCTATTAGGCACCATATAATCAAATGTATAGCGTATTGAGGACATACAAAACTCTTTGGTATTTAATGGACATTAATTGAACTTGGAGTAACTATGTCAGTTAAAGAGCACATGCCTATGTGTGATCACTGAACACTTGAATTTAGGCTAACGCTTGTTGCAAACACAGTTTGAAATTCCATTTCATGAGGTTGTAATTTGGGCTCACCTATGTTATTAATATTCTTATAAATATTTGTAGTCCAATTGTGGTATTTGTGTTACTTCCAGCCCTGAGGAAATCATTTGGGTAATCCCTTTAACGATGAAACGCGTTGGGAGTGGAAGATTTTGAAAATAAAGAGAAAAACAGAAGCCCAACTTATTATTGTGTTGTCAAAACTATTGTTATATTGTATATTGATATTGAGCGTGTGCATCAACATTTGTGATTAGCCTAATCAATCTATGACAAGTACATATTTCAACCCTCGACAAGCAGGCAGTTGAATGAAATCTAATTGAAGTCTCACAAAAGGACCCTCTGCCTTTCCAATCTTTCCCATACAGACCACAGTTTTCCTACCAGGGTTCATTTGTTGACATATTAAACATCTTTGGCAAAGGCTCTCTGCTACATTCCTGAACTTCGCGTTAAACCAATCTTGTCTGAAAAGTTGAATCATTGCATCTCTACCAACATGTGTGTCTCCATGGTACATTCTAGCCATTGGTGCAAGCATATTGTCTGGCATGACTGGTCTGCCATCATAACAAACCCACACACCATCTTCTGCCCTTCTTTGACATCCTATTTTCACCCACTCTTCCTTTTCTCTCATGTCTACTGCATCCTGCAGATCTTTCACCTCCTCCCAGGTCCCCACTCCTGCAAGTAGCATAAGTTGGCAGCTGATTCCACATGTTTCGATTTGCTTGTTTAAGGCAATCCTATGCCTTGCACAGTGTTTGGCAACCTGGTCAGCATATCGGTTACCGGCTGTCACATAGTCATTTCCTGATTGGGGAGCAGCAAACTTAACCACGGCCACCTCTTTTAGTAATTGAATTGCCTCTAGTAATTCTTTCACAAAAATTCAATTTTTAATGGGGGTCCCTGAAGAAGTCAGGAATCCCTCTGCATCCACAGTTGGCCAAAATCATGCACAACTCCATAACCATATTGACTGTCAGTAAATATGGTTACTCTCCAATGTTTCCCAATTTTGCATGCTTTAATTAAAGCGATCAATTCAGCTACTTGTGCAGATCTGACCTCTGGTAAATAGGATGCTTCAACTATTCCAGTTAATGTACATACAGCGTAAGCAGCACTCACTCCTCCCTCCTCGTGTCTCATGCATGAGCCGTCTACAAACAGTTCATGTTCTGCGTTTTTCAAGGGTTCCTCTTGTATGTCAGGACGTGGTTTGGTGCTAAGTTCAGTCAAGTCCAGACATTCATGCTCAACCTCATCTTTCACTTCTTCTTTGTAAGGATCAGGTAGTAAGGTGGCTGGATTAAGAACAGTACACCTCACTATTGTCACATTTTCAGCCCCCAGTATTATTCTTTCATATTTTGTCAGCCTACTGGGAGTTAGGTACTGTGTTCGGGTTCTGGTCAGTAAAATCACCACTGCGTGAGGAATGTACACTTTGACAGGGTGTCCCATCACAATTGACTCACTCTGTTCTATGCTTACACAAGTTGCAGCAACAGCCTTCAGGCAACCTGGTAATGCGCAGGCAACAGGATCCAAGGTAGCAGAAAAGTATGCCACTGGCCTTCTCATTAATCCATGTCTCTGTGTTAGTACTGAAAGTGCACAATTACCCCGCTCATAGCAGAATAATGCAAATTCCTTTGAATAGTCAGGCATGCCCAAAGCAGGTGCTTCACACAAGTACTCCCGCAACTTTCTATAAGATCTTATGCTTTCCTCATCCCATTCTATGGGATCTTTTGCTCTTTTTCTGGTCATTTGTATCAGAGGTTTGGCTAGTAAAGCAAACCCTACAATCCACTGCCTACAATACCCTACAACTCCAAGAAACATTCTTATCTCTTTTTGAGTTCGTGGCAACTGCATTTGTCTTATTATTCTAATTCTTTCAGAAGTCACCCTTCTAAATCCTCTTTCTGTTTGATGTCCCAGGTATTTAACTGAATTTTTACAAAACTGTAGTTTCTCAGGGGACACTTTATGTCCACCCTTTGCCAAATGATTTAATAATGCAATTGAATCAGTAACACAGTCATCTTGTGTGTTTGACGCCATCAATAGGTCATCAATATACTGCACCAGGACTGACTCTCTGGGCAATACATGAGATTCAAGGCTTCTTTTGAGAATCTGATTAAAGATTGAAGGACTTTCAGTGTACCCATGAGGCACACGGTTCCAGACGTAAACATTCTCTTCAATTCTGAACGAAAATAAAAACTTGCTATCTGGATGCAATGGAATAGAAAAGAATGCTTGACATAAATCGATTACTGTGAACCATCCTGCTTTCCGAGGTATCTGATAAAGAATCACAGCTGGATTAGGCTCTACTGGGCCGCATGGTACAACAATCTTATTAATTTTCCTAAGATCTTGAACAACCCTATATTTTCCGTTAGGTTTCTTAATGCCAATTACAGGCGAGTTACAAGGGCTACTCATTATTTCTTTCAGAATACCTTGTTCGACCAATCGCTCTATTTCTGCTGCAACACCTGTCTTTACTACTGTACTCATTTTGTATTGTCAGGTATTCAGGTAAACAGCACCTTCTTTCACTGTTACTTTTATGAGATCTACATTTGCCATTAATCCTATTTCTTTTCCAGTAAAATCCCATATTTCTGCATTTACAGTCAGTTTGACTTCGGCAGGTAATTCATTTTGTGTCATCATCGAATATAATTCATTTACTTCTGTTCCCTTTTTAGCTAACATGAACTTGTAAACTCCATCTTCATCTGGGGTTTGTATTGCAACACCATCCGGTGGGCAAAATATAGTGCAATTCATTTTGCACAACAGGTCTCTTCCAAGCAAGTTTACAGGGCTTGAGTCACAGACCACGAACTTATGCATTTCTTTAAAATTTCCAATTCGCACCTCCATTGGTTCTGTGATCGGGGTTCTAATCTGTTTATTTGAAACACCTACAACTTGGATATTCTCTCCTGAGAGGGGCAGGTTATGAAAGTCTGCTGTTCTTACAGTAGACCTGGTAGCACCAGTATCCAACAAGAAAGTGATATAATTTCCTTCCACTTTTCCTTCTATGTATGGACCTGACTGATCTACCGGTAGGGATACGCCAAGCACGCACTCCCCTTCCTCCCCCTCAGGCACCGTCATTCCTGATCATAATCAATCAGTGGGTCCTGCAAAAGAAACTGTGATGTTACAAAAGTTTTCTTACCCTTCCTTCTGGAAATCCGGCGTCCACAGTGTACTTGGCTTGACTCACAAAATTTGACTTAGGGGCAGGTGGCAATTGACTCTGAAGAACTATACTCTGTTGCTGATGACTCATTAACACCTCATTCTGCGTCTATGGATTTAAATTTTGACTTGGGGCATTATTAACTTGTATAGCTTTACACTCGTTCTTCCAATGCCCCAACTTCCCGCACCCGTGACAGGGAATTTTTTCTTTGCCTCTTCCCAATTTAATCTTCCCCGTGGCTTTCCCCCTTTATTGTCACCTTGACCTTGTGCCCTTCCTTGATTTTCTGTCTGTTTATTTAATTGGAGCTCGGAGCACTTGCTGTTCAGCTAATTTTACTTGGGCCCACACTACCTTTTCTTCTAAAGCTTTTCGCTTGTTATCAATTTCGTCCCCACTATACTTAGCATATTTCAAAATTTCATCAATGGGCTTTGATTGCCAACACAGCATGTGCTGCTTAATCATTTGAGATATATCCAATCTCAGCCCAGACACAAATCGGTACACAAAATGAGTCATGTCTTTGTTTTCTGAGATTTCAAACCCACTATACTGTTTGAATACCTGTAAAAGACGTTCGTAATAGGCATGTACAGACTCATTCTTTTCTTGGGTTGTTCTGTCTATCTTTACCCAATCGGTTTCTTTTGGGGGAATTTTACTCTTTAGAAAGGAGATTACCTGATGATACTTTTTCATTACATCTTCTGACGGGGCTCCTGTTTTTGAGTCTCTTGGATATTCCTCACTAGGCCAATCTACAGTAATTTTACACTCTGTCCACAAATCTGCAGGTACCACCATGTCAAACAGACCATCCAGATCCTTTAATAAAACCTTTGAAACTTTCACAAACCTCTCAACTTGTCTGCACCACTCCACTGGTTTCTCTCTCAATTTTGGGAAATCATTTGTAAAAGACAAAATATCCTGTCGATTCCATGGCACATGTACGTACCCCCCTCCGGGTACTTCTCTCACTGGATACAACCTTTCAGCTTTTTCTGTTTCTCGCATGACATATTCAGATGTTGTTTCTTCCTTTTTCTTTGCCCATCTAACTTTACATCTTTCAAGATCTCCCCACTTTTGCAACAGAAATAACAATACCCTAATCTGCAACTTTCTTCCAGACACATTCATATTTTCAAAATCCTTAAAATTCTGCTCTATATGGTTTCTGCAACACTTTTTTGATTTCCCTATGTCAATTCCTATTTCTGATGCCAGATTTGTCAGCTTTTCATGGAATGCCTTTGTATTTCGTGTAATGCTTCTACAAATAAACAGTAATTCTTCTTCACTGTATGTGTTTAACCTGTCTAGACCCACATTTCCAGCACCATTTCTTCCAATTCTACTCTCAATTTAAAAATGTCTAATAATTTTGGCTGTGACTTTGGCTTCTCTATTTCCTGAGACCATCTCTCTATATCTTCTGGGGTTACTATTGTGGCACTTCTAGCTCCTGATTATGTTTCTAGTCTAACTTCTTTTGAACAACTGGGCAAATTTCTTTTTGGGGTTTCCATCATTGGCTCTCTTATAGGCAAACCCATCAATGATATTACTGATTCACATTCACTTGCTTGATCATCTATTATTACCTTTTCTTTTCTAGGTTCTATACTTGGGGTAGGCATTACAGGAACTTTAGGACAATTTCATTTTTCACCATACAATGGGACTACTGGACCTATTGTCACTGGTATGGTCAAGTTATTTTCTGGATCAGTTCATCTTTATTCTTATTTATTGCTTCCCTTTCCTTGAAGTTGTTGCAGGGATTCTGCTTATGCACAGAACTATGCGCAGGAAACCAGGACCTCAGTGAATTGTGGTGTACCAAAAACTCACCTCAGCACCCAGAACCCCTATCCGATCAGTGTCCCATTCATTATCCGTATCATCAAGGAGGTCCCAATGTATAGACAACCCAGAACAAGCGACTAATAGTATTCTCAGGAATGGTGGGAATCGGAAATACCTTTTCGCTATTATACATATATCAATCCACAACAAAGGAATCAGAGACACGGTGAAGTTTAAAAGGTTTATTTTATAAACTACGTGTCCTGAGATGCAGTACTTTGGCTAACATAAGCAGACAAATGATTATAATTAAAACTATCAGCATTGTTACAATACCATAGAAAATGAAAGGAGAAATCATAGCATAAATGACAGTGGCATACAACCACCTTCCTTTCGCTAGCAAACTAATATTATTAGACTAGCAGAAGGTCTCTTAGGCTTGAATGGGGAACCCCATACCGTAAAGATCAGCTTTAGGTGGATCACATCACAGGATCAGCTTTGCTCTGCGCCTGGAAATGTTCTTCTTCAGAATGTGTTTCAAACGCATGCAAACAGTAATATTAAAGGCTCTCGACATTCAGGTATTTGCAGCTGTGTGCATATTATGGCTAGAGAGTGGGCCGATCAACCTGGATTCAAAAACATACATTGACTGGCTGCTCAAAGTGTTTTGCACACAATGTTCAGACCAAGGTCGCAGTGCACGTCTAGGGAGGTGAACAACAGACGGTTCTCATGTGAAGCAAAGGCAAGCAAGCAGTTTCGCTAATCATAACATGTATCTGCAGTGTCGCGTGCAAAAGCAGCAAAAGTGGCAAGATGGCTTTCTAAAAGCTAACGCGCTGATGCTAACATAGCAATGTATGTGGACACCTTCACTACACCCCCCCTTGATCGGACTATGAGCAACTAGGGATACAATAAGGAACGTAGAGTTCAAGATCGACTGAGCAGAAACAAGTGCATGTATTGTATATCCAAATGGAGCAGTGAAAGTTCGAAAAAAACGTTAAAAAAACCAAAATGAAGGAAAAAAAAAAGTTAATCCATAAACGTGTAAGCACAGTACGTAGCAACAGCTTCCAAAAGGAAGTCATTGGAACGAGATGCATAAAATTCCGCCATCCAGTACAGCAAGGTAAACGAACATACATGTTATTCGACCACTGGAGCCTCTAGCACGTTCAGAGGACAACTGGCATGTTCTTCTAAACAACTTCGTGCCAAGAAGTCATATGCTGCCGTTCCGATGTCCCAATTCCCAAGGACTCCATGTGCCGCTCCACAGGCCATAATCCTGACACCAGAACAGTCCAACTCATGAGCCACTAATGGACTCATTAGTCGATCATAATCCGGGGCAGGAGACACCGAGTTTGACAAGCACAAATCCAGAGCCCATTCAAAAGGACAATCTAGGCAATGAAAAACAGGTTGTACGCATGTAAAGTAGGCAAACCGGAAAGATAATCCATAGGCAATGCTCAGGGTTGCCAGAGGTAAGGTTCCATAGTATTCAAGCATCCGGTTACGAAGATGGAGGAGCCGGGTCAGGCTGTCGCGTGACACAGAGTGTGCAGCCATTGCGCAGTACGCAGACCAACAGCAGTACGCCAGCCACGAGAGCGAGAATCAATGGAAGCCCTCCAAAGACGCTGGAAAAAATAGAATGAAAAAATGCCGGTATCACACCAAAAATAGTTTGGAAGGAGGTCACGAGGCCGGAGCCCACAATTTTGAAAAAATGCACCAAGCCAGTTGTTGACGAGGCGTTGAATATAGTTTGAATCAGGGCACCAAAATGAAGTGGGAGATCAGTATTTAAAAGAGCCTGCACCTTGGTACGGGTGTTGGCTACATGAAGGACAAATGTTTCACGGGACGAAGTCAGAGCGACCTCTTTTTGAGACAATAGAGCCCTTATTCTGCTCATCTTGTTGAACTCTGCTTTCAAGGTTGAAATGAAAGGCCAGATGGATACATCCAGCCGCCCATGCAGCGGTGGGAACAGGACATTTTTACAGCAAACTACCCTCTGTGATACAGTCACAATGTAGGGAATTCCCACTAGCATCCCGCAGCAAGCCTCGTTATTCAAAAGCAAATAACTACCGTTAGCTAGCAACGTGAAAGAAGGTGTGATAGCTGGCACTGGAATCCCTTTCAGGACGCATGCTAAATTAGGAGCGTGCACATTGCACGCGCCATGCAATTGGATGTGCCTACAGACTACAGAATGATCAGGTGCGGAAGTACATTCCTCACCTTTCAAGTAGACCTCTTTACCGTCTCTCATGCACCTGTATGTAAATGCGAGTGACCATATTTCATGCAGGAAAGCAGTACCCAATGGTTCATATCTGCCTAGGGCATAATGTTTCATGCACGAAGTGAACTTAAACAATGGAAACGACAATGTGATTAACCCGTGGATAAGCCACACAGCTGAGTTCAATTCGGCCACTGCGAAAGGTAAAGGTTCTAACTTTTCAATATGCAGTAATAAATATGTTGCATCTTTCATGGACATGAACTGTTGTTTTGCAGTAAATTAAAAGGAAGGAATAACGATGAAGTATTCATATAGTCCCAGGGGACTTTCCCAGCTTTTAACGTTTGCAATGTCCATGCAAACTGCCTTATAGAACGCAATTGATTCTGACCATGGTATAAAACAGACACATCATCCTGCACGATATCCACAACTGATGAAACAATATTATCTAATGTGTAAATTCTGAAAGAAAGGGTGTTAATGCTATTATCTATAACAGCTAGCACTTTTTCCATATTGGCTTGATCAATAGCTCTCAATCTGGAAGCAGCTTCAATTTGCGACAATTTCCAAACCTCGTTATAAATAGCATACACCATCTCTTGGACTTGCCACCCACAGGACCTTTAACAAAATCATTCAAATCTATTTTGTCATGTAATTTAGATAAATGAACTTTAACAGATGCTAAGGTGGAGTGTTGCAGCCATGACTGGCATAACTTCCCAACAGAGTAGGTAGTGACAGAATGAGAAGATTCAAAGCGGGGGCCTACACGATCTTGCGTATACTCAGGATTCAGACCCAAAAAACGATGTTGACAGGAATCTGAACTCGTTTGCCAAGTCAACCATCCTTCAGAGTCAAACTTGGAAATATTGAAGGATGAATTAGTAACGTACGACTGCAATGCATCAAGGGACAGATCTGTCTGATTATCCCAATTTGGGTAAGCACCCAGATCCGGAATAGACGGGGAATTCAGTTTTGTAGAAGTAGCCAATCCAAAGCAGGTGGTCTTAAAAATAGTTGAATTAAAAAACAACATGTGGTTCGGGATGAGGCAGGCACGATGCAAAGCTTCTGTTCCTTGTACCTGCCATGGTTTAGAACCCCAGACAGACTTAAGATCAATAGTATCTTTCCACAGATCATAACCCCTGACCGCTAAATCATCCAAAAAGGATTTGGAATATAATAATTTAGTGTGTGTCAGCCTGACCTTCGAGGCAGATTCTGCTGCCATTTTAAAATAAAAGGCGGCTGGTTCAGAAATACTGAAATCAGTAAAATAGGCAAATTTGTTCACCAATGTGCTTGAACTGCCTAACATTGGCGTTAGACAATGTTCCCATTGTGTATAATTTAAAAAATTACGAAATGTATTGGCTTTATGTAGGAAATGATTGCCATAATGTTGATAGCAAAACTGCTCTCCATAATTAGCAGTATCTAAATACAAATCCTCAGCATCATATGCGGCATAATATTTCAAATCAGAAAACAGTGCTTCAATGGGCTGAACGTCCCAATCATCAGAACGGATGTTTTGTTTAACTACATCCCCCATAGAAACACGAAATACATTTGGTACATTGATAACCTCAGTCGGACCATGAATTTGAAATTTAACAGCATCCCACGCAATCCCATCTAACACAGGCCAGGCTGTAATATTCACAAATGTCTGGTCCCTTTTCATGATGTGTGACGAAGAGTGAGGGGCCAAAGTTCCATCAATTAGTCTAATTGTAGATCTTTCTTTTAGGTAGTGTCCATTCACTAGACGAAAAAATACCACTACAAATCCGATGGACATGAATAAAAAAACACATATGAGCATCAGCCAAATGTAAGTCCAGGGAGGAATCAAAAAATGTTTTTTAAACCAAACAGCAAAAATAGAAACTTTTGATGGGGTCCTGGAAGTTATAGAGTTAGTGTCAAAGGAGTAACGTGACTGCGTAACTGCGGTAGATTGTAAAACAGGTAATGTTACATCTGCAGGATAAGCATACTCAGTATCTTCAGTTTGACCACCAGCCGGTGGTGGCAATAAAGGAACAGTAACTGTATGCATCTCGATGGCAACATCAGGCATGGTGTTAGAAGCTGGAGCCAACACAGAATTTCTCAGCATCGCAGGGCAAGAAACCGCTGGAGTCATACTAAGAAGAATCGGCCACTCGCTGTAGTTTGACATTGTCAATGGAGATGTACCTGTTATCCTTGCGACCAGGAAGTGGAGGTAAAATGACTGTTCTTGTACCCTTCACGCCGAGCACTGGAACCAGGGCACAATAAGAGGGGCCGAACTCCTTGTTCTTCACCTTCTCACGGACCAGGTCACCAACTCGAGGTAGCCAGCCGACTACTGGAATCTGAAGCGCAGCATTAGATGTGGAGGGCACGTGTTCCTTCGCAAGACTGTCTCTGGTCTCTTGTAGAGTCTGTAATACAGTACAGTGATCATCTACGTCAAAGGGTGTGGCAGAAGCCGCCATGTCTAGACCATCAAGGTCCGGGACAAACATATTTATGCCAAAGAGCATCATGTATGGGGTCCGCCCACCCAGAAACCTTCTAGGGAGATTATTAAGTGCACGTTGGACGTTATACAAATGGGCTAGCCAGTTCCGGACAGTGCCTAAAACCCTAGCTGTCAAGGATTGCTTTAAGTCATGGTTCATCTGCTCCACTACACTATTACCCTCAGGCCGGTATGGAGACGAAAATTTGACTTGGACCCCCAAATTTCTCATGGCTTCTTTGTACGCCTTAGAGGCGAACGCAGGGCCTTGATCAGAATGAAAGGTACCACATGCAAAACTTCCCAGAAAGACACGCAAATCCCTGATAACAGTACGGGCATCAGCACTCCTTTGTGGCCATACCCACAGAAAACGTGTGCACGAATCCACTGCAACCAAGATATACTTGTACGCAGTATCAGAGGAGAAAGGACCGCAGTGATCCAAATAAACACACCCAAGTGGTTTATTAGATATGTACAACTGAGTTTGTGGTGGACGCGCAGCAGTTGAAGGTTTAATCTGCTGGCAAATGTCACAATCAAGAACATAAGTGCGAGCTTGTTTATATAACCCGCGCCACCAGTAGCGTTGTTGTAACAGAGAAACAGTTGCTGCAACGCCGGCATGGGCTGACGCCATGCCCTCGTGAGCCGCTGATATCAGAGATGGTCTGCAGTCCGCGTTGGGAATCAATCTGTCACCAACGTCGTTATTTCTCACTAATGGGACTTTATCAGGACTTAAGTGATAATGGTAACGAGAAGGGAACCCTCTCGGGTAATTACCTCCCTTCTCTGTAGCAGCAATAGCTGCCTAGATGTCATCATCGATCTTACTTTTGGATCTTGTAACTGCGGCTACTAAATATGTTGACACTGCTGTTTTCGCTGCTTCGTCAGCTAAGCTGTTTCCGACAGCGTGGACACCAACTCGTTGGTGCCCAAGAGTGTGAATTACATTCACGAGAGGCAGAAGTTCTTTAAGTTCTGCGACTCGAACCCAAAGCAGATTATGCTTAATTGTGCTACCTTTGGAATCACGATATTCATTCTGAGACCAAAAGAAAAGATTGTCGTTAAATGACTGAACACAGTAAAATGAGTCACTTACTATAAGAGTAGTGACTCGAGGATCAGCAAACTCCAGTGCAAGCACCAGAGCACGTAGCTCTGCTAACTGTGCGGTACAGTCGCCCAACGTCTGCGTATGCACGACATCAGATAGGAATTCACCATTTACAAAAGTACCCGCCACAAATGCGCAGGCCGCTGAATAGGCATGCTTCGATCCAGTCGCCGGTTGCACCGAACCGTCTGTAAAAATGACACAATGGTAATCTTCGAGCGGGCGCAAAGACAGAGGAGCAGGATGAACAAACTCATACTGCAAATACTCCTGAGTCTGTAATGAGGCCTCAAAGATATAAGTGACATTTGGCGATGTCAAGGAAGTGGCCCATTGTATCCAACGTGGATGCAAAGCTTTAGAATTAGGTACACTTGCTTTCGTCACTGCCTCTAGGGCAGGATATGGTGTCACTACCAACATGCGTTTTCCTTGTTATAGCACTCGTTCTTTCAGAATCGCCATCTGCACCGCCGTCAAAACTTTCTCGACGGAGCAAAAACGCAGTTCAGCCGAAGTGTACAGGTGTGATGTGTATGCAATGGGGACTGTATCACCCTCATTGAACGTTAAGTACGTGAAATCCACTGCTCCTGGCACAATTCTTATTACCAGGTTTGTGTGGTTATCACGCGTCAGTAAGTACTTTGAAGCTAAAAGATCAGCCTGTAATGATTGCAAAATGGCTGAATGCTCTGGCAGCCAGCACGATTTGGAAAAAGTAGGTTGTACCAAGGCATAAGCGGCTTGATACGCTGGGCATAATCAGGAATATACGTACGACCGAAATTCAGAAAGCCCAGCAAAGACTGTAATTTATTCAATGTTGACGGAGCACGCAAACATGCGCACTTTTCCAGAAAGTGAGGAGCCAGTCCTCGACCTTCATTGTTGAGCTCGTAGCCCAAAAACAACACTGTATACTCTGCAATGTGAGACTTCGCAAAGTTGAATTTGTAACCGAAGTCTGCAAACATTACAATAATGCGATCAACGCGATACAGATGCGGCCACAACTCGTCGTCTGTGAGACAGATATCATCAACATACGAGTACGCATCAGGGTCAATGCTCTCTAACAGAGAGACTACACGTGCAGCGAAGACGCCAGGGCTGTTTTTATAGCCCATGGCCAATCTTTTAAATTGTTTTTGCTTGCCGCCAGATGTGAATGCTGTCCACTGACTACTAAGTGAGGACAGGTTATGGCTATAAAAGCCATTGGATATGTCAAGTGTGGTTGTAAATCGTTTTCGTACAAGACTATCCACTAGTGCAGAACTGTGGGTACTCTGTACCGCGCATGTCCGGCAATGAGAGTTTAGGTGCCGGTAATCCAAAACTAGGCGGTACGACCCATCAGGCTTCGTCACAGTGAACAAAGGATTATTCATTGGTGACACAAATGTTTCAATAACACCCTGATATTCCAATTGATCAAGGATTTCCGCGACGTGAGATCTCGCTTCGCGGCGCATGGGATATTGGGGTTGCGGCTGGGGCATAGACCGTAAGGGAATCTCATGGCTGGGGGACAATTTATCCCAGCCTACCTGTTTACGATACAAAGCCGGTGCAAGCACCTGAGCCCACTCCGCGGCAAACCTTTCAGCATGCTCCCTTGGCACAGTATGCGCAAAGCACTGGAGGATAACCTCCTCCCCTCTCGGAGCATCTAAAATGAAAGTCGGGGGCCAGTCCGCCTCCGCCAAGAGAATGTCATAGGAAGAGGTCAGATTATCCCAAAAAATTCCTTGAATTGTGCGTTGTATGTCACCTTCTATTAAGAGGACTATGTCATATAGTCTATCAGGGGGAGCCACTCTAGTATCCGCAGTCTCTACAGTAATGAACGTGTCAGTTGCTGTCGCGACCAGATATGGACGTAGTGCTTGCCGCACTACTGTAACCTCCGCCGCGCTGTCGAGCAGCGTTGTCGCCCATGTCAGGTTCAGAAGTTGCGTCCGTACTATCTGTGGCATACCTCGCTGTTAATGCAGCAACCTTCTTCTTTTGAAACGGGGGACGTTGATGTGCAAACTCGTCTTGCTTGCCTCTACCTTCAGCCTGACGGGGTTGCTCACGACCTTGCTGGGCACCCCGACGTCTGCCACGTTCTCCTCCATCGGACTGTGAAGCCAATGTATCCTGTGAAGAACTAGGAGAACGTTCAGTAACCTGAAATCTATCAGGTGACTTAATACTAGTGCGATCACGCAAATCGTATGTGCGCTCACTAGGTGGCTGAGTGGGAGACGCAGGACGAGACCCCTGCTTCTGTTGCTGCTTTCCCTGTTTCTTTTGTCTCCAATTTTGCTTTGGAAAATTAGGACGATCGTCTTTAACAGATGAGCTCACCTTAGTTTGTTGTATCAGGTTAGGAATGACAATAGTTGGTTTAACCCCTAAACTACTGCGGCCAATCGTTCGATATGCTTCCGCAATAATCTTAGGCAATTCTTTTGGCTTATCGAGTTCATCAACGCGGGCTAAGCCATTAGCCACTTGGAACTGTACTGCATCTCCCTTGAGATTACCAAGGACAAGAGAGGCCACTACGTCGAACACCCCGACAAGTTGCATTCCCAACTCAACTGCCGCCTCCGGACCGTGATTATCCTGAACACGTTTAATAACGGTGGGGAGCACGGCCATAGAAGGAGTGCCAAAGCACTTCGAGTAGACCACTGCAAAAACCTTACCCCAGGTGTCAGAATCGGACACTTCTGGGACCAAGTCCTTGGGCAAACTTATGGTGAGTATTCTGTGTTTCTCAACTGTCGTAGAGTGAGGAAACACTGCTTCCAGTTGGTCAAATTTCTCGGCAAGCCAATAAGGCAAATCGTCCTTATTCTGGGGGCGCTTGCCCATCACCGAATTAACTATGACTGGGCTAATAACAACCGCAGGATGACCAGCTGGTAGCCCCGCAACCGCAGTTGCCCCTACTTGCACATTGCGCGAAACGTATTGCACTAAAGCCCTATATATTGTAATCAGGGCTGTATGGAGTGTACGCAATTCATCCACCGCAATAGTCAAATAGCGGGGGTGAGGCGTAAAGCCGGCCAGCACCGGCCATGTGGCCCCTGGAATCGACAAAGGGCCGAGTCTAGCCGGTGCAACCGCATGGGGAAGGGCGCCATTAAACCAAATTCTATGCTGCCAGGCAGAAAGTGGAATCTCTAGTGTCCTATATGGCGTATAATTGGCTGGGACCCGTGTGTGAGTATACGAGTGAAACGTTTTATCATCCGCATTTACCGCCGGGAGCGTCACCCAAGAGTAAAACAACTCATAAGGGTGAGAGCCATCAGCACTCACCACAAAAATAACAGCCATCCCATCGTCCGGTACCCCATACTGCGTCAAATGATGTCACAAAGGCGTACGACTATGCGCTGCAATCTCGACCGCCAAAAGGACACAGAGAACAACAACAATGTAGCACACGGGTTCAGAAATATAAAAACACCTTTTTAATTTACAAGCTTGTATGAACCTATTATGTTATTAACAGGTAGGTGAAAATCCGTCACTCCCTGTTGGACTTGGCCCTTTTTGCAGGGTCATCCCTAAACTTTTTGCCTTCCTCCAGTATTTTTTTCTGACCTGTTGTTGGCTGTTTTATGACTCTGGGCACTTTACCACTGCTGATCAGTGCTAAGGTGCCTATGCTCTCCCTATGGTAAAATGTATACATTGATTGGTGTCCATGTTTGGCTTATTCGGTTTACTATCAGCCCCTAGTAAAGTGCACCAGGAGTGCCAGGGCTTGTAAATGCGAATGCTGCTGTTGGGCCTGCAGCACTGGTTGTGCCACCCACAGAAGCGGCCTTGTAAAATGTGTCTAAGGTCTGCCACTGCAGAACCTGCGTGCAGTCTAGTACTGTCATGCTGGCTGGGCAAGTGCACACACTTGCCAGCCTCCAAACCTTCCCTTACCTACATATTAGCCACCCCTCTGGTAGGCCCAAGGGCAGGGTGCATTGTAGGCATAAGGTAGGACATGCCCTGATGTGTGTGGCATGTCTTAGTAGTGAATTACAGCCATGTTCGTTTTTCACTATTGAAGGCTACCTGCTCTCCATAGGCCAGAATGGGCTGCTGGAGTCACTACACGCTGTGACCCCAGTGGACTCAGAGAGCATGGTAGAATGTCAAGTTTAGTATGCCTGAACTCAGAATAATAAAATACTTCTTGTAGTCAAGTTTATTTTAATATCCTGGGTTTGTAAATACTACTTTTAGAAAGTTAGTATTTACTGACCTGGCCATTTCAGTCCGCCTCTGCTGTGTGTGTGTGTTCTGCCTAGCAACAGTAAGGAGCAGGGTTGGGGAATGCCCAGAGACAGGTTGGCTGCCAGGTGGTGGGTAGAGAGATGACACCAGGATGGGTGGGAGGAGTACACCTTGACTCTTGAATAGACCTGTGCTCTGCCACAACAAAGCCGGCGCCGCCCCCTGTGGAGCGGCTGATGTCTCTGCCCTGCTGCTGAAAGGAAAAAGCAGAGTCACCATAACAAAGTGCTCCAGAACTGGACTGAGCCAGGCCCAGGCCCCCTGGCGCTAAAGAACAAAAGAATCATGGTATAAAAGTAGGAGCCTGGCTCCTAAGAAATCAGAATCCTGTTTTACCACAAAGAACCTCTGCCCGACTAGAAGGAGAAGGAGACGCTGGAGGAGCTGGCCTGCTGCTTGCCTTGCTGAGAAAGGAGAGGAAAAGACTACTGAAAAGACTTTGCTGCTTTGTGCTTTAAACATTCTCCAAGGGCTTGATCTGAGCTTGCCCCCTGAACTGAACCCCAGGACCAGTGGGTTCTCTGTGCTTTTGCTCGTCCTCCGATTCGAGCCGTGTGTGCATCCCGCTGGAAAGAGACTGCGCCCCTCATCGCCCCTCCTAGGGCCGTGACACTCAGGAGCTTGCCTGCCTCAACCCCGTGAGAGCCTCGCTCCGTCCGGAGCCGCTCTCTGTCCCCGGGCTAGGTTGCCTGCACCCCTGTCACCGCCTGCCACTGGAGCGCGCTGAACGCGCTATCACCCCTCCCGCCGGAAACCGTCCGACGACTGTGATCTACGCCGGGTCATCCAGCTGCACTGACCGTGCCCTGTGACCCCGCTTCGCTATCCCCGGACACCCCAGGCCGCGCCGCCCCCGCTGTGGAGATCCCCCTGCACCGCCGTGCTGAGGGTCGCTGGCCGCTCCTGCCTACCTGCCCACACCCGCTGATCGAGGACCCAAGACCACTTCCCAAGCTGAGAGTCGCACCGACCTGTGCCGGCTCTCCACGTCACGAAAGAAGTTCCAGTATCGGGCTCGGGGCCCGCAACGCCTTATTTCCCCGTTCGCGGGAACCGATCTCTGTGAGTACCGGAACCACAAGTAACATTTGCAAGAGACTACAAATTATCCCTTTGAAACTACGAACAAAGAACAGTTGCCTGCTTTACAACCTGGTGGCATAGCGAAAACGTTATTGGTCTTGTGATAAGTCCACTGAGATATATATACCTATTTTTACATAAAGAAGCGTATTTTTCTACATATCCAAGTCTGGTGTCCGTTTCTGGGGGGATTGATGTATTTACTGTGTGTGTGATTGTAAGTGCTTAACCAACAACGCCTGAGGAATCGCCTTGGCTGCTCACGCCACGCACCTAGAGGGTGAGCAAGGGTCATTCACAAGGGGTTATCCTGCGCCCTGACGTAGAGGAGAGGGTTCCTGCTTGACACAAGGGCAACCTTGCGCCAACCAGAGACCCCCAAGTCTAACATTGGTGGCAGCGGTGGGATTTCGGATTTGCATTCATAATTGACATACAGTGAATTATTAATCACCGGATAGTGAGAGCAGACCAAGTAACGCAGCCACAGGTTTTCATTTTTGAACTTTGTTGAGACATCTGCCATTACTGCAACCATGCCTGGCTCACTCTCTGCTGGAAGAGCGCTCTCTGTGATTTCTGGAATAGATGAGGTGGATTGGGAGAGACTGGAAGGCTACACGATAGAGCAATTGAAAGGCTACAGTGTAAAATTCCGAGTTCCCCATGCTGGATTCAAGAGGAGGGTCCAGTACACCAAGGCGTTGAGAGCCTGGAAGGAGTCACGAGACCCACGGAATGCGGGGGACATCGTCCCACCCGACAACCTTGTGGAGCCCAGAAGAGTCCTGTCCCCAGAGGAGCTGGCAGACAGGGCAGCAGACCGGGCGCATGCAATGGAGATGGCAAAGTTGGCAGGACAAATGGAAATGGAGAAGCAGGAGTTGGCCTTGGAGGCACAACAACGCCAAATGGATCATGACCTAAAAATGAGGGAGTTGAATCTCAAGATCAAGAGTTTGGACCGCTCTCCCTCTGGTGGCAGCAATATTGAGTTTTACAGTGCTGAGAGAGTAGTACGCACACCCAGAGATGTGGCGCCTTACTTGAAGGAGGGGGTTAACATACACCAGGAGGTTCAAGGGCATGAGGTAGCTCCAGTAGTGCGCAGTATCCCTGAAGGGAATAGGGTAACTGGCGCAGGGGTTCATAGTCCTAGTGGAGGGAGGGACACTCTACTGACTCTAGCTGAGAGGTACAGGGAGAGGGATTCCCCCAAAATTGAAGTCCTGGTGGGTGAGTGTGAAGACCGCCCAGAAGAGTGTGGGTTGTGGGACAGAGACAGTCAGATACTGTCTTGCCAGTCTCAGGAGAGTGGTGTGGAGTACGTGTGTGAGGCACTGGATGGTAAGGTGAAGGATAGTTTGGTTAACCCTGCTAGGGGGCTGTGTGATCCAATTGTGGGAGAGCATATTGTAAGTCCCTGTTTTCCAGAGCTATGCCAACACCTGTGTGAGGGTGAGTTCTCTGACCGCAGAGAGCCCACATTGGAGGCAGACCTTTTGGTGGATTCCAGAGGGTCTGGAGAGGCATTGGGGAGTGACCCTGTGGGGAGTGGCTCAGGTATCTTCCAACCAAGAGTGGTGGAAGTGGTGCAGAGTAGCCCAGCTAGGTCCCATGGTAGTGGGAGGGGTGTAGGGGCTCACGTCCTGTCTCAGTGGAGAAGGAGTGAGTGTGGGGCTGCGTGCCCCCAGGTGCCCGAAACCCAGTCTCAGAGCCTGGATGGTTCTTTAAGGGAACACCAGGCGGGGAGCCTAGGCTGTCCTGATGGGCCGCCCGTTGAGGGGGATCCCCTAGTGTCTGGTGAGCTGGGAGTGTCTGTAAGCAGGCCTCCATCAGTTCTGGTGTCTGGCAGTACCGCTCCAGTTGGGAGGGTGCAGAGGTCCAGATTGAGGGGTGAGAGGGGGAAAGAGTCCCCAGTGGAAGAACCAGTGGGTCAGGGGTCAGCCAGAAGGGCTGCGTCCCCCGTGAGTGACCATGGTGACACCACTTCTGTCCTCGGGGATCTTCAGGCACTGTCAGATGGACAGGGGTCGGGAGATCAGCGCCAGGCAGACTGTCACACGACACATGAGTTATGTGTCACCCTCAGGGGGGGCATGCGTGCTCCCCGGGAAGTCCTGGTGCGCCAGGCGAGCGTTCAACCGCATGGGTTGGTCCCAGGGTTGGGAAGCCAGGTTCAGGTGTTGTCTGACCTGGAGGGTGGGACTACTGTAATCAGTGTCCTGACCCATGTTGCTTCTGGGGGTACCACGCCAGTTGGGAGTGGGCAGTACTCTGGAAGGGGGTGCAGAGGGAGGGAGTCCTCGCCTCTGACCCCGGCTCAACTGAGGGGTTTAGACCCTAGGTTGGAGGGCCAGGTTCAGGGTGTCCCCCCTGACCTGGACGCCCAGTTGCAGGATAGAACACCTGAACTGGTGGGCGAATTGCGCAGGACACCTGCCCCAGGTGCCCTGGCAATTCTGGAAGGGGGTACCACTCCAGGTGGAAGGGTACAGAGCCCCAAGGAGAAGGACCGGGTGTGGGAGAGGCCACCCCAGTCTTGGGTCCAGCCGCCGGGTACAGCTCTGGGGCTGGTGGGTCAGTGCCAGGATGTCATACCTGACCTGACAAGGGGGAGAATGGACAAAGGGTGCCAAGCACCTGGGGCTACTGCCCCCCGCTCCCTGGCGCCACAGAGGATTGAGAGCCCTGAGAGGCATACGGCCTGGGTCTCATCCCTGACTACTGTCAGTGGCCACTGTAGCATTTTGCTGTCTGTCTGTTGGGACACACCTGTGGGCCAGTTAATGTTAGGTGCTGCACAGGTGGTGTCCACAGGTGAGGAGAAGGGTTCCCCATGGATTGGCTTGGTGGGCCCTGAGAGTATGGACAGAGGGAGTCCGATAGGTTCAGATTGGCGTAGAAATGGAGTCTGCCCCTGCAGTTGCGGGCCAGGTCCTTGTTCTATCGCCCCAAGCAGGGAAGACCATCACGGTGGTGATTGGCCTACCCTGCGTTTTGACTGGAAGGGGGTTGTGTTGGACTTGGCCCTTTTTGCAGGGTCATCCCTAAACTTTTTGCCTTCCTCCAGTATTTTTTCTGACCTGTTGTTGGCTGTTTTATGACTCTGGGCACTTTACCACTGCTGATCAGTGCTAAGGTGCCTATGCTCTCCCTATGGTAAAATGTATACATTGATTGGTGTCCATGTTTGGCTTATTCGGTTTACTATCAGCCCCTAGTAAAGTGCACCAGGAGTGCCAGGGCTTGTAAATGCGAATGCTGCTGTTGGGCCTGCAGCACTGGTTGTGCCACCCACAGAAGCGGCCTTGTAAAATGTGTCTAAGGTCTGCCACTGCAGAACCTGCGTGCAGTCTAGTACTGTCATGCTGGCTGGGCAAGTGCACACACTTGCCAGCCTCCAAACCTTCCCTTACCTACATATTAGCCACCCCTCTGGTAGGCCCATGGGCAGGGTGCATTGTAGGCATAAGGTAGGACATGCCCTGATGTGTGTGGCATGTCTTAGTAGTGAATTACAGCCATGTTCGTTTTTCACTATTGAAGGCTACCTGCTCTCCATAGGCCAGAATGGGCTGCTGGAGTCACTACACGCTGTGACCCCAGTGGACTCAGAGAGCATGGTAGAATGTCAAGTTTAGTATGCCTGAACTCAGAATAATAAAATACTTCTTGTAGTCAAGTTTATTTTAATATCCTGGGTTTGTAAATACTACTTTTAGAAAGTTAGTATTTACTGACCTGGCCATTTCAGTCCGCCTCTGCTGTGTGTGTGTGTTCTGCCTAGCAACAGTAAGGAGCAGGGTTGGGGAATGCCCAGAGACAGGTTGGCTGCCAGGTGGTGGGTAGAGAGATGACACCAGGATGGGTGGGAGGAGTACACCTTGACTCTTGAATAGACCTGTGCTCTGCCACCACAAAGCCGGCGCCGCCCCCTGTGGAGCGGCTGATGTCTCTGCCCTGCTGCTGAAAGGAAAAAGCAGAGTCACCATAACAAAGTGCTCCAGAACTGGACTGAGCCAGGCCCAGGCCCCCTGGCGCTAAAGAACAAAAGAATCATGGTATAAAAGTAGGAGCCTGGCTCCTAAGAAATCAGAATCCTGTTTTACCACAAAGAACCTCTGCCCGACTAGAAGGAGAAGGAGACGCTGGAGGAGCTGGCCTGCTGCTTGCCTTGCTGAGAAAGGAGAGGAAGAGACTACTGAAAAGACTTTGCTGCTTTGTGCTTTAAACATTCTCCAAGGGCTTGATCTGAGCTTGCCCCCTGAACTGAACCCCAGGACCAGTGGGTTCTCTGTGCTTTTGCTCGTCCTCCGATTCGAGCCGTGTGTGCATCCCGCTGGAAAGAGACTGCGCCCCTCATCGCCCCTCCTAGGGCCGTGACACTCAGGAGCTTGCCTGCCTCAACCCCGTGAGAGCCTCGCTCCGTCCGGAGCCGCTCTCTGTCCCCGGGCTAGGTTGCCTGCACCCCTGTCACCGCCTGCCACTGGAGCGCGCTGAACGCGCTATCACCCCTCCCGCCGGAAACCGTCCGACGACTGTGATCTACGCCGGGTCATCCAGCTGCACTGACCGTGCCCTGTGACCCCGCTTCGCTATCCCCGGACACCCCAGGCCGCGCCGCCCCCGCTGTGGAGACCCCCCTGCACCGCCGTGCTGAGGGTCGCTGGCCGTGCCTGCCTACCTGCCCACACCCGCTGATCGAGGACCCAAGACCACTTCCCAAGCTGAGAGTCGCACCGACCTGTGCCGGCTCTCCACGTCACGAAAGAAGTTCCAGTATTGGGCTCGGGGCCCGCAACGCCTTATTTCCCCGTTCGCGGGAACCGATCTCTGTGAGTACTGGAACCACAAGTAACATTTGCAAGAGACTACAAAGTATCCCTTTGAAACTACGAACAAAGAACAGTTGCCTGCTTTACAACCTGGTGGCATAGCGAAAACGTTATTGGTCTTGTGATAAGTCTACTGAGATATATATACCTATTTTTACATAAAGAAGCGTATTTTTCTACATATCCAAGTCTGGTGTCCGTTTCTGGGGGGATTGATGTATTTACTGTGTGTGTGATTGTAAGTGCTTAACCAACAACGCCTGAGGAATCGCCTTGGCTGCTCACGCCACGCACCTAGAGGGTGAGCAAGGGTCATTCACAAGGGGTTATCCTGCGCCCTGACGTAGAAGAGAGGGTTCCTGCTTGACACAAGGGCAACCTTGCGCCAACCAGAGACCCCCAAGTCTAACACTCCCGTTATCCGGAAACAAGAGTGAGGGTGTTGTGGAATAATATAAGCGCTACTAAGGCATTTCAAATCAAAAGACCAAACGTTAGGTGCGCCATGTTGCAGGGATTCTGCGTATGCACAGAACTATGCGCAGGAAACCAGGACCTCAGTGAATTGTGGTGTACCAAAAACTCACCTCAGCACCCAGAACCCCTATACGAACAGCATCAGTGTCCCATTCGTTATCCGTATCATCACGGACGTCCCAATGTATAGACAACCCAGAACAAGCGACTAATAGTATTCTCAGGAATGGTGGGAATCGGAAATACCTTTTCGCTATTATACATATATCAATCCACAACAAAGGAATCAGAGACACGGTGAAGTTTAAAAGGTTTATTTTATAAACGACGTGTCCTGAGATGCAGTACTTTGGCTAACATAAGCAGACAAATGATTATAATTAAAACCATCAGCATTGTTACAATACCATAGAAAATGAAAGGATTAATCATAGCATAAATGACAGTGGCATACAGCCACCTTCCTTTCGCTAGCAAACTAATATTATTAGACTAGCAGAAGGTCTCTTAGGCTTGAATGGGGAACCCATACCGTAAAGATCAGCTTTAGGTGGATCACATCACAGGATCAGCTTTGCTCTGCGCCTGGAAATGTTCTTCTCCAGAATGTGTTTCAAACGCATGCAAACTGTAATATTAAAGGCTCTCGACATTCAGGTATTTGCAGCTGTGTGCATATTATGGCTAGAGAGTGGGCCGATCAACCTGGATTCAAAAACATACATTGTCTGGACCGCTCAAAGTGTTTTGCACACAATGTTCAGACAAAGGTCGCAGTGCACGTCTAGGGAGGTGAACAACAGACGGTTCTCATGTGAAGCAAAGGCAAGCAAGCAGTTTCGCTAATAATAACATGTATCTGCAGTGTCGCGTGCAAAAGCAGCAAAAGTGGCAAGATGGCTTTCTAAAAGCTAACGCTCTTATGCTAACATAACAATATATGTGGACACCTTCACTACAAAGTACCCTGTTGGCTGTGCCATGTACTATTTGTGGAACCAAATGTGTTCTTACCATTGGGGCACTAGAGGTCATTCTATCAAATCCTTCATTGTAAGGTGGAGGACTTTTCATCAATACATCCTATAAATACCCTTCTTCTGTTTCTCTGCTATCTATCATGGTTAAGTGCTTGGTTTTCTCTGTACATTTACCTCCCATCTGCTCTTCTGATGTTAACACAGGATATAAACCTTCTGCCACCATAGCCTGTCTCCATTGTTTCATTTGACTATCTCTAGTCTCTTGGGGAAATTTTTGATAATATTTACTTAAGGTCCTGTTACTTCGTGGCCTACAACGTTCAAAGGCTTCCATTTTCCATTCTTCTAACGCTTCATATTGAGTCAATCTAGGTCTAGGTTCTAATTCATTCATTTGTGTTCTTAAGTTGTTCAATATTCTTCCATTAAAGCTTCCGTACTCAGGAAATGCTAATATACCATTATCTTTTGTGTATTCTACCCAATTTTCTAACCATACACAGGTATGATAGCCTCTCTCCACCATCATGTATGATGCAGGCGTATTTGGAGGAGGAATGAGAATCCCCTCTCTACTCTTAATGGGTTTGCCCTTTTTGAAATAATTCTTAACCTTTTGCATAAATGTAATTTTTCTCTTTTCTCTGTACATTGCATGCTTGTGCTTATTAAGGTACTGCTCGTAAGCAAACCCTATAAATCTTCTATCTGGTTGAGTGCCCGTTAAAGTTGGATCGTACATACAAACTCCACTATCTATTATTATTCTTGGGATTTCTATTTTGTCAACCAATCAGATGCTTGTTTAATTCTAAAAATTCTCCAATACCAGCGCGTTTTCTAGTCTGAGGACCAATCAACTTCTATTCTGCTCGCTCGCTCAGCCAATGCTTGCGCGGCTTTTCTGTGACATCAGTATCAATCCTTACTACTGACCCCTCCTTTACAATTTCGCATCAACTACACACCCGCTGTTTCAAACAATCCCAGCGCGGCTCTCAGTGATGTCAGTGCAGCACCCGCAACTGACCCCTCCTTTACAAGGTAATGCGAAAACTTATTTTCTCACAAAATTTTCACACAATTTCATTAATTAAACAACGTATAAACATTCGCTATTGTGTCTGACCCACTAATTCAAAGAATAGTAAGATTACTTTCACTGCGAGTAAAACCCTTCCGCTTACTCTTCACACACTACGAGTAAAACCTTTCTGCTTCGCACAAGCCTCAGAGAACCTGATACTCCTTCAGTATTACCCTTTCTAGGTGATATAATACCAAACTTTCACCAGCGAACTCCTTGCTGCCAATTTTTCTCACTAACATACAAGAAATTATTCCCTAACTTAGTGCTTCTAGTCCTGCATTGCTTTCAGCACTTTCTCGATCCAGACCAATAACCTCACTGCGGTGTGGCTTCCATTCACCACCCACTATTCCTGGGAATTTCCAGACAACGTAAAACAATACATAACGGGTTTTGGTTAAAACATAAATCAATAATTCAAAATTTCAAATACAATCCTCACCTAACTAACTATACTAACCATACCTCTGCTACCAAGTAAAACTGATACAGCAGAGTTTACCAGTTCTACACATTCATTGACACAACACTCATCTTGGGCCCATATACATTCATACACTCAATGAGCTAGTAAATATCCACTGGTCATCAATTTTGTTTACCCTAGGAAACCTTTACACCAGTATTCTTACCATTCCTGTCTCCTGAGTAAATGAACAATTTGAAAGATCTAGTAGTAGATTAGAATAGGGAGGAAATACAATAATGCATTTAACTTTTATTTAAAGAACCACAGGCTCAGAAGGAGTTTTAAAAGTTTATCAGAATTAATAATTTTGTAAGTCAAATCAGAATATACATGGACATACCAGAATTCTCCATCTGGAAAAATAGTACAGTTAGCTTAAAATCAGTTTGCATTAATTAATTACGTGCAATGACAGCACCTGAGGAGAGAAAGAACAGAAAGCAAGTACGGTTATATTTACCTAGAACATCAGAGAGTCAAGGATTCAAGACCGGTTCAGGACTGGGAAAGGTGACCTCTTTTAGTGTAACGCCAGGGTTACACCCCTCTCTGGTGCTTCTCTCTCTAGCTCGGGCTCATCCGGACCCCTTCCTAGATGTGCCTCCTCGGTTGTTCCGCGAATATCCCTAGTGTTGGATTCTTCAGTCAGATTGCAGCAAAATCGGGCAGCATCTCAGCATCAAGTGTGTCTAACTCTCTAGAACTTACCTCTGTTATACCAATCCAAATGTATGATCCACCCCCAAATGTTTCAATTCCATGTTCCCCCGCAATTTGAATGGGCCAAGCAGTGGGGTGAGGGCATCACACCATACTAAGTGCAATATTTTTCTTTAGTCTATTGTCTAGCTCCCCGCCCCTTAATTTTAATACCCACAAACTTTATTCCCACAAGCATTTCATATGTGGATCGATAAGTCTATATTACAATGTTGCGTCCTCTTCCTCTCGTAGGGTCAAGAGTTGGTTTTCCCATGGTTTGGCAGCCAGTCAATTATTTCACTTGTTCTGGACAAGCAGACATTGCGCACGCTTGGAAGCAACAAGGTAAACAGAGACGCGGTCACCCTCCAAGGCCCAAATACGAACTATTAATAAAGTCAGAGAAGAACATGTTAAAATACAAAATTAAATGAATTCACTGTATACCACTTACTTCTACTCTAACCCCCTTTACTAAATAAATCTTTTGCATTAATGGCTTAGTAAAACTTGCATAGATTAGTTTCAGCACAGCATGTGCGTTAGTGCATTACTTTAGGGCAGCCATATTAAAAGCTATTGCGCAGCTGCAAAGTTTCCCCCCTAAGCGACAGAAAATGTCATACTACGTAGATGTAGTAGACGCATGCGCAGAAGAGTTGCCGCGTTTTGGCGGCCATTTTAGGACACTCGGGTTATTCATTAGTGAAGCACATAGGAAAGCTTCCCCTGGATACAAATGTAAAATGTGGTGCTCACAGACAGGTTGATTATAATGTTACAGGTTATTCGAGAGAATTGCATACAAGCAAGTTTCTTTTTATGCGAAACCTTGCTCCATCAGAAGTCCTGGCTATATCCATATTTTTCGTATAAAGTATGGCATGAAACCAGACTTCATAAGCGTCAAATGCACAAGAGAGCTAGACTGAAAAACTCTCTTCCCGTATAACTCGGACAGCCCAATGATGTCAGTCATGTTGGGGCAGTTTCTTTCCAGATTTATCTCCACAGTACCTATATGCGTAAAAACATGATAGGATATATAAATATAGAATATATAAATAGGGGAATCAGATGTAACAATGCCTGTCTTTAAAAGGTAATTATATGTTATATGTTATGTTATATGTTATATCCATTTATAACACGTTCGGATACTTGCGAGTGTCCCGACGCGAAGCCAAAGGGGTGCTAAAAGAGGCTATCAAGCAAAGAAATGGGTCTTAAGTTTCCTTTTGAACACAAATGGGTCCTGGACAGACGGCAAGGCAAGGGGGAAAGCATTATTGATCAACTGGCTAGTTTCCAGCCTTGCTTGAAACAAATTGCCTAAGTACAAATCTGATTTTAAATCTACTAACCTAGTCGCTAAACATTGACTTTAAAGGAAATGGTTAGGATTATACTGACTGGGTACGTAATCACAAAACAAATTCATGTAGGGATAGTACTTAATTGTTGTATATATTCTGATTGAAATATCCAATGTGCAAGATTTTAAATAGAGCTTTACAAAAATCTATGGTAGAATAAGATGTCTAACTAGCCCATAGCAGTCAGCCTACTACCCTGGTCGCCAACCATTCTCATTAAACGGAAATAGTAAGAAATATACGGAATAGGTACATAGAATTCAAAACTCTTCCTCTAGGGATAATGCTGAGCTGTTACATGTATTTAATGTGTACAGCTTATAAGAAGTTATTGAAAAGCAGAAATTGGTAAGAATATCCATTAGGCAAGACTTTGAATGAAGCTACATAAGGTCTATGGCAAGGTAAGATGTCTAACTTGCCCATAGCAGATGTAAAATGGTCTGACCTTGGTGAAATACCACACTATTGGTTAACAGCCCAGGTGTCCTAATTCATCTCAGAAGGAAGGAAGGAATGGACCACCTATATAAAGAGGATATTTTGCGTTATCTGACATTATATCTAATTGTGTGTTCCCAAGGGATTTCACTATTTAAACCTTTATAGGTATCCAACATAAAGATCCAAAAATAACTCTTTACGTTTCCTTATTTCTGTACTTAAGCTACCTGCCTTCGTATGGATTTTTTTCTACAATTAGCCATTGTATGTCATCCGATGTGTGTGATACCTCTATGTAATGCTTTACTAGTGGTGCAGATCGTTTTTTCAATTGTATGGCTGACCGATGTTCCATCAGCCTAGGAGCCATAGTACGTGAAGCTTCCCCCACATATCCAAGTTTGCATAGACATAGCAATAAATATATGATATTGCTAGTTTTGCAGTTTGTGAGGCTTTTCAAGTTGACCTCGCATCCATTGATGTTCCATTTTGATGTTTCAATGGCAAAGTCACATGCTTTACACATAGTGCATTTGAAATTGCCTGAAAGGAGTGTATTGCCTTCTATGGTGGTTAGAATGGCAGACTTTCTTTGTGTCATGCGTGATCCGACAATGTAATCCTTAAGATTCTTATACCTCCTATGTGTAAATAGTGGTCTTGGTATGTGGTGTTCTCTTTCTCTTTCCTCATTTATAATGTGCCAATGGGAATTGAAAATTTGACGTATTTTTTCATTCATGGTCGAGTGGCGTGTGATGAATACCAGTTTAGATATCTGTTTAGGAACATGATTACTAAGTACGTGTTGTCTGTATTAATATCATGCTCTCTTATATGAGTCCTGTATTGATCTTTTTGTGTATCCTCTTGCTATGAATTTCTCTTTCATCTCAATGGCCTACAGATCAAAATCTGATAAATTGGTGCAATACTTGCTGAGACGCAGGAATTGGCCGAAAGTGATGCTCTTTTTTTGGGATTGACGGTGGTAACTCTTAAAATGCAGAAGTGTGTTCCTGGAAGAGGGTTCCACATATAGGTCAACCTCCAGTCATTGTTTTTGTTTGATGGTAATATCCCCTCCTATTACCATGTTGCCTAAAGGAAAATCCATTATAATTTTGCTCATGTCTGCGAATGCTGTCCTATGAACTATTGGGGGGACATACACTGAAATTATGTTGGAACCCCTGCTCTTCCAGCTGCCTGACATAGCCGTGAAGCAGCCCTGTGCATCAGTATGGGTTTTGCCTACAATAAAGGGGAAGCTATTGTGTAAGAGTTGGCCTGTTCCTCTGGACTGTGAAGTAAATCCAGAGTGCGCGATTAATCTATACCCCCATCTGTCGAGTACTTTACATTTATGCCCAACTAATCGGGTTTCTTGGAGAAGGACTACATTGGGCGGGTACCTCTTTATATATTGGAGCACTATTCTCCTTTTGATTTTATCTTCCAGCTTATTGACATTCCAAGAGAGCAATTTAAGTGACGTCTCCGTCTCCCTATCTTGTATACATTGATTTACCATGGTCATCGTTAAAGTGAGTAAAGGTTAGCTTTAAGTGTCTGGGTTGTGCTTGCCACCTAACGAAGTAGTGTGTTTGATCGAACTGTCTCCACTGGCTAATGAGATACGGTGAGTTTGGGGTTGAGTGTTGTTCGGCCTGAGGTTTGTAGAGGAAAGTACCTAGCTGTGATTCTTTACTAATACAACAATAACTATTTTGAAGAACAAAAAGAGCCCCCAACCCTTCCACCCTACCTCCCTACATGACAGTATTTGAACTTCCCGCCCACCCAACATTGCAAAGTGCCCCCCCCCCCCCATTGGAGTGTGGACTTATTTAACGCGCCCCACCATCACCAAAAATGTATCATGGTAAGCCAATATACAATACGTTACAGTTTTCCTGTTCATTGTCTTCTTGTTATTAGTCCCTCTTCATGCTAATCAAATTCCTTGGAGTGCGCCCACACTGCGTAGGCCGGCTGCCAAGAGCGTCCAACCCGCCGACCCTTGCAAGTGTGGTTCGTCAGGTTCAGCAGAGGCCACACTTTCCTTTAAGGAGTATCTGTCTGATACTGAGGACTCAGAACCTATGTCCTCTTTCGGGCTTTCAGTAATCTGCCGTTAGTCTGTTGCTCCTCTTCCGGGCGAGGGTCCGTTCTTTTCTGCAGCTGCCAGGTTTGCCGCTTGCGTCTGTCATTTGCTCCCTGGTTACCAACTCTCCCCAATCTGTCGAGACACTCCCACGCATCCTAAGGCATATCGAAAAAACATAATTTGCCCTCTGCCTCAACTCTTAGCTTAGCTGGGGACAGCATGGCATAATTCAATTCCTTGTTTCTGTGGGCATTTTTGACTGTGAGGAAGCTGATCTCTGTTTAGTCACCCACAGGGTGAAGTCCGGGAAGAAAGTGATGGTGGTATTTTCATAATTGACTGGCGGGGCGCAACAGGCATTCTGCAATATATTATCTCTTTCTCTAAAGTTGAACACTTGCGCCAGTATTGGTCTTGGTGGCCCACCAGGTTTAGGTTGCCTCCCTGAACTTGGTGCACTCTCTTAATTGAGAAGTGGTTGGAGAGATTTTGCAGTTACGGATATTTTTGAATCAAGTTCTCGACAAATAGATCCGCAGCTGGTCTCTCAGCCCTTTCTGGGACATCCAGGATTCAGACATTGTTTCTCCTCAACCTGCCCTCGTAGTCATCCAGTTGCGCAAAGTGCAGCTTACCAGTAGCTTGCAGTTCAATTAGTTGTTTATGAAGTGTAGAAGTGCTTGCCACAAGTGACTGTGTATTGTCCTCGACTTCTTTAACTCTAGTGTTCATTTTTGCAGGTCTGCAAGTATGAGGGAGACTTCTGTTGAGACTGAGTCCATTCGCGATTCAAGAGATGTGCACACATTGGTGATGGCTGCCATTATATCATGCAGGGTAAGGTCTCCTTGCTCTGCCGCCACCTGAGATTGAGGTTGTGCAGGTTCCTTATGGCGTTCTGCCCCCGCCTGGTGCTTCTGCCATGAGAATTTATCTAGCTTGGGCTGGTGGGAGACGCGCAGTCCTCTACCACCTGTCCTTACGCCGGATGGGGACCAGTAGCCCCCGGGCTCAGTGCACTGTGGGCTACCAGGTACTTACCGCCACCTCCCTAGGGCTTGTTCTCCCTATCAGCATGTCGGTTTCCTCCAGTAGGCTCCCCCACCCGCCTCTGTGGAGGGCTTCCAGGCGTCGCAGTGTAGAATGTCAGTAATATGCTGAACTGCCTGCCTGAATATATAGGACTTTATCACCACAGGTCCAGAACGGCTCAACAGTTCCTGTAGTATTATCGTTGCACACTGTATGGAGGGGTGGGCTGCCTCCAGTTGTGGTCTGCTCCATGGTGCGGATTGATCTGTGCCGCTCTCTGCCTGCAGCCCAGTCACCCTCTATGCAACACCCAAGGTTATTCTAGGCCTCCTCTTATTTTATGGAACAGCCACTATAGTGCAATTACTGGACTGGGCCTTTCCCATTAGCTGCTTCATCCCACGCCGGCACTGGTCGCTTGTGGCGGTGGAAGCGGTTGGAGTTAATCTGCTGCCATCCTGTTTTCTCAGTCTCCGGACTGCAGTACTCTGCTTGGGAGGCTCCTCGCGGTGCATGGGGCACCGCACTGCAAAGGAGGATCTACTGGGCCTGGTGGTCTCAGGGCGCCACCCCTTTTGAGCTCACTTCTTATCCACACCGAGGCTTCTTCTGATCATTCGAGGCCTTTCTTTCTCTGTCTCACTACTCTCCAGCTCTCTCCTCTCGGGAACGATGCTGTGCTGCTGCTCCGCTTTTCAATTCCTGTGACCACAGGGGGACTGGTTTCTCAGGGCACCCAAGGAGAGACCCTAACCCTCGTCCAGGCCGAAACACCGGTGTGAAGTCACCGTCCCACCAGGCTCCCTCCTTCCGTCAGGCCTGACCCTGTGATGGCCTTGATGCTGATCGGAAGGGGTCCGGTCCCGGCAGTCATGGCCCAAATCGGATCCGGGATGGGCAGTGCTCTGTTATTTTGGCCTGGTGGATTCGGAGCGCTACCCCTCACTGGCCCACCATGCATCTACACTGAGGGTTTCCCTGATTGTACTAGGCCACTCTTTCTCTGTCTCAATGTTCACCAGCCCCCGTTCCTCGGGACAGGTGTTGTCTCTCTGCCGCTCTGCTTTTTTATCCATGGGACCACACAGGGGGTCTGGTTCTTCGCGGTGCCGGAGGCCAGGCCCCACTCCTCAGCCAGCTGAAACGACTCCACCTGCCGGCGCGAAGTCACTGCCTCTTCAGGCTCTTTCCCTCCCCCAGGCTAAATCCCTCTGATGGCTTCGAGGCTGATCGGAAGGGGTCCAATCCTGGCAGTCTCGACCCAAATCGGAGCCAAGAGAGGCAGCACTCTATTATTTTTGTGATGCCTGTGGATGAATTCGCAGATTTTATGGGGATTTATGGCGCTGGTCGCTGGAGCCGTGCTAGAGTGCGGCCATCTTCCTCACCTGCCGGCCACGCTCCCCGATGGATAGGATTTTTAAGGGTAAAGCCACAGCTATTATGAGTCCATGTCAAAATAGATGTTTTGCAGGGTACGAAGTGATGGCAGTTGGTTCCTCGGGTTTCAGAGCCCCCTTTTCTGTGGAATTGGCAAGAGTGAGATAAACAGATCACCCAAAGATTGAACTAATCACTAATGTATACAAACAACAAAATAGCAAGAAAATTATGCACTGACATAGAGTTTAAAAGAAAGTATTTCCAAAAATGTCAATGTATGGACAGGACAAGTCGTGCTGCACATCAGTCGATTCTGAATTAGCTATTTTAGGCACATTCCAAAATCATTTAAACATTTGGGTGCTTTAGTATGCTTAATGTATGGTGAAGATACCCCTCAGTGGCGCTATACAATGTAAAAAAGCACACCGTGTCTGCTGGTAGTGAAAGTCTACCATGCACTGAAACAACATTTTCCTGACTTTTCACTGAAGACCAACAGTTGGAGTTTCTGTCCCCTTAGCACATTACAATCACATTTTTCACTGTTCAAAGTTAAAATACTACGGTCCTCATTATATGTTTGAAATAATAAGGTGGGGTATTTACCATATTTAAAATACTACAAAACCTCTAGGCTGACCTATATCACTTTAATAGCTGGCCATTTAGGCTCATGCACAGAACATGTCCCTACAATATTCCCTCAACCAAAATGTTTTCATAAAACTATATTTATTTATAAAATAATTGTTTTGATTTTTACTCTTTTTCAAGGAATTCATTATTATAACTTTACACAAGACAAAGACAAACATACAAATTAATTCAATTATAACCATTTGTCAATGTATTTGCATCTCATGTACTTAGTATCATGGATGGCTTGTTGTCTCAATGATTCTGACATGAATACATTGAACAGACAACACAATTTCTATATAGGCAAATAAACAACCCACATTAGAAAAAACACAAATCTCAAAGTAACCTCACACTCAATCATCAAACATACATTCATACCCATCACGTCTCATCCATACTATCATACATCCTAGACCAACAAACAATACACAATACTGTTCAGAAACATATGGGGGATCCAGTAAGCTAGGGAGAGATCATTAGCTTTATGATTTAAATATGCTATCTGAAAGAGAACAACAAGGAATTTAAATTACATGTGTCCCTACTTCTGGGTCATGTACCATTAAGTTGGAGAAATTACAACGGGCATCTCACCCTGAGGAGTGGGCAGTGATTCTATTCTTTCACTTTTGTGTTTTGCTAACACCAAACATCCAAAACCTCAATTTCTCCAACATAATGGTACATGACCCAGACGTAGGGACACATGTAATTTAAAGTCCTTGTTGTTCTCTTTCAGATAGCACTGTCTGTGCATAGCTGACTTAAACAACAGAATCACCCATGTAGGCTGACACTGTGTGTGTGATCTTCATTTGGGAGATAAATAAACTGACCCAGGTGCTTAATGTATATATTTTTATACCTTTATATTTTCACATTATATGTAAATATTCTACTCACCAATCTATTTTATCTACGGGGCACTTTCTTATATCCTGGAGAAGTTCAATCTCTTTTTCCTCACGGATCTACTTGGTGAAAAGTTTGTCCTATCAATCAATCTATAGTGTACACCTTGACTGTAGCTTCTAGATACGTGGCCCATGTACATAAGACTATCCATTGTTTTATGCATAAAAAATACAATAAAACGTAAGCCAGTAAGAGGTACACACACGTATCTGATTGTACAAACGGCATGCAAGAGATAACAGTATCTCCTTGGGCACCTAGAAGGCGATGACTGATAGGCCTTAGGCACTGCTAACACGGGAGGGCGTTGGTGTGGACGGAGGCTGTGGACACGGACAATGCTAGTGCCAACCACTCTGAGTGGTTGATTCTGTCTGGCGGTATTTTTTTTTTTGGGGGGGAGGGAGTTTGATGGGTATAAATGCAGATACTATAATAGGTTGTGGACCTGGCATCTCTATGAGGTGATCGCCATGTTACTATGAGTCACTGTTCTAGTACACCGCCCGGCCCCCGAGATGTGGGCTGAACGGCTGTGTGCATTGTTATAACGATGGATGTGATTTGAGACAACAAGCGTGTACAGGTTGACTTAATGGATGCTTTGTTCCTAATTCTGCAATAAAAACATGTTTTAAAATAAAAAAATAAAAAAATAAAAAAAAATGCAAGAGATAACAGTCAGACTCTATGCTCAAATTGTGACGGACTCGTAGCTTCTGATTCTTAGCGGTGATACTTTGTTTAAATAATTAATACAGAAAGAAAATCGGTCTCTGTCCCCTGTAATTGGTTGGTTGCACTCAACCATTTGTTTTATAATTTTTTCAGATTAACCCCACTCAACACTTCTCTCAGAAAAATTAATGAATTGAAATTGGTCCTGATGAAGGTGGTTTATTTATGTCCCCTCGAAACGTGCGTTGACCTATTTTTCAAAGACGGGAATCCAGTTTGAGACATACAACAAAAGGAGAAATCACTGAGATGTATCAGCATATTTAAATCATAAAGCTAATGATCTCTCCCTAGCTTACTGGATCCCCCATATGTTTCTGAACAGTATTGTGTATTGTTTGTTGGTCCAGGATGTATGATAGTATGGATGAGACATGTGATGGGTATGAATATATGTTTGATGATTGAGTGTGGGGTTACTTTGAGATTTGTGTTGTTATAATTGTTTTTTCTAATGTGTATTGTTTATTTGCCTATATAGAAATTGTGTTGTCTGCTCAATTTATTCATGTCAGAATCATTGAGACATCAAGCCATCCATGAGACTAAGTACATGAGATGCAAATACATTGACAAATTGTTACAATTGAATTAATTTGTATGTTTGTCTTTATGTCTTGTGTAAATCTATAATAATGAATTCCTTGAAAAAGAGAAAACTCAAAAACATTATTTTATAAATACAGTTTCATGAAAACATTTTGGTTGAGTGAATATTGTGAGGACATGTTCTGTGCATGAGCCTAAATGGCCAGCTATTAAAGCGATATAGGTCAGCCTAGATGTTTTGTAGTATTTTTTGTTGTTTCCCCCTTCTCTAGGACCTCACATTACACAGGGGGTACCTTTCTACTTATTAGTATTTACCATATTTACCACACTTGGTAAATACAAGGTATTTCTTATGTATGGTAAATTACTCCTGTTCTGAGTTTTTAAAAGGAAACTAGGGCATAGCATGTGGAATCGATTTTCAACATACCGAATTACACATTGTGCCTTTTTCAGGGCCTTTTCCTCTGATAAATTTTGGCAACTTGGACCTGCTGGAATTTATGAGGGAAAACTGCATGTTGTCATAATTATTACACAATTTGTAATTCAGATCCCTGTGCAAATAGATGTTTACACAGGGATCAGAATGTATCTCTTAACTCGCAATGATGGACAAAGAAGTGGTGCCAACAGTTTGCACATTTGAAATACCATTGTTGGCAACATGTCCAGCTCTAGAAGGTCTCAAATCCAGGATTAATGAATTTCTGGTTAATAAACTGGGGATACATGTCATTCTGTCCCACTATGTGGATTCTTTTAGGGGTCCATGACTAATTAGCTGTATCTAATGCTCAACCCTTCATGTTCATAGCTATGCCGTCTACCGGATCTGTTTGACCTCTGCCTGGCTTTAACCTCCCCCCCTGTGTTCATCAATGGTTTGCACACCTAATTTCGATTTTTCATCTCAATAGGGTTATCTACTCACGCAAGAATTTGAAGGTTCGGTAAAAGATGTTGAAAGCTTGGCTTCCATTTAGCAGTTGGGAATCGCAAAATGTCTTCCGGCCTGGTGAGGACACTAAGGCAGTAGTTATGGGGGGGGGGGGGCTGCGTTTTGTGGATTTGACCTCAATAAAAGTTAGGTGTTATCACTTTTCCCTTTCTTTTTTCAGCCTTCATTTCTTCTTTTTTTCCATTTATAATGAAGAATGGTATGAATTTGATATCTCAAGGGAAAATGTCTGTTTGGGGGGAGGGGGTGGGTGGGAATGCATATATTATTATTTTGGCATAAAAATCAAATAAAGAATTACATATTTTCTTTTTTTTTTAATGAAATACCATTGCAAGTGCTAGCTCCATGTAAGAGTACTGACTGAGTAACCATATGAGCAAACAAGTAAGCAACTGGTATAATGATGTGAGTGTATGCAGGTTGTGGGTGAGCAACTGAGTAAGTGGGAAAATATAAAGTGAGTGAATGAATGAGTGAACAACTGATTTCTTTTTAGGTCTCGCCTACGCAGCGCGCATGCGCCTACGCAGCACGCATGCGCTGCAAAGGAGGCCCTTTAGCCGTCGCTCTGGTCATTTCCAAGCACACACTCGTGCTTGTGGAGGTATCCACCTTGCGGGAGCGAGCAGGGGCATGCCACAAGCACGAGTGCAGTGCTTGAAAATGAGCAAACTACTCTCCCGGCCACTCACTCGCTCCGCCCTCTACGTCTGCTTTTTGCTCGCACTTCTTGTTTAACTTTGAGCGCGAGGCACGCACGCTTGTTTTCAATGTATTTTTTTAGTTAAACGAAGAGTAAATTGTGTGCATATAATTAGCTTTTTTTTAACATTATAAGACATGTGATTTACTAATATTGAAGTTTTATTAAACTGGATGTAGCTAAATCAGTATTGGATTTAATACAATTGAATTTAAATAGTTAATGTATTATGTCAGCTCCTATTATGTACCTGTTATTGATATAAGAATTTTTTTTCCATGTAAGCGTTTTAAGGTTTAGTGCTGAAACAGTTTGCTTTACTCACATTCCCCTGAAATTACCACTTCTCCTCACCCTGCAGAGTAGATACATAAGCGGTACCTGCTGTAATGTGATTTGCTCCCCCCAGCTGCTGTTTTGTGTCCTCCTCACATGGCTGAACGGGACAGATTGTTTTCCTTTAGAGATTTCGCCGTCTGTCTCTGATCTTCAATGTACGGATGATCTACTTTTCTCCAGCAGAGCCATGTCACTTCTACACTTAGCTTTTCTCCCGAGTAAGTATGGATATGATTATGTGTCCATGTGAACCCACAACTACTGCAAACAAATGCGTTTGAAGGGCGAAAACAAGCCTCCCATCCCATAAAAAGAATCATGCCCACTACTGGGACACTCCCAAACTCGACCATACTCTCCATCTTCCCGCCTAATTCGCACATGTTGTCTCCTGGCTCCGACTTTTGCCAACAACCGCCGCTTAACTTTGAAAACCACATTTGCCCTTTTCCCCTTCCCAAAACGCAGACATTTCCGAGGCTGGTCTTATGACTGAACTCTGGCTGTCGGGTCTGTTTTTTTGTATGGACTTACAGTGCTTCTCAGTGCAGTCCTCACTACCTCTGTTGCCAAAACAGTGCACAGTGTTGGCTGATGCTAAAGGCTATTTCAACAAGCAAGAACTGGCACCGCGTAGCATCATTTTCATGTAGTCTGGACTCAGTGGAGGAAAGAATATTTTATCAAAAACCTCCAGTACCCATTAAATCATATGGTATAACCCCATCCAGTGTGCTACCAATACTTAAAATTTCAAAGCAACAGAAAAGATGGAAACAAGAAAGTGAAAGGTCAGTCCACAGATTAGTTTAACAACTTTAATCACTCTACACACACCCTCATTATTAGAAAAGGTAGGTGAAAAAATGAGTAAAGAAAGAGAAAGTATCTCACGTGCGCACCACCAGAGGAGCTACTGGTTGGTTCTCACCAGCTTGCCCACGTTTATTTCATCATCGATGACTTTCTCATAAGAAAAAAAAGTGATGTGTCCAGTGCAAAGAGAGACAAACACAACAAAAAGGATGTGTACTGTGAAAACAAGAACAAAGGATGTACCAACAAAGACAAAGAAGGGGTTAGACTCACAATTGTACTTTTATTTTAATTAGGAGTCTATCCCACTGTTTAAAAACACAGCATGTTGTATACCTTATTGATGACGGCCAACATGTTTCATTGCCAATTAATTTGTGGCAAATTCATCGGGGGTATAGAGGTCAAAAATCACCTCCCTGGACACACAACAATAAAAAGGACTGACGAACACAAAAAGACAACATAAAGCTTGGTTAGTTCAGCGGGATGTCCACAGTTAAAACCTCTTATGTATATTCACAAATCATCATGGAAAATTCCATGACTCTAGCCTCAGGTGTATTACCTAGTCGGAGCCTTGGGCCCAAATACCAGCTCCCAACCAGTCACAGGGGCGTATAACCTGTTTGCTTTCGCCTCCCTGTTCAAAGAAGCACAACCGTTGCTAGTGCCTGCATCTGTGAAAAGAGTATAATAATGACGAGGATTGACCCCCAGTTTCCACACCATCACCGTGTGTCTTAATAAAAAACAGAGATGTCATTCTAGCTGCTCCACACCCAGACGTGCATACAAGATCTCGCAAATTTAAGTCAAATAGGGCAGCGCACATGTAGCTATTACAATTAGCCAATCATCTCACACAATCCGTACTGGTTCTCCTCCCGTATGAACCAGCTGACAATGACCCGCACAACTGCCTGCACGTTTAAAAACTGTGTAGAATATCCCCCAATTAATGAAAAATCGAGCAGCTATACACTTCTGATAAACACATTTAGAAATGTGCAACTAGTGCCCGTAATAATGACAAGTCAAACAGATGTTAGTTAACTTACAATGACCTGCATATCTGCCGGCACATTTAAAACCTAAGCCGAGTCTCCACCCAACATTCGAAACTCAAGCCGCTGCCCCACTTTATAATACACATATATAAACCGTGCACAAGATGCCCCAAAAGTTGAGAGAATCAAGCAGCTATACAACGTTCAATCGTCAAGCGAGATCTTCATAAAGCCTCTCCAATCCCTACGCTTACCGTATACCTTTACACACGGGCGGTAACTCAACCCAGCATCGAGTTACAGCCTCGCCGCGTCCTCTTTCAAACAGTCCGTACTCGCGCATCGCGAGAATCTGGGAGTTCCAATATCCAGTGTAAGCAGCATAGAGAGTATGGCGGCCATCTTAGCACTGTTTTTAGTAACAATAGACAATGCAGATAGACACTATTTCAGACAACAATAGTCCGTAAATAAGCCCCGATGTTCCATATTTACTTAGAAACAGGAACTCGGCAAAAACCTACAGCTGTATCTAAGCGTATTACACGCAAATAAGCAACACTCACTGCCTCATCATTGGTATCATCCCCTTAGTGATAACCAAAAAACGGGGGTGTCCCTCTTGCAGCAGTTAGTCACTCATCCCCGAACTGATTGCGTATACTCTTTAAATCAATCCAGCTCCGCTTCTTTAGAGTCTGGGAGTCAGTATATACACCGCGTACATGCATATAAAAATCAAAAATAAGTGCAATGGCCAGGGTCAACACAGACACTCTCATTCAGACCCCTCAAGGTGTATCATGAATTCGTGTCCACTGCTGCGGACCCTGAATCACACACTGGTGTTATACTAGACATAAGGTGGATAGCCTACCTACTGACCTTATTCCACTCAATTTGGTCATTAAGGCCAACAGTGTCCCCCTTCTCTGAATAAATCCAGCGAGCCTCCTTCACTGCCAATCTCTTCTCCACATCACCAGCATCACCAGCATCACCAAACACCTTCTCCAAAACAACCCATTTTAGGGATTTAAAATGATGCGGATAGTCATGGTAATGTTGTACCAGGCGTGTAGTGAGTTTGCCTGCCCTGATCGTGCTTAGATGTTCTTGTATGCGCACCTTGACCTTTCTGGACGTTAGATCGATGTAGTGTAACCCACATGGGCAAGTGAGTCTGTATATTACGTGACATGTGTTACAGTTAGTGAACCGACGAAGAAACCAGGTTCTCCCACTACCTAGTGTGATTTCAGTCGTCTTCTCCGTCAGTTCACACACCGAACACCCGCCACAAGGATGGTGTCCTGGGGGAAGAGTGACACTCCTCTTATTATGGACCGGTCTCATATGCACTAATCTGTCCTTCAAGTTCTGCGTTCTTTTAAACGCAAATCTGGGCTGTGGCATCTGAAAGTTACTTGTAGACAAAAGTGATCAGTGTTTTTTTATTATCTGCCTGATCTTACTAGACAGAGGGTCAAATGTCAAAACCACAGGTAAACTTTCTTTTAATTCCTTATGACTTCTCTCAAGCAGAGCTTCCCTAGGTGTATTAGGGCCCTCTTACGTGCTCTGGTAATGATTCTCTTCGGATAGGAACGTTGAATCAATTTCTCACTCAAGACCTCCGATTGCCGCAGATAGTCAGAAGTGGAGGAACAGTTCCTACGGTACCTCAGAAATTGGCCCACCGGAAGATTATCCCTCAAAGCCCTGGGATGGAAAGACTGATAGTGCAACAGGGAATTTTTATCAGTGGGTTTATGATGCACACTAGTGCTGAGTATGTCATTCACCACAGTGATATCAAGATCAAGGTACGTGGCCGTCTCCCTACTTATCTGCCAAGGGAATTTCAAACAGGTATCAAGTGAATTTAACCAATCCAAAAATTCACCAAGCAGTTGGTGCGTACCGGACCAGATGCATAGCACATCATCTATATATCTCTTCCAGAGGCAAATATGCCCCCGGAAGGGATTAGAGAGCTGGTCCAAATGATGTTCCTCAAATTGGCCGACATAGATGCAGGCCAGACTCGGCGCAAAGGTAGCACCCATAGATGTCCCCGAAGTTTGTAAAAAGAGGTCATCCTTGTAGCAGAAATAGTTACGAGTCAAGGCCAACTCCACACATTGCATGACAAAGGACTGAGGGGTATCGTAAAACCACTCTTGGGCCCCAAGAGCGCGAGCTGCTGCCACCAGCGTCGCGTCCTGGGGTATGCTAGTGTACAAGGACTCGATGTCAATAGTCACGAGAAACTGCTGGGAAGAGTCAAAATCCATATCATTTATAATGTTCAGGATATCGGTCGTATCCTGAACATAGGACCGTTGATTAATCACAGATTCCCTCAAGAAGAAATCAGCAAACTGTGATAGGGGCTCAAGTACCGATGAAATCCCGGATACTTTTGGGCATCCAGGAGGGGGTCGCTGGGCCTTATGAATCTTTGGCAAAACATAGAATGCCGGTATCCTAGGGTTAATATTGACAAGAAAATCCGCCTCTTTGACAGTGATCCACTTCTTTTCACTTGCCTGTGCTACAATAGTAGTAATAATTTGCAGCAATTCGGCCGTGGGATCACGGACAAGTGGTTGATAATTCCTCCTGTCACTGAGCAACCTCAGAACTTCAGCCTCATAGTCGCAAGTATTCATAAGGACCACAGCGCCCCCCTTGTCAGCAGATTTAATAGTTAAAGCAGCGTTATCCTGTAGAGATTTCACTGCATCCCAATCAGATTTGCTCATGTTATTAAAAGCATTAGTCTGCTGTGATTCCTCGAGCAGCCTGATCTCACTCAGTACCTTACTTTCAAAAACTGCGACCTCGGGACCTACCGTGGATAATGGTGGGCAAAATTGAGAAGGACGGTGTAAATTAGTTGAAAAAACAGATGAGGAAACCGGTTCTTTATTAGCAAAATAATTTTTAATCTTGATCTTCCTCATCACTTCATGGACTTCAGTTCTACATTTAAAAGAATCATGGGTGGGGGTTGGAACATAACCAAGCCCTCGATTCAAGACTTTCAATTGACCTGTTGTTAATTCATAATCAGAAAGATTTACAACAATGTTATTTATATCAAGGTTCTGCCTCGACTGCGAGTTTGGCGTGGAGAAAACATCTGCCAGTTCTGTGATTGGTTCTGTCTGGCTCTGCCACGTCCCCTGTGACCTCCTTCTCTGTTGCCTTGTTGGACCTAGCCCAAAAAAGAACGGATCAAAGATCCAAGTTCTTGATTAGACTGTGGTTGAAGATTGAACCTGACTTTCCCTTGGGCTGTAGGTAAAGAGGCTTCATCCTCCTCACTAGAGGTGTTATCGAAGGTCCAGTTATCAGGTGTTCTCCTAGGCTGTTGACGCCCCCCTCTCTGATATCTTACTGAAGGAATCTGCTCACTGCCAGCTTGATAATATTTATCATCGACATAAGGGAAAGCCCATTCATGTGTGTATCTCTCCAAGTTCCTTTTGAGTCCCTTAATTTTCTGATTGACCATGTAGTTTTTATATTCAGTCAAATCATCTTGTATTCTCTGTAGATGTTCTTTAGTGTCAGTGAGAGTTGTATCGTTTTTTATCACTTCTTCTAGATCAACGATTTCCTTCAATAAAGCATCACTCAGCCTCTTGGCCGTCTGGATGATTAGAATAAGCCAATCCCAGGTACATTTATTTGCGATGAAACTCCAATCAAACCGAAATTGCTTATCTTCCAGAAAAATTCTCGGTTCAATCCTGACCAACAAACTCGCAGGAGCAGCCCCCGCCCGATAATATTCAGTCATGAGAGCCCCGTGTAGTGCCACCCTCTCCTGACGTTTCTTCAGACCACTTAACTTCTCCCATTCTTCTCTAGCAGAAAGTGTGTTTGACAAAGATGAGTCAGGAAAGAGTGATGGACCTGACAGAATGGCCACAATCTGATCGTCTGTGAATGCTAGACAATTCCTGTCCATTTTGTCCAATCACTCCCCTACTGCAAGAGACACAGTCTGAATTTTTTTTTTAAAAAAGCCCCAAAAGAGTTTTCACAGATAGAGGCACTGCCAGAGGCAATCAATGAATATACATTAATGTCAGAAAAGAGGAATACCCACAAGGGGTGGGACAATCCCAAAACAAATACAACCAAACTTTTGTTGCAGAAACTTCTAAAAAACACACTCGTAGTGTAAGCTCTCACGGCTGAGCTGCCGTTCTACGTATTAAATCAAAAAGAGGAGCTAAAGAGGGAAGACGTGCCAGAACACCCTCTAATCAAATAATATTTCAACAAGCAAGATTGATTAATTAATTGATGCTAAAGGCTGCAATGCAAGCCTCTACCTTCTACATTTGCAAATAAAGTTGATCATGGCCTTTTGTATCCTTAAAACAAGGTGATGAAGCTTGCACAAATGCTTTTTATAACATGATGCTGTGCAATACTACGCAACCTGTAGCCTAAGTAGTTCATGTTGCCTTCCTTTGTCAACACTGTGAACTCAATTAACTATGAAGCCATTGTTAAAGTGCCCTAGGATTAAAACAAGCATTGGCATAGCCAATAGGTCTTGCCTTTGGGACCTTATAGTGTTTAACCATGCAACAGTTGATGTTGTTGCACTAAGGATTTTGGGCTGGATAACTAAACACTTATAAGGTCCCAAAGGCGAGACTATTGGCTATACCAATGCTTGTTTTGTGGAGGCTAACGGCTCAATTTGAATTTCAGATAGTTGGAGTCCTCCCATAATATTCACATAGATATTTCTTATATTAGTGGTTCTTATATTGCAGGAACATACTTGTGGGAGCTCAGTTCACTGGCACTAGACACATTACTTAGTCAGGACTCTTAACAATTGCTATTTAGAGCTCATGAACAACATGCATATCCTAATTTCCTAACAAACAGGCGCTTGATTTATCAGCGGTCTGGATGAAATAGTAACAAGTTGGCACATGGTTTTAAACTCTTGACAACCAAATTTCTACTCCAATTTCCACAAATTTGTATTTCTTTCTCCACATATCCATACCGTCTGTCTATTCACACTTTCTCTGAAGTTCATCCTTGTTTCCCTCCCCCATTTCTCATTCATCTCCAGCAGCTTCTCACATGCTTTCAACTTCTTCTCCTCATGCTTCCATTCTCCCTGTCACTTTACTCTCCCATAATATTCAGTTTCTACATCCTCCGTCAGAAGCTTTTTAGGCACGCCATATTCTCTCTTTCCAAGCTTTTATTTTGCCATCCGATTTTCCGCTTCCTTCTGGTCACTTATCTTTTCTCCTCAAAATCAAGGCCCTCTACGACAACTTCAGCGAACAGAAGCCGGACACCTCCCCACCACCAACAACCAGCCGACCATCACGACCTGAAACCCTGCCACCGCTGAACACACCACCGCGACCATGAAGAACACCCACTCTGGTGCCCCCACTGACCCCTGCCCGCCGCACATCTACCACAGCGCTGCCGCCGCCATTGCACCAGAACTAGGACAGACCATCAACGCTTCCCTCAAAACCGGCAACTTTCCCAGACGATTGGAAGCGGGCGGAGGTCAAACCCCTCCTCAAGAAGCCCACGGCCGACCCAACGGACCTGAAAAACTACCAGCCCATCTCTCTCCTCCTTCACTGCCAAAGTAATCGAGAGACTCGTAAACGCTCGACTGACCACCTTCATCAAAGAGAACTCCATCCTAGACTCCTCCCAGTCTGGATTCCGCAGCAATCACAGCACCGAGACCGCCCTACTTGCAGCCACAGATGACATCCGCTTGCTACTCGACCAGGGCCACTATGCGGCCCTCTTCCACCTTCACCTCTCCGCAGCCTTCAACACCGTCTCACATCGCACTCTCGCAGCCAGACTCCACGACACCGGGTTATGAGGAACAGCCCGCAACTGGATCCGATCCTGTCTCTCCGGCAGAACCCAGAGGATCAGACTACCTTCCTTCCTCTCCAAACCCACCGAGATCAACTGCGGAGTACCCCAAGGATCATCGCTCAGCTCCACGCGCTTCAACATTTACATGGGCCCCCTCGCCGCCATCGTCAGACAGCACGGGCACAGCATAGTATCATACGCCGACGACACCCAGCTCATCCTCTCCCTCACGAAGAACCCTGAAGACACCAGACTGCTTCCAGGAAGGAATGAAGGACATCACAGCCTAGATGAAAAATAGCTGCCTGAAGCTCATCTCGGAGAAGACAAAGGTCCTTATTCTCGGGCCCGCCACCTCCGCCTGGGATGACACCTGGTGGCTCTCGAGAGTCCACCCAACAGACTACGCACAGAACCTCAGCATCATCCTCGACTCCTTTCTCACCATGACCCACCAGATCAACTCCGTTGCCTCCACCAGTTTCAACTGCCTCAGCATCCTCCGCAAGACCTTCAAATGGATCCCCCCTGAATGCAGAAAGACCATCACCCAGGCACTTGTAACCAGCAGACTAGACTACGGCAACGCCCTCTACGCCGGAATCAACAGAACTTTCCTACACAAGCTCCAAACCATCTAGAACACTGCAGCCAGACTCGTCCTCGGGACCCCACGGCACGAACACATGAGCCAACACCTACGAGGCCTGCACTGGCTCCTTGTCGAGAAGAGAGTAACTTTCAAGCTGCTCACCCACGCCTACAAATCCCTCCACAACATCAGACCCAAATACCTCAACGAGAGTCTCCTCCCACGTACCCAAAAGGAACCTCCGCTCCGCTGACCTCGCCCTAGCAGAAACCCCCCACATCTGCAGAAACAGAGCAGGTGGAAGAGCCTACTTGTATAACGCAGCAAAAATCCTGGAACGAGCTCCCTGTCAACATCAGACGCTCCCCTACCCTGCACACCTTCAGGAAGAACCTCAAGACCTGGCTCTTCGAGTGATCCGGAGCTGCTCATCGCTCCCCTAGCGCCTTGAGACCCTCTCGGGTGAGTAGTGCGCTCTATAAAAACCCTGATTGATTGTTTTCTCCTAGTTCTTATCCGCCTCGCCCCTCCTTTTTCTACTCCCATGTTCTTACTATAATTTTGCCTCTCATTCTTACTTCCATATTTTACTTTCCCTCTCATCTCCCTCTTCCCATCTAATTTTACGTGATTATTGGACCTGGTCCTCTTTGCAGGGTCATCCCCAGACTTGTTGCCTCTCCTCCACTTGTTGCTGAATTAATTTTTGTTGACCTTAGGACTCTGTGCACTTTACCACTGCTAACCTGTGCTAAAAGGCTGTAGCTCTCTCCTTTAAACATCGTTTAATTGGTTTATACCCAATTCACGCATTACATTGACTTATAAGTCCCATTTAGAGTGGTATACCATCTATCCAGAGCCCGTAAATTACATGCTACCAGTGAGCCTACAGCACTCATTGTGCCACCCACTTAAGTACCACTTTTAAGCATGACCCTAGCCTGCCGCTGCAGCCTGAATGCAGTTTTAAACTGCCATTTTTCTGCTCTTAGCCCTTTTGTGCCTGTAGCTTGTCTTGGGTCACATGACTGGGTGTAACTGACAGTTAAGAATTAGTTAATTCCTCCAAGACAGTCACACAATGGATGGATTAGGTTGCATTAATGGGCTATCTGCTAGCAGGAGGAGGGGGTGGAGCTAAACTGAATAGCGAGTGGTCTGCCCTCACTCAAAGGGACTAAGGACCCCACATTGTCACTGTAGCCAGCTTGGTACTAGGGCAGGGGAGGCAGTAAATTCCATGCACTTCAAAGCCACTTTCTAAAATTTTCTTCCACCTTCCAGAACCAGGGCACCAGGGTATACAAGTAGGACCGCAGACACCAACTCTTCAGTACACTTCTGGACCTGTGGATACTCTGCCAGGAAGGAGTGCTGTGCTGCTGGAAGGACTGCCACTCTGATGGACTGCTGCCCTGTTGAACTGCTGCCCTGTTGTCCTGCTGCTCTGTCACTTTCTGACTGGGTACAAGTACTGGATCTCCAACTGCCCCAGGACCTCCACAGTGACCATCAAGGGCCAGTTTTCTAGTCCCCTGTTCAGAGTTGTAGCAACACAAAAGGCTTCCTACATCTTGAACCTGCACCTGGACCCAGTGAGTCCTGACGCTCCAAGTAGAGCCCCTCTAGTCATTGACCCTTGGAAGTGGCCCAGATAGCCAAACTCCTGCAGTTGCAACTACAAAAACTTTGGTTAAAAACTGATCTGAGAACCAGGAGGAGACCAGGACCAAACTGCTCGCTTATGTGCCTGAATTGCATTGCCAGTCAGACTTCCCAGCATCTCCCGCTACGCTCTTTTTTTTTTTTTGGTAAATATTTTTATTTGCATTTAAACACTCAAAAAGCAGTACAATCAACAACTATCCCTTGCCTGGGCATGTCAATATACAACTCCCATCACATAAACGTCCCATTTATGAGTCCGCAGTATATGGGGTAAAGCGTTGCCCCCCCAGCAACCTTGCAGGATAATCCTTAGAAGCCCACCACCCGGCGTCCACCCGTAGGCATACCATATACTCGCAGAGCGCGGAGTCCCCTTGCAGGAGGTACCTCCGTGTAATTGGAGCAACCAAACAAGATTTAAACAACTACCCCATGCTACAACCCTCCCCCCGACCACCCCCCCTACACCCCCCCCACCGGAGTGACTGCTTGACAGGATACATGGCAAGACACTCAAGTCTTGGACTCTACTTCCCTGACCTTCCCAACCTGAGGAAATATGAATTTTGTGATCAGTTATGTCCCCTATCGTAGACCCCAACGGCTCCATGTACATGCTATAAGTACATGTATGTTCCCTCCTGCTCCAGTTTTTAAGACGCAAATACATGTGCGTCCACCGTCAACATGTCCTCTTTCAGACCCGCCATGAATGGGTCAGATATTCCATTCCTAAGTATGAAAGGCCACCGACTTTATGTGGTTCACTTTCCACATTTTACAGATTCAGGCGAGTAGGCCCCGAATTCTGTCATCAAGCCTTTTCCTGCCTTCTGCCTCTGAAAGCTCCAGTCTGAGCCTGCATCTGTATCCATGAACTTTGTCCTACTCCCTGCGCGGCTAACGGTGCCTGATCCAGCCTATTGCCTGCCAAAAACTGTATTTCACCTTCGAGATTATCTCCTTCGTTCCTCATCCGATGCATTCCTGTCTAGTAGTTTAGGTAAACATTCCTCCAGCTACCGTGCAAAGGGGCCAGGCCTCGCTGTCCTCATGCAAGTAATTCATAGCCCCGTTACCATGGAATATTCCTACCCCCTCGCATCTAGTGTAGACACTTAGACGCTTGTACACGCACTAACAGTCAGTATAGAATAGATTCTATCCTAGAGACCTTTCCTTTTGGATAACACAGTTCTTTAAACATAGGATATTAGATATGATTTGGGATTAGGTTGACATAACCCCAGACTTCTGTCTCCACATGTAGAGCTAAATGTCAAGTCCCCTTCACCCTCTAGTTGCACGTCAATCACACGTCATGCGGCTGCGCGCGCATCTCTGCCAAATATTTCTGCTGACATTGCAGGATTCTTTTATGGATCCACCCACTTGTGACATCATGTTTAATGACGTATTTTAGTTACACCCATGTTTACGCCTCTATTAGTTACGTATGTACAGTTTATCTGAATTATCAGCTGTCACGCCTCTTGCATCTGTTTCACTGTAATGCATTTTTCTATAAAACTGCTTAACTGTCAATAATATATGCTCCCTTCCTTCCTGAACTTTCGTGGTGATGGAAGAGAAGGCCCACAATTCGAATTGTATTCCTTTGTATAGGAATAAAGCCCTTTTAAAACCTCTAATACCACGGATTCTGCCTCTTATTTTTACTGAGTTATTCTCACTAAGACTTTACCGCATAAAAAAATAGTACCGGTAACGAAATATTTACCACATAAATTGGCGCCCGAATAGGGACACTTTCTCATCTCACGCGCCGGCGGTGCGTTGCAGGCCCGGTCTCCTGCCACAGCTGAACGGACAACTACGCGTACCCGCAGGATTTCCTGTATCTCCCTCCGGCCAAGCGGGAGCGACTGAGGCTGCGATCAACACCCAGACGAGGCGGTGAGAAGTGCGAAGTATCCCGACCAGAGCCTAGCTGAGAGAGCAAGATCCGAGGTATACAGAGGCCCACCAGGTTCCGAAGTTCCGAGTCCAGTCGAGCAGTCGAGTCGAGTCCAGTCCGGTCCAGTTTCAGTTCCGTTCCGAGGCCTTCCGTTCCGAGCTACCCGGTGAGTACCATTACCGGGGAGGCATTTTACGTGCACATAGTCTGTGCCGGTCAAGACGGGTTTGGGTACACAAATCCGGTCTGCACTGTTTCAGCAGTGTATCTGTACTGTTTAGCAGTATATATAGTATGTCTTGCATATAAATAAGTATTATCTAGTGTCAGTATTATGTCAGTAACTAGTTTTCTATTAGTTATCATTGTTCGTTAAAACTGTTAAATGTTAAAATGTTTTAATACGTTTTATATATCGTGGTGTGAATGACTGTTCATTATTTACGTTGGTTTGTATAAAGTGTGTTCTAGAAACAAGATCTAAAAATGCCGCTCTTTTCGAAACTAAGACAGATCAAAACTAGAAAAGGTGTACTCGAAGAAGCCGTTCCCATTCCACCTAGGGATACTCCAGGATACTTTATGTATCATAAGCATGGTCTAGATGCCGTATTATTTCTTGATTTATGGGTGGACTACACCAAAGAATTACCAGAGAGTCAGAGATGGCCCGCAGCAGGGACCTGGGATGCAGATTGCATCATGAGAGTAGAAGAAGAATTATCGAAAAAGAAAGCCAGACAGTCACAGAAAGATGCCATTGAATTATGGCGTAAAGAATCATACAGACGTACAGAAAAAGCACACAGACAGGAAGAGAAAGGTAGAGAGAATTCAAATAAAACTCGAGAAAATCTATTACTTGAGGAAGGTACCCGAGTAAACTCAGAACAAGTAGATAGACAAAGAAACACTCTTATGAATGGTATGTATCCTCTTCTGGCCGAAGGGTTACCTAAGGCTACCCCGGAAATACCAAAAGATTTAACTCCTCCATTGCTCCCGATAAAAGCACATCCCAAAACACATCCCAAAACAGCAAAGGACGTTTTCCTTTCCTCCTATTTAGATGATGTAGCTCCCGAGTATGCTAATGCCATACCACACATACCGCTTGCCGATGGTGTTCAACACCAAGAGCATCCGTCTGTATCCCCGCAATTACAAACTCCTACACAAGTTCCCACAGGTCCGTCCGTTTCTACAGTTTTTCCCGCATCTACAATCTCTATCCTACGCCCAACGAATCCTTTCGTGCCTAGCACCTCGGACGGTGCTACAGGAGGTACGACAGACATGTTTGCCACCCCGCCGCGAAATAAACAGACTCTCAGAGATTTAGCACTTCAACGTACACCCCAATTAGCGACATCCGACATGTTTAAAGAACAACTTGTGGATTGTAGATACGACCCAGTACCAGGTAGACAGGATAAATTGCTCATATCATCACTACGTATAAGACGAGCTACATTATATTTAATGACGATACCAGGAATCGTCATTAAATATAATGTGGAGAAGTGTGGCTCACTGGTTAGAGGAGGCAGACTTGGAAGCAGAGGTCAGCCCGGGACCAGGGTTCAATTCCCGGCTTGGCTGGGTCTTGAGTCCATAAATGTCCATGGACTCGATAATTCTCGCTCCAGTGCCTACTCGACTCATGGGTTCACACTCTGCGACTCTGGGCAATAGCTTGCTTAATCTCCACATGGGCCCCTCGCGGCGGGATGCCTGGCTTTCACCTTGCGGATGCCCTGCTGGGTTGTCTCACAGGGGAATACCAGGACGGGTTCCCTAAGCAAGCGCTTAGAGACCGCTTGGTGATTTGCGCTATATAAATTCCTGTACATTTACATTTACATTTACAGGAATGGGTGAACACCTAGACGAAATAGATCGCTTTGTCCACACAGGGCGAGGTCCAGAAAGTATTAACGAAGCTATAGAATATCAGAAAGTGGATGTCCAAAGACAGCTACTACGTTTTTTTATAAATTGTGTAATTAGGAATCAAGACAGGCCCGGGGCAGATCACGATACCATGCAAAGACTTGTCAAATGGGGTCAGAACATATCAGAAGAGAAACACGATAGACAGGCGTGTATAATCGCCATGTATCGAAAGATCCGCAAGGAAGTAGAACGAATACATAAAGAAAGACGAGAAGCAGACAGAGTAGAATCAGAAGAGGAGGAGGAGCAAGAATCAGAACAAGTCGAAACAATAGCTTATGTAGGTAGAGGAAGACCCCATAATAATACCAGAGACTTTAACGACCCGATACGTCCAATACGTCCAGAATATAATAGACATTTTCCAAACCCTATGTTAAATACAAAATCCCCCGAACACCTATTCCAAGCCGTTGATAAATTACTCCGAGATCGAAGAGGGTACCATATGCTCGATTCCATGGACGAACAAGAATTAGCTAGGTCAGCAGTACAATGGGCTGACAGTCCCAGCGACTACAATGATGATGTACTTGCACACACGTTTCTGAATCTTGACCCGTACGAACAGCGTTTAGCTAGTATATACATGATTCAACACCTCCTTATATTATATAAAAGCCAACACTCCGATCCAGGACCCTTACCTGACATATTGACAGAACTGCTCACGAATATATGGAGAGGGTCAAGTACTGATTTGATTAAAGAAATTCTAGAATTCCGAAACCAATATTTAAATTTCGTATGCCCAGAACACGTTCCAGTTCCCATCATGGGAAGAAAAATGTATCACATAGATAGACAGAACCCGTTACGCGAAGTGCACCCAATTAGAGGTGCCGGTGATAATTTTACACGCGTATTTGTGTACACGCCTATAACTAAATTAGAATTATTAGAAATGAAGAAAGTAGTACCCAGCCATGACAAGGACCCAGCAGGTTTCCACCGTGAAATAAAGGACATGTTACTCATGGGAGAGTATACCTATCCCGACATTATGAAAATATTAAAAGTCCTATTACCCGCCGGTGTTTATGAGAAACTCAAAGAAAAGGAATGGGAGGTGGGAGACCAAAAGATAGATTGGACAGCATTAGAAAACGAAGAAAGGGCCCGAGCTGCAGGAGCAGGGCTTGGGGAAAAGACTACAGCACTAGCAGGATTACTAATACAGGTACTGCCACGTTTATTAACTACGAAAAAGGAAGACTGGGGTGCAATCTCAGCCTGTAAACAAAAGCCAGACGAAGACACTAGTGATTTCTATTCCCGATTTGAAAAATGTTTTGGTATAAATAGTGGCATAAAAGCCAGTAGTGAGTCATATCCACATCTGTTCGTGACAAAATTAGTTGAAAATTCTCTGCTACAAGTTAAGAATAGAGTATTGAAATTCGAAAGTACCTGGCAAGGTAATACCCCATCACAGATGTTACAGATGTTACAATATCATCACAATAGAATTAGAGAAGAACAAGAACACGAACAAAGACGTATGAAAGATACAAAAATGAAAATGCTTGTTGCTCAGTCAGTTCCAGCCGATGGTCATCATAAGGGTAATTCCGCAGGTCCTACGAAAGGGACATGCAACTATTGTAAACAACCAGGTCATTATATACACGATTGTCCAGTCCTGAAACATAATATTGCTACAGGTAAAACTCAGGAGAGACCACGTCCACCTAGACAGGATCAGAATCAACAACAAATCCCTCAGCATGCACAACCTAGGTTAGCTCCGCAACAACTAGCTCCGCAACAGGCAGCTCCACCACAGACCGTAGCACCACCACAAGCGCAGCCTATTGCTGCAACACAAGCAACAACACAACAGATGTATCAGTATGCACAAGCAGATTATCCCGATTATCAGCGATACTCATGAGATAGCCTAGAGAGGGAAGTTGGCTTACCCCTTATTGAGGTTCCTGTAGACCAAGAGGGACCTTATGTACATAGTGAACTATTAGGGGAAGACAGAAAGTTTTTACTTGATACAGGGGCAAGCAGAACAACTATAAGACGCAGTGAAGTTCCAGGGGCACCCCTCTCAGGCTCACAGAATATTTCCCTTGGATTCTCAGGAAAACGTATAATAAATGACGTAACACAACCTCTTCCACTTACGATTGGTCCATTGACACGTACTACAGATTTATTGCTTACTAAATCATGTCCAGAAAACTTGTTAGGTATAAAAACATTGAAAGCTCTAGGAGCTATAATATGTTGTTCTCCGGAAGGAGTACGACTATTTTTACGTGACTTTAAAGGTCACTACGTGTCCAGAGACATGGATCACCGACTACAGAATTTACCTACACATTTATGGGCACAAGGCCCCACTGATGTTGGTTGCATGAATATTACACCATATCGTGTTACACTAAAAACAGGAGTAATACTACCACGAATACGACAATACAAGTTACCACCCGATGCTGTTGTGGCTTTACTACAAATCATTGACGAGCTCATTGCACAAGGAGTGGTTGTCGAAACCGACTCCAACGTATGTAATTCCCCGATAATTCCGATTCTTAAAATACGGATCCAAAAGCACCACCAGTATATCGATTAGTTATTGATCTGCGCGAATTAAATAAATGTATTGTACCACAATACCCTGTGGTCCCAGATATCTCTTCATTACTAACAGCTATTGACTCAGAAGCAACGTTCTTCACTGTAATTGATCTCAAGAATGCTTTCTTTAGCGTCCCAATAGATCCGGAAAGTCAATACTTGTTCGGATTCAGTTTAAATGGACGAAGTTTTAAATTCACACGCGCACCTCAAGGATTTACAGAAAGCCCCAGCATCTATAGCCAAGCACTGAAACGAGAACTTGACAGTATCCACATGCCAGTTAACACTGCCTTGCTTCAATATGTCGATGATCTACTGATCACCGCCCGAAGCGAACCTGAATGTGAAAAAGCGTCACTGACGGTTTTAAAATTTTTGGCTGACAAGGGGCACAAGGTGTCCCCTTCTAAGCTGCAATTCTGTGTCCAGCGAGTTGTTTACCTTGGGCACTCGCTGTCCAAGGAGGGAAGGCAGCTTACACCCGACCGCATCCAGTTAATCGCTAACATGCCACCACCCAAGACACAAAAGGAGGTGCGGGCTTTTATAGGCCTCACTTCGTACTGTAGGCAGTGGATCCCTCAATATGCATTTCTAGCAAAACCACTCATCCAGTTGACAACACAGGAGGCAGCCACATCGACTGTCCTCCCTTGGACTCAAGAACATACACACGCCTTTGAAAGTTTAAAGAAAGCTTTATGTCAAGCACCTGTTTTAGCAACACCATGTTACAGCAAACAGTTTACACTCTTTGTTACAGAACGCGAAGGTACTGCCTTGTCAGTACTCACTCAGGAACAAGCAGGATCACACAAACCATGTGCTTATTTCTCTAGTACATTAGATCCAGTAGCTCAGGCTCTTCCTGCGTGCCTGAAATCGGTGGCAGCAACAGCTTTAGCAATCAGACAAAGCGATGCCATAGTGTTAGGACATCAATTGACAGTACAAGTACCACATGCAGTAGAGGTTCTCTTGAACCGCACACAAACACAACACTTGACTATAGCGAGACTCACCGGTTATGAACTGACATTGTTTCAGCCACACATAGAAATCAGACGTTGCAATACGTTAAATCCTGCCACACTGTTACCAGTGAGCGGAACAGATCCATTGGCACATGATTGTGTCGAAATTATTACTATCACGACGAAACCCAGACAAGACTTGACAGATATCCCTTTGTCAGATCCAGACTTGACATTGTATGTAGATGGGTCATGTATGAGAACAAGTACAGGAGAGTTAGTGGCCGCTTACGCAGTCACAACAGACACTGAAGTCATTGAAACAAATCGTATTAACACTTTGTCAGCTCAAGCAGCAGAGCTCATCGCTCTGACACAAGCCTGTATTCAAGCCAAAAATAAGAAAGTCAATATATACACAGATTCACGTTATGCATTCGGAGTCGTCCATGACTTCGGCGTACTGTGGCGAAAGAGAGGTTATTTAACTTCTCACGGTGCCCACATCCAGCACGGACCCCTCATTCAAGCCCTATTAGATGCGATTCATCTACCAACTACAATATCGATTATGAAATGCAAAGCCCATACAAAAGTTACCGATATCATTTCTCTGGGTAATGACCTAGCTGACAGAACAGCTAAACAGACTGCTCAGAATCAGACTATCACAACTGACATGACAAAGACAATAGTTCCGACACTAACACATTGCATGACAGTTAAGGATCCCGCCCTTGATGTAATTGACATACAGACACATGCTACACCAGAAGAAATAAAGAAATGGACTGAATTAGGAGGGATCCAAACGGATCAAGGATGGATGACGAAGGAAAAATCTATATGGTTCCTTCCCGACTCAATGGTTCAAGTTATCATTAACACAATACATAGTCCAGCGCACCTAGGAGAGAAAGCTATGCTAGACAGCATTCAACACATTTGGTTCAACAAGCACTTGCGAGCAGCAGCTAAACAAAAAGTTCGTACCTGTATGATATGTTGTCAGTTTAATCCAGGTAAAAGCATCCCCGTAGAGCAGGGTGGATTTCAAACTCCCGATCATGCTTTTGAAGTCCTCCAGATGGATTATATCCAGATGGAACGATGTCGAGGATTCAAATATGTTCTCGTAGTTGTCTGTGCTCTTTCCCGTTGGACAGAAGCATACCCGGTTTCAGATTACACTGCCCCGACTACTGCCAAACAGTTAGTTCGAGAATTCTTCCCACGGTACGGTTTACCACGTGTTGTCTACTCAGATAACGGCCAGCCGTTCTCATCCGAACTAATGAAACACGTTTCCCTTCTATTAGGCTATCAATGGAAATTTCACTGTGTCCGACATCCCGAGGCAGCAGGTCTCGTAGAACGCCATAATCAAACTTTGAAAATTAGATTGTCCAAAATATGTAGAGAAAAAGGAGTCGATTGGATAGTAGCCTTACCAGTTGCGCTCTTTTACATGAGAATGGTAGCACATTCTCGAACAGGGCTATCCCCGTATGAGGTGATCTTCGGTAGACCACCAAATATGTGGGGGACGCCTATACCTCGCAAAATCACTGACGTTGACTGTAATATGCTGACAGATTACCTGGCTTCCTTGATGTCTGCACTACAATCTTGTCGTTCACAGGTAGCCGCAGCTTTTCCTGATAATACTGAGGTGAAGCCCCATGACGTGGTTCCTGGTGACCTGGTTTTGGTCAGGAATTTCGACCGGAAGACCCAACTGGATCCTAGGTGGAAGTCGCCTAAGTTGGTTCTACTGACTACAAGGACTGCCGTGAAGATTGAGGGTCGCAAAGGGTGGTTGCACTCGAGTCATATCAAAAAATTTTATGGACTACCAACGAGTGTGATTACTCAACCCTGTATTCCCTCAAAGACAGACTCAAAGCTCCCCTTGGTTGAATTAACCAAACCAGAACTTTATAAACTAAAATTGAGGTCTAGTAAGTCAGACAATTTGATTGTTTAAGTCCTCTCCAAGGTGAATCGGTTGAATTTGTCTCTGACATGTATCCTCTAGACCGGAATAGAGAAAGAAATCATCAGATGCAGCGCAAAAAGCATGCGTATTGTAAATCACTTCGTAGTCACTGTACAGTAACATTATTAATTTTGTTTTTTCTAAGTCTTCTGATCATTATTTTCAGCATACTATTGCATATGTATTACCCTATTCTTAAGCATGCTTACAATATAACTGCAGAACATTCTTTTAGCGAATTACCTCCGCATGAGTTGTCATATAGATTTGCGCTGCGCAACAACACATTTATTAGTATGTTACATCATTCCCATCAAACCAGCAATGCCACAAATTGTTGGATATGTGGCCGACTCCCTCCTTATCAGAACTATAAGGGAGTTTTGCCCCTCTTTCCATATCCGTTCACACACAATGGCTCCTGTGGAGCATGGTTTAGTTTGATTAATTCCCTAGATTCAAATTCCGCAGTTTATCAAGACAACTGGGTTTGGGGAAATCTGAATCTAGTTTTACTTAAAGTCTGCTACCCTAACAAGGAGGGACTCCCCAAAAGAACAGGAACTGATCTAGAAAATGAAGTATATGGATTAGGTAATTTTACACTTAACCTCATGATCCTGAATGTTGAATCTGAAGCTACACCAATCTTGCCCGCCATGTCAGTATTCCCAGTAAAAGGGGAATTATGTATAAAAAAGAATGGTTCCATACACATGGGCCACAGTAAATGCACCACTGTAATAAAATTCAGTGATCAAGGCAAGTCTACATTTAGAGCTTCCCATCATTCCTACTTCATATGTGGCCAGACCGCATATATATGTTTACCTCTAGATTGGGATGGTACCTGTTACATAGCATTCCTTCTGCCACCTGTTTTCCTAGCTCCTCCTGATTATCATAGAAATACCCATTTAGTACACAATAGACAGCAGAGAGATCTCCCAATTGTCGATTACACTGAAACAGCATGGGAAAAATACACAGATTTCAATAAAGGATTCTTTCCCTATATAGGTACAGTCACTAATAGTAAGCTGATACGTAGATTAACCAGAACCCTTGAAGCAGTAGTGAATGAGACTATTTCCGCCTTAGGCAATTTAACAGAAGAGCAGTCTGCTATGCGGATTGTTGTGCTTCAAAATCGTCTTGTCCTTGACGTCATCCTGGCCGATAGGGGCGGAGCTTGTAGGGTCATCGGATCAAGTTGTTGCATTTTCATACCAGAAAATTCGCCGTCAGTATATAAAGCCATAACCCGCCTTCATAAGATTATAAGCCAGATACACCAGAGTCCAGGCACCTGGACTTGGTCCGGTTGGTTCTGGGGCGTGTTGTCAGCCTGGGGATGGAGAATCCTATCCTTCCTAGGTATTGGCTTTCTCATACTATTCAGTTGCTGTTTATGTCTACAATGCGGGCCAGCGATTTGTGGTCTGTGTGCCACATCGTGTATCCCACATCCACGTTTTCATTCAAAATCCCGAAAGAAGAAAGAAGAACAAATGATGCTATATGAACAGATCGATGGATTGATGAAGATCGATATCTCCTGAGGGTCCGTAGGGGACAAGGAGGGAATGAGGAAATATGAATTTTGTGATCAGTTATGTCCCCTATCGTAGACCCCAACGGCTCCATGTACATGCTATAAGTACATGTATGTTCCCTCCTGCTCCAGTTTTTAAGACGCAAATACATGTGCGTCCACCGTCAACATGTCCTCTTTCAGACCCGCCATGAATGGGTCAGATATTCCATTCCTAAGTATGAAAGGCCACCGACTTTATGTGGTTCACTTTCCACATTTTACAGATTCAGGCGAGTAGGCCCCGAATTCTGTCATCAAGCCTTTTCCTGCCTTCTGCCTCTGAAAGCTCCAGTCTGAGCCTGCATCTGTATCCATGAACTTTGTCCTACTCCCTGCGCGGCTAACGGTGCCTGATCCAGCCTATTGCCTGCCAAAAACTGTATTTCACCTTCGAGATTATCTCCTTCGTTCCTCATCCGATGCATTCCTGTCTAGTAGTTTAGGTAAACATTCCTCCAGCTACCGTGCAAAGGGGCCAGGCCTCGCTGTCCTCATGCAAGTAATTCATAGCCCCGTTACCATGGAATATTCCTACCCCCTCGCATCTAGTGTAGACACTTAGACGCTTGTACACGCACTAACAGTCAGTATAGAATAGATTCTATCCTAGAGACCTTTCCTTTTGGATAACACAGTTCTTTAAACATAGGATATTAGATATGATTTGGGATTAGGTTGACATAACCCCAGACTTCTGTCTCCACATGTAGAGCTAAATGTCAAGTCCCCTTCACCCTCTAGTTGCACGTCAATCACACGTCATGCGGCTGCGCGCGCATCTCTGCCAAATATTTCTGCTGACATTGCAGGATTCTTTTATGGATCCACCCACTTGTGACATCATGTTTAATGACGTATTTTAGTTACACCCATGTTTACGCCTCTATTAGTTACGTATGTACAGTTTATCTGAATTATCAGCTGTCACGCCTCTTGCATCTGTTTCACTGTAATGCATTTTTCTATAAAACTGCTTAACTGTCAATAATATATGCTCCCTTCCTTCCTGAACTTTCGTGGTGATGGAAGAGAAGGCCCACAATTCGAATTGTATTCCTTTGTATAGGAATAAAGCCCTTTTAAAACCTCTAATACCACGGATTCTGCCTCTTATTTTTACTGAGTTATTCTCACTAAGACTTTACCGCATAAAAAAATAGTACCGGTAACGAAATATTTACCACAAACCCAGGACCACCGACCACCCAGTTGTGCTATTTCCTAATCCCAAAGCTCTTCCCTAATCAGATGCAGGGGAGGCCGGGGCCTGCCCGACCTCTGCATCAGAGGCCCCATCCCCAGCAGGGTCAGCAACTTTCAAGAGTTCCACCAATACACCCCAAGCTCGGGCCAACTCCAACGCCCTATCACTATGAGCCCGGGTAGCCGACTGCGTTCGAAGGACCGCCTCGCAGTCTGCCCACCGAGTAAATTCTGCCCTCCACTTCTGCAAACGTGGTCCTCGTTGCAACTTCCAGTTAGCAGTTATTTCCCGCTTGGCTAATACCAGCCCTAGGTCAATAAATTTACTAGTCAGTTTATTCTTGGAGGTGTGGGGGAACCAATGCAATAAGCTCGGGCTGATACCAAAGTCAATCTCCCTGTCCGTGATAGTGCATAGCAATGTCCACACCCCCCCCCCAGTAGTCCCTAATCTGAGGGCAACCCCAAAGCATGTGGCAGAGGTCAGCACCCTCCATCCGACAGCGGGGGCAGGGCGTCGTGAGGGTATGGAAATAACTCTGAATCTTGGCTGGGGTAAGATAAGCCCGGTGCAAAATAAAGAATTGAATCTGCTGAAAACGAGCATTCCTAGAACATTTCCAAGGGCGCTCTAGCAATTCGGCCCACACTCTATCAGGAATAACCCGTTCAAGATCCTCCTCCCAGCGCTGCTTTAACCTGTCAAGAGGGGTCAGTCTTTCCGTCGTCATCCGCCGATATAAACACGTAACCGCTTTGAGTGTGCCCGTCGCCAATACCACATACTGGCAAGAGATGGAGGTCTGTGGCTCCGACAAGCCACTCCGCCACCGACGCTGAATAGCCGACACCAGGGCCGAGTGAAGCAGGTAATCCCCACATGGCAGTCCATAACGCTCACGAACAGAGTCGTAAGGCAGAAGCACGCCATCCTCGTATAGATCCCCTATCGTCATCAACCGGCGTCGCACCATCCCGACAACGCCGCCCAGTCGCCCCCATGCAGAAGCTGCTGGCACATCAATAGAGGTATCTCGGGCACATAAGTACGGGCGATCCGCGCTCTCTGCTGACTCCTGGACCAACACTGCCGAAAAGTCTGTACCTCAGCAGGCAAATCCCCCACGCGGAGCGGCTGCTGCAGGATTATCTTTGCCAGGATAGGGGCCGGAATCCGCCCCCTCGCACCCTCGCCGATTCCCCTGAACTCTCGAGCCACGGCCTGGGTCAGCCACTGCAATTGAGCAGCTAAGTAATAAGTCTCTAGATCGGGTACCGCCAGGCCGCCCTCCCCCCGCGGTCTCATCAGCTTGTGCAAAGCTACCCGACGTCGGCCAGAGTTCCATAAGAACCCCGTGATCATCTGCTGGAGCCGTTTAAACGTCAACGCCGGGACCCAGACTGGCAGCGTCCTGAAGTAATATAGCAGCCGAGGGAGTGCCACCATCTTGAGAAGAGCCACTCGTCCCATCAGGGAGAGTGGCAGCGTCTGCCAGAAGTCCATAGTACCTCGAAGGCCACGCACCGCCCTGCCGACGTTACCCTCCACTAGGTCCGCGCGGTCATGATAAATGCGCGTCCCCAAATATGTTATGCAAGTATATTCCCAGCTGACCCCCTCCATAGAGCAGGGGCCTCCCGTCTTTCTGGAAGCGGGGAAGAGGCACGACTTAGCCCAATTCACCTTCAGGCCTGCCAAGTCCTCCAGGCAACCCAGCAATCTCTTGGCTCCCTCCAGATCACCCTGGGTATTGCTTAAAAAGAGGAGGAGGTCATCCGCATATAACGCGATATAGTGGGTATCATCGTTCACCCGGAGGCCCTCGAACCAACCTCCCCTTCGGGCCTGAGCCGCCAGCGGCTCTATGGCTAGCGCGAACAGCAGTGGTGATAAGGGGCACCCTTGGCGCGTTCCCCTGCCCACTGCGCACGGGGGGACACCAGTCCCATCTCCCGCTACGCTCTTCACCACAGTAGCAAATACTTTTCAGTGGTCCATTGCCAAAAGGTTATCCAACCTTGTGGAACTGTCTTCAGCTACAGCCCTCTGCCTCGTCCCGCTGGAGATTTTCGGAGACTAAGTCCAACCGTAGAAATCTTTACTGTAGGTTCAACCCAAGGCTATCCTATAACAACTATCCCTTCTTGGACACCTCCTGCTGCCTTGCCCCACTAAACTTTACCTTCTCAGAACATTTTTCTCAGAAATTATTTCAAGTACGAAGGAAAGTGTGACTGGGCCCAATTCACTTCTTGTATCTGAACTGCATTCCATTGCGATCAGCCACATTTTTCAACTTTGACCCAGTCTCGCGAAACTAGATGTCCACGATTGGAGCATTGATCTCTTAGGCACTAATTTTTACAAAAAACTTTACGAGACTCATAACCCCCCCCCCCCCGTTCTACTGATTGGATTTTTCTCATTTTGGTGTCTAATAGTTTATTACAATGTACTCTATTTTTCTAAATTGGTGTGGGATTTTTCCTGTGTTGTGTTTTTACTTTAATACTGTTTGTGTGCTGCATAAATACTTTACATATTGACTCCTAGCTAAGCCTGACTGCTTCATGTCCAAGCTACCCAGGGTTAAGCACAGGTTAATTTAGTGACTTTTTGTGGTTCACAGTGGAAGGGATTGTGGCTGTTACTTGACCAGGGCTCACACCCCAGTCAACCAACAATTCAGTTTCTCACAGTGGTCACCTCGGGTTCTTCACTTAATTCGTACCCTGTTTATTGCTCTGTCATCTTCCCTTCGATCTTGCTTATCTTTGCTCTCCCTTCCCTACACCCCTTCCTTACTTTCATTGCTTCTTTCACTTTTTCCTCTTGTCCTCTCTGCCCCATGCTCACATTCGCCCCATACTCCATGTGTTTGTGAACATTTCTAACTTGATCATATGTATGTATCTAGATATGTGTATTTATTTGTACAAATATGTTTAATAACTATTTTTTTTAAAATATATAGTTATTCTTTAAGTATGCTTAACAAATGTCTATATTACATATGGCTAACTATATATATATATATATATATATATATATATATATATATATATATATATATACACACACACACACACACACACACACAGATACACATTCTATGCTTATAATGTTAACAGGTCACTGTTTAGGTTTGATATAAGTGATTTAATTATGGGTCTTTGCCTTTGCTTTATTTATCTGTAACACTATGTACATGTTATCACAACTATTGTATCCACAAGTGCTTCACTATTTATAAACATTGAGGAAAAGATCAAATTAATTTATAAATGTGTTAAAAAAAAAGAAAATTGTTTCAAGTGCTGCAACACTTGAAGGTCTGAGTTTATACAATACAACTTTAAATCTCAATATATTATCTTCCTTACACATGTATACCCTTTCTATGTAATGTTGTATCTATATATTTATTACTTCCCTCCTACAGTAAGAAGAAAAAAACACCTTTTACTTTCTCCAATGCACTACTCTGTCTCACTCTATACCTCTCTCAACATATCCTCTACCTCTACCCATCCCAAACCTAATCCAAATACTATGATCTCGAAAATAACCTGTTCTAGACTCTTCCCTCCTCTAGCCCTCCTTGGCTCACAGAAAACCTCATTTTACTACTATGATCTCCCAAACAACCCTTTTTAAATTCTTCCCTCATATATCCCTCTTTTGAATCATCCCAAACCTCATTTTACCACTATGACTTCCCTAATCCCTTTCTAGAGACTCTTCCCTCCCTCCATCTCTCCTTTCATTCGTCCCAAACCTCATCTCGCTACTATGAGCTCCCAAATAACACTTTCTAGACTCTTTTATCCCTCCATTATTCTATTCAATTCAACTAACAGACTTGAATGTCAACTGCTCAAATTAAATCACATTTCCCCATACTAATCAATCAGTAATCCTTTTTTGGTTCCAGAGTAGTGTGCAAATTGCCAAAATTCACTTCGACACCTCATCAGGGTTAGCAAGCACTATCTAAATACAATTACAATTCGTCTTTTTTCACTCCCTTCTTTCCATTTCTCAGTTTACTTATTTTTCTTTGCTTTTATTGACAAATACAAATGGCAATAAAGCTAATGTACTTGTGAGAAGAAGGGTGAAGCTAGAGACAATGTAGAGTTTGAGTGTAATGAAAAGGCTGGAAAGGATACACTCAATGGCCCACATGCTTCGTGAAGAAATAGTACTGGTAAATGCCAAGGTTAAGGCTGGTAAATAAAAAATGTTAGCAAATGGCAAGACTGGTTGGGGCATGGTGTTCTAGTCTGCTACTATATTTCTATTGTGCACAATGAAATATCTCTGTGAGTTTAGCCTAGCTCTCACATCTTTCAGTTCTAAGAATCTTAGATCACACCATCTAAGTATTGTGTTGTGTGGTAATTCCCTGTGATCTCATCTGCATGTTAAAGGTCTTGTGATGTCATTGATGTCATTGTTTTTTGAATTAGCATGTTTGAAATCTGGAAAATCCTACCTCTTATGGTCATAGAATGTTGTTGAATACACTGTAGCCCCATAGTGGGCTGCCGACGGGTGCCCAGTGGTGTGCTATATGTGAATCAAGATAGTCCAAGGCTAGATCAAGAAAAGGAGGGATCTTAAAGGGTATGGGTGAGACAGTGAAGAAATTATATAAGTAGCTTATCATTTGTCTTCTTACTTTTACAGTTTCTGACATTTTAATTTATAATTCAATGGGCATGAAGTAGTTGAAAATGGATCAGAAATTCAAAGTTGTTGGAAACAGGGCACAGAATGTGATTGACACGGGGCTCCAAAAATCCTTAAGATGTCCCTGTTTTCAAGTGCAACATCATTAATTCATCAGTTACAACATGCAGCATTAAAATTCACAGATTTCACATATATATTTCACCAGACATTCCACATAAAAAAAAGTTACTACAAATCCTCCTTCTGATTATGTTTTAAATAATCAATTAATCCTAAATAATAACTTTATTAATCAGAAATTAGTCTTTGATGTCTTCATCTACTTGGCTAATAGGACATTCTCTTCCATCTGCTGGAATACTCGATCCTGGTAGTTGTCTAGTTCAAACTCATTGATCTTTTCCTTTTTATTGAAGAATTATGTCCACTACTTCTATTCTTAATTCTTTTCGTATATTTTCCAACCATCCTTTCTATTAGTTTCAATAAGAAGATTAGAGAAATTGTACAAATCGATATTAATAATGCTATTAACACAGCTTGTAAAACTCCACCGCCAAAACTACTTAGCTACTCACCTGCTTTTCCAACACCACTAATCTTTTTATCCAAGATCCTATAGACAGGGCCACTGGAATTATGCGATTGTGCTGCCACAGCCTTTTTTGCATAGTTATGATCTGCCACATGGTCAATCATCTGCTGCATAATCTGCAGATTATAATAATTTTTGATTTTGTTTTTGTTTGTAGATCAAGCGGTTCAAAATTCATGCAAAATGCAGCGACGTGTAGCTGTGCAGTGAAAGACCCTTTGCAAAGGTTGACTGGTCACCTTTCAGTGGCTTATTACTTTATTTGGACACTAATGTTGTACTTATGAGGTGAAACCTTTGCCCAGATAGTGTAAAACAAGTGTAGAAATGTCAAAATAATGAAGTAATACTATCAGAAAATGGGCTGCATTACGTCACATGATTTGTTTTTTCTTGCTGCACAATTTAGCCAACTCTACCACATAATCTGTCCCTCTCCTGTCGCATAATTCCAGTGGCCTTGTCTATAGACACCACAAACCTGGTTTGTCTGTTGACATAATCTCATAAGGCAAATTAGTTATGTTAGTAATAAAAGAGTTAATCACCCCACTACAATATGGTATGTATGTATACAGCATTGCTTTGCCTTAATTTCTTTACAGATACCGCCCTCTTTCACCAAGAGTATTTCCAAAGCTAGATGGTTCTGTATCACTATAGCCCTAATTCCTATTATCTCTACATTCACTAATTTAAAGGACTCTGTCGCATTTACAGCATGACTATCTACAACTCAAAATAATTTCCAAATGTTCACATCATTCATGGCTAGTGCCACTGGAGGAATAATAATCCCTAAAACATCCATAACTACTTGACCAAAGCTGCTTCTCACTCTCTTCAAGCCATTTTCCTCTTATAATTCTTCCACATGATAAATTCTAGGGAATACTAAAGCTAAATAACATGAACCCACCCAATACTTTGGCAGATTGATATAAGCATTATTTTCAGAAACATAATAATTACCTCTCCTAACAGGTTGCTCTTTCAATTAAAAGATGTCCACATACTTCATATGTTTTGAAACATATGCTCTCTCCAACAAAATGTCAAAGTCTTTTTTTCCCCTTAGGGTGGATCTTCTTCAGTATCAGTCTCTAGATTTGATCCTTTTTCAAAACTATTATGCCACTTATTCATTTGGAAATAATGAAATTCATCAGGATCTTCCTCCAACACTGTGGCTAGGTACACCCACTCTGGTGATGCATATCTTCAATTGGGGATACTCTTTCAAAGACTGCATTTGGATCATCTGTTCTTGCCTCATCCCCTATTTCAGCCACTCTTACTGTCTTTGTATAAGCAATGTGGATCCATTGAGGCACTCATTCACACTTGACTCCACTGCTGGTGGTCAGGATCACTTGAAAAGGACCACTCCAAGGTTCATCGAGGCAGCCTCTTAGGACATGCTTGAGAATGAACACCCAATCACCTTTGTCAGCCATTGACAGGATGTATCTTTGTAGTCTTCTGTGGTCTCATTTGCCTGATGAGAGACCTCCTTCACCACATCAGCCAGAGCCTTGACAAAATCCAGAACAAAGTCATCAGCTATAGAAACTAATGCAGTTAAAGGTACATATGCAAGTCTCAGTGCCCTGCACATCATAACTTCAATGGACTACTTCTCATTTTCATTAGAATAAGGGGAAGTGAACCTGGTCACCTTAATTCTGTTGAAACACAAACTTTTGCCACTTTATTCTTGAGAGTACCATTGATTAGCTCCACCACACATAAGGATTGTGACCAATAGCTACAATGGAATCTTTGCTTGATTTTAAAAGCTGTACAGATTATCATTTCTGAAGTGTGTGCCGCGATCTGTCTCAATATAAGTCGGGATACAAAAGTCTTAGTATTAATTCCCTCAACAGCAATGTGTCAACTGGAAGGCTATCTGCTCTCCTTGTCGGAAATGCTTCAACCCATTTTAAGAACAGATAGACTACCACCAAGGTATACTTCAAGCCATTGCAATGTTACCTCTCAATGAAGTCTGCCCATAAACTCATACATGGGCCTTCTGATTTGCCAACGTATTTCATAATAGTAACAATCGTTTTATCTTTATTGTTTAAATACAAAACTAGACACCAGCTGCATACATCTTCCGCAATATATAGAGCTCCTGTGTTTTCCTAATATTTATAAAGCTACATAATGAGCTATCTCTTCCTCCATGAGTATGACTATGCAAATATTTACACATGGGTTGCAACATTGAGTCAGGTAAACTATTTTTGCTCTGCATTTATATACAGATGTTGATAATTATTTTTATTGCCTAATCCTTTCCATTTCATTTATTTTCATTTTCAGAAGCATCTGCCTGTAAATCTCATAGCTCACTTAAAGGAGTCTGCATCAAATCCAAAAAGAAACAGCTTACATTATTAGACATTTGTACATCTGCAACATTTTCATTTCCACTTTCTTGAACGATTGACTCTTGCTGCAAGGCACAATACCTCATCATTTGGTCAGCGTATGTGTTTCTAATGTGACCAAATCATTGCCAGCTTTATGGGCCTGACACTTTAGAACTGCCAATTATTTTGTTTTATTGCATTTAGCAAATCCAATATGTATATGCTCTTTTAGATTGGAGCACCTGAAGATGTCATGATGTTATGAATCTGCTCTATGACCACAGTTGCCCATAATCATGAACACAACCAAAACCATACTAGCAATCAGGATAGATCATTACATCCAAATTTTCTGACACCCAGCAAGCTCTAATTAAGGCAACTAATTTTGCTACTTGTGCTGATGTCGCAACAGGCAAGGACGGTGCCTCCAATGTCGCGGTATTACAGCACACTGGATAGGCAGTTCTAAATCCTGATCTGTTCATTCTTATGGAATTTCTTTTAATGTCCGCTTTTAGTTTTGTGCATTAGTTGGTCACTTCAATGCAATCGTGCTCCAATTCATCACCAAATCCACTATCCCTGTCCTCACATTTGTCTGAAATTGGAAGCAGTGTTGCTGGATTCAAAATATTGCATCTTCTAATAGAAATATTCTCTGTTCCAAGTATCACCTGTTCATCCCATGTCATGTGTTGTGTTTTTTCTCTTGTCAAAAGAATGTCAACTGAATGTGGGACATACACAATTAAAATAGGGCCCATTATAATTCCTTCACTTTGTTTGATTGGCCAGACAAACTGCTATAACCGATTTTAGATATCCAGGGAAGACTTACAGCAACAGAATCCAACACTTGAAAAATAAAGTCCTCCATGTTTTTGTGTAAGGAATGAAGGGATTTTTCTTTACGGAACAGAAAGAACAACATTTTGTAATTAAGCATCAAGAGTGCAGGCGCATGACAAACTCTTTTTCCATTTCTTAAATGCTTCAAGGCACTCATCATCAAATGGTACTGGATCGATACAGGTTAGCCTTACTAAAGGCTTGCCAATCAGGGAAAAGTTTGGTATTCATTGTCAGCAATGCCCAACAATTCCATGAATCATCCAAACCTCCCTCTGGGTCGTTGGGGGAACCAAAGAATTGTAGCAAGGCATTCTTTTGAGACTTTGAGCACCTTTTTCATTATGGTGTACAAGATAAATAACAACCTTTTCACAATATTGGATTTTTTGCTGGGGAGACTAAATGTCAATTTGTTGCCAAATGATACAACAATGCAATGGATTGAAGCTTAAAATCCTCTTACCTTTGGTATTATCAAGAGATTGTCTATGTATTGGACTAGAGTAGAGCTACATGGTAATTTAAAATTTTCTAAATCCTTATTGAGTATTTGTGTGAAAATTGATGGTCCCTCTGTATACCCTTGTGAGATCCTACACCACAAAAGAACTTTATTAAAAACTGAATTGCAAAAAGGAACTGAGAATGCTCATGCAATGGTATTAAAAAGAATGCTTGGCACAAGTCAGTGACTGTGTAACATTCTGCCTCTGTTGGAATCTGAAACAATATTACTGCTAGATTTGGTAGCACTGGCCTAAAAGGAACCACATTTTATGTATTTTCTGGAGGCTGTGTACAATTCACCATTTGGCTTTCTAACTCCCATCTCCGGAGAACTGCCAGGACTGCCAAGCACTTCTCGGAGAAGTCTCTGCTCAATCATTTTGTCAATTACTGGTTTAATTCCCTGTTCAGCCCTTTGGTTAGTCTATATTGTTTAGTTCAAGGAAAAATTGCATCTGGTTTTACCTTAATCTTCTATGATTCTGCTGTTTTAATCAATTCAATGTCTTTCTCAGTGAAATCCCATACCTCTTCTCAAACTGAATGTCCCTTGCCAAAACTGGGTACATTTCTACTCTGGTGTCGTCTGAGATTAATTTAAAAAGAACTGAATCCTCATCCTACATTTCTACTGCAGCACCATCCGGTGTGCAATAAATAAAGCAGCTCATCTTGCAAAGAAGATACCTTCCACACAAGTTCACTGGGCTGAAATCACAGAAAATAAACTGATGTTTATTTTCAATCTGTCCTATTTTAAGAGGAATATTTGCTGAGCCCCAATAACAATTTGCTTATTACTGATTCTTACAACTTGGACTTCTCGTCCAGAGAGGTGTCAGGATTTTAGCGTAGCGGTGCCTACGTAACCCGCACTACGATACCCAGAAGCCAATGGCCTAAGGAAGTACTTCAGACGCCGACGCGTGGGCGTCGGCGTGTGTAATTCTGATTTCCATAGTAGCGGTTCTTGCCCGGCTGGGTGAGAGGAGTTCCCCCGTCTTTCCAGGAAGCCGTTGCTTCGTTTTTGGCCCGGATACTCGCTGCTGGCGGAGAGCGGACCCCGACGCTGGACCGCACCTTCTGTAGGTAGGGAAGTGGATGCTGGGTTGTTTTAGCCTGGTCTCTTAGAGCGGAGGGCAGCGGCGTAATTGTTGGAGCTGCGCCTTGCCGTTTCCGGAGCTGGGGGCCAATCTTGAACACTGCTCGTGACGGAATGAGCAGAAGAGGTCAAGGGGCTCATAGCGGAACGTGGTGGGAGTCCTCCACGCGTTGCCGTGTATGGTTGCTCCAGCACCCTTTGTAGCCAGGGAACCGTGGTGATCGCAAACCACGCTTGGGCTCAAATGACACTTGGAAAGTTCTTCCATTATTGTTTGTGGCAATACGAGACTATTTGACCCGTCTAGGGAGGAGGTGATATTCAACCGCCTTCAACACGGCGCTTAAGTCATAACACTGTTTGGAACTCTTTTGAAATTTGTTTATTCTTTGCACCGGGAATTAGGAGAAAGACACACGTGCTGATTCATGGATGATTACTGGCTTGTTACTTACGGCCTTTGAGACTATTGATACTGGGGGTATGTATGTATGTCGCAGGAGATGAATGACAGTTCTCTGGATTAAGTGGTGGAACCTGTATTTACCAAGTTATGTATTTTAGATGGTGACCTGGAAGTACACAAGGCTTTGAGGTACTTGAGGAATTCCCATCCTTCAGTACAGGTACGCTACTCCCTTAGTGAGACTTAATGAGGGTGGTCCATTGTTACGGCTCCTTGTTTATGCTGTGTCTTTGTTGTTTCAGATCCTTGCAAATCCCACGCTGCTCCTTTCCTTATTCCCTTCCCTCGCCTGATCCCTCGAACACCCTGTGCCCTCGGGTATATATTGGGGTGTTGGTGATATCAGGAGGTGGACCCTTGCTCAACGCTTCCGGACCCCGCGAGGCTCGATCTTGACAAGAGGGGTAGGTCTGTAAGTTCCACAGAACGAACTGTAGAACAGGTATTCCCCATATCAATCAAAAATTAAACAAGATGGCCGTTGACTTCACTTGACATCAATGTATGGGCCACTTTGATCTACCTCCAGAACTGCTCTAAGTAAGCAGTCCTCTTTCCCCCTCAGACACCGTAATGCTGTACTGCTTCTTGTCATTTCATCATTAAGAATCATAGCATTCTGCGGATAGCCTGCATTGTCTGGCATTTTATTTCTCATGTTTTGCTGCATTACCGGGGCAGTTGGTTTCGCATTCGAAATGTTTTATGGCTCTGCATATTCTGTCCAACATTCTGTATATTCAACATCATAATGTTTCTCTCTACCATTTGATTTCTCTCTAAATTATCTTGAAGCAGTTCGGGATTCTGTCTACATTCTCTCTTACAATGCCCGCTCCGGCCACAAATATGGCAGCCGTGCTCTTCTTCAACATCTCAACATTTCCATTCATTCTGCTTTCTTGCATTGATGGATTCGTTACAGTCATACCATTTTGCACAACATTTGTATTTGAACCCATTTGATTAATCTATCTTTTCTTGAATTGCTTCATTTGAGTAATGATCAATTTTTCATTCAATTATTTTCATTTCTTCTCAAAGTAATCAATTCTGTTCTTTACCAATTTCAAAATCTCATCAATACCCTTTGTCGACCAACACAACTCACTCTGTTGAATGGGATTACTTATTTTTGACATTAGTCCATTCACAAAAGAAGACATGGAACCCCACCAACATTCTTCTCTGGATTTTCAATTCTGCTGTTTCTTAACCACCTACATCAATCTCCCATTAATTAGAGTGTACTGATTCTTCAGGGTCCTGTGTTGTTCTCAATATCTTTTCCCAATTTATATCCCATTCCGGGTATTGATTTTTTAAAATAATCAATCACTGCCTCTTAGTTCTCACCTATGTCTGCAGTCTGTGCATTATTATGACCACTCGTAGCTGTTTCTTGCTCTGGTACTCCAACCACAAATCTCAAGAAACAACAATCTCAAATAACGTATTCATCGGTCCACAACATTGAAGAAAGGTGTGCCAACTTATGAATTTCAACATACCACTTTGCTGGATCTTTTCTCAGTTTTTGGAAAACTATGTGTAAACTCAGACAGATTTTCCCTTGTCCAATGACATGCACCAAATTCCCTCCATATACCTCTCTCAAAAGAAACTCTGCAAAGAGAATCATTCCTGCTTTTGAATCACTTGCTATATTTCTACACCCTTTTCCATCATTCCTCTTCAATGTCCTCTTATTCACAGTCTCTTTTCTTTTTCTTTTCAATTTCTTTGTTAGTGGTTTGGTTGTCATCACAAACATTACAGACATCTTGAGTTTGCATAGAGTAAAATAATCCAAGATTAACATTTTACTTAGTTTTTTCTTGAACAATTTTGTGCAACACCATATCATAACAAATCATGTTACTGACATGTATTGAATCCTCTTTTACATATATCCGACATGCCTACAATCCACTGGGCATCGACATGCAACTCAGCAAGCTGCAATCATTAATCAGAGGACATTTGCAACAACTGTATCGTTGTGCCAAGCATGATTTGTCCCATAGAGTGGCAGGGAGAGTTGTATTGGCATGTGAATCATATCAGATGGTAACAGAATGCATGGATCATCAATATTGGAGATCTATAGTGCATGCCCTTCGAGCTACAGTGTCTGAAAAGGTCTTCGGCAGGGTCCTGCTTTGAAGGTAAGCTTCCAATGGTCCCCAAAAGCTATGCGGGCGGTGGTGATCCACCCTACATCATAATAGACCCCAAAGTGTCTAGGTCCCTCTGAGTTCAATAGCATGTGTAATTGTCATGAGCGCTGTCTCGAGCGCGCTATTGCCGGCGACACTGAGGGCATTATGTAGTTCAGTCCGCGGCGCTAGAAAACGGAAGCGCTGCCGCGAACTTCAATACCCAGGGAGCATAGCGGCCTTACGTATGACGCCACGTGGAACCGCCCATATAGGGAGTGGCGGCACCCGCGAGAGCGTCGGAAATTCTTCGTCCTACAGTCGGGAGTGTCGAGGAGTTGTAGCGGTAGGGTAAGGGTGCAGTGCACCACCAAGCTCTACGTTCAGGATTTGGGCCCCGTATTCTGGATATTGTTTGGGCATTACTCTGTTGGAGAGCCTCTCCCGGCTCATGCAGAGTGTGGGCTTGTCAGTGGTTTAACTTACATTTACCGGCTTTCGCAGCAGGCAGGTTCCTTGCGTTTTGCCTCTTAGCTGTGGCTTTTATACGGTCACGCTGGGATTCCTGGATTTTGCAAGCTTGGATCTCTCTTTGGTGTTTTGTGTATCTTTGGTTTGATCCAAGCACTACAGATCAAGTATGCTTTCTTATGATTATCTACAACTGGAAATGTTGGGGACATAACCTTCTCTTGGCTGAATCTCAGAACTGCTTGATAACCTCACTCATGTACATGAATATCAGTGCGTGTGCAGTGATAAGCCTTCCTATTCTACTTGTCTTTTCTGGCTCTATTTAACATGGGTACACGGAGTGGTATGGGACTACACTCATCCCTGTGAAGTGTAGTTGAGTCTTATAGAGGGTGGGTTCAGGAGATACACATATATGTTTTTATGGTACAAGAGTATAGGTCATTGCTTTTGTGAACCTGTGTCATGTGTACAATGATTGGTTTTCTCTATGTTTTCCTCACTACAGACCTAACGGAGCATCTGGTGCTAATACCGCTCAACGCATACTAGATAGGAAGTTCTGAAATCAAAAGTGTTCTTTTTATTTGTTACAGGTATATGGTCTGTGTGTTCGTTTGGTGCGCTCTATACTGGTTATGTTAGTTAAAGAGTACCATACGGTATTTACTATTGTTGTTGTCATTACAGGTCTCCCTCCCTGCTGTTCCCATCCTTTCCTTCCTTCACTTGATCCTCCCTTTGACCTTGGCCATTACGGCCATCAAGGCTAGTGTATATCAAGAGGTGGACCCTCCTGAGCATCAACCCGATCCTGAGGACAATCAGAGCTGACAGTAATGTATCAAGGGTGGGGGGGGGCTATTGTGGAAAGGCAGGGATTGCAGCCCAAATTTCGTGCCTTAGTCTAATATATAAAAATACATCCAGAGGAGTTGGCCGTCCATCAGCGAACTGAGCGTCTCGATCTAGGACTGGACCATCTCTATACAGATCTCCTCAGGTAGTAATGCCCATCCTCAGTAGCATATTGTGGCATGCACGTTCCTGTTTGCTGAGTTTTATATAGCACAAACTTGACCCGAATCGGGTATCAGAACGCTTTGCATAGCAGCAGTTACTTTACATGAGGACACACATTCATTTTGGTTAGGCACGGGGAGATTAAGTGATTTGCCCAGAATCACGGGATGTTCAGCGTCATTGTCGAGACTCGAACCCAGTTCCCCAGATTCGAGGTCGACCGCCCTAGCCGTTAGGCCAACTCCTCTCCTTTGTCCCATGTCGCATGGGTGCACTTGATGGTAGAGTCAACTGGTCCGCCGCGTTTACTTTGGGTCCTAAATATGCGCTGGCTGTATCTGTGTATCTGTGTTCTTTGCTATGTATGGCATGTATGGGGTTGGCTTATGGCAGTAGATCGCGTAATGTGCCTGTGCACATGGAAAATAAAGCTCCAAATCAGGGGCTTCAAAACCTCCCCGTTCAAAGGGCAGTGTAAGGGTTTCCCATTTTATTCAAGACTGTTTGCCCGCCCAGGATAGTCGTATCAATTGTGTTCTGAGCATAGTGAAAAAGTATCGCCTTAGTGAATAGGAAACATTGAGGAACAGATATAAAAATGTCATTACTATGATCACTTTCATATGGGAGCCTCGCCCCGTGAGCGCTAGGGAAAGAGACAGCCAGCGGTCAATACTTTCTGTCACACTAGTCAAGGTTTTGCTTTAGTTTGCTCTTAGGAGCTCATGTTTACCTCTATACCCAGATTTCTCAATGTTGAATCACACCATTTTAGACGCTAGTCTGGTTGGAACTCCTGAGTAGAGTCTGTTAGTGGAAAAATATTGGATTTCTCCCAGTTTATGTGTATTCCAGTTAGACCTCCACAGTAGACAAACCCGTGCAAAACTGCATTGAGACTTAACCGAGGGTCATGGAGATATATGGTCATGTCATCAGCATATAATGTTATGAAAAGATGTCTGGTGAGATATCATAGTGTGTATTGGCAGTTGTGTTGCCGAAGTTTGGAAGCTAGGGGCTCCACTGCTTGCATGAACCGCAAGGGCAACAGTGGGCACCCCTGCCTTGTGCCGCGAGTGATAGGGAAAGGTGATGAGAATGGCCCATTTATCTGCACTTCAGCCACTGGTTCAGAATATAAGAGGGAGATCTATGCTAAAAATTCCATAGGAAATCCCATGTGCCGAAAGACTGTCACCAGGTAATTCCATTCTAAGGAATTAAAAGTCTTGGTTGCATTAAGGAAGATTGCAGCAGGGGACAAATCTGGGTCAATATATTGTAGTACTATTAACAGAGTATGCAGATTATGCGATATGGACCATCCGGGAATAAATTCCGACTGGTCTGGTAAGACCAGTAATGTCATGAGGAGTCTAAGGTAACACTTTGACCAGAACTTTGGCGTAAGGGGTCGATAGGAGTCGCAGACATCTGCTCTTTTATCAGGTTTAAGTATAGTAATAATCATAGCTTCTCTCGTAGAATGTGGGGTGCTCCATTTTGTTTAGCTTCATAATAAACTTCTTTCAGTATCGGATTGAGTATGCCAATATAGGTTTTGTAAACGTCTGCAGGAAGCCTGTCAGTACCGGGGGCTATTCCCAGCTGTAGCTGTGGGATTGCTTCTCTGATCTCAACTTCCTCTATTTCTGCTGCTAGGAATTCCCTTTGCAGTTTTCCCCAACCATCCCAGTGCTACATCTTCTAGACAGTTGTCTACATCTACCGCCCCCATTCATGACATGGTGTATAATGCTTTGAAAAAAAGGGCAAGATTTCCGGGGTGTCTAGTACTGTGGTCCCCTCATCATTTCTGATCTCAGTAACATTGCTGGTAAAGCAGAGTTTGAGCCATCATAGATGCTAGTGCATGTCCCAGGCATCTCCCTCTCCCTTGGTCCTCACCTAGTCATATTTGCTTCAGTGTAGACAGTCGTGCTCCACGGTCCCTTGGAACTCCAACTGAGCGTTTCTAATCTTCCAAGTTACCCCAGGATCTTGGGAGACACCCAACTGTGTTTCTATCGCATTATATACCTTCTAAGTTGCGTAACAAGTTTCTTAGGCCAGTCATATTCCCTGCACTGTGACTTAAAGGCCTCCCAGATAGTGCCTAGGCTAGGAACTGTATCTCTGTTTCTGGTAAAGAAGTCTTTGATCTGTTGTCCTAGTTCCTCTCTAAAAGGAGTATTCAGTAGCAATAATGGAGACGGTTGTCAGTTTATCAATGGTAGGTGATGTAACTGAGGCTTCAGATCTAGCAGAACAGGGAAGTAGTCTGATTAGGTACGTGCCAAGTGGCTGGTTCCCCTGATCCAGGATCCCATCCCCCGTGACACAAGCCGATAATTCAAGCTGGACCAGTTGGCATTTACCCTGGAGTAGAAGGTGCCCTCCTTCGTCAGCATATGTAGTGTACGCCATGCATCTAGCAGTTCACCCTCCTCGATGAAATCCCGGACATCCCAGGAAGCTATGCCATGGGACGCAACGGCACCATGCATCCTGTCCAAATCAGTACTAATAGCCAAGTTGAAGTCTCCTCCCCATAGTACATAAGTAGAGCCAATGTCAACTATCTGGCCCCACAATTTATCAACAAGCATTTACAATGCAATAGGTCTTGCAATGACATTAGTTTGAGCTATTGGCATTGTAAATGGCATTGTTTTTCTTCCCTTCATGAAACATTAAGCAAATGCTGTAATGCAAAATCTTGTTGATGGGGGGGGGGGGAGAGAGAGAGGGTTCTCCTGGGCACACCCTATATGATCTGCCAGGTGTGCAGACTGTGGGAGGCAGAGGTCACATGGCTGATGCAATGAGCTACTGATACCCTAGACATCTAACTGTGGTCACTACAACCTTTCCTTAAAATATCCGAGTCTATGTTGGTACAACGTTGGAAGGATGAGGGCTGTAATACACTGGGGGACTTATATCCTGATGTTTTGTTACAAGGGAGGATGCTAGAGACTCCTTTACACTGGGTCAATAGTTATAAGATGGCTAAGATCTCGGAAACACAGCACGCGATTTGTGGTCGCCCTTCCCAGAAGTGCTGCAACATTCCAGTGCTGTGGTGACACTGCTAGACATGGCAGGAGGACACAGAGCGATAACTCATAGGGCACTGAAAGAGGAGATTCCTGCTGCAGCACTGCACATCCACGAAAAAAAGGAGGTAGTGCTAGAGGAGCTCATGACTGCAAAACACTAAGAATGGGCACATGAAGGCATGAGAACGATTAGCTACAACGCTAGATTTAAACTGATACAATACAATTACGGAGGAGAAGAATCCTTCCTTAATTATGTAACATTGTTACACACTCTGGGTCGTAAATTAAAGTCAAAGGGCCTCGATAGTTCGGATCACATGGAGGGAGGTGTGTGTACTTGACAAAGAAGTTCACAGTGCCGTACAGGGAAAGACCTGTACGGCAGAGTTGTGCACTTAAGAACCAACACTTGGATGTTCGTTGAAAAGGCAACTAAACTCTTAACCAGTCACGACCATGCATGGGAAGTGAGCAAAGCCTTGTCTGTCGGAATGAGAAGCAACTATACAGACTTAACGGGGCTTTGCGTAAAGATCATGCTGCAGAGAGTTAATGAGCACTGTCAGCGGCTTCGAGTAGTGACATAAAGGGCAGCAGAGAACTACTGCGCAAGCCAAATGAAGGTACGGTCAGGTCAGGTCAGCAATAGGCACCGCGCGCACGCACACACAAACACACACATTCCTATATACAACCGATTGCAAAGATTAACAAGCATTTACAATGCAATGGTCTCGGCATTGGTAAAGTTAGAGCTATTGGCATTGCTCATGACATTATTTTTGTTTATGTTTTTGTTTTTAAAACATTTAACCCCTTCGCTGCTGCGGACATTCCGCTGCAGCGCTGGGGGGGGCAGAGGGGCAGCGCGGTGGGTCTGTGCTCATGACGGAGCCGCTCCGTCATGAGCCACAGTTGAGCTGTGCTCATGACGGAACGGTTCCGTCATGACTCCGCCCATTTGCGTTGTCCCCCCGCACAGGCGGGGAAATAGCGCCGCGCAGGCGGAGCGGCCGCCAACAGGATTGTCATGACGGAACCGTTCCGTCATGAGCACACGGCAACCGTGGCTCATGATGGAACGGTTCCGTCATGAGCGGGGAAGGGGTTAAAGAAACGGCATTGTCATGAGCAATGCCAATAGCTCTAACTTTAACAATGCCGAGACCGTTGCATTGTAAGTCGCTTCATGCAACGGCTGTGGCTTCCGATAGCTGGGCATTGGGGGCGTGGCTTAAACGGAAAAGGGGTTGGGCCTCATATTCAATGAACAATTTTAATTTCATGTGGTAAGGAAGTCAGGAGTGTGTAAGGATGACCCTGAGAAACCAAACTTCTTACAGTACACCAGTGATGTTAGTAAGAGTTTGGTTTAGTCCGTGGCCTTATTGTAGTGTCTTGTCTTCTACAGTCTCCTTCATGGGGGCGGGGCTTGTCGGTGCGCGCGACATTTCGGTGGGCGTGGCAGGCGGCAGGGCTCGCGCTCCGGCTGACAGCAGCTACCGGCTGAGAGTCGGCGGAGAGGTGGTGGAGCTCCCGGGGGTGGCAGCAGGGACCCAAGGGTACAAACGGCGAGAGGAAAGGGCCGCCCCGGATGATGCCCCGTTGCACATAGCCACATGGCTCTGGTCACCGTGGAGAGGTCGCCTACCCCCAGCACCACCTCCAGCCCCTGCGTGTCGGTGAGTCTGATGGTAGTACGCATGCGTGGAGCTGTCACATACTGATCCATAGAGACATGCAAGGAGATACCTCTGCTATATAATGATACTTCGGTTTGGGTTGGAGGTTATATGGAAAGCCAGGCTCCCAAATATTGATCCGTTCAAATACTCTGGGTCTCAGTAATCTAGACGCCAAGTCATTTCAATGTGTAGAACCCACGCTGTCAGTTTTCAGCCATCCATAGATTTAGGCTTCACTATGTATAGTGATCATCCGGACGCACGTAGAACCCCTTATTCCTACAAGTTGGCACATCAACCTCTGCTCCCAAATATTGAATCATTAAACTGCTTGGATGACGGAGCGCGCGAGCAGCTGGAAGCAGACCTGTCACTCCTGGCAGGTAAGTGCACACCTCCTGCCTAAGCGTCGTTTTCGGATTCGAAAAGGACGGGGCCTAATGGGAATGACTGACCTCTTCTCCAGTGGCTGGCCAGCATTTACGAGGCCAGCCAATGGAGAACAGGGGAGAAGAGGGGCGGGTTCAAGCCCCTCTTCTCCAAGTCATTAAATCTCCGGACTTCCGGTCTGCCGACCGGATGGTCCCGAGACCTAAAAACACCATCTGTTTAAATAATGCGAAAAATCAACGTGCAACACACACTCATTACGCTCACCCCCATCAGATCTTAGATCGATGCTCCCAGCACAGGGTATTATAGACCCCAGAAAAAAAACAAGAAAAAATCACGGCCAGTGACCTAGTGTAATCATCAAGCAAGTCGTTAATACAGATGTATAAAAGTCAGAACTGCCTTTTAATATGCGATATTTAATTTAATATTCCATTGACACTAAGAACGTATAGACAGAGCAGCAATGATCGTCCATTGACATTAGAAACAATATGTCCAGATTAGGGGTTTGGTGAGATTAATTTCTAACTGATTAGAAAGAGTTCCGAACATGCAGGCCGGCACCGTATATGCTTTTAGGGCTCGCACCACACCATTTCGGGGTGTTCAAAAAAACGTAGAGTGCGGAGGCCCCGCCCAATGCCTGCGACAGCCTTGCTGTGCCGGGAATATAAACGCGCCCGCCTCCAAATCTGCTACGGTACTTCCCCATAGTTAAGTCCAGGCACTAAACGGTATCAGTGGGTCCCAACATGAGCACCCTGTGCTGCCCCCACTCCGTTGCTTCAAGCCCCGCCCGTTCTGGACGACGCCATACCTTTGTTGTTCATGTTGACCCGTACGCTCCCTCACTTCGTGTACTGTGCTTCTCTTTCCTGATGCTTTTTAGTTTCCTGAAACCCTCGGTATCTTTCTCTCACTTAATTCTGCTCCTTCGCTGCCTTTGTCTCTCTGCTAGGTATTTATGAAAAATTAAAAACATATCTGTTTTAAACCAATGCAATAATCATAAATGCATTAAAGAGTCTGATCATTAATATTGACGCGTATTCTATTCTAAAGATTCCCGTAGGTTGAACTTTTAAGGTTCCTTTTCCAAAATGGAGGCGTTTTTTATTTCCATCTGAGGTAGACGAGTAAGCTTATAGTCTAAAAAAAACAAGCAGCATGCGCTGCCCACCCCTCGCGCACACCGGTTCCTTGCGCATGCGCCGCTGCCATGTTTAGGTCAGGCAGCGATGCGCAAGACAAACAAAAAGTCTGAACAGTGCGGACTAAAACTGTAGTTGGTGGCCGCTGCTTCCGGACTACACAGATGTCAGTTGGGCCACTGAAAACAAAGGTAAGAAATGCAAGAACAACACTAAGCCAATGGCAAGCAGCAGGAGAAACTACCAGCTGCTTGCCAACATATAGAGATTACTTTAGGTCTCGCTGAGACAGCGCATGCAGTCTCTTCCAAGTCCCCAGAAACAAAAAAGCAAACAGTAGAAGAGTTATGTTGGGTGAGAAGATAGAATGTAAACAACCAATGCCATAGTGCATTAGCACTAGGGCTCAATGACAATTATAGATAAAGTAGGAAGTGATTTAAATAAAGAAAGTGGATCGAAAGAGAGAAGTCAGAAAAAAGAAATGTGGGTGACAACCAGTAAGAGAAAAAAGGGTAAACAAAGGGAGAAAGAAGCTATAGAAAATCAGGGATCAAAATGCGGTGGAAACTGTGGGAGGAACCACCCAGAGAGCCATGTGTAGCCTCCTCATCCAGGTGAGGTTGTCCAGAACTCGCCACCACGCACTCCAGATGCTATACATGAAGCGATTGCGCCAACAGTGGTGTGAGAGGTTTGACTCAGCCAGTTCGGAATCATTGTGTCGCTTGGTGATAACATTGTAAAAAGGCATTGTTACACTCGGCTGACAAATGTTAGTTTTGTTTCATCATGCTGAGTCATAGGTTGTACCATCCGCAGGAGTGTCAGAGCCCATCACAACACGTTGTACTAGCCCTGTTCCAATAGAGGAGATAAGAGTCTGTATCGAGGCGTCCTGTGTTCTCACGGTGAGTTTCCCTTGCCATGTTGTCTCAGAAATTCTCCTGCCTGTTGTTGGGAGTTGAATATGTGGTCCTTTCCCATGTGTGTGATGCAAATCCTTGCCGGGTACAACATGGCATGTGGGATGTTAGCTTGTCGTAGTTGCTGCTTAATAGAGATGAATTGGTGGCAGGCTTCTTGCATGGCGATGGTGAAATCAGGATATATTGCAGTGTGTTGCTTTCCAATTGCAAGCTGTGTTTGTCTCGTGACAGGCAAAGGGTTGTGTCCCTATGATCAGGCGAGGGGCAGTGCCTGGTCATTAGTGCTCTGTCGGCTCTCTCCAGTATCAGCATCTTGAAAAAAGCCTTTGCGCCAAATAGGGTGGTGAGGAGACGCTCAAGAAAATCTTCCATCTGACCAGAATTGGTAGATTCTGGGATACCTTTGATGTGTATGTAATTTCTTCGAGAGCTCACTTCCAAGTCTTCATCCTTAGCTAAGATTACTTTTAGTATCCTTTCCATGTTTAGGATTTGTTCCCCTCGAGTCGAAGTTGTTATATTCCATATAGGTACCATAATATAGGCCCCGGTAACTTTGTTACCCTTCACCTATATTCTTCCCTACATTACACTTACCACGGTTTACAGGGACTGACCTTTTACCTAGATACGACACTGCATTCAGAACACAGGTTTTCCCTAGTTCGAAATCTCATACATTATGCATGAGGATTCTTGGAAGCACAGAAGGACGTCCATCTCCTGTAAAAAAACTATGTATAAAGTTCATGCCCAAGGTCATCCTTGGACCGACATAGTAATACAGCAAGGTAGGGCCCCTGGGGAGACCTATGGGTATATATACATTACATCTTGCTAAGATAAAGCAGAGGAGACGGAGGCTTCCCAGCCGACACACTGACCAAGAGACGCTGAGGTTCCTGCATACAGACACTCCAACTCGCAGTGGTCTAACATCCCTCTCGGGGTGTCCAACTCGAGACAAGGACAGGGTCCCACAGTCTCTCACTTCAGGTAATGGGGTTGACTAAACCCTAGCGGGATTCTTGGCTTAACACATACATGCTAGGTACATCTAGTTAGGGAGGCATCGTAGGAGTACACATCTTTTTATCATGTTTTTTATATACTCAAGTGTATTCATGATTATTGCAAGATGGTAGAACTATACCATCCATTTACCTTTATAGTACTGCTAATCATTTATATCTTATACTGTCTAACAGTTATTGCAGCTCATATATTTTACACCAGAATAACAACTGTTCAATAAATTCAGCCTGTTTATTCTGTGTATCTCCCTGAGACAGACTAAGTAAGCATGAGTGACTGAGCGGAAAGTAGTATATTGTTTCCACGGTCCTGAGGGACCAGGGTTGTCATGTTCGAAGGTTTCCTGGAACTATTCTCTCCTTGGTAAGAGGAGATTCTAGTGGCACTGTGAGCTAGTTGGTACAAAAGGCCAACATACGCGGTGGGGGTGATCAGAGTTTGTCTGACACCAATCCTACAGCATATGTTGTCTAAACGTGCATATCCTGTATACTTTTTATAGGAACTACACGACAAAGTAGCATCTTCTACCGTGTATAATCTGTGTTCAGATTCTGTTATGCGGCATCTTGCTTTTCCAATTTGTGACTAATAGGGTTCATTCAGGTGTATATGCCATCCATTTTTTTATCGATGGATGTGAGACTTTGTTGCATTGTCATGAGTAAAGATTTCATATCTGACATTCTGTAGTATCATCCATGGAAATGTCTGCAGGGCCCAGGTGCGAGTTGACTTACGGACCTCAAACTGTAATTTGGAATGTCGTCAGTCTGACTTTCGCATTTCTTCTGACAGTGACCCGCTTTGGCTATTGGTACCATTTATTCTATATGGTTAAGTCTGAGACAAGCAGGTAGTGCTTCAGGCCAAGGTTCCCGATGGGCGCCTGTCCCTAGAGGTTCTGGATAGGTCTTCCTCTCGTCTTCGTCCCAGAGCGAGGACTTCAGCGACCTTAGGCACCGCCACACCTCTATGCCCATTCCAGAGGGGCACGAGGAGACCTTGGCATAGCCACCGATGTAAGTATTCACAAGTAGGATATGTCTATTTCATAGTAGTTGTGCACTTCCTGGTCGCTAAATAGTGTCCAGTTTCACCTCACACTGTTGGTGTTAATAGAGCATGGGAAAGGCAGACGGATATGGTGTCATTAGCACATCCCCTATTATGGCAAGTTGCAGCAAAGCATAGAAAAATTATGTGCCCGTCTATCAACTCATGCAAGTGAGGGTGTTCCAATGAGATTAGTTGGTATGTTCAGCGGTATAGCAAACTAGGGGCCTAGGGTAGATCAATGCTATATACTTTGAGTCTTTTGTGCAGTGAAGAGGGTCTTTCCCACAGCCTAATTTGTTCCTCAAGCCCTAAGTGATCCATGTGAACACAGGCCTGCTGCCCCTCGGGTGTAGTCAGTTGCCTGAGCCACGGGGCTCAGTAGTCAGTCAGTTTAGTGGTGGGGGGTATTTGCTCCCCTCTGCGCAGGCCCCTTTATTCACAGGTTCCAGCGATCAGCGCAGCCCCCCATTATCGGCTCCACCTCAGCCAGCAAAGATCACGTCTGATGCTGGACACAGGGCCGTTCCAGCACGCCCAGCCGCCCCCAAGCCTCCAGTTGGATAGAGGGGCCACCGATTGCCAACGGCATCACAGCCTCACCAGGCTTCACCTGAAGACGCAGTCAGTCAGGCCTCCCCGCCCCCCACAATCACCGTCTGGCGCGGGTCTTTCCCCAAGCCGATCAAGCCCCTGAGGCACTTTATTGATGCCGTTCCCCAGTGTCCAGGGCTATCACTCACGGGTTCTCATAGTCTGTATAAGGTTTTTTATACGTCTGCAGCCGCCATGTTGGCCTTGCGGTCCTGCAGCAGTCCGAGCAAGCACTCCACTCAGGCAGGTCCTTTATGTGTTGACTGTTGCCTGGAAAGCGGCTAATTAGGCTGTCCCACAATTTCTGTGGTCAGGATAGCGGTTTTTGAGATCGCTATATTGGCATATGAGGCAGGATGATGTTGGATAGCAGTCCCAGACGGCAGGAGTCTCATGTGCGTGAGGCCATCTTGCATGCCAGCTCTCTAGTGCTCCCTCACAGTCCTTTTTCTTAATTTATCTCAGTATTTCTTAAAATCTTCCCAATCTCAAGTTTTCTCAATAAAATCTTTACTATAAACTCTCAAAGTAATGATACCGGTCTCTAAGTTTATCATATATGAAATACATTTTGTAATTATGTTTTACACTTCATTTCACTAATGTCAAACTAATTCATTAGCCAATTCTTCCAATTTGTCATAAGCTTCATTAGCATATCTGGCCACTTCTTTAATAAAATATCTCATTTCATCTGTATGGTAGGTAAACAATCTATTCAAATTTTGACTTCCCCGCAAAATGTCTCCAAAGTCTATTTTCAGAATTTCAGTGCAAATCTCTTTAGGCGGCTCTACCACCACTGTTTTTTCAGATATTGTCTGTGACTGGTCCTCTTGTGCTCTAGTCCCACTCGTACCAGGCAATTTTATTATTACTAACACTTCTGATGGGTCACTTGGTAAAGCTCCAGTAAGAGCTTGAATCACTGCAGTATCTTCTTCGCCATCTCTGCCGAATCTGATAGTAGTCTAGGTCAGTTCCATCTGTCTGTGTATATAGTGGAGGTCTCAAAGCCAACAATTCATTTACAAACTTAACATAGTCACCATCTGATTCCTCATCCTTTCCTTTCTCTTTGTTCTGTTCTGTTCCGCTCACATACTATGGCTGAGAAGTTTTTAACACATCCATCATATCTCCCTTCCGATGTTTCTCTTGGCAATCTAGTCTGCTTGCCAACCAACTCATAAACTACTTCTTTATAGTTTTATGTCCTGCTCCTTCTCTGTTGCCATGTGATCCCTTTTATTGAGCGCTTCAAACTGTGTATTTCTCGGCACTGGTTCCATATCGTACATTGTTTCTCTCAGGAAATCTAATTTCTTAATATTAAAAGTACCCTCTATTAAGAACTGTAAAGCCTTTATTATACTCTGTCTATTTATTCCAATCAAGAATCCAGACACACATATAATACCCAACCTCTTCCATCAATTCATATGTTGGTGTGCCCTCACTCAGCAACTTCTGTCCCTCTTTAAGTATTCCCTCTTTCTTATGAGTAGGTTCTGTAAATACTCCACCCATGATTTACACTAAATGAAGTCAAATCAACTAAATAAGTCAAGCAAAGTCAGAATCACATAAATAAAGAGTCTCACAAAGAACCACAAATAGCAACGCAGCCCTGTCAAAGGTTAACATATCAAAGCACAAATGTGTAAAAAGGCAACGAATCAGAGCACAACTAGTGGTGACATCACACCAATCCCAGCACAGTTCTGTAGCTGAGAAACCAATCACAACACGATTTATTCATAAACCTGGAAACAAATGCAGAACCACATTAAATCACAATTAAATAAATAAACTTTTTCAGTTCACCCTAGAGAGCAAATTTAAAGCCAGTGCCTTAGTTAAAACAACAAAATAAAAACCCTTACATTTTGAATTTGAGCAATGGAAGAAAGAACCACCACAATCTAGTAATAAAACTCTCGCTAGGCAAATTCTGACCAGCAGAAATCAACCTCTGAGTTATCGTACTTCACGCCTGTACTTGGGGTATGCACAATAACACAAGTTATCCTCTTAGTAGCAGAAAGGAAAATTAATTAGTTCAGATGTGTAAGAGGCCTGTTGTTCTACACACCACAATACACAAAAATAATCTATATCATGAGATCTTGTATTTTCAACGCAGTCCATTAAGCAACTCAATCCTATTTAAATGACAAATAACTTAAAAGGAGTTTACTAATATTAATAATATATCATCAAATCAGTAGTCAACATGGCAATTGAACACACGATCATCCTCACATATCCAAACAACTCAACACAGAAGCAGAAATCCTTCATCACAATTCGTCTCAGCACGCATTCACAACCTCAGTTTCTCCCTATTCATACGTGCTCCTAGTTCATTCATGACTGTACAGAAACACAGCTTGTCATTGTACAGGAGGAGCCAGCACTGGAAGGTTGGAAAATCTCCAAACACTTCATTCTCCTCAGTATAAAATCTCAAAGAGGAGGTGCTCTAACGCTAATCATCCTCTGCTACCTACTTTGTGGGAACCAACCCCCAATAATCATCTGAACACCAATATTTTGACTACCCCAATTCCTACCAAATGAATTTGGCTCCAAAATCTCCAATAGATCTAGCGGTGAGAGATGGGTGAGATACATTTCAGCAGAGTAAAACAAAATAAACAGGGAAACACTACTAACTGAGCTCTAGACAAAAAGTGAGACAAAAATAGATTTATTAGAGATTTTTTTGTGAAAGCATAACAATGAGAAATGCCATGAAAGCTCAATTAGAGTCATACAGAATCATAAAACATAGCACTAATTAGACTGATCCAGGCAAACATTAAGAGTCAAACTCATAAGGAGTACTACTGAGAAAATCCCCATAAGAAAAATCGAAGACAAAGGACAAAGTCTCAGTTAAAATGGTAAGTGAACCAGCAGCTGTTCGCCCTTATGAAAAAATGAACAGAATGAAGCCGGCAGCACTAAAGCACAAGAGCTATTCTACACAAATAACAAATTCTATTAATAGATTCTGTGAGCTCAGCATGATATGATCATAGTTAAGGTTGCATTGGCAAATCAGAAATGTAACATTTTAAATCTTTAACACCAACCCATTTCTTAAGGTAAGAGAAATCTTCCACCTACTCCACTTCATCTGCACTCCAGAGATGATCAGCACAAAATGGATTTTTTTTCTAATAATGGCTCATAGAATCAACACATCTTCAGCGGAACGTCTAGCAGAAGTCCATGAATATGATAATTGGGGGTATATGATGGAAGCTTCATTCACAGTGCATCATTTCTAATACTATAGTTCAACTTTGAATCATTGATGTCACTCACTCGATGCTCCACAGAAGTGAGAGGAGAGATGGCTTGCAGTGAGATACTGACTGGGAAGCTAATGAGCAGGACTTAGATGAACAGAGCACCAAAGACTGCATTGCGGCGGTCTGTGAATGGCTGGCGGCGACAGGGGGACTCCGCCGGTCTTTCCTTCAACAGACAGCCAAAATCATAATCTGGCGGGCGGACCGCCAACTGTGAAGTGGGATATCAGATGCTACTTCCATAGAAGTTTACTTACTGTCGAACTAGTAATCAGGCCCTTAGTTGTAATGAAACTAAACATTAGTCTTTCACCTGAATGGAAAAAACATTAGACTTAGAAGAAGTTGTTGATGACATCTTGTTGCAAATATTTTCCTTTTTCCTCACTACTGTCATTTTTATTTTGAAATTCATCAACACCACCCTGGGCCTCCTCATTGTAGTCATCATCTGGGAAGAAAGGGATGTTCTGGTGCAGGAAAAGGTAGTGCAGCATACCGCCTAGCATTGTAATTTGGCACACCTTGTAAGGTGATTAGAGGACGGATCCACAGACAACAATATCTTACTTTCAGGAGCCCAAAAGCTGCTCCACATGTCTCCTAGCTCTACCATGTGCCTCACTAAAGAGGACTATCCCTGGCATTGGTGGATTTCTCAGATGTGGTAACAACCACAGTCAATTTGGATAAGCTGAGTCTCCTGAAAAAAACATTCACATCATGTAAGATGAACATTGAGATTGTAATTTTGAAAGAACGTCTGTACATTTCAACATATATTCAAACATAGCACTTACCAACAGGCCAGGCCCTCTGATTTCCATGTTGCGCTATTTGTTGTTGTATGCTGCTATTGCGTAGGACAAATAGATAGGGTAGTTCTAGGTAAGCGTGCACAGATGCTTAAGAGATACAGTTCAGGTATGTAAACAATTTGCACATTTATAGAATGGAAATTCTTCCGGTTGCTGTACACTTGTTCTCTGTTGTGCGGTAAAACCGAGGCACTGTGAGTCCAAAACAATGGCACCAACAACATGTGGAATGCCACCCAAAGCATAAACTTCAGCCTTCCCATTATTGATAACTTCTGCATTTCATAGAGATTTAATAAAGCTGTTCCTGTGGGTCATCATTACTGCCAGAAATTCCTGTGGGACCCACTGAATGTTGATTGCGACGTTCCATTAAAATCGCCTACTGTGTATTGGAAAGGCAGCAAATAAAAGAACCCCATTGTTTTCGGTGGGGGAGGGGTGAAATCCTACTTAAGCAGCAAGCAAAATCCTTGTCAGGGTGAAGTCACAAGCAAAGATCAAATTAACCTTAGGTTACCCCTCTGGTAGCTTGGTACGAAAGCAGTCAGACTTAATTTAGAGGAAATGTGGAAAGTATTTATGCAGTAATTCACAGAGTTATAAAGTGAAACAGGACAAGAAAAATCCCACATCAATTAAAAAAAATTGGGTAAAATGTTATACACAATTTTTTTTTATACTCAACTTTTATTGATTTTGAGGAAGCGAAAAGGAACAGTACAGCACATTTCAGTGAGCGGTTATTTCAGCAACGCATTGACATACATTACAACCCATAATCCCACATTGTTGTGTACAGGTTTAGCCAAGAAAGTGATAAGACTTTTCTACCCAATCTAGCCCAACCATTTGCTCCATACTTTGAGGTATTTGGCCGGCATTCCTCTGGCTTCATAAAGCAGCTTCTCCTGCACAGCACACCAGTCCACCCCCGGCGCCACTTGGTTATACTTGGGGGGAGGGGGGGGGACCAGATTCTTCCATGCAGCCGTGATGTCACGTTTGGCCACCATAATGGCAGTACCCAAGAATAGTTTGTCTGCTCTAGACCCGTCCAACCCATCCATGAACCCCAGGAGCATGTTCAGGGGGTTGTGCTGGACCTCACAGCCCAGGATTTCAGTAAGCTCTGCTTCTAGTGATTCCCAGTATGGGGCGAGAAGGGGACATGTCCACACCATATGGTACAAGTCTGCCGCTTCTAGCCCACAACGTGTACAAGATGGATTTAGTCTTGAGCCTGCCCTGTGAAGGCAGTCCGGAGTAAGGTAGGTGGTGTGGAGATAGTACAGTTGGACCAGGTGGAGCCTGGCTTAAGTAGTAATGGTTTTGGGAGCCAGCAAGGCATCTCTCCAGTCATCGTCCTCCAGGGAGCCCAGCCAAGTCTCCCATCGGCTTCTGAGCAAGTCCAGGGTGGTTGGCCGTTGTTGGTTGAGGAACGGTAGATTTGTGATACCCCTCCTTTTCCCAGGTTACCCACCATGGTCTGGGCTTCTAAGGGGCTGTATTCTGTAAGTGTCGAGCCATTTGGTATATGTGTGTTGAGGGAGTGGCGGAGCTGCAAATATTTAAAAAACTGTGATGGGTGGAGCAAGTGTCGGGTCTGTAGGTCTTGGAACGAGCTTATGTGATTTCCAACCCATACATTGCCTAGTTGCGAGATACCAATAAGGTCCCATCCCCGGAACCCCTCCAGTTCTCTTACATCTCTGAGCCAGGCGCCCTGCCAGAGTGAAGTTTGTTGGGTCAGTTTGTTCTCCCACCGGGTATGGCGCAGGGAAGCGTGCCATGCCAGCAGAACCACGCAAGTCACCGTAGATAGGTCCTTGGGTATTGGTCCTCCATACATCATTGCTTGAATTCGTTGGAGTTCCAGTTCTCCCAGCTCGATCCTGAATGCTGGATCCGGCCAGCCACCATTGAACCAGACATGTAAGGTGAACAGACGGGTTGCTAGGTAATATAAGTAGAGATTTGTCATTCCCATGTCCCCATCAAAGGGCGGGATCTGGCAGCGCGAGTACCACTCCAGGGGAACTCTGTAGCTAGGCTGTCCAACTCCATGAACCAAGACCAGGGAAGAAGGAACAGAGTCTTTTGGATGATGTACAGGAATCAGGGGAGAATCATCATTTAAAAAAGGGCAACTCTTCCTAATGGGTTAAGCTGCAAGATTTGGCCCTTCCGGGGATTTTCTTTGGCTTTCTTGACCAACGGGGTGATATTGCGCAACCATGCCAATTCGGGGAGTAAGGCGACTCAAATCCCTAAGTACTTGAACGACTGCCGCCTGATGGGTATAGTTGGCTGCCAGTCAAAACAGTCTCTTGATAGGTGCAGGGGTACCGGGGTCTATTTAGCGGAGTTCAGATGCAGGCCCGAGACCTGCTCAAAAGATGTGGAGCGCCTGAAGGCATCTGGGACCGGACGGGCTTCTCTCAAAATCGAGTCTCTGTCCTTGAAATTAAGGATCCTGGCGATGAGAGGCCAGTGAGGCGCAACCAGAGGAGGTTTGGGTGCCAGTGATTAGTGGGCTCATTCTACCGCAAACCATGCGGACAGTGTGTCTGCAGGCATCCATGATTTGATCCATTGCTCAACGAGAGCCACCACTTGTCCCTGTTCTGTCCCTTTGGGGAACCCCACCAGGCAGAGATTGTTGCGTTTGGACCCGTTTTCAGCATCTTCAGCCCTCTTATGCAACTCTTTGGTGTGGGTCTGAAGGTGGGCTACTTGTTCCTTAAGTCGAATCACATCATCTTCAACTGTAGAAATGTGGGATTCAGCTTTCGAAATGCGGGCCGTTGCATTCTGGAAGTCTTTCCGGAGTAGAGCCATGTCCATCCGGACTTCACCAATTTTGTTCTCTACGGAGGCCTGAAAAGAACTGATGGCTGGCAAGATTGTGGCAAGATCACCCCCGGCTAGGATGGATTTCTTAGTAGCACTGGCTGTGGGCCCAGGCTCATTTGTGGTGTATTGGTCAATCTTGGTCTGCATCACAGGTGGTTTAGGGCCTCAGTCTTTCCCATGATAGTTGATGAAGGGGGGTAGTCGCTAGCTAGAGTTATGTCCAGAGTTCGGTTGGCCTCTGTATTGGTAGCAGTGCTTGCCCTTGTCTGGTCACCCAGTGGGCGAGAAAAGGGTTATGCTGAGTCTTTTATCTGGTGGGGGGGTGTATCCTGCCCAGGCCAGGTTAGCAGGCGCTACAGGGATGGGCCCCCACTCACAAGTGGTGCTGTTCCAGTACAGTCGGCGCCCAATGGTCTGGTTTGGCACCGGGGTGGGTGTGCTCACTGGGTATAGCCGCCATGGCCCCGGGCCCTGCTTGACTCCTTGGCTGTTGGTGCGCAGGAATAACCTATCCCAGGTATGATGAGGCTGGGCTCCCAGAAGAATCAGGGCCTGGAATATCAGCTGGATATAGTGTGGGGGCCCCACCCGGTGTCCGTGTCCCCGGTGTTGAAGACCTTCATGTGAGACCTAGAGGCAGGAGCCGGGAGTGGAGTGGGCCTACTTGGAGTAGTTCCAGTGCAGACGGCGCCCACTGGTCTGGCTTGCCACAGGGGCAGGTGCGCTCACGGGGTATAGCCGCCTTGACCCCAGGCCTTGCTTCATTCCCTGGCTGTCAGTGTACGGGAGCAACTTATACCAGGTATGATGCGGGTGGGCTCCCCGAAGAATCTGGGCCTGAACGATCAGCGGATTTTGTGCTGGGGGCCCCACCCGGTGTCCGTGACGCTCGTGGTGAGGACCTTCTGAACAGACCTAGGGTCAGGAGCAGGGAGCAGGCCTACTCCAGACGACGTTGGGCACTGTCTCTCTTCTCCCCCAGATTACCTCTTCTCAAGTGGCCAGTGGATGTCAGGACCGGTCTGATACTTCCACGCACTCTGGAGTACAAGCGCCACTCGGGCCAATGCGGCCCTCTGTGCATCCAGTCCCAGTGGTCTCCGTCGGGACGTGCCGCAGGATCACCCGCTGCGGGTAGAAGGATCGGTCCGACCGGACCGGAGGTGCCCCAGCGAAGGCCACGGTTGAGAGTCCGTTTCCAGCGCCTGTCCTCGCTGAGGTAGTCTTTGGTTTGTGTCCGGGCGTTCTGGTCAGGGCCACGGGCCAGGATCTCCCATGGTGCAGGGGACTCTGCTTGTTCAGTTCGGCTACCTCGGTCGATTCTCCCCTGAGCCCCCGAATGATCATTCCCCTGTGACTGTACACGGCCCCGGGCCCGCCTCTTCAGGCCGAATACCTTGTTCGGGGTCTGGATGAGTCGCGGTGGTTATCAGGGACCCCCAATGCCTATGGAAGCCTCCGTTGAGGCACTGGGGATCTGGCAGTCTCTACCGTTAAGGCCCCAGAGGAAGACCCAGACCTCGGCTCCTCGCAGTGTCGGGCGGCGGGTTCAGTCCGCCATCTTGTCTGGGGTGCACCCCATAGACCCGGAGCAGAACAGGTTTTAGATCCGTGTTTTCCCAGTCTTGCTCGCCGCAAGAGTCCGCCGCTGATGTTGGCCGGATAAAATCCCCTCCCGAAGGGGAAAGCTATCTGCCAATGGGCCTGCAAACTTACAGCGGATGACGTAGGGGTTCGGGGCACTATTAGAGTGCGACTGCCATCTTGACGCTCCAAGCCACGACCCACAAAACACAAATCAAGATCAAAACAACAAAACTCCAATCAGTAGAACCGGAGATATGTAGTTTTATAGAATTCGGTGAAAATAACGCCAAAAAGCACAGAGCGCCAACTGTAGCTATCTGGTTGCACCAGACTGGGACAAAGTCCAAGGTTCAGGTCAACTGCAAGGGAACTCGGGTCGGCTACTGTAGGAGATTGGCATCGACTGCATAGTTGCTCCCAACTTTTTGCTGATGTTTTGACTGTTTTTTTTACTCTAGCCAGGCTGTGGCCCTGCTATCCAGGACCCCAGACTATCTGCTTCCTCTCTAAACTAATGTGAGTACCCTAGGTACATACCAATTGGATACTGAGGACACCCTATGAGCCCCTTGTAGATGGTACCCTAGGTACCCAGGGCATGGGTCCCTCAGAGGCCTACCAGGGGCTGAAGCACTCATTGTGCCACCCCTGGGACAGCCATACAAACTGACACCACCAGACCACTACTGTAGTCTGGGTAAGGTGGTTCTTGCACCCCTTACAGGGATATAGGTATCCTGTATCCCACTTAAATACAACACATGTATCCTCATAAGTCACCCCTAAGGCAGGCCTTGCTAATCCTACAAGGCAGGGTGCTGAGATATGTGTGAGGGGGAACCCCTACCTGAGTAGGGCACCTCTGCAACTTTCGTGAAAACTAATGCGTGGTTGCTTGTAGTGCAGCCATACCATATACACTTAAGCGCATTATAATCAATCGCGATAGGATGCTAACTTGAGAATGGCTGCACAGAACCATGTCGTGTTTGGTGTCAAACATCTTGGAATCATACCCTCAATCCAGTCATTGGAGAGAGGGCATGATTCCACCCTGCAAGTAGGGTGATATGGTAAAAGCGGTTGATTTTAGACACCAATTTAAAAGAGCACACGTAGTACAAAATGGATGCAACCCGCCACCCACACGATTCTGGCTGCCTGTTGCTGGGCAGAACACCAGCCACGGCAGCTGGACAATAGGGATCTTGTTGCAGGGAGGTGTCCTCACCTCCCCAGACAGACTATGTGGATTGGAACTGGGTGGGTGCACCTTAGGATGTCTTTCAAACTTGCACGTAGGCTCCTCCAGTGCCTACTTCTGCATACACCGGCTCAGACCGGTTCAGGGGCATCCTGTCCCCTGCCCTGGCGGGAAACACACAAAGGGGAGAGGGTGTAGCCACCCTTTCCCGCCTGAACTCCCATTGGTGGGCTCTGATTTAGACACTCCCCTAATCCCTGGATAAAGGTGGGTGCAGGGTCCCCAGAGCCTCAGATTAATCTTGGACGAGAACTCTGCTTTAAAGACTGCCGCTCAGCTGACAGAAGAAATCTCCCTTGGGGTAAAGGAGTTACCCTCCTGCTTGGCAGGCACCTGAAACACTGCAAGTGACCCGGTTGGAACTCCGCTGCTCCTACGGTTATCGAAGACTCCTGCCTACCCTGAGGTGGGTTCCCAAGCATCCCAGAGGCCAGTGAGTGTGCACAGCAAAGCTGAGCACCGTGGACCCCGTGGGTGCCGAGATACCCAATACCCCAGGACACCGGCCACCTCTTGCCCAGCACACGAACCCGACGAGTGGGGAAGTTGTGCTTTGGCCCATCATTGAGCCAACCTCTCAGCATCACCTGTGCCAAAGGACGACGCCCCAGCCCGCTCCGGCGACCCGTGGGCACATCTTTACGCACTCCAAATTGCTGCCTCCCGCGGTCCCTTGTCTCTCGAATGGTGGGCTCTAGCGGAGGTCAAACTTTACTTTCAAGGGCTCCCCTGGTTGCTCCAGGCCTGCTCTACAGTCTCCTTGCTGGGGACCTCGCTCAGACCTCGTGGGTCTGCACCGTAGCCGTTTCTTGATCCTTGCGTGGGTTGCGGTTGCCAAGGCTTACTGGATCCAATCCGGACACTAACACCGCAGCGGCCTTCATCCTTTGTGGGACAGTCGCCCTCCAGCAGCTGGCCTTCCTTGAAGTCTCCTGGATCCCGTGGCTGCTGATCCAAGCTACCCATCTTCAACCTGGAAACACCCGACATTGAAGGGCTCTTTCTCCTGAGGCCCCTGGTCACTGGCTGGTGACCCAGACTCTGTCCCCTCTGCTTTCAGGTCCTTTACTTCAAAATCTACATCTTCAATCTGCACGACATCAACGACGCTCCTCGCCAGCAGCAGTTCTTCACGTTTTTACATAGAAAACGAGACATCGGCCCCGACACCGAAAACGACCTATGCACCCAGCTTCCCTGGGGCAGGTAACAGTGGTACCTTGGTACTATCGTGGGTGTGGGCCCTCCAAGAGCTTAACTTAAAACTCCTGAACTTGAACTCCTGCTAGAAGTGTTTAGATTTTTGCATTTTCCAACCGCAACATTTCCCATAGGGTTTAATAGGGATCCCGACTGTAGTTTCAACACTGCACACGCTCCCCGTGGGTCCCCTTCCTCACTACCTTGGGTGGTTTCGTAAGGGGCCAGCGATCCTAAGTGCCCTAGGCACTGTCTGCAGAACTGTCATGGTTCTTATACCACTTTTTTAATATACGGTTTGGTCCCCCCCCTGGGGCCCTGTGATTCCAGTGCTATTTATTGTGATTATAAATGCTTTATTGAATTGTATCTTTACCTCCAGCCTCTCAAGAGACTAGTGGGATTTGTTCTTAGAATAAATACATATATTTTGAATATATACCTGTGTGGACTACTCTTTCATTTGGTCATTCAAGAGGTTATCCATGGTAAAACAATAAGCTTAACACTCCTTCAAGACTTAGCCTGAAGGCTGCTCTCCACAGCTACCACTAGGATAGCTTTCTTTAAAGGTTGTCTTTTTAACCTATCACCTTAAGAGTCGAATTGTACTGGTGCAAGGTGTCCCCTATAACTAGTGGACAGCATATGCCAGGCCAACTTCTCACAGCTACAAAGACCCAGTTAGGCTGCTAAACAAGAGTATCTTAAATCCTGATTGGGAAGCATTGTGAAGTTCTGCGTTGAGAAAGCGTCGCACAGCAACAACTCCTAGGAGCTGTGAAGCTGCACTGTGAGGCCCTGCGCCAAGGAGGCTGTTGACGAGGAGCTTGCGATGCAAAGTACTGCATAAAAGATGCATCGTGCACCAGCTGTTTCCGAAGGAGCTGTGGGGCTTTAGATGTGAAGTCCTGCATTGGCGTTGAGGATGACATCAACAAGAGGCTTGTTATCCTAGGACCAGTGTCGAAGATGTGTTGTGCACCAGCTCTGATGCAGAGTTTTCGGTAAGCGATGTGCCGTGATGCATCTGTTTCACTGGAACCACAGCTGCGCTGGAAGAGCACATTCAGGCCCACTTCCAAGGGCCCAGGACTGGGGTGGCACCACTTAGCAGGGCAAGACTCTCAGATGGAGGAAGCCTATTTTGCCCCTGAGACTTCTGATGAGAAAGCCAGGCCAACTGGATCTTGAGTCACTCTGGTGGTCTTGGGTTCAAGATGCAGGTCCAGTCCTTCACTTCACTACCAGGATATGTAAAACCTAAAAGAACATGTCCCACTTCTTAAATATACTGCACCCTGCCCTCTGAGTTGTGTAGTGCCTACCATTAGGGCTAACTTATATGTAATAAAAAATGAAGGTTGTGGCTTGGTAGGATGTTTATCTTCCAGGTTGAAATAGCAGTTTAAAACAGCACACTGAGACATGTTTAAAAGGGTAACTCAAGTGGATGGCACAATTAGTGCTGTAGGCCCACTAGTAGCATTTAATTTACAGGCCCTGGGTACACCGGGTGCCATTTTACTAGAAACTTACAAGTAAATTAAATATGCCAATTGGGTATAAGCCAATGCTATACTGTGTACAGGAGAGAGCACAAGCACTTTAGCACTGGTTAGCAGAGGTAAAGTGCCCACAGTCCTAACAGCAAAAACGGTTTTAGAAAACAGGAGGGTGAAGGCACAAAGTTTGGGGGTGACCTTGCAGAAAGAGCAAAGTCCAACACTGCTATTCCATATATACAACTGTTACTATTATAAATACAGAAATTAGCGTAGATCAACGTCCCCACTGAGCACTCCGTTGGGTGAACACCCTCTAACAATTGATCTGCATCATCATGCATCAAGAATCAAAAGGCAAGTAGTTGAATCCTTTTGTTCATTTATTTTAGAACGTATTCATCGACATTCAAAATTCATTGAGTACATCCGACTTCTTTTTTATAAATCCCAAAGCATTTCGGGACAGCGCCCTTCATCAGGGAATTTGTTCTGAAAATTTGTAAAACACAGCAATAATCTATGATGCAAAAAATGCAGACACTACAACACTGAAAATGTTATATGAGTGAAAAACATGAAAATGTAGAGAATAAGAACGTGGATTTTTAGTAATTAGTCATGTGTATTAGAACGAAGCTCTGTGCGATATCCGTGGTGAAGGGAAGGAAACAAAACCTTCCTCTAGTGAGTTGGAAAATAGAAATGTAGTTCATTCAATGCTCACAAAGGGAAATCATGTGAACGAAAAATGATTCAATAAAGCTATCTCCTATGGAATGGTTGAGCTGGTCAAGTTAATGTACTTATTTGTCCGTTATGCACCCCTGTGTTCATGCCAGAGTCGTCAAGCGAAAGAGCAACCATTCAGGATGAAACTAAACACCAACGTATTATATTGGTGCAGACCAATCGTGAAAACACAAGATGTATCTCCACGTGCATGTTAATGCATATTTCGCTGTGCTGATAAAGTAAAACTCTCCATGCTGCGTGCATGTATAGCGGGGCTACTGAAGTAAAACAAAGCGCTCCATGCTGCGGGAATCAAGTTTTGGACCCAACCCCACCGGCTCACTGTCTTGTGAACCACTTGCTGGCAAATGCTGTTAGCAATCATTAGGATCCATGGAGCTCGGTTTGGCACGCATTTGCCTTCTTTTACTTTCTAGTCAAAAGGGTGCGCATGCCACACTTGATAGTTCAGGCCATGGCTGGTCAAGGCTTTCATCCCCCACCTTGCCACTCTGTGCGTGCCAAGGTGGTTAGGTGGGGTTCTGTGCACGGGCGCAGCATGGCAGGATATCAGTGATCATGATGATGCCACTTGATAGTTCCTGAGCCCACCTGCTGCTGCACCAGGCACCCAGCATCATGTTTTCACCAGTCATTCCTCTTATCTCTTCTCTGGATGGCACAGGTGGGCCAAGATGCCTGAACTCTCAAGGCTGGCACCAGAGTTGGGGTCCCAGCACAGTGTCAGGTGAGTGCTCAAATACAAGTTTTTGGTTCCTGAAGTAGTGATTAAATGATAGTAAAATGATAGTTTACAAGTCAGAAAATATTTAACTGCTTTACTGAATATTTTATCATATTGTATCCTTATGTTATTGTGTTGATAATAATTAACTTCCCATTAGGCACATGAGAGAGCTTTCATATTGAAGCTTGAGCTGGGCCCAGGTCATGAAGAAGTGACCGGTTGCTATGGAAACTGGTCTGGGCCTGGCTGGGATTTTGGTTACAATAACAGAACTTTCTCTGGGTCCATCCAGCACATGCCTCAGGCCACAGATCTGGATTTAAATGCACTTTGGAGTCTAAACCTACACCATTAATTGGTGATTTCATATTTATTCCCACTAAGGTGTGAATGAATCAGTAGATAGCATGGGAAAGGCCGACACACAAACCTTACACAAAGGCCTAGTGCATAGGAAATTTGTAATAAACAGTGTGTTGGCAAACATCCGGTCCACCAAGGAGCACCAGCATAGAACATTTCCAGCCACAGTATCAAGGGAGACATTCACACAATAAAAAGTATACAGCTTACATTCACACTGCAAATACTGCATATATCATACTATATCCCATTCAGCCCAGTAGGCTCCTCGCAGCTGCCCATTACAAAGCAGGTGTCATTAGTGTGTCAGCTTTTCACACTTAATAATAAAATCACAGCTTTCTGGCAATTGCCTGGGCCCAACTATGATGCATTAGCTTAAGGTATGATCAGTTCACAAGGGCACTAGTGTCGTTTCATTTCTGGTGCTTTCCAGCAGTTTGAATATTTTCTTAGGGTTTCTCGTTACTCAAGTGAGTGTCATCTTCGATATATATACATATATACACATGAATCCTGAAACGCGTCTGGCATAAAGAAACATTTGTGAAACCTGTACTCGAATGCGGACTGTTTGCAGGTTGTGAATTAAAGCAAGTGCGATACAGCTTCGTGTGGAGTCACTCCTTGGGGCTTACCTGTATGATGGATGTATTACGGCTGTGCCCAGCCGCGGAGTGAAGCCCACCACAGTAGTGCGGGTCCGTGCGGGCTCCAACGTGTTGCTGGCAGTTACGGGACGAAGGAAGTACAGCGCCATTGCAGGGTGGTGCTGGCTTTAATGCACGGAGTTCACAACCATAAAGCGTGACAAGCTGGTTTGAGTACGTGGCTTCCACCCACTTGGACTTCATTTGAGTTTTATTATTATTGAAGTAAGAAGAGGCCGCCCCACAAGGGGAAGATAACAGCGCACTACAATGCCCAGAAAACCATGTGAATGGCCACGCCCACTGGGGGACGGCATTTGGAATATAAATTGTGCGCTTAGAGTGCTCGGACTATCTTCAAACAACGCCACTGAGGAAGGGATCTTTGTGAATCCTGAAACGCGTCTGGCATAAAGAAACATTTGTGAAACCTGTACTCGAATGCTGACTGTTTGCAGGTTGTGAATTAAAGCAAGTGCGATACAGCTTCGTGTGGAGTCACTCCTTGGGGCTTACCTGTATGATGGATGTATTACGGCTGTGCCCAGCCGTGGAGTGAAGCCCACCACAGTAGTGCGGGTCCGTGCTGGCTCCAACGTGTTGCTGGCAGTTACGGGACGAAGGAAGTACAGCGCCAGTGCAGGGTGGTGCTGGCTTTAATGCACGGAGTTCACAACCATAAAGCGTGACAAGCTGGTTTGAGTACGTGGCTTCCACCCACTTGGACTTCATTTGAGTTTTATTATTATTGAAGTAAGAAGAGGCCGCCCCACAAGGGGAAGATTACAGCGCACTACAATGCCCAGAAAACCATGTGAATGGCCACGCCCACTGGGGGACGGCATTTGGAATATAAATTGTGCGCTTAGAGTGCTCGGACTATCTTCAAACAACGCCACTGAGGAAGGGATCTTTGTGAATCCTGAAACGCATCTGGCATAAAGAAACATTTGTGAGACCTGTACTCGAATGCTGACTGTTTGCAGGTTGTGAATTAAAGCAAGTGCGATACAGCTTCGTGTGGAGTCACTCCTTGGGGCTTACCTGTATGATGGATGTATTACGGCTGTGCCCAGCCGCGGAGTGAAGCCCACCACAGTAGTGTGGGTCCGTGCGGGCTCCAACGTGTTGCTGGCAGTTACGGGACGAAGGAAGTACAGCGCCATTGCAGGGTGGTGCTGGCTTTAATGCACGGAGTTCACAACCATAAAGCGTGACAAGCTGGTTTGAGTACGTGGCTTCCACCCACTTGGACTTCATTTGAGTTTTATTATTATTGAAGTAAGAAGAGGCCGCCCCACAAGGGGAAGATTACAGCGCACTACAATGCCCAGAAAACCATGTGAATGGCCACGCCCACTGGGGGACGGCATTTGGAATATAAAGTGTGCGCTTAGAGTGCTCGGACTATCTTCAAACAACGCCACTGAGGAAGGGATCTTTGTGAATCCTGAAACGCGTCTGGCATAAAGAAACATTTGTGAAACCTGTACTCGAATGCTGACTGTTTGCAGGTTGTGAATTAAAGCAAGTGCGATACAGCTTCGCGTGGAGTCACTCCTTGGGGCTTACCTGTATGATGGATGTATTACGGCTGTGCCCAGCCGCGGAGTGAAGCCCACCACAGTAGTGCGGGTCCGTGCGGGCTCCAACATGTTGCTGGCAGTTACGGGACGAAGGAAGTACAGCGCCATTGCAGGGTGGTGCTGGCTTTAATGCACGGAGTTCAAAACCATAAAGCGTGACAAGCTGGTTTGAGTACGTGGCTTCCACCCACTTGGACTTCATTTGAGTTTTATTATTATTGAAGTAAGAAGAGGCCGCCCCACAAGGGGAAGATTACAGCGCACTACAATGCCCAGTAAACCATGTGAATGGCCACGTCCACTGGGGGACGGCATTTGGAATATAAATTGTGCGCTTAGAGGGCTCGGACTATCTTCAAACAACGCCACTGAGGAAGGGATCTTTGTGAATCCTGAAACGCGTCTGGCATAAAGAAACATTTGTGAGACCTGTACTCGAATGCTGACTGTTTGCAGGTTGTGAATTAAAGCAAGTGCGATACAGCTTCGTGTGGAGTCACTCCTTGGGGCTTACCTGTATGATGGATGTATTACGGCTGTGCCCAGCCGCGGAGTGAAGCCCACCACAGTAGTGCGGGTCTGTGCGGGCTCCAACGTGTTGCTGGCAGTTACGGGACGAAGGAAGTACAGCGCCATTGCAGGGTGGTGCTGGCTTTAATGCACGGAGTTCACAACCATAAAGCGTGACAAGCTGGTTTGAGTACGTGGCTTCCACCCACTTGGACTTCATTTGAGTTTTATTATTATTGAAGTAAGAAGAGGCCGCCCCACAAGGGGAAGATTACAGCGCACTACAATGCCCAGAAAACCATGTGAATGGCCACGCCCACTGGGGGACGGCATTTGGAATATAAATTGTGCGCTTAGAGTGCTCGGACTATCTTCAAACAACGCCACTGAGGAAGGGATCTTTGTGAATCCTGAAACGCGTCTGGCATAAAGAAACATTTGTGAGACCTGTACTCGAATGCTGACTGTTTGCAGGTTGTGAATTAAAGCAAGTGCGATACAGCTTCGTGTGGAGTCACTCCTTGGGGCTTACCTGTATGATGGATGTATTACAGCTGTGCCCAGCCGCGGATGAAGCCCACCACAGTAGTGCGGGTCCGTGCGGGCTCCAACGTGTTGCTGGCAGTTACGGGACGAAGGAAGTACAGCGCCATTGCAGGGTGGTGCTGGCTTTAATGCACGGAGTTCACAACCATAAAGCGTGACAAGCTGGTTTGAGTACGTGGCTTCCACCCACTTGGACTTCATTTGAGTTTTATAATTATTGAAGTAAGAAGAGGCCGCCCCACAAGGGGAAGATTACAGCGCACTACAATGCCCAGAAAACCATGTGAATGGCCACGCCCACTGGGGCACGGCATTTGGAATATAAATTGTGCGCTTAGAGTGCTCGGACTATCTTCAAACAAGACTCTGTCCACTTATTTTACATTTCCGGTTTTAGACACGCCCCCTGCTGAACGATTCCGCCGGTATATCTGTTACGGCACTTAACCGGCCGTCAGTATTCCCGGGTCGAGCGGCGCATGGGTAGGTTTATACCCCCTACTGGCAACAACCTCCGAGTGAGTATAGCAGCGTTTCTGCGCGGCCGCTTGTGAACAACTGATCAGGTGAGTTGTTTCGTTGTGATTTCTACTTCTGTTGGTACTTCTGCCACTGGTCATATCCCCGCAGTCGCACTGACAGATCCGAAGTGGACGCGACTTTGCCAGTGCTTGCCTTAATTTTGGTAATTACCTCCGCTTTTGACTAGTGAGCCACTCGGGCCTTTCACTGTATGCAGTTTCTCGCATCTCGCTCGCCACTCAGGGAGAGCAGGCGGGGCTGTGGTTCCTATCTACCATACACGGCAGCCTCGTACTTGCCGGTATCGCACTATTAAGGGCGAGCGAGTGTGTGTGATTGTATACCTGGTTTCCATGGTCACGCGGCTACATTTGGCTGATACCTTCAGTGGCTTGGCATGTGCAATTTCTGCATCTCCTTCTGTCTTTTAAAGTTCGCTCTGTGGCGCTATTAGACCATTGATTACCTCCGGTGCTCTGAGAATCACGGCACTGCAGCTCATGTGACAGGGACACACGTGGGCTTCTGAATCGATTTCTGCTGATAATTATTGTCGGTTGTGCTGTTGTTTTCCCTCATTACCTTGTTTCCTATTAGAACACTAGAATCTTGGTGTCCAGGTGGCGCCACGGCCACGGATAGGAGCATGGTACTACACCATCTTGGGTGAGTTTCCCATTAGTGCAACTTTGTAATACCTTTAGGCACTTTATCCTAGTTTCCATTAGGATACCACGACCTTTCCAGCCTTCTGTTTTAGTTTTAGTTGTTTTTAATTGATTTTTTTAAATCACTAGCTATAGGAGCACCACCACTCACTGTATAGAAACATTGACACATGGTGTTTAAGGACTTCAGATTGGACCGTCTAGTCATTTTGGGGTTTAGCACCACTTTGTGTCGTACACCTGTACAGTAATCACTCACTTCGCTCATTGCCTTTGCTTGGGATACCTGACTTACAGTCTCCTTTCCTTTTAGGTTTCCCGAGGCATATGGTGAGACCGTTCCCATTGAACAGGTAGTAAGTAACTATTGTACGTACTGCCTGGTGTAGATTCTTGACAGCTTTTTTAGGTCCTGAGGAATTGCCACGGATCACTAGGACCACTTGGCAAGAAACATGTCGACCAGCACAGATGAGCCTAGCCAAGCTGAATCATAACATCAGCTAGCTGCCATTCTGTTTTCACATTTTTATTCAGGTAGAGAGCCACTCCCAATAAAATTATTTTTTGGACCCTCTAACCTGTTTTAATTCACTTCCCTGCACTCACATCTACACTGCTAGGTCCCTCTCACACACACTGCATCATACGGCCAGGAACTGAAGATCTCCGCCAAAGAGCCCCTTTTTAGGGTGCCCGTCGGGCATTGCAGCGCCGGCCCGACGAGGAGCAGGTCCATATGATGAAGCATGACACCTAGCTTGCTGGGTGTGTGAGGACCCTAGTTCCGAATAGAGGAATTCCTCTTTCTCACGGTCTCTCCTTTCCCTTCACTTCTCTTTTTTGAGGAACCGCATACTTTTTCTTTTTCAAATATCTTCAAACAACGCCACTGAGGAAGGGATCTTTGTGAATCCTGAAACGCGTCTGGCATAAAGAAACATTTGTGAAACCTGTACTCGAATGCTGACTGTTTGCAGGTTGTGAATTAAAGCAAGTGCGATACAGCTTCGTGTGGAGTCACTCCTTGGGGCTTACCTGTATGATGGATGTATTACGGCTGTGCCCAGCCGCGGAGTGAAGCCCACCACAGTAGTGTGGGTCCGTGCGGGCTCCAACGTGTTGCTGGCAGTTACGGGACGAAGGAAGTACAGCGCCATTGCAGGGTGGTGCTGGCTTTAATGCACGGAGTTCACAACCATAAAGCGTGACAAGCTGGTTTGAGTACGTGGCTTCCACCCACATGGACTTCATTTGAGTTTTATTATTATTGAAGTAAGAAGAGGCCGCCCCACAAGGGGAAGATTACAGCGCACTACAATGCCCAGTAAACCATGTGAATGGCCACGTCCACTGGGGGACGGCATTTGGAATATAAATTGTGCGCTTAGAGGGCTCGGACTATCTTCAAACAACGCCACTGAGGAAGGGATCTTTGTGAATCCTGAAACGTGTCTGGCATAAAGAAACATTTGTGAAACCTGTACTCGAATGCTGACTGTTTGCAGGTTGTGAATTAAAGCAAGTGCGATACAGCTTTGTGTGGAGTCACTCCTTGGGGCTTACCTGTATGATGGATGTATTACAGCTGTGCCCAGCCACGGATGAAGCCCACCACAGTAGTGCGGGTCCGTGCGGGCTCCAACGTGTTGCTGGCAGTTACGGGACGAAGGAAGTACAGCGCCATTGCAGGGTGGTGCTGGCTTTAATGCACGGAGTTCACAACCATAAAGCGTGACAAGCTGGTTTGAGTACGTGGCTTCCACCCACTTGGACATCATTTGAGTTTTATTATTATTGAAGTAAGAAGAGGCCGCCCCACAAGGGGAAGATTACAGCGCACTACAATGTCCAGAAAACCATGTGAATGGCCACGCCCACTGGGGGACGGCATTTGGAATATAAATTGTGCGCTTAGAGTGCTCGGACTATCTTCAAACAACGCCACTGAGGAAGGGATCTTTGTGAATCCTGAAACGCGTCTGGCATAAAGAAACATTTGTGAAACCTGTACTCGAATGCTGACTGTTTGCAGGTTGTGAATTAAAGCAAGTGCGATACAGCTTCGTGTGGAATCACTCCTTGGGGCTTACCTGTATGATGGATGTATTACGGCTGTGCCCAGCCGCGGAGTGAAGCCCACCACAGTAGTGCGGGTCCGTGCGGGCTCCAACGTGTTGCTGGCAGTTACGGGACGAAGGAAGTACAGCGCCATTGCAGGGTGGTGCTGGCTTTAATGCACGGAGTTCAAAACCATAAAGCGTGACAAGCTGGTTTGAGTACGTGGCTTCCACCCACTTGGACTTCATTTGAGTTTTATTATTATCGAAGTAAGAAGAGGCCGCCCCACAAGGGGAAGATTACAGCGCACTACAATGCCCAGAAAACCATGTGAATGGCCACGCCCACTGGGGCACGGCATTTGGAATATAAATTGTGCGCTTAGAGTGCTCGGACTATCTTCAAACAACGCCACTGAGGAAGGGATCTTTGTGAATCCTGAAACGCGTCTGGCATAAAGAAACATTTGTGAAACCTGTACTCGAATGCTGACTGTTTGCAGGTTGTGAATTAAAGCAAGTGCGATACAGCTTCGTGTGGAGTCACTCCTTGGGGCTTACCTGTATGATGGATGTATTACGGCTGTGCCCAGCCGCGGAGTGAAGCCCACCACAGTAGTGCGGGTCCGTGCGGGCTCCAACGTGTTGCTGGCAGTTACGGGACGAAGGAAGTACAGCGCCATTGCAGGGTGGTGCTGGCTTTAATGCACGGAGTTCACAACCATAAAGCGTGACAAGCTGGTTTGAGTACGTGGCTTCCACCCACTTGGACTTCATTTGAGTTTTATTATTATTGAAGTAAGAAGAGGCCGCCCCGCAAGGGGAAGATTACAGCGCACTACAATGCCCAGAAAACCATGTGAATGGCCACGCCCACTGGGGGACGGCATTTGGAATATAAATTGTGCGCTTAGAGTGCTCGGACTATCTTCAAACAACGCCACTGAGGAAGGGATCTTTGTGAATCCTGAAACGCGTCTGGCATAAAGAAACATTTGTGAAACCTGTACTCGAATGCTGACTGTTTGCAGGTTGTGAATTAAAGCAAGTGCGATACAGCTTCGTGTGGAGTCACTCCTTGGGGCTTACCTGTATGATGGATGTATTACGGCTGTGTCCAGCCGCGGAGTGAAGCCCACCACAGTAGTGCGGGTCCGTGCGGGCTCCAACGTGTTGCTGGCAGTTACGGGACGAAGGAAGTACAGCGCCATTGCAGGGTGGTGCTGGCTTTAATGCACGGAGTTCACAACCATAAAGCGTGACAAGCTGGTTTGAGTACGTGGCTTCCACCCACTTGGACTTCATTTGAGTTTTATTATTATTGAAGTAAGAAGAGGCCGCCCCACAAGGGGAAGATTACAGCGCACTACAATGCCCAGAAAACCATGTGAATGGCCACGCCCACTGGGGGACGGCATTTGGAATATAAATTGTGCGCTTAGAGTGCTCGGACTATCTTCAAACAACGCCAATGAGGAAGGGATCTTTGTGAATCCTGAAACGTGTCTGGCATAAAGAAACATTTGTGAAACCTGTACTCGAATGCTGACTGTTTGCAGGTTGTGAATTAAAGCAAGTGCGATACAGCTTTGTGTGGAGTCACTCCTTGGGGCTTACCTGTATGATGGATGTATTACGGCTGTGCCCAGCCGCGGAGTGAAGCCCACCACAGTAGTGCGGGTCCGTGCGGGCTCCAACGTGTTGCTGGCAGTTACGGGACGAAGGAAGTACAGCGCCATTGCAGGGTGGTGCTGGCTTTAATGCACGGAGTTCACAACCATAAAGCGTGACAAGCTGGTTTGAGTACGTGGCTTCCACCCACTTGGACTTCATTTGAGTTTTATTACTATTGAAGTAAGAAGAGGCCGCCCCACAAGGGGAAGATTACAGCGCACTACAATGCCCAGAAAACCATGTGAATGGCCACGCCCACTGGGGCACGGCATTTGGAATATAAATTGTGCGCTTAGAGTGCTCGGACTATCTTCAAACAACGCCACTGAGGAAGGGATCTTTGTGAATCCTGAAACGCGTCTGGCATAAAGAAACATTTGTGAAACCTGTACTCGAATGCTGACTGTTTGCAGGTTGTGAATTAAAGCAAGTGCGATACAGCTTCGTGTGGAGTCACTCCTTGGGGCTTACCTGTATGATGGATGTATTACGGCTGTGCCCAGCCGTGGAGTGAAGCCCACCACAGTAGTGCGGGTCCGTGCTGGCTCCAACGTGTTGCTGGCAGTTACGGGACGAAGGAAGTACAGCGCCAGTGCAGGGTGGTGCTGGCTTTAATGCACGGAGTTCACAACCATAAAGCGTGACAAGCTGGTTTGAGTACGTGGCTTCCACCCACTTGGACTTCATTTGAGTTTTATTATTATTGAAGTAAGAAGAGGCCGCCCCACAAGGGGAAGATTACAGTGCACTACAATGCCCAGAAAACCATGTGAATGGCCACGCCCACTGGGGGACGGCATTTGGAATATAAATTGTGCGCTTAGAGTGCTCGGACTATCTTCAAACAACGCCACTGAGGAAGGGATCTTTGTGAATCCTGAAACGCATCTGGCATAAAGAAACATTTGTGAGACCTGTACTCGAATGCTGACTGTTTGCAGGTTGTGAATTAAAGCAAGTGCGATACAGCTTCGTGTGGAGTCACTCCTTGGGGCTTACCTGTATGATGGATGTATTACGGCTGTGCCCAGCCGCGGAGTGAAGCCCACCACAGTAGTGTGGGTCCGTGCGGGCTCCAACGTGTTGCTGGCAGTTACGGGACGAAGGAAGTACAGCGCCATTGCAGGGTGGTGCTGGCTTTAATGCACGGAGTTCACAACCATAAAGCGTGACAAGCTGGTTTGAGTACGTGGCTTCCACCCACTTGGACTTCATTTGAGTTTTATTATTATTGAAGTAAGAAGAGGCCGCCCCACAAGGGGAAGATTACAGCGCACTACATATACATATATATATATATCCAACAAAAAGAGTGTCCACTCGGAAAGGGCCTCCTTGATTGTATATTTTCTTTATTGCAGGTGCAGCTTGATCGGCAAAACACATGGAACCTTCAAATAGAGCCTAACGCGTTTCGGGCGTGCAACGCCCTCGGTCACAGGCTGATAACATGCAAATGTCACAGTCAATGTTCCCCAGTCACTTTATCTCGCTTTGAAACGATGCTCCGCCCCATTGCAGAGCCGCTGTGCATCATGCTATATGCAGTGCTGAGTTGTCTTACCACAGTGGGTTTTCGTGTGACTTGCCAATGAATGTTAAAATCTTACCCTCGTGGGTTGGAAACCTTTAGTTTATGCCCATGAAGCTGCCAGTACACCCCTTGCAGCAGAAATAAACCACCGAGTCCTTTGCTGACTTAACAATTCTGTCAGCGGATCCGCTGCTGTGCGGCGGGCAGTTTCCACGGCCAGACGGACCGCCATAAATCCAACAAAAAGAGTGTCCACTCGGAAAGCGCCTCCTTGATGGTATATTTTTCTTTATTGCAGGTGCAGCTTGATCGGCAAAACACATGGAACCTTCAAATAGAGCCTAACGCGTTTCGGGCGTGCAACGCCCTTGGTCACAGGCTGATAACAGGCAAATGTCACAGTCAATGTTCCCCAGTCACTTTATCTCGCTTTAAAAAGATGCTCCGCCCCATTGCAGAGCTGCTGTGCATCATGGTATATGCAGTGCTGAGTTGTCTTACCACAGTGGGTTTTCGTGTGACTTGCCAATGAATGTTAAAATCTTACCCTCGTGGGTTGGAAACCTTTAGTTTATGACGGTGTGCATCATGGTATATGCAGTGCTGAGTCCGGCCGTGGAAACTGCCCGCCGCACAGCAGCGGATCCGCTGACAGAATTGTTAAGTCAGCAAAGGACTCAGTGGTTTATTTCTGCTGCAAGGGGTGTATTGGCAGCTTCATGGGCATAAACTAAAGGTTTCCAACCCACGAGGGTAAGATTTTAACATTCATTGGCAAGTCACACGAAAACCCACTGTGGTAAGACAACTCAGCACTGCATATACCATGATGCACAGCGGCTCTGCAATGGGGCGGAGCATCGTTTCAAAGCGAGATAAAGTGAATTTGAGAAATGCTCAACCCAAGTCTCAGGCATAATTGCCGCATCAATTTTGCCCCTGTTGTCAGGGCTCGACAAATCCACTCGCCCGCTCGCATTTGCAAGGTAGAATTAATGAGGACGAGCTATTTTTAGGTCCTACTCGCCCTTTCTGGCGAGTAGGAAAACAAACTAACTTTTGTCCTCTGTCTTTAAAAACGGAGCAAATGTGACAAGATAACAAGATTTAAAGGCATTTTTATTGCTCACAAAGCGAATGAGCAATTGTCAAGAATTCCTGTCATGCGAGGGGAGGAAAACGGTAACCAGCGTAAACGGACTACATCTCCCAGGATGCTTAGCGGTTGAGAGGTTATGTAAACAGGAGAGCTGTTACATAACTCAAGGAAAACACGCCCTTATGTAAACAGGAGAGCTGTTACATAACTCAAGGGAAAACACGCCCTTATGTAAACAGGAGAGCTGTTACATAACTCAAGGGAAAACACGCCCTTATGTAAACAGGAGAGCTGTTACATAACTCAAGGAAAACACGCCCTATAAAGGGAGGAACCGGGAGGTACAAGGCTGTCGGATATTGTGTTTACACCGACGTACCTGCTTCGTGAAGAGCAGTGTTCCGGAGTGGTGCTCCAGTAAGGCAAGAACGGAGGTAGGTCGAGTCGTTACTCCCTGGGCCGTGTCTTGCCCCATCATCACCTGTGAAGGACCCGGAAGCTCTACCGGTCAACCATTGAGCTTCGCTTTTTGACTCGGCTGAGTCAAAGCGCAGTGGCGCTTTTGCTGGTTGGAGTCGTAACTCCCAGCCCGACCAGAGATACAGGGACTGCCAGCTGTAACGCACACCAGGAGGTGTTTGCCGCGTTACAGACTCGGAAGTCCACAGGATCGATCGAGCGGCTGCTCTCGGTTCAGTCTTCTTGCATTTGATTGGGGTATCGGTGACGCATCACCAGGAGGTGACTCCGCGTCCCGGTGCAGTCTGAGGAAGAGGTTGAGCGGCTGCTCCCTTCAGGTAGAGACCCCGGCTGGGTGTTTCCCTGACTCCTCGATTCTCCCCAACACTCGTCGTGCCCCTCACAGCCTACCGATTGGTATTGTCGGCCATTTCATTTCTGCCCTCTGTTGGCATACGCCGGGATCGGCGTATATGCAGAGGACGGTTAGGACCATCCGTGCTGTGGGCTGGTAACGTACTTAGCCTGGAGGATTCCAGTGACTATAACTTTTGTTTATTCGTTGTATTGTTTTTGCCTTCATTAAAATAACTAACCCTTCACAAGTGGTTGCGTCCTCATTATCGTGTCTGTTAAACGATCCTGAGACGTTCAGGGCGTTACAAAATATCCGACCGTAATAACACTAACTGTCTCCCGGTCGATAACAGACATGGCAACACTTGATGATGTGCTGGCTGCTTTAGCGACCGTGCAAGTTGAAGTGGCTGCCTCTAGGCAAGAAACAGCCGATGTAAAAGCCAGACTGGATGCTATCCAATTGGACCCGCTCACGCCCAGCACCTCCCTCACGAACCAGACCCCTGCGGTAGTAGTGGAAATGCCGGTAGCCATCCCCTTGGCAACACCAGAGAGGTACAGTGGGGATCCTAACACAGTGCAGGTATTCCTCACACAAGTGGCGCTACATTTATCGTGCAAACCAAAGGCGTTCCCCACGAGTCAGGCTCGTGTGGCTTTCCTTATTTCCTATTTGGCTGGAAACGCGGCACAATGGGCCGTACCTCTGGTGAGCAGGGACGACCCCATCTTATGTGATTGGGGTGCTTTTCGCGAGGAATTCCTGAAGGTATTCGACAGAAGGGCTGACTCGTACACGGCGGACCGTGAAATGCTTGAGTTGAGACAGGGATCCAACGACCTGGTGCAGTATCTCAACGCGTTCCGACGGCTAGTTGCGGAAACCAAGTGGCCTGTTGCTAAACAGACGGCGCTCTTCCATCACGGGCTGTGCGATGAGCTCAAAGACGCCGTGGCTCATATTGACCCTCAACCCAAGACATGTGAGGGCCTTATCAACCTGGTATTACGGCTGGAACATAGGCTGAGTGAAAGAAAAGGGGATCATGGGAGAAAAGGAAAATCCCTTCCATCCTATGTGACGGTGGGAAGTCCTGAAACTTCCACCGCATCCAAGGGAGAACTCATGGACATCGGCGCAATACGAGCGAGCCTCACAGCCACGGAGAAAGAGTCACGCCGTAAACAAGGATTGTGCCTATATTGTGGCAAAAAAGGCCACTACGTACGTGAATGCCCTGCCAAACCGAAGACGTCACGTTCACGGGCCAACCGGTCGGTAACAGCTGTGGTGGACATACCGGCGGAAAACTAGAGGACTCCCAGACCAAAGAAGGGGCATCTCGGAGTCACTCATCCATCCCTTCACTCTCCAACTCGGTCACTAAGGGACACCGACACCTGTTTCTCACGGTGCACGTGGGAGTGCATGACCAGTGGATACCCGTTGTGGCCATGGTGGATTCAGGGGCCACTGGCATGTTTATGGACCACAACGAGGCATGCAGGCTAGGGCTAGTGCTTCTTCCCAAAGCTGTACCCGAAGACGTCTATGCTGTAGACGGAAGGCGATTGGTGACGGGGCCCATCGGGCAGCACACGGGGGTCCTTCCGATGAGATATGGGAGGAACCATTTGGAACAAATCGATTTTAACATCATCCGAGCGCCCCAATATGGCGTCATATTGGGATTGCCGTGGCTACAGAAACACAACCCCTCTGTGGATTGGCCAACACATCGCGTCGAAATGACGTCACCGTATTGCATCCTGCATTGTGGAATAAGAACGGAATCCCTTGACGCAGATGAGAGCGGGAGTCAGACGGTGGCTACAGCGGCAGAAAAAGATGTGGCTCTCCCCCAGGCTTATCACAGTTTTGAGGATGTATTTGATGAGGTGAAGGCGGAAGTGCTACCACCACATAGACAGTTTGACTGCCAGATCGACCTGGTGCCAGGGGCCAGCGTTGCCAGCGGCAGGCTGTATGCCCTGACGGAGCCTGAAAACGTGCATCTCCGGGGGTACCTGGATAAACTCCTCAAGCTAGGATTCATCCGCCCGTCCAAGTCTCCGGCCGCCTCGCCACTCTTCTTCATCCCGAAAGCTAATGGGGAGCTGAGAGCCTGTGTGGACTTTAGGGCATTGAATGCGATAACCATAAAGAATCGGTACCCCTTGCCTCTCATCAGTGTACTGCTCGAACAGGTCAAGAAAGCTCGTATCTACACCAAGTTGGATTTGAAAGGGGCATACCATCTGGTGCGCATGAGGGACGGAGACGAGTGGAAGACCGCCTTTAAGACCAGGTTCGGCCTTTTTGAGTACCTCGTCATGCCGTTCGGTCTGTGCAACGCCCCGGCAGCCTTTCAGTACTTTTTGAATGAGGTATTCAGAGAGGAGTTGGATATCTACGTGGTCGTATATATCGACGACATCCTCATCTACTCGTCCAGTGTGGAGGAGCACGTACACCACGTCAAAGCTGTGCTCCAAAAGCTGAGGGAAAACAAGCTGTTTTGTAAACTCAGCAAGTGTGACTTCCACGTCACGTCCGTGGAATTCCTCGGAGTGATGCTGAGTCCAGAGGGACAGGAGATGGCAGAACGAAAGATCAAGGCGGTGAAAGAATGGCCGGTGCCCCAAAGCGTGAAGGACGTCCAAAGTTTCATTGGCTTCGCCAACTTTTACAGGCGGTTTATAGATGGATTTTCAGGATTGGTGGCCCCAATCACACAGCTACTGAGGAAGTCCAAGGAGTTTGTCTGGTCCCCTGAAGCGAACACAGCCTTTGAGGCCCTGAAAAGCGCCTTTGGTAAGGCGCCGGTGTTGGCTCACCCCGATCCGGATCTCCCCTACGTGGTGGAAGCGGACGCTTCGGATGTGGCGCTGGGGGCTATCTTGTCCCAACGCAACCACGACACAGGGGTGCTTCATCCCGTTGCGTACATGTCCCGCAAACTCAACGACGCCAAACGCAACTACCATATTGCGGAGAAGGAGCTTCTCGCAATCAAGGACGCCTTCACCGAATGGAGGCATTGGTTGATGGGGGCAAGACATGTGGTATCGGTGTACACGGACCATCGGAATCTACAGTTCATGACGGCCACAAGACACCTTTCTCCCAGGCAGCTACGGTGGATGATCTTCTTTGCGGGGTTCAACTTCCGCATCACATATCGGCCGGGGACGGAAAACCGGAAGGCGGACGCCCTGTCCCGTCAAACTGCAGTTAAGGAACCATTGCCTGCGACCGAGCGTTCCATCATTTCCCCGAGGATGGTATTGGGGGTTATCCAACCGGATACTTTCCTGAGGGGAATAAAGAGAGGGATCAGGTCATTCGCATGGCGGAGGTGGCTCCTCAGTCACAGAGAATGGCAGCTGAAGGACGGGATACCCCTGAAGGGCAGGTGCCTGTTGATACCCACGCCTAGGCTAAGGAAACAAGCATTCATCTGGTGCCATGACTCTCCATGCGCAGGTCATTTGGGCTTTGAAAAAACGGTGGCTAGCATGGGACGGCATTTCTGGTGGCCAACCATGAGAGTGGATGTCAGGAGGTGGGGACAGGAGTGTCCTACGTGTGCTACCATGAAGGCCGACCATGGCCGAACCCAAGGGCTCTTACATCCACTTCCGACCCCGGATAGACCATGGGATAGCATATCACTGGACTTCGTGGTGGGCCTACCGGTAGACCAGGGGATGACGGCAATACTGGTGGTGGTGGATTACTTGACGAAAATGGGGCACTTCATCCCCTGCAAGAGAGTCCCTACGGCCGGGGAATTGGCGTCACTACTCCTAAAGAATGTGGTACGACTGCATGGATTACCTGGGGTGATCGTGTCGGACCGGGGGTCGCAGTTTACTGCGCAATTCTGGAAGACTTGGTGCACTGCGCTGCATGTTAAGACCGCCCTGTCCACCAGCTACCACCCTCAAACGGACGGCCAAACCGAGCGCCTGAACCAAACGCTCAAACAGTATCTGCGATGTTTTGTGGACCAGGGCAGGGAAGAATGGGTCGACTTGCTATGGGTTGCAGAGATAGCCTATAACAACGCCACTCACAGCTCCACACAGTCATCTCCGTTCTATAGCAACTATGGCCAACATCCCAGGTTCTTGCCATTTCTACATCCGTTCAGAGAGGACAGGATTCCCGCCACAGCGGACAGGGTGGCACACATAAAAGACACGTTGATGCGCTCAAGGGCTGTCCTAATAGAGGCCAAGAGACGATACAAGGCTGCGGCCGACAGGAAGAGAAGGCCCGGGCCACTGTACCGCACTGGAGACTACGTCTGGATATCCACAAGAAACATGAGGTTTCGAAAGAACAGTGTGTTCCATCCCAAGTACATGGGCCCATATCGCATTACCAAGTGTATGGGTCCCGTGAACGTGAAGGTGTGCTTGCCCCAGTCATTGCGGATACACCCTGTCTTTCATGTATCATTGCTCAAACCAGCACCCTCCAAGCCGTCTGGGACACCTAGGCCGGTATGCGTGGAGTCGGAGGTGGAGTATGAAGTGTCGGGCATACGGGCGTCCAAATGGCGCAGGGGGAAGCTGTGGTACCTGGTTGCGTGGAAAGGCTATGGCCCGGAGGAGCAATCATGGGAACCGGCTGAAGGGGTTCATGCTCCGCGCTTGGTCTCCTTGTTCCATCGGCGTTTTCCTGCCAGCGCTGGACCCGTGGGGAGCCGCTGAGAGGGAGGATGTACTGTCAAGAATTCCTGTCATGCGAGGGGAGGAAAACGGTAACCAGCGTAAACGGACTACATCTCCCAGGATGCTTAGCGGTTGAGAGGTTATGTAAACAGGAGAGCTGTTACATAACTCAAGGAAAACACGCCCTTATGTAAACAGGAGAGCTGTTACATAACTCAAGGGAAAACACGCCCTTATGTAAACAGGAGAGTTGTTACATAACTCAAGGGAAAACACGCCCTTATGTAAACAGGAGAGCTGTTACATAACTCAAGGAAAACACGCCCTATAAAGGGAGGAACCGGGAGGTACAAGGCTGTCGGATATTGTGTTTACACCGACGTACCTGCTTCGTGAAGAGCAGTGTTCCGGAGTGGTGCTCCAGTAAGGCAAGAACGGAGGTAGGTCGAGTCGTTACTCCCTGGGCCGTGTCTTGCCCCATCATCACCTGTGAAGGACCCGGAAGCTCTACCGGTCAACCATTGAGCTTCGCTTTTTGACTCGGCTGAGTCAAAGCGCAGTGGCGCTTTTGCTGGTTGGAGTCGTAACTCCCAGCCCGACCAGAGATACAGGGACTGCCAGCTGTAACGCACACCAGGAGGTGTTTGCCGCGTTACAGACTCGGAAGTCCACAGGATCGATCGAGCGGCTGCTCTCGGTTCAGTCTTCTTGCATTTGATTGGGGTATCGGTGACGCATCACCAGGAGGTGACTCCGCGTCCCGGTGCAGTCTGAGGAAGAGGTTGAGCGGCTGCTCCCTTCAGGTAGAGACCCCGGCTGGGTGTTTCCCTGACTCCTCGATTCTCCCCAACACTCGTCGTGCCCCTCACAGCCTACCGATTGGCATTGTCGGCCATTTCATTTCTGCCCTCTGTTGGCATACGCCGGGATCGGCGTATATGCAGAGGACGGTTAGGACCATCCGTGCTGTGGGCTGGTAACGTACTTAGCCTGGAGGATTCCAGTGACTATAACTTTTGTTTATTCGTTGTATTGTTTTTGCCTTCATTAAAATAACTAACCCTTCACAAGTGGTTGCGTCCTCATTATCGTGTCTGTTAAACGATCCTGAGACGTTCAGGGCGTTACAGCAATAAAGATGCCTTTAAATCTTGTTAACTTGTCACATTTGCTCCGCTTTCAGAGACGGAGGTCAAGTAGGTTGCAGTTAGGTCGAGGAGGTTTTTCAAGGTACTAGACCTGCAGGACTAGCACCGTTTTTTGGATTTTTCGAGCCCTGCCTGTTGTTCGCATTGAAATAATCCTGGTTAACAGTTTGTCAGAAGACTTTAGAGTCTTTGGTCTGGCAGGCTATGTGCAGTTGTCCCCAAGCTTCCTGTCTAATTTCTAGCTTGCGTTTCTGTAAGGCCTGCTTATAATCAAGGCGTAACTGTTTTACCTCTGTTGGATATCGGGGATTTATTTTCAATGTCTTAATTAATTTGTTATGACAACGTGTGCAGTCGGCATTAAACCATCTTTTGTTGTTCCGTGCGCTAGGCTTGAAGTTCTTAGTTAAAGTGGCATTTACAGTCTGAATTATTGCCATGAAAGATGTTACCATAACTGATGGATTTATAGTATCTTCCAAGCAAGCTAGAACATGAGTCAAGTTTGCTGTTATGATTTGATGTAAAACCCGTTTAGGATTAATAGTGGACCACTTCCTGAGTAGCCCTTTATTTTTATCATAAATGAATGGGTCTGATCTGATGGGTGCAGATTGCACAAATGCAAAAACAACAGTTGATTTACAGAATGCAGAACAATGTCATACATTCACCCCAGTACAGAGATCTGGGCTTAAATCCATAGTTTTTTTGCTCACAATGCCATTCTAGTTTGAATCCAGCCATATGCAATTCAGTCTTGATCCTGTGCCTCATGGGAACAGTCCAGCTCGAACTGCTAAGCCAGGTTCTCCCTGGACTGGAAACAAGCATCCTAGGACCGGTTTCGGGGTTTCACACCTCTTCAGCCAGGATAGCTTGATTCCAGTGGCATGGAGAGCACGGGACTCACGTCTGAGCATACCCGTCCCACTCGGGGTGACAAATGCAAAAACAACAGTTGATGGACAGAATGCAGAACAATGTCATACATTCACCCCAGTACAGAGATCTGGGCCTAAATCCATCATTTTTTTGCTCACCATGCCATTCCAGTTTGAACCCAGCCATATGCAAATCAGTCTTGACCCTGTGCCTCATGGGAACAGTCCAACTCGAACTACTAAGCCAGGTCCTCCCTGGACTGGAAACAAGCATCCTAGGACCGGTTTCGGGGTATGCAGATCAGTTTCAGTCACCATCTCAAAAGAGATGGGATATTGATCGCTATAATAAATTTTGTGAATAGTAAGAAGCAGGGAGGGGGATTTAAAATACTCAGAAAAAGCAATACAATCAATTAAAGTGCCCTGGCCTCTCCCATTATGTGTTGACATATCAGTTTCTGACAAATCCACAAGTTCCACAGTGAGAAAGAGAGAAAATCTAGATAATATTGAATTAAAAATATTCCCACATGGATTATGATTAAAATGATAACTGTCCTCTGTAATCCCAGGTACCAGATGGCAGACCCCCTGTTTTGAAACAGGGCATAATTTACAGTTAAAATCACCTCCCCACATCACTATGAAATCCGTTTTTATCTCCTCAATATGACTTGATAAAGCGTGTTCCAAATCCAAGGCAATACCTGTATTCCTAGAGTTAAAATTATTATGATAGAAATTTACAAGTATCAGTGTCAGATTTCGCCTGAGGGAAATATTGATAATATGGAAATGCGAAGAGTCGCACTTGATCTTACCCATCCTACCATTCATTGTTGTTGAAACCAAAGTTAGTAAGCCACCTTTGGCATGCCCGCCCAAGAAGACTGTGGCTGGGGTAAAAATTGAATAAAAACCATTCATATGGACATTATCACGCGACCATGTCTCCTGAAAGCATACTATACTGTAGTTCTCAATAACAACAACCCAATCCTTGATTGCTAATTTATGCGACAAACCTGCGAAATTCCAAAAAAGGCTATTACATGTTGCCAAAATGTTCGGAACAGTGGGCCCCCTCGCTAAAGTGGACCAGGATGAAACATTGCCCTCTTCGGGCCTGATGCTATGCCGCCTCGGATTTCAACTCTCGACACGACAAAACATTAGATGATAATACATTGCGCTCTGGTAATGCATGGGGCATACAACCAGCTAAATGAAAAAATTCGGGGGAAACGGAATCATCAGAGCTGCACATATAAACATTTGGCATTTCTTCTCTAGAAGTGACATTATGCAATACCAAGAAATTCCCTACAAAGTGGTCACTATCTTGTGGTAAATAATTTCATTACCGGGACTTAATTTGATACAGAAACATAATAAAATAGCTCAGTAAATAAGAGGCAGAATCCGTGGTATTAGAGGTTCGGAATGGGCTTTATTCCAGTGGTCGATTATAATCGGTTGCTCCAAGTTCCATCACCACGAAGGTTCAGGAAGTGAAGTACATACATTATTGACAATCAATTACTTTTATACAATAGGCATTACAGTGAAGCAAATACAAGAGGCGTAACAATTGATAGCAAAGATAACATTTCGCATGCGTAGCTGAAATAGGCGTAACTGGGAATGGTTTAAAGAACGTCATCAGATGTGATGTCATAAGAGGGCGGTTACATGAAAGAATTTCGCAATGTCAGCAGAAATACTTGACAGATATGCGCGCGCAGCAGCATGACGTGTGATTGACGTGTAACAAGGGGGTGAAGGGGACTTGACATTTGGCTCTACATGTGGCGACAGAAGTCTGGAGGGTCAAGTCAACCTAATCCCAAATCATATCTAACATCCTATGTTTAAAGAACTATGTTATCCAAAAGAGAGGTCTCTTCGAGTAGAATCTTATTCTATACTGACTATACTGACTGTTAGTGCGTGTACAAGCGTCTAAATGTCTACACTAGATGCGAGGGCGGAATCTTCCATAGTAACAGGGCTATGAATTACTTGCATAAAGACAGAGAAGCCGGGCCTTTGCTCGGTAGCTGGAAGAATGTTTACTTAAACTACTAGACAGGAATGCATCGGGCAGGGAACGGAGCAGATAATTTCGAAGGTGAAATACAGTTTTTGGCAGACAGCAGGCTGATGTCAGGCTTCGTGAGCCGCGCAGAAAATGAGACAAAGTTCATGGTCACAGATGCAGGCTCAGACTGGAGCTTTCAGAGGCAGAAGGCAAGAAGAGTTTGATGACAGAATCAGGGCCTACTTGCCTGGACTGTAAAATGGCATAAGTGAACCATATAAAGGCGGTGGCCTTTCGTACTTAGGAATGGAATATCCGGCCCATTCATGGCGGATCAACAGAGGACATGTTAACGGTGGACGCACATGTGTTTGCGTCTTCATAACTGGAACTGGAGGGAACATACATGTATTTGTAACATGCACATAGAACCGTTGGGGTCCAAGATAGGGGACATAACTGATCAGAAAAATCCATATTTCCACATTCCCTCCTTGTCCCCTACTTGCCCGTCAAGAGATATCAATCTTCATTAATCCATTGATCTGTTCATATAGCATCATTTGTTCTTCTTTCTTCTTCCGGGATCTTGAATGAAAATCTTGATGTGGAATGCACGATGTGGCACACAGACCACAAATCGCTGGTCCACATTGTAGACATAGACAGCAACTGAATAGTATGAGAAGGCCAATACCTAGGAAAGATAGGACCTTCCATCCAAAGGTAGATAATACATTCCAAAACCAACCGGACCAAGTCCAGGTGCCTGGATTCTGGTGTATCTGGCTTACAATCTTATGAAGGCGAGTTATGGCTTTATATACAGATGGCGAATTTTCTGGTATGAAAATGCAACAGCTTGATCCGATGACCCTACAAGCTCCGCCCCTATCGGCCAGGATGACGTCAAGGACAAGACGATTTTGAAGCACAACAATCCGCATAGCAGACTGCTCTTCTGTTAAATTGCCTAAGGCGGAAATAGTTTCGTTCACTACTGCTTCAAGGGTTCTGGTTAATCTACGTATCAGCTTACTATTAGTAACTGTACCTATATAGGGAAAGAGACCTTTATTGAAATCTGTGTATTTTTCCCATGCTGTTTCAGTATAATCGACTATTGGGAGATCTCTCCTTACTCTATTATATACTAAATGAGTATTTCTGTGATAATCAGGAGGAGCTAGAAAAACAGGTGGCAAAAGAAATCCAATGTAGCAGGTACCATCCCAATCTAGAGGCAAACGTACATATGCCGTCTGACCACATATGAAATAGGAATGGCGGGAAGCTCTAAATGTAGACTTGCCTTGATCACTAAATTCTACTACAGTGGTGCATCTACTATGGCCCATATGTATGGAACCATTCTTTCTTACACATAATTCACCTTTTACTGGAAATATTGACATAGCGGGCAAAATTGGAGTAGCTTCGGATTCGACGTTTAGGATCATAAGATTAAGCGTAAAATTACCTAATCCATACACTTCATTTTCGAGATCAGTTCCTGTTCTCTGGGGAAATCCCTCCTTGTTAGGATAGCAGACCTTAAGTAAAACTAAATTCAAATTTCCCCATACCCAGTTATCTTGATAAACTGCAGAATTCGAATCTAGAGAATTAATTAGACTAAACCATGCTCCACAGGAGCCGTTGTGTGTGAACGGGTATGGAAAGAGAGGTAGAATTCCTTTATAATTCTGATAGGGAGGGAGTCGGCCACATATCCAACAATTTGTAGCATTGCTGACCTGATGGGAATGATGTAACATATTAATAAACGTGTTATTGCGCAGCGCAAATCTATAAGACAACTCAAGCGGAGGTAATTCACTAAAAGAATGTTCGGCAGTAACATTGTAAACATGTCTAGAAATAGGATAATATATGTGCAACAATATACTTGCAGTAATTATTAAAAGACTTGAGAAAAACAAAATTAATAACGTCACTATGCAATGACTACGCAGTGATTTACAGTACGCCTGTCGTTTCAACATTTTTCGGGTGCTTTCTCTATTCAGGTCCAAGGGATACATGTCAGAGACAATTCAACCGCTTCACCTTGGAGAGGACTTAAACAATCAAATTGCTCGACTGATTGGGCCTGAGCTTTAATTTATAATGTTCGGAATCACTTTTTTCCACAAAAGGAAGTTTTGAGTCAATGGGTGAAGACACACAAGGTGTGGTATTCACTTCTGATTGTGGTCCATGAAATTTCTTGATATGACTTGAATGAATCCAGCCTTTCCTGCCCTCGATCTTCACGGCTGTTCTTGTGGTGAGCAACACCAGCTGGGGCGTCCTCCACCTAGGTTCCAGCTGAGTCTTTCGATCAAAGTTCCTCACGAGGACCAAGTCTCCCGGAACTACGTCATGGGGTTTCACCTCAGTGTTGTCAGGAAAAGCTGCAGCTACCTGTGAACGACAAGATTGTAGTGCAGACATCAAGGAAGCCAAGTAATCTGTCAGCATATTACAGTCAATATCAGTTATTTTGCGTGGTATGGGCGTCCCCCACATATTTGGTGGTCTGCCGAAGATCACTTCATACGGGGATAGCCCTGTTCGAGAGTGCGCTACCATTCTCATGTAAAAGAGTGCAACTGGTAATGCTACTACCCAGTCGACACCTTTCTCTCAGCATATTTTGGCCAATCTTATTTTCAGAGTCTGATTATGTCTTTCTACGAGACCCGCTGCCTCGGGGTGTCGGACACAGTGGAATTTCCACTGATAGCCTAACAGGAGCGAAACGTGTTTCATTAATTCGGACGAGAACGGCTGGCCGTTATCTGAGTGAACAACACGTGGTAAACCGTATCGTGGGAAGAATTCTCGAACCAACTGTTTGGCAGTAGTCGGGGCAGTGTAATCTGAAACCGGGTATGCCTCCGTCCAACGGGAAAGAGCACACACAACTACAAGAACATATTTGAATCCTCTACATCGTTCCATCTGGATATAATCCATCTGGAGGACTTCAAAAGGATGATCAGGAGGCTGAAATCCACCCTGTTCTACGGGAACGCTTTTTCCTGGGTTGAACTGGCAACAGATCATACAGGTACGAACTTTTTGTTTGGCTGCTGCTCGTAAATGTTTATTGAACCAAATGTGTTGAATGCTATCTAGCATAGCTTTTTCTCCTAGATGTGCTGGACTATGTACAGTGTTAATTATAACTTGGACCATTGAATTAGGAAGGAACCACACAGACTTTTCCTTCATCAACCATCCTTGATCCGTTTGGATCCCTCCTAATTCAGTCCATTTCTTTATTTCGTCTGGTGTAGCATGTGTCTGTATGTCGATTACGTCAAGAGCGGGATCTTTAACCGTCATACAATGTGTTGGCGTCAGGACTATTGTCTTTGTCATGTCGGATGTTTGAGTTTGAGCAGTCTGTTTAGCTGTTCTGTCAGCTAAATCATTGCCTTGAGAAATGATATCAGTAACTTTCGTATGAGCTTTACATTTCATAATTGATATTGCAGTGGGTAGATGTATTGCATCTAATAAAGCATGAATGAGGGGTCCGTGCTGAATGTGGGCACCGTGAGAAGTTAAATAACCTCTCTCTCGCCACAGCACGCCGAAGTCATGTACAACTCCGAATGCATAACGTGAATCAGTGTATATGTTGACTTTTTTATTTGTGGCTTGAATACAGGCTTGTGTCAGAGCGACGAGCTCTGCTGCTTGAGCGGACAAGGTATTTATGCAATTTGTTTCAATGATTTCAGTGTCTGTTGTGACTGCGTAAGCGGCCACTAGTTCTCCTGTACTAGTTCTCATACATGAACCATCTACATACAACGTCAGGTCTGGGTCTGACAATGGGACATCGGTTAAGTCTTGTCTGGGTTTCGTCGTGATTGTAGTAACTTCAATACAGTCATGAGCTAGTGGGTCTGTTCCATTTACAGGTAAAAGTGTGGCAGGATTCAATGTGTTACAACGTCTGATTTCTATATGTGGCTGAAACAGTGTTAGTTCGTACCCTGTAAGTCTTGCTACAGTCAAATGTTGTGTTTGCGTTCGATTCACAAGAACCTCTACTGCATGTGGTACTTGAACTGTCAATGGATGTCCTAACACTATGGCATCGCTTTGTCTGATTGCTAAAGCTGTCGCTGCCACTGATTTCAGACACGCAGGCAAAGCCTGAGCTACGGGATCTAATGTACTAGAAAAATAAGCACATGGTTTGTGTGCTCCTGCTTGTTCCTGTGTGAGTACTGACAAGGCAGTACCTTCGCGTTCTGTAACAAAGAGTGTAAAATGTTTTCTGTAACATGGTGTTGCTAAAACAGGTGCTTGGCATAGAGCTTTCTTTAAGCTTTCAAAAGCTTGTGTATGTTCCTGAGTCCAAGGGAGAACAGTCGATGTGGCTGCCTCCTGTGTTGTCAACTGAATGAGTGGTTTTGCTAGAAATGCATACCGAGGGATCCACTGTCTACAATATGAAGTGAGGCCTATGAAAGCCCGCACCTCCTTTTGTGTCTTGGGTATTGGCATGTTAGCTATTAACTGAATGCGGTCGGGTGTAAGCTGCCTCCCCTCCTTGGACAGCGAGTGTCTAAGATAAACAACTCGCTGGACACAGAATTGCAGCTTAGAAGGGGACACCTTGTGCCCCTTTTCGGCTAGAAATTGTAAAACTGTCAGTGATGCTTTCTCACATTCGGGTTCGCTTCTAGCGGTGATCAGCAGATCATCGACATATTGAAGCAGAGCAGTGTTAACTGGCATGCGGATACTGTCGAGTTCTCGTTTTAGTGCTTGGCTATAGATGCTGGGGCTTTCTGTAAATCCTTGAGGTGCGCGGGAGAATTTAAAGCTACGTCCATTTAAACTAAATCCGAACAAATATTGGCTTTCCGGATCTATTGGGACGCTGAAAAAAGCATTCTTGAGATCAATTACAGTAAAGAATGTTGCTTCGGAATCAATAGCTGTCAGTAATGATGAGATATCTGGGACCACAGGGAATTGTGGCACAATGCATTTGTTTAATTCGCGCAGATCAATAACCAATCGATATACTGGCGGGGCCTTCGGATCTGTTCGTTTGAGAATCGGAATTATCGGTGAATTACATACATTGGAGTCTGTTTCTACAACCACTCCTTGGGCAATGAGCTCGTCAATGATTTGTAGTAAAGCCACTACAGCATCTGGTGGTAACTTGTATTGTCGCATTCGTGGTAGTACCACTCCTGCCTTTAGTGTAACTCGATATGGTGTAATATTCATGCAACCAACATCAGTAGGGCCTTGTGCCCATAGATGTGTAGGTAAAGTCTGCAATCGGGGATCCATGTCTCTAGACACATAATGACCTTTAAAATCACGTAAAAACAATCTTACTCCTTCCGGAGAACAACATATTATAGCTCCTAGAGCTTTCAATGTTTTTATTCCTAACAGGTTTTCTGGACATGATTTAGTAAGCAATAAATCTGTAGTTCGGGTCAAAGGTCCTATCGTAAGTGGAAGAGGCTGTGACACTTCATTAACAATAGGTTTTCCTGAAAAACCAAGGGAAATATTCTGCGAGCCTGAGAGGGGTACCCCTGGAACTTCACTACGTTTTATAGTTGTTCGACTTGCCCCTGTATCGAGTAAAAAGTTTCTGTCTTGGCCTAATAATTCACTATGTACATAAGGTCCTTCTTGATCTACAGGGATCTCGATAAGGGGTAAGTCTACTTCCCTCTCTAGGCTTGTTCATGCGTATCGTTGATAATCAGGATAGTCATACTGTGCGGTCTGGTACAGTTGTCGTGTCGTGGTTTGTGTGGCAGCAACAGGCAGCGCAGGTGCAGCTGGCACAAACTGTATAGACTGTTGTGGAGCTGGCATGGACTGTGCATGCTGCAAGGCTCCTTGTTCATTCTGATCCTGTCTAAGTGGCCGTGGTCTTTCTTTTGTAATACCTGTGGCGATATTACGCTTCAGGACTGGACAATCGTGTACATAATGACCTGGTTGTTTACAATAGTTGCATGTCCCTTTTACAGGTCCTGCTGAATCACCGGAATGTGTCGTACCCTTTTTATGTCCTTCAGCTGGAACTGTCTGGGAGACTAGCATTTTCATTTTCGTGTCTTTCATGCGTCTTTGTTCATGATCTTGTTCCTCTCTAATTCTATTGTGATGATACTGTAACATTTGTAACATTTGTGATGGAGTGTTACCTTGCCAGGTACTCTCGAATTTTAATACTCTATTCTTCACTTGGGGCAAGGAATTTTCAACTAATTTTGTCACAAACAGATGTGGGTATGATTCGCTACTTGCTTTTATGCCACTATTTATACCGAAACATTTTTCAAATCGCGCATAGAAATCACTAGTGTCTTCATCTTGCTTTTGTTTACAGGCTGAAATTGCACCCCAGTCTTCCTTTTTCGTAGTTAATAAGCGTGGCAGTACCTGTACTAGTAGACCTGGTAGTGCTTTAGTTTTGTCCCCAAGCCCCGAACCTGGACCTCGGGCCTTTTCTTCATTTTCTAATGCTGTCCAGTCTATCTTTTGGTCTCCCACCTCCCACTCTTTTTCCTTGAGTTTTTCATAAATGCCAGCAGGCATCAATACCTTTAATATGGTCATAATGTCGGGATAGGTATACTCTCCCATGAGTAACATGTCTTTAATTTCTCGGTGGAAACCCGCTGGGTCTTTGTCATGACTGGGTACCACTTTCTTCATTTCTAGCAATTCTATTTTCGATATGGGTGTATATACAAATACACGTTTAAACTCATTGTCCTCGCCTTTTATTGGGTGTACTTCTCGTAAGGGATTCTGTCTGTCCATGTAATACGTAGTTCTTTCCTTGATGGGCAATGAGACATGTTCTGGGCATACAAAAAGAATGTACTGTTTTCTTGATTCTAGTATTTCTTTAATTAGCTTAGTACCTGAACCTCTCCATCTATTCGTGAGTAATTCAGTCAATATATCAGGTAAGGGACCAGGATCTGAATGTTGGCTTTTATATAGTATAAGAAGTTGTTGAATCATATAAATCCCAGCTAAACGCTGTTCATCTGGGGTGAGATTCAAAAATGTGTGTGCTACTGTATCATCACTATACTTCCCGGGACTGTCAACCCAATGGACAGCTGACCTGGCTAATTCTTGTTCATCCATAGAATCGAGAAAATGATAACCCCTTCGTTCTCGGAGTAATTTATCAGCTGCTTGGAATGAATGCTCGTTAGACCTTATATTTATTATTGGTGTTTGAAAATTCCTGTTATTTTCTAGACATATCGGACGTATCGGATCAGTAAGACATCTAGTACTATTACAAGATCTTCCTCTACCTACATAGGCTATAGTTTCTGACTGTCCTGTGGGCAGTCCTGATCCTTCTTCCTCGCTTTGTTCGAACTGGTCTACCGCTAATCTTTCTTCGTGTAGGCGTTCTATTTCTTTACGGATCTTTCGGCACATGGCTATTATACAGTTTTGCTTATCATGTCTCCCTTCTGATATATTCTGGCTCCATCTGGTAAGAATTTGCATTGCTTCCGGGTCTACCCCCGGTCGGTCTTGATTTCGGATCACACAATTTATAAGGAAACGTAACAGTTCCCCCTGTATTTCCACTTTCTGGTATTCCATAGCTCTGTTAATACATTCAGAATCTCGCCCTGTTTGGACAAAATGGTATATATTATCTAGATGCGCAGTCATTCCTGGTAACTTCCCTAAATACACCGCGGCTCGTCTGATACGTAATGATGCCAGGGTCATTTCGTCCTCTTTTCCGGGCACAGGATCATATCTACAATCTATAAGAAGTTCCTTAAGCGTACGGGCATTTATGAGTTTGGGGGTACGTGAATGTGCAGATTCTTGAAAAGTAAGTTTATTTATTCTGGGTGGCGTAGAAAAAATATTGGTAGCACCTCCGGTAGCCCCGTCTGGGGTATCGGGTGTGAAAGGATTCGTTGAACGTGATACAGCAACTATAGGTGTGGATACAGCTATAGAAGTAGCTGTAGGAACAGATGCAGAAACAGATGTGCTTGCCGGAACTTGTGTCAGAACTTGTTGCTGTAGGGATACGGGTACTGGATCTTGGCGTTGAACCTCCCTGGCAGGCGGTCTATGTGGGGCGGGATTAGCATACTCGGGAGCTGCGTCATCTAAATAAGAGGAAAGAAAAACATCTTCTGCGGTTCTAGGATGCCCCTTAGGATGTACCTTTATTGGAAATAATGGGGGTGGCAAGTCTTTTGGTATCCCCGGAGTAGCCTTAGGTAATCCTTCGGCCAGAAGGGGATACATACCCGTCATAAGGGCATGTCTTTGTCTGTCTACTTGTTCTGATTTCACTCGTGCACCTTCTTCAATTAATAGATTTTCTCGGACTTCATTTGAATTCTCTTTACTCTTCTCTTCCTGTCTACGTGCTTTTTCTGTACGTCTATACGATTCTTTACGCCATAATTCAATGGCGTCTTTCTGTGATTGTCTAGCTTTCTTTTTCCATAATTCTTCCTCTACTTTCACGATGCACTCTGCATCCCAGGTCCCAGCCGCGGGCCACCTCTGACTTTCTGGTAATTCCTTAGTGTAGTCTACCCATAAATCAAGAAATAATATGGCGTCTAGGCCATGTTTATGATACATGAAGTACCCTGGAGTGTCCCTAGGAGGAATAGGAACGGCTTCTTCGAGTACCCCTTTTCTAGTTGTGATCTGTCTTAATTTCGAAAAGAGCGGCATATTGAAAACTGATCTGGTACTTGATTTTGAACAAACTTAATACATTAAACACAATAAGGAACAGTCATTCGTACCACAATATGCAGAAAACATTTAACATTTAACGTTTAACTGAGCAACGATGATGACGGTCTAAGGAAAACTTAATCACTAACATAATACTCGACATTAACTGAATCATTCTGAATTTATATATTTGGTATACTAGATATACTGCTAAACAGTACAGATACACTGCTGGAACAGTGCAGACCGGATTTGTGTACCCAAACCCGTCTGGACCGGCACAACTTATGTGCACGCCAGAACGCCTCCCCAGTAATGGTACTCACCGGGTAGCTCGGAAACGGAAGGCCTCGGAAACTGGACTGAACTTGAACCAGACTGGACTCGACTCGAACACTTCGGACACTGGACTCGACTTGGGACTTCGGAAACTGGTGGGCCTCTGTATACCTCGGATCTTGCTCTCTCAGCTAGGCTCTGGTCGGGATACTTCGCACTTCTCACCGCCTCGTCTGGGTGTTGATCGCAGCCTCAGTCGCCCCCGCTTAACCGGAGGGAGATACAGGAAATCCTGCTGGTACGCGTTATTGTCCGTCCAGCTGTGGCAGGAGACCGGGCCTGCAACGCACCGCCGGCGCGTGAGATGAGAAAGTGTCCCTGTTCGGGCGCCATTCATGTGGTAAATAATTTCATTACCGGGACTTAATTTGATACAGAAACATAATAAAATAGCTCAGTAAATAAGAGGCAGAATCCGTGGTATTAGAGGTTCGGAATGGGCTTTATTCCAGTGGTCGATTATAATCGGTTGCTCCAAGTTCCATCACCACGAAGGTTCAGGAAGTGAAGTACATACATTATTGACAATCAATTACTTTTATACAATAGGCATTACAGTGAAGCAAATACAAGAGGCGTAACAATTGATAGCAAAGATAACATTTCGCATGCGTAGCTGAAATAGGCGTAACTGGGAATGGTTTAAAGAACGTCATCAGATGTGATGTCATAAGAGGGCGGTTACATGAAAGAATTTCGCAATGTCAGCAGAAATACTTGACAGATATGCGCGCGCAGCAGCATGACGTGTGATTGACGTGTAACAAGGGGGTGAAGGGGACTTGACATTTGGCTCTACATGTGGCGACAGAAGTCTGGAGGGTCAAGTCAACCTAATCCCAAATCATATCTAACATCCTATGTTTAAAGAACTATGTTATCCAAAAGAGAGGTCTCTTCGAATAGAATCTTATTCTATACTGACTATACTGACTTTTAGTGCGTGTACAAGCGTCTAAATGTCTACACTAGATGCGAGGGCGGAATCTTCCATAGTAACAGGGCTATGAATTACTTGCATAAAGACAGAGAAGCCGGGCCTTTGCTCGGTAGCTGGAAGAATGTTTACTTAAACTACTAGACAGGAATGCATCGGGCAGGGAACGGAGCAGATAATTTCGAAGGTGAAATACAGTTTTTGGCAGACAGCAGGCTGATGTCAGGCTTCGTGAGCCGCGCAGAAAATGAGACAAAGTTCATGGTCACAGATGCAGGCTCAGACTGGAGCTTTCAGAGGCAGAAGGCAAGAAGAGTTTGATGACAGAATCAGGGCCTACTTGCCTGGACTGTAAAATGGCATAAGTGAACCATATAAAGGCGGTGGCCTTTCGTACTTAGGAATGGAATATCCGGCCCATTCATGGCGGATCAACAGAGGACATGTTAACGGTGGACGCACATGTGTTTGCGTCTTCATAACTGGAACTGGAGGGAACATACATGTATTTGTAACATGCACATAGAACCGTTGGGGTCCAAGATAGGGGACATAACTGATCAGAAAAATCCATATTTCCACAATCTATCAGCTCACAGCTGGTGGCAATGACTGAACCTTGCTTGATTTCTCAGTATTAGACAATGCGTACAGTGGGCTACGATTTGCCCCGGCAGGACCCTGCCTTCAGAAAACAGTCAATCTACATAATCTAAGAAAGAAAAACGATTAAAAGTTGGGATAGCAAAGGCGGATGGCATGTTAGCAGCTATGTATTCGGGGCCAGGGCCTCTTAATGTTTCTGGCTTGTAGAAAAACCCCAAGGGAACTGCCTCAATGGGACTTCTCCCATTGCCAACCCAGGAAAGTCTATCCATAAGCCAGTGGACCAGGGATCTGTCCCTAAAATTAACAACAATACAGTCGCCTGAATCTGTTTTTGCCTGAGAGCCTACCCATGACACCCGTTCAACATTATTTATGTTGTAGTACAATTCACTGCTACTAGTCCAATCCACAGTTTTTGCCAACCAGTGGACAGTTTTATTCTTAAGCTGCTTCCAAACTTCGTCATTAACTGCTGGGAAGGTGGCACATTTTTCGGAACAATGACATATGGTGTAGCATCTGGCAGGAGATGTAATGTTCTTTTAACGTTTTTCCGATTACCACTTAAGGATGTGATATGTTGGCCTTTCTGCGTGAGTGTTGGGCTTGGCTGCCCCTCATCCCATGTTTGCGCTTCTACTGACTGTGGCAAAGCTGTGTGAGTGGTGATCTGAGGAAGTTTTGCGGGACAATTATCGGCTAGGGATGCCAAGTAGGAAGACCTTTCTTGTGGCATACCCTCATTTAGATTTGAAGGGGGGGTCAAGAACGATACCCGTGCCAGAGATTAACCTGGAGGCAGTGGCACCAATTAATATTTTTAAAGATGTATCAATGCTGTTCAGTGCCTCTATTAGTGGCTCGAGGAGTGATTTGATGGTGGCCTCTAGTGTACGAGTAAGGTCTATCAATGGCACAGTCCCTCCTGTAGGCTCAATTTTCTTTGACCCAGAACTGATGTTTGAGGCTATCGCCTTATCCCCCTCGCACAATAACTCACGATCCACCATTTCTTTATTAGCAAAAAAGGCCACTTTATTAAGACAGGTGCCAAATTATAATTTTCTCTAAACACCAATTTTCATTATCTGATAAGCATATCGCCAAATTTTTCTTTGACATCCATAAAGCATAACCCCCAATGCAAACCCCAAGCAAAAACAACTAAAATTACTCCTGTTGATAGATCCCCCTCATTCTCATTTCCCGTCCCCATGGCTGCGTCCCCCACCTCCCCCGTTGGAGGATGGGCAATCCCGCTCAAGGCTGCCCACCCCCCCATCAAAAAACCCGCCTACCCAAAAACCTGGCTAACCGAAAAAACCTGTCTTAATGTGGCAGAAGGAAAAAACCCAGGCCTGGCAGTAGCCAAACCTAGAGAAGAAAAAACCCAATATAGGTAAAGAGAGAATTAGAAGAAAACAAGAAAAAGAGGGAAGGGTGGGTGGGGCAAATTTGCAAAGCCTTCCTCCCGGCTCCCTGTGACACAACGATTTTCCCGCCCCACAGCACCTCTAATTGAAACCTCGCCTCGTGCGCCTCCCGCCTTCCTAATTACCCGTACACCGCACCTGGGTGGCCGCTCCATTGTGCGAAACCACCCAGGGGGAGACTGGCTCGCGCTTAGCGCCCCCTGGGTCCCCCCTTGAGTGCGAAAGGGGCCGGGGTTCTCTATCTTGTTACAGGTGGCTGGGGTGGCAAAGCATCTTTTTTGACCCTACCGCATGCCCTAGACTTTTTCGATGGCAGAGGGCACTAAGTATCTAAAAAGCCGCCCTGATGTATGTCACTTTTACTTGCATTAATCATAGATGTGCCCGAGTCAAGTGGAGCCAAAGTTTCCCCATCTCTTTCATCGTTCCTTGCACTCACATCAGCCACAATACTCTCCATGACGTGGACTTGCTCAGGGACTTGTGCAGACGGTATCTCACCATTTAGCGCTCTCTGTGTCGCCCCCAGTCTCTCCTCCACAGACTATCTCACGCTTGATCACCCCCATAGCTGTTGTCAAGTAGTTTGTAATAGATGATGTTAATGGGCGATCTTTTACTACGGGCATCACAGTTTTGCGTTTCCCCATTTCTTCTTCCCTTCAGTACTTTGCTAGGTGACTGTCCTTGCTGGTCGAGCTTCCCCTGCCCTTCTTTTGTAAAGCCAAGGGGTCTGGCCCAGCCCAGCCTTGACAAGACACGGACGGGCGCTACTTAAGCGCCTCCTGGCACGTGCGGTGAAGGCGGTGGAGTGCGCGCCGCACAGCAAGTTGGGAATTGTGGTTCTCGCTCCTCGCGCCCCTCAGGATTCTACTCCGGTGGCAGGAAATCCAGCAGACACAGCAGGTAAATGAGTAAAGAGCCCCCCCCCCCCCCCCATATGTTTAATATGCATGGGCACGGCACCCGCTTTCATAATTACTTTTGTATTGCCAATTACCATGGATCCGCTTCATGGGCGCCGCGCTTTGAAAAGGAGCCTGTAGCTTTCAGTGTTAACATTTTGTAGTCTGATTTCACTTATGTTGCTTTTCGTTTTGTTCACCACCTTCCCCCTGCTCCCCCCGTAGAAGGTTTTATACACTAATCTTACCTCCCGTCAGAAATATCGTAAACAATTCTGGGAAATAATATGGCACTAGGTGTATTTTCGGAGATGTGCCTGCTGGTACAGCCTGTGTGTTTTTTAACCTGCAGCACCTAGAACTCTGGTTCTGGCTGGTATTTTCACTTTCTCATTCCAGTCTAAAGCATGACAACTGCTAGCGGCTGAAATGCACTCCACCTGGCTGAAAGCGTCACACGTGGGCCGGGGAATCTTTGCAGCTATTAAGACATTATAAATGTAGAGCTAGCAAAAGCTGAAAGATAACATAAGCCAGCAAAAACATCTAGCACCACGAATTCACTTTTCCAGCCAAAGGCTCCTTATGTTGCATCAAAAACAAAACCCCGCCGTAATCTCTCAAGGGGCACAGTGCAAAGAAATGTGTACTATCCGATTGCAACATCGGAAATAAAGCTGGTCTTTTTCATCAGCCCTCTCCATTTGCCGCATTCTGATACAACTGAAAGCCACTGCATTAGTAAACTTCCCTTCCAGCACACGTGGAGTGGCGACGTCCTCACTGCCAGTTTTCAGACATCTTTTTAAGTTGAGCGTGAGCTAGCGAACAAGCGCTGCTCTGCGAAGAGGTGTGGTATTCAATAGGGAGAGAAGCTTCGTCCAGTCCCCCGCCCTTATTTTTCATTGGCTTTTGTGTTTGTCCATCAAAAATGCGCTCTTCTGATTCATTATGAGGCTTGTTAGTCCCTCCTTAGTCGTCATTTGTAACCTCCCATGGCTACTGGCCTCTTTACTTTGTTGTAACACGGTGGGCGTACTATTTTCGTCATTGTGTTCACAAGGACGTGCTGTGGTTACATTCAGCACACCGTTCTCACTTTCACTTTTAAAGCAGCCGGCACAATGGCTTTATTTAATAGCGGAAGGTACATATAATAAGCCTGGTACAAGGTCAGCCGGGCTGTTCTGTTTACCCATGCCTCATCAGTCTTATGTTTCCATCTCAGAAGAGCCCCGTAGCCTACAATTTTGAAATGCTCATTATTTAGGAAAGTTAGTAGAACCAACAAAGTCATAGCGGTGCTCAGCATGAGCTACGGCAAAGTAACACTTTGCATATAAAGTCTGCATTTAACAGTAGTTTTGATATCTTTTTTTCAGGATTGCCATTGTATCACATTTTTAAAATAGCATATGTGATAAATATTGAAGGGCATGTCAAAATAGGCCAAACAATGACATGGGCTAGATTAAGCATTAACCGAATGAACGATAAATTAGCTAACACACTTCAGCATTGAGAACTGTTAATGCGAGGAGGGGGGACCCAGGGGGTGCTGAGCACGAGCCAGTCATCCCCTGGGTGGTTTCGCACAATGGAGCGGCCACCCAGGTGCGGGGTAGGGGTAATTAGGGAGGCGCGAGGAGCAAGAGGCGAGGTGTTAAGTAGAGGAGCTGTGGGGGCGGGAAAATCATTGTGATCCAGGGAGTGGGGAGGAAGGGTTTGAAATTTGCTATTTGTCCCAAGTCTGACACCGTATTTTGGGGGCGGTAGAGGGCGTCGCAGGGGAAAGTGCGCGAAGCTGTCCGGGTGCGCTGCGAGGCAGGCGGGGATGACTTACATAACCGGGCGTCCCAGAGCAGGCTTGTTTGGGACTGGAGTGACGGCCCAGGAAGGCTGCAGGAGGCGTCGCGCTGGTGGTGGCGGCGTGTTTGTAGCCCCAGCTTGAAGACGGCGGCATGGGCACTGCGGCAGGGCAGGAGGGGGCCATGGAGGCAGGGACTGCGCGTCTGGAAGCATCGGACGTGTCTCTCGGTGAGCCTGCTCAAGAGTCACAGGTATTTGGGGCCGCCCGTAGCATTGTAGGCGGGCGGCGTGCTGCGGGGGGAGGCAGGAGGGGGCGGCCGTTAAGCGCAGCTGGTAGGCGAGGGAGAGGCGTTGGGAGCCGGGCACCTTCTAGCGTTGTGAGTGTGAGGTCGGCAAAACGTGTTGGTAGTACAGAGGGGCCCAAATTCCAGGGCGAATTTAGTGAGCAGACACAGTCGCTTGCCCCAGTGCATAACGGTATGGCAGGGCAGAGGTGTCCTCAGTTGTTGAATTTAAATGGGTGGCAGTGTGTTATTAGCCCTGCCACGCCGGTGTCCTGCATCTGCCCCCCCCCCCCCCTGTTGTTTTTGGAGCACACTCAGGCTGGACCGCCTGTTTTGATGCCACATAAGGGCGTTAGCTGGTCTCAGGGCGCCTTGTTTTAGGTCCAACACCCCAGGAGGCAGAATTTTCTCGGCAAGCCGGGTCACTGGGAGATTCAGAGGAGGCGCCAGTGGCAGCCTGGTCCTCACAGCTACAGGTTGCGGGACCATTAGGCTATACAGAGGTTGGTGGCAAGCAGGTAGCTCGGTATTTTGGCAGCCAGCCGGCAGGATTGGGGCGACAGCGAGGACGCTTGCGGGGTACAGCCAGGAAGTTGAGCACGGGCACACCGAGGGCCAGTGGGTCTGGGTGAGCGGGGGTGGCACCCCTGGCAAGGCGCGGGGTGGTGAGTTACGGGTCCAAGGGGGCGCATAAGAAGTTCCGGAGGAGAATAGTCAGAGCGGCTCGATTTCCACACTGCCAGTTTTGGCCACACGGACGACGGCTGGCAGGCTTTCACTGCGGATAGAGCACGCAGCGGCTCCGTCTTGGGGGCATGTCGAGGGAGGGAGATCTGGAGCGGTTTTCCCTTCTGGCACAGGCCCCCCATCTGTCCAGACAAATGTTAACTGGTATTTGGTTTCTGGCGGCAGGAGAGTGCGGAGCATGCAGGGGGGAAGTGGGGCCTTGTGTGGTGATAATGGCGCTGAAATAATATTGGATACTGACAGCGATGAATTGGAAGAAGGGGAACTGAGTGGGGGAGATGGTGGGGATGACCGGAAACGATATGTGACATCATGGAGGGGTACGAGGGGTGTGTCGGGGCAACCCAGTATGCTTATTTTTTGCAGACGTCACGAGCGGACCACGCAAAACAGCGGGAGCATGCTACTGACACCCACCTACAGGAGGAACGTCCATTTATACAATGCAGAGCGGCTCCTTGCCAACAGGTACGGCAGGATGGTGGTCGGTTTGGCAAAAAGGGGGTAAACTGCAAGAAGCAACAAGATACATTGGTGTGGGGGAGGAGTTGGTGGGGGGGAGGCTCATGCTGGGGATGTGCGCCCCAGTACTTTACAAGATGCTGCAGGAGTAGGGGGGTGTTGCTAAGGCTGTTGAGGCAGATGTCATCGAGAAGGGTAAGGAAGTCACGGATGCGGTAGAGGAGGATAAGAATATTCACAAGAAATTGCCGTATATGGGGATCGGTATGCCTTTAGGGTCACATGTACCGGATAGGACCAAAAACAGAATTTGGAAACATGAATATGTCGATGTGTTAAGTTGTTGCATCAGGATATTCAGGCCAAAGACGGGTCTAAGTAGGAATAATTGGAGTTGGCCAGGCGCGCTAGGGTCCCCAACAAGATTGAAAACTAGATTTCGGCTTTTCTTCTTTACGCCAGCATATACTGTGAGAAATTACCAGGATAGAGCGGTAACTTTGTTTAAGTATATGGATATTATCCGGATGGCCCAGTTCGTTTGGGGGATATGCTTGGTTGTCATATGACGAGGAATTTCGGGCTCGGCTGAGTGTTTCCAATGATAGGCCGTGGGGAGATGTGGATTCTGAACTGTGGTTACAGTGGATGGCGTCTTCCCCTATTAGGTTGGATGTTTTGGGACACTGGTTAAAGGGGTACCCGGACCCCGCAGCTGCTAACAGAATATGGGGGAGTTTTCAAGGAAGGTTTTTGGATAAGTTGCCAGGGCCCACGACAGGGTCGGTGGTCTGATAACTTGAAATCTGCTACGGAGTTCCCGCGGGTGGTCCAACAGAGGTTGCAGTCTGAGGTTGAAGCGGGTAGGTTGGCTGGTCCTTTTGAGCAATGTCCCAAGCGCAATTTGTCTCCGCTGGGGGTGGTGCCCAAAGGGAACACTGGGGATTTCCGACTGATGCATCATCTGTCGTGGTCTGAGGGTGCCTCCATTAACGATTTCATATCGCCAGCGGATTCTTGCGTGTCTTACGCTTCAGTGGATGATGCACTGGTTTTTGGTACGCTCTGTAGGGCGGAATGCGTAATTGGCTAAAAGTGACATATAGTCTGCTTTTCGTTTACTTCCCATCCATCCTTGCGATTTTGAGCTGTTAGGCATGCATTTTCAGGGGGCGTTTTTTACGTAGATAAGATGCTGCACATGGTTTTTTTTTCTTTCTTGTGTGCATTATTCGAAACATTTAGCACTTTTCTACAGTGGCGTTTCATTCAGATCACTGGTCACCCCCTTGTATGCCATTATTCGGATGATTTTTTGTTCATTGGTGCGTAGAACTCGGGGCTGTGTCATTTGGTTGCTTTGCAGAGTATGGCGCAGGAGCTCGGTGTGCCGTTGGCCCGGGATAAAACGGAGGGCCTCAGCACTACCATGGTTTTCTTGGGTATTACGATTTACACAGTGTACATGGTAGCTCGGCTACCGGAGGCAAAGGTGCAGGAGATTTCTTTATTTTTGTCATCAGTGATCGAGGAACGGAACTGGGAGCTCAGGAAGGTGCAGAAGCTATTGGGATACCTCAATTTTGCATGTAGGGTGGGGCGGGCTTGGAGAATTTTCTGCAGGAGTTTGGGGGTTGGCTATGTCTGGGGTTTTTTCTTCCGCACCGTATAGTACGTATGTATGCAGCCACTGGGGCGGATCTGAGAGTGTGGCGGATTTTCTTGAAGGGCTGCAACGGAGTGTCTTTGTTTTTGGGGGCGAAGATATGGTCTGGCAAGTTTAGGTCTACTCGGATGCCGCTGTAGCGAGAAAGGTTTTGGCGTCTTTTGGGAAGGGCGTTTGGTGCGACGAGAGCTGGTCAGAGCTTTGGTTGGAGCAAGGGCGCAGTATTCCCCTTTTGGAATTTTTTCCTCTGCTAAGTGGCAGTGTATGTCTGGGGTGAGGAGTTTCAGAATAGCTCAGTGTTGTTTTAATGTCAACAATCTAGCGGTGGTAGAGCTGATCAATCACCAGAAGGCCAGGGTTGAGAGTTTTACGTTTGCTGCATGCTTGAATGTTAAACTGCTTACAGCTTATCATCGTATAGCGGACTCTCTGTCTCGATTACAGTGGGAGAAATTTCGCAGGCTGGCTCCTGGGGCCGCACTTCACAAGACTCAGGTCCCACTTTGTGCCTGGGAGTGGGGGGACTAAGAATTGTCGACTTGGTTGAGCACTCTGTAGCGGACTCTACGAGACGGAGATATCAGCAAGCATGGAGCGAATTCCTTTTTTATGGTAACATGGGTGCTGACAGGAGGGGAAGGATGGATGATGAACAGTTATTTTTGGGTTTTGTTTTACACCTGATAGATAAAGGTTTTTTCCCCACAATACCATTTCCGGTAAATTGGCTGGGATTTCTTTTTACGGACACTCGAGGTGGGGGAGGGACCCTGTAGGGGGGGATTTGTGAAGAGAGTTATCAAAGGTCTTAGTAGAATACAGGATGGGAACAAGCAGTTACTCCGTCCTGTGACATTTGATTTATGGCAAAGGATGCCTGGGCAGCTGCCACTTTGCTGTTATAACGAGGCGGAATGTGTTTTGTTCAGGCTATGGTTGGTATGGTAAATTTTTGGAGCATTTTAGGGTCTCGGAGCTGCTAGGTTTGCGGCATAAGGGGGGAATTGTGAGTGAGGAGGTTTTTGGGAAGGACACAGGCAGCGGATTTGGTTGAGGGTCTCTAAAACGGATCAGTTGGGTAGGGGTAAATGGGTTTTTCTTAACAGGTGTGGAGTGGACCAATGCTGTCCAGTGAGGGAATGGGAGGGTTTTAAGGCGTCTATTTCCTTTTCTCCTGGGGACATTTTTTGCCATGCATCAGGGAGCCAGATTTCAGTTGCACGATTGTTGGCGGTGATGAGGAAAGTGCTTGTTCTTGTAGGGGAGAACCCTTTCATGTTTGGAACACATTCGTTTCGTATTGGGGCGGCAACTGAGGCGGCTAGAATGGGATGGTCATGGACTGACATACGCCGGTTTGGGAGATGGAAATCCAAGTGTTGTGAGAAAAATGTTAGTAAATAAGTTTTCTTTCTTATATGTTTCCTTTTGTTAACGTTTGTTTTTCTGCCTAGGTAAGACTTCGGGGCTGGTAAATGTGGAAAAGTCAACTTGGATAATAGGACACTTCTTCGTAAAGTGGGCCGCTGTTTATGCAGAGCAACAGATTTGTGGGAGATCGCTTGGACTTCAAAGTGCTAAACATGAAGTGGTTTGGAAGGTTAAAGGGGGGTATGCGTTGGGGAGAGTTAATTTCCTTACTGGCCATGATGTGTTCAAATACGGGCCCACCAGGTTTGCTGATTATTCATTTGGGTGAGAATGATCTAGTGGCTCTGTCTGGGTTGACGCTCATAAAATTGATGAAGCAGGATCTCGCAAACATCGAGTCTAATTGGTCGAGCACCACAGTAGTTTGGACTGAGTTCATAACGAGGAGGCACTGGAATGGAGCACAAAGCCCTGCAGCTATGGAGAAAGCGCGCTGGAAGCTTAATAGAGCCATGAGAATATTTTGTGAAGGCAGGGGAATACAGGTGCTCTCTCATTCCCATATACAGGGGCTCTGAAGGGCATCTTTTCAGAGATGATGGGGTACATTTATCTACCATGGGGCGAGCTTTTAATTGCTGGAGTTGCGGGTCATGATTGCTCAAATTTGGAAAAGAGAGCATTGGGTGTGCATCTACCAGATGGTAACATTTTTCGGCTGGGTGGGGCAGGAAAACTCTCTGGGTTTTCCTGGTTGGTGGGTTTTTGCTGGGGGGGTGGGCAGACTGGAGCGGGATTGCCCATCCTCCAACGGGGGAGGTGGGGGACGCAGTCACGGGGACGAGAAATGAGAATGAGGGGGATCTATCAACAGGAATCATTGAGTTGTTTTTGCTTGGGGTCTATCTTGGGGGTTTAGGTTTTATAGATGTCAAAGAAAATTTGGGGATTTTGATTATCAGATAATGGTAAAATGGTGTTTAGAGATATTATAATTTGGCACCTGTCTTAATAAAGTGGCCTTTTTTGCTAATAAAGAAGTGGTGGATTGTGTGTTATTGTGCGAGGGGGGACCCAGGGGGTGCTGAGCACGAGCCAGTCTCCCCCTGGGTGGTTTCGCACAATGGAGCGGCCACCCAGGGGCGGGGTAGGGGTAATTAGGGAGGCGGGAGGCGCGAGGAGCAAGAGGCGAGGTGTTAATTAGAGGAGCTGTGGGGGCGGGAAAATCATTGTGATCCAGGGAGTGGGGAGGAAGGGTTTGAAATTTGCCCCACCCACCCTTCCCCTTTTTTATTGTTTCTTTTTGTGTTTTTTCTCTTTACCTATCTGGGTTTTCTTTTATTAGGTTTGGCTACTGCCAGGCCTGGGTTTTTTCTTTTGCCACGCTAAGACAGGTTTTTTGGTTAGCTAATTTTTCTGGTAGGCGGGTTTTTGCTGGGGGGGTGGGCAGACTGGAGCGGGATTGCCCATCCTCCCACGGGGGAGGTGGGGGACGCAGTCACGGGGACGGGAAATGAGAATGAGGGGGATCTATCAACAGGAATCATTGAGTTGTTTTTGCTTGGGGTCTATCTTGGGGGTTTAGGTTTTATAGATGTCAAAGAAAATTTGGGGATTTTGATTATCAGATAATGGTAAAATGGTGTTTAGAGAAATTATAATTTGGCACCTGTCTTAATAAAGTGGCCTTTTTTGCTAATAAAGAAGTGGTGGATCGTGAGTTATTGTGCGAAAGAATATTCAAGCCTCATAAGGATATGACTTAACTTGTAGCACTTGGCTTGTGTTAGTGTCGATGCTTATCCCATTCATACGACAAAGAGGAACTATAGCGCAAAGAGGGAATATAGCCGCTGGCTGCAGGCTCCAGTGCACGGGGGCAGCCTCCATGTTTGCGTTTTACAATGCGTAGGAAATGTCTGAGTTTTAAACATAAATATGTGCTAGTGCAGGAGTTTTTTTTATGGTAACCCACATCCCGAATGGAACCTTAATATGCTATGAAGGATAAAGGTGGAAGCTCGCCAAGGATAGAAGAAGCTGTTGATGAACAGCACGTTAACCAGAAAGAAATGGGGGTATTTGTTTTCTTGTCCCTTCCGCCGTTGTTTTCTACTGTGTGAATGAGGCGGATAGAGTTTCCCCAAAGACATCAATAATTAATCCTCATTGGCATCTACGCAGCTGGCCATATGGTTTCACCTGGGACTGGGCAGGTGAGTGCTGAGCTGCACTCGGCACGAGGGAAGACGGCACATCTTTTGTAAACTACACTCTTAATCTTCTAGGCACTTTGGGCCGTAAATTAATTTTCTCTTCTCTGTTATTATCTACTGAATTTATCGGAATGTTTGCTTCTTATACTACAAGACCCACAAGTGTGTCTCAGCAGCTACATCAAGACTTAAACATAACAATGAAAATGAAATATATTAATATGGGAATAAACAAGCATTTGCAATGCAATAGGTCTCGCATTTACGCGAGTTTGAGCTATTGACATTACAAATGACAATGCCTTTTAGTTTTGATGTCCTTTTTAAAAAACATTAATAAAAGGCATTGTCATTTACAATGTCAATAGCTTAAACTCGCGTAAATGAAAGACCTATTGCATTGCAAATGTTTGTTTAGGACTTGTGCCCTGACACACACATACAAAACACAGTAACAGACAAACACCTGACACCACTGAAACGCACGTTCAAGCATGCACAGGAACAGAAACAACAGCAAGCACACGTACACACAGAAACGCATCTCCATCCCTTCAGAGGAATCACTCTGCCCTGTCTCCTTTGAGGCTCCATTTGCCACTGTACTTACTCCGAGATCTATTTTCAAAATTATCGGCTGCCGATTCCGCTTAAAAATGCCCATAACTTTTAGAAAGGATAAAATAAGACCAGAAACTTTATGCAACATATTCGGGAGACTGTGAAACTGCCTGCCCCTTGAAATGACTGCTACTGAAAAGAAGTACTCGGTCTGAATACGTATTTAAGACTCTCCTATGCTGCTCTGACCCCCAGTCCTTTCATGATGTTGCGAAGAGCGTCACTTTGATTGCCCACATGGAAAGCGACAGTTGCCTCTTTCAGCGTGAGCACCAGGTTGTACTCTGTGAGTGGTGCTTTAACATGGGGGATCCATTGGAGCAGAAACCCACTTTTAAATGAAACGCTGCTGGTGATGCAGCAGATGGTGGACTGAACAGCAAACAAACAGCCATGTGTTAGTGGAAAAGGCAGTCAAATCGAAGGGTCTCGAATACAAGCAAGAATGGAAACATCTACAGCGCCTATGGTCTTGAGAAGCAGCCTCTAGGTGTTAACAGATACTGAAGGGCAAAGACAATACAAGCTATGTTATCGCAGGTTTTTAAAAGCGATCCTTTAAATCCAGAGTTGTCAAATTACGGACCATAGACCTTTCATTCGATGGGTCATTACTACACTAGAAGGGGGGGGCTGCTGTGGGCCATTTTTTTTAGGCGCAATTTAAAGACCCCATCTTCCAAAATTAGAGCCGTCTGAGAAGTGCCTAAACCTGTTCAACAGCTGTCCAAAGTCCCACTCAAAGGTAAGCCTGGCTAAAACGGTAAAAGTAATTCCGCTATTTAATTAGAATTTCATAACCTTAACAAGGTGGGAGAAAAATATTTTCTACTCATACACTTTTTAAGAAAATACGTGACACTGCTTGGTGCTCGCTGGCTGCTGGCACAAACAACGTCCTCCTCCCAGCCCCCATCGTCTGGCCCCACTGCTGGACTGTCCCAGCCTGGGGCTCCGCCTCCATGGAATTCTCTTGTGGGGGAGGGCTACGAAATAGGAATGCTCAGCTTGTTGGGTTTGAAGGCCCTGGGCAGGGGGGGATGGACTGGAAGCAATCTGAAAAGATAGCATGGGGGTTGGGGGTTAAATCAACCTGGTGGTCGGTTCTGTAAGGCCGGAGAGCCCTGGTGGCAAAAGAAAAGCCAGTTCATACACGTGATGTGTGGGCTACACAAGCGGTAATGTTTAGGATTATAAATCGTCCACATGGGAGCCAACGTAGTCCCTCCCCCCATCCACTTTCAGTCTGGTATAAGTGTTCTGCGTATAAACCCTACAACCTCCGAGGAAGTACGGTAGTGGGCTGCTATCGCAGGCTACTCGATTCAAACCAATGCGAGCTAGGCGATAAAGATATCCATTTACAGGACAATACCCAATACATGAAAAACAGCCATATATGCAGAGGATCACACAGCAAGACATCATTGGTAGCTAGGATCCCTTTCAGGAGGCCCATTTCTTAGGTTGCGAACCAGCGTGGGTCCGTCCGCTGCCACGCCCAGTACAACGTGTTTCAGCGCCGGCCATGGTGCAGATTCTGGGGCTTCCGCTCGAGTTTGTGGCGTGTCACCTCTGCAAAGGGCTACTACACACGAGCAGTGTGGTGCTTAGATGACCAGGGATGAAACTGAGCATAAAGGACTAGATGCCGAAGCAGGTTAATGCATGTAGGGGACGACGGATTCCTCGGGGCGACGCACCCGCATGGAGGGATAGACCACAATCTTTGTGATGTAGGGTTGGGTTCCGGCGGGATCGGCTCGCTTCCTTGGAGAGAAATCTCTCCCAACAGAGCTGCGGGACATGAGCTTTGTGAGGTACAGACGAGGGGATGGGGTGGACGAGGTCAGCTCTTTTCTGGGGTGGAACCGCATCACGTGGCCTGCTGTGCGACCCTCTGAAGTCTCCCTTCTCCCCCAATCACGCATACACCACTAAGCGCTACACAACAGGAGCTGTGTGAGGCACGGATCTAATTGGCTTTAAGGGTTAAATCTTACAACATGGGCTAGAGACTTGTCACCTCTATGGAGAGGGCTTACATAAGGCAAGACACTGCGCTTCACAGTAGTAATTGAAAGACGGATATAGTCTCTTCATTTTTAAAAACCCACTCTAACGCAAAGGGGTGGAATTATCTTGAGAAGCGAAAACAGTTAATCAAGGTTGTAAAAAACAGTCCCAAAACACCTGCAACCGCGGTAAAAGCTGAAGACTGAATGAAACGGTAGGGAAAACGAGCACTGGCAAACACAGGTAGTACACCAAGACAAAGCGTCGAGCCGGAGGAACGCGTTGTAGTAGATCTACGTGATGGCGCTTTAGAAAACAAAACAAAAATGAAACGATGAGATCGGCAATGTCCAAACACTCCGCTCTGACTTGTGTGTCTGTTGGATAACTTCACAGGGTACTCTGTACTTCTCCGTTAGACGTGCGCCTGGCTGAGCTGCTAAGGCACGGTCCGCTTTCACTTTCGTCCTTCGCGTAAGCTTTCTTGTCTTTATGGGGCCATATCTTTGAAACACATGGCCCCATAAAGATAAGAAAGCTTTTACCACACACGTAAGTCAAGCAAGCCAGTCCAACTGGGACGGCTCTAAAAGAGAAAAGTGTACGTCACTGGAAGCTCTTTCCCAATGGCTGGCCACCGTTTAGCATAAACGGTGACGCCAGCCAATGGAAAAGAGGGGCGGAGCTTAAATCCCGCTAGTGAAAGCTACCCTAAATCATTATATCTCGCCAGCGAGACTGCGCATGTCTGCGCATCCTACGCCAGGCGAGACCTAAAAAGGAATGTTTAATCATTACCAAATATATCATCTAAACTTTATGAAGGTACAAAATGCACTTTGTAGAATTTAGCTTTTTTCAACTTCATGATTCCTGTTTTGTATATCTTCGTTGACGTGATTAATTCTTTTAAACAGATGAAAAGGGGCTTGTACTTACTATCGCAAAGTTTTTGTATTGAAGCCAGTTTTAGTTTCCACCAAGGAGGAGGAAGTGTGACGCCTCGAATGTTGTTGTCACCCTTTGCAGTCTTGGGAGGTTCATTGTCTGATCGACATTTACTTTGTCAAATATTTTGTGGAAAAGGATCCCCCATGAACACGTTCATGGGAGCTGAACCCTATTCTACTGTGGAAACATGGAATAAAATTAAACAAACCTTTGGATATTTCATTGCTAGGGCGTCATTTTATATTCCTTCTAAACTCCTTGTGTTTTCTATTATCATAAAATCCTCTTGCTGCCCACGACCCAATTATTTTGTCTGGTAATGTTGCAGAAACAAACCGATGCACTGCAGTTTGAACCATATTTGTCTTCAAACAATATTGTTTCCATTCCCAAAATGAAAGGAATGTTTTTGAAGAAAGATATCTGACAGAACAATAAAGAGCTGAATTTCACTTGTGGGAATACAGAACATGAACTTGTTTTAACGTTTGAGTGTTTTTATGGTATTGCGCTTAAAGATCTGAGCTTTTCAAATGGCATATTGGTTTGCTTTCATAAACACGGTGGGGGCACTGAATCCGAGGCCATTTGCAAGATTGAAGACGAATGTAAAGGTAATTTTAAGTGCCTTATGTTTGTATGAAATGGAATGCATTATTAATGGGCATTGCTGGGGCTAAGGTGTCAGCCTATTTGCTGAAGTAATAGTCAGCCTCTTCTTTTCTGGCTGAACTTGTTTAATAGGATTTGGGATGAGGGGTTAAATGTAAGGCTGCTTTATTCCATCACTTTTTGGTTGGGGGTCGAAGGCACCAAAAATGTTATTAGAGTGTCTATTGTACCCTGAAGGTTTAGCTGGAGAGCAGAGAGCAGCTGAGTGTGTTGGGGCTGGTGTTGGGGATGGGGCTGCAGTGCATCGGTTTGTTTCTGCAACATTACCAGACAAAATAATTGGGTCGTGGGCGTCTCTTCCGTTTATAGGAAGGAGTGACCAGTAAATTCAAGTGGGCTGATCTCAGATTACGTGTGGGTACATGTCTCTTGATCAGTTTAGAGACAAATTTTAGGCCCCCATACTGTAAGGATTTAAAAATGAGGCACCCGGTTTTGTGGTGCAATGCTGAGGTATTGGGAGCCAGTGGAGCTGCCGCACAAGGGGGGTGGCGCGTTACCATCTTGGCTGCTGGAAAATGAGTCTGGCAGCCTGGTTCTGCACCAGCTGCAGTTTCCTAACTAGATACGCAGGTGACCCGAGATATAAAGAGTTAGCGTAATCTAGGTGAGAGACGACCAGCGCTAGGACAACCTGCACCAGTGCATCTCTAGTAAGGAATCTACCAATTTTCCTTATCCTCCTTGTTAGAGTCCGGGTTCTCTGGTTGGCACAGGTAGGTACCTGGGACAAGCAGGGAACCTTTCCTCTAGTCAGGGTAAGGGGTTACACTCCTAAAATAACCCCTGCTCACCCTCTAGGTAGCTTGGCGCAAGCAGACAAGGCTTATCTCAGAGCGTTATAGGTTAAGCATTTGTGAACACATACAGTAACCAAGTGACAACACTACAGATGGACACCACACAGGTTTTTATATTAAAAATAAGGATTCTTTATATAGAGTTACCACAAGACCATTAAACGGCAAAAATACACAATACTGTTACTTTAGATGGTAGAAGTTTGCTTAGTTCTCTTAAGTTCTTAAATGCGACACTTTAAGTCAATGTACCTTAAATGCGACACGCAGGGCAACGAAAGTGTTGCAACGATGCTGATGCGATGAAGTTTTTGGTGCAAAGAAATAAAGACGTGAAGATCTTCCAGATGCGTTACGCTTCTCCGATGTTGCGAGAAGACTCGACTCGATGCGTCAGCTACAGCGGCGTCACCCCTTTACGCGATGCGACGACAGCGGCCTTGGCAGCGGCACTCTTCTCCGACGTTTGCGAGACGCTTCCGCTCGATGCGATGCTGCAGCGGTGTCACCCCTTTGCGAGATGCAACGGCAGCAGCTCCGACGGCGGCACGCTTCTCCTTCTCGAGTCGCGCTTCCAGCTCCTTGCGACACGCAGTCCCTCAGAAGGCCAACAACAGCAGCAGGCACTTCCAAAAGACTCTGGGGAGCTGGGGGGTGAAGTCCACTGGTCCTGGGACTTCGTTCAGGGGGCAAGCTCAGCACAAGCCCTTGGAGATCTTTTAAGCACAAGTTGAATTAAAGTCTTTGTAGTCTTTTCTCCTCTCCTTTCAGTAGCAAGGCAACCACTGCAGGCCAATCCCCCAGGTCAGGGACAGGATCTAATTTCTTGGGAGCAGGGTCCCAATACTTATACCCCTAATTCCTTTGTTCCTCTGGGGTAGAGGGGCCTTTGCCCAGTCCAAACCAGTTTTTGAGCACTTTGTTGACATGACTCTGCCTTTCTATTCAGGGTGCAGGGCAGAGACATCAGCCGCTCCACAGGAGGTGGAGCCAGCATTGTGGAGGCAGAGCACAGCAATATTCAGAGTCCAGGTGCACTCCTCCCACCCATCTGGTTGTCAATCTCTCTATTCACCACCAGGCTACCTAGCCCTGCCCCTCTGGGTTTCCCCAGCCCTGTCACTCACACAAGCCAGACAGGCAGATACACATCATAGCAGAGGCGGGCTGAAGGTTAGGCAAGCAAATACCAACTTTCTAAAAGTGGTATTTGCAAACACAGAATATTAAAATAAACTTTACTAAAAGATGTATTTTATTATTCTGAGTTCAGGCATACTAAACTCGATTTTCTACCATGTTCCCTGGGTCTGTTAGGATCATAGGATGTAGCAATTCTAACAGCCCATTCTGGCCTATGGAGAACAGGTAGCCTTACAATAGTGAAAAACGAAAATGGCTGTAATTCACTATTAGGACATGCCACACACATCAGGGCTTGTCCTACCTTATACTTACAATGCACCCTGCCCTTGGGCCTACCATAGGGGTGACTAATATGAAGTTAAGGAAAGGTTTAGGGACTGGGAAGTGGGTGCACTTGCCCAGTCAGCATGACAGTACCAGACTGCACGCAGGTTCTGCAATGGCAGACCTTAGACACATTTTACTAGGCGGCTTCTGTGGGTGGCACAACCAGTGCTGCAAGCCCACCAGCAGCATTTGTATTTACAAGCCCTGGGCACTCCTGGTGCACTTTACTGGGGTCTGACAGTAAACCAAATAAGCCAATCATGGAATCCAACCAACATATACATTTTACATAGGGAGAGCATATGCACTTTAGCACTGAACAGCAGTGGTAAAGTGCCCAGAGTCATAGAATAGCCAACAACAGGTCAGAAAAAGTACAGGTGGAAGGCGAAAAGTTTAGGGACCATCCGGCCAAAAGGGCCAGGTCCAACACTCCTTAACTGAAAGAATCCGGCAGAGACCACATTTCTGACCTGGGACTTCATAGATAGATCATTATTTATTGTGACTCCGAGGCTCTTAGTTGAGGACGCTGGCACTGGAGGGCAACCCAGCTCTGTAGGCCAGAAATGTGAGCTCCGGGGATTCTGAGAGCTACCAGTCAAGATCAGTTCAGTTTTGTCTGGGTTTAACTTCAAGTGGTTGCTATTCATCCGGGTACTGATGTACAACAAGGTGGTCTGGAAGTCAGAGACAGACCATGGTGAGGTGTTAATAGTGAATATAAGTTGTAAGTCATCTGCATAGTTAAAGGCATTCACCTTCCGCTCCCTTAAGGAATGGACCAAGGGGAGTAGATATAGGTTAAACAAATGCGGGGATAATAACGAACCCTGTGGCACTCCACAGTTGGTCTTGACCTCAGGAGCGGTGAAGTTGGACCCCCCTCACCCCCCCAATAAACACCCCACCACGGATTCCCTCACTACCACCATTTGACAATGCCCCCCAAGTCTCCATAACCACTGTCTCTTATATTCATTTATACCAGTTTGAGGTGTAAGAAACCTTTACATCACACACATTGCACAGACAATCATACACTTGTAAATCAGTGTATAGGAAATGTTATATAAGAAAGAGGCCTACAAGGTGTAGGAGTCATATGTCATCCAAATTGGTTTTGAGTCAAGTTTAAGAGCCCTTGGTCTGGAAAAGCACAAATTCAGAATGTAAAACGTAACACCATTGTTAGGAGTATTCTTAATAATAAGAATTGATTTCTACTCAAATGAACCCTTTTTGCAATATTAGGATAAGGAAAGACTGGGCAAAAAAACATGTAGCTGTAATATATTCCTTGCAGTTTGCATTTTTGGAAAGCAACAGAAATCGCTGTTAGCATGAGCTGAAGCCATTTTGGTTGTGGCAGCCATTTTAGTTAGCCATGTGTTAGCCATGTGCTTCTTCCGTCTTCACTGTTGCCTGCCCCTGTACTACGCTTGAGTCATCAACTATAATTAACTTCTTCAGTGCTGAGCCAGAGCCTTGCGCATGCTCAGAAAGGCCTGTAGCTGCCAGAATGCACCTGTCTTAGTTTGTAAATGTCAGGCTGTTTTAACTGATCCAAACAGAAATGTCTCCCCTCCCACTTTGCTGACCAAGACATGTTTGTATTCCCATGTTAGTCAATAACTATTCTTGTATGTGCCAGTACCTCCCCTTGGTCTCATGCGGACAATGCAACTAATGCATATAAAAGACCCCTGGTTTCTGTATTCCATGTACTGCCTCATACATTGCCTGAGGGTTCTGTATCGATGTAGTCCCAATCATGAGTGATAATAAAACTATTGTTTTGATATTACAGCTTCTGTGCAAATCTCTATTTAGTTGGTCTGAGGACTAAAGGACAAAGAAGGGCGAATCCCTGCACTGGTGGGCCCCTGAAAAGGTTCACTTCCACACATGCAGCTCGGACGACAGTTAATAGCTCACTACTCTATATGAGGATTTTAACTTTTAAACTGCAAGTAACAAAATGAGATCGCTGACAAAAGCGATAACCCATTGACCTATTTATAGTGTATGCACTTTGTGAAATGGATGGGACACGTTCTTTGCAGTAGGCATATTAACCTTCTGTGCTATGATGAGTCAAAACTTCCTCTACCAGACAAAGCTCTGGTCTCTCTCCAGGAAGAACATTAATCACCGGAGTTATCGTGACATTTTTATTGATGCTTGAAAATTGCTGGGACAAGTAACGTGGATTCTGCTGCTTTTAAAACAATAGACATGGCGCCCCACCCCAAGTCAGTGCCGGGTGCGGTGGCACCAATCGCACCGCCCTAGAGCCGGCCCAGATTGGATTTATACTAATGAACATCACTACTATGGCGAGTGTATAGCCTGGGAATAGATCATTCACTTTAATCTGCAGTAGAAGGTGGACATTCCTCAAAATCAACTGCAATAAGCATTTGCAATGCAATAGGTCTCGCATTTACATGAGTTTAAGCTATTGGCATTGTAAATGACAATGCCTTTTATTTATGTTTTAAAAATGAAAACTATAATAAAAGGCTTTGGGGCCAAATTCACATAACTAATCTGAGACAAAATCCTAAACTTACTACTTTTGGTATTCACAGAAGGCATTTAGGAGTAGTAAAGTTAGGATTCTGTCTTAAGACATCCTTAAGACAGCCTTAAGACAGCCTTAAGACAGCCTTAAGACATCCTTAAGACAGCCTTAAGACACACTTAAGACACACTTAAGACACACTTAAGACAAAATCCTAACTTTACTACTACTAAATGCCTTCTGTGAACACCAAAAGTAGTAAGTTTTGGATTTTGTCTCAGATTAGTTCTGTGAATCGGGCCCATATTCATTTGCAATGTCAATAGCTCAACTCGCGTAAATGCGAGACCTATTGCATTGCAAATGCTTGTTCTTTTTTAACCTTCTTTGGAGAAGGTCTTTGCATTGCAGGATAGTGCTTTTTCCCTTTTTATGGAGAATATAGCTATCACACTTTACTACGCTCTCACAGCATTGTATTGCATTTTTTTCAGTTCATAGCACATATTTATTTTTTATATCTATTTTCACCAGTACCTCTGAATTCAACCTAGGCCATAGTGTTTAGGTGAGGAAATATTTCACAGAAATGGTGTCCCTTTGGCTGACTGATTCCCAGGCCCTAACAAAAATAATTCAGAAGAGCTCTAAGTCATTGCCGGATTCAGAGACAGCATCTAAGGGAGAAAGTCAGCGAGTAGAAACTGGACGTGAGTCTTCAGTATGAGTTCCATTTCATGATGACTTATCTTTGTTGAGGGCCGACATGTGCTCCCCTACGGTCTACTGGACTGTAGGGAGATATGTTTCCTGAATTCATACGAGCCCAACACAGATGACAAGTCATTCTTTTGAGACCTACTGGATCTCTTACTCCCATACATAGATGTCCCACTCATTTTGGGGGGGCGACTATAACTTTTTACTGGACGGAAATTTGGATAGGAGTCCCTCTAAACAAAGCACAAAGCCAAAGACGATGTCAGCATTGTCCGAAGTTATGGCCAGATTGGGTACATACACATCTGGCATATGTTATATCCCACTGCACCCAATACTCTTGCTACTCAGCCATCAACAGAACACATAGAAGGTTGGATCGCATTTTAGTGACCCACACCCTGGGCCCCTGGTTGCACGTGGCACAGTACTTATATAGATTTCTATTGGATCATGCACCTCTATGGGTAACATATAAGGGACGTGGTGAAGACACCAGGTCCACCTCGTGGTGACTAACCCCTGGGGTACTGAAGGATAAGCCCTAAGTGCGGTAACGCAGACGGGTATAAACAGAGAACTATCGGCACACCTAGCGACCCTCTACATGAGACCACCTGACATCGAACATGGGTGGATTGAGAGTTTTCTGGCAGACCTTCATCTGCCAACACTCTCGGCATCAGACAGGGCGGGACTGGAAACTGTGATCACATGAGAAGACATGTTAGTTGCAATCAAAGGCCTATCCATGGGAAAGACGCAGGAAAGTGATGGCTTTCCCCCTGAATTCTTACAGGCCTTTGAGGACATCCTTGTGCATCCCCTACTGGAAGGGTACCTGGAGGCCGTGCATGGCGGCAGTCTCCATCCCTTCAGGCAGCCATCATTGGTACGGTACCTAAGCCGGATAAAGACCCGATGGAAATGGCTTCATACAGACCTCTCTCCATGTTAAATGGAGATACAAACATCTTGGCAACAGTGCTTGTGAACAGGCTTCTCCCTAAGATGAAGGCATTAGTGCATGAGGATTAATGCAGGTTTATCCCGGGGCGAAACACCATGATGTACCTGTGGTGCCTCAAGCATGTCCTCAATTCTGTGCAACATGCCCGATGGAGTGGGGCGTTGGTAGCCTTAGATATTGAGAAGGCAATCGATTGCCTAAGCTGGAAATACATGTTCGAGGTTCTGGCCAGGATGGGATTTGGCCCACAAATCTTGAAATGTGTGCGGCTTCCGTATACTGACCCGACTGGAAGGCTCTGCACAGGCAAGCGGCTCTCCTCGCCTTGGTCTATAGAGCATGGCACCCGACAGGGCTGCACGTTGTCCCTGCTGCTTTTTGCCATGGCTATCGTGCCTTTGGCCATGAGATCACACTGCATGTGGCAACCTTGGGGCATGAAGGTAAGGGATGTGATACATGTTGTCTTCACGTACGCAGATGACACCCTGGTGTACCTGGTTCGGCCAGAGAAATTACTGCCGTTGCTGGTCCGTGAACTGGCTGCCTTTGAAAAAGTCTCTGGTCTCTGCATCAATAGGCGGAAGGCGTTGCTATGTCCGTGCGTGGTCCTGACTGGCACTTCAAATGCAGATTTGCCTGAGATGGGGATCTCATGGGAAGGTGGCGCATTTTGCTGTCTTGGTATATGAGTGACTGATGAAGTGTTGCAATATCATCAGCTCAACTTGGAGCGGATATTGCAGGGGCTCCAATCTTCCATTGCACATTTTGGAATACGCTCCACCACTTCATAATGGAGCCGGTGGTGCTTGCCAAGATGGTCATGCTTCCTAGGTGCCTATACATGCTCCAAAACAATATATCTATATATATATATATATATATATATATATATATATATATATATATATATTACCGGCGGTCGCCAGTAGGTAGTTATAGTTAGGACCTACTTTCCATAGGAAATCAGCAACATACTATTCCCAATAAGTCTGGTGCCGATTGACGAATCTTCGCGAAATTTTCCAAACTTTTGGCCAGCTCCGGTCCGCTCCTATCCTGAAAGTTTCGGGGTGATTCGTCAAGCGGGGGCCGAGAAAAAAGGGGGGTCCCAAAATGCGTTTTCCCCATGCATTTTCCCATAGGACCTTTAGCCGCAGCTACAGCCCGAACTGCTGAACGGAATCACACCAAATTTGGCAAAGAGGTAGTCCTTAGTTCAGAATTGTGCCTTTTGCTTAAATGGTGTAAATCCATTCAGTAGTTCCTGAGAAAATTAGAGTTAAAAGTACATATATGTCTATGGCCTCGGAGGATCCACGCACCCTATGCGCACCCTAAGCGCACGCTCTGCGCACCGTGCGCACACCCTCCCGATCACGCCCTGAATGCTAATTGGCTGTCAAGTGTCTGTGAACATTCGAAACCAGGAACTGCTGACAGCCATTTTGTGCCTCGGTAGAAGCGAGGCTGAAGAAGTAAGGGAAATAAGTGTGTGAAAGATATAAAGGGGGCAGGGTAGAAATACTCTGACCCACTAGAGTTGCTTAGGGGGTCCCAGAAGGACTCCCAGGGCCCCCTTTTTTTTTTTTAAACGGCGAAATGCGCGCAGGGTGCGCGGATCCAGGCGTAAAAAAAAACAAAACGAAGCGTGGGCTTCCGAGCTTCCTTAATAATAGCCCCAGGGGGTGCAAAATGCGTAAAAAATTATTGGGGGTCCTCCAGCCCCAGGGACCACTACCCCCCGGGGCTAGGAAATAAATAGGGTGGGGGGGCTGAACGGCCCCCCCAAGCCCCGGGGACACCACCCCCCGGGGCTTTATTGATTGAGGGAGGGGGGCTGCATGGCCCCCCCTCCTGGAGCCCTCGAGGGCCCTGGGGACCGCCACCCCCAGGGCCGGCTCCTACAGTGTCCTGGGGTGCCCACCCCCAGGACACTGTTGTTTGCTATGAGAGGGCGGGAGTCTCCCGCCCTCCCATAGCAAACTTCGTTTGGATTTTGAAAGAGAGAGCAGGGAAACCTGATCTCTCTTTCAAAATCCAAACCATATTGCTTTTCCACACGGGGAGCTGCATGTCAGCAGCTCCCCATGTGGAAAAGCAATGTCGGCTCCCGAAGGATGCGGGGAGCCGGCTGGGACCGTGGGGCGTTGGGGCTCCCCCCACGGTCCCCAACGTTTTTTATAAGACCCGGGGGATGGGGTCCCCGGGGATAATAAAAATTAGTGATAGAGGCTATTTTTTTTTTTTACGGTTAAATTAGGAGTCGCGCATCCTATCGCGTTGGGTGCACGATTTCTCTCGCGTAGGGTGCGCGATTCCTATAGCGTTGGGTGCGTGACTCCAAGCAGATCCTACATTACAATAATAAAATGGCGACTATGTTCCGTGCAGGGATCGAGAAAGGTGCGCATAGGGTGCGCGAATCCAAAAAAAACTTGTAAAAAAAAATTAATAACAAAGTATTAAAAATATAGTTTACAAAATATAAAAAATAGTTTTAAAAATTTACAAATATTTTTTTTTTAAATTCATTAAAAACAAATAATATTTTTTCATTTTTAAAAGAAATAAGTGAAAAAAACTTTAAAAAATGGTGAAAAACAATATTAAAAAAATTTAAGTAATTGATACATTGAAAAATAAAGATTTAGAAATCCTATGAAAATCATTAAAAATCATAGGTTTTAAGATAAGTTATAGATAGGAATTAGCATTTAAAAAACCTTGGAAATTCACTTAAAAATCCATAGGTTTCAGGTATGTTATAGTTAGGAATTAGCATTTAAAAAACCTTTGAAATTCACTGAAAAACCCATAGGTTTCAGGCACGTTATAGTTAGGAATTAGCATTTAAAAAACCTTAGAAATTCACTGAAAAAACCATAGGTTTCAGGGGCGTTATAGTTAGCTGGACATTTCCCTCGTACAAAACCTTTGAAATTCCCCCGTTATAGTTAGTTCAGCTAACTATAACTCGCGCCCCCGCAATGCACTGCTGATGACGTCACATATTACATCACTCATGAAACTTGCTGGTCGGAGGAGGAACAGATAGATGTGGGATTGCTATTGCAATGCAGTGTTCAACGCATTATACAGAAGTACTGCACAACATGTACTACCAACATGGATGCTTATCTCTAATTGATGGAATGCATACACATTTGAAACCACAATAAATAAAGAGTGTAAACAAAACCGTGTGCCGCATTTTTAAATCCTTACAGTATGTGGGCCCTAAATTTGTCTCTAAACTGATCAAGAGATATGTACCCACACGTAATCTGAGATCGGCCCACTTGAATTTACTGGTCACTCCTTCCTAAAAACGGAAGAGACTAGGCTGCAGCAGGTTCGCTGTGCTAGCTCCATAATTCTGGAATGCTCTTCTCTTTGAAATGAGATCTTGCACAGCCCTTCCCGTGTTCAGGAAACTCCTTAAGACATGGTTCTTTGTCCAGGCTTACGAATAGCTCTAGCGGGGCTCAACTACTCCTATACTAGCGCCAAGAAACCAACTGGTGTATGTGCGCTGAATAAACAACTTTAACATAACATAACATTGCTGCACAGCGAAAGTGCTTGCTTGGCAGCCCCCAATTTAGTTCAGACAAAAATTCCCCCATTCACTGGATATAAAGTCAGTGCTGCATATGTTTTGCCTTTTGACTAATTTCATCTTTTTCTAGATGAAGATTGCCTTGAGGAGATTGTGCACTAAAGTACAGAACAGTTTGTGAGGGAACATGGGGTCACTCTGGTGCCACATTCTAGGGTACACCTGTGGACTCCGATTCCACTTGGGGAGTTAAAAAAAGTCTGTGTCTTACAATCAACATAGAAATACTGTACAAACCAACCATACAGTCTTACTTGTCTACTTGTACGATTTGGGCAACACCCACCTTTGCACATATAATTTGGGGTGGGCGGAATTAGCGTAGTTGCGCTACGCAAAGCTCGGCAAAATGGTAACAAATCTCCGCGAGCACGCAGAGTTCAACGAAGACGCAGAATTGCTTGTTCCGCCTGTTCGCGATGCTTTTCCTGTTCGCGAACGCTGTTTCCGTGCTCGGGGGTAAATATCTTGCGAACTTGCCAATGCGGTCGCCAATTGGCGCGGCCATCTTTTTTCACTTGTCCCGCCCGCTCGCGATGCCTGTTTCCTGTTCGGGAACGCGGGTGCGTCCGAATGACGTGTTTGCGATCGCACACTTTCGCGGGATCACACGGCCGGCTACCAAAATCTCGTGGCGCACGCGGATGGATTGGAAAACTCGACGGCGAACGCAGGGATCCTGGTAAGCCACGCTCGAACGCGCATTTTGAAAGAGCGAACAAGGGAACAATTTTAAGATGCCGCGGATCGCGGAATTTTTGGCAATTCCGCATTCTCCGCAGAATGCGGAATTGCCAAAATTGCACAAATTCCGCAAACGTAACGGCAATGGCCACCCAGGCCTACAAATAATGAGCAGAGACAGGTTTTTGATTCTACAGCATATGACGCATTTCAGTGATAAACATGTAACACAAAATTGTGCCTGTCATTTGTTCTGCATCAGGACACGGAGGAGAGGATTAGGCTATTCTTTCTTCTTTATTTTCAACAGCAGCCATTTTAAAACCAACAACAATCAACACAAAGACTTCATCTACCATGAAGCCTGAGGAAAAATCCATTAGGTTCATAACAAAGTATCTTATCGAACCAGACGTCTCCTGGCTCCATAACTGCAGATGACCCCTGCTGGGTTTCCTTTTTCTTCGCTGCTGCAGCCCTGTGTCAGTTAAGTGCCACACTTTCCCTCAGCACTGTCATCTGGGATTGTACTTTTCTGACTTCTATTGGTACTGTTGTGCGTGTATTGTTATTTGCTTAATTTGTATACTTTTATGAGGCTTCTGCTTTGACTGCACGGCCAGGGGAATGCTTTGTCGCTCCTACGCAAGCGCAATATTTTTTTCCCTCAGTGCTGACTGGGAGTGTGTGGCGGTCCACTGGCCGCCAGAGGGCATGCCTCCCCTCATCCTCGAGGACGCTTATCTGAAACCGGTCCCAGGATGCTTGTTTCCGGTCCAGGGAGGACCTGGCTTGGCAGTTTGGGCTGGACTGTCCCCACAAGAAACAGGGTCAAGACTGATTTGCATATGGCTTGGTCCAAACTGGGGTGGTGTGGTGAGCAAAAGAATGATGGATTAAACCCAGATCCTTGTGACTGGGGGTGAATGTTTGCATTGTCCAGCATTCCATCCATCAATTTTTTCTTTTGCATATGTTAATGCGGGACGGAGTGTGCATCTGTTACGACCATTGCCAAGTGCTTCCGTTCGCGTTTCCTGAACCGTTCGGCCAGCCTGAAGCGTTAACACCCCTTAGAGGTAGGATTTTTCTGTCTGAATTGTGGACACAGTCTGGCCAGGCTCATATTGACCTCTCGCCCACGTATCTGAAGGGTGTTTATCTGCGGAGGTCGTGTAGATCTGTTGTCTCAATAGTATTTGCAGTGCCTTGCCCGCCCACTCCCCAGGCCCCAAGAGCCAGGGCAGGTGTATGGGATTTCTTCCCTGTGGAGTCAGCATAGGTGTGTGGGGGCTCCTCTACCACAACCCCCCCCTTCCCCCTGCTTTGTGGGCTCCATCTTTAGGGACTTTAACCTCGGGTCCCAGCTCAACCACATCAGCCCTCTTACCTTGTGGGTGTCCACCATTTTGCTTACCTGATGGCTTCCTCTGGACCTCAACTCTTCAGACCTCTCTGAGCAACATTGCCAGGATAGTCGGTCTGTTGCCGGCCTCAATCCAGGTTATTTATGGGCCCTTCAGAGACTCAAAGCGTCTCACCTGCGCAGGGGTTTAACTTATTCCCAGCAGGTTCCTCTTTCCGAGGAAGCAAAGTAGGAGCTTCATTGGTGGCTTTTCCACATGGAACTGTCATGCCATTTTCAGATCCCTACCGGACCTGGTGATCGAGTCCGATGCCAGCGGTTCAGCCTGGGGAGCACGTTGTGGAGATTTCACCACAGGCGGAGGGTGGTCCGCCAAGGAGTGATCGCTCCACATCAACTGTCTGGAGCCAATGGCGGATTCCTTCGCGGTCCGATGTTGGACCAGGGACAGAGCCCACTCCTCAGTCCTCCTCAAAACGTAGCAGCGGTCCGCTACATAAACCAACTGGGTGGGACTCGCTCCAAGGCCCTTGCGGACCTCGCCAAGGAGTTCTGGAAATATTGTCTGTCACATCAGGTATCAGTGACGGCGGAACATCTCCCGGGAGTGTCCAACCGGGTGGCAGACCGGCAATCTCGCCACCTTCAGGACTCAAGTTTATGGAAGCTCTTTCCCCCGATGTTCCAGGCCCTTCAGGATCTTTGGGGTTCGTTCTCCATCCACATGTTTGCATCTCATCTAGACCATCAGCTTCCCCGGTACTTCAGCTAGAGACCGGATCCGAGAGCGACAGCCAGAGATGCTTTCCTCCAGGATTGGGTGCCGGAATGGGGTTATGCCTTTCCCCCCTTCGCCATGATAATGTGGTAATGACTCAAATTCTCTGGCAGAGGGCGGAGCTGGTGGTGGTCACCCCAGCTTGGAGAGCACAAGCATGGTTTCCAGTTCTGATGGACCTTTCTTGGGCTTCTCCAATCCGTCGACTCCCGCTCCTTCATCTCCTGAGCGATCCAGTGGGCAGTCCTCACCCTCTGGTAATGAGCGACTCCCTTCCACTCATGACCTGGAGGATTACTGGGCTCGATGGCAGGTCCCAGTACTTTCGAGGAACGCTGCGGAACTCCTCTTCCGAGCCTGGGACGGCACTGTCAAGCGGTACCGATCGGCCTGGTCTCGTGGATGGGTTGGTGTCTGCAACGGAGTCTGGACCCCGTGGGGTCAGATGTTGTCCACACATGAGACTTTCTGGCCCATCTGGCTTCTGAGGGCCTGGTGTACAAGACAGTCAATACCTTCCGGTCTGTAATCTCGGCGGGTGACGCTACCACAGCAGATCAACCTGTGGGAGAATACCCGTTAGTAAGAAAGCTGCTGCATGGCATACAGCTTTCCCTTCCGCCGGAAGCGAGATATTCTGTCCTCTGGGATGTCAATAAGGTGCTGAATCTGCTATCGAGTATATTGGTCGCGCAAACAGCTATCTTACAAATTGGCCACGTTGTTGTGCTTGGTGTAATGTTGACGAGTCTCCGATGTCAGAGCCCTTGATATTTCAGGAAGATCGTTCATGCCCGACGGGGTTACCTTCCACGTGTCCTGTCATAACAAGTGCCAATCGTGGGTCATTTCTTACCCGGCCTTCCCAGGGGTACTCAAGCTTTGTGTAGTGTGATGTATCAAGGCCTATGAGGCCATGAGGGAAGATGTGCACCCACAAGGGGAGAGACAACTACTCATTGCTCTGAGGAAACTGTTTAAGGCAGTCTCCTCCCCAACCATAGTGAGATGGGTACGTTGGGTGATGCTTGAGGCAGGCATCAATTCGAGGGTCTTTGGAGCGCATTCTGCAAGAGGTGCAATGGCCTAGAAGGCCTTCGTGCTAGGAGCTCGCTTGGAGGACATTCTGAAAGCAGCAGACTGGTCGTCAAACTCAACTTTTAAGAGGTTTTACTTTAAACCAGTCTTCTTCATTGCAGCCCTAGTGGTGTATAAGATTTACCCTGGCCTAACCCTCGCCTCCGTGTCCTGACATAGAATGAAAAATTTCCTAGCTTTCGTAACAGAAAGTTTTAATTCTATTCATTACACGGAGGCAAGGATTAGCCCGCCCTCAAGATGAATCTGGACCCACCCGGGTTATGAGACATAAGTCGAGATGTAAGTAAAGCGTTTTCCCGGTTTTCATGGGTTAATGTAATGTTGTGCGAGGTAGCTTCCCCGCACACAAGATGTTATGACTCCTTTTTATGTCCATAGGTACTGAAACCTCGAAACAGGACTAAGACACTTCCACAGTCAGCTTTGTCGCAGGAAGAAAAAGGACGTCCAGCAGGGGTCATCAACAGTTATGGAGCCAGGAGGCATCTGATTGGATAAGAGACTTTGTTATGAACTTGATGGTTTTTTTCCTCAGGTTTTATGGGAGATGAAGTCTTTTTTGTTTATTGTTGTTGGTTTTCAAATGGCTGCTGTTGAAATTAAAGAAGAAACAGCCTAATCCTCACCTCCATGTCCTTAATAGAATTGAAACTTTCTCTTACGAAAGCTATGACATTTTCATTTTCCAAAGATTTATTTTCCTGAGAAGAACATAGCAGTCAACAATTCACTAATTCTGGACAAAGGGAGGCCGATTTCCAGAAAGTACATACCAATCAAAATAGCTCGTTATGGCTGTTGTTCTAGAGCTCCACTTGCTTGGTATACAGTCAGAGACTTACAGAGAAGTACTCCACAATAAATCCTGCAGGTTTCTAATCCACGTTAAGTGTTAGTGAGAAGATTTTTTGGGACCATCCATGATCATTTCTTCATAAAGGTTATAACCATTTATTTATTTATTTTAAGAGTTTTATATAGCACTAGCTGGACCCGAGGGTATCAGAGCACTTCACAACAAGTAACTTATATGCGAACAGGCAGTACAGAGATTATAGTAGAACATAGGGATTCGCAACGGGTAGAGTTTGAACAGAGGAGTGATTGAGCAGAAGGACACATGAAGGGTGCAGGTCACACAAGACGAGTAGTCAATACGTTTTCTTGTTCAGGGCGGAGGGAGGGGATAGGATTTCCACAAGGTGTCTGGGGGTAGAGGATGTCAGTGTCACAGGGCACAGAGTTAAAGTCAGATGGAGTGCCGGCTAAGGTACTTCCTTGGATCCTATGGGTTAGCTAGTGAGCGGACGAGGAAGAGGACTTTGAGCAGTTTTCTGAATTATGCAAAAGAGGGAATGGTTCTGATGTGGGGGGGGGTGGAGTTCCAGATTTTGGGCGCGTTACCAGCAAACGACCTGGCTGTGGTTTTTTGCTTGCGTGTTTCCAGCTCGATGAGTAGCAGAGTATTGGAGCTCCTGAGGTTCCTGGACTGGCCGGCCTTTTTAAGTTTGGCGGCCAGATATTCCGGTTTGCCTGTGTGAAGGGCTTTGTGCGTGAGGCAGGCTGTTCTGAAGCTGGCCCGCATTTCAATTGGGAGCCATTTATGTTCTCTTAGTGCGGGCGAGATGTGGTCGAATGATTTAGTTCCGGTGACCATTCTGGCTGCTGCATTGAAGGTTGTTTTGAGGGGGGCGAGGTGGGATTTTGCTGTAGCAGTCAGGGCTGCAATCCCGTAGTCGAGTCTGGACAGCACCAGTGTTTGGGTGACTTGTTGAAGGTCCTTGGGCGGGAGGAAGAGTTTTATTTTGTGCAGTAGTTTCAAATTGAGGAAGCCGCTTTGAGTGGATCTTGTAATGTGTTTGTTCATGTCCAGTTTCGGGTCTAGGGTGATACCTAGAGATTTTACCGATTCCGCCAGGGTGAGGTTACCATTGAGACATCAATAGCTTTGAGCCATTCTGCAATTTGGGGGTTCTCTTCTTTGTTGGAGATGAGGAGTATTTCAGTTTTCTCTTGATTGAGTTTTAGGTGATTACTTGGGAGCCAATGTTGTACCTCTCTGAGTGTGGCATTGAGTCTCTGGATGTCATCAATGGAGGTGGTTTCCAGATATAACTGCGTGTCGTCAGCATATTGAAGGAAAGGGATACCACCATTATGTGGTTAACTTCTATACCAGAGTCCAGCTGTTCAGGGAGCTGTGCAAAGCTGGTGTTGTGGCTTGCAATACAAACAAAAGCCTCACAAAGGATTCTCAAGTAACTTGTTTGTAAGAAGCTCCAAAATAACCAGGGGAGCGCACTGCATTGCACTTGACTGTTTGCTGTCAAATCCTCATAAAAGGGCTGGAAGGATATGTGCTCACTGCTCACAAAGAGAGCACTTTTCCACTCACAGTTTGGGGTCAGTTGGCTGAATTCTTTAAGCCAACTTTTATACTTCATATAACTCATACACAGCTTAAGACGCTGGCTACTCACTTGAACCAGTTGCCAACATACAATGTGTCTGTTGCTTATGAGCACACCACCACTGAAAGACTAATGTCCGTCATTAACTTTCTGTTGGCCATTACTGAAAGTCTTACTGATGTAGAAGGAGTAGCCTGTACTTCATCTCTCGCAGAAGATGTTGCACGGCTGTAGGATCAGCATTTTGCTGACTGCTTTCCTGAAGCATTGCTAAGGTGTCACTCATATTGCTGATACAGAGTTTGGACTTGGCAGGGAAAGAGGCAGTAGTGTAGATATTAATGTCCCCAGTGCATCCATCTGAGCCTTGCCTGTGTTTTCCAACTTTCTTCACTAAAGTGAAGCTCAGGGAAACTGAAAGAAGTGCAGAACCGAGATTAAGAGTTAGTATCTGCCTTCAAATGCATGTGCATTGATACATATCTTCTGTTATATTCCCGTGTTAGGCCCATGTAGCATAGCAACTTATTTCTTACATTGTCCTCACAATAACATTCCATCCTGAGCTTTTGTACATATTTGCATGTGCGAAAGTGTTGGATTAGTTTCCGTGAAAGTAAACTTGTTCACACATCTAGCTTCGCAAAACATAATCACTACGTCCTGAACATCATGTACAAGGTCTCTTTTCGCACTATGAACAAATGTCATCTCTATCTTTATCCACGGGGCGACAGGGCTATCTACATATCCATAACATCTCTAATCTATATGCACATTGTGAGGCCGCTTTCTAATATAAAAGATGAGCATCCCAATAGATTAGGAGAGGAGGCACTTCGGGTCACACCGAGAGCTCCTGCATGCTTAGTCTACACCACGCAGCGGTCTGACTTCTAGTGAGGGGTGTCCAGTTTGTGACCAAGAGGGGGTCCTTCATTCTCGACCATCAGGTAATGGGTATGGATCTTCCCTTGGGGGATTCTTGGCTCCATACTTAAACACACTTTAGGTACATTTAGAGTAGTGATCCATCCATCTCTGCTTCCCTGGTTTATCAATCCAACATCCCTCATCATTCAACTGTGCTGTACTTTCTTGCCACATTGCTAATTCCTCTACTGTGGCTTCACTTTGTAACTCCTTCACGTTCTCAATTGTATCCTCAAACATGGGAACTTCAGGCACCCACCTAGCGGGACCTGCTACAAACATTCTTTTCAATTAAGTCCAGGCGGTTTCCTTAGCTGTCTGATCTGCAAAAGCGTTCCCCTTACCTTCATCGTCAGTGACTTTCCCGTGGGTGCCACACTTTACTATTGCCAAAGTGTCAAAGCAGACAAAAGCCTCAATATAAGGTGCCCATGTTGTATCTTGGCACCATGCGAAGTAAGAAACCCTCTCACTGCCCAGAGTCACCCGAAGTTGCGCAGGACTCCAAAGGCGTACTGACTGTCAGTATAAATATTGACAACCAGTCCCTCACTTAATTCGCAAGCTCGTATTAGGGCAACAAGCTCTGCAGCTTGGGCCGACTGATAGGGAACTCATGAGGTTTCAACTATTGTAGGCAGCGTAGTAATAGCACATACAGCAGTTGTAGTGCCATCTGGTAATTTAAAGCAAGAGCCATCAACATATAGTTCCCCTTGAGGGTCAGATAAGGGAACATCAATCACGTCTACTCGTCCTTTCATCTCCTCTGCCGTCTGAAATATACAGTCATGGTTAACAATCTCATCATTCTCAGAAGGGAGGGGCAGTAACGTGGCTGGGTTCAGAGTGGCACATCGTTTGATTGTGATATGTTTGGCAAACAGCGCTAATTCATAACTTGTCAGACGTCCACTTGTGAGGTGCTGTGTCTTTGTCCTATTCAAAAGGGTATCCACAGCATGGGGACCCATGACTGTGAGGTCAGTATCAAGTACAAGTCCAGCCGATTGTCTTATCGAAACAGCCACGGCCACGACTGCTCTTAGACAGCTCGGGAGGGCTTGTGCGACAGGATCAAGCACAGCAGAGTAATAAGCACACGGCCGTTGCTTACCTCTGAATTTAAGTGTTAAAACAGAAAGTGCGCAACCAGCCATCTCATGACCATATATTACAAAGAATTTGGTGCAGTTAGGGGTATCAAGCACTGGAGTCGAATAAAGAGCAGTTTTTAGTTGCTCAAAAGACTGCTGACATTCACACGTCCCAGGTAAAGGCACATGCACTTCTTTCGTGGTTAGTGCAAGCAGGGGCTTAATTAGTAGGGAATAGTTTGGTATCCAATGACAACAGTAGGAAGTGATACCTATAAAAGCGCGTACATCTTTCTGGGTTTGTGGAACTGGCATTTGAACAATGGTACTAATACGCTCCGGGGTCAATCTCCTACCCTCCTTCGACAGTAGGTGAACTAAGTTGGTGACCTCCTGTCGACAATACTGAAAATTTGGAAGGGATACTTTATGGCTATGCTGAGCTACATGCAACAACAATTTAACTGTACTGTCTCTGCAACCTTGTTCTGTATCTGAAGCGATGATCAAGTCATCGACATACTGTAGCAATCCATTACCTGTGGGGAGCGACAAGGAATCCAGCTGACCTTTCAGTGCCTGACTATAGATACTCTGGCTTTCTGTATAGCCTTGAGGAACGTGACAGAACCTAAAACGTCTACCAGCTAGGGTGAACCCAAACAAATATCTGCTATCAGGATGAATAGGAATACTGAAGAACGCATTTTTCAAATCAATGACAAAAAAGAATTAAGCATAATAAGGAATCATTGTCAAAAGAGTGGTGATGTCAGGAACCACCGGAAACTGGGAAATCACTATTTTATTAACTTCAGGCCAGTCAATCACAAAACGATAAACATCTTCAAGGTCACCAAGAGAATCTGAGGGCATCCGCTTAAGAATGGGAAGGGTAGGGCTATTACAACTATTACCTGTTGTCTCCTCACCCACTCCCTTCCTAATCAAATCCTGCACTATTTGCAATAAGGCTCGCTCTCCGGCCTGCGGTATTTTATATTGAGGCATACGAGGTAAAATAGTACCATCCTTAACGCGTATCGAAACAGGCAATATTTGCAACAATCCCACGTCTGCCCCCAGAGTGGGTGGCACATCTTTAAATTCAACAGGAAAGGGTGCCTCTTAGGACAGACACTGTTTAGCGCACACCACATCTGGACCCATTGTCATATAGACACCTGCTGGGGAACAATAAATCATAGCATGCAACTTCTTTAACAAATCCAAACCCATCAAATTCTCACCATAGTTAGATGTCAGCAAAAATGGTGAATCCACAGTGAAAGGCCCGATAGTCAACACAAGGGGTCTTGAAATGGGGCTTGCAACAGGTACACCAGAAAAACCTACCTAAACATTATTATGGCGGGACAGAGCCACCCCAGGGACCATATTTCGAGGAACAGAACTTTTTATCGCACCTGTGTCCACAAAAAATTCCTTAGTCAAACCTTGCGGTTCCGCTTTGACATAAATACCACGCAGGTCCACAGGTATCGGAACTTGTCTCCCACTCTGTCCCAGGCTGTCCTAGCTGTAAGACATTCCTGTCACTTCATCCACATCATAATCATTGTGGTAGTACTGTCCATCCTAAGGATCATCAAAGTAATTATCATCAGAACGACTCTTTGAAGCTGCAGCCATTCTGAGCCCTGCCTGCCCCACCAGCTCCACGACCCCTTTCATGAGAACCTCGTCCTCTAGTGACCGTCACCTTCTGCAAAAGCACAGGACACTCGCTACGCCAATGTCCCTCCTCTTTACAATACGCAAACTGATTCGGACTCAGGGGCATAGCTTTTGGCTGCCTACTAGTGTGTGGAAGCTCTCGGGCCAAACCACCCCGTCCTCTACCATTCCCTCTAAAAGCCTGTTGCAACAACACCTTTGTCTTCAAATCCTTCTGCTTTTTCTCTGTCCTTTCCTTTTCCTCTTTATCCCTATGCTCATAGTACTGTGCCACATTCAAAATATTCGGTGACAAGATAGCCATCTATGTGCTTAATGGTAAGGTCAAGGAAAGGAATAGAGTCCCTTTGATGAGTCAGGGTAAATTTAAGGCCCCCACAATTGTTATTAAGCCAATGGAGGAACGAAGCGAGTAGATTTTCATTTGCCTGCCATATCATAAAGATATCATCAATGTATCTTTTCCACTTACAGATACAGGATGAAAAAGGATTAGTAGTGGTAAGGATACAGTTCATTTCTAGTGCATCCATGTATAGAATAGCCAAATTTGGAGCAAAAATTGCGCCCATGGATGTGCTCCAACTGCCTCCAATTCCCGTTACGTATTTATTCTCACTTACGCTAACGGTGAGTTTGCTCTCCCCTGTCGTTCTACCTTTACTTGTCCCCCCTTGTTCCTAGTACACCTAATCTTTACTTTCTAATTGCACACAGAGCACTCCACATTGGCACCGCTTCCTGCGGTTAGTCTTACTTGCTAGAACCCGCTCATGATCCGTCACCACTTGTTTCTCGCCATCCTTCTATCACCGCCCATCCTCACAATTGGTTCATCCTATATATTCGGAATAGTCACTCCTTATCCGCCGCACGTCCTGGTTAATTCTTTATTACAGCTTCTCTGTCACAAGGCTATTCTTAACCTTAGTCCTTCGCACTCCCTCCCCTTGGCATGTATACTTAACGGACAGCCTTCTGTCCTAACAATTCTGTTCTGCATCGTTGGTTGAATTACCTGGTTGTCACTACGCTCTGGTTTTCCGAACATTGATTAAGGTATTATGATGACCTTCTTCTTCCTAACGCCACTTAATTCTGTACTTAGCTGTCAGGAATTTACATTCTCACTGGTCTGCATGGTTATTTTGGACACTGATCCCAAATACACCTCGTTAGATTCTTGACACCTTGCACATTATCTATTGTGTGAGTATATCTGCCTCTTTTTGCTCTCTCATTCGTTTCTTCATTACTCCTTGCTCCTTGATATAAGGTGACGTGCAGTATTGTGTTTGATCAGACTTTTTAACCCTTTTTAATCATGTTTATTGAATTATTACTTTCTAACTGTTATCTTGCTTTTCTCTCTCTTCTTCCCTCTTCTTCTTTAAGGCTATTCAGGTTAACTGTACAGGCATAATCAATGTTGTCCTCATGATGATCCTAATATTTCGTTTGTAGGATCGAAACGCCGTCGACAATTGTAAACACCCTATATGTTCTTAGCAATACTAAGTATGATACATAAGGGTGTCCCATGTAATGTTTGTTAAGTTCACTCTCTATTCCTGCCATTTGTAACAAACGTTTTTTGCCTGAACCTTTTTGTTGTTTCTGTTCCTCTCTTTATTATTTGTACGGGACACAGGCTTGTGTCCCACTTTGAGAATTTCTTTGAGAATTTTGCTTCATTACTATATCAGTAAAATTTATGACCACTGTCCGGCTGGACAAGTCTTTAAAAAAAGCACTGATTGGGTCCTTATTGATTGCTTTCTCCATTCATTCCTTCCTAGGGACTTTTTGTTGTTTGCAAGTGTAAGAGCTAGCGAAAGGGACGCTGAAACAATGGGTGTGGCAGGAGTACTAACAGTCATAGTTGCCACAGACGGCAAGGAAAAAGAAAAGACAGGAGGCGCCGTGGCCAAAGCAGTCTGATCAACAGGAGCAGAAACAGCAGAGGCAGAACAAACGGGTGGCTGGGACTGTGAGGGAATAGCGGGATATATCCTCTGCGGGGCATATAGAGGTGGGGGTCGAGTATGTAACAAAATTATCATTTTCTTCTTGGACCACATAAGATTTATCAATCTGTAATTGAAATCTTATATCTTCACATTCAATACCCTTCTCCTGCTTTTCCCTGTCATATGCTACGGCCTTCTGTGTCAACGTCTGTATTCTCCTTTTCTGGGCCGCTCTCTCTGCTTTCATTCGCCTCTGTTTAGCTGCTTTTTTTATTAAATTTTATTATTGGGATTTTGCATTTCAATACATCGAGTATACCAATGATAACAATCATTACATCATGAAATTACATTAATCTATGTCCATTATCAACTGAGAGATCACCGTAAAAAACACTTCTTACATGGTGTAACATTGTAGACATGGCACAATGGTCTTCTGTGGGGGTTATCCCATGCCCTACCTCTGATGTGGTGATAGGAGACGTTCGAGCCCTCGGCTAAGTACATCAATTTGAATCAGAGCGCATAGGGTGTGCCTTCCGTGTTCCTGGGTGGTGTACTCTCGTCTGGTTTCGGACTTGTGTGTTCCCGTGACTCTGCTGCTTTTTGCCACTTTCTAAGGAAATAAAACGTAGACTGGCTACTTTTCCTAAACAACTGTTCTTGCGAATACTCGATCTTTTGCTCATCAAAAGTGCCCATCAAAGGCCACTGCAATTCGGCATTGTGAGGAACTTCGATTTTCGATCACGATCGAATCGACCCGCCATTTTGTGGCCCGCCGCCATTTTGTGTTGCCATCACTCAGGCAGCACGTCGAACAAAGTCTATTCTGCTTTTTCTGTAGCCCGGTGTTGAAATACGCCCTCGGCCTCTATTTGCAAAGCTGGTGTTAGAACTAGCCGAGTACACTAATCTCTGTCTGGCTTTTCTAATCCACGTCTCAACTATCTGTTGGCTCACACTATTCTTTTCTGACTTTATCTTATCGACTGGCCTTCACTGTCTCCTGCTAGCATTGTCTCGTTTCACAACTGTCCTCCAACACACACAAACGTATCTCGCCACCTGCAAGTTAGTTATGAATCTGTTAATGTATTAGCTTGAGGGTGGGGTGACAAACACAGTTAGAGGAGAGGTCTCTTCGAGTCATCTGATATTTCTGTTTTCAAACCTTTCCTATTGGTTCCGCCTTGTTTTCCAACTTTCCTTATTGGCTCTTTCTTGTATGCTCTGGGAGTGTATTTCGTCAATAATTGTATCATTGTATAGTATTTAACATGATGCGCCACAGAGTGAAGTGGCAGTCTCCTGAGAACCTACTTTGTGTACTTCTAGGATAACTGTACTAGCTGCAGCTAAATAAATCTAATCTTCTAACGCCGACAGAGTGTCCCGTGTCTCTGTGTAGCGAAGCAGGAGAACTCCGGAGACCTTGGGCGTACCCTGCGCCGCCAGACCCAAAAGGTTCTGGTTCTTCAACTGGCGCCCAACGTTGGGCGGCTTCAGTGGTACTGGTTCTGCTCGAAGGTCGTGAGGAACCCCGCAAGAAAATTCTGGAGGGTTCGCGAGCCACACTAAGCGACCCCTGTATGTCGAAAGTGGTCCAAAGGTATTTTGCAGCGCGGTTACTCCTTCCTGACGGCTACTGACGACCGCTGCCCTGACTGCCGCCCTGCTTTGGCCCTCCCTTTGATGATGTATGGTAAGGCGAGACGATAGACGGGCCTCTGTTGGTGGAAGAAGACGTCCTTAGTTAAGTATTTTCGTGGGTCGCGCCCACAATTTTGTTCTTTGATTGATTTCCTTGGGTTCCTAGATTTAACCTTTGCAAAAGTTAAAGCCGAGGGTAAGTGCATTTGTGCTGCGTAAACTGAGTTTTACTCCCTTGAAGTTTGTGAACAGACAAGAGACATCTCGAGATGCCTGGTCTGACTAAGTTTGGAAGAATTTGTTGTCTTGGTTGTAATAGGGATTCCCGACTTGAGGACTCTTGTCCGATTCCTTCGGTTGGAACTCCCACACATGAGCTCTATTTAAAACATGGTATCGGCCCCATTGCCTTTAACGAGACATGGACTCGATACACGAAGAAAGATGGTGTTCTCAAATGGCCAGAAAATTGTAGTTTTGATCCTGATGTGCTAGATAATTTGGAAGCAGTTTTGTTCAAAAGAAAAGCCCGGCCGGCAATGTTTGACTCTTTCCGCCTTTGGCGTAAAGAAGCCAAACAGAAAGAAATTAAACAAGCAAAACGAAATAGGAAAGCACAGGGTATGACAATTATGCAGGCTGCCCAACAGTTCAAAAATGATGAAGTTGATAATGCGGCTGAAATTTCAGAAAGACAACATCGTATGGCGATAGATAAATGCTATCCGGTGTTGCCTGTTTCTCCTTCTGATAATAAGAAAGATATAGAAGAAGATCCCCTAATGTCGCATTTATTAAGGTTGCCTCCGCCCTATGCACAAAGTGCCAATGTACCTCAGCCGTTACAGCCTTTTCAGCCGCCAGTGGTACTTCCGCCTGTTCCGGCTCCTCCGCATTTGCCTCCTCCAGTATTACCGCCCTTGCCGGTTTTACCGATAGTCTCAACTTCTTTGCCCTCATCTCCTGATCTTAGATCTCCTTTGCCTTCTGCTCCTCCTGCAGTTATCCATTCTTCTTCTGTCAGTTCCCCTAATACTCTGTCTCCAATTCTTATGTCTAATTCTCCGTCTGTGCGTAAGCGTCTCACAGACTCGGTCACTAGTATTCTATCTCCTTTCTTTGGAGCTTTAAATGTGTCTCTGGCTTTTGTTCGAAAACAATCTCGTAGTCAGTTCCCAGATTTTGAGGAACGAGAAAAATTAGACTCTCTGGCACGAAAATGGATCAAGAAGGGTCCACAATACAGTGTGCTTGATATTATGCCTACCTTTTTGCAATGGAATGCGCCTACGCAAAGATATGCTTTCAATGTAATGTGCGACATTCTCATTAAGGAATGGGAAGATGTGAGTTTGAGTCCGGTCTCACAAGATCTGTTAAATGTTCAGACTGATTTTGAAAAAGGACTTATTGTGGGTTCTAAAGTTGAGGAAGCTGTAAGGACACTTATCTCTTATAGATCCTTATTGTTTTCTCAGATTCTCCTTGATTCCGATCCGTCGGTTAAACTGACGTCGAAAAATTATCCTATGAGAGAGGTTCCTCCAGTAGGGAAGGAAGAGGTTCCAGCTGCAGGTGCTAATGCAGCTTTTCCTGCTCATTTCCAACGTATATGGGTACATGTCCCTTGGAAGAGATCTGAAGTTTTGGCCCTTAAGCGGACTCTACCAGATCCTCGTAAGAACCCTGCAGGTTACTACAAAGAGCTATCACAGACAGTTGATGCTTGTATTATGAACCTAGCAGATATTGATATGCTAATGGGTAATGTAGTCCCACAGACAATATGGGCTAAGATTCGTAGAGAGGATCACGCACAGGAACTAGGTGCTACTTGGGATGTTATAGCTAATACAGATAGAGACCAAGTGGGTGGCGCAAAGCCTGACGCTTTGATCTCGGAACTCCCTGGCAGAATCATTACGTTAATGAAAACTATGCCTGCACTGAGAGTTAATTGGGATAAACTAGCAGCATGCAAACAAAAGAAAGATGAAAGTGTCTCTGACTTCTTTACTCGTTTCGAGGAGACATTTATCGACCACAGTGGTCAAGATATGGCTACAGAGGGTGGACAGCGATTATTCGTGGACAAATTCGTATTTAATTTGCTTCCCGAGCTGTCACACAAATTGAAAGATTCAGAAAGTTCATGGGCTGTTTCTTCTTCTGCTCAGATATTGGCTACTGCGCAATATTATGAGAATAGGGACAAAGAAGAAAAAGAGAAGCAAGAGAAAAAGACGAAAGATTTAAAAACGAAGGTTCTCTTGCAACAAGCCTATCCGCCACGTTATGCTCAGCCTCAAATTCAGCAGCCCCCGCAGTTTCAGAGGTTGTATCAAAAACCTGAGCCATACAATCCACGACCTTTGTTAGGTCCTAATCAATGTGCCTATTGTAGAGAGGAAGGTCATTTTAAGAATAGTTGTCCGATTTTATTGCAGCGCAATGGAGCGTTATCTGCTCCACGAGGTCGTGCTGGCCTCCAGTCAGCAAACAGAGGTAGAGGTCGGGTGTGTTGACTCAAGAACAGCGTGCCCTTCCTTCTCCCAATTCTGTGAACCACTTTGATCAGCAAACTGTGAGATCTACACAGTATTACAATGAAGACCATTATGTTGAGGGTGAGAATGAGAGTCTTCATGCTAACTAGGACAGCCATGGACAAAGTAAGGGAGTTGTGCCAATCCCAGTAGATCAAAATGGACCTTATGTTAACGTCACTACAATGGGTGTTTCAGAGCCATTTCTCCTAGATACTGGAGCAATGAGAAGTTCTATCATTCATTCTAAACTCCCTGGGGCACCTTTGTCTGGCTTAACGAATGTTTCCGTAGGATTTTCTGGCGCCCCTGTTCGCAATCCAGTTTCTTGCCCTTTGCCTATTTCGGTTGGTCCTTATGATTTGGAAGCTCCACTTCTATTGACGAATGGTTGCGGTGAGAATCTGTTGGGTCTAGACCTATTGAAAAGAATGCATGCTACCATATATTGTTCTCCTTCTGGCGTACATCTTACTTTAGGACAGAAATTGGTCTCCCCAATGTATTTGTCCAAAGATCAGTTTCCACCTGAATTACTTTCTCTTCCAACAGAAATTTGGGCCACGGGTCCGAACGATGTGGGTTGTCTTGAGATTCCGCCTTATGTTGTCACTCTCAAGCCCAATGTTGAATTACCCCGCATCCCACAATATAGAATTTCTGCAGAAGGTGAGAAAGCGCTTTTGGGAATCATTCATGACTTGATTCGGAAGGGTGTGGTTGAAGAAACAAGAGGTAATACATGCAATAGTCCTATTCTTCCTGTTCTTAAACGCACTGATCCTTCTCAGCCTCCTGTGTACCATTTTGTAATTGATCTGCGAGAAGTAAACAAGATTGTGATTCCACAATTTCCTGTTGTTCCAGATATCACTGCTTTGTTGACAATGATACCTTCCACAGCGACTTGGTTCTCTGTTATCGATCTAAAGAATGCCTTCTTTAGTATTCCCATTGCAGAAGAGAGTAGGGACATTTTTGGCTTCTCTCTTGGAGGCCGAAGCTTCCGGTTTAAGCGCGCACCTCAGGGCTATTGTGAAAGTCTCTCTATTTACAGCCAAGCTTTAAAATGTCATCTCGATACTTTTCACTTGCCGTCTGGTGCTGCTCTTATCCAATATATGGATGACTTATTAGTCGCCGCTGATTCAGAAGATATCAAAGATGTCACTGTTGCTTTGTTACGCCACTTGTTTAAACTGAATCACAAGGTTTCACCTTCCAAACTACAAAATGTTTGTCGAGAGGTTACCTATTTGGGTCATCTCCTATCAAAGGAGGGACGGCGATTGACACCAGAACGAATTCAGGCGATTTCGCGAATGTCTGTACCATCCACACAAAGAGAAGTACGTGCCTTTCTGGGTATCACTTCTTATTGTAGACAGTAAATCCCTAACTTCTCTCTAATTGCCAAACCTTTGTTGGCACTCACTTTAAAAGATACGCCTCAGCCCCTTCCATGGACTGATGAGTGCCAAAAGAGTTTCACTGATTTACGTACCGCTCTCTGTTCTGCTCCTGTACTAGGCACCCCAGATTACACTAAGCCTTTTACGCTCTTATGTTCATGAGAGAGAAGGTTGTGCATTGTCAGTTTTAGCGCAGCAATTCGGAGACAAACAGCGGCCATGTGCCTATTTTTCGGCTACGTTGGATCCCGTAGCTAAAGCATTGCCCAGTTGTCTTAAAGCGACAGCAGCAGCAGCAATTTCTATCCGACAGTCTGCTGGAATAGTGTTGGATAACACTCTCATTGTCATGGTGCCACATGCAGTGGATACTTTGTTAAACAGAACGAAAACACAGCATCTTACGAGCGCTCGTCTAACTGGATACGAGCTGACGCTGTTGGCTAGTCACATACACATCAAACGATGTAATACCCTAAACCCAGCTACTTTGTTGCCCCTTCTGAATGAGGAGAATGTTGAGGACCAGCATGATTGTTTCTTCCGTACTGAGGAAGAGACAAAAGGAAGAATTGACCTGAGAGACACACCGCTAGAGAATCCGGATGGAACTCTATGGGTAGATGGTTCTTGCTTTAAAATGCCTAATGGAGATACGGTTTCAGCCTATGCTGTAACTACTTTACATACGATTGTGGAAACTGCACGCATTAGACACAATTCAGCGCAAGCAGCAGAATTGATAGTATTAACGAGAGCTTGTGTATTATCGAAAGGGAAAAGAGTGAACGTATACACTGACAGCCAATACGCTTTTGGTATAGCGTTCAATTTTGGGCGTCTCTGGAAGGAGAGGGGTTTTCTCACTTCACATGGCACCAAAATACAACATGGTCAGTTGGTGACTGATCTCCTCGAATCACTTGCCTTACCCACCCAAATAGCGATAGTGAAATGTAGTGCACACAAAAAGATTACGGATGATGTTGGTCGAGGAAATGCATTTGCAGACGAAATAGCAAAGAAAACAGCGAGAAATTCAACGAGTCGAATGTATGTGGCAGGTCCTGCGAATTGGGTCAGAGAAAGAGGAATGTGTGAGAATACAGTGGAAAGTGTAAAAGCGATTCAGAAAGAGGCTTTAGAGAGGGAGATGAGCAAGTGGAATGAAAGCACGGGAATGTTAGATGAGATGGGTTGTTGGGTGGAACTATCTGAACATCAACGTTGGCTGTTACCAGATGCCTATGTTCTCCCAGTGGTTACTATGGCACATGGTCCAGCCCACTTAAGTGCAAAAGGCATTTGTAAACTTCTGGCTCCAGTGTGGCAGAATGAAAGTATCCCAAAATGTGCAGACAATGTAGTGAAGCACTGTATTGTTTGTTTAATGTACAACCCGGGAAAGGGAACCCCAACCCCAGCAGGTCACTTTGCTCCTCCGACATATCCATTTGAGGTGTTGCAAATCGATTACATTCATATGGAGCAATGCAACAACCTCAAATATGTTCTGGTGGTAGTATGCGCCTTTTCGAGATGGATAGAAGCATACCCTCTAAAAGATAACACAGCCCTATCCACAGCTAAAATCCTTCTAAAAGAATTCTTCCCCAGGTTTGGTTTGCCGCGCATTGTCTGGAGTGACAATGGGAGCGAATTTGTTGGCCAAGTCATGCAGAAAGTTTGTGCAGGTCTTGGTATCAAGCAAAAGTTCCACGCGGCAAATCACCCACAGTCAGCGGGTTTAGTAGAATGTTACAACGGAACCTTGAAATTAAAGTTGGCAAAGGTTCAAGCAAGTACAGGACTCAATTGGCCTGATGCTTTGCCGTTAGCTCTGCTATCCACCAGAACTGCGTACACTCTCGTTTGGGAGTTAGCCCATACGAGGTGGTGTTTGGCCGTCCGGCTAACGTATGGGGAATCCCTCGCCCTAAGGAATTCTCAGACTTGCCATATCCAATGTTGATTGATTATTTGCATGACCTTACGACTAAATTGCGTGTTCTCCATCAACAGGTTCAGAGTGCTCTGCCGGAGGCTTCCACAGACCCAGGTCATTCCATCCGACCAGGTGACTGGGTATGCGTGAAGAATTTTCAGAGGTCCAGCAATTTGGAACCCAGATGGCGGGAGCCTCGAATGGCCCTCCTTACAACGAGAACAGCAGTTAAAGTCGAAGGAAAGAAAAATTGGATTCACGGTGTGCATTGTAAGAAAGTGCCTTTGCCTTTGCCCTACGATCAATGGGTACGCAGAGGTGTTGGTGACTGTGAAGGCAAAAGAGTTCCACGATTTGTACCCTTCAGCGATACACACCTGAGTTGGACACTGTCTGAGAAAGAGGACGATGAAATTTTACAGGAAGCAATTCCATCACGTCATCGCTTGGATACGACTGAACCACGAACATTGTTCCAAGACCAGAATATTCCAGGGAAAGAACGATATTATTTAAGACCTAGACCAAAGAACATTTAAGACTCTTTTCTCTCTTGTGTAGTTTTCTGTCCCGGTTGCAGGGTCACGGTAGGAGTCTAGGTCACGACCTGAGTAGTGGCAATAGGCCTGCAGGATCTTCAGTGTCATAGGACGGTAGTACATCGTGACTTGAGTGATTGTGGAAGATTGCCGTGAGCATCCATTAGTAAGATGGAAACTACACTAAGTAATGAAGAAAGAAGAGATGAAATGAAGAAAGCATCCTGTAAAATAATGTACAGTCGTTTTAGTATAACTTAATGTGTTATTATATCATTATGTATTGTTTTGGCAATTATTAGTTGGATAATTTATGCTTTGCAGCCAAAAGATGCCTCCCCTTCTTCCTCTTTGCCTTCTTCTACTATCTCTCCACACCTCTTTCATACTCTTGCTTCACATGAACTCGTCAGAAGAACTGAGTATTATAATAATTCCTTTATCCAGCTATTACATCAGCACCAATTAGTGGTTAATACAACTGATTGTTGGGTGTGTGGTCTTATGCCACATACCACAGAGAAAGGAATGCCATATCTAGTTCTTCCTTTTTCTTATGAGGGTTCTGTTTGGGCTTACTTCGTCATTTTCTCTAATGCTTATCAAAGCAAATTCAGATGATCTGTTAGTTCACATATTAATTATCCGGATTTTAGTCATAGTTCTTTGATTAAAGGTATGGTAGTTATGGCTAAAATCATGGAGAATAGTAAAATCCCCATTGACGAAAGAAAAGCATACACTAATTGGAACGTCACCCAATATATGTCTAGTCTCAGTACTAAGGTTGGAAAAGGAAAGTCCTCACCGATTTGGACTGTACCACATCAGGGTAACTTCTGCTTACAGATAAATGATCGCCCTTCTGACACTACACAAAGGAATAACTGCTCCTACACGTATGTTTATTCTTCTCAAAACTCGCCTCCTCTAGTGCCGTCTCAAGGCACCTATTTCATCTGCTATGATAGAGCTTATACTTGGTTACCAACGGGTTTCTCTGGTACTTGTTATATAGCCTTTCTTCTTCCCCCTACTTACACCGCTTCTGCAAATCATCACCGAACCCGATACGGCAGAGGGATTATTGATTCAAAGGACACAGCAGGACAAGAGGGAGGAGATTTCCTTAAAGGTTTTCTTCCCTTCTGGGGTCCAATGGCTAACAGCAGAAATATAAGGCAATTGGTCCGTGTCGTAGAGACTACAATAAACATCACTGTAGGAGCCTTAAGTAACATCACGGCAGAACTACAGGCGGATCGTCTTATGACATTGCAAAATCGAATTGCCTTAGACTTTGTTCTTGCTGATCGTGGTGGAGTATGCAAATTGATCGAGTCAAGTTGCTGTATTTTCATACCTAATGACGCTCCGACAGTATACCAAGCTATCTCCAAGTTGCACATAATCTCCGAGTCTATTCATCAGGACGAAGGAGATTGGTCTTTAACGGAATGGTTTTGGGGACTACTGTCCAAATGGGGTTGGAAAGCATTGAAGTTCCTTGGTATAATCCTGACCATTATATTTTCCTGTTGCCTTTGTATGCACTGTGGTCCCGCTATCTGTGATCTTTGTGCTACTATGTGCATCCCAAAACCCAAACCACAAGTAACAGGAAACATAACAATGATGTTACAGCAACAGCTCGATGACCTCATGGCTATTGACGTGGACTCAGATTAACATGAGTTTATCTTGCCTGAGTTCTGGCAAAAGGAGGGTCTGAGGAACTTCGATTTTCGATCACGATCGAATCGACCCGCCATTTTGTGGCCCGCCGCCATTTTGTGTTGCCATCACTCAGGCAGCACGGCGAACAAAGTCTATTCTGCTTTTTCTGTAGCCCGGTGTCGAAATACGCCCTCGGCCTCTATTTGCAAAGCTGGTGTTAGAACTAGCCGAGTACACTAATCTCTGTCTGGCTTTTCTAATCCACGTCTCAACTATCTGTTGGCTCACACTATTCTTTCCTGACTTTATCTTATCGACTGGCCTTCACTGTCTCCTGCTAGCATTCTCTCGTTTCACAACTGTCCTCCAACACACACAAACGTATCTCACCACCTGCAAGTTAGTTATGAATCTGTTAATGTATTAGCTTGAGGGTGGGGTGACAAATGCAGTTAGAGGAGAGGTCTCTTCGAGTCATCTGATATTTCTGTTTTCAAACCTTTCCTATTGGTTCCGCCTTGTTTTCCAACTTTCCTTATTGGCTCTTTCTTGTATGCTCTGGGAGTGTATTTCGTCAATAATTGTATCATTGTATAGTATTTAACATGATGCGCCACAGAGTGAAGTGGCAGTCTCCTGAGAACCTACTTTGTGTACTTCTAGGATAACTGTATTAGCTGCAGTTAAATAAATCCAATCTTCTAACGCCGACAGAGTGTCCCGTGTCTCTGTGTAGCGAAGCAGGAGAACTCCGGAGACCTTGGGCGTACCCTGCGCCGCTAGACCCAAAAGGTTCTGGTTCTTCAACTGTCCCTCGTATATTTGTGCCATAGCGGACTAAACATAATCGGGCCAAGGCCATGCTTCACATACATATCAAAATTCGGAGTGCCTTCTGGAGGCGCTGGCTGACTTTCCTCCAGTCAAGCATCAGCAGAACAACAACGACAGCACTAAGAAACCCGTTTACTTAATTCAGGCATTCTCAAAAGAAAACAAATTCAGTACTTATGCCTGGCAAAGTATTTGCAAATACTTTTCACCCAAAATCGGTCCTCAGTCGGTACCAAATACAAACCAAAATGGTACCGTATCCATAAAGCACCAAAGCAAACTCACATAATGCATGCAGGTCAAACAAATTTATTCTCCAATGCTGATTCTTCAGACCAAATGGTCAGATCCAAAGGTTTCGCCGTTCAGGACTTCAGTCGGGATGACCGCTGGGCAAGACACCGTCCGGCAGGACAGAAGGGGCAGCTGCGAGTACAGGAACCCTCTCGTGCAGGGATCTCTAATCCATCCGTCCAACCAGACGATGGCCCGACCTCCCCACCCGCCCTCAGGAGGTGATGGGCCACTCACCCGATGGAGTCCCTGTTCGGATGCCAACTGAAGGAAGTGACCTGATTAGGGTCACCCTGGTCACTACCTCTCAGCCTTCCATACGAATGAAGTCTCAGTCAGACTGTAGAGAATACAAACCAATATATTTATTCAGATGCACTCAAGTGGAGCCCAGTCTGCCCAGTTTCTGAGGATTGCTGCAGAGGGACTGACATCAGCAAATATGGTGATGCATTATGTACAATTCAGAACCAATGAAGGCACGTTCACAATGGAATTTTCCAGGCAGATGCAACTACACAAAGAAGTACAGAAGGATAAGTTTCGATCATGAGGCCGGGCACACACTATCTTCTGCTCAAGGTCGTTCCGTCTGTGCCCATCGCTAGACTAGTGGGAGAAGGCCTCTATCTAGTGGGAAATACATTTGCTAATAAGAACAGTGTTTTCATAGAGAAAAGAAAGGCCCAACCTTGGAGAAACGAGATTTACAAAAAGCAGTTTTTTGGGACGGGAAAAATCAGTTTTGGTCATGTTTCAAAATGGCAATCAAACATAAAATGGGGCCGCAAATGCTAACTTACATAGAAAAATACATAATCAACACAGTGAATTTAATTTTATTCTAACAGTAGGGTTCGCATAGTAGGAGTACGCCAGATTACTGCCTTGTTATATGCCTGCATATATACAATATTTTAGCACCATGGTAGAACTATATCTAATATTTACGCTTTTGGTGCTCGTAATCACTTTTGTCTGCTTCTGTCTATTAATCATTGCAGCACACATTTTTATACAAGAATAATGTTGGTTCAATAAACTTATTGAAAATGTCCCACTGTGCATTCTCTGTATACTTCTGTGGGAATAAGTGAGCACGACTGAATGAGCCAAAGGTTCTGCACTGTTTCCACAATCCCTGGGGGGTCAGAGTTGTCTTGTTCCGTGGTTGTCAGAAACCATTCGCTCCCTGGTAAGGTTGGGGGGGCACTGTGACAATACAAAATGAGTACAAGACAGAACCTGTGCTGGACCTGCGGATGAAACTAATGGGCAATTTTGCACAAGTATTCTACATTATGTTAAGTAACATAAAAGGAGAGGCAGCAGCAGTGGCTATACGCCAACACCTGAGGAAATTCGTTCCTGCTGTTGCCTAAGATTATCGAAGAAACATATGCTTCACTAGGTAGAGATTATCTTAGCCAGACATTGGAAACTAATAGTTAAGAGCAATTCTGAAAAGGATAACTCTAAGCAAGAACCCGATTCTTCAAAGAAGAAATGGGATAACAAACAAAAAATAAACAAAACAAAACACATTCACGGTGTGGATCTCCTCAATACACAAAGAGAAAATACAATTTGAGAAACCGTGATAATATTAGCAAGCATGACAGGTATCAGGATACTGATACACGTTACTCTCGTTTCTTTCAGGAGTCATTCGAAAAATCTTCGGAGAGGGATGTACAGTCAGAGCACTAAATGGAAGCTGAAAAGGGAGACATATCACACTTTGGACTACATTATTAAACAGGAAGACAAACAAAAGACTCCTAAACCTCAATTTAAAAAGAAGGTTGCCAGAATCAAAATTAGAAATGCCAGGCTACTGAGAACTCTGCTTCTGAACAGAGAATGGGCAGTGACGATGCTGGACAGCGTGGCAGAAGTCACAATAGCTTGCCGGAACCTTATGGATTATCTGGCGGCAATAGAGCTGAGTGAGCATATCTAGATGGAAACACCCGATACAAGGGCAAATGTGCCACATCGTTTACACGAAATACCCATTTAAATGGAGGGGCAAGTGAAGGGTCTCTTTTGGGAGAACCTGATATATGGTTACAACAGTCTTTTGGCAGAAAAAGATTGGCCACTTGAGTTCTTAATGGAGAGCCCAATGTTGGAAGATGTAATTTTACCTGCTTTCTCCAACCTCGTACCAGAATCAGTTAAAAATACATACACGCAGGGCATTAGCACTAGCTCCTGCACTTTACCGCTATCATGTTGGGTGGGACAATGAGTCACCTCATCATGAAAACCCATTAAAATCCATTCCTCAACCACAGAGACAATACCCAATTAAACATGAAGCAATGAAACAAGTCAGGGGACTCCTAGATCAACTAGAGTACAAGGGTGTAATAATTTCACCTCATCCATGAATAATCCCTTGTTTCCTGTAATGAAACCCGAAAATTCATACTATCTAGTCTTAGACTACAGACATTTAAACACTTCCACACACACAGTTGCAGCACAAAATGCACATAGTGCCGCACTCGTGAATAACATCGTGCGTAAAAAATACAAAAACATTAGATATCTCAAATGTATTTTTCTGCCAAAATATAGCACTTGGGAGCAGATATTTGACAGCATTCTCAGTGCTAGGTTCTCAACGCCACTTTTGTTGATTAACACAGGGGTATAAGAATAGCCCCAGGCTGTTTTCATCCAGAGTGTCAGAGTTACTTAACAATTTTGATGAGGAGGCATTGTTCTATGTAGACGATATTTATCTGACGGACGATTAATTAATGGAACACGCAGCTAGAGTGAACCACATAATTCTAGGGTTTGCTCATCTGGGTTACAAACTCAATGTTAAGAAATCAAAAATTTCCCACCTCAGTATCCAATTTCTAGGATACGAGTTGTCGAGTGAAGGCAAAAGTATGGCAAAACATTTTTTAAAAAGCAATTTTTTTAGAAAAAGGTGTACTGCTCCAACCTCCAATGAGTCTGACATTTTAGGATATTTAAATTTTGGCAGGACTTACATTTTGGATTGCACAGAAAGGGTAAAACCTTTCTATGACTTAATTAGCCCTGATTTTTCAGTGCATCATTGAACACAGGAACATACAGATACTTTACATTCCATACAAGCGGACATGATAGCTTCTAAACACCTAGGGCCATATGTAGATAAATTATTTTTACCGATTCTTAAATACCGAATTTTACCGAATCGGTATTTAAGAATCGGTAAGTTATATGTAGGTCAACAATCGGTAAACATTACCGAATTGGTAAAATTCGGTAAACATGAATCGGAATTTACCGATTCGGTAAATACCGAAGCGGTATTTTCCGAATCGGTAAATACCGAAGCGGTATTTTCCGATTCGGTAAATACCGACGTGGTATATTCCGATTCGGTAAATACCGATTCGGTAAATACCGAATCGGCAGTTCAAAAACACATGACTTCAAGCAGCCAATCCTGTGCAACCTCAACCCCACCCAACCAGGGAGTGGCCACACCCAGGCAGGTGCACACAATTAGCAGACTCTGGAGAGGCTGGGAGTGCTGAGGAGAGGAAGAGAGCAACTGCCAGATTCAGACCTGGAGACTGCAAGAATGGCCAGCCAGGACACAGAGAGGGAAGGAGGGGAGAGGAAGCGAAAGCTCAAATTCAGCCCAAAGGAGCTGCAAGTACTGGTGGAGGAGGTCGTGAAGCAGCACCAGAAACTATTTGGAAAACTGTCACAGCAAGTGCCTGAGTCAGAAAAAAGAAAGATCTGGCTTGGAATCCAGGCACAGGTAAATGCCGTGGGAGTGACCCCCCGGGACATCGATGTCCTGAAGAAGCGGTGGTATGACATCCGCATCATCACAAAGAGGAAGGTGGCAGATTTAAAAAAAGAGGCCAGCCAGACAGGAGGTGGACGCAACAGAGCACCAGCCCTGACAGAACTGGAGGAGCTAGTGGAGACAACGATTGAGCCAGAAAGCATCGTGGGGATTGGGGACGCTGACAGCTCCGCCAGAGGCACCTCCAAACAAGGTAAGACGCTTGCACAGCAATGTGCCCCCCCCTACCCCTATCCCAACTCCCAAAATGTGCCATGAGAATCCCACTCCAGTACAGGTATCAGTGCATGCCTGCAATGCATCATGGGAGATGTAGTCCCTGAAAGGCCAATCATGAGACGAGGACATTGAGATACTGTCTAGAAATTGTATTGTCATGTCATTCTAGAAAAAGCTTCAGGTACACTTAGCTGCTGTCGCTTTTCTGTCCACAGGTACTACTGCGCACAGAACTGGCCATGAGAAGGGAGAGAGGGCACACCACACACCCAGCACAGAGAAGGCCACCACCAGTTCCGCCCAGGGAACGGCACCACAGGCAGTTACACCACCCCAGCCAGCATCGCCGCTCCTGCCAGCATCCCCAGTCCTGCAGGTTTCACCACCATCTTCACCTCCTGCATTACACAGGTTGAGGAGGCGTCCTGCAGCCAGGTTGGATGTGACCGACTCATCATCCGAGGAGTCGAGGGGCCCGGAAACGTCCACTGTACCCCAGAATTTAACCCATGCCAGTGTGCCTTCCGAGTCTGAGGGAGAACACACAGTTGGCAGACGGCGCCGCAGGGCTCGGCCGCAGAGTCCACCTCCCCTTGAACAGGGCCATGGAGTGTTCTCAGGTCTTGAGGGCACCATGGTGAAGATACAACGCGTCCAGGCAAGGGCAATGGTGTCCGTACAGCGACAGATGCGTGGCCTCAACAACACCTTTGGGAACATTGAAAAGGGCATCACCACCATGGCAGGGGGCATTGCTGATATGGCAGCGGGCATGCGGGACATGTCCCAATCCATCATGCTGCTGTGCTCGAAGTTCGATGAGGACAGGGCCACACGGCGCAGGGGACATCAGAGGAAGGATCAAACCTCGAGGGCAGTGAACCGGCTGGCGACTGCCACATCGCTGATCTGCAGGCGCTCTGTGGCGATGCAGGAGGGCCTTGCACAGTGCAGCACAGATGTGTCCAGGGGGATGGTTAGGGTCACAAGTGCACTAGAAGTGCTGCTCACCAGCCAGTCTGCAGCAGCTGGCGCTTTGGATGCTGGCGACACAGAAGACACGACCAGCAGGAGCAGCATAACCCCCCCTGTCCCAGACACTCGTCGGAGCAACAGGCGTCAACGTGGTGCCACTGGTACCCCAGCCAGTGAAGACGACCCCTCAATTCCATCCCGCACTGCTGCGCGTGGGCGCAAACATTAATGCGTCATGAGAAACAATGACACATTTGGGTGAAGTAACCCTTAACTCAAGAAATTTAATTTTTCATTGTTGTTGGAATACAATTTCCTTAGTGTTGTGGCGTAGTGCTGCCTGATTAAACTACGTTATGGCATCCAACTACAGGCTGTGTCCCCTTACTCATTCAGAAATAGTTGCATGTGATCTCTGCCCGTCTCACTCTTCCATCTGTTGCTGTTTGTACTCCTGCTGCGTTGGCCTCTGCATGTGCAGACTCATCATCAGTGTCCTCAGTATATGTAATTTCGACCTCTGTGCCTCTCTTTGTGGCAAGGTTGTGCAGCATTGCACAAGTGGCAATAATCTTGCAGCAGAGGATGGGTGTGTACTGTCGTGCACCTCCACTCTTATGGAGGCAGCGAAACCTGCTCTTCAGTAGTCCAAACGTGCGCTCCACCACATTGCGAGTAGATTTGTGTGCCACATTATATCGTCTCTCACTCTGGGTTGATGGGTGTAGGTAGGGAGTGAGGATGAATGACCGCACGGCATATGCACTGTCCCCTAGGTGAGTAAAAGGGAGACATCAGTCACATGCCTCAATACACTATGATTTGCACTGAGTACTATGTAGCTTCACTGTTACTTACCTAACAGATATCCTTCTCCAAATTCTCCCGCAAGCAGTCGTGTGTAGATCCCACTGTTCTGGAAGATGTAGGAGTCATGGGTGCTCCCAGGGAATTTGGCAACGATATCAGTGATGATGTTCCCTGCATCGCAGATTACCTGCACATTGATGGAGTGGGTGGACTTTCTGTTTCTGTAGATGTGCTCAGTGGCAGCTGGTGGGCAGATTGGGATGTGTGTGCCATCTATACAGCCAATTACATGGGGGAACTGTGCCATGTGATAAAAGTCAGTTTTAGTTTTCTGCAGTTCAGCCTGTGTGTTTGGAAAGCTGATGTAGTGGTGCATTCTCTGCATCATGGCATCCAGGAACTTCCTGAAGAAACGGGACAGGCAACTCTGGGATACACCGCCCACCGCAGCTATCACCCCCTGGTAACTGCCAGATGCAAGTAGGTGTAGGCTGCAGAGCACCTGCACATGTGGTGGTATGGCATGCGCCCTTCTTGTTGGCTGGTCCAGGAGTGGGTGCAGGTCCCTTATCAGGTCCATGATGGTTTGGGGGTGTAGCCTGTACCTTTCATGTATCTCTGCGTCAGTCAGTTGGAAGAGTGTGATGCGCTGTCTGTAGATGCGTTCCTCCCGTCTCCATATCCTCAGTCCTGCAGCCTGTAGACGTAGCCGCCTTGCAATGACATACAGAGCGGCCATGTTGTCCATGCTGTTGCATTTTGGGATTGCTTAAATGCACTGTTGAAAATTACCACCTGCTTTCTATCAGTGTTAATTACCGACTCTTATTTACCGAATTTGAAGGATTTCTTAATTACCGAATTTACATACATATCATTTTTCCGTATTACCACTTCATATTTACCACTTCATATTTACCGATTCGGAAAATATGTATTCGGTAAATTTGAAGCGGTATTTTTGAAGTCGGTAAATTTGAATCGGTATTTACCGATTCATATTTACCGAATATGGGTTTTTGGCCTCCTACATCTCAACTATCTAAATACCGGTCGGTAACGGGTTTTTTACCGAATTTCGGCCGTTACCGACCGGTATTTGGCTACCTACATGAGGCTATTAGTCACTTGTGTTAACAGAACTAACCTGGTGAACTGCGAAGTTGCTGAACCGACCGGGTACACCTACACCAGTTTCAATAAAGGCGATACAGTAAGTATTGCATACAAATCACATTTGTACACAAACGCTAAAATATGTTTTGCATCCACTGAGAAAATACTCAAAGCGGTACAGACTGCTTTAGTGAGGGAGAAGGCACTAGCACTGGGGAAATGCATAAATGTCGTGATCCCGGAACCGACCTTAGAGGCCGTTACAAAATCTAGCATTACATCCACGATGGATTCAAGGGGCTAACTCTCTCAATGCAACATTAATTTAATTTAATTTAATGGTTTTGTAAAGCGCGTAGTAACTCCGAAGAGCATCCCAGCGCTGATCTGCTTCTCCAGGGGTTTTGGCCAACTAATGGGATTATATTTGCGGGAAAAGGAAGGTCTTTAAGGTCTTTCTGAACTGGAGATAGTTCGGTTCAGTCCTAAGTTTTCGGGGTAGCTGGTTCCATCTCTTCGCCGTGTGAACCGAGAAGCGACGGCCACCGGTCTTAGCTTTTCTCACTCTAGGGACTACAATGAGATTTTCAGAATTGGACCGGAGATCCCTCTCTGCTTTGTATGGAATTAAAAGTTCTCTCAGAAGAGGGGTACCGTTGTTGTTGAGTGTTTTGTGGGCCAGACAGAGGGCTTTGAACAAGACCCTTTCTCTGACTGGGAGCCAGTGGAGAGAGTTGAGGGCTGGCCTGGCGGAGGATCTTCCAGGTGTGCCCGTAAGTAGGCGGGCTGCGGCATTTTGGACTTTCTGCAGTGAATTCAAGGTGGCTTCAGGAGCTCCCAAGTATATAGCGTTACAGTAGTCTAATCTTGCCAGGATTAGACCCTGGATGAGGAGCCTCCTTGCGGTCTCTGGGAGCAGGGGAAAGATCTTCCTGCAGGCTCTAAGTAGTCCAAAGCATGTTCCTGCAGTTCTCTTTGCCTGGGTTCTGAAACTCATGTCCTTCTCAATCCACACACCCAGGCTCTTGACTTCTTCCTTAGGTGCGGGAGGATCCCCAAGGCACCTGGGCCAAAGGTGAGGTGGTAGGGAGGGCCCATTGTGGCCCATCAGGAGGATCTCAGTCTTGGACCCGTTCAATTTTAATGAGGAGAGATTCATCCATCGGTGGACTTCAGCAAGGCAGCTGTGGAGGTCGGATGGGGCGTGGTGAGGGTGGGAAAGGGTAACTACCAGCTGAGTGTCGTCGGCGTAGTTGATGACTGACACGCCGTACGAGCTGACCCTCTTCTCCAGTGGGGCCATGTACACGTTGAAAAGTGTAGGGCTCAAGGATGAGCCCTGTGGCACTCCACACCGGAGGGGGATGATGGATGAGCAGCTGTCGTTTTCCCGCACCTGGAAGGAGCGTCCAGTCAAAAAGGATTCTAGCCATTTCAGGGCCAGACCCTTTAGTCCGATCTCTCCCAGTCGGTGGATTAGGGTGGGATGGTCTACAGTGTCGAAGGCCGCACTGAGGTCTAGGAGGATCACTGCCACTGATCCTCCCGTATCCAGAACGCTTCTGGCCTTCTCCACTGCTGTCAGGAGGGCGATGTCGGTGCCCTGACCTGGACGAAACCCTGTCTGGGAGGCCGCTAAGAGGTTGTTGCTTTCTAGGTAAAGCGATAGTTGTTTATTTACCAGCTTCTCAGCGATCTTGCTGTTTCCAGGGAGAAGGGATATGGGCCTGTAGTTGGCGAAGTCCTGCGGGTCTAAAGAGGGTTTTTTCAGCAGACCTTTGACTGCTGCCGCTTTCCAGCTGGGGGGGACAATGCCCTCTGAGAAGGAGGAATTGATCAGGGCCGTGAGGGGGGGGATGATGGTATTTGACACTTTTTTTAGGAAGCGGAGGGGGGCAGGATCAAGGGGAGAACCACTTTTAATTGCGGCCAGCATAGCTCCTACTTCTTCCGTTGTTACGGGCCCGAAGGTGTCCAGGGAGGGTTGGAGGGCTGGTGGCAGTGGAGGGTTGGCGGTAGTGATGGTAGGATCCGGCTGTGTGGGGTCCTGTTCGGGGGGGGAATGGTTAGGAGAATGTTTTGAATCTTCTCATCGAAGAAAGTGGCTAATTTTTGGCATTTGGTTTCCGCTGCTTTGGGGTCGAGGGGTTTGAGTGGGGGGTCAGGGGCGTGGAGTAGTTCTTTTAGAACTGAGTAGGTTTCGTGTGCTGAACAGGCCGCGTTTTTAATTCTGTCCTCGTAGAAACTAGCTTTGATGCTACGGAGCTCTTTTTTATAGGATTTTACCGCGGCACGGAATGCCTCTTTCCTTTCCTCGGTTTTTTCCTTCCTCCAGTTACGCTCATGTCTTTTGCACGCCTTACGTAGCAGATTGAGTTCCGGGGTATACCAGGGTGAGGGGTTAACTCTCTTGATGTGTCTAAGAGAGTGGGTTTTGGGCAGGATGGCGTCAAGCGATTGAGTGATCCAGGTACTGAATTTTTTATCCCCTTCTAAGGTGTTATTGGGGGGATGAGGAACGTTTTCTCGGAGTTTGGCTGCCCAGACATCTGGTTCCAATTTTTGCCATTGTCTGGAGTACGTTCTAATTTTTGGGAGTGGCGGGGGCACAGTAATAATGTCCCATACTAGGGGAACCAAAAAGTGGTCCGTCCAGGGAAGGGGGATATGGTCAAGGGATCTAAGGTTGGGGATGTTGGAAAGAATGGGGTCGAGCAGTTGCCCTTTTTCGTGGGTGGCCTGTGGGTTTTTAAGATCTAGGCCCATTGAGGTAAGATCCTGGAGTAGTTCAATAACACACTATCAGTGTGGCAAATTCACAATCCGTATTTTGTAGTGTCAGTATCAGGGCTTTGAATTCTGCCAGCTGTGCTGTACAGTCCACTAGGGACTGTGTGTGTGTTTTCCCACCATGCATGCATCCTTTAACAATTGTGCATGCTGCGGAATATTGCTGTTTCGTTACTACAGCAGGCTGGGCAGAACCATCAGTATAAATGATGCATTCATATTGATCTAGAAGCATAATTTCATTCGACAGAGGATATTCTTGTTCGTACAGCTTGTGTAATCTACATATGTCCCAGAACTGCTAAACCTCCTGAGGCGGAAGCCGGGAGACGATTGAATTTTTAAAACTGTAATTTCTGTGTCACTTTAAAAATAAACTGTACTTTTAACTGCGCACTCACCCGGCAAGAACCCCCACAGCGGGCTTGAGACACGCCAAACAGCGACCCCTTCGCTGCACCGATTCAAGAACAAACCAAACATTTGGACGCCATTCACGGCGAGGAACTGAGGCCACGCCCACTCTCAGGCCACGCCCACCCGCCACAGTATAAAAGCGCGATCAACAGCGCTAAAAAATCAGAACTACTAAACCTCCTGAGGCGGAAGCCGGGAGACGATTGAATTTTTAAAACTGTAATTTCTGTGTCACTTTAAAAATAACCTGTACTTTTAACTGCGCACTCACCCGGCAAGAACCTCCACAGCGGGCTTGAGACACGCCAAACAGCGACCCCTTCGCTGCACCGATTCAAGAACAAACCAAACATTTGGACGCCATTCACGGCGAGGAACTGAGGCCATGCCCACTCTCAGGTCACGCCCACCCGCCACAGTATAAAAGCGCGATCAACAGCGCTAAAAAATCAGAACTGCTAAACCTCCTGAGGCGGAAGCCGGGAGACGATTGAATTTTTAAAACTGTAATTTCTGTGTCACTTTAAAAATAACCTGTACTTTTAACTGCGCACTCACCCGGCAAGAACCCCCACAGCGGGCTTGAGACACGCCAAACAGCGACCCCTTCGCTGCACCGATTCAAGAACAAACCAAACATTTGGACGCCATTCACGGCGAGGAACTGAGGCCACGCCCACTCTCAGGCCACGCCCACCCGCCACAGTATAAAAGCGCGATCAACAGCGCTAAAAAATCAGAACTGCTAAACCTCCTGAGGCGGAAGCCGGGAGACGATTGAATTTTTAAAACTGTAATTTCTGTGTCACTTTAAAAATAACCTGTACTTTTAACTGCGCACTCACCCGGCAAGAACCCCCACAGCGGGCTTGAGACACGCCAAACAGCGACCCCTTCGCTGCACCGATTCAAGAACAAACCAAACATTTGGACGCCATTCACGGCGAGGAACTGAGGCCACGCCCACTCTCAGGCCACGCCCACCCGCCACAGTATAAAAGCGCGATCAACAGCGCTAAAAAATCAGAACTGCTAAACCTCCTGAGGCGGAAGCCGGGAGACGATTGAATTTTTAAAACTGTAATTTCTGTGTCACTTTAAAAATAACCTGTACTTTTAACTGCGCACTCACCCGGCAAGAACCCCCACAGCGGGCTTGAGACACGCCAAACAGCGACCCCTTCGCTGCACCGATTCAAGAACAAACCAAACATTTGGACGCCATTCACGGCGAGGAACTGAGGCCACGCCCACTCTCAGGCCATGCCCATCCGGCCCCTTTCCACCCATAAAGATGTGTAATCACCGGACGCGCAGCGGACGGGCGCAGCGGGCGCGCCGTCAGCGCGCCGAAGGCGCGCCAAAGGCAAGCCCGTCTGGGCCCGTCCGGGCCCAGCCGGCCTTAGGCCCAGTCACTCTGGCCGTGGCAGCCCCCAACAACTTGACCTACACCCGGGATGACTTGCTAGCCTTGAACACCAACAAACATCCCTCCTGCTCGCGCATCCTAACCGGAGACACACAATTCTCCGGCTGTGACCGCTGTAACTCCGTCAACCAGACCGTGGCATCAAAGGGTTTACTCTTAGGTCTACTTAACTGCAGGTCGCTTGTGAAACACGCACAAGAAGTAAACCTCCTAATTACCAACAATAGCCTAGACGTTCTGTTCTTAACAGAAACCTGGCTTACCCCCAGTAGTGGCCCAGACATTGTTTTAGCACTCCCCCCCGGGTACGTTATGTGCTCACAGAACAGACCAGAGGGTCGGGGAGGTGGACTTGCAATAACTTGGCCAGTTTGTCGTCTGGGTCCAGGAAGTGTACATTGAGGTCTCCTAATAATAGGTAGTTAGTTGTAGACGTGCATTTGACGGAGGTCTGGTCAGCAATTTTGGTCGGGAAGTCCCCTAAATTGCCTGGTGGGCGATATATCAGCGTTCCTGATATCGAGGTGACAGGGGAGATTGTAATGGTATAGTGGCAGCTTTCATAGCCCTTGATGTTGCCATCAGACGTTCGACAGGTAAAAGTGTCTTTGAGGATTATTGCAAGTCCACCTCCCCGACCCTCTGGTCTGTTCTGTGAGCACATAACGTACCCGGGGGGGAGTGCTAAAACAATGTCTGGGCCACTACTGGGGGTAAGCCAGGTTTCTGTTAAGAACAGAACGTCTAGGCTATTGTTGGTAATTAGGAGGTTTACTTCTTGTGCGTGTTTCACAAGCGACCTGCAGTTAAGTAGACCTAAGAGTAAACCCTTTGATGCCACGGTCTGGTTGACGGAGTTACAGCGGTCACAGCCGGAGAATTGTGTGTCTCCGGTTAGGATGCGCGAGCAGGAGGGATGTTTGTTGGTGTTCAAGGCTAGCAAGTCATCCCGGGTGTAGGTCAAGTTGTTGGGGGCTGCCACGGCCAGAGTGACTGGGCCTAAGGCCGGCTGGGCCCGGACGGGCCCAGACGGGCTTGCCTTTGGCGCGCCTTCGGTGCGCTGACGGCGCGCCCGCTGCGCCCGTCCGCTGCGCGTCCGGTGATTACACATCTTTATGGGTGGAAAGGGGCCGGATGGGCATGGCCTGAGAGTGGGCGTGGCCTCAGTTCCTCGCCGTGAATGGCGTCCAAATGTTTGGTTTGTTCTTGAATCGGTGCAGCGAAGGGGTCGCTGTTTGGCGTGTCTCAAGCCCGCTGTGGGGGTTCTTGCCGGGTGAGTGCGCAGTTAAAAGTACAGGTTATTTTTAAAGTGACACAGAAATTACAGTTTTAAAAATTCAATCGTCTCCCGGCTTCCGCCTCAGGAGGTTTAGCAGTTCTGATTTTTTAGCGCTGTTGATCGCGCTTTTATACTGTGGCGGGTGGGCGTGGCCTGAGAGTGGGCGTGGCCTCAGTTCCTCGCCGTGAATGGCGTCCAAATGTTTGGTTTGTTCTTGAATCGGTGCAGCGAAGGGGTCGCTGTTTGGCGTGTCTCAAGCCCGCTGTGGGGGTTCTTGCCGGGTGAGTGCGCAGTTAAAAGTACAGGTTATTTTTAAAGTGACACAGAAATTACAGTTTTAAAAATTCAATCGTCTCCCGGCTTCCGCCTCAGGAGGTTTAGCAGTTCTGATTTTTTAGCGCTGTTGATCGCGCTTTTATACTGTGGCGGGTGGGCGTGGCCTGAGAGTGGGCGTGGCCTCAGTTCCTCGCCGTGAATGGCGTCCAAATGTTTGGTTTGTTCTTGAATCGGTGCAGCGAAGGGGTCGCTGTTTGGCGTGTCTCAAGCCCGCTGTGGGGGTTCTTGCCGGGTGAGTGCGCAGTTAAAAGTACAGGTTATTTTTAAAGTGACACAGAAATTACAGTTTTAAAAATTCAATCGTCTCCCGGCTTCCGCCTCAGGAGGTTTAGCAGTTCTGATTTTTTAGCGCTGTTGATCGCGCTTTTATACTGTGGCGGGTGGGCGTGGCCTCAGTTCCTCGCCGTGAATGGCGTCCAAATGTTTGGTTTGTTCTTGAATCGGTGCAGCGAAGGGGTCGCTGTTTGGCGTGTCTCAAGCCCGCTGTGGGGGTTCTTGCCGGGTGAGTGCGCAGTTAAAAGTACAGGTTATTTTTAAAGTGACACAGAAATTACAGTTTTAAAAATTCAATCGTCTCCCGGCTTCCGCCTCAGGAGGTTTAGCAGTTCTGATTTTTTAGCGCTGTTGATCGCGCTTTTATACAGAGGCGGGTGGGCGTGGCCTGAGAGTGGGCGTGGCCTCAGTTCCTCGCCGTGAATGGCGTCCAAATGTTTGGTTTGTTCTTGAATCGGTGCAGCGAAGGGGTCGCTGTTTGGCGTGTCTCAAGCCCGCTGTGGGGGTTCTTGCCGGGTGAGTGCGCAGTTAAAAGTACAGGTTATTTTTAAAGTGACACAGAAATTACAGTTTTAAAAATTCAATCGTCTCCCGGCTTCCGCCTCAGGAGGTTTAGCAGTTCTGATTTTTTAGCGCTGTTGATCGCGCTTTTATACTGTGGCGGGTGGGCGTGGCCTGAGAGTGGGCGTGGCCTCAGTTCCTCGCCGTGAATGGCGTCCAAATGTTTGGTTTGTTCTTGAATCGGTGCAGCGAAGGGGTCGCTGTTTGGCGTGTCTCAAGCCCGCTGTGGGGGTTCTTGCCGGGTGAGTGCGCAGTTAAAAGTACAGGTTATTTTTAAAGTGACACAGAAATTACAGTTTTAAAAATTCAATCATCTCCCGGCTTCCGCCTCAGGAGGTTTAGCAGTTCTGATTTTTTAGCGCTGTTGATCGCGCTTTTATACTGTGGCGGGTGGGCGTGGCCTGAGAGTGGGCGTGGCCTCAGTTCCTCGCCGTGAATGGCGTCCAAATGTTTGGTTTGTTCTTGAATCGGTGCAGCGAAGGGGTCGCTGTTTGGCGTGTCTCAAGCCCGCTGTGGGGGTTCTTGCCGGGTGAGTGCGCAGTTAAAAGTACAGGTTATTTTTAAAGTGACACAGAAATTACAGTTTTAAAAATTCAATCGTCTCCCGGCTTCCGCCTCAGGAGGTTTAGTAGTTCTGATTTTTTAGCGCTGTTGATCGCGCTTTTATACTGTGGCGGGTGGGCGTGGCCTGAGAGTGGGCGTGGCCTCAGTTCCTCGCCGTGAATGGCGTCCAAATGTTTGGTTTGTTCTTGAATCGGTGCAGCGAAGGGGTCGCTGTTTGGCGTGTCTCAAGCCCGCTGTGGGGGTTCTTGCCGGGTGAGTGCGCAGTTAAAAGTACAGTTTATTTTTAAAGTGACACAGAAATTACAGTTTTAAAAATTCAATCGTCTCCCGGCTTCCGCCTCAGGAGGTTTAGCAGTTCTGGGACATATGTAGATTACACAAGCTGTACGAACAAGAATATCCTCTGTCGAATGAAATTATGCTTCTAGATCAATATGAATGCATCATTTATACTGATGGTTCTGCCCAGCCTGCTGTAGTAACGAAACAGCAATATTCCGCAGCATGCACAATTGTTAAAGGATGCATGCATGGTGGGAAAACACACACACAGTCCCTAGTGGACTGTACAGCACAGCTGGCAGAATTCAAAGCCCTGATACTGACACTACAAAATACGGATTGTGAATTTGCCACACTGATAGTGTGTTATTGATTTTACTGTATCGAGTCCTACAACAAATATTTACACTATTGGGGCCAAAATGGATTTAGAGATGCTAAAGCACTAAAGCACAAGTTGCTTTAAGAACAGGTGGCAAAGCTGAAATAAGGCCTGCCACGACTCATGTTATTCATACATTGAGTCATCAATGTGTTGGCATTCACATTGAAGGCAATTTGATGGTGGATGAAGCCAGCACTGCAACAGTTCGTACTGCTGCCATTGCTGCAATCACTTGCTCAAGTACGAGGATAGACAGAACAACTATTGTGGCAGTTATTGCCACGCGCAGCAGAGCAGCCCTGCCAAAAATATTTCCTCTAAAGTACTCCTACAAGTTAGATGCACAAAACATTCCTTATGCTCAGATTCAAGGAGTGGGGGATAGAGTAATACCAAACATTGATCACATTTTAGGACTGATACTAGCTGCTTATGAGGGTCCGGGTTCCTCTCACACAGGTATTACTTCAACAGTTTAATTAATTACTGAAGCATCTCTATTGGTGGCAGGTTTTTCAAAACAGACCAAGTACTTAAATGCAGCATCTGATAGGAGTTGAAGGGGACCACCGTGGCACGTCCAGCACAGACACCTCTATTGATTTCAGACAAGCCCTTGGCATGTGTGCATTTAGATCGCTGCGGCCCCTTACAATCAGATGGGGCTTACAAGTACATCTTGGTGGCAGTAGATTCATGCTCCAGATTCCTGTGGGTTTGGCCACAGCGCTTGACTGATGCTCAAACTGTTATAAAGGATTTGAGGATTTATTATCTTCATCGGGACACACGCAATTGGCACATTACGTTCCGACCAGGGTCCGTCATTTAGCTCTCGGACTTACACAGAAGCCATGGGAAGTTGGGTGTGGCCTTGTAGTACTCTTCCCCCTTCCATCCAGAGAGGAATTTGGTGGTGTGAGGAAAAAACTGTGACTTAAAGCAGTCCTTAACAGCAAGGGTATTAGACTCAGATGGCAGTTCGGTCAATCACCTATATGGGGTCCAGAGGGCACTTAACAACATGCCAAGAAAATCCTGAGGTGGTCGTACTCCTTATGAACTCCTGTTTGGTGTGAGAATGTGGGTAACAGACCGTGCTAGTGTCAGCACAGTGGCAACTGAAACACCCTTTTACATCAATGAACGTTTGGCTGTTTTACACAAACTCAATGAATTCCTGGCTTTACAAAGCAAGGTCTAAGTAAAATGCACTGTCACTGGGGAAGTGAAGGTTGTGCAAGCAAGACCTGCCTAGGTCCCGAAGACTGAGGACCTGGTCAGAGAAAAAACAGTGGGCAAGATAGAATTTGGGTTATTATACAGAGCGCCTGTCCTGGCTGTTGTAGGTACCAGGACTGTATGTCTTCCGCCCCTTGCTGGTCCCGTAGACAAGAGATTTGTCTATATTGATCTGATCAAACCATATTATGTGCCAATTCTCAACAGTAGACCGCATTGGCTCCTGAGTAGCCGCAGCACTACTCTCGCTACCGTACAGCAAGTTCAGATGGAAGCTTTAATAACGACAGAAGATTCAACTCTCCAAAGAGACACTGTAAAAAACAACGAAATTATACTTCTCTCTGTTGCAACAACTACAACTGTACAATCAACAAGTACAGAAATCTTAATTAAAAAAATTGACGAGGTCTATGTGAATATGTCACAGATCGAGTCATCTGCCAGCTGTGCAAAGGTTGGTCGCACACTGCTCGTCACACCAGCAAGTTGCCCCAAAGGACTGTGGTAAATGTAGTGGCGACGGCGGTTCTACAAAAGCTGCTGAGCTGACAAGGATAGACCGGACGGCGTCTGGCTACTTTTGTGCATTATGATGGCTTCTCATCTGATTCAAGTGAACCTGAACTGCCAAAACCAGTATATGCTCTCTATCTTTGGCTGAAAAAGACATACTTTGTTGTTCCATGGATACATCTCTGGATTACCACTGAATTACTTTTCCTCGTTTTTCAGGTTTTGACCCCTCAGACCAAGCCTCGTATTATAGGTTTGCACCTACACCTGCAAAGAAAAATATGCTAACAAACACCAAGCTGAAATACTCTGCTTCCTTTATTTCCCAAATGTCTATACAGGGTTTCAATTTTTGGAGAGACACCATAGACACAAAATCTATCTGGGGGACTAAAGTTTGGCAGGTTCGGGGAACTGAGGCCTTGTTTAGAGCATGCCTCACACCACATCAAATGATTTTCCTGAATAAAACAGTGCAGCAAACTTCTTGCCTTGCTATAGCCAAAATGAAGGATTCGAACACACCACATGTTCCTGCATTCTCATGCTTCGAGAACTGGCAGCACTCTACGCACTTCAGTGAGGACACACTAGGTACTATGATACATAATGTTTCTTTCAATTCATCAGAACCCGATTGGAAGAGATTGTTGGTTTGGCCGACAAACTGGTGTTAATCTAGTTTCCTGAATAACACCGAAGTGTTCAAGATTAATAGGCCTTATCAGCAATAGGTACAAACAGAACACTCAGCAGTGGTGACATCATATAGTGTTGGGAAGTTGTGCCTAGATTGGCTAAAAACCTCAACACTTTCCCAGGTGAATCATCACTTGTCTCTTTTTTCTGATGACATGAATCTCAGGGATTTTTTATTAGGTCCCCGGAACCCAGGCAAAAAAAAAAGTTTTTGTATGTAATATACAATGAGCTGTCGAAGATTTCTCAACTGGAAGCTGCTGAGAGATTGGGGTAGATCGACAGGGTTAATTTAGAAATGGTTTAGGCTGTGGTTGACAACTATATAACCACATTATCATCCAGGATTTATTCAATGGGCAACATAGTGTCTTCTGCAATTGACATAATACAGCAAGACTTGTCTATGTTACAACATGGACAGTCACAATTACGGCCCATTGTAAAACTGAGCTGGACGTTACAAACATTACGTTCTGGCCACGAGCCATGGCTTTATATCAACGATACTAGTCTGTTTTCTGAATATGATGTAACAGCTAGACAGATAGTAATGGCATGCAGAGATGCAAAATATACCAAGTTTCACACTAAAAATTAGACCAATTGCCTTTCATCCATAGACTGGATAATCCATGGTTACACCACTCTACCGGTCACGACTTTCCAATTCCCATATTGTCTCCAATACCAACAGGTAGGCAGATAGGAAGCACTACTGGAAGGTTATGTGCATGAGTATTGGGAATTACCGTTAAGGTTTAAATGCCGGAATGGGCACACAGGTTTTTCGACTTTGAAGATGCTTTAAAGGGGTTCTTAGTTTGCAAGGACATTTCTCTCCACAGGGCATGTAATGCTTCGGAAGCGAACTTGTCCTGTTATCTGAAGGGATCTCTGGCAGGGAAGAGCCATGGGGGAGGCCGCCACCCCCAAAACCCATGCCGCCCGGGGAAGATCTCCTCCCCTTGCCATGCCACTGGAGGAGATTTGATTAAGCCCGGGAGAAACAGCAGTTCACTAAAGCCATGACACACGTGTTGGCTATACAACATCAAACAAACCAATTATTGCATCTGATATGAATGTAAAGTGTGGAAAATTGTATTTTAAAATTGACAACAGTTCTGTCATTTTGTCCTTTAAACCAAACTTTTGCTTTGTTGGAACAAGCTGTAACCTTTCACCGATTTATTCTTGTTGACGGCTGCCATGTTCATGTGGCTATGAATTATTTATCTAGAAATGTTCCTCATGATCTGTGACCTGCCTTGCGGATGCAAATGTCCTTAACTGAATAATGAGTAAAGGGTTTTGTCAGCGTCTGCTTTGGAAACCCCAAGCGTGCTTATGATTAACCTTTGGCCTCATGCTACATGGACTTAGTTTGGTGTAAATGTATAAGTAACTTGTCTAACCTTTGTATGTGGCTCATTCTTTTAAGGCAAAATTAGTGCTGTGAAGTGGTGCACCTGTCGAGCAAAATAAACAGCATTTTGTATCTTCAGTAGCCTCCGCCTGCTGTTTTTTTTTCTTAAGTAAGTGGTAGGTTTGGAAAAGATAAGCCCATTTCCACAAATGGCACTCCACATGGGACCTCTCTGAAGGACATCCAATAGCTTGGATATTGTGGTTGAGAAGGTGCGACCTGGGAACGAATGATAGTAGGGCGCACTGCATCAAGGAGATGACGTTTTTCAGCAGCAGCCATCTGAGGTCCCAAAAGACCTTCCAGCTTTAAGATGACCCCAGCAAATGTTCCCGAACTGATTTATTGGGAATATGATGGTAGGAAAATACAAGAAGGTATGGAACAATTAAATAGAGAATTTTGTATGAAAACAGATAGATGTTGTATATCCCAAAAAGACAAACATGAACATGAGGGGGGAGAACCATTATTGGACACACTGCTTGACCATCCTCCCCCATATAATACTGCGCAGGAGCCACCATCCATCCTTAATGCACCCCCAGAACCTGTACAACAACCCCCTCAAGTGCTACCACCCATACCGATCAATTCGACAACCTTAGTGCGGAATTTGACTACTGCCCTTACACCCTTTGCAGCACAGTCTGGATCTAGTACCCCAAATCCTACTCCTTCAGGTGCAACAGGAAGACCCTTCTCCTCCTCATTTCCTCCTAGATGGTGGTTCTCGTCTACCCTGTGCCCCCAAAAGTATTCCTCAAAGGGGGGGGGGGGGGGGGGAAATACCAGACTAAAAGGTTGTCATGGGAAATGGATTTCCCAATAATTACTAGAGCTCAATTAGACGAGAATGAGAAAGAGATAATAAGAAACATGGCATACACATTGATGGACAACGGGCCCCTAACTAAGAAAAATGCTTATTAAACTTTCAAATATATGCCCTTAGTAACAAAAAACTATACCCTCATGAGTATGGGTTCCCGACTACATGAACTGTATGAAAGAGTAGAGGAATGAACAGAGAGAAGGGAGACTCGTCCAGGTCTTTTACAACAGTTTTGGACAAGTGCTTCTAACTCCACAGTGACTGACTGTGTGTGCAGGGACTGGTTTTATCAATGTTATGAGTGGAAACTGGTAGTGTTGATACTGCTTAGATCAACATCAGGAATGGACACATATCTTGTAGCACAGTTGTCCGCAGTCCCTGGCCAAAGCAGAACTAATGGCAGTGAAGATGGAAAAGCCCTACCCACGTAAAGATCCTAACTGATTTTTTATGATAATTTATAACAGGCTACTAATATTGGCCCAATGACACTGAAAGATGTAGAGATGCTGTTTGGTTATGTGGTACCAAGAGAAATATGGCTAGAATTAAAACCAAGATTATCCTGGCCTTAATATCACCTGGCACCAACTACTGCAGAATCACCAAAATAGGAAAGCAGGCAATTTACCACACTAAAACATATTGCAACTGCCACAGAATTTGATTAGAAAAATGCAAGAAATACTGCCTATAGAAAAGAAAGATTGGGATAGGATGACAGCATGTAAACAGAAAGAGGACGAGGAAGTGACAGACTTCTTTTCTAGATTAAAAGTATTTAAATCATGTAGTGGACAGGATATCATTACATTGGACAGACAACTTTTTTTTTCCCAACCAATTTGTTAGCAATTTGATAGGCGAGGCCCTACAAACATATAAAAGCACTTGGACAGCTAAAATCCCAATAGAGCTATTGACGATGTCCTACTACTACGAAAATAAAAGAAATGCAGAGAAGGAAAGAAGTGACAATAAGTTAAAAAAATTGAAGACGAAGGCACTTATGCAGCAAGCATTCCTAGAACGAGGTAGATCATAGGGCCGGAGAGGTTTCATGAGGGGTGGCGGATGTGGAAGAGGGGTTGGCTGGGCCGCTTTGACTCCAGTGCAACAGAGGATGGGATTAGGCTACAATACTTCTGCCTATTGTTTCCATATGGGACATAGGAAGAATGCATGCCCATCCTTGCAGAGAAAAGGACAGGGCACTGGATACAGAATGTAAGGGGTAGGTGTAGGGGTAGAGGACAGGTGGATGACCACAGCACATCCTCAACGGGTCAGACAAACTATTGTGATACGTGTAATAACGCTTACTACACTCATGATTACACCAAGGATGATGATTTTACAAAATGGTAACAATAGGGATGCCCGGAGGAGAGAGTGGCTATACAAGTGGATCCATATGAAACAATTACGGTTAATAGGCATGAGAGAAATTTCCTTTTAGATACTGGAGCCACTAATTCATCCATTTCCCATCGGCTTCTCCCAAATGCTCCTCTTTCTGGAAGACTAGATAGAATGGTGGGATTTTCTAGTACAGTTGTGACTAGCCCTGTCCCTAATCCATTGGATATTACTATTGGTCCCATCACAGGACAAATGTGAGGTAATGCCTTCACCTTGAATCCAAAGCTGCAACACTTCAAGTAGAGGTTGGTAGCAGGTTTATTGTACGGCACAGAATTAAAGACCTCACCCACAGAGTATCTACAACCAACTGTCCCCACTTCAAATCTGAACATTCCCTCACACATGTTTACATTCTAGATTACCACATCATTCCCTAGTAACAAGAACATCAAGCAGATACCTTCTTGAGAACACCACGTCACCTCCCCCCTAACAACACCAAAAGAAGAGAAAACAAACATTAGAAATAACAAAATCAAGAATAATGGAAAAAATTGGAGTACACCAAATTAATAAAAATGAGCTAGCAAACACAATCCTGCAAACGGAGAGGAACCCTCTTCATATGAAGAGACCTCCTCCCTTCCTTTTGTATTACAGGAACATCCGTACAATTTGTTTCTTGCAGTTGACATTTGGCATTTCTGTTAAGATTCCATATCCTATGGTCATTGGTTTTGACTGCATTGCTAAACCGCTTACTAATATTCATGGGTTGTCCAAACTTGGACTTACTCACCCTTTTTTAGTAACTTGATTGATCCAGTCAGAAACTCCCACTCCAGTCCTCTTCACAGCTTTCCTCACATCATACCTCTCTTTCCTCTTTTCCATCTTCTTCATCTCCCTCTCCTTCCATCCATCTCTACCATCCACACCACCATCAGCTTCCTTCCTTCTAGAAGCAACCCACAACCAAATCACCTCAGTGTTGGTTGCTCTCCCTCTGAACAACCGAAAGGGGGCCACCCCCGTAGAGGAATGTGGGGGTAAATCTGTACTTGCATACTTTTTTGTACAGCCTCTTCCAAGTCATAACAAGAGACCACAGCCAATTGCATAGCTTCCTTATGCACCCTTACAAACCTCTCCATCACACCATTGCATTCAGGATGATACAAAGCTGCCTTCTTATGCTTGATACCTCTCTCTTATAACAAGTTTTCAACTACCTGAGAGGTGAACTGGACCCAATTGTCTGATAAAATCGACGCGGGAAACTCTTCCCTTTCAAAAAGGTCCTCCGAGAAGTTGATTACTACTCCAGATTCAACTGAGTTGACAATCTTTACCTATGGCCATCTTGAGAACTATCAAGACAGACTAAAACATAGCGATCCTGAGACCTCAACTCAACTGGACCTTAAATGTCCACTGCTATTTCCACCCATGGGCCACTAGCTTGCTCTCTGATAACCATGAGTTGTGTCCTGCACTTCAGAATTTTGTTACTACATACACATTGAGAGCAATCTCACACAACTCTCTCTATGTGCACATCCATAGTTGGCCACCAGAACGCCTCTCTGATCCTCTCTTTGGTTTTAGCAATTGATCATTGGCCACAAGTTTGTCTCTCAAACACCCAGGGACCACCAACTTACTACCACTTATCAGTAATCCACTTAAAACAGTCAACTCATCCTTGACATGCCAAAAAGCTTTGAGATCCTCCTCACAATACCGTTGCTCTCCCCACCCTCCTTGTACTATAGCCATAACCTGTTGTAAAGTTAGATTGTTATCTAGGCTTTCTCTCCACAAAGCTTCTGAAACTAAATCTTCACTAATCACACAGACAGTTACCTCCTCATCAAACTCCTCTCCAGCAAAACAATCATAATCCTCATGTTGATCAGAACCCTCAGAAATTCCACACAACCTGGAAAGACAATCCGCTAAAATGTTCTTAGAACCGGGTAAATATGAAACATTAAACTCAAATTCTGGCAAGGCTACCACCCACTTTCTTATCCCATGCGAAACAAAGTCTACACCTTTCTTTCCAAACACTTCTTTTAAGGGTCTGTGGTCAGAAATTACTTCAAAGCGCTTACCCCACAGGAATCTTGAGTTTGCGCACTGCCCAGTTAAGCACCAAGCGATTCTTTCTCAACCACTGAGTAATTACATTCAGCTCCCCTCAACGGTCTGGATACGAAAAAAATGGTTCTCTCAGACCTAACCCCTTTGAACTCCGTCAGTCATCATATACAAGACCTTGGAGGGATCAAAACTTTCCAAATTGGGAGCCTCATTCAAATGTTTCTTGATCACTTCCACCTCTTCACTACATGCTTGTCCCCACACAAACTCACATTCCTTTTTCAATAACCCATGCATGCATTCAGTTGTCTGTGCAAAGTTTAGAATAAACTTAATGTAAAATACCGCCAATCCCAAAAATGTAACCAACTCATCCTTATTTTTGGAATAATTCAGATTAGAAATGGCATCAACAACAAAGGCTTGGGCTTGATTCCTGACCCAGACACGAAGTGCCCCAAATATTCAATCCCTCCAACATCAAATTTGCACTTGTCCACTCTCAGAGTGAGGCCAGAAACAAGCAGCTTTTCCAACACAGCTGTCAATCTCTCATCATGTTAGATCAACCCCATAAACCAGGACGTCAACTTGATAAACCTTGATCCCACCAATACCCTTCAGAACACTCTCCATCACCCTCTGAAACACTGAAGCTGTGGAAATGAGACCAAAAGGCATCCTGAGAAATTTGAAGGTTCCTAATGGTGTAATTAAAGTTGTGAGTTCTTGAGAAGACGGATTAAGTTTGACCTGATGGTAGGCTAAAGAAAAGTCCAATGTAGAGAAATGTTTTACTCGACCCAGAGAGGACAACATCCAAGTAATATTAGGGAGTGGGTAATGATCAATCACTACTGCCTTGTTCAGCTCTCTCAAGTGGATTAATAGCCTAACCTCACCATTGGCTTTGCGAGCCACGACCACGGGGAAATCCATTTAGTGGCTTCCACCTGTTGAATAATTCCATTCTCTTAAAGTTGAAGGAGGGTCACGTTTTACCATATAAATTCCCAACACAACATTCTGCTCTACCCAGGCAGCATGAAGCCCCCTTTATACGCCCCACCACTCAAAACCTGGAAGATGCGTTGTCTTGACCATTTTATCTTACACAGTCACTAAGTGCCATAGTAGCTCACACCTCCCTTGATACATCTACATATAGGCCCAAGGCCAGTGCCTCATTTTATCCTCCTTAATAATAAAATCTACTAGGCCCCACTAATCTCAAACATGAATTTCTCTTGTGCCCAGCACGGCGAGGCAGCCTGGCCAACCACAGAAATTTTCCACAGTTACAAGAATAGCCTATATCACACATAGACAGGACCAGCTGGTACATTCTTGTTATTTCATAACAAGTGTTTGCCTTTCCAAGCTTGCTAAAAACGAAACCACGACGGCCCCTTTGCATGATAACACCTGTTTCAAAGTTCCGCTTTCTGATAAATTTTCCGAGAAATTTATGATAAAAATATTCTTTGTTTATAAATTGCGGTCAAGCATTGCTAACCACCCGATCAAACACCTGGTCCACTATGGTACCACTTCTGTATTCTTAGGATTTTAGCAAAATCACTGTGTGCTTGCGGTCAAGCACCTACGTCAATGTGGTTTGATAGTTCTGCATTAAACGGGTATAAAAGACCTGTACCCTAGTTGGTGCACAGAACTCTTCTGCAGTGCCATGCACGGCGTGGGTTCCCAGTCTGCCGTATATCTGCATTGAGGCTAAAAAGCCTACTCTCCGGTGGTATAGCCCAATCTAGATTAACATTTTTCCTTTTTAGCCTCTTCTCTTATTCTCGGTTTCTCATCCTCACCCAATTCATTGCATTTAATGTACTTTAAATATTGTGACTCTTGATGGTTACGTTTTCTCATGTCAGGTTTGCCTTCTGGGCACTTGCACGTTTATTAATATGTATTTTGTGCTACTATTTCTGACTGATTGAAATTGTGATTTAAATTTTCTCTCTAAACTAATGCATTTAATGAATATATATCTTTTTGCTGTTTTAATGACTTAATGAATAAAAGTGCCACTTCAACGCAAGGGCTTCGTTTCACACCTGTGTTAATTATTTTTAGACAAACTGTGTTTGAGCTGCGGTACTCCAGCTCAGTTCTCATGCTATCCTTAACCAACAATGGAACACTCCCAACCTTCGCTACTCTGGGAACAGCTCATAACTTTAATTTTATATGTTAGACATAGTTCTTGAGACAGCCCAACTTCTTATCAAATACCTCTGGAAACCTTTTGACCCAAGTTTCACTTCCCCCACTCACTGTCTTAACTGCTGGTAACTCTTTTAGGCACACCGAGGGAGATTCATTGAGATTCAAGTACACGTACAAATCACGCTGGTGAAACTAACAAATTAAAGAGTCCCCTTTCATCGAGACATACATATTCCCTGGGATAATCCTTCCCTTGAATTTAATTGTGCCCCAAAAAAGAGGTCAACGGTTTCTACTCCATAAACCCATGGTCTGATGTTCGGGCTTGACTAAATCTTACTTACCTAACAGCTGTCAGTCATAGTATTCTTTAGGGATGAGCGTAATCTTAGCTCCCGAGTCAAACAGCATATTTACTGACTGGTCATTTATTAACACACATTCAAACGGGACCTCGTTAACACGTTCTTTGACCCTAAGAATGGCAACATCCTCACTAGATTGGTCATAAATGTCTACTTCTCTGACTTTCTTTTGCTCTTTGCCTGATTTGCAACACCTCTAGTAATGACCCTTTTTCCCACAGCAAGAGCATGTGTCTTTCCACCCCGGTCACTCTAAAGTTCGCGATATGACCAGAATTCCCACATCTGAATCATATACCTTGAAAGATTTTGAAATTGGACATTTTAGTTAAAACAGTGGTCGTGTCAGATTTGCTTTTGAAGGGCTTATCAGAAGATTTGACTCTTGCCTCTTTGACTACATCACACTCACCCTTTGCCACATTGCTTTCTTTGCGTATCGTACAAGCTTTTGAATGCTCATGAATTTTCAAAATGGTGTTGACCTCATGTAGTGAAGGACTGTCATTTTGCCACAAACTATCCGTAGCTTTGTCAATAATGCATCCTACCATTAATTGATCCCCCAGCCTTTCCTCTAGAGTTGCAACAAAACAACAAGTGGATGCCAATTTACGCAACATGGTGATGTACTGCTCTACGGATTCCTCTGGTTTTTGCATTCTCTTTCCAAAGTGATAACGTTCTAACACCATGATCACTTTGGGAAGGTAATGCAAATCCATTTTTCTGATGCAAATCTCATACTCATTCAAAGCCGGAGCCTCACTGTCTGGAAGCTCAGAGAGATGTTCAAACACCTCCTGCCCCTCAGAATCTAAGCAATGCATAAATAAGGATGACTTCCTTTCAGCGCTCAAAGAAGTGCCACATACTCTAGCATAATTAGCAAACACCTTCTTCCACTTAAACAAAGGAATCGTAGGAGCACCCGGAGGATAAAAAGAATGGAGGAGCAGTAACTTTTTGCATCTTGTAACCCTAGCAACTCCCTCTTTTGAGATGTGACAAGATTCAATTCAGCTCTTTAAACCCTTCTATCAATAGCGAGAAAAACGCAGCAGTTCAAACCATAAGATAACAAGAGAAACGAAAAGAAAACCAATAATGTTCCCTCAGAATTCAATAAGATTGTTAAATCAAATACATCAACAGAAAATGACGTGCAGGTCACCTTAGAAGCTTAATACGCGGTGATTTTTTAATTTTTTTTTATGATAGTGGTCAAGAATTCAGACGTAGATGCCATTGTCGCAAATATTACCTCCACCGATGAAGTAGAAGGATGCAGGGATAAGCTGTGCCCCTCAACTGGTGCATAATGCACAAAATAAGCCTCCTGTAACCTCCAATCAAAGCCTGCAAATAATTATCTCCTCCGAAGAGGAGAACGATATGTAACTGAGCTGTGTGCATCAGCGCAACAGAAGACAATGAGAGGATACAATATGCAAATAATCTGGGCGCATCAGCACAATAGAAGAGGAACTGGAACTGCTGTTGATGCTGGGAATTGAACTGCAATCAAGATGGCCTCCACGCACATAGCATAAAGGACGCCATGCGTCGTACTGTAGAACCTAAAGAAAGCTCTTGTTACAGTGCTGTGGAGCACAAGCCCTCATCCAAAATGGCAGGCCCCAGACATAATGCTTTTCTTGACGTGCATCATGTCATGACATGCAGAGTCGGGCTAGGCCAAGCAAGTCATGCGCAAGGGAGATGGCATGCAATCGGCACGGAAGTACCCCCTTTTACCAGTACCTGCATGTCGGGGCTCAAGCTAAAGCCCAAAACGATGAAAGAATCCACGCAGGTCCACTCGACTTCGGAGCCTGGACTCCTTTGCACACAAACTCCTACACGGACTCCTGTTACCGGACAAGTCTTGGGATGACCCTCTTGGACCGTTCGTCCACCAACTCTCCCAAGGTGGCAGCAGACGTTGAGTTGAAGAAACTTGCAGAAGGTGGGCCTCTCAATTTTGCTTCTCCGTAGATTTAATGTTAGATATAGTTGATGTATTGAGATCTCTTATAGTCAGAAAAGGTGTGTAGAACTTTTGCTTGTCGCCAAAATGAGGTGATGCCTTCACCTTGCATCGATAGCTGCGACACTTCAAGTAGAGGTTGGTAGCAGCTTTATTGTGCAGCACATGAATTAGAGATCTCACCCACAAGGTAACTACAACCAACTGTCCCCACTTCAAACATGAACAATCCCCTACACATGCTTACATTTTAGATGACCAAATTATTCCCTAGTAACAAGAATGTTAAGTAGATACCTTATTGAGAACACCACAAAATGCCTTTCGTAGTGACCGATAAGTGCTCACTGAACTGCTTAGGGTTAAAAGCGCTGAAAATGATGTATGTCACAATATATTGTACACCAAAAAGTGTTTATTTGACACGTAAGAAGGACACATTTTCTAAGCAGTTTTGAGCAGCAAATAAGAACATGCTACCAATAGAATTACATGACATGGGTGGTAAGTTGTGGACAGATGGGTCAAATGATGTAGGATATATGGACTTAGATCCAGTTCACATAAGGGTAAAAACAAATACAAAATTACCACAGATTCCTCAGTACAAAATAACTAAAGAAGAAGAACAAGGGTTAAAATCTGTAATATCTGATTTATTTCACAGAGAAGTAATACATTAAGTATCTGAATGCCCTTGAAATAGCCTTATTTTGCCTGTAGTTAAGCGGGATGATGGAACAAGACATATAAAATATCGAATGGTGGTTGATTTGAAAGCTGTTAAACTACTGGAACCCCAAACCCTGTAGTGCCTGACATTACTGCTACGTTCTCTTCAATACCGCCCTCCACACAATGGTTTACTGTCATAGATTTAAAAAATGCCGTTTTCAATATCCCTATAAGTAAAGATAGCCAGTACCTGTTTCATTTCAATTTTGAAGGGAGTTCTTACATATTTTACAGAGCACCTCATAGGTACAGAGAGTCCTAACATTTAATAGTCAGGCTCCTAAAAACAATTGGACAATTGCCCAATGCCAACAGGTACAGCATTATTGAAATATGGCAATGATTTATGAATAACTGCTGAAACGGAACACCAATGTAAGAAAGCTGTGCATGATGTCCTGGCATTTTTGGCTTCCCATAGACATAAAGTTTTGTCAGCTAAATTGCAGTATTGACAACAGGAGGGCACCTATCTAGGTAACCTCCTGTTGAAAGAGAGAGGAGATTATAACCTGACATAATAAAAGTGGTGCAAAATCACCTACAACACAAAAGGATGCTCGTCCATTTTTGGGTATGTTTTCTTTTTGTAGACAATGGATACCAAATTTGTCTTTGCTGGCCAAACCTTTATTGTCTTTGACACATAAAGAGGTAACATATCCTGTTCACTGGGAAACTGAACATGAAAAAGGGGAGCCCAATCTTACTTGAAAATCGCCTGACCACTCGCCTGCCACTTGCCACAGCACCACGCAGGGTCTCGTAGGACTCTGCCACCGTCACCACTAAGGACAGCTTCTCCGTTGTCCGAGGGTGTGGGCCTACATTTCCCAGCAGCCCCAACGGCACACACGCGCCAGGAGGCGCTCAAGAGGAGGAAAAGGCCGGGCCTGTCTGCGCCCGTCAGAGCCCGGAGGAGGCTGTGATGGGCATACCCTTTTGGCCTGTAAATCTTTGCTCCCGACCTACTCCAAATACAACCCTCTTCACGCAGGACTAGAGAAGGATTACACATTGTTACTTGGCATCAACCCCAACCTGGACTACCTTGACATGATCCATCGAGCAGGTAGGGACATATCGACCTTACCCATTTAATTCCAGTTTTGCTTAACTTGCTCGGACTCTGGGGACCCTCTGGAGACTCTTTGGGGACTGGTGTCCAATTTTACTAGCCGGGGGACGGGTGCAACACAAGGGAGATGGGAGATGGGAGACGGTGCCTGATGGGGAAGTGCAGGTAACAGCCCCGGCAGGTTCTTGAGGCCCCATAGTAACCATGGACTCGTTTTTACAGCGCGCCGCGTCAGTGCTGGATAAGGAGATAGAATTGGTGAACCGGCGCCTGTCAAGATCCCCTGTTATTTCAATCCTTTCTCAGCCAACACACACAGCTACTCATGTGGATAGTATCAAGGATCTTCTTAATAACTCAGGACCACAAGACTCAGTTGGTCTGAATGACTCGATTAATCATTGCTGTGGTCGCCAGGTACCTCTTAGTCCCACCGTCTTGATTAAGTCCCCCGGGGGGGGCTCACCAGGATCGACTAATTGAGCAAATGGGGCCTGCTAACAACAATCATCCTGTAAATGCATCTACCAGTAGACCAATCACTCGAGGGAGGCCTGGAGGTGTAGAGCGGGCTAATCAAGGTCTGGGAGTGAAAAAAAAAGGCCAGACACCTGGGGGGAAGACAAAAAGGCCGAGAGCTGAAACAATATCTAAGAACATATCTACTAGGCAAGAGCTGATTAACGCAAACATGATGCCTTTTTTAGATTCCATGCAGAATTCCCTTAAAGACATTTTGGATACTAAGCTCAGCCCAGTTATACAACGGCTGTCTATGATTGAAAACAGTATTTCTAGGCTCAATAGTAGTCTATTGCCAGGGGGTGATACAGATAAAGCTAATTCTGCGAGGGTCCCCTCAATTGTGGAGGGCTCAATACTTGGAGCCCCAAATGCTGTATCTAAGGACTCTTCATTCCTTTCTTTAAAGTCCTCAAGTAATACAGTTCAACCCCAATTGGCCTTGCTCCCATCCACGCTTCATCATGTCACGGATTTAGGCATGACTTTGGATGCTATGGGAAATCTGATCGTTCACTCCCAATCAGTTCAGGAGACCCAACGCACATGTGGAGCATCAACTGGAAAGAGGTAAGGTCAACAGCCCCCTGGAAAATCTAATGAATAACCTGCCTGCTATTCATTTACCACCGGAGTCAACTTCATATGTGGTGGTATTGGGGAATGTACCAATCCTCCCCAAGGGGACAAGGGAAGAATATACCCAACTGAAAAAACAAGGTTTTACATTGGCTGTCCTGCAACACGGTATAGGAGCAAGGGCAGCGAATTATATAAACATGGTGCGTAGGGTTAACTGGGTGGGACATTCACGTAAATCATTCAACGGAGATTGTATTATCATCAACTTCAATCAACCCCACTTTGCCGAAAGGATTCTGTTTTTCACCGTAAATAATCCCTCTCAAGGCCCCAAGACGTCAATTGTTGCCTTACCTCTTGGTTTCTTTTACAAGCCCGAGTTTCCCAGTCGTACTCATTTGGCGACCACTCTTAAAGGCCGACCCAGCAGTCATATGCATCTTCATCGATCATCAATGAACCCGACTCCAAACTGGCCTTTGGAGTCATATCACTGGAAATACTACTGGACATGGCTGGCGGGAGCAGCCATCCCCTTCGACCCTCGAGCTGGCTAATCACTTTACACCCTTGACAATTCTAGATGCAGCCAACGTGCGGGAAACTCCACTATCAAGCATCAGGACTGCAGACACTAGTAAAAGAAATTTCATATCCTGGAATATTGCTGGACTTGCTAGCAAGTTTACCGACCCGTTATGATTTGCTTATGTTAAACAATTTTGCGTAATTTGTTTACAGGAAACCTGGCTAACGGGAGACTCTCCACCACTGGAGGGTTACAAATCATTTTCAGTACCAGCTATCTCATCACATGGGGGAAGACCAATGGGTGGCCTCACAAATTATATCTCCCTAGCAGTTGAATGTGGTTTAAAGGTTAGGTCTCTAGAAAACCCATACATACAAGCATTGGTACTTTACAGGGGGCCCCGTAAGCTGGGCCTCAAATTTTTATAATTCCCTATTGTGTAATAATGAAGCAGGTAATATAACTCTACTAAGCTCTTTTGTAAGGGAACATATGAACATGACCTTCGGAGACATTGTGATTGCTGGGGATTTTAATATTCATGCATTTGGTGACCCTAGGTTAGTTCCGGTGGCCGAGATGGGGTGTCCTCGTGTTCAGGATATCCACTTTGAACACTATGCAGGGAGAGACACTGAATGACCTCCTCCATGAATTCGACTTGGTGTCCCTCATGAGTTTATCCGATTCATGCAGTAAAGTGGTTATCCCATCTTTTAAAAGGCAGGGGTGATGGGTCGTTTATAGATTTTATCCTGGTATCCTCGCCCATTTTAGAGCTATTTGCTTAGAGTGACCATAACCCCATATGTGTGCAATTTCAGGGACCCTATATGGTATGTGGGGGGGGGCTGTTCAAAGTGGGGTGGTGAGACCAACTGATGGTGGATGGCAGCTAAAATGGTCCCAGATAGCTCCAGACGTATACTATGAATATTTGACGTCTTCGTGGGCCAATAAGTTGCTGTTCTGCAACCTCAGCGCCGAAGGAAGTTATCGGCGCCTTTAACACCATTTCAGGTAAAATAAGTACGTATTTAAGCGCCCCTGCGAGGCGATCTGTTAGTCTCCCAGATGGTTTGACTCCCTCTGCTCAAAGGCGGCTAGGAAGCTGCGGGAGGCACTCAGCAAATGCCCTAGGGACCCAATACAGATGAGATCTTGCCGTAGGGAATACAAGTTAGAACTTGTAAGACAAAAAACAGCTTTAAAAGATGAAATATGGAGGGACCTCATCGACGCAAGCACACTAAAGGATAGCTCAAGATTCTGGAATAGTCCTTTTTTAAATCCTTAGGACGGGAGAGTGGTAGCAGCTAACATAACAGAGGAAGAGTGGGTACACCGTTACGAAGTTATATTTGAGTGTCCCCTGAGTTAACTTCCTCACTACCCAGAGTTTTTAGCTCCCTTGAGGTCAAAGAAGGTATTATGGGATTGACCAGTAATAAAGCCCCGGGACCTGATGGCATTCCAGCTGACCTTTTTAAATCAAACCCAACACTCTAGGCTCCTGTCCTTGCCGCGGTTATGAATGCAGCGGCAAGATCTGGTTGCCCAGAGTCCTGGGCTACTTCAACCATAGTTCCACTTTTTTTAAAAGTGCAACCGTGATAGCACCCATTGCTACAGGCCCATCTCCTTGTTGGATTCGGTGGTCAAGGTGGCGGGTCGCGTGCTTTTGGAAAGGTTGAAAACCTGGACGGAGGAGCACACTACCTTATCAGAGATCCAGTACGGGTTTGATCCCGGAAGGTCCACCATGGCCCAATGCCTTAACTTGTCCATGATCTTAAACAAGTATACTGTTGCTCACCCCGGTACGATCTATTTAGCATTTAAGGATTTGTCTTCCGCGTTTGACCGCATGAATAGGGGTAAACTCTGGCAATCCATGCTTGCTAATGGAGTAGATGACAATATCATTTTTTTCCTAGAAAGTCTTCATCAAGCAACCAGGGCGAAGGTCAGATTTTCTCAGGACCTCAGAGTTTCTCGCTCTGTGGATATAAAGCGAGGTGTAAGGCAGGGTTGTATTCTGGCCCCTTTTTTGTTTAATTTATATATTAATGATCTAGATACCGTATTACAAGACACAATGTTTGATTTTCCACAAGTAGGTCGTCGGGGAATCCCGGTTTTATTATATGCGGATGACGCGGTCCTTATAAGTAGGACCACCAGTGGTTACAATCCCTACTTGACTCCTTTTCTGCCTTCATGATGGACAGAGACCTGTCCATAAATTATTCAAAATCCTTTGTGATGCAGCTAGGCACCCGCACAAAAAAGCACGCTCTGTTTAGGGTAGGTACCGCGAAGGTCCCCCCTACCAAGGTTTTCTCATATCTGGGAGTAATATTTGATGGACACCAGAACTGGGGCCCATTAAAGCAGAGAAAGAGGGGTGACTTCAAACAAGCTAATGCGGCCATCTTTAATTTTGCTTAAAAATTAGGTAAAAGACCTATAGAGGCACTGCTACAAATATATCAGGCCAAATGTGTCGCGTTGGCGGCTTATGGAAGTGAAATATGGGGGCAGGTGGCTATGGAAGATCTGCAAGTGGCCGAGAACAGGTTCCTGAAGCGTTTATTGGGCGTCCCAATTGGGACCTCAAAATTGGTTGTACATGAATAACTGGGGGTCCCCTACTTGAATGACACCTTGGCCTTACGTCCACTAATCTTTTGGTTGAAAACATGGCGGAATGAGGAACTGTTGCTGACCCAGAGGATATTGAAAGAGTATGCTGCTGGACCACGCACATCACATATCATGGCTAAGATATACAAGGTCCAGTTTTGATAGACTGGGCAGACCAGATCTTTAATGCAAACAGGAAACTGCATCTAAAAATGATCTGGTTTGGGTCAGGGATTCCTTCTATTGAAATTAGAGAGGGAAGAGCTCGAATTGCAGAAACCTAGTGTGCAAAATTTTATAATCCTGAAAATATTACCAACTACAGTGCGCTATCTTTTAGGTTCTTTTAGCACATATGACCGTTTCGCCTGGGTTTCTTCCATCTCTTGTTAGCTTTCCCTGGGGTTTGCCGCAGAGGACAGCCTTTAACATCCTGCAACTGCGACTGGGTGTGTCTCCACAGGATTTGCTCAATTTTTTATTCTTTTGCAGTTTCTATGCGATTCCCCGGAGGAAACTAATAGTCCCTGTTTTACGGAGATTGAATTTTAGGCAGGCACGCCCATCTTTGATTTATTTACAACTGCTATCTGAAGATTCCGTCCTATTTCTTCTTAATTTTCTTAAATTAGCAGTAAAAAACAGGGCATTACTTGATTAGAGGGCAGTACCCTGGAGGGTGACTTATTAACCTAGTCCCCCGCCAGTGACACAATAAACCGCCAGGTCTGTGGGTTTTATCAAACCTAAGGTCTGTTTGAACCACCTTCCCTACCAGAGATCTGATTTTAATGGGTATCTTATTTCTGAACTAACCTTCTGTAAGTAATGAATTGGACAAATGGTTTTATGAATTTTATCACTGTTGTATATATATATATATATATATATATATATATATATATATATATATATATATATATATATATATATATATATATATATATATATATATATATGTGTGAACTTTCATGGTTATACAGCTGTAAACCGAATAAAGTAGCTTGACTGACTGACTGACCATGAAAAAAGCTTCATAGTCTTAAAGGCTGCTCTTTGCAATGCACCAGCTTTGGGTATCAATGTTTATTTTCAAAGCTTTGCTTTATTTGTGCATGAAAAATAAGAGAAGAATAGACTGTGTGCCTATTTTTCCTGAACATTGGATCAGGTAGCGAGATGCCTACCGAACTGCCTTAGAAACATTGTTGTGGCAGCTGTTGCATTAAAACAGACAGACTCTATTATTGGACACGATGGTTACAGTATATGTGCTTCACTCAGTAGACATTCTGTTGAACAAAACGAAGACGCAGCATTTGACTAATGCCAGATTTACACATTACGAGTTAACACTTATGACTCCTTATGTTACTCTGGAACGATGTAACACTATTAATCCCGCCACTCTGATGCCTCTTCCTTTAGAGCAGGATGAGGTACAACACGATTGTGTGATTGTCACTGAAACTGAAACAAAGGGTCAGGTGGATCTGATTGACATGCCACTACCTGTTGTAGATGGCACCCTCTATGTGGATGGCTCTTGTCTCAAGAAGAAAGATGGAAAGCAGCATATGCCATCACCACACAAAAAAACAGTGTGTAAGACATAGCAAACATCAGCTCAGGCTGCTGAATTAATAGCACTGACCCGTGCATGCAAATTGTCAGAGGGACTGACAGTTAATATATATACTGATTGCCAGTAAGCCTACGGAGTGGCCCACAATTTTGGGAGGTTATGGGTGGAGAGAGAATTCATTACGTCCAGTGGGGCAAAAATACAGCATGGCCATCTTATCACTAGATTGTTAAATGCTATCACTCTACCTATGAAAAATCCAATAGGGGATGTGTTGTACACCGGAAGGTTACTGATGAAGTAGCCAAAACACTGCCTTAACTGTTAACTCACTGACATATGTAGTAATACCTATGACTCCCACGTTGAAGTAAAGGAGATACAATCATTAGCTGATGAACAAAAAAAAGAAAGGATGGAAGGATAGGGGCTATGTTTTCAGTGACCAATTGGGAGGTTGGGTATATGGGAAGCCAATTACTAAATGCATACTGCCATATAGCTTTGTGTTACCAATGGTCCAAATGGCACATGGCCCTCCACACATTTGAGAGGATGGTATCACCAACACCATCCTAAAAATATGGGAGAACAGCAATGTGAGGAAGACAGCAGTTAACTTCTGTAAAAAATGTATGGTGTGTGCTCAATACATTGTAGGAAAATGAATACCAGTTCCCCAAGGCAATTTTCGTAAACCAGAATATCCTTTTGAGTGTCTCCAGATGGATCATATCCAGACGCCCCAGTGTAGTGAGAAACCATATGTTTTGGTTGCGATATGCAGTTTCAGCAATTGGGTAGAAGCTTTCCCACTGAAAGATAATACATCTATGAGCACTGCTGAAGTATTGTTGAAGGAATATTTTCCAAGATTCCGATTGCCTAGAAGCCTTTGGAGCGAGAACGGGTTACATTTCTCAAATGAGATAATGGATTTAGTGTGCCGAGGTTTAGGTATTAGACAAAAGTTTCATTCAATATATCATGCAAAGCAGCAGGCTTAGTGGAAGGATGTAATGCCACTTTGAAGAGTAAATTGTCAAAAATATGTGCATCTAGTAAATTGAGTTAGGTGGATGCTTTACCATTACAACTATTTTCAATGAGAAATACGGAAACAGTAAAGAATAGGTTAACTCCCTTTGAGGTAGTGATGTGTAGACCATCCAAAATACATGGGATTGCATCTCCATCCAAGCTTCGTGACTTGTCTCACTTTGCATTGTTGGAAGACTGACTAAATGCCTCTCTGCTATTTATCAACAGGTCAGAGACACTTGATCCACGCCTTTGGGAGGAGAAGTATACGATATAAGGCCAGGGGACTTGGTGCTGACCAAGAATTTAGTGAGGAAAAAAGTCTCCAGCTCAGATGGACAGGGCTGGTAAAAGTATTGTTGGTGACATAAACTGCAGACTGATGGTCATAAGAATTGGATTCATTTGTCCAACGTCAAGAGAGCCCCACCATTTTGGCCCGAGCAACCTTCGGAAGGAGACAACTTGAGCCCGGACTGTGAAGTGCCCATTCCAAAAAGAATTGACCCACAACCAGCTGTACACCAGTATATCTGACAACCAAGGAAATTGAAGGATTAGATAGGAAAGTGCTTAAGACGGAAAAAGCACCAGCTGCCAGGCACTCAAGTCTGCCACCTTTAAAGGACTAACTTGTGCAGTGAGGTTAGTAAAATAAGGACACTGCAGATTATCACCTGCAAGAATGGAGATACATCCCTTTGGCCACCATACTAACCTGCTAAGAGGGAAGAAACAAGTGTTTTACTACCTGTAAATAATGCTGTGAGGGAAAAGAGAAGATGATTATTATTTTTATTGTATTCGTTATTTCAATTTAGATTTTTGCTTTTACGTGGCATTTTGAAGAACATTATCTGGTACATTCTATAATACCTAAGACTACGCCACTTCCACTTTACCTTATCCTCATCACATTTATCCCATAGAATAACCTTCGAACAAGATCACTTTTGTCCAAACTTTGCATGACACTCACAATGGAACTGAAAGAATGAAATGTTGGGTCTGCGGATTATTACTAACAGCCATACACCATGGCACAAATTTTGTTCCTTGACCACTTTCCCAGATTGGTTCCTGCAATGCATGGTGGGAAATACTGTGGGAATATTGGGTGAAACTAAATGGTACTGATATTGACAGAACAAGAATTTACCTTGTGCGGCCTTTCCACAATTTGGTAAGTCCCAGTGATCCAGCAAAGACCGCGTTTGCTGGCAGGGCAACTGGTCTGAAGGAGCAGAGGAGGCGGCGTATGAGTTTAGGCAATTCAAAACCTCTTCAAAGATACACGTTTTTAACAAGAGGAATGTCACCAAAAACAATGCTCTGGCCATTTAAATTTGACCACTATCCACCTTCGTTTGTGTACAAGGGACGGGTAACATCCTGGTGGGAAATAGTACCTGTAAAAAAGTAGTAACATTGAATACATCCTTCAACCAGTTGTTCACTGCCTCATCATTACTTATTTTCTTTGTGGCCAAGATGCTTATGTATGGTTATCCACCGGATAGTCAGGAGGATGTTATATAGCTTTTATTTTGCCACCAGTTTTTATTGCACCTGCTGACAACCATTTGAGTAAGAGGGGGTGGGCCAAACTGATACTTCTAGCCAACACTTTGTGGATGCAATGAAGTGTTTAATACCATTTTGGGGACCTAGCATAAATAGCTGGAAGATAAGGAGACTAACTAGGGTGGTGGAAGCGGTAATAAATGAAACCGCAGGAGCATTAGCTAATTTAACAGTGGAAATGCAAGCCAACAGACTTATGACTTTGCAGCAACGCATGGTTTTAGATATAATGTTAGCTGAAAAAAGCATGTCGCATGATAGGTACCGCCAACTGTGCTTATATACCCAATAATGCCCCAAATGTAATGTTAGCAATACAGAAGTTGCATATAATATCATCTGAAATTCATCAGGATAATAGTGAATGGACCTGGTCAGGATGGTTTCGGGGAATATTTATCCAATGGGGCTGGAAATGATTAATGATAGCGGCTGTAATAGGTGGTAGTGTATTAGCGTGTTTATGTGTACACCCATGTGTTGCAGCATGTTAGCTTCTGTTTGCTCCCCCACCCTAACATCCATACATTCGACTAATGCAGCAAAGGTACAAAAAGAGGAGAAAGATAAATTAATGCAGATAGATGAGAGAATATTTTCTTATGAAGGTCCCTAGTGATCAAAGCGCCCTATGCTGCCCTATGGAAATATATAAAGTTTGTTTATTATATTGCAAATTCTGGAACAAAATCTTGAACTAATGTCTAAATGTCGTTTGTGGAAAATATTTTTTTTAAATTGACATTAGTTCTGTCATTTTGTTCTTTAAACCAACATTTTGCTTCGTTGTAACAAGCTGTAACCTTTCACCCATTTATTCATGCTGACGGTTGCCATGTTAATGTTTGTGTGGCTATGAATTATTTATCTAGAAATGTTCTTCATGATCTGGGACCTGCCTTGCACTGCAAAAGTTCTTATCTGCATAATGAGTAATGTGTTTCTCAGCCACACCTATAATTAACCTTTGGACTTGTGCTACACGCACTCAGTCTGGGATAAATGTATTAGTATCTTGTGAAGACTGTGTACGTGGTTAACTTTTTCATGGCTATTATAGTGCTGTGAAGTGGTGCACCTGCTCAAGCAAAATAAATAGTATTCTGTATCTTCAGTAGCCTCTGGGTGCTGGTTTTCTTTCATAAGTAAGTGGAAAATTTGGAAAAGATACTAAGCCCACTTCCACATCAGTGCCTATTGAAATTTGAAATTGTTTGGCTGTACTACCGCAATAACATTTAAATAAGCAACACTGAATTTTGGAAGTAATGTTACACACGTAAAGATACAAACTTGCAAAATGAAGATGAAGAACTAATGAAAATAATATTGTATGCATATGTTCAAGAAATAAATGTAATGATTCTTTAATTCAAAAACTGTGATTATGTTTTTCTATTTTGGACTCTTCACCAATTTGCAACACTTATTGTTACGGTGCTTCATAATATTTTGCCACTAGGGTTTTTTCCCATGGTTTTGTAAACCCGGTGGGTAGAGTATAGTGGGGCCGTAATTACCCAAAACCCCTTGAGTTAAATTTCTCCATGATACTTTTTCCTCATTCATAGTTTTATCAACAAGATGAATAATTTTAACTTCCTTGCTATAATGTGTTCTTCAGCAACAAATACAAATCTTATTTGGCAATTCTGCAATTTTGCCTTGAAATTGCTGAATATCCATTTGGTAATTGGTGAAGTCCATTAAAGTATTCTTGGTTGATTTGGAGTGAAAAAAACTCTATACAAACATTAGTTTCAGAAAGGGCATGTAAGCATTTAGATTTTATGTGGACCCTGATAGTGTTCACTTGTGCTGCATTACATTGTAACAGTACAAAAGGGGGTGGTGATGGACGGAGCATCAGAACCAATCAAACACTCACACCCAGTCAACAGATCTGGGTTTGATCCATCACCGTTCTTTAGCCCACTCTGCCACCCCAGTTCAGACATGGCCATATGCAAATCAGTCTGACCCTGTGCCTCATGGGAACAGTCCAGCCCGAACTGCCAAGCCAGGTCTTCCCTGGACCGGAAACAAGCTTCCTAGGACCGGTTTCTGGCATGTCAGCCGTCTTCAGCCAGGCTTGCTTGAATCCAGTGGCAAAGTGAGCAAGGGACTCACGTCTGAGCATACCCTGCCAACTTATGGCGAACAAAGCGGTACAAAAGGGGGTGGTGATTGACGGAGCATCAGAACCAATCAAACACTCACACCCAGTCAACAGATCTGGGTTTGATCCATCACCGTTCTTTAGCCCACTCTGCCACCCCAGTTCAGACATGGCCATATGCAAATCAGTCTGACCCTGTGCCTCATGGGAACAGTCCAGCCCGAACTGCCAAGCCATGTCTTCCCTGGACCGGAAACAAGCTTCCTAGGACCGGTTTCTGGCATTTCAGCTGTCTTCAGCCAGGCTTGCTTGAATCCAGTGGCAAAGTGAGCAAGGGACTCACGTCTGAGCATACCCTGCCAACTTATGGCAAACAAAGCGGTACAAAAGGGGGTGGTGATGGACGGAGCATCAGAACCAATCAAACACTCACACCCAGTCAACAGATCTGGGTTTGATCCATCACCGTTCTTTAGCCCACTCTGCCACCCCAGTTCAGACATGGCCATATGCAAATCAGTCTGACCCTGTGCCTCATGGGAACAGTCCAGCCCGAACTGCCAAGCCATGTCTTCCCTGGACCGGAAACAAGCTTCCTAGGACCGGTTTCTGGCATTTCAGCCGTCTTCAGCCAGGCTTGCTTGAATCCAGTGGCAAAGTGAGCAAGGGACTCACGTCTGAGCATACCCTGCCAACTTATGGCGAACAAAGCGGTACAAAAGGGGGTGGTGATGGACGGAGCATCAGAACCAATCAAACACTCACACCCAGTCAACAGATCTGGGTTTGATCCATCACCGTTCTTTAGCCCACTCTGACAGCCCAGTTCAGACATGGCCATATGCAAATCAGTCTGACCCTGTGCCTCATGGGAACAGTCCAGCCCGAACTGCCAAGCCATGTCTTCCCTGGACCGGAAACAAGCTTCCTAGGACCGGTTTCTGGCATTTCAGCCGTCTTCAGCCAGGCTTGCTTGAATCCAGTGGCAAAGTGAGCAAGGGACTCACGTCTGAGCATACCCTGCCAACTTATGGCGAACAAAGCGGTACAAAAGGGGGTGGTGATGGACGGAGCATCAGAACCAATCAAACACTCACACCCAGTCAACAGATCTGGGTTTGATCCATCACCGTTCTTTAGCCCACTCTGACAGCCCAGTTCAGACATGGCCATCTGCAAATCAGTCTGACCCTGTGCCTCATGGGAACAGTCCAGCCCGAACTGCCAAGCCATGTCTTCCCTGGACCGGAAACAAGCTTCCTAGGACCGGTTTCTGGCATTTCAGCCGTCTTCAGCCAGGCTTGCTTGAATCCAGTGGCAAAGTGAGCAAGGGACTCACGTCTGAGCATACCCTGCCAACTTATGGCGAACAAAGCGGTACAAAAGGGGGTGGTGATGGACAGAGCATCAGAACCAATCAAACACTCACACCCAGTCAACAGATCTGGGTTTGATCCATCACCGTTCTTTAGCCCACTCTGCCACCCCAGTTCAGACATGGCCATATGCAAATCAGTCTGACCCTGTGCCTCATGGGAACAGTCCAGCCCGAACTGCCAAGCTTATCTTCCCTGGACCGGAAACAAGCTTCCTAGGACCGGTTTCTGGCATTTCAGCCGTCTTCAGCCAGGCTTGCTTGAATCCAGTGGCAAAGTGAGCAAGGGACTCACGTCTGAGCATACCCTGCCAACTTATGGCGAACAAAGCGGTACATAAGGGGGTGGTGATGGACGGAGCATTGCATTACAGTGTAACAGCACATAATTTAGTTATTCTACATGCAATGATGGTGTTTCCACTAATTATAATGTGCACACAAGTTTTCTGATTGTTGAATGATGTGTCAAAAGCATCTTAATGTGATGAGGTGAAATGTGGCGTTACACATGAGATTTGTGAGGCAAGGTAAGTAATATCCTTGTAGCCTAGTAATGGTCCAAAATGAGTAGACGTCTATGTTCAGTAGTATTTAAATTTTTTGAAGTAGTCTTGATTTTCTAAAAGTCATCAGACAATTCATTAGCTTCTAATGGGTGTTTCTCAAATAATCCAAGTAGAAGTACAATTCCATTCATATACACATGTTTCTGGTTTCTCCTCACCCGATTGTCATTAGATTATTTTAAAACATTTTTAGCTTTTCTTTTCACATTGCCATTCAGAACTTCATAACACCCACCTTCAATTGTGACTGACAGGAAACAATTATTCTGTTGATGGTAACTTTCCTTATAAAAGTATGGTTGAGTGATTGATGTATTGCCTCCATGTGCCAAGGAAAATGTTACAAAAGTTGAGTCTACTTAGTTTAGTTGTACGTAATTTGCGTATCTTATAACTGGAAGTTAAAAGGTCTAGACCCTTGCGCGTCGCGGATACTTGTCAAATGCCAAAACTGTGTAAAAAATGTTGGTTTTCTGACAAAAGTCAGCTTGTCCCTGAAAGCTGGAAAGATGGTGATTTCAGCACCACAACCCCTTTTTTGATACCATTTGCAGGGAAAATAACAGATGCTTTCAACAGTAGCCCTTTTTTCCCCATTAAAAAAAAAAAAATGTACCTGTATTTTGGCCAATTTCTGGGTCCCCTCCAGGGGAATCCACAAACCCTGGGTACCTTTAGAAACCCCATGATGTTTGACAAAAAGGACGCAAATTTGGCGTGGATGCCTTATGTGGTCAAAAACTTACAGGGTCCTAAGAGCAAACTACCCCAAATAGCCAGAAAGGCTTAGCACAGGGGCGGGGGAGGCCTAGCAGCGAAGGGGTTTAAAATAATACATTTTTAGCTGATTCTGCACTGGACAGCCACACAAGTGAAGTATCATTTTACTCGGGAGAGCAAGTGGAACGCTGGGTGGTAGGATATTTGTGCTGGCCCGGTGATCCAAAGCAAAAATGTATGGGAAAAAAAAACTGCTAAACTTGAGGTTTGCAGGGGATTCTGGGTAGGGGAACGTTGAGGGATCCAGGCAAGCCATACCTCATTAGACTCCACAAAGTGTCTAGTTTTCGGAAATGTGTAGGGTTGATAGGTTTCCCTAGATGGCTGCGAGCCAGTGGCCAAAAAATCAGGTGCCCCCCCTGCAAAACCAGGTAGTTTTGTGATAGGTAATTTTTAAGTCTCCACAGTACAATTTGGGCCATTTCCTATTGCAGCCACTATGCCTACCCACACAAGTGAGGAAACATTTTTATCAGGAGACCTGGGGGAATGCTATGTAGTAGGAAATTTGTCTCAGCCTGGTGCTCCTACAACTTTCCCACACGAAAATTTGAGATTTTTTTTTTCTTTAAAATTTGAGGTTTGCAGGGGATTCTGGGTAGGGAAACGTTGGGAGGATAGACGCAAGCCATACCTCCCTGGACTCCCCAGGGTCTCTCATTTTCAGAAATGTGTGGGTTTGGTAGGTTTCCCTAGATGACCGCCAATCCAAGGAACTAAAACTCATGAGACCCTCTTGCCAGGTCGTTTTCAGATACATAGGGGGCATCTACCACCTAGCGTTACCCTAGGTCTCCCGATAAAAATGGTACCTCACTTGTGTGGGTGGATCAAGTATCCGTGACAGGCAAGGGCCCAAAACCTATTGTAGAGACATCAAAATTACCTATCACAAACAGATTTGCTTATGCAAGGGGGGTCACTTGAGTTTTGGTCCCGGGCTTGGCGGCCATCTAGGGAAACCTACCAAACCCACACATTTTTGAAAACTAGAGACCCGGGGGAGTCCAGGGAGGTATGGCTTGTGTGGACCCCCCACTTAATACATGACAATCAATGCAGGTTCATCCCACAACGCCTCACCATCATGATCATACGTCGGTTGACCTATGTCATGCACACCCTGCGGTATTTGATGATGGAGGGAGTGTTGATTGCCTTGGATAGTGAGAGGGCATTGATACCCTAGATTGGGACTACCTCTGGGAGGTGCTGAGGCAGATGGAATTTGGCCCTGTATTCGCCAAATGGGCCTCCCTGCTATATGAGAGCCCCTCATCAATGGTCAAGTCAGGCTGCAATGTCTATGTCTCAGGCTCCTGGACCATTAAGCGTGGTACAAGGCAGGGTTGCCCTCTCTCCCCATTGCTGTTTGCCCTGGCAATGGAGCCCCTAGTAAGCCCCTTGCCAGTTGAGTTGGGGAGATGGGTCATACATTGGGAAGCAACAGATCACTTTGTTTCTTTTTATGCTGATAATGCCCTCATCTACAGTCTGAGCTCTCAGTGCCACTACTTCTGCAGAACCTACGAGGATTTGGTGTGGCATCTGGTCTCCGAGTAAATCATGGTAAATCAGTATTATCCCTCCCAACAGGACTGAAAGGTAAGCCCTTGGAAGCTTTGCCATAGGTTAGGCTACAGTGGGAGCTGGAGGCATTTAGATATTTGGGGATCCCAAAAACATATGCAGAGGAGAAGCAACACTCCCTCAATTTAGGCAGAGTGCTGGCTTGGCTGCGAGCCTCAGTGACATTTTGGCACAAATTTGCGCGGTCGGTAGAGGGTAGAATCTCCCTGGCAAAAATGGTGTTGCTCTCAACATATTTGTATATATTACAGAACTTGCAATGATTGATTCCCCAAAGCACCTTCAAGGAAATTGATAGCCTCCTGTTGACTCTAGGCTGCACGGGTAGGCACAGCTGGGTAAGCCTACAAATTCTTAAGCTGGAGACTACACAAGGGGTCTGGGACTACCGGACCTCAAGATGTATTATCGGATGTCGCAGCTGCAACACGGGGCAAGATGGTGTACAGGAGAAGATAACTGGGAGAAGTGCCACCTGCCATCTGTATTGATCATGGGATCACAGTGCAATAAATCTCACTTGATCATCATTCAACAAGTCACTCAGGCATGGGTGACGCCACAAGGAGAGTGTTCCATACATCACCATTCTGTAGAAAAGTCCAGATAGCACGGATTCCCCAATTTACGGACCTCAGCAGCAAGTTATCCTTGGTCGTGTGGAGGGAAGGGGGATGTGAATTGCTCAGAGATCTCTACCCAGCTGATAATGGTCTTACCTTTCAAGAGGCATGGGAGTTGTTTGAGGTGGGCAGGGTACAGTTCTTGCTGTTTGCCACCCTGACTAGAGTAGTGAGGGGACTGTGGTGTGACTTTCCAGCTATTCCTCTAGAGGCCTGGATGCTGGGTGTGATAGTGGGATTTGGGTCTTCCAGAGCCCATAACTGACAGAATGGAATAAGACTTGTGCCCTGGTGAAGGAGTTTTAAATTGGCTCATTTGTATGGCCTGCACCAAGTGTATCTGCCCCCTACGGGACCTAGTACAATATACCCCACCCCCGGATGAATGCCCGAGATGCAGGGAGAGCGGAGCAAGATTTACACACATGATTTGGAGTTGTGGCGGTTTAGTCCAGTATTGGCAAGAGGTGATCTGACACCTACAACGGACTACCAATATTCGCCTTTAGATCACGGCTAAGCACTGCCTGGTGGGCCTTATCCCGTGCCCCAAGGATGGTAGGGTGCGATATAGCTTTTCTCAGTTGTGCCTGTTGCTGGCCAAGCATTGAGTTGTTATCCAGCGGATGTCTGCTCTTGGACCCCGATACTGGCATGGTCCAGGGAACTGGTGGAATGGCTATGGGCTGAAATGAGGCATATGAAAGAGGTCTGCACTGATGAATGCCTGGAGGATGATTGCCAGGAGTGCAAGAGAATGTTGCATGGAGTGACAGAGGAGGTGGGACGATGTGTCTGCTTGACGCATTGGACAGGGAGGCCCAGCTGCCTTCACGGGACAAGTGGGGCACTCCATTTAAATGTAGCTGTGCACGGGTTGCGGTGCACCACTGCCCCTGGCTTAAAGCAAGCCTAGCTGATAGTGATAGCAATGTAGTGGGCATTGTCCACAGACCAAGTAGCAGGGAGACCTGACATAATATGGCCCTATTGAGATAGTGACAGATATGAGAGGGAGGTTGAGACCATTGGTGCTCAATTGTAAGGGATTGCTGGTTAACTTTCGGGATGACTGAATGACCATGATTGGAGATGATGGTGCCATGAATTGTACGTTCAACGCTCTGACATAACTGCAACGTACTTTATCATGTTGCTGACAGTGACTGTGTCACTATTTGTTTTTTATGTTATGAATGAAAATAAAGCATATAAAAATGGCTGTAATATAGTAGGACAAAAAGTGTCAATTATTTTACTAATTTAGTGTGAAAATAACATGAAAGGAAGCAACATACCTCTCTTCTGTAGAAAGATGTTGATGTAATTGATGATGTTTGTAATCCAAATGCACTGTCATAGGTGTGTAGAAGTAGTAGAGTTGTATTGCTTTCCAGCAGTGACCAGAATGACAATAGTGGTTGCTATTATTTGGTAGTACTGGGTTGTGTTTATAGTCCAATTACTAAGATCAACCAATGAGATGATGGAAAGCCTCTTCAATAGTATGTCTTAAATAATTTTCTATTGGTTTTCAGTGTTGTGATGTAACATATTTATGTAGTAGTGGTAGGCTGTTTCTATATGCAAGTTTCTGTGAGAAGGCAATCATATACTGCTTTATTTATTCTATCTGTTATGTAGTGTTGTACTGGTTTTCACTATCGTGATCAGAAGTGAGAGTTTTAGAAACCTTTATACTACATGTGGAACGTCATAGCAGCAGTCTAGTTTATGTAGCCAGATCATTGCAGAAACTTGGTAGTATTGTGCTACTTTATTAGCCCAAAATGTATGTAACCCAATCATTGGTCACCTTTCAAAAGTTGTGAATATAAAGTTGTTTTGTATTGGCCAATGAAATCAACCTCTATATATTTTTATTTATGTGGTATTCTTGTATGTGAGTGCAGGAGCAAGATGATTTATGTTTGGATTGTTGGTCATAGCTTTATTTGTTGGGGAAGAGAGCATGCAAAGAATGCCTATTTTGAAGGTAATTTAATTAGGGATTACCTGGATTAGGGAAAGAGGTTTGACATGGCATTGACTACTCACTCTAGATTCCTCTTTTAGTGCATGTTACCATCCTCACTTTATGATCATCCACTTTGGAAATTATAATGGACACTTGACACTAGAAGCAGAAATAAAGAACACATTTTCAAAGTTGTTTCTGTTTCCCAACAAACATTTTGTATGTTTCAATATTTGTCAGAGACAAAAGTGAAAGGGGTCTTCTGTAAATGCTGCAAAGTTTGAAATAACTCACAGACATATAAACAGTACAGAGTCTGCATTCCTACAGGATGACAGAATGTCCTCTATTTTTCAATTAAATATTACATTTTCTGAACCAGCATTATATCTTTCAGATGTAGTCTATTTCACCACCTATGGAAACCATATCTTCCTTTCAAACTTGAAGTTTACTTATCCAACATATCCATGTTTATTTTCTAGGCAACAAAAGGTTCTTGTAAGAGCCACCCTATAGTATGTATAATGTAATTTAATATTTTGATTTTGTTTTTCAATTTTATTGCTACCGCAACACTTCCTAGATACTACCGTTATAGTACTAAGTTACTCTGTAAAAGTTCTTTCAAAGGTATAAACCTATGAAAACTCTTTTTTCCTACCACTACAAAGGGTATGACAGTGCCTCTTTTATTGCTGTACTGTACAGCAGAGGTAATGACAAGTAGTTGACATGTTATCAAAGAAAACATTCAAAGTTTTCTGTAATCAGATGGTTGCAGTTTCATTTTGGAAAGGTTTGGATTGACCAATCATATGCTGTTTTGTCACTGCCATGTACCATCCTACTACCATGGTAGTACTACCCTACTACAGAGTCCACAGCTATCAGCAAATGTTTTTGCCCTATAAGTTATCCACTACTGAAGTAATTTGATTCAAACAACAAAAAGGATCATCAACACATACTAGTATACGTTCATGCCAAATTTAATTACAAACTATTCAGCTATTTTTGCACTACATTTGAGTACATTGTCTTTAGAAAAAGCATTAGTTCCCAAACAGGGATTATGAACCCCCTTTTTTCTCTGCAGCCCTTCACTAATCACCTCAAAACTTTGCATCATCCGCTAATGTTGAAAGAGGACGCGGTCTATAAAATTTCATAAAGATTCATCAAACGGGCACAAAGTTATAAATGGTCATAAATTTAAGGAATTACTAACTACAACTACAGAGAGGATACTGCCAGTCCGGTATAAATCTATATTTTTACCCAGTGGCGATTGCCACTTGGTAGTTATAGTTAGGTCAGCTGTTCCATAGGAAAAGTGTATTTTGTGTTGGAATAACTTGGGCCCAGTTCGACGAATCTCCACAAAACTTTCCCAAAATTAGCTACTTTTTGACTAGTATGTGAATGAAACGTGCTGAGGCAGGGGAGGACCATGAAGCGGTGGCTGAGAAAAAAGGGGGTCCCAAAACGCAAAATCCCCATGCATTGGGGGTGTGGCCAAGCTGTTTCAACATGGTGGACGCGTTCTAGCCCGGCTCCCGTAGCCCCACCGAAATCCTACATTATCCTGCCGGCAAGCCTGAAGTCCGAGCCCTGAAGGCATTGTGGCCATCCATTACCCGGGGACAAGATCCGGTCCCCTTGGAGCAGAGATTCGCCATTGTGGAGCGAAGGATGCTGAGCCTGATGTGGTGGTGGGCGTGGCCGACACTGCCAGCTCGAGCCGCGCCCTGCTGCCCGTGTGATACGGAGGGTCGAGTGTGATCCTTGGTCTCCGCCCGCTGAAGTGTGGCTGTGACGGAGCACCAGCTGAGCTGTAGTCACGGCCGTGGTCCGGATTGTGCGGCATTGCTGCTGCAGACGAGCTCCCCTGCTGCGAGACTGGCACTGGGTGGCTGGGGGGTCAGCAGTAGTGGAGAGTGGTGCGGCCTGGGCCACGGGTTGTGGTTGCGTCGTCTGTTGGGTGGAGTAGAGCTAACTATGACCGCTTGAGGACTGCCAAGGACGTGGCCAGTCAGCAGGGGACATGCCTGACCTCGATTCTTGAAAGAGCAGCCTTCAGACCGCCAAAGCATGCCAGATGAGACATGGGGGCCTCGCACACCAGGGGGTCATGAAAGTGGCGAGACAGGAGGACATGGCAGCAATCATAGGAGAGTCCTAACACTGCACAGCAAATTAAGCGGCATATCGGCCATTGGGAGCACCTCATACAGGAAACATGAATGGTAATGGATATAGGCCACAAGAGAACTCACCAGGACGGGCTGCCTGTGGGCTGGTGCTAACGCAATCACCTTCATCCCATCAGGTGCCACTGGGCTCAGACGACCGCCCGCCAAGCCTCTGCAAAATCCACCAGGGCCACTCTTAACTGAGGAGAATCGGACTATTGGGAGGCGCCCATTAGCGGCTGGGGGTGCAGTCCTGCCTGTAGAAATGGTTGGGCCAGGTCCTGGTGCGGCTTGTGGATAGGATGGCCCCTGTAGCGCAAGGCTCCCTCAGCGTGAGCCCTGAGACCCCTGCACACCCAAGCAGTCAACAACGATCTTGCGCTCTACATCAAGGCTCAGGACGCCCGTGTCACTTATTGCTGACATCCATTAAACGGCCACCATGTCTAAAGGCCAGGCGGCAGGCCATGCCACGAAAGAGAGTACAATACCAAATATACCAGTGGAGGCCCCAGCTCCATAGCCCCTGGTGACACCCCCTCTACACCACGAGATAACGCCACGATCCTTGCAGTGATAACTCAATCAAGGGACATGCTGGATGTTAAAATTGGCGCGGTCAGAGCGGACCTCATGCTGCTATGACAGGATCTTCGCAATGCAGTAGAACGTGCGGCGCAGGCCAAAACTATGATATCAGGAGTTGAGCACACCATCACTGCACTACAAGGAAAAGTCACCACCCTTGAAAAACTCACTCCGGGGCTAGCCACGCAGGTCGAAGAAGCAGAAGGGAGAGCCCGTCGTAATAATTAGCGATTTGTGGGATTTCCAGAGGGGTATGAAGGTTTGGAAATGTGTGCGTTCCTAGATCAATGGCTCAAATCCTGGATCCCCGACAGCAACCTGTCTTTTTACTTTGTTCTAGAGTGAGCTCACCGCGCACTAGCTGCCAAACCGCCCCAGGCGCCTGCCCTCGCCCTGTCATTGCGCAGATCCTTAACTACCATGACTGCGACATCATCCTGATGCAAGCCTGAACGCAATAGCCCCTTACTTTCGGGTCCCACCTGATAATGATCTTTCTGGACTACACCAAATTAGTGCAACAACAGAGACTGTCATTTTAAGCCACCAAAGTGCGTCTTCGTTAATTGCAATTCTCATATATGCTGCTTTTCCCGGCCCATCTCAGAGTCAGCTATAAAAACAGTACCCTGTTCTTTGATACCCCAAAGAGGTCTGCCAATGGACGGATGAACGGCATTCAGTCAGGCCCCATACACCCCCACCTCGCGTCTCGGACTCATCTTCAGGAGACCCATGCCTCCATCAGAACAATACACCAAAAGACATACGAAGAAATCGCTCAAGGTCATCCTGGTGCTCCCGTGGTGACAAACAGGCTGGAACCCAGAAGATTGATTCATAAATCCCAACATATTAATACCTACCCTAACAATCTCGAACCGGCAATAACGTGAGCTACTACGTATAAACTGTTATCTTCAGGTCCCTGGGACATCCAATAAGGATGGAATCTTTGGGGAATCATTGGACTGTTTCAGCCCTCACCCCCGGTTGGGGTAGGAACTGCTTACTTTCCGCGACAGATATTTCAGTGTTCTTTGAAGTATTGGGGTGGGATAGGGTGGGGGAGGGTAGGGGTGGGAGTTAAAGTTACAACAGTTTTTAGATAAAGTAGTTCAATTGCGGCTACAATATATAATTCTGTCTTGGTACTCGTGTTCTGTTTTTAAATCTCCCCAAACACATACTATGACAACACATCCGATCATGTCAGCTCCGTTATGAGCAATTAAGTTAGTCTACGGGAATGTACGTGGCCTGCTGGATAAGATCAAGCAAGGCAATCCTTAAATATGCAAAACGCTCAGGGGTAAATGTCCTGCTCCTACAAGAGACCCATTTAATGGTGACCCGTACCCCATGACTTACCCGCTTTTGCTTCACACAAGTCTTTTATTCAGGCTTCACGAGAGGCTCCATGGGGGTTGCCATATAATCCATCGCAGAATTACGTATACACACATGCATACATGGGCAGAAACGATGGGCAGATACCTGCTCATTCACAGCACAATCTGTGGAGAACCCATAGTGCTGGTCAGCATATATGCCCCACCGCCTCTCAGTCAGGTATTCACTGAGCGCATCATTGAGATCTGGGGATCATTACCCGACGTATTGGCACTGGTAGGGTGGGACTGAAATGATGTCATGGACCCCACCTGCGACAGATGCCACCCTACAGTTGCACACCACACACAAAGGAGTCTCGGTTGGGGCCAATGGTGCAGAAATTGGGATGGGCCAATTCATGGAGAATTCCCTTCACCCCACAGACAAGCTACACATATTTTTCAACTGTTCACGGGTCGTTCTCCAGATTGGATTATATCTTCATCACAAGAGAACATTTTCATAGAGTGGTCGTGGCAGAGGTTCTACCTAGAGGTCTGTCAGATCATTCCCCGGTCCAACTTCAGTTACGAATAGGCCCAGGGCAATCCCTGTTTCATTGGCGACTGTCTCCATGCCATTTGCACAACCCGTCTGTAAAACAATCCTTCACAAAGCCCTGCTAGAATATTTTTCATTAAACGAAGTGTCTGCAACCTCCGCCACTATATTATCAGAGGCCATGAAGCCCACCATTCGTGGGTTTGACATTAGTCAGTGCATGGCTGCCAAACGTCAGAAAAAGTGTACCCCAATACAACTCGGAGCTCATATCCTACAATTGGAGTGGCAAGCACAATAGCCGAACCGCAATAGCGCCCGCAGACAATTGGTAACTCTGCAGAGAAGATATCAGAGCATCCTACTTGACGTGGCCAAACGTACCTGGCATGCTACGCAAAGCAGGATATCTCAATGGGGGACAAATCTGGGAAACTTCTTCACAGGCTGTGTCAGTACACTTTCAAACTGATAGAGCTACCTATTATTAAATCACCCACAGGTGAGATGATCATCAACCCCACATCAATCGCCAAGACCTTTGCTGAATTCTATCAATCACTCTACACTAAACACGAGGTTCTATTAGAGTCCTAGTAAGAGGACTTCTTTCGAGATATCCCACCTAAGGCATTGTCTGATGATGCGTGAGGCTCCCTTGATGACCCCATCTCAATCGAGGAATTAACCTCAGCACCCTCTGAGATTGCATCTGGTAAATCACTAGGACCCAACAGATTCCCTAGTGAGTTGTTTAAATTATTCACAACCATACTGGGGCCATTAATGAAGCCCTTCAAAATAAACTCCTGCCAGGAGTTTATTTTGAACTATTCTACAGTAGTATTTCTACCGTTATTTGGTTTCCTTGGAAATTGTTTTCTGTTGTTTCACATCCGTTTTCCAATACAACAATATTTTGGAATAGATGTTTACATACTTGATTGTGAGGTCACAACTTTTTGTATAACATTGATTTACCTCGGTCCTTGTATGTAGTTATATTGTTTTATACCCTTTCCATTTGCTTTTATTAAATAACTTGATTTGTTGAAATATACACACCTGTTTTAAAGCGTTGATTTGAAGATTCACCATGATCTGAATGAGTTAAATTTGATTTTGATTGTTTGTTAGTCAGTCACCACTTGAGGGGTTTGACAATAGATTTATTCATGTGATTGATTTTTGTTTAGTTCTTTTTAAATAAATCCCTTGTAGGCACTCTTACTTATTAATTTAAAGATAGAGCATTCTGATTGACCCAGGGAGCTTCATTTTCCTTGGGAGTCAGAGCTCTGACTGGCGGCCAGCATTATCTGAAAAATGTTGCCAGCATCCATTACAAGGCTCAGGAGCTTGGTCTTCTTTTCTGAAGTAAAAACAAAGGGAAAATAAGGGGGCGGGGTGAGGATACCCTGCCCAAGAATCTCATGTAGGGGCAAAATGCAAAAAAAAAAAAGAAATCTTCAATTTTTGCCAGGACCAGGGAAAAAAATTGCAGTATGGGCTGCAATTATAGGCGACAGGGAGACTACCCTGGGGTAGCATTGTTTAAGGGGGGCATACTGCCACTCTACCCAGGCAGTTATGGCCCAGGAGACATTATCCTCAAGAGCCGGAAGTATTTTTTGATGGGAGGGGGCCCATGGCCCCCCTCCCAAGGCCGCTTTAGGCCCCAGTGACTCCATCCTCTGGGGCCTAATCTAATAAATTAGGGGAGGGGTCAGCAAGCCATTATTGGCCCTGGGGGCCCCTCCCTATTGCTGGGTACCTTGCTGTGTCCTGCGGAGCCCACCCTCAGGATATAGCAGAGTCCCTGCCTGCACTTGGGTGAGCAAGGAAACTTGTGTTTGCTTCTGCCTGATGGGAGAATTTTCAAACACAAAGCTTCTCCTCAGTGGGCAGGAGCTTTAACAATGCACCGGCTAGCTGGGAGCAGGCTTTTGATCTGTTCCCCTGCCCGTACTGATGCGGGCAGTGACACAGAACAAGATATTGCTCCTGCCCAGAGGAAACAGTATAAACAGCTGCTCTCTGCGGGCGGGATCAATGCTGGCTCGTGCAGCATGCGAGTTATCGGCTTGGGCAGCGGGTGCCCTGGGGCTTCCCCCAACATAGTGCACAGTGAGTGCCCTGTGTGGGCCCCAACTTATATCAAACACAGGCCCCGGAGGATGTGGTCTCCTGGGCCATAATAGGCTCAGGGAGGGAGCAGTACACCCCACTCCCCATAAAAAAAAGAGGCCTTGGGAGATGGGTCCCCAGGGACTAATAAGGCTCTGGGAGGGAGACCACGTGACCCCACTCCCCATTGTATATATTTTTTTAAAGGACCTGGGAGATGGTGATCCAAGGGCCAAATGAAGCTTCGGGTGGGACGGCTACATGGCTCCCCTCCCTTTAATAAAAATGCGTCTGTAGGGGATGGGGTTTCCAGAGCCTAATGAGGCTTGGAGAAGGAGGCACATGGCCCCCCTCCCCTTTCAAAAACTTGGGGCCCTGGGGGATGGGGTTTTCAGAGCCTAATGAAGCTTGGAGAGGGGGGGGGCATGCGGCCCTCTCCCATTTTTAAAAAAAACTGACGATGGAGGATGGGGCCCTCAGGGCCTAATGCGGCCAGGAGAGGTCATATCGCCCCTCCCCCTTTTTAAAAAAAAATTGATCAGTATGCACCAGAGTATGGGATCCCTGTGGCCCAATAAGGCTTGTGGAGGGGGTTGCATGCCCCCTTCCCGTTAGATTTTGACCCTTGCGGATGGGGTCCCTAGGGACCCAATCAAAAATGGGGAGGGGTAATGCAGCCCCCATCTCCTTTTTAGTGGAACTGGCCCCATGGATGGTGTCCCTGAGCCAATTAAGTGTTGAGAGTTTTATGGTTCTGCAAAAAAAGTTTCCAAAAGGGCAAATATTCTACGTAGTAGATACTAGGCATTGTAAGCTGCCTTGAGTTATTAGACAGAATTGTCTAAGCATGACAATTTCTACATTACTTACTAACCTATATGCATGTGCTTGCTTTGCTTCAGAAGCTCTGTAAAGTCTTCAGCACAGTATGAAGGCCGCACGTAGTATGATCCTTAGCACTTTCAGACTTTGGGTATTTTAAGCGAATAGTACTTTTTGGACAAGTGTTGCATAGAGTGTACACTGGTCTTACTAGATAAGTTTTTATTACTCTGTGGTGTATTTCCCATGAGATTTCCACTGTCTACAAACAGTGTGGTATACAGTATACTCTCCATAGTGTAAATACTGTTTACAGTATGCACTTTTCTGCTCATAGCAACCTCATTTCTCAATGTAGATTTGGTGACTGAGTGAGAGGTTGATACACATAAAAGCTGTCTGTAGTAGGGTATTCATTTTGTAACAGAAGCTGAGTATCTCAAGGGATTGGGCTTTTTCTGAACGGTTGTATACACATGGACAAAGTGTGTAATGAGTATTTCCCATATATCTGTGGCTGATTGTTAATGTGAACTAGGTTCCAGTGAAGTGTATGGTATAGGGTCAATGTTGCACATAACACATGCTTGCTACACCTAAGGGAGTGTATCTGTGATGGCATTAATGATGCTACATATTAGTCTAAGCTATGTTCTACTTACTTTCAGGCCTCTAATTCCATACTAGTTTATAGAATAATGTGTAAAAACGAAGCTTGGATGCTGCCATATGTGATGTTATCAGTAATGTCATTTGAGATGTAATCAGTGAATATATCATGAGTGATATAATATGTAGGGTCAAAAGCGGAGCATGGTGGGGTGCACATCAGCGTTCGTTCTGCTAACTATACTTCATGACTTTCAGTTTTACTTTATTTTTTAGTTCAAAACGTTAATGTTGTCAGTGGCATATTCACCTCTAACTATAACGTCACTTTAACCTTTGATTTCAGTGAAAATACAAAATGATATGCAAGTCCTTTACTAATAAATGGTATAGGGACTAATTTTCTAGTATTTGTCCGTCGTGTGGCCTGGAAAACGAGGATGTGTTAGACATACTATTCATCTATCCTGGTTATCTTGGCCTGTGCCGGAAATGGATTATTCCTCTATGTCGTAACCTGGAGTTGACTAGACATTTAGTGGCTTTTAGAATTCTAAAGAGTGATACTACTTCTGCAATTGTTATTGCTACTAGCAAATATTTACAGACAATCTGGTACAAACGTGGTAGATTACAGACTGTGACTGCCAGTGATCAAGACACTTTTTTACTACTTAATTTTAACAACGTCTATTTTCTATAAAAGAAAAAACGTTATGTATTTTTTATGCTGTTCACTGCTTAAATTTGTACATAGCCCTTGAATGACTTATGCACTTTGTTCTGTACGCAAGTAATGATTACAGGAATGATTTCCCAATAGCACTTGTTCTTTTTACTATAAGCTTGAGTCGTGCAATGTTTTAAAAATGTATTCTGGTGTATTTATTATATTACTTTGTCTATGAACACTTTGATGGTACTTGGCTACAAAATAAAGTATTTTCCTACATATACATATATATGTATTACCTACTGGCGGTCGCCAATACGTAGCTATAGTTAGTACCAAAGTTTCCATAGGAAAAGCGGTTTTTATTTTTTGGCCAATAACTCTGGCGAATCTCAACAAGATTTTCACAAAACTTACCCTTTTTGGTTCAGCTGCTGTGTCGAACGTTTCGGGTTGATCTGTCAACCTTGGGCCAAGAAAAAAGGGGGTCCCAAAAATACGTTTTCCCCCCATGTTAAGTCTATGGGGATTTTCATTTTGGAACAAGACTACAGCCCTAACTGCTGAACAAAATTACACAAAATTTGGCAGAAAGCTAGATGTTGGTTCAGAAAGCGTGTTTTTTTGTAATTTGGTGTAAATCCGTTCAGTAGTTTTTGAGATATCCATCTTTAAAAAATATAGATATCTGGGGAGGCGAGTCCTTGCAGTGGACTTGTGAATCCTACAAAAATTTGATTGGCTGTCAACACTTCAACCAGAAAGTGTTGACAGGCATCTTGGGACTGGCTTAAAGCAGAGTCCCAGAGAAAAATTTAAAAAAATAAAGAAAAGGGGGCAGGGTAGGAATACCCTGACTCCCCAGATGTCATGGACTCGTGGGTGGATCCACGAATCTGCGGCAAACAACAAAAAAGATGTGCAGTCTCCTGCATGTCTTATTTTAAAGCCCTTGGTTGGGCCAAATCCCGGGGGCATGAAGGAGGGGGGCTCATGGGGCCCACCTCTTGGGCTTATGCGAAGCCCTGGGGACCGCAACCTCCCTGGGCCTGTAACCATGAAAATGTGGGGGCCCACTCAGCCCCCGCAGCCTGGGGACCACCTCCTCCACTGGGCACTTTTACTTGCAAATGCGGAGGGCCCACTCAGCCCCCCCGCTGCCTCGGGGACCACCACCTCCTCCCCGGGGAACATTGACTCATTAATTCTTTTAAAAAACAATGCACGGGAGGCCCAACAGACCCCTATGCAGCCCGGGGACCGCCACCTCCCTGGGGCACAAATGAAGTATTGACAGGGGTCCATTGCAGCTCCCCAGGAGCCACCACCTCCCCGAGGCTTACTTTACAAAGGAGGGGGGCAAAATGGCCCCTCTCCAGGAGCCCTAGACGGCCCTGGGGACCGCCATCCCCCACGACCGGCTCCAGCAATGTCCCAGGGTGCCCAACCCCGGAATACTGCAGTTTGCTATGGCTTGGCGAGGGCACCGCAAACACTTCTGCTCCGCGCTAGCGAGAGCATTTTTAATGCACTCGCTTCCACAAAGCGGAGCAGAATTGCTTTTGGACAAAAAGAGCTGCATGTCAGCAGCTCCCTCTGTCCAAAAGCAATGCTGCCTCCCGCAGCCAAAGCCGGCAACTCGCCGAAGCCCCACTCCCTTCTTCCACCGCTGTGCAAACGCACCTCCTGGAGCACTGCTGGGTAGGGGATGAAGTCACCTTGGCTGCTGAGGGTCCTTAGGGACCAACAAGGTCTTCGGTTACCTCCAGTAAGCCCCATACAGTGGGATTACTAAGAGACAGTCCGAGACCACGCCCCCTTTCTCCTCCACTCTGCAAACGCACCTCTTGACACACTGCTGGTGGAGGGATGAGGTCCCCTTGCCTCCTGAGGGACTCAGAACTAAAGTGGATTTCATCCAAAAAGCAGCAGTTATGTTATGTTATCAAGTTTTTTAAAGCGCACTGCTACCCTTAGGTGTCCTGGCGCTATGCACTACCTGCCTGAGAAGACAATTAAAACAATGGGCCAGAAAGATCGTCTAGGAAAATAACCAAGTTTTTAATCCCTTCCTAAAAGGAAGTTCTGTAGAGTTCCTAAGATGAAAAGGAAGGCTGTTCCAAGCCTTAACGGCGCAATGGCAAAAGCTCCTGCCACCCCAGCTGGTTTTGTAGTAGCGGGGGAGGATAGCGAGTTTGGATTGCAGGGAGTGCAAGGCTCTCCCAGGCACTTACCACTGAATAGAATGTTTTAAAAAATCAGGGCCCATGCCATTGAGAGCTTTAAAGACTATACACAAGGCTTTGAACTGAATCCGTGATGCCACAGGTAGCCAGTGAAGGGATCTAAGTCCCGCCCTTACTGAAATGAACCTGGGTGTGCCAGTGAGCATTCTAGCTGCAGCATTCTGCACGGTCTGGAGTCTGGACAGGTGTGTTTTTATGGATATTAATATAGAGACTGTTACAATAGTCCAGCCGCGACAGAATGAGTGCAGTAACGGCAGTTTTCAGGCAGTCTTCTGGGAGGAGAAATTTGACTTCACGTAACATTTTAAGCGTAAAAAAGCAGGATGAAACAACCCTGCTGACCTGGTCCTCGAAAGACAGTTTTGAGTCTATGATCACTCCGAGATTTTTTGCCTTTGCCACTGGAACAGGGGGCCTTCCCATTGTAGTCGGCCACCAGTCCGGTGTCCAAAGGTTGGCCGTGTTCCCAAAGAGTTTGACCTCGGTCTTTTCAGCATTAAGTTTGAGGCAATTTGATGCCATCCAGGCAGCGATTGCCTGCATGCAGTTGTGACACTTTGAGGCAGTCTGAGCCTCTGACCCCTTTTTGATTGACAACACAATTTGCGTGTCATCGGCGTAAGAAGACAACTGGAATCCAAAAGATTTAACCAGGATTGCCAGCGGGGTGACATATACATTAAATAGTGTCGGGCTGAGTGAAGACCCCTGTGGGACTCCACAAGGAAGAGAAAAGGGCTTAGAGCTGTTTCTGCCGAGGTCCACCGTTTGCGATCTGTTAGCTAGGAACAAATTCAGAAGGTCCCAGGCCTTGTCTTTAACCCCGACCGCTGTTAAACGGTCCATCAGCACTTCATGATGGACTGGACCGTGTCAAATGCGGCCGAGATCCAACAGGACAAGTATGGCAGCACCACCCTAATCTAAGGCCTCCCTAATCTCGTCCGTAGATTTTATTAGTGCCAATTCGGTGCTATGTTCGGCACGAAATCCGAACTGCGTGGTGTCTAAAGATGAATTAGACTGCAGGAATAGGCTGAGTTGAACATTCATGGCCCTGTCAATCATCTTACCTGGAAAGGGAAGACGAGAGATGGGCCTATAGTTGCTCGGATCTTTTAAATCTAAGTTAGGTTTTTTGAGCAATGGGAGAATGGAGGCAATCTTCCAGGGAGCAGGGAAATGACCAGTTTTAAAAATAGAACAGAACAGTGGGGTAAGGGCTTCCCCAATGATATCCGGGACCATCCTCAATACTGAGGCTGGGCATGGGTCCAGCGGGGAGCCAGAGCGAATCTCAGAGAGAAGCTTGGTGACTCCAAGCTGATCTAGAGGTGTAAAGTGATCAAAAGCAGAGGAAAGTCCATTATACTCTAGGCACTCTATTGACACTCCCTCAATGGTAGGTATGGGCGTAAATATAAAGGAAGAAAAAATATTTTCGACATTTTGTAAAAAAAAAGGCAGTCAAAGATTCGCAAAGTTCTGCATTACTTTCAATCTTGGGGCTAGTGGGGGAGGTTAACAGGGAGATGGTTCTAAACAGCTTTTTGGATGAGGAGCTAGCACCTCTGATCTGTTCCCCAAAGTAGAGCTTTTTTGTTTCACAAAGCAATTCTTTATATTTAGCCAGGCCAGTCCTATAAGCCTCCCTGCCAATGTTACTATACTCTCTCCTCCATTCTCTTTCCAACTTTTTACACTCTAATTTTTGGTTTTTTAAACTTTCGGTGTACCACGGGCAGTTGGCCGTGCCCGCTTAGCAATACACCGTTTACCTGGCACTAGCTTCCTGCAGGCCGAGTCCACCCAATCTGTATAAGAAATTGTGGCTTCATCTCCGTTGGTCACAGGTGCTGGTATCGAGCCCTGTAAAAGATTACATAAGGCAAGGTGGTCAATGTTTTTCCAGCTCCTGGTAATTATATAGTTGATGTAGCCAGAAGTTTGTGGTTATTATGTGGGGTTTGTTTAAGTTCAAATAGGACAGCTGCATGATCAGTCCAGGTGAGAGGTATGGAATTGGTATAGACAAGGTTGGGATAATTGGAGAAAATTCCATCCAATGTATGGCCTCCAGAATGAGTGGAGTCTTCTATTAACTGTTTGAGGTCGCCCCCGCTCAATATTTGCTGCAATTTTATGTTATCAGGGTCATTCAAATCTTCCAGGTGAAAATTAAAATCACCCATGACTGTGAAGTTCTTGTTACACAGTCCTTCCTCTAAGAGTGATCCTAAAGAATCTAAAAACGCACCCCTGGGCCCAGGAGGACGGTAGAGGAGGACGTTATTGAATGTCTCGTGGTTTGAGATTTTAATATCAATTAGCAGAGCTTCGCAAGTCTATCTTGAGTAAAACAAAGGAAGCCATGGGGGGAAGCTTTAAGCAGGTCAGGCCCTGAAGCTTCATGGGACCAAGATTCGGTTATAAAGCCTAATTTAATATTGTGGTCTTCCATAAACAGAGCACATTCCACACTATGTTTAATTAGCGACCTAGAGACATTTAAATGGTGGCAGAGAAGCTCGAGTAATCTTTGCATAGGGCGTGTTGTCATAAAAGGTGCTATGATTCTCAATGATACAGGGCAGAGAAAAGGAAAACTCGGGGCAATGCTCATCCTGTGCCTCCTTCATCAGGTTAGGAATAATCCTTGGGCAGTGTGCCTTAGCCCGCTCATGATCCCACCATAAATTAGAGAGCTTGATGAAAACGGACCAGGGGTACATGCCCTGAGCCCGGACCGAGCGCTGACGGGCGCAGACGGGCTTGCCTTTGGCGTACCGGCGGCGCGCCCGCTGCGCGCGGTCGCTTCAGCATGGTGATTTATAAGCCCAGAAAGCAAAGACTAGTATGCTAACCGCCAAGATGGCGGTGACCTAACAATAATTCCCCCAATAAGCAGCAATGTGACCAGAGAGTCGGCGCGAAGCCAAAAGTAAAGTGCAAAGTGCCAATTTTAATAAAAGTTACAAGAGCAATCACGGTTTAAAATCAAGTAAAAAGGAGCAATAGCAGGGAAAGTCACCAGCCTGGCGAGCGTTTAACACAGCTTCGACTCAGGCGGTAGCGCTGCGCGCTGGCAGTGAGCCAAGAGGCGCGTTTGCAGAGTGGCAGAGAAAGGGGGCATGGCCTCCTACCAGGTCTCAGCAAACCTGCTGTATCAGACTTACTGGAGGTAAGAGAAAAGATAGTCCATGGGGGTCAAGTTCCCCATTTGTTATCTCCAATAAGTCCCACACAGGGGGATTACTGAGAGGTCTTCGGAGGTCACGCTCCTTTTCTCCACCACTCTACAATTGCAGTCCGTATTGCTGTACTGGTTGGGGATGAAGTCCACTTTACCTTTGAGGGACCTTGGGGGTCAAGAAGCCCTCCTGGTACCTTCTGTAATTCCTACACAGCGGGTTTCCTGAGAGCTGGTCGGAGGCCCAGCCCCCTTACTCCACCACTCTGCAAATATGTCTACTAGTTAAACAAGCATTTGTAATGCAATAGGTTTCACATTTGAGAGAATTAAATCTATTGGCGTTGAAAATGTAATTGTTTTTTCTTTATGTGTTTTGGAGTGGAGTGGATGTATGTGGTGTGTAATGGAATTATGTGGATAGAAATTTTGTGGTATTTATTGTATAGAAATTATGTGGAGTGGGAGTGTGTATTATGAAGAGTCATTATGTGATATGGTATTTTGTGTTGTGGAGTGTTATGTATTGGAGCTTAATAATGTGGTGTGCTGTTGTAATTATCTGGTGCAATGTTGAATTATGTGGTGTGGACTGTATGACTGTGGTGTTTTATGTAATTGTGTTGTTGATTTGTGTTACATTGTTTCTTGTAGAACTATCTGGTGTGTAAGGGAAACATGTTGAGTTTATTTCTGTTATGTGGAACAGTGCAATAGTGTGTGTAAAAATAGATGTTTGTAAAGTTTAATATGCACTAACCCCCCCACCACACATCAACTGTAGGTATAAAATATATTTTTTTTTTTGTGCCTCGTTTATTTAAACCTTTAAAAACATTTCCACTGAAATCTAGACGAGGGGAGCAGATAGCTATAGCCCTAGGCACGGCAGTACAGAATATATTAATCCACTGTAGAACCCCTCGCATCCCCACACACACCAGCTGGTATCAGCGACTCTGGCACGTATTGGGTATGGAAACAATTTCTCATGCTAGCTGGGAAAGGTTCGTCCTTCAGCGACCTGTGGCAGCCCTTCCTCGCTTTGCTCACACAAGAATTCCGGGAGCTTTATTGCCCGAGATACCTACGCATATTGCGTCTCACATCACAAGATACCCCTGCATAGGCGGGGTTACTGGCAGGACTATTGACCCACATGCCATAGCGCTCTTTGGTTAACATGGAACGGGCAGGGGAGAGGGGCGGCCTTGTCTCAGTACTCTTTCTTCTCTCTTTTATTCTGTCGGGGAGGTGGGTGGGAAAGTATTTTCTTCTTTTTTCTTGTATGTTGCCTTTGGCTTTAAAATGCACTGCTCAGTAATGCTAATGAGCCATGTGGCTTGCTTTTTGTGAATTTGCCATTTTGCAGTGTGCAAGAAAAGATTTAAACCATAAAAACATTTCCAAATACCAAATTCTATAAGGTTTAGAAAAACTAACAGATAAGGCCTACAAAGTGACCCCCGAACATGATTCAACACATGATTTGTAATTGATACAGACTGAGAGAGGGTCTATTTTATATCATAGCGTGCCCCAGGATCGTTCTGTCCACACCTGAGGTATGATACCCTTGTCCTTGCCCTGCCAGCCTAATTTGTAGGCCGTGTTAAATTGACCAGAGGGTCCTGTGTTACTATATAACAAATACCCTGGGACATCCTTACCACTCAGCCAGCATAAAACCCCTGTGTAGGCCCTTCTGTTCAATATGTAGGCCTATTTAAATTGACCATAGTTCTGCCATTTTCCTGTATAGCAGGCTGAAGGCAGGTCTGATCCAAATCGTATCCAGCTCCTCTTTCTGTGAGGCCTCCTGCTCCAAACTAAGAGCCCCCACCCTACTCGTGTGCTAAGTTCACTATCTCAAAGTTCAACATCCCCCTGTTCTTTCGACATAAAGCAGAATGCATCCTGGGCTGGTGCATACTTTTAAGGAAGTTGCCACCGCAGATGTGTCAAGCTAAGGAACACAGGACGTGAAGATTTATATATGTATATACAGAATCCCTTTACAATACACATTTTTCTGCTTGCCCTATGCAATTTACGACAAGTGCTTGGCCTGAGAAACTGACCTTTTCACCTAGTCTAAGTTCCGCATTTAGTGGGAAAGCGACGACACGTCTGATAAAAGTTGCAGGCCAAGCTTTTAGGGTAGACTGACGTAGGTAGAAGTGGCGTGAGATGACTTTATTGTAGGCGCTTCTCATAGCCTAAAACCATATAAAAGGGGAGCTCACACAGTCCTCGGCGGACTACCTCGCTGTCTGTATGTAGGTAACAGGCTGTGTAGGTTTTTCCCCAAGAGCTAAGAAGCTCTTGTCTTGTCTTACTTAAAGTGTCTTGTTCTACTTTGCTTAAAGTATTTTGTTCTATTTTACCTATATGAAATGTCATTTTATGTTTAACCATTGTTCTTTTCGCTTTTGCATTTGCATTTAAAATGTTTTGTATTGTAATTGCAGGATTGCTCACTCTTGGGTAAACGTGAGTGTTCCTAGGTAAAAGTGTTATGTATGCTGAGACATTTTACTTCATTTATGCTGTTTTCATTGTGCATTTATAAATGTGTTCTTTAGATTTAGTCTCTCTCTCTCTGACAGTACAATAGTTTTAATACAGAAATGCCATCTTATCCATGTAACTATCTGGATTCTGTATTTTGTATTTTTATGCCTTTGTCTTGCAGTTTTTGAAGTTGCACCTTCTTAATTAAACTGCTATACCTCTCAGTATCAGTTTCCATGGCTCACATGTCTGTTTCCTTCATTTTTAGAGCGAGCGTCCCCAGACACACCGGCTCAAATTAAGGTGCCCCTTTTGTCCCTAACTCACTCCCTCGCTCACTCCGTGAAGGCTACCAGAGCTCTGTGCTCAGCCCCCTGCCCCCTTGACCCTTAAATAAAGCTCCCTCCAACAAGACCCCCTAAGGTAAAAGCATGTGCTTTCGAAAATAAAGTGAAACGAGAGTTAGAGCTATTGGTGTTGTAACTGTGTTTTACCTATATTTTATGGATTGGAGTGGGTGTACGTAGTGTGTTGTGGAATAATGTGTGTTGGTTTGGATTGGTTAGGTGTGGCATTGTGTGGTGTGGCTTTGTGTGGTGTGAAGTGGATTTGTGTAGTGGAATTATGTGGTATTGTGTTAAATTTTGTGGTATGATGTTAAATTATGTGATGTGGATAGAATGTATGTGGTGTATTATGTAATTGTGTTGAGCACAATTGTGTGGTTTGTTGTTGAATTATGTCTGCACAAAAAACACAAGGTGCGTTTGGGAATGTTATCACTGCTGTCTCGAAAAATGCCTTCGAGTTAGCAATGAAATCTGTAGATACAGAATCTGGTAGGAGTTATGTAGCTGCACACCTTCGACAGCTAGCTGCAAAGAGTGCCAAAGTGACTTGTTGTGCACAGAAAACCAGATTGGTGATGGATTGTGAAAGATCTGCTAATGTGCACCACACTGAAGCCAGTTCCTTTTGTTGTGTGCAGAGTGCTGTGCCTAAAATATATGATTGACCCAATTGCAGAATGTATCTACCCGCACAGAGTGACTAAACCATGTCTAAAGTGCAGATTTTGTGCACGTTATGGAAGGGGCACTAGTATGAAGTGCTAATGTGCCCCACACCGAAGCCTGTTCCTTCTGTTGTGTGTAGCATGCTGTGGACCAGACAAGGGTGTCAATTGCAACCGGCCGCAAAAGCAATGGTATAAACACATCAATGATTTATACTAAGAGTGATGATGAAGCACACATTGGTGAAGCCAATAGCTCTTGAATTGGTGCTTAACCTTTTGTCTTTGTCAATGCTCGTTATGTTTTATCATGGTATTTGTAATATTTATTGGTGGGACAATTACTAGAACCTCAAAATATTTCTTTGGCCTGATAATGTACGCATTGCCATAGCAGTCTTTTGAACTGGAGGAAAGTACTTATTTCATGTGGACATGCTCTTTGTGACCGACCAGATTGCCCTATGCAGGATGATGTAGTATGCAGAAGAAAAATGTAAACTACAGACCAGTGACTAATGAGGGCCGGCTTGAAACCCCTACAAGTGAATAGAATATGTGTATTATTTTAATTTAAAAGACGTCTTTGCTAATGCTAGACCTAAAAACGTTCATTGCATTTTTATATAAAAAGTGTTTCTACAGTAATAGAATCGTATAAATGTGAAAGTTATTAATATACATTTATTTGTGATTCTTTTTTACAGATACTGTTTTTCAACGTTAAAATAGAGAAATCATGCTAGAAAAAAAAAGAACAGAGACAGGAGGATTACTTGAAGAAACATCAACCACAAGTATTGAATGTACAAGATAATGTGGCTAAAAGGAAAAAATCTTCTGGTAAGATCACAAAGCAATTTATTAAAAATGTTTGTAGGACCAAACAGAATGTACATAATGCTGGAACTACTGAGAATTATTCAAGTAAGGAAAAAATTCAAAATAAGAGGAAAAGCAAAAAAGCAAATGGTCAGTCAAAGGAGATAAAGTATGGTAAAAGAAGGCAAAATCAGTATAAGGAATTACGCAAAAAAATATTTTGCAAGAGAGTAGTGCATAATTTGCTGAAAGATGTGAAGAAATATACAAAGAGAGCTTTATTTTATAAAAAGAAGAAGCATATTGAAAACATTGTGGAAAAGGCTTTTGAAGTAAAAAGGAAACTATTCCTTTTAGTATTAAACAGAATTTGATCACTAGATAAACCAATCCATGTAATGAAGGCCAAAAGTAGTAGGAAAAGAGTTATTAATAAAAAAAAAATTGTGATGTCTTTTTTGGGCGAATGGAAGCACAGTTCCAGTTCAGAGCCTTTTTTTTACGAAGAGAGTTATTCACTGAGCGAAAAAAAATTGTATGCAGTTGACACCAGTGGTAGAGGTTATGAGGTTAGCGACGGTTGTCCAATTGAGAAAGAGAAGATGGTTGAAAGAAATGCATAAGAAGTGATAGCTGATGAAATTTTAGGGAGACATGCTAAAAACCCTGTGTACACTTGGGAGTGCAGTAGTATTTGCAGTGTACGACAGGAATCTATTGAAAAATTATGTCGTTTTTTTACAAGCCTATACTAAAAAAAAGTGTAAAACAAAAGATTAAGCTGTTGCAAGGACTAGACCCTTGCAGAGTGAGAAAACATACTGGTTTGCAAGGTCATTCTCTGGCTTGTCTTTCTAGGAAAGTTTGTCAAAGTGTTTTTCACCATTTCAGAATGCTGGCAGTACATCATACTCAAATGCGGAAGTTAGTGAGAAGGTTGTATTATGCAAAAAGTCCAGCACTAAAGTTAAGTGAGTTGAACAGTGCTCTTTTGCGTGGGTCAGTATCAGATGTGAAGCAGGTCTGTGATGATATTGAGTTTTGTTACTTTGGTCCTCAGCAAGAGAGTGAAGAAACTGACACATTAGTAGAACAAAATGTTGAAGACAATGTACAACCCGTAATTACAGAAAACTTTGCGGATGAAATCACAAAGTTTAAGGTAATTTCAGGTGAAAGACCAAATGTTTAGTCGGCGAAGTCACTATAAAAATCAGATTAGGGGTGTCAATCTGTATTTAAAAAGTGAAATAGAAGATAATGATAAGTGGATGGAATTTGCAACTTATTTGTTGGTAGAGGATTGCTTTGATTTGGGATCTGAGCAGCATATTTGCAAATTTTGTTATAACAAATTAGATGAGAATAAAATGCCTGCTAGAGCTGTTCATAATAATCTAGAGTTGGTTGCTATTCCACCAGAGCTGATAGATTTAAATACGTATGAGTCTATTCTCATACAATGTGTTCACCCGTTTCAGGCTATTGTTCGTATGGAGCCCAAAACAGGTAAATTACCTCCATCAGAGTTGCACAGAGGATTGAAAGGAAGAGTTGTGTATTTACCGTTAGATTTAAGGAAAAATATTGAAACTATTGCTGTAGACCATGCAGAAAATGAGCCACTAGTTATTCTATTTAATGGTGTTCCTACTAAGAATAAGAAAATTTGGCAAGGGTTAGTGGATGTTAAAAAAGTGCAAAAGGCATCATTGTATCTGTTAAAAAATAATGAGTACTATAGAAATGTGTTTGTAGGAGAAGAAGAAATAGATTAAGCAAAAGATACTGAAACATTAAGTGAACAAATAGAAAAAATGGACATGTCCAGATGTGAAGAAATCTATGAACATTACAGTGTACATCCACTTCATTCCAAAGAGGTGATGGGGAATACAATTGAGTTGTTTCAAATGAAAAAAGCAACAGGAAGTCCCATGAGTGTATGGGAAGAGAGCTTGGAAGCTCGTTGTTTCCCGTAGTTGTTTCCAACAGGAAAAGGTGGACGATATGATGAACGTCCTGTGCAGATTCCTGCATCTGAATATCGGACAACAAGATTATATGTAGAAGATCCAAGATTTCGACAATGTATCCCTTAGATGTTTCATCTTCTGTTTGAAAGTGACTTGTCTGGACTTTCATATGCAGTAAATCACATTTTAAAAACTGGAATGCATCTTCAAAATGTAACTGCAAAGGATTTTATGGATAAAGTGCATCAGAGAGATGATCATTTAGAATCTCAGTTGATTAATCTGATGGCATGTCAGCGTGGGACTAATGAATATTGGTACCGTCGACATGGAGAACTGCAATGTATGCTACGGAACTTGGGAACTCCTACATGGTTTGTTACACTAAGCTGTGCTGAGTATGCTTGGGATGATTTACTTGAATTTCTTCGAGAGGCAAATTCCAATATAAAAAATATTGAATACAAGACACCTGGAGAATTGTGCTCTTTGGATCCTGTCAATGTATGCAGATATTTCAATCATAGATTTGAAGCTATGATGTTTTTCATCTGCAATAAAAAGAATCCTCCTCTTGGAGAAGTTGTGGATTTCTTTTGGAGAAAGGAGTATCAAGCAAGAGGTGCTCCTCACATACATATGTTGTTATGGATCAAGGACGCCCCCAAACTTGGAACAGATTCAGATGAAACTGTTTTGTCTTTCATTGAAGATTATGCCACATGTGCTGTACCCTATAGCAGAGAAGATAAAAACTTAAAACAACAAGTCTTACGATTCGAAAGCCATAGATGTGGAAAATACTGTCGACGAAAGTACAAGTCAAAGGATAAGTTCTATACCAAATGTCGTTTTGGATTTCCACGTCCTGTATTATCCAAATGAAGAGCGAACAGTTTTATGTCAGCTATGCGACATACCATCACAAGAAAGTCTCCGAAAAACACCTACAACTTAAGAAGAAGCGAAGAATCGAAATACATAAATGACTACAATCCAGTTATTTTATCCATGTGGAACGCTAACATGGATATTCAGTATGTTGCGGACAATTCCATTGCTGTTGCTCGATATGTAACGTCTTACATTACTAAATCAGAAAAGACTGAATTGAAAGGAATGTGGGAAGAGATTTCTCACGAGTAGACTCTAAGTAAGAAATTATACAGTTTCAGTTTGAAGATGTTACCGCATCGTGAAATTGGAGCATATGAATGTTCAGATCGGTTATCATCTGCAAGTCTATATTCCAAAAGTAGAAGAATCATTTGGGTGAGTCTAGGTCTTTCAGGAATGCGAAATCGGGTACTGAAATCTGTTCAAGAAATTGAATATTTAGCAGAAAATGAACCAGAAAGTACAGATATTTTGAAAACGAATATGTTGGACACATACTACCCAAATAGAAGTCATCATCTTGAGAACATGTGTCTCTATGAAGTGCTGCAAAACTACACTTTTAACCGGAATACTACAGAGAACATCAACGATGGAAAATATGCAGTGATTGGTTCCGAAGTTTGTCTGGTGAAACAAAGGAAAGGAAATTTAATTAATCACAGGAAACTGAGTTGCGACACTGCTGACAAAAGGGAATTTTACTATTTAGCCCTTTTGCAAATGTTCAAACCAAGGCGTTCAGAACTGGAATTACTTGGAGATTTTCCCAGCTATGAAGATTCATTTAATGCTTCTAAAGATAGCATACAAAGCAGTGCTTTCGCAAATTATGTCAAAATGTTGAATGATGAAATTGATCAAGAAGCTACAATTGCAGCTGGGATTGCTAGAGACAGTTCTCAAGACAGTCAAACTTCTGCTGCACTGAGTCAATATCCACTAGGACAACCAATTGTTGAAAATGAAGCAGCGATTGCAATGAATGAGCTGGAAACAGCAATGTATCAAGCTCAAGAAGATGCAATACAGATAGGAAACTTGGAAGAACAACTAAATGTTGAACAGAAACAAATATATCAGCAAGTGAAAGGGCAGATTGACCATGGATTACTTCATGAAAAGAGAGGGTGCTCATGTACATCATTTCAACCTATCCGAATGTATGTGAGTGGTCAAGCTGGAACAGGAAAAAGTTTCTTAATTAAAGTAATTACAAGTTATCTGCAGAAAACAACTGATTTGCATTTTTCTTGTGTTGTCACTGCTCCAACTGGGTTGGCAGCACATAACATTAAAGGAATTACTTTACATAGTTTACTAATGCTGCCAGTAGAGCATGAGAACAAATTGGAATACCACAAGCTATCTGGAGAAGCTTGTTGTGAAGTTTCAAGAGTCCTGAAGAAAATGAAACTTTTCATTATTGATGAGGTGAGCATGGTCTCAAACTTGATGCTTGCCTTTGTGCATTTAAGAATGCAGCAAATTCTTAAAACAGAGTATGACGTGTTATTTGGAGGAAAACACGTCATAGTTTTTGGAGATCTAGTGCAACTGACTCCGGTAAAAGGACAACCGGTATTTAAAACACTAGCCCATGAAGATAGCAGAAAGTCTCTTGGCAGTGTTGGTAATGTGAACATTTGGACTCATTTTGAATACAAAGAACTGACAACAAATATGCGACAGCCAAAATTATGCTGAATATGGAAGTATTCTTCAAGATATAAGAATTGGAATTCTTTCAAAACAAGGCAAACAAGCTTTGGAGAGTCGATTACTTTGCAATGTCTTTCCAAATGAAAATGCAGTTCCTGCAAAAGTGTACGTGGAAATTGCTAAAAATAAATCAGTGATTTGCTTAATGCCAACACTGCGTGAGTGTTCCATATTCAACGAAGAACTATTGAAACTGGAAAATGAAGAAATTGTAAAAATGGAAGCCATCGATAAAATACAGCATGAAGGAATCACTATTATTTTGACGGGAAAGTTGAGATCAAAACTGGATTGTTTAGAAAAAAAAATATCTAAAACTGCTGGTTTAGAAAAGACACTGTATGCGTGTGTAAACTGTTGGGTAATTTTAAGGCGTAATTTGGATGTAGAGAAAGGTTTAGTTAATGGTGCAATGGGTAAAGTGGTAGATTTTGTGAATCATCTGAAAAAAGAAGGACTTACATTTTTAGAAGTTAAATTTGATCAGATTGATGAAGTTAAAGAAATTGGTCATTGTTCAGTTTGTTTTTTGCTTGTTAAAGATTTATATGTCCGTAGGAAACAATTTCCATTTTCTCTGGCATACGCAGTGACTATTCATAAATCTCAAGGATTAAGTGTAGACAGTGCATTGGTGAACATTGGATCTACCATATTTAAAGAGGGTATGGCATATGTTGCTTTGTCACGAGTCAGAACATTATCTGGTTTGTTTTTGATTGATTTTGATGAGACGAAGGCTATTGCAGATGCAAACTGTGTAAAAGAGTATAATAGGTTAAGAAGGGTGTATGCTCCCAATTTAGGTCAATATCCTGTATTTGAAAAGCGTGTGGTTGGTCAAAAAAGAAGGTTTGAGAATATCTGTATTAAAGATGTCAAGAAGGGAAAAGAACAAGATAATGTTGTGATTGCAGGTAAAAAGAAATTGGACACCGTTGAAGAGATTGTTGGTTATAAGTTTGAAAATAGTTCAGGTGTCAACTGCTATGCTAATGTAGTGGTCAATGTTGTTTTTTATCTGGAAGGTTTGCGAGAACAAATTATGCAGAATCGGCAAAAAAGATTTTGTTCTCTGTTGCATTCTGTTTATGAAAAATTGACAACAGATACAAGTAACATACAATCTGTTTCAGATGTTCGTAGTGTTTCGGATGTGTGTTCTTGTTCTACCAATTTTCACAAAATATCCAACAAGATGCTCAGGAATTTTTTATGTATATGCTTACCATTTTTGAAAATGAAGGTGTAGAAATAGAAAATATTTTTGGCCTTTCTTACAAATGGGAACATGATTGTGAAAATTGCATGTATACATGTAGCACCAATGTAGACCCTAAGAGATTTCTGTATTTAACATTAAAAGACTGTAAATCAGTGTCTTTCAATAAATTAGTTAAAGGTGCAAATCAAAACATGGAGTGTAGCCAATGTAAATCAGAAATGTTATCCACATTATTCTTAACAAAATATGGAAAATACATAATTTTAATGATGCAACGTTGTGAAGAACCAGAACCTTATGGGCCTGGCGGCGCAGGGTACGCCTTAATCTCTGGGGTTCACCTGCTCAGCTACACAGAGACACGGGACACTCTGTCAGGCGTTAAAAGATCGGATTTATTAGCTGCAGCTAGTTCAGTTATCCCAGAAGTACACGAGGTAGGTTCTCAGGAGACTGCCACTTCACTCCGTGGTGCACAATCTTATATAGTACATATGTGAAATATACATTAACCAAAAACACACCCAAAACATATAAAAAAGAGCCAATAAGAAAGGTTGGAAAACAGAACAGAACCAATAGGAAAGGTTTGAAAATAAAGTATCAAGTAACTCGAAGAAGCCTCTCCTCCAACTGTGTTTGTCACCCCTCCCCACGAACTAATTCATTAACAGGTTTGTAACCGACTCGCAGGTGGCGAGATACGTTTGTGTGTTTTGGAGGACAGTTGTGAAACGAGAGAATACTAGCAGAGGACAGCGAAGGCCAGACGATAAGAAAAAGTCAGAAGAGAATAGTGTGAACCAACAGATAGTTGAGACGGGGATTAGGAAAACCAGACGGGGATTAGTGTACTCGGCCAGTCCTACCACCACCTTTGTAAATAGAGGCAGAAGGCTTATTTCGACACGATGCTGCAGGAAAAGCAGAAAAGACTTTGTTCGCCGTGGGGCCTGAGTGAGGGCAACACAAAATGGCGGCGGAGCACAAAATGGCGGGTCAATTCGATCACGATCGAAAATCGAATTTTCTCAGACCCTATTTTGCCGGAACTCAGGCAAGATACATAGACTCACGTTAATCTGAGTCAATTTCGATGGCCATGAGGTCATCGAGCTGTTGCTGTAGCATCATTCTAATATTCTCTGTTCCTTGTGATTTGGGTTTAGGGATGCACATAGTAGCACAAAGGTCGCAGATGGCGGGACCACAGTGCATACAAAGGCAACAAGAGAAAATGATGGTCAAAACTTCTCCAAGGAATGTCAATGCCTTCCAACCCCATTTGGACAGTAGTCCCCAAAACCACTCCAATAATGACCAATCTCCTTCGTCCTGATGAATCGACTCAGAGATTATATGTAATTTAGAGATAGCTTGGTATACTGTCGGAGCGTCATCAGGTATGAAAATACAGCAACTTGACCCGATCAATTTGCACACTCCACCACGGTCCGCAAGAACAAAGTCTAAGGCAACTCGGTTTTGTAAGGTCATAAGACGATCCGCCTGTAGTTCTGCCGTGATATTACTTAAGGCTCCTACAGTGATGTCTATAGTGGTTTCTACGACACAAACCAGTTGCCTTATATTCCTGCTGTTGGCCATTGGACCCCAAAAAGGAAGAAATCCTTTGAGGAAATCTCCTCCCTCTTGTCCTGCTGTGTCTTTTGAATCAATAATCCCTCTGCCATATCTGTTTCGATGATGATTTGCAGAAGCGGTGTATGTAGGGGGAAGAAGGAAAGCTATATAACAGGTACCAGAAGAACCAGTTGACAACCACGTGTAAGCCCTATCATGGCAGATAAAATGCGTGCCTTGAGATGGTACTAGAAGCGGCGAGTTCTGAGAGGAGTAGACGTATGTGTGGGAACAGTTGTTTCTTTGTATGGTGTCAGAAGACTGACCATTTTTTTGCAGACAGAAATTTCCCTGATGAGGAATAGTCCAAATCGGTGGAGATTTTCCTTGTTTAACCTTATCACTAAGGCTAGTGACATAATGGGTGACGTTCCAGTTTGTGTACGCTTTTCTTTCGTCAATGGAAATCTTACTATTTTCCATGATTTTAGCCATAGCTACCATTCCTTTTATCAATGAACTATGACTAAAATCCGGACCACCAATATATGAACTAACGGATCGTCTGAATTTGCTTTGATAGGCATTGGAGAAGATAACAAAATAAGCCCAAGCAGAACCCTCATAAGAGAACGGAAGAACTAAATACGGCATTCCTTTTTCTGTGGTATGTGGCGTAAGTCCACACACTCAACAGTCAGTTGTATTGATCACTAATTGGTGTTGATGTAATAACTGGACAAATGAATTGTTGTAATATTTGGTTCTTCTAATGAGTTCATGTTGAGGAAGGGTATGAAATAGATGTGGAGAGACAGTAGAAGAAGACGAAGAGGTAGAAGGAGAGACAACTTTTTGCTGCAGAGCATAAATAATCCAACTTATACACGCCAAAAGGATACACAATAATATAATAATACATAAGGCTATACTAAAACGACTGTACATTAATCTACAGGATTCTTTTTTCATTTTATCCTTTCTCTCTCTTTTGCCTAATGTAGTTTCCATCTTTCTAAATGGATGCTCACGGCAATCTTCCTTAATCACTTAATTATGATTATCTGCCGTCCTATGACACTGCAAGTCCTGCAGGCCTATTGCCACTACTCAGGTCACAACCAAGACTCCTACCGTGACCCTGCAACCGGGATAGAATACTACATAGGAGAGAGAAAATCTTAAGTGTTCTTTAGTCTAGGTCTTAGGTTATAGTGTTCTTTATCAGGTGCAGTTTGGTCTCGCAACAATGTCCGCGGATTTGTCGTATTCAAGCGACGATGTGGTGTTATCGCTTCCTGAAGAATGTCGTCGTCCTCTTTCTCAGACAATGTTCCATTCAGGCGTGCATCACTAAAAGGGACAAATCGTGGAACCTTCTCACTCTCCGAGTCACTAATGCCCTTACGCACCCATTGATCGAAAGGTAGAGGCAAAGGCACTTTCTTACAATGCACGCCGTGAATCCAATTTTTCTTTCCTTCGACTTTTACTGCTGTTCTCGTTGCTAGGAGAACCAACCGAGGCCTCTTCCACCGGGGCTCCAAATTTTTCGTCCTTTGGAAATTCTTTATGCAAACCCAGTTACCTGGTCGGATAGAATGACCTGGGTCTGTGGAAGCCTCCGGCAAAGCACTCTGAACCTGTTGATGGAGAACACGCAATTTAGTTGTAAGTTCATGCAAGTAATCAATCAACATTGGATATGGCAAGTCTGAGTATTTCTTAGGGTGAGGGACTCCCCATATATTAGCTGGGCGCCCAAAAACCACCTCGTAAGGGCTAAGTCCCAAACAAGAGTGTACAGCAGTTCTGGTGGATAGAAGAGCCAATGGTAAAGCATCGGGCCAATTAAGTCCTGTACTAGCCTGCACTTTCGCTAGTTTGAGTTTTAAAGTTCCATTGTAGCATTCCACTAAACCCGCTGACTGTGGATGGTTTGCTGCTTGGAACTTTTGCTTGATACCAAGACCCGCACAAACTTTTTGCATGACTTGGCCCACAAATTCGCTCCCATTGTCACTCCAGACAATGCGCGGCAAACCAAACCTGGGGAAAAATTCTTTTAGTAGAACTTTGGCTGTGGATAAGGCTGTATTATCTTTTAGAGGGTATGCTTCTATCCACCTAGAAAAGGCGCATACTACCACCAGAACATATTTGAGGTTGTTGCATCGTTCCATATGAATGTAATCGATCTGCAACACCTCAAATGGATATGTCGGAGGAGCAAAGTGACCCGCTGGAGTTGGGGTTCCCTTTCCTGGATTGTACATCAAACAAACAATACAATGTTTCACTAAATTGTCTGCACACTTTGGGATTCCTTCATTTTGCCACACTGGAGCCAGAAGCTTGCATATACCTTTCGCACGTAAGTGGGCTGCACCATGCGCCATAGTAACTACTGGGAGTACATAGGCATCTGGTAACAGCCAACGTTGGTGTTCAGATAATTCCACCCAACATCCCATCTCATCTAACATTCCCGTACTTTCTTTCCACTTGCTCAATTCTTTCTCTGTAGCCTCTTTCTGAATCGACCTTACACTTTCTACTATATCCTCATACATTTCTCTTTCTCTAACCCAATTCGCAGGACCCGCAACATACATTCGACTTGTAGCATCTCTCGCTGTCTTTTTCGCTACTTCATCTGCAAATGCATTTCCTCGACCAACATCATCTGTAATCTTCTTGGGTGCACTACACTTCACAATTGCTATCTGAGCAGGTAAAGAAAGTGACTCAAGAAGATCAGTCACCAACTGACCATGTTGTATTTTAGTGCCATGTGAAGTAAGGAATCCCCTCTCTTTCCAAAGACGCCCAAAATTGAATGCCACACCAAAAGCGTATTGACTGTCGGTGTACACGTTCACTCTTTTTCCTTCGGATAACGCACACGCTCTGGTTAGGGCTATCAGTTCAGCTGCCTGAGCTGAGTTATGTCTGATACGTGCTGTTTCCACAACTGTATGTAAAGTAGTAACAGCATAGGCTGAAACTGTATCTCCATTAGGGAGCTTAAAACAAGAACCATCCACCAGTAGAATTCCATCCGGATTCTCTAGTAGCGTATCTTTCAAGTCAATTGTTCCTTTTGCCTCTTCCTCAGTACGGAAGAAAGAATCATGTCGCTCCTGAACACCTTTCTCCTCTGGAAGGGGCAACAGAGTAGCTGGATTTAAGGTATTACATCGTTTGATATGTACGTGACTACCCAAAAGCGTCAGCTCGTATCCAGTTAAACGAGCACTCGTAAGATGCTGCGTTTTCGTTCTGTTTAGCAAAGTATCCACTGCATGTGGCACCATAACAATGAGAGTATTATCTAGCACCACTCCAGCAGACTGTCGAATAGAAATTGCTGCTGCTGCTGCTGTCGCTTTGAGACAACTCGGCAATGGTTTAACTACTGGATCTAACGTAGCCGAAAAATAGGCACATGGCCGCTGTTTGTCTCCAAATCGCTGTGTTAAAACTGACAATGCACAACCCTCTCACTCATGGACATAGAGCGTAAAAGGCTTACTGTAATCAGGAGTACCTAGTACAGGAGCGGTACACAGAGCAGCACGTAAATCAGTAAAACTCCTCTGACACTCGTCAGTCCATGGAAGGGGCTGAGGTGTATCTTTCAAAGTGAGTGCCAACAGAGGTTTAGCTAACAAAGAAAAGTTTGGAATCCACTGCCTACAATAAGAAGTAATACCCAGAAAGGCACGTACCTCCCTTTGTGTGGATGGCACAGACATTTGCGCAATCGCCTGAATTCGTTCTGGGGTTAATCGTCGTCCCTCCTTTGATAGGAGATGACCCAAATAGGTAACCTCTCGACGAACATATTGTAATTTGGAAGGTGAAACCTTATGATTCAGTTTAAACAAATGGCGTAACAATGCAACAGTCACATTTTTGCAAATATCTTCTGAATCAGCAGCGATTAACAAGTCGTCCATGTACTGAATAAGAGCAGCACCAGACGGCAAATGAAAAGTGTCAAGATGACATTTTAAAGCTTGGCTGTAAATAGAGGGACTTTCACAATAGCCCTGAGGTGCACACTTGAACCGGAAGCTTCGGCCTCCAACAGAGAAGCCAAAAATATCCCTACTCCCTTCTGCAATGGGAATACTAAAGAAGGCATTTTTTAGATCGATTACAGAAAACCAAGTTGCTGTGGAAGGTATAATTGTCAACAGAGCAGTGATATCTGGGACAACAGGAAATTGTGGTACAACAATTTTGTTTACCTCCCGAAGATCAATTACGAAACGATATACAGGTGGCTGAGAAGGATCAGTGCGTTTAAGAACAGGAAGAATAGGACTATTGCATATGTTTCCTCTCGTTTCTTCAACCACACCCTTCTGAATCAAATCATGAATGATTTCCAAAAGCGCTTTTTCACCTTCAGTGGAAATTCTATACTGCGGAATACGTGGCAATTCAACATTAGGCTTGAGAGTGACAACATAAGGTGGAATCTCAAGACAGCCCACATCGTTTGGACCCGTGGCCTAAAGCGTTGCTGGAAGAGAAAGCAATTCAGGTGGAAATTGATCTTTGGACAAATACTAAAGTAAGATGTACACCAGAAGGAGAACAATATATCGTAGCATGCATTCTTTTCAATAAGTCCAAACCCAACAGATTCTCACCGCAACCATTCGTCAAAAGAAGCGGAGCTTCCAAATCATAAGGGCCAATTGAAATAGGCAAAGGGCAAGAAACCGGATTACGAACAGGGGCACCAGAAAATCCTACAGATACATTCGTTAAGCCAGACAAAGGTGCCCCAGGGAGTTTAGAATGAATGATAGAACTTCTCATCGCCCCAGTATCTAGAAGAAATGGCTCTGAAACACCCATTGTAGTGACATTAACATAAGGTCCATTCTGATCTACTGGAATCGACACAACTCCCTTACTTTGTCCAAGGCTGTCCTAGTTAGCATGAAGACTTTCATTCTCACCTTCAATGTAATGGTCTTCATTGTAGTACTGTGTAGACCTAACATTTTGCTGATCAAAGTAATTCACTGAATTAGGAGGAGGAAGGGCACGCTGTTCATGAGTCAACACACCTCGACCTCTACCTCTATTTGCTGACTGGAGGCCACCACGACCTCGTGGAGCAGATAATGCTCCACTACGCTGCAATAAAACCGGACAACGATTCTTAAAATGACCTTCCTCTCTACAATAGGCACATTGATTAGGTCCTAACAAAGGTCGCGGAATATATGGCTCAGGTTTTTGATACAACCTCTGAAACTGCGGAGGCTGTTGAAACTGAGGCTGAACATAGCGAGGAGGATAAGCTTGTTGCAAGAGAACCTTCGTTTTTAATTCTTTCGTCTTTTTCTCTTGCTTTTCTTTTTCTTCTTTATCTCTGTTCTCATAATATTGTGCAGTAGCCAATATCTGGGCAGAAGAAGAAACAGCCCATGAGCTTTCAGAATCTTTCAATTTGTGTGACAGCTCGGGAACCAAATTAAATGCAAATTTGTCCACAAATAATCGCTGTCCACCCTCTGTAGCCATATCTTGACCACTGTGATCAATAAATGTCTCCTCGAAACGAGTAAAGAAATCAGAGACACTTTCATCTTTCTTTTGTTTGCATGCCGCTAATTTATCACAATTAACTCAAGGCAGGCATCATCGTTTTCATTAATGTAATAATCCTACCAGGGAGCTCTGAAATCAAAGCATCAGGCTTCGCACCACCCACTTGGTCTCTATCTGCGGCAATTATAGCATCCCAATCAGCACCTAATTCCTGTGCATAATTCTCCTTACGAATCCTAGCCCATAATGTTTGTGGGACTACATTTCCCATCAACATATCGATATCAGCTAGATTCATGATGCAAGCATCAACCGTCTGTGATAATTCTTTATAATAACCCGCAGGGTTTTTACGAGGATCCGGTAGAGTTTGTTTAAGTGCTAAAACTTCAGATCTCTTCCAGGGGACATGTACCCATATACGTTGAAAAGGAGCGGGAATAGCTGGATTATTACCTTGAGCTGCAATCTCTTCCTTCCATACTGGAGGAACCTCTCTCATGGGATAATTTTTCAGTGTCAGTCTAACCGACGGATCGGAATCAAGGAAAGTCTGAGAGGACAATAAGTTTCTAAAGTAAATAAGTGTCCTTACAGCGTTTTCAACCTTGGCACCCACAATAAGTCCTTTACCAAGGTCAGCCTGAACATCTAACAGACCCTGTGGAACCGAATTCAAATTCACATCCTCCCATTCTTTAATGAGAGAATCACACATTACATTGAAAACATATCTTTGCGTAGGCGCATTCCATTGTGAGAAGGTAGGCATAATATCGAGCACACTGTACTGGGGACCTCTTTCGATCCATTTACGTGCGAGAGAGTCCACATTTTTTCGTTCTTCGGCAGCTGGGAATTGACTACGAGATTGTCTTCGAGCAAAAGCCGGAGATACATTTAAAGCTTCAAAGAAAGGAGATAGAATAACAGAGACAGTGTCCGTGAGTCGCCTTCGCACAGACGGAGAATTGGACATGAGGATAGGGGACAAGGTATTAGGCGAACTAACAGAAGGAGAACCAGTCAATTGCAGGAGGAGCAGAAGGCAAAGAAGATCGAAGATCAGGAGATGAGGGCAAAGAAGTCGAAGTTAAAGGCAAAACGGGTAGAGGCGGTAATACTGGAAGGGGCAAATACGGAAGAGCCGGAACAGGCGGAGGTACTGCTGGCGGCTGAACAGGCTGTAACAACTGGGGTGCATTGGCACCTTGTGCATAGGGCGGAGGCAATCTCAATAAATGAGACATTAGGGGATCTTCTTCTAAATCTTTCTTGTTATCGGAAGGGGAAACAGGCAACACCGGATAGCATTTATCTATCGCCATACGATGCTGTCTCTCTGAAATTTCCATCGCATTATCAATTTCATCATCTTTAATTTGTTGGGCAGCCTGTATAATTGTCATACCCTGTGCTTTCCTATCTCGTTTTGTTTGCTTAATTTATCTCTGTTTGGCTTCCTTACGCCAAAGGCGGAAAGAGTCAAACATTGCCGGCCGGGCATTTCTTTTGAATAAAACTGTTTCTAAATTATCTAGCACATCAGACTCAAAACTACCATTTTCTGGCCATTTTAAAACACAATCTTTCTTCGTGTATCGGGTCCATGCCTCGTTAAAGGCAATGGGGCCAATACCATGTTTTGAATAGAGCTTATATGTGGGGGTTCCAACCGAAGGAATCGGACAAGAGTCCTCAAGCCGGGAATCCCTATTACAACCAAAGCAACAAAGTTTTCCAAACTTAGTCAGACCAGGCATCTCGTGATTTCACCGGACTGTTCACAAACTTCAAGGGGGTAAAACTCAGTTTACGCAGCACAAATGCACTTACCCCTCGGCTTCGGCTATTGCAATAGTCGAATCTAAGGACCAAAGAAACAAAGAAACAAAGGACCAAAATTGTGGGAGCGACCCACCAAATACTTAACTAAGGATGTCTTCTCACGCCAACAGAGGCCCGTCTATCGTCTCGCCTTACCATACATCACCAAAGGAAGGGTCAAGGCAGGGCGGCAGTCAGGGCAGCAGTCATCAGTAGCCGTCAGGAAGGAGTAACCACGCTGAAAAAGACCTTCGGACCACTTTCGACATACAGGGGTCGCTTGACGTGGCTGGCGAATCCTCCAGAATTTTCTTGTGGGGTTCCTCACGACCTTCAGGCAGAACCACTACCACTGAAGCCGCCCCACGTTGGGCGCCAGTTGAAGAACCAGAACCTTATGGGCCTGGCGGCGCAGGGTACGCCTTAATCTCCGGGGTTCACCTGCTCAGCTACACAGAGACACGGGACACTCTGTCAGGCGTTAAAAGATCGGATTTATTAGCTGCAGCTAGTACAGTTATCCCAGAAGTACACGAGGTAGGTTCTCAGGAGACTGCCACTTCACTCCGTGGCGCACAATCTTATATAGTACATATGTGAAATATACATTAACCAAAAACACACCCAAAACATATAAAAAAGAGCCAATAAGAAAGGTTGGAAAACAGAACAGAACCAATAGGAAAGGTTTGAAAATAAAGTATCAAGTAACTCGAAGAAGCCTCTCCTCCAACTGTGTTTGTCACCCCTCCCCACGAACTAATTCATTAACAGGTTTGTAACCGACTCGCAGGTGACGAGATACGTTTGTGTGTTTTGGAGGACAGTTGTGAAACGAGAGAATACTAGCAGAGGACAGCGAAGGCCAGACGATAAGATAAAGTCAGAAGAGAATAGTGTGAACCAACAGATAGTTGAGACGGGGATTAGGAAAACCAGACGGGGATTAGTGTACTCGGCCAGTCCTACCACCAGCTTTGTAAATAGAGGCAGAAGGCTTATTTCGACACGATGCTGCAGGAAAAGCAGAAAAGACTTTGTTCGCCGTGCTGCCTGAGTGAGGGCAACACAAAATGGCGGCGGAGCACAAAATGGCGGGTCGATTCGATCACGATCAAAAATCAAATTTTCTCAGTTGTACAGCTGACGGAAGAAAATTGGATACTTTAATAAAGCAATTTGTAGCAGCAAAACTATCAATATCAGGAAGGACTTTTGTAGCAATTGCTATAATTTTCCATGATGGTCCTTCCACCACATCTGGACATTACACTGCCTATCTAAAATGTGACAAAGGCTGGGCTCTTTGTAATGATTCTCAGTTGGTTTTTAAACAACGTTTGCCTAGGGAATTACAAAATTCCTACCTAATATTTTTAAAGTCAAAGTTTTAGGAAGATAATTAATTCTCTGAGGAATTTATTATTATAATTTAATAGGACTACCATTGGACAATTTACATAAAGAAGGAGTGCAAAAATTCCATTTGGCCTCAAGGAAAGGTATATTTTTGAATTATGGACTTTTTGGTGGTCATTGATTCAGTGAATATTTTAAAGCGGCAACATTTACAGTTTTTATAAGTTAAAGTTATAAAATTTTGTAAGCCGTAAGCATTTCATATATGTGTGATTTGTATTTTCTGGTATTTTAATGAGAATAGCATGTTGTTGTTTTTTTTACAATCTTTCTGATTGTCTTTTTTTTGCCCGCTGTTAAGTGATGAGTATGATTGAAATCACTATTTCTAGTGAAATTCAATATATTCTGAGAACAACAAAAAAGGCAAACAAATTACTTTGTGGAAATTACGCTGTGTTGTAAAAAATGTATTATTACATGTTATAATTTTTTTTTTCTTTTCATTCACAGATCCAAATTTTAAAATAAGCAATTTATATCAATTTAGATTGCAATGAAAATCTGGAAAAAATGTATACCATTTTTTATTCCTATTACTGTGAAGGTAAGTTTAACTAAGTCTCAATATGCAGACTGAGGAGGTCTGCAAGAAGCTACAAAGTTGAAACACGTTTCTAAAAACACTTTGTTTATACCTATGTAGTTTTAAAATCTGACCATAATCAGATATCATGTGACCTGCAAAAAAAGAGATTTGAGGGGTTCATAATATTTCCCATTGTACCTATTGAAGGACCGCAATCATTTGAATCATTCTTCTTTGAACATCTTTGCAGACAAAACTCTGTGCTTACCTTCTATTATTCGCAATCAATTTTAAAAACAGAAATATTTCACTTTTTGTAACATAGTTATTGCGCAAGACACTCTTTCATATTTACAAAGAGAGGAAAAGGCACTCTGTGCACTTTTTCTACTCCATGTAAATACAACGTCATCATACACACCACTTTGCGTTGAAAGGGTGTTCTATAAGTGTTGTTGTGCATGATTGCACTGAATACTCATAGAACAAGACACATCTCTAGATTTATCAGAAATCATAAATCTCAATATGTGTGTGAATGCTGCACCATTCTAAAATTGGTATAGGAAAGCACAACAAGGAGAATTATTTTCATTACTCCACATTATTACATCTTCAATGCATGCTAAAATGTTCAGCATACATTGAAGGAGAAAAATGCATTTTCCCATTGTTTTTGTGCAGGAAGGTGTTTCTTCCTGCAGAAAAACAAACAGCACATGACACAGATATCCTTGCACTATGGGGCAAGGGTGCCCGTGTCACCACATGGCTGCAGTTTAAGCAGCCGTGCAGAGAGAAGCATAGATTTGCAACATATTTATGTACATATGTTGCATCCCTGTGCTTCGGAAGTACTACAGCACACTGCAGTTAAAGAGGTTACTGTGTGATGCTGCAGCACTTCCTCATAATTCTGCACTCATACATTCACCATACGCTACTAATGCATTCATTCAGTCAATTACGTACTACACATACATTCATCTAAACTTTCACCAACTAACAAAGAAATTTAGCTCTTTTTTTAAACCAGGAAAGTTAGTTCTTAGAAGAACTTTTTTTTTTCTTCTTTCTTCTTTTATATTTATTTTGTGGTTTTTCCAACAATTTTGTGATGTTGGGGGTTTTTCTGGGAAAAAAAAAACACAAAACAAAACAGGAGGAACCAAACAATGAACTTCAGGGAACAAAAAAACCAAAAAACTAGCAATTGTGACTTTCTTGCCGGCGGCAGATCAGATCGATCGACTGCTCACCGTAGCACAAAGTCGCATTGCACTTAGTGCAGAGCACTTTTAAAAATTGAAATTGAGGGTGGATGTCCAAGTTTTGGGCTGACGGATGCACTCTTGAAGTGCTCGACTGCAATGAGGTGGAAGGCGCAGGAGCAGGAGTGTCTCTCATCCGTCGGCATTCTTCTCGTGCAAGATTGTTAGGATGAAGGGTCCTTAGGTGCTTCATCATACTAGCCGTCCCGCACAAGTATTTCTTGTTAGGATCCCCTCGAGACAGGACACTTTTGCAAATCTTGCACGTGACCAAGGTGGCATTGGTCTTCGTTTGCCCCACGGGAAAAGTACAAAATTTCCACACCACTGAAGAAAAACGTGGTGTGCGTGGTGTCTCCTCCAAAAATTCATCCTCAGATGTTTGAGGAGATGCAGGTGATGCCTGCTGCCCTGAAGCCATTTTTAGTAGAAAAAGTTAGAGCTAAGTGTAAACTTAGTCTAAAAAATCTTCTTCTCTGCAAAGAGATGCTCCTCCAAAGAAGAATGATTGAATTGGGTGGGGTCTTTCAATAGTTAGAACAGGAAGTGTAATGAACCAATCAAATCTCTTTTTTTACAGGTCACATGGGATCTGCGCACCCTGCGCATAGGCAGCACGCACCCAGCGCGCATCCGCGAAATTGAATTAAAAAGAAATATAGGATTAGATGTAAAAATATATTACTTTTAAGACTAGTTTAGAGTTTGTCTTCAATTAATATTCACATGAAATACATATATATGTTTTTTTAAATGTTAAATATTTTGCGGGATCCGCGCACCTACCGCGTCATAGACGCACATGAGCCATCGCGGAAGCGCGTAAACGTCGCGTTACGTACATCGTACGTGTCGTGTATAGGCTTGGAGTCGCGTACCGGTCGCATTGGAATCGCACATCAATCACGTACCCAACGCATACCGTGTGCGGATGCTTTCGCGTAGGGATCGAGAACGGTGCGCATAGGGTGCGCGGATCCCAAAAACATGGAAAAATATATAAAATAAAGTTTTGAACATATAGTTAAAAACATTTTTTTTAAATATATATATAAATATGTTTGAAAAACCCAATAAAAACAAATAATATTTTTTAATTTTGAAAAGATTTAAATGAAAAAATAGGTTAAAAAAATAGTGTTCAAAAAGAATTTCAAAAATACATAATTAATGAAATTGACACACTGAAATTGAAAAATATAGAAATCCAATGAAAATCATTAAACATGATATCTTTAGAGATAAGTTATAGATAGGAATTAGCATTTAAAAAACCTTTGAAATTCACTGAAAAAACCATAGGTTTCATGCACGTTATAGTTAGGAATTGGCATTTAAAAAACCTTTGAAATTCACTGAAAAAAACAAAGGTTTCATGGGCGTTATAGTTAAGAATTGGCATTTAAAAAACCTTAGAAATTCACTGAAAAAACCATAGGTTTCAGGGGCGTCATAGTTAACTGGACATTTCCCTCGTACAAAACCCTAGAAATTCCCCCGTTATAGTTAGTTCAGCTAACTGTAACTTGCGCCCCCGCAATGCACTGCTGATGACGTCATCCAGTGAGTGTGTATTTCAGTAAATTTTAAATATGTTTAATATATATATAGGGAAAAACCTATGGAAGAATAAGTGGGTGTATAAGTGTCTGAATGGATGATTTAGTAGGTGCTCGACTGACTCTATAAGTGAGTCATTAAACGTATCTTACTGCAGACTAGTGAGTAAACTGTGTGAATGTCTGTATCTGTCTATCTGTTGGTGTATAAGCGGCTGCATGATTTTGTGAATAGCTATATGAGTGTCTCTATGGGTTATTGATTGGTTGTCTGAGTATCTGTATGGGTGCCTGAGTGTTTGTGTGGGTGGGGTGTGTGTGACTCTATGCATAGATGTGTGAGTGGGTGATTCTATGGGTGCATGGTTTTAAGAGTGCATCTGTGATGTACTGTATGGTTGGGTGAGTGTATGTATGGGTGTGTTAGGGATTGAATGTATATCTCAGTGGTACATGTGTGACTAACTACATATGTGAAAGGCAGTATATATGTGTGTAAGAGTATATAAGTGGGTATATGTGAGAGTGTGTGATTGTGAGAGTGGCTGTATGGATTAGTGTGTGCTTGTATCAATGATTGTATTAGTGCGTAAGAATGTGGTACTATTTTTATGAGTAAGTGAACTTGTGTGTGTATAACTGCATAGGTGAGTAAATGGGAGTGTGATTAATTATTTGCATGACTGACGAGGTGTGAGAGTACCTCTATGGATGATTGGTGGTGTGTGAGTGTCTATGTAGGTGTATAAATGCATATGATAGTCCTGTACTGAGTGACTGTAAGTATGAGTGACTGTACAGGTGAGTGAGTGGATGTGTGTGTAGATCTAACAGTCAATGAGTGGGTATGTAGTTATTGGTATTGGAGTATCTATGGTTTTGAGTATGGACGTCTGAAATTTTGATTGAGTATATCAAAGGGTGTGAGAAGATGCACTAATTTATCACATGTATGACGTCATCAGTGATGTCATCAGTGATGTCATTTCAGATGTCATGAGTGATGTCATCAGTGATGTCACTGACCATGTCATGAGTGATGTAATATGTGACGTCATCAGCAGTGCATTGCGGGGGCGCGAGTTATAGTTAGCTGAACTAACTATAACGGGGGAATTTCTAGGGTTTTGTATGAGGGAAATGTCCAGCTAACTATAACACCCCTGAAACCTATGGTTTTTTCTGTGAATATATACATACATACATACATACATACACACTTTGTTGTCACTGGTCAGTGCTGTACGATATTGGGCCTACAGTGACTACCAATCATATATGAATTAACTCTAGATAAAGATGCTAGAGGCTGTCTGCTAGAATTTTTAAAACCAAGCTATTTAAAAAAAAAAAAAGTTCATTCTTGATGATCAAGGCAGCATGTAAAATTTGGACCAGACTGAAGGGTAAATGGAGTATAACTCAATATAGCTATTATACCCCATTTTGGCATTCCCCACTTGTTCCTTCAGTTGTTCATGATAAACACTTTGCAGTCTGGGAACAAGGCAGTATCTGGAAAATTGGGGATACTTTTCTTTCAGACCAATTGTGTTCTTTTGTGGACCTGCACAGAAATAATGATTTGACTAAACAACGTTTATTTAAATATTTGCAAAATAGGGATTGATAATAGTACATTTTAACTGGGGCAGGTCGCATTCATTCTGTCCCTGATTTCCCCAAGGGGCTTTCAAATTAGGACACTATACAGCTTGCTCTCATCTCACGGATTACTAGATAGTAACCCAGGCAACATATTTCTCCCACAGACACTGAATCTAGGTTGGAAGATCTTGCTATCTACAAGGCTGAAGAGCTAACATTATGAAACAATATACAATTTATATTATACTCCTGTGAAGTTGATTAGATATGGAAAAAAGAGCCGATTCTAGCCGCCAGTGCTGTGGAGTTAGTGAAGCCAACATTGTTCACATGTTTTTTTTGTTTGTTTGTTTTTTAACAGATTTGATTCAATTTTCAGTGTACCAGATGGGCAGAACCCAACAAGAGAAATACAAAGGAAGAGTCAAATGTTATCTGTGGACACATTATACAAAACCCCAATAGCCTGCCGAACATCAGTCCAAGGAAACATGAAACCCCCCACCCTCCCAAAGCGCACCATACATACTCAAGAAACATTGCAAGTAAATGCCCAAAATTTCCTCACCACTTTTCATTAACACTATACAGTAAACAGGTAGGTGGTTTACCACTAATTGTTCAATGGGGTCACAAGCGTCAGACTGCAACATTGGGGGCAATTTGATACCTCTGTAGGTGGTCAACCAGGACCAGATCTTTCCGTGCTTCTGTGGACATCCCCTTGCCTGAAACACTACAACCTCTGCAGACATGCATCTGTCTAGTGCCTTTTTCCACGTGGTGAACTGGGTGGGGACGACTCTTTCCAATGTTGTGCGATGTCGCGCTTGGCCAAAGTGAGGCCCAAGAATAAGAGATGTCTCTTGTAGCGATTCCCCCCAATGTCCTCTATGCTGTGTAAAAGCGCCAGTCTGGGATCCAACGGGATATCCCACGCCAGGACACAACCCAGGCAGGACAGCACGCCAGACCAGAACGACTGAATCGCCACGCAACCCCACACAGTGTGTAAAAATGATCCATCATCCGCGTGGCAATGGAGACACATCGGAGAAGGGATTACACCCATTTTCCAGAGCCTATGGCGAGTGTAATACACCCTATGGGGGTATTCGAACTGGATTAATCGGTATCTGGTGGACACGGCTGCATATCGAGGACCGGCCAAAGCTTCGGCCCAATCATCGTCTGTAAGAACAGGAAAGTCGGCGGCCCACGCCTCCCAGGTTTTGTGGATCGTGGTCTTGGTATGCGTCCACATGTTTTTTTACTTGCATAAAGTTATCCACTTTTAAGAGCGGAGTTAGTGAATTCTTTAGCTCTACTCTAAACTCTCAGATTCTCATTACATCACATCTAATGCTATTGGTGGATGCTCAATATAGTATGCAAGTAAGTAGTTTATTGTCTAGTCAATTAAGACCTTTACAATTCCTCATAAAAAAGAAAAGTTATAGCAGCAAAGTCAATAGTTTAAAACTAATTACAAATAACATTTCATAAAACATCCATGCATTTTGCTAACATCAATGATGCAATTATAAAAAAATTGTTGTCCAATACAGTACATTAATAAGGGATTTCAGCCTTTCAGTATATTAACGGAATTCCAAATGATTTGCTAATATTGTCCTTTTTCGGTTCCTGACAATTTTAGGATGGAAAAGAAAATCAAGAAGACTTACAACTTGATAAAACTAGTACTCAGTTCTCAGTCGAGGGGTAAGTGTGCAATTGTCAGTTGCTTTATGGACAGCTGCAGCAGTACATTGCTGTTGACTGTTTGCTGGAGCTTATATCGTCCTGGTAAGGGGTAACCTAGATATATGTTGTTTTCTGGGAGGTGTCACCGGAATATCTTTTTATTGCGATGGTGAAGTGTTCATTGATCCAAGTTTCTCCCCTACAGCTTCCATAAATTGCACAAAGCGGCACGCTAGCTGAACATCTCCACCTCCGAGGCTTCCCACCACAGCTTCTCTGCAGGTTCTTATCCCCATCCTTACAAAGACTGGCTTCAGTAACTGACAACGTTCAGCTTGTAGTTCTACGCAGATGCATAAAAGGTGTAATACACTTTCATTGGCTCCCTCACAAACGGCATGTTGACTGATCCGGCGATCGTTTACAAGGGGGAAGGTGCGGCAATGCTGGTAAAATGCCCAATCGAAGATGAAGATATTTTTCTTTCCTCCTCCTGTTGAAACCTACGCCAAGGTACGATTGCGGAGAAGACTTGACATAGCTTTGCACAACAAACCATCCATGGGTTCTTTCTGTGAGTAGCGCCTTGTCTTCTAATAGGGATAGTTTTTTCACTGTCTTGTTTACGATTTGTTTAAAACATTGGTAAGACCCTGAGGCTGCCCAAAGTTCCTCCAGACCCAGGCGCTCTTTTGATGCTATCAAATAGGTTCTAGCTGGGCAGTCCTTCTTTTGAAGAATTTCGTTCCATAGGTAGGAATTCAACGTTCCTGCTTCGGCCCTTTTGATCCTGCACCAGTTCTTGGCATACGCTCCTTTGCGGGCTAAATCTTGGCTTTGTAGGCCGAATTCTAACCTTACTTGGGCCGGTGAAACGTACTTAGGTAGATTAAAAATCATTCTGGCCACTCTTGAAACAGTGCTGTCTAATATGGCCGCATCTCTTCCCCTCAGGCACTCACACCCATAAGTAATTGCCAGAATGAGCTTTGCTTGCCAGACTTGTAAAAGTGGAGTAAGATTTGGGCCGTGGTTTTATGTTTGATGGATTTTATTGCTACCGCAATAGAATTCCCTCTTCTTTTGATGACCTCTTTTGGTGAGTTAAGTGTGCCTCTATTGTCTATTATTACTCCAAAATATTTGTATTGGTCAACTACTTCTATTGTTGACTTAGCCAGGTGCCAGCGGAAGTTAGAGGTTTTCTTTCTTGGATGAATCCTCATTACCTTCATTTTGTCATAGTTGATGGTTAAACCATTGTTTGCTGAATATCTACTTGTTGTATCTAGTAGATGCTGAAGGCCAATGGGGGTTCGACTAACCAGCACGAGGTTGTCTGCATACAGGAGGTTGGAAAGTGGCAACCCTCCTATTTTTGCTGCATGCGAATTACTGGTATCCAGTTCTGACGATAGATCCGACATACACACGTTAAAAAGTGTTGGTGCCAAAATGCACCCTTGTTTGAGCCCCTTGGTTGTAGGGAGTTTTCGAGACAGGAACTTACCATCTCCTAGCTTGACTTGTACCCACGTATGTGCGGAGAAGAATTAACTGGTTTAGGAAAGCGGATGGTATTTTATCCTTGAGCTTGTGCCATAATTTGCTCATGTCGATTTTATCGAATGCTGACGAATAGTCTATAAAACACATGAATAGAGGGTGTTATGCTGTTTTCGCCCCATCTATCATTAGGGACAGGGCAAGTATGTTTGTTGTTGATCCCATGCCCTTGCAAAAGCCCATCTGATTGATGGGTATAATTAATTTATCGTCTGTCCAGGTAATGAGGTCTTCCAGAAGTAGGCCAGGTAATATTTCGCCTCAACATCATATAAAGCCACAAGCCTGTAGCTATTTGCTAAGTTATTACCCCCCTTCTTGTATATTGGAGATATGATTGACCCCCTCCTAGAGCCCGGGATGGTGTTTCCTTCTGCGATTTGAGCAAACGGTACCAGTTTAGAAGCCCAGTATTTCGGGTCTTTTTTTGAATAAGCTTGGTGGAATCCCAATAGGGCCCGGGGCACCCTCCCGCTTACCTTTAGCTATACTGGCCTTGATCTGGTGAGTTGTGAACAAAAGATGGTCGTTTCCTGGTGTAGCATTTTGGTTGGGAGGGATTGTCTCAAGAATATAGCGTGTACTCTGCTTCTGAACAAAATTGAAATGATGCAGTAGATGAGAGGCCCGAGCTTCCTCTGTCAAGTGTGAGTTGATTCTTGGAGCATTCGGATTGGCTAGGCTGTTTGTGTGCCAGAATCTTGCGCTGTTGTTTGATTTTGAGTCATGTAACAGTCTTGCCCACAAGTTGTCGTCCGAATCCATTTGTGCCTGCCAGATTATTTCTTTCTTTTCTGCTTTGAGTTCCGCTAGCTACCTTTGTAAACTCAGATCCTGCCCTGTACACTGAAGCCAGCGTAGTGTTTTGTTTATTGCTTTCTTGAGATTGCAAAGATTTGGAATGTTGGTGATAAGATAATGGCTGTCTTGACTGTCTAAAGGCCTGTTTGTCGTTAAGACTGGAAGAGCGCTCGCCGCGTGCTTTGCTCCTAAAGTTTTAATGAGTTGTTCCCAGTGCGTTATCTCATTTATGTCCGTCTCATCCCTTTGTTCCCATAATGACTTCGCTGAGGCCAGCAGTCCATCTAGTTGGTTGGTTTTGAATTTGATCCTCCTGAAATTGTCCTTATATATAGACTCTGGGTCCTCAGCAGGTTGGTCTAGTGGTGATCCAGTTATTCTTGTGGAGATTTCCTGTGCCAGGGGATCACTTTGATCTTGGGTCCCGACCTGGAAGCCTGTAATCCTACTGAAGAATGGTAAGGATACAAAGGTGTAGTCTATTAGCGTGCTAGAGCTTTTGCTGTGAAATGTTGCCGCCGGGGGCTGATCTCCCGGGAAATGCCCTTTTAGTGCCACAAAGCTTAGGTGTTCCAATTCCTTGACGAAGTTCCTAGCGAGTACTGGTTGATGCTTCTTGGTGCTCAGCTCCTGACAAGGAAAATTCCAGGCGATGTTTTGTTCCTCGAGTAGCACGTTCCTCATCTGTGGCCCCATTAAGTACATGTTGAAGTCACCTGTCAGCAGTAGATTTGAAGTTGGTTCTTCCGAGAGGAGCCTAGTGATTTCTGCCTTTTTCAGCATTTTGACTCCTTTAATTTGGTCACGAGGATGTCTGTAGGTGTTTAGGAGTAGTAATTGCTGTATAGTATTTCCATCCAATATGCTCACTAGTGGAAGTGGAGGTGTCAATATCTTCAGTCACTGTTATTGTTTTTATTGATGAATAAATTGTTAGACCACCCGTTGGATGGCCAAATTTGGAGGCTTTCACTGCTGGAGTATGATGGGTTTTAAAACCAAATAAATGGAAAGGTTCTTCTAACCATGTTTCTTGTAGCAGGATGAGATCGAAACCAAAAGATCTTTATACGATGTTTTATTGCCCAGCCCGTTTATATTACAGGAGCAGATTCGTAGAGGATGATTGCTTGGAGGTGATTATTTTATCCTACGTCAAGGACTCTCATCTTGTTGGTTTATCGTCCTTGCTAGCCAGGACCAATCTTCCGAACGACTTGCTCTGTGTTGAATATAGTATGGACAAGGGCAAATTGGATCCAATTTTTGTTCCCATGGCAGTAGCTCGATATACAGTGCAGCAGCATGGCTGAATCTGGACCCCTATTCTTATGATGATTGGCCATCTAGATTTCTGTCAGTGTACATATATCAATGTAAAGGTAAACTGGGCAGGGATCAGGGGAGCGATGGTTTGGACGCCAGTGGCTAATTGCCTAGATTCAATGAATTTTTGAGTAACTCTAATCATGCCTTTGATTGATCTTTTAGTACAGTGTACTGTTACTTCGACAGTTTGTTGTTTGATGTTATGGTCTGTTACAGCATGCTTGCCGGTTATATGAATATATGAATTATGGTACTTTTGAAAGTCTCCTTTTTCTCTTATCTCTTCTCTTCTTTTCCTTCTTTTTCCTTTTTTCCCTTTCTCCCTTTCTATCTGTTTTTTAGAAGATGCAGAGTATCAATTAATCCATTGGTGTGTGATGAATGGCTTAATAATGCATCATGTATGTATTTAACGATTCAAGTTTTGATTGATATTCATTTCTTCTCCATAAAAAGCCAATATGTCAGCACCAGTATGTTAACTTGAGTATGCTATGGACTCAATCATAAGACATGCATACAAACATACACTCATACTCCCTCCATCTCACATTAATTCTCTTCCTCCTCCTCACTCACTCTAACTCCCACTCTCTCACTTACTCATTCTCACTCTCACTCACTGTTACTGGCACACAAACGTATTCATACTTAATGGTTCTCACTTTCACTTACAAACACTTATGCACACTCACTGACTCGGGCCCCGGTGCAACTGCACCTGCCGCACCACTGATAGCAGAACTGCTGACTCATTTTCACTTCCTCTCAAAATGTACATTACTTACTTCTAGTGCACTCACACTCCTTCACTAATTTTCTCGCACACTTTCACTTATTCATGCACACACAAACTCAGCTGCTCACTCATGGTTACTTTCATTGACACACTAAAACACTCTCACTCAATCTCAATCACTTACGTAAACAATCATAAACACATACACAGAAAAACAAAACTTTTTAAAATGTACCTAGCTTCCACTGCTGGCAACTTGTAGGCTCCAAGGCAGCAGCAATTCAATTCAGTTCAATTTAAGAGGTTTTATAAAGCGCTTGGCTACCTACAAAGGGCCTTTCAGCCCTAACTTGTATTAGGTACAGAATGTGCTGATCTTATTTAACTGAATAAGGTGGTTTTAGAAGTATTCTGAATTTAACTTCCGATTCTGTCTTCCTAATATATGACGGCAGCATGTTCCAAAGCGTAGGGGCAAGGAATGCAACGGAACTCCCTCCTAGCTCTTAACTCTGGGTACTGCAAAAAACTGCCGATCAGTAGTCCACACAGCTCTTGTAGGATTGTATGATGAGAGTAGGCTTTGAATTAACATAGGACCCCTTCAACAGAGAAGGAATCTGGCACTGGATATTGTAACCTGCAAGCCATGATTCCTAACAATCAGTCAGACCGAGCAGCAACACCAGGTTTGAAAAGGGAAAAAACCTACCCCAATCCTTGTCCCAGCATCTTGCTAGACTGGAAGCATAAACCCTATAAAAAGCTGGTTAAGAGCTGAAGATCTTGCCCCTGCTGCTCTATGTGGTAACTCACTGGCCTCAGAGATGTATTGATATGTGCCCTGATAGACACATTTTAGCAGATATACTGTACTGCCTGGGGTATGTGAATGATTTCAGATAAATAAAATGGATTATGTGTGTGCAAGGGTATTTTAGTTGAACTATGCCCCTCACATCCAATGCAGACTGCCACCAACAAAGTACTGTGTTTAAGCAACACTGTAGATGGATGGACGCTCGGTTCTCTCCTTCTATTCCTTTCATCAGGAGCCTGGAGGTGTACACAAAAACATGTAAGCCATGTTTATATGAAAATTACTGAATTAAATAATCGGCAGTGCCAGAAAAGGCGCGGGGGGAAAATGAGGGGCCTAACAGGAGGCAGGGCTTCAGCCTAAAGTCATTGTTAAAGAGCCACCATTCGTGTTGTGCAGCACTCAATTTAATTTTAATTGCAATAAATTACATTTTTATTGATATAGACCTCTTACGAGATCAACAATTGTACATAATTCTATTTGTAAGAAACGCGTTACTTACCTGTAACAGCAGTTATCCAGTATTGGTGTCTTTCATAGATTCACATGCCTGAATCATTCCCCGTCATCGAGACGGGAGCCTCCGGTACATAGAAAAGTAATGTCCTATAGACATACATAGAGAAAAATAGGCCGAAGGGCCTCCCCTTAGTAGCCTATCCTTGTCCTTATGCAAAAAGGACCAAACTCTTAGAGCCAGCCAATCAGCTGTCATCTCCCTCTAGAACCTTCCTGACAGGAGGCTCAGTCCCTCAGATTTTCGTACGCACCAAGCTAGGTAGGCGTAATATAGTTAGAGAGAGACGTGAGTCATTCCAGGGGAGGCGGGAGGGTTGCATGTGAATCTATGAAAGACACCAATACTGGATAACTGCTGTTACAGGTAAGTAACGCGTTTCTTATCCAGTATTAGGGGTGTCTTTCATATATTCACATGCCTGAATCAGAGTAGTCAGCAATACATTATGCACATTTCTGATGTAATCATGCCATATAGCCATTTTAGATAAAACACATATTACTATGCGAGTTTGAAACATTGGCATACATCAATACAATATATCAGCAAGAGATGTGCATACCAGGATGGCAGGATGTTGGAAGGCTCACCTCACTGGAATAGATGGCGAAGCACCGCCTGGCCCACTGCCGCATCCTTCGTAAGCTCAGCATCCAGGCAGTAGTGTCTGGAGAAGGTGTGCGGTGACTTCCACGTCGCCGCTCTACATATGTCCAAAATCGGCACTCCAGCGAACAGTGCTGCTGATGTGGACATCGCTCTGGTGGAATGCGCTTTCACCCTGTCTCTCAAAGGCCGACCGGCCCCGTCATGGCAGAATGCTATCGCTGAGGAGATCCACCTTGAGATGCTCTGTTTCGTTAGAGGCATACCCATCCTTGGCCTACTGTAGGCCACAAATAGCTGAGATGACTTCCTGAAGCTCTTTGTTTTGTCTATGTAAAACTTTAGACATCTTTTGAGGTCCAGAGAGTGGAGCGTCCTTTCTGCTGCCGCGGTAGGGTTTGCAAAGAAGGAACGTAGAACCACCGGTTCATTGAGGTGAAAGTCTGAGGGCACTTTCGGTATGAATTTGGGATTTGTCCTCAGCACTACCCTGTCCTGTTTGAACTGCATGAAGGGTTCCTGAATGGAGAGAGCTTGAAGCTCGCGGACTCTCCTGGCAGATGTTAGAGCGAGCAGCAGAGCCGTTTTCCATGAAATGTACTGGATGGAAGCTCGATGAATGGGCTCAAAAGGGTGCCTCATGAGTTGGTTAAGGACCAAATTGAGGTGCCACGTCGGTGGGACCCGTCTAGGTCTTGGGAAGGACCTATATAGTCCCTTTAGGAACTGTTTGATAAGCCTACTGGACCAGAGAGACGGGCCTTTGTAAGTCCTGGTGAAACGTGAAATGGCAGCCAGATGCACCTTTATAGATGCATGCGCCAATCCCGACTGTGCCAAGTGTAGTAGATATGGCAATATCTGTTCAGGTGTGATATGGAGTGGGCGCAGGCCTTTCTCTAAACACCATACGCAGAATCGTTTCCATTTGAGAGAGTAGGTTTTGTTGGTACTGTCCGCTCTCGCCTTTGCCAGCACGTCCCTGCATTCCTGCGGGATGTTTAAATGACAGAACTCTCTGTGCTCAGGAGCCAGGCCGATAACCTGAGCGATTGCAGGTTCGGGTATTGCACCTGCCCGTTGGACATTGTCAGCAGGTTCGGGTGCTGTTTCAGACGAATCGGTGTCCTGATGGAGAGGCGATGAAGATCCGAGAACCAGTGCTGCCTCGGCCAGAACGGAGCAATTAGGATCAGGGTACAGGGCTCCGCCTTCATCTTCCTGAGGACCCTGGAAATCATCGGAAACGGCGGAAAAGCGTACGCAAATACGCTGAACCAGCCTATGGAAAAGGCATTTCCGAGTGACCTTGGTTGGGGATGCCAACTTGCGTAGTCTGGGCATTTGGCGTTCTCCTTGGTGGCAAACAGGTCGATTCCTGGGACCCCCCATTCCGAGAATATCTGAGCTAGCGTATTCTCGTCGAGCTCCCATTCGTGGGAGAGGGATTTCTGTCTGCTTAGGGCGTCTGCAATGGTGTTGTCCTTGCCCGGGACATAGTCCGCCCTGAGAGTGATCCCATGGAGAACAAGCCAGTTCCAGATCTTTTGCGATTCGCGTGATAGAGTGAGCGAACGCGTTCCTCCCTGTTTGTTGAGATAGTGCATCGTCGTGGTGTTGTCCGTTCTGACGAGCACCTGGGAGTTCTGGATGCATGGTAAAAAGGCTTGTAACGCCAGATACACAGCCCTCAATTCCAGAAGATTGATATGGAGATGCTGCTCCTGATCTGTCCATTTGCCACTTACTCGGAGGTCCTGTAGGACGGCTCCCCAGCCTGCCAGAGATGCATCGGTGGTGATCACCAGCGGCGCTGCTGGAAGCAGGAATGGCAGTCCTATAGACAAATTCCTGTGATCTCTCCACCATTCCAGGCTCTTGGATATTTGCGGTGTTATCCTCACAATGTCTTCGAACGAACCTGTACTCTGAGTCCATTGGTTCGTGAGGGCTTCTTGCAATGGACGCATCCGAAGTCTGCAGTGAGGGATGAGGAGTATACAAGAAGACATCATTCCTAGGAGTGATTTGTAGGTTCGAACTCTTAGGGACTTCCTTGATGCCACAGCCGTGGCCAGAGATATTATCTTGTTTTTCCTTTCCTCTGAAGGAAATGCCCTTGCGCATTCCGTGTTCAAGGTCGCCCCGAGGAAGGTGATGCTTCTTGTTGGGGACATATAGGATTTCTGGTGATTGAGAGTCAATCCTAGATGTTGAAAAAGATTGGTGCAGGCGTTGGAGGATTTGGTTGCGCCTGCAGCTGAAGGTGCCTTTACCAGCCAGTCGTTGAGGTAGGGGAAGACTTGGTGACCCATTTGATGCAGGAAAGCTGCCACAGGTGAAAGGCACTTGGTGAAAATCCGCGGAGCGGATCTGAGGCCAAATGGCAGGACCTTGAATTGGTAGTGCTGTCCTGCCACCTCGAAACGTAGAAACTTTCTGTGCCCCCTGAGTATCGGGATGTGATAGTAGGCATCCTGAAGATCCAGCGATGTCATGAAATCTCCTTTTTCTAGAATGCCTAGTATTTCTTGGATCGTCACCATCCTGAACGACTGACTCTTGAGGAAAGAGTTGAGTGCCCTGAGGTCTAGAATGGGCCTCCACTTCTTCTCCTTCTTGCGTATAAGAAAGAAGCGGGAATAGAATCCTTTGTCCCTCTGAGACGATGGAACTCGCTCGATCGCTCCTTTCTTCAACATCGCAGATATTTCTCGGAGTAGCAGTCGCAGATGTTTGTGTGGGAACCTGCGGGGAGGGGTAGCAGGTGGGATGGTGGTGAATTCCAGGGAATGGCCGAATCTTATAAATTGAAGTACCCATCGATCTGTGGTGATGAGATGCCAATTTTCTAGGAAATGGGTCAATTTTCCTCCAATCTTTGATGAGGGAGATAGTCGCTGGACTGGCTGGAGTAACTGGTCACTGGCGTCCGCCGGTGCCCCTCTTCTGGTTTTTACCCCTGAAGTTTGATCTCCCATAAGAAGTCTGACGACCTTGTTGTTGTTTCTGCTGGTACTGGGATTTATTCTGGAAGGAATACGAGGACCTATTCTGATAGGATCCCATGTAGGAGGACTGGCCTCTGGATTTGTTGCCTCGAAAGGACTGATTCCTTGCCTGCAAAGTACCAAGCGCTCTAGCCGTATCAGTGTCTTTCTTGATCGCTTGGAGCGCCTCGTCAATTTTATCCCCGAAAAGGTGTTGGCCGTCGAAGGGCATGTCCAGCACCTTCGTCTGCACTTCCTGCCTGAACGATGTTGCCTTCAGCCATCCCTGACGGCGCAGGACTGCAGCCCCAGCCAGTTGACGAAAGCCTGTCATGGCCACATCTATGGCACAATCAATGATCTCGGCCGCCGAGGTTTGGCCCTCAGTAAGTAGTGTCTTGACCTCCTCCTGAACAGCGCTTGGCAGCTCCGCTATATATGGGGCTATATCTTCCCAAAGTTGGCGGTTATAACGCCCTAACAGGGCTATGGAGTTGGCCACCTTGATGGTCATTGCCGACGTGGTAGAAAACCTTTTACCAATCGTGTCCAACTTCCTGCCTTCCTTGTCTGGTGGGGCTGACAGAGGAGAGGAAGGGTTTCGAGAATTCTTCTGGGCCGCCTGGGTTACCACCGAATCCGGTTTCGGGTGCACATTAAGGCAAGCTGGCGCCGTGGATGGAGCCTTGTACTTTTTATCCAGGCGTGGAACAACCGCAGGTACGGAGGCCGGCGTCAGCATCAGTTTCTTTCCCTGGTCCCAGAGAAAGTCAATAATTGGGATTGACTTCGTCGTCTTCTTTGTCTGCTCCTTGAAGTCATGCAAGAAGCACTCAGTCTCAGTCGATTCCATCACCATATGAAACCGCGTCGCTGCTCTTTCTACTATCTTATGGAAACCACCAATATCCACTGGCGGTGAATCTGCTTGGCGCGGTTGCGGGGAAGGTGGGGAGGATGCCACATACTCCTCCTCCTCATCCTGATCCGTCTGGTCTTCCTGGACTTCCCCCTCTGCCATCTCTTCAGCCTCCTCATCTGATGACTCTATCACCTGAGGTGGCACCTTCTCCTGGCGGGCCTGCGTAGTTGGTCGTGGTTGAGATGGGGCTGCCTTTGGTGGATTTGTAGTAGGCATTGGGCCCCCTGTCTCAAGCGCCGGTGATTCCGGGAAACGTTGCTTGTAGTCCCGGATAAGGTATTTGAGGTCATTAACAATCGACAGGGGAAGGCATACCATCGGGGTGACCTCCGTGCGAACCTGCTCCCGGACAGGGAGTTCCTGGTAGCTCATCTCCTCCTGTTCTTCGTCCGTGCTCTGACATTTGACGTGCAGCTCAGAAGGGGAAGTAGCCTGATCCAGGAGTTCTTCTTCAGACTCCTCACTCTGAAGAATCTCCATAGGCAACTGAGTTTGCACCTTACTTGGAGATGTTGTTTCTGGTGTAATCTGTTTCCTGGTCAGTTTGCCAGATCCAGAACCCTGTACAGGATCCCCTGCCGTCGTCCGTGTTGTTGTCGACAGTGGTAGGGTCATAGACGACGTTCCTACTAGTTTAGATTTCTTCCATGGCTCAGAAATATCTATGGACGACGACGATTTCTCCGTCGACGATACTCTCGTCGACGGCATGGCCTTCGTCGACGGTGTCCCCGCCGACGATGTTTTCTTCGTAGACGATGCCTTCGTCGGCGATGCGCTCGTCGACGATTCATTTGTCGTCGACGCCTTCGTCGTCGACGCCTTCGTCGTCGACATCTTCGTCGTCGACATCTTCGACGTCGACGTCTGCGTCGTCGACGGGGGGCTCCTCATCGACGATGTCGTCGTCGACGGGATAATCTTCGTCGTCGACGAGGTCTTGGACGTCGACGACGGCTTTAGCAGTATAACAGATGAAATAGGTGTACCTGCTGACGACGATGAAGGGGTGGTCGTCGTCGACGAGAAGACTGACGACGCTGTCGTCGTTGACACAGTTGTCGTCGCTGTGGAGACATGACCTGGCGCCCCAACTCTTTTTTGCGCTGAGGAGGTTGTCGCAATTTTGCTGGCCGACTGGGTAGGCTTCTTAAAAGTCTGAGAGTCCTTGTCAGACACTGAAGATTTTGAAGATCTTGCCTCTGAAGACTTCTTGTGTGCCTTCATAGGAGGAGTGTCTGAGGGGCCAGGAGATGTCACTCTCGGCCTCTTCAGGGAGACTTGAGAGGTTCTTGAAAAGCTTTTCTCTGAGGATACCACACTCTCCCTGTCCTTAAGCCTGTCCAGCCAGATAAGCAGACGACCTTCTCTGTCCCTCAAGGTCTTGTGAGGGAAAGACCTGCATATTTTACAGTCCTTAGGCACGTGGTCAGGATAAAGGCAATAGAGGCAGAGGTCATGCTTGTCGTCCACATGTAGCCTCTTCTTCCCACATGAAGAGCAGGCCCTGAAAAGGGCTTTCTTCTGGGATTCAGACATGCCAGAAGTTTTAGAAGAAAGAAATCACTCACTGCAGTAATAAGTGGCCTGAAGCAATCTCAGTTCAAGTCCTTGAAGACATAAGTCACTTTAAAAAGTGAACAATCTGGTTTTAAAGAAATCCTGAGGAGAACTCAGGCTGGAGACTCCCTAGCACAACGTGCGGTAGAAAATCTGAGGGACTGAGCCTCCTGTCAGGAAGGTTCTAGAGATAGGTGACAGCTGATTGGCTGGCTCTAAGAGTTTGGTCCTTTTTGCATAAGGACAAGGATAGGCTACTAAGGGGAGGCCCTTAGGCCTATTTTTCTCTATGTATGTCTATAGGACATTACTTTTCTATGTACCGGAGGTTCCCGTCTCGACGACGGGGAATGATTCAGGCATGTGAATCTATGAAAGACACCCCTAATACTGGATAAACATAAAATTATTGTATAAAATGTTTTAAAACTTAATATGAAAATCATTTAAAACAAGAATAAAACACATTTCATAAATGTATACAATTTATAGCACACAAATTCATTTGGTGGATTTAAAAAAAAAGCGATTAAATCAGTGGAGGAGGAAAGGTTTTGTCAGGTTATGTTGTGCAGCACTCATATATGTGTTTGAGAATGCTAGTATGCATTTCAAAGCTTGATGAATGTTAAAATGACCGTGTTTGTGCAATGAATTGTGTGGTAAGTTTGTTTACTTAGAAAAGGTTCACTAGGCCTGGTATCAGGGTTCAAAATAAATAGACATTTTCTTCAGTATTAAGACCATCTGGTTTGTAGATATGAAGGGCCATTTGATAGCTCAGGAAAAAGGAAATAATAATAATAATAATAACAACAACAAGATGCTCAGAATGCAAATAAGGATTTTTTATGCTAAGGGCCTAATTTATATGTTAGCACTGTCTATACTCAGTCGCAATGGCGACGGAGTATACACACCGCCAATATAATGGTTTGCTCGCCCAATTTAACTGTGGGCGGACTATAGGTTTGGCTATGGTGGGGACTACTCCATCACTGCCATAGCCAAACCTCTCCAATGGCCTGATGTAGAAAGGGCTGTAAAAGATTTGGCTACGTCTGCCGACCCAATCAGGATGTGCGGATATATAGTCATATTTGTAATGTCCATCACCACCAGCCATACCCTGGTGGTAAGGGACAGTAAAAAGCAAATAATGCTCCCTCCATCAAGGGAGATGACTCCCATGGCGAAGGGAGTATTACTTTACTTTCAAAAAGGAAATCCTGTTTTGGGAACTTTTCAAAAATATAAAAACAGAAAACTGTTTATGATTGTGTTATGCTGACAGAGCCCTGCACCAAACAGTGAGATGCATTGACAGGAAAGGTGATGGCGGTTTCTGCCAATGCATTATAAATTAGGACCTGCTTGTTGGTCATTTATATATTTGCTGGGCAGTCCCTTAATCACAGATGGAGTAATTTACCCCATACCCATGGCAAAAGGGCAAGCCATCCGTAAATATATTACGTCTTAATCGTATTATATTTCTTTATATAACATCAGGATTTGTGTGTGTGCGTATTCTAGGGGGGAGTCTGCAGTGGATTCCTAATTATCACAATGTGAGAGCAAGAGATTCTCTACCAGGTCTGCTGGATTCTAAACTTCCCTTCACACCTGCAAGTGCCACCAAGGGAACGTTGTGTGAAATACCTGCCTGTTTTTTCTTTTCTCCGCAAAGGCAACTGTTACCTTTGGGGGCAAGGGAATTCTATGGGGTGTGATCCCCAAAAAGGGATTCTCATGAGACGCTGCTCTTGTATGTGTTGACCACTTAATGGGGTTATTAATCACATTTCTTACTTTGTTGAGAATGAAAATACAGTGTCAATTAATGGTTGGGATCCTGGATGCACAACTTCCAACTTTTGACAATGGGACAGAGGCTGCATTGTCTGCAAAGGGATGTTAGAAGTGTAACCATTTCCTGAAAACTGCATAGCCAAGGTTTTATCTGATTGTGTCTTTGGATAATATACCTACCTTCACAATGTGTACTTTTATTCCAGTATAAAGGCGACTGTATGGGCAGCTGATTATACTCACCACCACAGTGGTGTCATAATTTGCAACATCCTGTCTCCACCAACCTCCATGCCCTTGTCACATTTGTAAACTAGAAAGCCAGTGAGTCTTGAAAGTACTTACAATTTGCAAGTTGTTTACCAGTGGGCTTTATAAAGAGTTCTTTACTAACAAATGGAAGATAAAAATGTTTCTTCGAAGTCTCAAAGGGTAACCTCGCCTGTTTAAGTGACTTCACCCTGAAACCTTGCTGCTTTGCACATAAGAGATTCGATTCTACCCAATAAACTCTACTGGCCATGACTAATGAGGGAGAGAGCTGTGGAAAAGAAATAAATAACTTGAGATGGTACAACCATGTGCTGGATCCACATGGCCAACAGCAATAGTAACCTACAAACATGCCAATGGTTTGATTTTTGTGTGAAATCATTTGCCACGAAATCAGAAAGATGTGCATATTTTATTACTTAAGCCGGCAAGGATAGCTTTCTACACAATAGTAGAAAAAATTAGCCTCCATGCCTACAGACTTAGAATTCAAGGATGAAGGGTTTATCCCCCTTCTTGAACACCACAGCCATGCAAAGGAATGGATGCTGAAACAGGCATCTATGGAATAAACCTTTTTTTATAACAAATCTTGTGCTAGGTATTATCAAAGACATGATTCTTCCTACCTCTTTACATTCACATTCAACTCGCTTGCTTTTGACACACAGAGAACTTTTCATCATTATTTATAATTTTATTTCGATCATAGAGATCTCAAAAAGTACACAGCACCAGGCAAGTTTAAAACAATAAACAAGATAAAAACCATTGTTAAAAATAGACACGACTACCCTAAAATACAATGTTCGATAAAAAATGATAAAGAAACAATTCATACAATGCATTTAGTGCGCTTAATCGACAGTGCACGTCAATATTTAGCCAAACAGAATACTGTTGCCCTGCCCGTGTCAGTAAACAAAGTTCTCAGCACCTCCAGATAGTGGCCTGGACCAACCAGTCTACACGATGGAATGATCTACTTGCCCCTCAGATTTTTGTAATAGGGGCAAAAAAATACCAGGTGGACTATAGATTCTGGGCTGGCTTTACAAGATGGACAGAGGTCATCCGGGGAGACATTTCGGCTTCAGTTGCTACAGAACAGTTTGGTAGGCAAAGTCTTTTAACAAAATTGTATCAATAGTTTGCGTGCCAAGGGAGGAACAATTTCATCAATGGTTTCTTCATAGCTTGGGGCAGATTTAAAATCTATAAAATCCCTAGTCAAAGTACCCGTCAAATTAGTTGTCTCCTTCTCCTCTATTGTTTCCCAATATATCACTTTGCCCTGGCCTTTGATATTAGGGACAAGCTTTCAGGATTGGACCAGTACACCTCCATCCCTAGTCTCCTAAGTAGATCTCTCAAAGAGCTGAACCATGGGATGGAGGTTACCTGGGGCTGTTTCAAGAGGCCAATTGCCACTGCTCTGTAGGAGGCTAGCTCCTCAACGGACCACAAGCAATGTCAAAACATTAATAATTTATAATGTAACTTGCGTGCCCGTTATTTTGGGGCGAAACTCAGATACAGTGGGGTTAAAGGGGTACTGGGAGGTAGATTTAGAAGAGATCTTAAATAACAATTATCTGCAATGGTGAAACAATTTGTATTCCCACTACCCCACAATTCCACCCCATGGAGAGACACACCTAGAGATTTAAGGTTGTAAATTTTTAGTGCAGGGGCTACTTTCCCGGACACAGTACTTTTGCGTATTTTACATATATGGGCAGTCTGCTGGATTAACGACAACTTTACTTTATAAATATGGGGTGCCGAGTTTAGGTTAGATGTTAGGCGGATACCCAGACAGTCAAAATCAGATACTTGCTCCAGGATCCTCTTTCCTACATACAAACATATTTTGGATGGATTTACATTCCCTTAGAGTAAATCATATATTTTGTTTTTGCCTCATATAATACCAAGCTCCACTCATTGCAAAATCGTCCAAAATCATTCAACAATAATTGGAGGCCTTGAGGGGATTTTGTGAGAAGTAGGGTGTCATCGGCAAAGAGGAGTGCTGGTACTCACCTATTTTAGGGGCGTAACACACATCTCTATCTAAAAAAATCAACCAAACAGTTAATAAAGAGTGAAAAAACGGTGGGCTTGAGCACACACCCCTGCCTCACTCTACGTTTGATTGGTAATTGCTTTGTTAGTTGATAATTCTCACCCCATCTGACTTGGGCTGCATTTGGAGAATGCAATCTAATTAAAATACATAAAAGGTTGTGTGGTAGACCTAGCTCTTTTAGGGCTCTCCAGAGGTTGGCTCGAGGTACTAAATCAAATGCAGACCAGAGGTCAACAAATGCCACATATGGCTTCCCACCTTTAATAGCCACTTCCTTCCAGTAGAGACAAAGAAACCAAAAAGCCTGGTCCAATGTACTATTGGTGGCAAGAAATTCAGCCTGGTAATCACTTAAAATGCGGTACTCTGAAATCCAATCCTTGATCCTAGCCAGTACCTGCTTGCAGAAAATGTTCTGCAGGGAATCGATGAGGCTTATAGATGTATAGCTGACAGGATTGGCTCTATACCCCTTCTTATAGATTGGTATTATTTCTGCTAGCTTCCACGATGGCGGAATATCCATGCCCAATGTAGTGGCATTCATTAACATGTTAATGTACGGTCCACAAACAGTTGAATCTTCTCTGTACAGATCATTTGGAATTCTATTAGGGCCAGGAGCTCTGGCAGGAACACAGGAAAGAATCGGTACCTAAGTTTCTTCCAGAGAAAATACCAGAGCTTTATCTGCTTCAGATAGAGCCACCCCCCTCCTTTCGATAGGGTCCTCTACCTCCAGGCAACCCAATGCATGATGTTCAAAATGGAACACCCATTCTTCAGGCTGCAATGTGAACTCCAATACAGTCATTCTACCATCAAGCCATTTGGCCGCTTTTTTCCAGATGTACTTGGGAGTCTTTAAATGTCAAAGTCCTATGTAGAAAGGCAATAGGGAATAGAGCTTGCCTGTACCTTGCTCTACAGACCACTATATTGGGGTCCACATTAGATTTTATTGCCCATACCATGTCCCCCTTGGTTTTCCTGTAATCTTGATTATACCTTGCTACCTGTGGGCCCCACCTCGGCTGTTTCTTATCTTCGTTCAGTTTCAGCTCCTTGCCCAGTTTACCCAGCAGGTCCCTAAATCTCATTGTAAAGGAGTTCATAGTGGATACCCAATTTCATGGTTGCTACGTCTTTAGGGTATTTGGCTAGCTCTTCCACCTCCATGGAAACTTTACCTTTGGCTATTAACAGGTCCCTTGGACATTCCTCCACCCAGTCTCATCTAATTGTTCTCTAGTTGTTTGAAATAGACAAGTCCCCCAATTCAGACCTACTCTTAATATCAGGTACAGATTCACCCGGTTTTAAAGGGTGAGAATAAGGGCATTGTGGTCGGGGTCTGATCTTTTGGCCACTGACATGTCATAGACATCATAACCCTTCACCTACATTCTCTCATACATAACGGATTTGAAGGACTGACCTTTTACCTAATTACAATACTACACACAGTACATAGTTTTTTTCCCTGAACACTGGCCTCATAAATTATGCATGAGGATTCTTAGTTTCTTGGAAACACAGCAGGACCATCATCTCCTGCATAATAACTATGTATAAAGTTAATTCCCAACATCATCCTAAGTCGGACACTGGCACAGCAAGGTAGAACCCCTGGGGATGCCTTAGGGCATATAAATATTGCATCTTGCTGAGATAGTCAGAGGAGATCAGGACTTCCTGGACAACACACTGACGCAAGACACAGTGGTCTGACATCCCTTGTGGGGTGTTCAGCTCGAGACTAGAACGGGATCCCGCAGTCTCACATCAGGTAATGGGGTTCGCTTTATCCTAAAGGGATTCTTGGCTTTACACCTACTCACATGCTAGGTACATTTAGGTACATCTAGTTAGGAGTACATGGTAGGAGTACGCATTTTATTGCCATGCATTTTATATACTTGCCTGTAGTTAGGATTTTATCAAAATGGTAGCTACCTACCATCTGTTTACTTTCTTAGTGCTTCTACTAATTTATCTATGCTACTGTCTACTGCTGATTTCAGTACACTTATTTTACACTAGAATAACAACTGTTCAATAAATACTTATTAAAAACGTCCCAACCGTTTATTCTGTGTGTCTCTCTAAGAAAAGGTGAGCAGGAGTGACCGAGCGAAAAGTAAGTTACGGTTTCCACGGTCCTAAGGGATCAGGGTTGTCATGTTGGATAGTTGCCAAGAACTATTCTCTCCTTGGTAAGAGGAGGTGATAGTGGCATTGCGAGCTAGCTGGTACACAGGCCAACATACCCGGTGGGGGTGTCTGGAATCAGTCTGCAAACCAGTCCCGCAGTGTATGTTGTCCAAACGCACAGATTCTATATAAGGTTTATAGGAACTACAAGACAAAGGGGCCAAAGTATACGGGAGACCAAGCAATAATCAATTCTGCTGGCATATCCAGGTCTATTAAAAGTTAGTTCACCCTTTAAATCAGATTTCGTTCTTCTATTGGTGGCTCTCAAATCATGCTGTAATGTAAGAGCCAACACCTGGCCTCCTCTCTTTGACCATCTATCTGGGGGAAGAACAAGCCGTGGGATTTGCCAAATGCAATCCCACTCCTCAATCAGATCTGGTGGAGTGAGGGTAAATGATTCAAAGTTACAATTAAAATCACCAGCTTCCAGCACTGGAACATTATCTGGGAGTTCAGACAGACTAGGGTACGAATAGTAATATTTTCCTCAGAGCCCGAGCAACTCTGTTATAAACTTAAAGATCCTGATTTTCCAACCACAGCGGAGTGCAAGATGTACTGCTAAGATATCTTGAGAATCTACATGGACCAACTTGACTTTGAAGCCAAGAGCGATTTTAACCCAAATTACTAAGCCTCCTGAGGGTCTCTCCACCTCTTTCCTAGTGGCATTTAAACAATATGCGGAGATCCCATTTCTATGGGGAGTGTTCAAACTCCAGGTTTCTTGGAATAGAATCACAGCGTGTAGATCGACAAAAGTACACCAGCCAGGGTCTACTAACAATTTGGTAATCCCGGCCACATTCCAAACCTTTAAATGTCAGTGGGATACTTCGATATTACTTCCAGCGAAACTAAGGATACTAGAAACTCCCACTTCTACACTTGCGGGGAGATTAGCTGCCCCATCCCTACCTGGGCCCACATCTGGTAACTCACAATTAACCTAAAAGTGTGTGGCCAACCCAGGGAGAGAATTAGCTTCAGACTGATACATAATCGCATTTGGCCCAAGGGGCCCTGCATTTTCATCTTGTGATGGCAGTTCTCCTATCTGTGGTAGACATCCCTGCCTTCCGGCGTCACCTGGAATAGTTATGGGCCCGCTTTGCGAAGCACCCCTATATGGTGCTGTGTCTGTCCTTTCTGGTGGTCTATATCTGATGGTAATAGAGGTATAAGCAATGGGAATGGTACGAGAGTTGATTGACATTAGGTGATCGACTAGGGCCACGTGAGAGAAGTTAACTTTGACCATATCCTTTGGCATCCCCGGGAAGGATAATCTTTTAACAAACTTGATGTTGTCTCTTATGATTGAGTGGCAGTGCCGGGTAGTCCTAAACCAGTAGGTGACCTTGTTCTTGAGGGAATCGATGTCTTCATACCAAATCCTTATGAAGTTTTGGTACCTCTACTAGGTATATTACTGCTTTTTCAGGTCTGCTATTGACACCATCCCTCACAACCCCCTTTCCAAATACTCCCCCCAAGCCATATATAGCTGGACACCCTTCATCCAGTGGGACCTCACCTCTATCTATCTCCCTACCCCCCCCCCCCCTTCCAGACCCTACCCTGATGGAAACTTCGGGATGGAACGGAGTTGTTAGTGTAAAAATCACTAGAGCAACAACCTCTTGCACGGAGGGATGAGTGGGGTAGGCCAAGGACCACGGGCAACCTCCAGCCTTAGAGAGACTACTGCATCTCTCAGGGATTCGATAATTGCTTTAAGAGCCTGCAACTCACCAGCATAAACATCACAGTTATCACCATGGCCATTGAACCCTCCCTTGGAGCCCCAGTCTCCTCCTCAGCGAGGACCTCAAATCTGTTATGGCATTCTACTTGGATTGGGTGACCCTCTGCAGAGCAATCCCCAGGCTCCCTATGGGATACAGGGGGATCTGGTTCGGGCTTAAAAACGGATGGCCCACTACAGGGGCCTTTCCCTTTCTCCTAATGGGAGTTCTTAAACATCAGGGGAATGTGCTTAGCAGATTTTTTGGCCGGAGGGGTGCAGGGAAGAGTTCCACCAAGGCCCCATAGTTGAAGACAGAGCTAGAGGGACTTCTTATTTGAGGGGAAGGCTGCTATGTATCTTGCTGCGCGATTTCGTGGCATTCGGTGATTATAGACTCAATTCTATCCATTCTCTTATGGCAGACTGAACCCACAACCTTCTTTTTGGGACAAGACAGCACACACCTTTTCTTTTGCCCACGACTCAATGGACCTTCAGCATACCCTACAAGTGCACTTATTATTACAGCTAGGATCAGCAATAGGAAAGGAAAAAACAACTCTTTACAACGATTGAGCTTAACAATAGGCAAGAAAATAAGGCAACAAAACAAAAGAGAGCCCTCGCTCACCCGAGGGTGACATGCTTCATCATTGGGCTCCCTCCTCACATTTGGACTGCAAGGTCCCAGATGTGGGCTACAACTCCCCACCAGAAAGGTGTAGGTGGAAAGGAGCTGAGGTGTTTTAAGTAGGGAATGCCAGTGAGCAAAAGAGTGAGGGGCAGAGTGCAAAACCCAAAACAGTAAGTGGGCACAACTATCGCAGGGGCCCAATAACTTTATTCGGTGGTACCCCTGGATAGGATTAAAAAACCAAGAGGACTGGGGGTTCAAAGCAGATATACCCCCTTCGTGGTCAACATGTTTCTGCCTATGTTAAACTCAAACTGAGTTCTCTAGGCATTCATCAGGACCAAAAATACATTCAAGTCCCTCTGCATCAATCAGTAAAAACAAAAAATATTCAATCAGGTGGCTATACTGGCCATGTCCAAATCTAGTCACGGAGATGATGAGTAGTTAATACGCCATCTCCATCTGAACGAAAATGGGAAAAAGTGAAACAGAAAGATATAAGGATCAACTTGTTTAAATAATCTATGCAATAAGTATCACAAGGCACAAAAACAGTCACCCCCTTAGCACTCAATAACAATCCAGTGGGTTAAGAAAGGACAAAAAAAAAGTAGAAAAACATTTACCTTATAGAGAAGTTGCATTATACCTCTCTATTGCCACAAGGTACCCCTCAGCCAAACTTGGCTATCAGTAATGGAAAACAGTGAGATAAGAACAACGATAATGTCGTGTGAATAGCACTAGTGTTCATCATCTAAAGAACTGGTCAATTGACACAGAGTAATGAGGCAATCATTAAAACATGCCAAGAACCCGAGTAGGGGACCACAACAATGTCAGGAAAAATTGTGATTTATGTGTGCGTCTCTTACAGGTTAGCGGAACAATGGAGAATCAAGGCTGCAAATTTAGACCACCATAGGAGCATCACTGAAAAAGTCCAAGTCTCAACCGGAGGATAACTAATTGTGAGAAGTTGGCCTGGTATATGCTGGTCACTAGTTAAAGTGGCCACCTTGCACCAGTACAATTCGATTCTTATGGTAGATAGGTTTCAGACATCCTTTTAAAGAAAGCTCTCCTAGTGGTAGCTGTGGAGAGCAGCCTTCAGGCTAAGTCTTTAGAGGAATGTAAAGCAGCTTGTTTTACCTTATAATCTCTTGAATTACTAAATGAAAGGACACCGCACAGGTATATATATAAAATATATATGTATTTATTACTAACAATTCTCTGCTAATCTCTTTATGAGATTAGAAGTCAGGAACATATGCACAAATCAACATTTCACAACAAGTTAAGCACAAATATGGCTGGGGCCCTAGGGGCGTACCAGACCATATACTAAAAAAGAGACTTAAGAATAACGACTTGAGAAGGGACAAGGCCTATGGCCTTCAGAAGCGCTGGGGCCTCACTAACCCACCCAAGGCAGGTAAGTAAAGGACCCACGGGAGACGCATGCAGTGTGAGAACATAGCCGCGGATCCCAATTGACTTCAGGGGAGCAAGTCGCGATTGGAAATTTAGAGTTTAAGGATACTTCGGGAGAGTCTACAAGCAAGTCACTTACAGGGTAAGTAGTTCTAGAGCCAACACCCACAGGAGCACCGTAGTGCTGAAGTTACCTCACCCAGGGAAGCCGGGTGCATAGGTGTCTTTTGGTGTCGGGTCACAGCGTCGTTTTCAATGGGAGCCAAAGAAGACTTGCTGCTTGTGAAGACCGGAGAAGTGTCCAGTGGAATCCAAGGCTGGATTCAGAAAAAGGAAGACCTGAAAGCAGAAGGGACAGTGTTCAAAGTCACTTGGCAGTGACCCGGGGCAAGAAAGATGGATGCCCACAGTCGTCGGGTGATTTCAGGTGATCACAGGTGTCTTGACTCTTCAGCCACGAGGTCCAGGAGGCGTCGACAACAACCAGGAGCTGGATTCAGCGTGTCCCAAGAAGTTTGCAGCTTACTGCGGTGTCGGTGACCAGATTGGAGCCAACAAGCCTTGGTAATAGCAAGTCTCGTGGAAAGGATAAAAAGTCAGTGGTGCAGACCAGCAAGGTCTGAGGGACTCACCCAGCGAAGGTAAGTCAGGGCAGGCCTGAAGCAACCAGGGGAGCCCTTTGGAATTGTAGAAAAGTATTCTGGGGACCCACAAGCCAACCGGCAAGGGATTGCAAAGATGCCTCGGGAGGATTCACTCACCAGGAGCCCACGGTCACTCCGGACAAGGTAGGCCTCTGATCTTCGGAGGGAATCCTGCTGGATGCTTGGGCCACACGTGGTCCAATGCACAAGTTCGTAGAACGTCGTGAAGGGGTTGCACTCGAAAATAGTGCCCGGTACCCAGGTATTGCGGTTCCTCGTCACTCGTGGGGTCCACTTGCCTCAGCGTTGCTGGGGACTCACGATGGCCTTGGAGAAATCAGGAAATCCACTTCCGGGGCTGCAGGGACTTCGAACTCCGGCGGGAGCGGGAAAGGTTGCGACCATTGATTGTAAGATTGGGTGCCTGCCAAGCAGGGGAGTCACTTTTTGACTCCTAGGGAGATTCTTCCGTCTTCCAGAGGTAGTGGAACGTCGAAAGTCCAGGATTCTTCTTCAGAGCGTCATCCAGGGATATCTAGTGTGCAATGGCAAGGGTTCCCTAACTTATACTACAAGGAAGGGAGGGACTAGCTCTATGACCCCACCTAAGGGAGGGTCAGGGAAGTGGGTGGCTACACCCACTTCCCTTTGTCCAGTTTCGCGCCAGAGCAGGGGCAGGTAGCCCCTGAGTCGGTTTGAACTGGTGTATGCACAGAGGAGCCTACTGCTCCCCCAGTGCAGGACTTCAAAGCACTCTAGGAGTGCACCCACCCAGCCCCAATACACTAAACCCTGTCTGGGAGGTGGTTACACCTCCCTGTGACAGGATGCCTATTGTTGGGCCTCCTCCACTGCGAGTTTCGGTCAGCAGCAGGAGGGCAGACCAGTGTCTGTGACTGGTGGCATCCATTTTGTGATGCCAGGGCTCTTCAGGATTCTACCGTGTTTCCACAGTGGGTACATGTCTATCCCTCTAGAAGGGTGGGATCATACTGTATGATTCCAAAGCGTTTGACACCAAACACGACAGGTTTTGATGCAGCCATACCAGAGTTAGCATTTACCGCGAGGTTATAATGCACTTAAGAGTATATGGTTTGACCGCATTCACAAACAGCCCCAGAGAATGGACTCTGAGAGCTGCAGAGGGGCCCTGCTCAGGCAGAGGCACCCCCTCACATGGAAACCAAGTACCCTGCCCTCAGGATTGATAGGGCCTGCCTTAGGGGTGACTGATCGGTTTATATGTGTGTGCAGGTAGAGATATAGTGAACCTATATCTCAGTAAGGAGTGCTAACACTAACTCACCCATGCTGCAGTAGCAGGCCTGTGGTGTCAGATTTAGTCTGCTTCCCAGGGGTGGCATAATACATGCTTCAGCCCCTGGTAGGCCCGTGAAGTACTTATGCCCTTGGTACCTAAGGTACCATATACTAGGGGCTCATAAGGTACCACAGTATCCAATCACTAGTGCATCTAATATGCACTCCATGTTGGTTAGAGAGAACAGAGAGGCTGGGGTCCTGATTAGCAGAGTCCCAGCCAGACTATAGCCAGAAACCAGAGTTAACATCAGAAAAAAAGTGGGGGCAACATAAGAGGCAGATCCTACTCTCCTACACAACCCCCCCCCCCCCCCCCCCAAATGCAGGGACACTAAACTAACCTTGACCAGTTGCGTCTTTGTGTTCTAAGTGGAAATACCTTGAGAGTCCATCTGCATTGGCATGTTGGGTCCCAGGTCTATGTTCCACTGTATAGTCCATCCCCTGTAGGGAAAAGGACCACCTTAAAAGTTTTGGGTTTTCACCTTTCATCTGTTTGAGCCATAGGAGTGGCTTGTGGTCAGTCTGAACTATGAAGTGAGTGCCAAACAAGTATGGCCTCAGCTTCTACAGGGCCCACACCACAGCAAAGGCCTCCCTCTCTATAGCTGACCAATGTTTCTCTCTAGGGTCCAGCCTTCTGCTTATAAAAGCTACTGGCTGGTCTTGACCTTCATCATTCAGTTGAGACAGTACAGCCCTCACACCCAGCTCAGAAGCATCTGTTTGAACAATTAACTTTTTGGTGTAGTCTGGACTCTGTAAGATGGGGGCAGTGCACATGGCCTGCTTTAGGTCTTCAAATGCCTTCTGACAGCTAGCTGTCCACTGAACCTTTTTTGGCATTTTCTTTGAGGTAAGATCATTCAAGGGGGTCACTATAGATCCATATCCCTTGACAAACCTCCTATAATACCCAGTCAGGCCTAAAAAGGCTCTCACCTGTGTCTGGGTGGTTGGAGCTACCCATTCCATGATGGTTTGGATTTTGCTCTGTAAAGGCTGAACCTGGCCCTCACCTACAAGGTGGCCCAGGTACACAACCTTACTCTGCCCTATCTGGCACTTAGTGGCCTTGATAGTGAGGCCTGCTTTTTGCAGGGCCTCCAAAACATTTCTGAGGAGGACCAGGTGATCCTGCCAGGAGGAACTAAAGACAGCAATATCATCAAGATAAGCTGAGCAATAAGTTTCCATCCCTGCCAGAACTTTGTTCACCAACCTCTGAAAAGTGGCAGGTGCATTTTTCAATCCAAAGGGCATCACCACTAAGTGGTAGTGCCCACTAGGGGTCGAAAATGCTGTTTTGGCTTTTGCATCATCAGCTTACCTGATCTGCCAGTAGCCAGCTGTTAGGTCAAATGTACTCAGATACTTGGCTGAGGCCAAAGTATCAATCAGCTTCTCTGCCCTGGGAATTGGATAGGCATCAGCCCTGGTGACTGCATTGAGGCCTCTGTAGTCTACACAAAACCTCATTTCTTTCTTACCACCCTGGGTATGAGGTTTGGGTACTAGGACTACTGGGCTAGCCCATGGGCTATCTGAAGGCTCAATCACACCTAATTCCAACATTTTCTGGACTTCAGTCCTGATACAGTCCCTGACATGGTCAGGTTGCCTGTAGATTTTACTCTTGACAGGCAGACTGTCCCCAATGTCCACCTCATGGGTGCACCAGGTAGTCTGACTAGGGGTCAGGCTAAACATATGTCTGTACTGTTGCAGAACTTGTCTGCATTCAGTTTGCTGATGGTCAGTGAGGCTGCTTGCCAAAGCAACACCATCTACTGACCCATCATCAGGGTTCTGTGAGAGCAGGTCAGGGAGAGGGTCACTCTCCTCCTCCTGTTCCTCATCAGTTGCCATCAGCAAGCCCATGTCAGCCCTGTCAACATATGGTTTCAATCTGTTCATGTAAGGTAATACTTTATTGTACAGTTAATAAAAACCATTAAAAACCGACATCAATAAAAACGGTTTCGTGTGTCTGTAGCAACATAGAAGAATATATTAATACTGCGGTAAGATATGAAAAGCTACAATAAAAAATAAATAAATTGCTAAGTCTAAAACTATAAAACTATAGCGAGAAGGGAGATTAGCCCGCTGCTAAGTCAGTTCTATCTTTACCATTGAGGAGGTTTAAGTAATTGAGCTGACCTGCTTTCCTCTTCAAGATGCATTTAGTTGTTGCAGATCATAATCCGGATGGGTAGCAAGACATTCTCATCCCCATATGCTTATACTTTGTAGCGTTAAGTTCCAGTGGGCTCCTAGATGCCAGATGGGCCCCCATTATTATCCGAGTTTTTTTAGCCCTGAGGATGCAAGTGATGCACTGGGTTCCATCAATATAGATGTTTCGGTTTATTCTTTCTTTTTATTAAGGCGGACTTCTGCAGCTTCAATATATTTTACTAATCGGCAGCTCAGTTGAACTTCGTCACCTGAAAAGCATGCCAGGACAGCTTGCCTGCATGACCTAATTCGGTTTTTGTTAAATAGTGGTCTCAGAAGGTTCCGGCGGTCTTGCAGCAGCTCCTTACAGATGGGAATAAGGTGTATGATGTTATCTTCGTCATTCCCACAAAGGCGGCACTTTGCGAGCGTTGAGGGACGTAGCCAAGGGGCCATATGGTCTGCAGAAGGCAATAGTCCTAGGCAATATTTCAGAAATTTCTCCTTTGTTTTTTTGGTAAAGCTAGTCTGAAGATATAATTGTGGCCTGAGCTTGGAGTAAGATTGTATGGTTAGCCACCCATGAGCTCGCTCCGTCAAAAAGCTTTATCCTGCAGGAGAGATTATTTTCTAACGCTGTTGTTTACTGCTTTTTTAAAACCCGCCAGAGGCCCTTGTAGATCCCACAGTTGACGCACCCCCAGATGTTTTATTGAGTCCTCCAAGAAAAGCCTTGCGGGACAATTTTCTTTGGGTTGCAGTTCCTTCCAGAGGAGCGCGTTGAGTGTGTTTGCTTCCCCCCTGCTTATTTTGTACCAGCTTTTTAAGTATACACCTTTACGTGGGGGCGTGGCCGAGCCGAGCTGCAAGATGGCCGCCGTGTAACGGGGCTCTGCCGGCCGGACACCTAATCCGTCAGACAATCCGACCTTTGCCTTGCTTTTTGACCGTTAAAATACACGGCGGGAAGTGCCCTGGTGAAGGGGATCCTAGCGGTGCCACTGCGGTTGAAATCGGCCTCGGAGATCCGGTGCTACACGGCCGGGCTGGCCGAGCGGCTTTTGGGCGCCGTGCTGGGCGGAGTCTTCTCCTACGAGAGGCCCTGGTCGTGGGCCGCGACCTGGCGGATACGAGGCGGCTCTCATGGACCCAGCTGAGACGTGGTGAGCCCAGCGACTGGCGCCCGAGTGGCTGCGGTGGCTTCCTGACGTGCTGAGGCCGGCCCCTGCTGGTGAACTGGTACCGGGAGGAGGCCGAGCTGGTGGACTGGCTGCCTAGGCCTATCCGGCGTGGCTGCGCCCTGGTCTGGTGCTGGAGTGAGGAGACGGGAGAAGGAAGCTGTGGCGCCCGCTGGGTGGGCCCGATCCCTGCCCGCAGAAGGTGATATCCGGTGGCCGGACCCTGCCGACGACCTGCTCTAACCATCGTGTACCTGCGGGCCGGGGAGACACGGCAATTGAGAGGCTTACTGAGCGGAGGGTCGGCCGGGCTGCCTCCCGGGCCACTGCGAGAGGACGGCGAGGCCGCCATTGTTACCCGACTAACGCAGACCCGCGCCCTGAATGTGACGAGATCTGGCCTGATCTTCCCTACTGGGTGGTGTTCCTCGTGTGGAGGGGGTGACTGTGGGGTGACCACTCCACCTACGCGTTCCTTGCGCTTGGTGGCCTGCTTGTTGCTTGATACCCCTCACCGCCATTGTTGGTAGGTGGCGGGCCCCCGGGGGAACCATGGGGAAATCGGACGCCAAGCAGAGGAAGCTCCCCTTCGAGAAGCAGACCTTCCGCGGCGCCGATGCGGTGCCGGAGTCGCAGACGGTGGTCCCTGAAACACAGTTGGACCCAACACCGGACGATGACGTCAAAAGTATGTTCCGTGACCTTAAGGGCTGCCTAAAGGAAATTGACGGAAAACTCGACTCCATGGCCCAGCGGCTGGATGGCATCTCACACAGGGTCGACAAACATGAGGAGCGTATCACGGCGATGGAAGCGAGAATTGCGGACTGCGAGGAGGGCCACGGAGACACCCAGGAGAAGTTACTCCGAATGGACAGGGTCCTGGAGGTGATACGTGGGCGCAACGAAGATTTGGAAGCTCGCTCCCGCCGAAATAATGTACGAATTATTGGTGTTGCCGAATCCACTAACATTGGAAATATGGAACTATTTGTGGAAGGAATGTTCCGTGACCTGTTTGGAGAGGGATTGTCGGCCATGTTCTTGGTTGAACGCGCACATCGCACGCTGGGGCCGCGGCCTGTGCCGGGGGCTCCGCCGCGGCCAATCCTGGCCCGGGTTCTTAACTACCGGGACAGGGATACCATCCTGAGGTTGGCACGTGAAAAGGGGGAACTAACTTTTCAAAATATGGTTATCTCCTTGTTTCCGGATTTTACGCAGGCTGTGCAGGCCGCTCGGCGCGAATTCATACCGGCCAAAAAAATCTTTCAGAAGGTGGGGACCAAGTATGCGATGCTGTACCCGGCCAGGCTGCGGATCCATCATAAAGGGAAGCCCATGGTATTTACTACGGCGGCAGACGCGATCAAGTTTGCGAGACAGGCGGAGCGTTCACAACGTGAGAGGCGAGATGACCCAGAGAATCCGCCGGTGGGACAGCTAAGTGACATTGAATAATACGACACGGAGACACGCGTGCCCATGATGGGTCGCTATACTACATTAATGTAGGGCGCACGCCCTCTGCCCAACAATGAGTGTCCCTGAGACCTGCAGAGGAAGATAGGTCCGTCCCTGAGCTGAGAGACTGGACTGTTCATGCATGATTAACGCTACCAGTACCCTGCGGAGAACTGTGATGAGAAGCCTGCAGGGACTTCCAGGCTGTACCTTGAGATACTGTTTTAAATGCTAGGCGGAAATGTCCGGCCACCCGGTCGTTTATAGACTGGGGAGTGAGCCGGTAACCCCACGCCCCTGTGGGATGATTCCCGAGATACTATTGCAAGACAGTTCCAGTTGGGGGGGGGTGGTGGGTGGGGATGATATCTCAACCTGATTGGGGGGTTGGAGTGGGTGGGGGGGGTTGGGGTTATTGTTGGTTGGTTCTACATCACTCCACTTTCTGGCTACACCACTACATGGCGATGCGGTCCAGACACTGGCAGACTTACTGTGGTTGCTGATTCATAGGACGGGATGGTGGGGTACCTGCGGGTGGGCCCTTCTACTGGATCCCTCGGTGACCACACGCCTACATGAGCAAGGCACACACAAGCCGCCCTGACCGCGTTGCGCTGCCTTACCTGGAATATCCGTGGTCTTAACGATCACCGAAAAATACGCTTGACCCATGCACATCTGACGCGACACCAAATCGATATATGTTTCCTACAGGAAACCCACTTGACTCGCGCCGCCGGGGACAAGCTTAGAAATGCACGGTGGGGAGAGGTACACACATCGGGTTGCTCCAACTACTCCCGTGGAGTGGCCATTCTTATCCGTAAAGGCCTTCCCTGGCAGACATTCAAGGTGCAAGCTGATTCGGATGGGCGCTACATCATACTACTTGGGCAGCTCTTTCATATGCCGATCACGTTGATTAATGTATATGGCCCCAACTCGGATGACCCTGGCTTTTTCCGGAATGTCTGGCACCTGGCGCAATCCCTGGGTGGGGGGGCTTGCTTGTGGGGTGGAGATTTTAATGCTGTACTTTCACTGGAGCTAGATAGGGAAGGGGCAGCCCGCACGCATCATCCGCTAGCGGCTGGCCTCATCCGTGGCCTCATGGCAGATTACGCTCTACTAGACACGTGGCGCGTACTGCATCCCGCGGTTAGGGAAGGCACCTGCTTCACCCCGCACAGGGGTGCCTGGTCCCGCTTGGACTACTGGCTCTTAACCCCGCAGGTACATGTATGGGTCTCTGCAGTCACTCACAGGGCGCGTACCCTCTCCGATCACTCTCCTGTCGAACTAACTCTGAATGTCCCCAAGCCATACATCACGCCCTTCACGTGGCGGCTACCACCACATGCCCTGACGGATCAGGTGTTTCGGGAAGAGATTCATCAGCAAATACTTGACTACTTTGAGCTGAATGAGGGATCTGTGGCTTCGCTAGGCACGCTGTGGGATGCCTTTAAAGTGGTGGTAAGAGGCCACTGCATTGCGGGGCAGGCCAGGGTCCTAAAGACTATCAGGTGTTCGCTAGGCAAATTAGAGGATCGCCTGCATACCTTAGAGGTGAAATACTGTTCGGACCCCTCGGCGGCCACTTTGGCCGAAACTCGCACAACGCTAACTGCATATCAGGAGGAGGCTGACAGGGAACTTAAGTTCCTGACTAAGCATGCTGTGGCCCGTAGATATGGAGAAGGGGACCGCCCGGGTAGAACACTCGCCCTGCTCCTGCGAGCACAAAGACCATCTCCCTTCATATCCTCAGTGATGACACAGGGAGGGGATAACGTCTGCACTCCCCCTGAAATCCTAGATACGTTTCGGACCTTCTACAGAGACCTCTACAGGTCGCGGGAGGCCCACACGCCGGTGGAGCTTGCTGAATATTTGGATACTGTACAGCTTATCTGGTTCAATGCGCACCAAAAGGGCTACTTCGATCGGCCTTTTGAGGCGGATGATGTGCGGGAGGCCATAGGCTCCTTGGCGGCCGGAAAGGCGCCGGGTCCGGATGGACTGCCGGCGCAGTTCTACAAGGAGTACGCAGATCTCCTGGTCCCCCGGCTGTTGGCAATGTATGCTGAGGCGGTCGAGTCGGGTATACTCCCAGGGTCGCTTAGAGAGGCTGTCATCATCACCCTCCTGAAACCAGACAAGGATAGCCAACAATGCGACTCCTACCGGCCACTGTCATTAATTAACACTGACGCGAAGATTTTTGCGAAAATGCTGGCCACTCGGCTACAGCCGGTGTTGCCCCTCATGATCCGTCCGGATCAGTCGGGATTTGTGCCGGGCAGATCGACCTCTCACAACCTCCGTACCCTCTTTGGAGTACTACACTATTTGGCCCCACATGTTAAGGCTGCGGCGGTGCTACTGGACGCCACCAAAGCGTTCGACTCCCTGGAGTGGGGGTTCCTGTTTCCGCTGCTGCAGCGCATGGGTGTGAGTGAAGCCTTCATTGGCTACATTAGACTGCTTTATACCGGCATCACTGCTAGGGTGAGAGTTAATGGACTCGTCTTGGCGCCCTTTGCAATTCAGAGGGGTACCAGACAGGGATGTCCCCTGTCGCCCCTGCTCTTTGCTATCGCCACGGAGCCTTTGGCTGCTCGCATCAGGCAGCATCACGCGGCTAGAGGCATTGGGTTCTCGTCGAGGGCATTGACGATATCACTGTATGCGGATGATATCACGTTATATGTCACTGATCCTCAGACGAACCTCTCCCCTCTGACGGGAGAACTGATGCACTATGGTCAATTATCGGGGGTGAAGATAAATTGGGAAAAGTCGGTAATTATGCCCCTGACGTCCGGGACACCCCGCTTTACTCCGGATTGTCCGCGCTTATCCGTGCTTATCCAAATCCCCAAGTATCGCACCGGGCCCACTGGCCCGGTGCGATACTTGGGGATTTGGATAAGCACGGATAAACAGCAAATATGGACGGAGAATTATGGACGGGTGATGAGTTGGGTGGAGGATAGGGTCGACCGCTGGAAGCACTTGCCCCTTTCGCTGGCTGGCAGAATTGCAGTGGCCAAAATGGTGATCCTGCCCAAGCTCCTCTACCTGTTTGGGAATATCCCACTACCCCTGACTGCACATTTTTTGCGGCGGCTACGCTCGAAGATGGTGGAGCTGGCCTGGGGGGGTAAACAACCGAGGGTGGCATGGGAGACCCTGACTCTCCCACAGCGACAGGGAGGCCTGGCTGCACCGGACTTCTCCTTATATGCTTACTGTGCACAGGCACAATTCCTGCATTACTGGGCACATCCCACACCGTTTCAGCCGCATGTGGCGGTGGAGACGGACAGAGTAGCCCCGCTGCCGCTAAATGTGGCACTCTACGTGCCACACACCCGGAGATGCACGGACATAGACCCGGTACACGCACTCAGGTGGGCATGGGATGGGCTGCGGCGGAGGGCCGGACTTGACCTTCTTTATTCACACTCTGTGCCCCTGCGCGGGAATCCGATGTGGCCGCCGCTGCGCAGCATGCAGACCGGGGAGCGAGCTGAAGAGCTGGGCCTCCGCACTGGGGGCGATTTGTTTCCGGGAGACACCTTCCTAACTCCGGAGCAGATGTGTAATGCAGAGGCTCCGACGGTGCTGGACACGCTTCTTTACTATCAGCTCCGTCACTCGTGCCGGAGGTTGTCTCCCGTGTTCCCGGCGCCGCCGCCGGCCCTGCTTGCCTTGGAAAATGTATTAGCTGTGGAGTCCGGGCGCAAACTTATATCCCGCTTGTATGTGCAAATGCAGACTTGCCACCCCGTGGTTCTTCCGGCGGCGCGGGGCATGTGGGAGGCGGAGCTGGGTACGGATATTTCGGATCAACATTGGGACTTGTGCTGTAAGAATCTTGAGATGTTGTCCCCCAACTACAGGCTGCGCCTGCTCCACTTCAAATATATACACATGACGTACCGTACCCCTAGCCGATTGCACCGAATGGGTTTAAGAGACACAGATGAATGTTGGCGCTGCTACACTCATGGCGCCACCTTTCTGCATATGGCATGGAACTGTCCTACATTGTCGTCATTCTGGGCAAGGGTAGTGGAGATTACATGCGAAATCACTGGCCTACAGATCCCGTGCACCCCACAGGCTGCGCTGCTCGGTATTTTGCACATGGTTAAGCCCAAACACCGTAAGCTACCAGCGATGCTATTGTTACTAGCTAGAAGACAAGTTGCGATGCACTGGGGAGTTGCTACGTCACCTAGCATTCGAGCGTGGGTCACGAGCGCAGTCTACTGCCAGACACAACTTGCCCTGTACTGGGAGCTTATGCCGCTGCGTTCACGACCTAAGGACATTTGGGGGCCTTTCACACAATGGTTGGAGCAAGCTACACTGCAGGCGCTGTAACTCAATACTATTCCCTAAGGCGGACGAACGATGGTGGTGACTGTATCTCTCAGGGGGACTTTTTGGGTGATGAACCGGTTTGAGGTGACGCATGCGGGTGGGATGGGACGCTCGGCTGCTGAAAGCCACGCACCTGGCACTGAGTTCGTGTGATGGTACCCAAACTGTGATGATCTGCTGGGTATGGAGGCGTATCGTCATCGCTTGTCATATGTACACAACAGTGAGTGATGTTGTTTTAAGTTTGTTTTTGAAAACTGCAAATAAAAAGAATTTTTAAAAAAAGTATACACCTTTACGTGCCAGCTCTTCCTTTACCAGCCCAAATTCAAGTCTAATCTGCGCACGTGAAATGTACCTTGGCAAGCCAAAGATCATGCGCATGGCTCTTGTTACTGTTCCTTCTACCGTTTTGGCGTCCCTTCCTCTCATCGCTTCGCTTCCATAGGTGATAGATGGAATCAGTTTTGCCTGTATCACCTTTATCAAAGGAACGAGATTTGGTCCTGTGATCTTATTTTTTAAATTTCTTAGGGATACCGCTGTCATTAGTCCTCTCTTTTTTATCTCCTCGCATTGTGGCTTGAAGCTGCCGCTGGGGTCTAGGATGACCCCCAGGTATCTATATTTTCTTGTAACGTCCAGCTTCCTTGAGTCCAGGAACCAACTAGTTGATCATTTCTTTTTGCTGTTAGTTATGCACATGACTTTAGTTTTTTCTTGATTGATACCGAGTTTGTTTGTTTTGGAGTATTGCGAGGTGATGTCTAACAGTCGCTGTAAGCCTATCGGGGTCCGGCTAATCAGCACCAAGTCATCTGCGTAGAATAAATTAGACAGCTGAGTGCCGTTTAACTTGGGTGCATGAGAGTTGCTTTCATTCAGCAGGATTGCCAGTTCAGCCATAAAGAGATTGAATAGTGTTGGTGCGAGCACACATCCTTGTTTTACCCCTGTGCTTGTGGGGATCTTCTTGGATCAGGTTTCAATCTGTTGACATGGAGAACCTTGGGGGGCTACTGGGAGTTCCAAGATTCACCAGATAGGTGACTTCCCCCTGTTGCTCAACAATGGTATGGGTGCCATTCCACTTGTCTTGGAGGGCTGCTGGGGCCACAGGCTCCAACACCCACAGTTTCTGTCCTGGCTGGTACACAGTAAGCACAGCCTTTTGGTCATGCCAAGTTTTTTAGTTGCCTTCTTCATGTATTCGGCCATCCTGGAGCGGAGATCAAGTACATAGTCCATCACATCCTGTTTGGGAGGTTTGAGAGGTAACTCCCAGCCCTCCTTCACCAAACATAATGGGCCTCTTACAGGATGCCCAAACAGAAGTTCAAATGGGCTGTAATCAACCCCCTTCTGTGGAACCTCTCTGTAAGCAAATAAAAGGCAGGAAAGAAGAAGGCCCCATTTTTGCCTAAGCTTTTCTGGGAGGCCTTTAATCATTCCCATTAGGGTTTTGTTGAAGCGTTCAACCAACCCATTGCATTGTGGGTGATAGGGAGTAGTGAATTTATAAGTTACACCACATCCTTCCACATTGCTTTTAGATATCCTGACATGAAGTTGGTACCTGTGTCAGATATGACCTCCATTGGGAAACCCACTCTGGAGAAAACTCCAATGAGGGCTTTTGCCACAACAGGGGCTGTGGTGGTCCTCAGGGGACTTGCCTCTGGGTACCTGGTGGCATGATCCACTACCACCAGGAGAAATATGTGCCCAGATGCAGTTGGAGGGTCAGGGGGACCAACAATGTCAATCCCTACCCTTTCAAAGGGTACCCCCACCACAGGTAGTGGTATCGGGGGACCTTTGTTGTGCCACCTGACTTGCCACTGGCTTGGCAAGTGACACAGGAGCGACAAAACTCCTTGGTGTCCTCTGACATATGTGGCCAATGAAAATGTGGAACAAGCCTATCCCAGGACTTGTTTTGGCCCAAGTGACCTGCTGAACAAGTTACTTACCTTCGGTAACGATGTATCTGTAAGAAACATTAGTTAGATTCCTCACCTTAGAATAACCCCAGGCGTCAGGCTGGATCCGGAAAGATTTTTCGTCAGCAATACCCCTTGTGCGTCGCTAGGCGTCGTCTGCGGCTCCGCCTCTGTCGTCGGCATTGTGCGCCGGAATGACGTCGTCGGAGTACTTAGACGCCGCCCTCGCGCGCTGACGTCAGTTCTTGTACATAGCTTTCCGCGCCAGGAACGCAGAGCCATGCAAGAGACCGACACTGGTGCCAAAAAAGTCTAGGGCCCTGAAAAGGATAACCTTAACCCTAGATGTCGGTTCGCAGAACGGGGAGGATGGGTGGGTCGGTGAGGAATCTAACTAACTAATTTATCTTACTGTCATCCTTACTGAAGGTAAGTAACTTGTTCATCTGAAAAAAACACGTTAGTTAGATTCCTCACCTTAGAATAGATACCCCAGCAATACCAACCCCGGTGGTGGGTCTGCGAACCAAGATCACACCAGAAAGTCCTGGAGAACAGAACGGCCAAAGAAGCCGTCTCTCCGGACTTGGCTGTCCAGGCAATAATGCTTGGCAAACGTGTGCAGCGAGGCCAACGTTGCTGCCTGACAAATGTCCTGCAAGGGGACTCCCCGACCCAGGGCAGTCGTCGCCGCCGTGGCCCGAGTGAAATGGGCCCTCAGCCCAACAGGAGGTTCCTTTTTAGCTAAGGAGTAACAAGCTTTGATGCACAAAACGACCCACCGAGAGATGGTCTGCTTGTGCACCGCCCGCCCCTTCTTAGCGCCCACGTAGCCAACGAAGAGTTGGTCATCCACCCGGAACTGTTTTGTGCGGTCCAGATAGAAGGAGAGAGCATGTTTTGGGTCCAGACGGTGGAGCCGCTCTTCCTCTTTCGAGGGATGTGGAGGCGGAAAGAAGGTGGGCAGCGTAACAGACTGCCCGATGTGAAAGGCAGTCACAACCTGAGGAAGGAAGGAAGGGCGAGTGCGGAGCACAACCTTGTCCGGATGAATAGATAGGAAAGGAGGCTTAGAAGAGAGAGCCTGGAGCTCACTCACCCTTCTAGCAGAGGTGATGGCTACCAGGAAAGCAGTCTTAAGCGTCAAGAGACGAAGAGGACAATTATGAAGTGGCTCAAAGGGAGCGCACATCAGATATGTCAAAACAAGATTCAATTCCCACTGAGGCATTACGAAAGGGACAAGAGGAAACATGTGAGTAATGCCCTTAAAGAATCGAGAAACAACAGGGGATTTCAAGAGAGAAGGCTGATCAGGAAGCCGAAGGAAGGCAGAGATAGCAGAAAGATAACCTTTAAGAGTGCCCAGAGCAGAGCCCTGCTGGGCCAAAGAAAGAAGGAAGAGGAGAACCTCAGAAAGAGGGGCGGAAAGGGGATCCACAGCCTTTGCTGTGCACCATGCCACAAATTTGTTCCACCTACAGGCGTATACCGTTTTAGTGGAGGGACGCCTGGCTGCCAGAATCACATCGCAGACTTCAGGAGGCAAGTCAAATGGCATCAACTGTCGCCGCTCAATCTCCACGCATGAAGGTGGAGGCTGGACAGGTTCGGGTGGAGGACCGTCCCCTGCTGCTGCGACAGAAGGTCCTCCTGAAGAGGCAGTCGTATCTGGGGATCGATTGACAGACTGAGTAGCTCGGGATACCAGTACCTTCGTGCCCGATCCGGAGCCACCAAGATGACTTGGGCCCGGTCGCGCCTGATCTTCTTCAGCACTCTGGGCAGAAGTGGTATAGGCGGAAAGGCGTACAACAGACCGCAACTCCACTCGCGACGAAAAGCGTCCCCGAGCGAGTACCGCCTTGGAAACTCCAACGCGCAGAACTGCTGACATTGCGCGTTCTCTTCGGTGGCAAATAGATCTAACCAAGGCTCTCCCCACTGCCGAAAGAGGCCTTGCGCCACGTCCGAGTTTAGACGCCATTCGTGATCCATCATGCACCGGCGGCTGAGTTTGTCTGCTCTGGCGTTCAGAGAGCCCGCCAGATGTTGAACCACCAGGGTGATGCCCTGATGTTCCAGCCATGTCCAGAGGCGCAGAGCCTCCTGACAAAGGGTCCACGACCCCCCCGCCCTGTTTGTTGCAATACCACATGGCTGTGGTGTTGTCCGTGAACACCTGCACCACACTTCCCCAGACAACGGGAAGGAATGCCTTCAGTGCAAGTCGGATCGCTCGCAGCTCCAAAAGGTTGATATGGAGCTGAGACTTCGCCGGAGACCAGAGTCCTCTGATCTCCGCCTCCCCCATGTGGCCTCCCCATCCCAGGAGGGACGCATCCGTCACCACTACATGCTCCGGGTGGGGTAGGGAGAGGGATCTGCTGCTGACCCAATCGCGGTTCGTGAGCCACCACTGCAACTGTTTTGCAGTGCCCTCTGAGATCAAGACATGGTCGGACAGGTTGCCCCGATGCTGGGCCCACTGAAACTTCAGGTCCCACTGCAGAGCCCGCATTCGCCACCTGGCGTGATGCACTAACAGGATGCAGGAGGCCATCAGACCCAGAAGCCGCAGCACCAACCTGACCGAAACCCGGGATAGAGGCTGAAAAATGGGAATCAGAGCCTGAATATCCCGGACCCGCTGCTCCGGAGGATAAGCCCGGAACTGCGCCGAGTCCAGAACCACCCCGATGAAAAGGAGCTTCTGGGAGGGACTCAGATGTGACTTTGGCACGTTGATTGAGAACCCCAGCAAATGCAGGAGGTCGGCCGTAGTCTGGAGGTGGGAGATGACCTGCTGGGGCGAGCCCGCCTTCAACAGCCAGTCGTCGAGATAGGGGAAGACTGGAACCCCTGATCTCCGCAGATGAGCTGCGACCACCGCCATCACTTTCGTGAACACCCGAGGGGCACTGGTGAGGCCGAAGGGGAGCACCGTGAACTGAAAATGCTCCTGACCCACCGTGAACCGCAGGTAACGCCGGTGGGCCGGCAGGACGGGAATGTGAAAATAAGCGTCCTGCAAGTCCAACGCTACCAACCAGTCTCCTGGATCCAGGGCAGCCAGAACCTGAGCTAGGGTAAGCATCTTGAACCTCTCCTTCCGGAGGAAGTCGTTGATGCTCCTGAGGTCCAAGATAGGGCGTATGCCCCCTTTGCCCTTCTTGGGAACCAGAAAGTAGTGGGAATAGCAGCCACGTCCTACTTCTGGACCAGGGACGCGCTCGACGGCCCCTTTGGCCAAGAGGGCCGCAACTTCCTCCCGTAGAAGATTCAAGTGATCCCCCGACATGCGGTGGCACTGCGGTGGCATGGCTGGAGGGGTCGTCTCGAAGGGGAGGGAGTAGCCCCTTCGGACGATTTGCAGCACCCACATGTCCGACGTGATGGAACGCCAGTGGAGCAGGTGATGGCAAACTCTGCCTCCCACTGGCGTGGAATGGGCCTGAAAGCACGGACTAGGAGGGTTTTGAGGCGGATGCTGCCGGGGTTGATGTGAACTGACCGGCACGTTGACTCCCGGTACCGCCTCGGCGGAATCCACGTCCGCGTGGAGGTTGGACCTGCAGCCGGTTGCAAGGCGGATGTGAGGGGGCGCCCCTTCCTAGGCCACAAAAGGGACGAAAGGCGGAAGTTTGCGGTCGCGGTCGCGGCCCCGAGAGGCCCAAGGACTTGGCCGTAGCCCGGGAGTCCTTGAAGCACACCTGCGCACTATCCGCCTTTTCGACAAAAAGGCGAGTGCCATCAAAGGGCATATCCATGAGGGTGCTCTGGACATCCCCTGAGAAAGACGTGGACTGCAGCCAGGCGTGGCGGCGGAGCGCCACCGTGGTTGACATCGCCCTACCCAGCGAGTCCGTAGTGTCTAGTCCACATCGAATAGCATGTCGTGCTGTATCCCGCCCGTCGGCAAGAGCCTGGGCGAGCCGCATCCGGGCCTCCTCCGGACACTGGGGCAGCACGTCCTCCACCGTATCCCACAGAGAGTGAGAATAACGGTCCAAGAGGCAAGTGGTGTTCAAGGACCGCAGTCCCAAACTAAGGGAAGAGAACAGCTTCTTACCGAACTGCTCTAGCCTCTTGGATTCCCGATCCGGGGGAGCGGACGGGAAGGAGGATTGGGAAGTAGAGGCCTGGATAACCAGACTCTCGGGCGTGGTGTGTTGGGACAGAAAATTGGGGTCGCCCGGAGCAGGGCGGTGGCGCCGGGCCACGTTCCGATCCACAGGAGGTACTGTGGAGGGCTTGGACCAGGTGCCCTTCAGAACGTCCACTAGTGACTCATTGAACTGCAGCAGAGGCTCTGAGGAGCTTGCTGACGGTTGAATCACTTCAGTGAGGAGGTTAGTCCTCACGGCCACAGCAGGCAGCTCCATCCCAAGGGCTTCGGCCGCCTTGCGCAGCACCACTGAAAATGCAGCACCTTCCTCCGAAGCCACAGTCGGAGGAGAGATGAAACCAGTGTCCGGGGAGGTGTCCAGACCACTGGCATCCCCAGCTCATCTGCCCAGTCCTGAGATAAGTTGGCCTGCATGGCCAGAGGGTCCTCAGACCCCTCCCAGTCGCCCCCGTCATCCGATTCCTGATAAACAGGGGGAATAATCGGAGCCGGACAGTAGATGAAATTGTCATCCATTGGCGTCGGCTGCGGCGCCGGACGGCATTGGTAACCTGGTACATTTCACCCAGGATGATCTGTCCAGGGTCCACAAGATCCTCTGCCACCATGGTGACACTAGCACCTGTGTCCCTAAATGCCAAAGCCTGTTTGGCATTTATTACAGGCTGCTGTTTGTATTTGCCCAGATTACTGGGGCTCACTAGGAAGGACATATCAATGTCTCCATCACAAATCAGCAATGCCTGAGTGGGTACTCTGACTAGGCCAGAGTCTACTTCAGAACCCAGGGTCATCCCTACTACACCCTTATTCTGAGTACCACCTCCACCAGTAGCTGAACTAGGGTGAACAGTTGCCTTAGGGGCAGGAGTGGTGGTGGTTTGGTCTTTGCACCAGGGCTTCTTTTGGCCTTTTCCCTTGTTAGACTGTGAATCCCCACCAGATGCAGATTTTTGGGGCCCTTGTGAAGACTTCTGGTCTTTTGACTTATCCCCACCTTTCTCAGAGCCCTTAGAATCCTGCTTCTTGGTGTCACCCCCTTGGTTCTGGGTTTTCTGCCTCAATCTGGTTCTGACCCATTTGTCTGCCTTCTTTCCCGATTCTTGGGGAGAGGTCAGATCAGAGCCCACCAGGTACTGATGCAACAACTGGTTCTGGCAATTATTAAGGATCTGTTCTCTCATCATTAGATTATACAATCCCTTGAAATCAGTAACCCTACTGCCAACCAGCCAACCCTCCAGAGCCTTGGTTGCACAATCTACAAAGTCAGTCCAGTTCTGAGTCTGTGCTTTCTGGGTGTCTCTGAACTTCAACCTGTACTGCTCAGTGGTTAAGCCAAACCCATCTATTAATGCACTCTTCAGGACTTCATAGTCATCAGCATCCTCTTCTCTAACAGTGCGGAGCTTGTCTCTACCTTTATCTGAAAAAGAGAGCCACAAGATTGCTGCCCACTGCTTTTGGGGGACCAGTTGTACTCTACAGGCCCTTTCCATAGCAGTTATCCATTTATGGATATCATCCCCACTCTGGTAGGAAGGAACAACCTTGCTCAGGTTCCTATGGTCTGGAATATATTCTCTGCCTCTAGGGACACTGTTGCTGCCACCAGGGGTTTCTAACCCCTCTCTTCTAGAAGCTCTCTGGAGCTCAAAGGCTTCTCTATCTAATGTCAACTGCTTGGTTTTGAAGGCATTATCTTGCTTCCTCATACTGCAGCCTTCAGGCTAAGTCTTTAGAGGAATGTAAAGCAGCTTGTTTTACCTTATAATCTCTTGAATTACTAAATGAAAGGACACCACACAGGTATATATATAAAATATATATGTATTTATTACTAACAACTCTCTGCTAATCTCTTTATGAGATTAGAAGTCAGGAACATATGCACAAATCAACATTTCACAACAAGTTAAGCACAAATATGGCTGGGGCCCTAGGGGCGTACCAGACCATATACTAAAAAAGAGACTTAAGGATAACGACTTGAGAAGGGACAAGGCCTAGGGCCTTCAGAAACGCTGGGGCCTCACTAATCCACCCAAGGCAGGTCAGTAAAGGACCCACGGGAGACACATGCCGTGTGAGAACACAGCAGCGGATCCCAATTAACTTCAAAGGAGCAAGTCGCGATTGGAAATTTAGAGTTTAAGGATACTTCGGGAGAGTCTACAAGCAAGTCACTTACAGGGTAAGTAGTTCTAGAACCAACACCCACAGGAGCACCGTAGAGCTGAAGTTACCTCACCCAGGGAAGCCGGGTGCATAGGTGTCTTTTGGTATCGGGTCGCGGCGTCGTTTTCAATGGGAGCCAAAAAGACTTGCTGCTTGTGAAGACAGGAGAAGTGTCCGGTGGAATCCAAGGCTGGATTCAGAAGAAGGAAGACCTGAAAGCAGAAGGGACAGTGTTCAAAGTCACTTGGCAGTGACCCGGGGCAAGGAAGATGGATGCCCACAGTCGTCGGGTGATTTCAGGTGATCACAGTGTCTTGACTCTTCAGCCACGAGGTGCAGGAGGCGTCGACGATAACCAGGAGCTGGATTCAGCATGTCCCACGAAGTCTGCAGCTTACTGCGGTGTCAGTGACCAGATTGGAGCAAACAAGCCTTGGTAACAGCAAGTCTCGTGGAAAGGATAAAAAGTCAGCCGTGCAGACCAGCAAGGTCTGAGGGACTCACCCAGCGAGGGCAAGTCAGGGCAGGCCTGGAGCAACCAGTGGGAGCCCTTTGGAATTGTAGAAAAGTCTTCTGGGGACCCACAAGCAAACCGGCAAGGGATCGCGAAGACACCTCAGGAGGATTCACTCACCAGGAGCCCACGGTCACTCGGGAAGAGGTATGCTGGAGGCTTGGACCACATGTGGTCCAATGCACAAGTTCGTAGAACGTCGTGAAGGGGTTGCACTCGAAAATAGTGCCCAGTACCCAGGTATTGCGGTTCCTCGTCACTCGTGGGGTCCACTTGCCTCAGCGTCGCTGGGGACTCACGATGGCCTTGGAGAAGTCCGGAAATCCACTGCAGGGACTTCGAACTCCGGCGGGAGCGGGAAAGTTTGCGACCGTTGATTGTAAGATTGGGTGCCTGCCAAGCAGGGGAGTCACTCCTTGACTCCAAGGGAGATTCTTCCGTCTTCCAGAGGTAGTGGAACGTCGAGGGTCCAGGATTCTTCTTCAGAGCGTCATCCAGGGATATCTAGTTTGCAATGGCAAGGGTCCCCTAACTTATACTACAAGGAAGGGAGGGACTAGCTCTATGACCCCACCTATGGGAGGGTCAGGGGAGTGGGTGGCTACACCCACTTCCCTTTGTCCAGTTTCGCGCCAGAGCAGGGGCAGGTAGCCCCTGAGCCGGTTTGAACTGGTGTATGCACAGAGGAGCCTACTGCTCCCCCAGTGCAGGACTTCAAAGCACTCTAGGAGTGCACCCACCCAGCCCCAATACACTAAACCCTGTCTGGGAGGTGGTTACACCTCCCTGTGACAGGATGCCTATTGTTGGGCCTCCTCCACTGTGAGTTTTGGTCAGCAGCAGGAGGGCAGACCAGTGTCTGTGACTGGTGGCATCCATTTTGTGATGCCAGGGCTCTTCAGGATTCTACCGTGTTTCCACAGTGGGTACATGTCTATCCCTCTAGAAGGATGGGATCATACTCCCACACCAGTTACTGGTGTGGGGGTATGATTCCAAAGCGTTTGACACCAAACACGACAGGTTTTGATGCAGCCATACCAGAGTTAGCATTTACCGCGAGGTTATAATGCACTTAAGAGTATATGGTTTGACCGCATTCACAAACAGCCCCAGAGAATGGACTCTGAGAGCTGCAGAGGGGCCCTGCTCAGGCAGAGGCACCCCCTCACATGGAAACCAAGCACCCTGCCCTCAGGATTGATAGGGACTGCCTTAGGGGTGACCGATAGGTTTATATGTGTGTGCAGGTAGAGATATAGTGAACCTATATCTCAGTGAGGAGTGCTAACACTACCTCACCCAGGCTGCAGTAGCAGGCCTGTGGTGTCAGATTTAGTCTGCTTCCCAGGGGTCACATAATACATGCTTCAGCCCCTGGTAGGCCTGTGAAGTACCTATGCCCTTGGTACCTAAGGTACCATTTACTAGGGGCTCATAAGGTACCACAGTATCCAATCACTAGTGCATCTAATATGCACTCCATGTTGTTTAGAGAGAACAGAGAGGCTGGGGCCCTGATTAGCAGGGTCCCAGCTAGACTATAGCCAGAAACCAGTGTTAACATCAGAAAAAAGTGGGGGTAACATAAGAGGCAGATCCTACTCTCCTACACTAATGCTGGCCAGGTCGTTGATTAGTTACCTGAAATAAAAGGCAGGGGGCCATCTATCAGATATAGTACCAAGCCCCGGGCTCCCAGAGTGCAGTTTCCACATTGGCAGAACAAATTATATTATGGTATACTATACCCAGCTGTGTGAAGTGCGGTCCAGTGAGGCCAACCCAAATAAAGAACTGTATCACAGAATGTGCCCCAACCTATCGGTGGTGAATACCACGGTGCTCGTACTCGTAGAATATGTCTAAGGGGGTCCAGGCGAGAGAAGGCTCTCGTAACTCTCGATTGTGAAGACAGGATCCGACTCGTGGGTATGGCGTCCCCGTCATCAACGTCAAGAGCATAATGGGGAATGTAGTCCCTTGCGTATTTACACATAAAATGTATCCCATTCAAATCCCAGGATAGAGGAGCTACAACGCATGGTGTCCCTCGACCCAGCGGCAGGGCCTGATGGCTCTAGAGAGTGCCATTTCTCATAGTGCCAATATCAGCAACACTCACCATCCACCCATACAGCAATCTCTTAGAGAAATAACCAAACAAGACACCTTTTTTGTGGAGAAAAGATGGCTGCAGGTTTATTAGCATTACAATGATGCCAAGATTGGTGGGTTAGCTTACGGGCGATCCCAAGGCAGGCAGCCCCTCACCGCCTGCCACCTGATGAGCCAAATTACACCGGGGCACTGCCCAACGGTGTTTGCCATATTTTGGGGGAGGGAAGACACCTCCCACCGGTGGGCCAACAGCCCACCCCTTTTGCTCATGCCCCATAGGGGAGCGGAGCCTGCCAGGCAACCCCCGGTTGCTCAGGTCCACAACCGCCCGTAGGACTAACGGGGCACCGTCGCTCCTCCAGGGTCCAACCGGAGGACCTCCCTGTGGATATTTGGCCTTTGCACCCTTGTTGTGCTCCTGCACAGGGTACCCATATGTACCTTACAGCCTCTGGATCGCCCTGTAACTCCGCCACAGCTCTGGGTGTGGCCACCGTCACCCCAGAGCCCCCCACCAATATAGCCTTCCTTACTTACACCCTGCTGCCCCTAAGGCCTCCTCCAACTCAAGTAGAACAGGTCCATGCCAACTCGACCATCACTTTAGGAGGAGGAATACCCCTCCCCCAGTTTGCCTGGGTATCCTAGCCAGATACTGTCTGTGGACGTGAGGCCGTACTCTCCTGCGCAAGGCTTTCTGGCCTCCCCTGACCGGGCTCCTTGCCCCATTAAGTGAGGGGTTATGCCTGACCCCTATAACTCACATGCCCCCCAATTAGTTGCTTATCCTACGCATGGAGTACTACTGTTAGGAGGGGAGACCGCCCCCCGGTCTGTGCTGCAGCTATCTTCAGCCAGCTGATCTAGCACAACCATAGGCCCCCAACCGAATTAACTCAGTGGTGGAAACAACCCATGCCTCTGTTTTCTGCATTCCGGCCCTCGTGCCACCCTCAAGACGCATGATAGGCCCTATACCCAAACCATTGATCCTGGCGAAATAAAGAAATGCTGGGGTGCCTCACCCCTATATTTAGCACTGCACACCTTTCTATACACTCCGCTTTAGCCCTTAAGCATCTTTACCTGCATTCTGCTGGTTCGAGGACCTCTCCCAGGTCCAAAAAAACCCGTCTATGCCCCTCTGGACAAGGGGAGGCATCTTTACCTACATCCCGCTGATACCCAGGCCTCTCACCGGTCCAGCAAACAAGTCCAATGCCACTATTAGCAGGTGAAACCCCAACTTCTTCACAGCACCCTGTGGACTAGGCAAGCAAAAGCCTAACTCCCATGCCACCAATTGTTGCCTAACTTACACATGGAGGACTTCATCTCTTGCAACAGGTCCCTCTCCTCCACGAGAGGCAAGTGTGTACACGGGGCCAGTGCTCTTGGCTATTGGAGCCCTGTAGTAGATCATACGCAGAACTTGCTTTCCCCTTCTTTTCCTATTGCCTGCAAGTCTATCACCGTCTGCAAGTGACCTACAGATGATGAGTCACCATGCTACTGTCCCCACCCCGGCGTGAGTGGCCCTGTGCCGAACATCTGCTAATGTAAACCAGGACTGACAAGTGAATGGTGAGAACGGGAGGACAGTTGGAAACGAAGCCCCCCCAGTCTGACTGCGTACTTTGAACTTCTGTTAATGTGATCCAGGAAGCAGACAAGTGGATGGTGAGAACGTGAGTACAGTTTGAAATTAATCCCCCCCAGTCTGACTGCGGACTTTTACGTATGTTGTGTAGCCGTCCCGGTGCCCCCACCCTGGTGTGGATTACCCAGCCCCCAGATCAGGGTGTTGCTGGGATGCAGGAGAGGAGATGTGGGAGCTCTAATACACTTTATCATTGAGATTCCTCCAACCAGTGTACCCCCCACCCTGAGGACCTTGCCCCCCTTTAAGGGCAACCGCTCCTACCCATCTGGCTGGGCCAGCTATGGGGCAAGCAGTCTCATAACCATAAGTGAAGCGTCCTGTGATACTCACTGCTTATGCTGAGGGGCATCCCCGTTAACTGGCCACTTCCTAACCTGCCAATTGCACGCTAGCCACACCTTCTGCATGCGCATAAAAGAGCTGGTATTCTGGGCTGATGTCCCCTCCTAGCGCAAGACATGCACTTACAAAACTTCTGCCCATGTGAAATCACTGCACTGAGCCCTATATGCGATGACACTTACACACCCACCAGGCTTCCTAGTTTGCTTCATTATCCCCGGCATTGCTAACCCTCCCCCAAAGAAAAACTGGGTTGTCTCCCTCCTAGTTGGAAGGACATGCCAACTTTACTTGAACCATCATAGCCTTTTGGTGCTTTAAACCTTGTTTCCCCAACTCTGAGGCAGCGGCCCCTAGTGGATGGCAACTTACCCCACCTGCGTAGTTCACTGGCTAACCGGGCAGGGGATGCTTAACTGGAGCTCCTGTCACCTGGCCACGGGGCGAATGAGCCACTACTTTGCTGAGTTGGCACGGCCTTTACACACCTAATCAAAACCTACCATGGGCGTGTTTGCGCATTTTCAGCTCGGGGGACCTCGTGTCCATGATTAACAGGTTAACATTGTTACCCAACTCGAAGGGACTAATTTTATCGTCCTCAGGAGGCAAAAAGTCTGAGGGTGCGGCACCCTACCTGATGGGATGGCCTTAGCAAAAGGTTGACCTTACGTACTTACACTATGCCCTATGCTTAATGGTCATGTGGGCAAAACCTGTCTACTAGAGTGCGGGGCTTGCTAAATACACTCATGCTAGCGTAAAATCCGGAAGCCCTACTAATACCAAAAGAAAGCTTGCCACGGCAGCCTTTCGCCCCATTGCTAGCACCTCTGTCTTCCTCCTAGCGCTGTCCCCGCACTTGGCGCCGCCGCCACCCATACTCCAACTGGGTTGCCTGGGCATCTTCCCTTGCCCATGCCGATCTCATGCAAGATCAGTAAAACACAGAAAATAAGTGCTCTCCAAATGGACTAGGAAAAGCTCACCTGCATGCTTTTTTTTGTTTTTTCTTTGTAACCCAGGTTTTCCCAGTATCCATGCACCCAGTCGAACCACCCCCTACAAAGGCGACCCCAACCCTATGGAAGGGTAACACTCATCCGGTGGTGCAGCACCTAGGGGGGTAATGAAAGAGTGAGAAATGGGCGACAGGTGTATTGAAGGTAACTGGGAGAGCATGTATATTGCCGGTCTTGTACTATGCTCTGCCTTCCTAAAACTAACAATAGATTAATGATATGGATATATGGAGCTCTGCCCCTGGAACGGCCCACGTAATAAGAGACCCGCCACTGGCTGCCCTTCCTGTAGCCCAGGAACTAAATTTCCTGGTATTGTGAGGCTTATAAGTAAACTGCATGTTATGAACAGTGAGGCAATAACTGACCGAACTGCAGTCCACCCAAATCCGTTTATCAAGGTGTCACAATTAGAACCCCATGACAGCACGTAGGTTGATGTTTTGGAAGAATTCTGTGGCTTTGCCTCTGGGTTAGTAGTTGGTAGGAACTCTGAAATCTTCCAGCACAGCAGGCACAGATGAGGTATAACAGGGTTTGAGTAACAAACTCTCCTCGGTGAACTTAGTACGTTCTACACTCACCTAGATCCCCTTCCAGAGTGAAAACATACACCTACCCTGATAGTCTCTTCTCCTAGAGTTACTTAGAACTCGGTGTATGCAACTCTAACCACTAAAATCTGTATTAACTTTTGTGCTTCTCCCATCCCTATGTGAATTGAGCTATTCTGCTTTCCTCTTAGATGTAACGCATGGCTCTGGAGTATTTATGTTAAGAGACTGGTCCTATTGAAAAGCGCTCAGACACCTTCGGGTAAAGTTTGCGCCAAAATTCACAATAAATAAATCCAAATTAAATGTGCGCTGGCAGACATGTCCCTTCACCCCCGACGCACCTCAGCAACCCCACTGCGCAAAAGTAGGTTACACACCTTATACATACCCGGGTGCTGCAACTTTGTGCCTGGACATTCTCCCTCTTCTACACTGAAGTTGCACACAAATCACAGCAGTGGCCTGCAGCACCATAAAAGGGGGAGTAAATACGACCGGTCTAATCCACCTGCACCGCCCTGCTGATGAGTACAGGCCCCAGCTAGGCCCGCAGGACACAAGGGTTTGCTCTCCTGTAAAGGAATCTATAAGGAAGTTGGCACGGAAACTGCAAAGTACAAAGACACGGTTTATTAACCCTTAAGGGTGGTCCTACAATCCATACAATACCCTTCAGTATTGCATAGAGTAGCACAAAGAACTTGCATACACGGTCCCCTTTTATACACAACAGAGGGGCTCATAAATGGGAGGATACGACATGAGACGAAGAATGTTACCTTTTATGGACATTTGCAATACTAGATCGATATGTGGGCGGAGCTGACATACTCCTTAAGCCCGCGAAAACATGGTCAAGCAAGGACTAACCGATAACAGATGTGGTCAAGTCTGGGCATGCGCCAGACGGACAAAGGAACTATTTATAGACTGTTACTAGGCAGATTACAAGAGCAACTAACACAAAGATAAGACTCTTCTCGTGCTGAGCACGTGGAGACATGACAATACAAAATGGAGTCCAGACTTCAGTCAATCATAACAAAAGGGGCATGTGTAAAGCAGAAGAATTCATGTCTTTAGTAAATGCTTAATCACATCGAAGTTGCAATTTACAACAGACGACCCTTTCAGCATTTACTGAAGACATCCGGCTTGTTAGAATAATCATCATATATATCAATTATCATCATCTCTTCTACTTCCTTAGCTAAATGTTTCTGATAAGTGACATTGGCAATAGCTTTCTTATCGGGGATACAAAATGATACACATAAGGAACAGAGCAAGGGACCACATTGAACACAGATGCAACAAGAAAACAGAACTGCTATAATTATACAGAGACCAGTTAAAACCTTCCAACCCCAAGCAGTAATCAATGCCCAGAACCATCCAGAAAAGGACCAAGTGCCGTTTTCTGTATGGATTTCAGCTGCAATTTTATGCAGCCTGTTAATTGCATTATAGACTGAAGGTGTGTGGTCAGGAATAAACACACAGCAACTGCTTCCGATAATATTACAAGCTCCACCTCGATCAGCTAACATAACATCTAACACCATACGATTCTGCAATGCAACAATTCGGGTAATCTGTAATTCTTCCGTAAGATTCCCAAGAGCAGCAGCGGTTTGGTTTGTCACAGCCTCTACCACTCGTGTTAATCTTCGAACTTTCCTACTATTTAGGGCAGCTCCAACGAAGAAAAACAATCCTAAATTGAAGTCGATATACTGCTGCAAACTGGTGTCAGTCTGGTCCACGTCATCAATTGATAGAGTACGTTTATACCTATTTACAGTCACATTATTTAACAACTTTAAATCCTTATGATAGGATGCAGGTGCCAGAAATACAGGAGGTAACAAAAATGATACATAGCATACTCCGGACCAACCGGCTGGCAAACGGTAATAACCTTTATTTCCGCATACAAAGTACGTATTATGGGATGCTAAGAAAGTACTGTTATTCAATCCATCGATGTTTAATATGGTAATACAATCGCTAACACCGACAGGAATATAACCCACACTTTGGACACACAGGTCCGCTTGAGCTTGTGCCACTTGAATCACAAATTTGTCTTTTCCCGCAGTGTCTCTGGTGTTCGTGAAAACATATGGAATCGATTCATTGTCTGGTCGATACTCTTCCCATTCCCAAATTGTCCCATTCGCTTGCGGATATCCATCTTTATCCTGATGACATTCTTTATTAAGTCTGAAGAGTAATCGTCCCACTGTGGGTTTCCGAGTGGCAAAAAGCAAAGTGTACCATGCTCTACAAGAGCCATTATGAGAGAAAGGAAGAGGTATGAATGGCGTTCCTCCTTTCTTCTGATGAGCTGGCATCATACCACATATCCAACAGTTCGTAGCATTGGTGGCAACATGGGTATGATGTAACATCTGGATGAAAGTGTTATTCAAATAGGACTGACGATGCTTCAATTCTTGATACGGAAGGGTATAGAAATAGTGCTCCGCAGGCACTGGAGTGGTCAACACAAGCAACTCTCGGGCAGGAGTCACATCCTCCACAAACCATGTGGTTATCCCAACAATAGCTACTGTGAGCATAAAACCTGTTGCACAAAGGATCTTCTTTTTCTCCATGTCAAAATAGAGAATCAATATCTTCCTGAAACTAAAAGTTTGTCAGAACTCTTCCCCTTGGGCAGCGGTCGCTTTCTTCACCAACGGGCCAAGACGGGTGTCGCTACACTAATGCAGGGCTGATCCCCCCCCCTTGCCTCACTGGCTCTCCGTTTCACTAACCCAAGGGCCGTTCTGACAACATGTCCCGATACTGAAGGATTCACTTTCTTGGCCTCAGATGATATCGCCTTCCTCCAGGAGTCGCGTGGTCCGGAAAGAGCTCCTCAGCGTCGTTCGATTCCACAGCACGGCCTTTCTCTGTGCTCAGAATCTCTCGTTGATCGGTCAATACAGCGGGCTCCACCAATCCGGGCGGTACTTTGCGGCAGTCCAGGGAATGGATCCAATTCTTTCTGTTGGAAACTCGCACGGCCGTCCTCGTTGCCAGTAAGACTTGCTCAGGGCCAACCCATCTCGGCTGCAGGCTGTTCGTCCTGTCAAAGATTTTCAGCATGACATAGTCTCCAGGCCGGAGACTATGTCCTTCGCCGGTGGACCGATCAGGGAGAGCCTCCCGGACCTGTTGATGGATGGAAACCAAGTTATCCGTTAACTGTGCCAGATAATCATTCATCATTACACAAGGTACATCATACACAGTCTTAGGTTTTGGTGGACCCCAAATATTCATTGGACGTCCAAAGACAATCTCATACGGTGTAAGACCGATTCGAGAGTGCGGTACCGACCTAATTGACAACAATGCCAGCGGTAAAGCATCTGGCCAAGTCAAAGACGTTGAAGCTTGAATTTTAGCGATCTTGAGCTTCAGTATACCATTATACTTCTCGACTAGTCCTGCAGATTGAGGGTGGAATACTGCGTGGAACTTCTGGGTGATGCCTAGACCCTTCAGAACATACTTTATAACATCCGCTATAAAGTGGGGCCCGTTATCACTCCACAGAAGTCTACAAACGCCATATCGAGGGAAGAACTCCTTCAACAGCATCTTAGCGGTAGTCATTGCAGTATTGTCCTTCGTGGGGTATGCCTCAACCCATTTGCTAAAGGCACACACCACTACTAGAACATACTTCAAATTGTTACAACGCTCGAGCTGGATGTAATCCATCTGCAAAACCTCAAAGGGTGCAGTAGGTGTTACGAACCCTCCTGCTGGGGTCCGAGTCCCCTTTCCTGGGTTGTACCTCAGGCAGATCATACAGGTCTGCACCACCCTCTTTGCCGTGCTAGCAATCTCTGGATGCTCCCAAACTTGGGTAAGCAATTTTATAATTGCGGAAGCTCCAACATGTGCTAGCCCATGTGCCATCTGAACCATAGGTTGTACAAAAGCTGTGGGTAATTTCCATCGATCCATCTGCTTATTTCTCCAGCAACCCTCATCATCCAATTCTCCCTCACCGGACCATTGCTCCCGTTCTTTATCCGAAGCGGTCCTCTGTATTTCTCGCACTTCTTCCTTCGTATCATGCCATCTTTCTACTTGCGACTTCACTACATACATGGCAGTAGCACCGGGCTGCATCGCAGTCTCTCGCGCCACCCGGTCTGCTAACGCATTCCCTTCTCCAACTTTATCGACTACTTTCCTATGGGCGCTACATTTAACGATGGCAATTTTCTTCGGATATGTCAATGCAGTTAAAAGATTATGAACTAACTCCCCATGCATTATTTGTACTCCATGTGACGTTAAAAACCCTCTCTCCTTCCAGAGCAGGCCGAAATCGTGCGCTACTCCGAAGGCATACCGGCTATCTGTATAAACATTCACACACAATCCTGTACTGAGCTCACATGCTCGTGTTAATGCTATCAGTTCCGCTGCTTGAGCTGATTTCTGCGGTATGCGTGCTGTCTCCACTATTGTTTGCAATGTGGTAATCGCATACGCTGCTGAAGTCGTACCATCTGGTAGCTTCAGGCATGACCCATCCACCCACAGTTCTCCATCTACATCTGAAAAGGGCGTATCCTGGAGATCAATACGACCCTTTGTTTGTTCCTCGGTCACAAGGATACAATCATGTGCTTCTCGTGCCTCAGACCGAGTCTCGGGGTATGGCAACAATGTGGCAAGATTTAACGTCACGCACCTCTTCAACGTAATATGAGGAGCCAAAAGCGTCAGCTCATATCCCGTTAAATGGGCACTGGTCAAATGCTGCGTCTTTGTCTGATTAAGCAGGGCATCAACAGCATGGGGGACTAATACCAACAGCTTATGAGATAACACAATTCCCTCGCTCTGGCGTATTGACACAGCTGTCGCCGCGACCGAGCGAAAACAACCTGGCAATGCTCGGGCAACAGGATCAAGTACAGCCGAAAAATATGCACAAGGGCGCTGCTTGTCGCCGTGCATCTGCACTAAAACCGATAATGCACATCCATCTTTCTCATGCACATACAGCGAAAAAGGCTTGGTATAATCGGGAGTCCCTAACACTGGTGCTGAACAGAGGGCCTGTCGCAGTTTCTGAAAGGCAGTGTCACACTCATTCGTCCAAGGAAGCGGGATAGGTGTATCTTTTGTCAAAAGGGCTAACAACGGCTTGGCTATGTACGAAAACCCTATTATCCACTGCCTACAAAAAGAAACAAGACCCAAAAATGCGCGCACGTCCTTCTGCGTGGACGGCGTCGGTGTATCCAGAATCACTTGGACACGATCTGGTGTGAGTGCACGTCCCTCCTTAGACAAAAGGTGACCTAGATAAGTCACCTTTGGTCTACAGAATTGCAACTTTTTCCGAGAGACTTTGTGATTGTGGGATGCCAAAAAGGAAAGCAAAGACAACGTACTTGTTTCACACAACTCCGGAGTGTCAGCCGCCAGCAAGATGTCATCGACATATTGAATGAGGGCGACACCCTCGGGCAGAACAAAAGAGTCCAATTGTCTTTTCAAGGCTTGACTGTAGATGCTAGGGCTTTCCGTATAGCCCTGAGGGATTCTACAAAATCGGTAAGACCTATTATTTAGAGTGAAACCAAAAAGGTATCGACTATCGGGATGAATGGGAATCGAAAAGAAGGCATTTTTCAAATCAATAACTGAAAACATGGTCGCCGTAGGCGGGACCAAAGTAAGCAACGTCGTGATATCCGAAACCACTGGGTACTGAGGTATCACGATCTTGTTCACTTCTCTTAAATCAATGATAAACCGATAGACTTTGGCATCCGTATCCTTTTTCAGAATGGGTAGAATCGGGCTATTACAAACATTATAGGGAACTTCTTCCACCACTCCCACCTTAATCAAATCCTGCACAATCTGTATAAGAGCCTCTTCCCCCTCCTGCGAAATACGATACTGGGGAAGGCGTGGTAACACCGCCCCCTCCTGGACACTAATGTGAACAGGCGGAATCACCATCTGTCCCACATCAGTATCCGAGGTGGCCCACAGAGCACGAGGGAGGGCAGCTAACACAGCATCTTCTGTAACCACACACATCCGTTCAGACAGGGGGTAATTGTCATTCAATATCACCCGCACTCCAGCAGGGGAACACCGGATCGTAGCTCTGAAGTGCTTCAGCATATCAAGGCCCATAATATTATCCGGCGTGTTCGGGGCTAACAAAAACGGACAGGGTGCAGAGAAGGAATTAACCTGAAATGTGAGGGGCTGCGAAAGAGGGCTTCGGGAGAGTGTTCCATCAAACCCTACCGATGTAACCATTAAGCCAGATGGGGGAGCCCTCGGAACCAATTGTTTAGACAGCGCACTACGAGTCGCTCCTGTGTCCACTAGAAACTGATCAGTGGAGCCCAAAACCTCAGCTGATACGTAAGGACCCTTCTGATCAACTGGCACCTCAACTGATTCTAACCCCCATCCAACGCATTCCTATGCATGCTGAGAATCATGGTACCCAGAACGGTCAATCCCCGACACTTGATACTGATTTTGTCGATCAAAAACTTTAGACCTATCTCGTTGCTGCCCGGCAAGGTCAAAACGAGCGTGATCATTAGAATTCCCTCTAAAATTCGAGAAACCCCCTCTACCTCTCGGGCCACCCTGATTGTGTCCCTGACTGTGTCCCTGCCGCGAAGCATGCAACGCTGGGCAATCTCTGGCCCAGTGCCCCAATTGCTTACAATACGCACATTGATTCCTATTCAGGTCAGATCGGCCCGAGGGAGGACCATAAAATCCTCCCCTACCTCTATTTACACCCCGTCGGGGCGGACCATATACTTGTGCTAACATCACCTTCGTTTTTAAATCCTTCGATTTCTTTTCCTCCTGCCCCTTCGCTTCTAGCTCCTGGCGCTCATAGTACTGAGCTATAGTCAGGAGGGCTGTCGGGGTCGCTTTGAGGCGAGCTGCAATTGCCGGTAATAAATTCGCCACATATTTGTCAGCAAAAAGGTGCCGACCCGTATCATCCGTAAGAGACTGACCACTAAAATCATGGAACGTCTCCTCAAAGCGCGTAAAGAAATCTGCAACTGATTCATCGGCTTTCTGCTTACACGAGGCTAGCATATTCCAGTCAATCTTTTTAGGAGGAATAATGGTCTTCAACTTAGTCAGAATAGCAGCGGGGAGATCTAAGATAATCTGAGGTGGTTTCTGCGCGGGCTTTCTCTCCCTATCCTCATCCTCAAGTTCAGACCATCGAGCCTTAAAAGTGGCAACATCATCCACCTTCCGCACGGATCGCCACATATCTGGTGGTAGAATAAGCCCAAAGAACAAATCTATATCTGCTAAGGTCATAATACAAGAATTCAAGGCCCCCTCGACTTCTTCGTAAAAGGCCGCTGGATTCTTGCGGGGATCAGGCAACGCATTTTTTAATGCCATGACGTCAGCCCTGTGCCAGGGAGTATAAACCCAATTATACACAAAATATCCCTTAGCATCGGCGTAGGTAATATCCGAGCTAGTCCCCGCTCCTTTAGGAGGAACATACAAAGGCGCCGCCTCGCGCATTGGTTTAGCATGCACTGGATCGCTCTTATCTGATTGAGAGATGGATGAATGGCCGCCTCCGGTACGCGAATCCGACCGCTTTTCCTCCTCAAGGTGTTGGCGCGCTTTCTCTTTAAGATCTGCTGCCGCATCCCGCAACGCAAACAGTCGCCGAACCGCCTCAGGTGCCTTAGAGGGAGAGAAAACACCATTACGCAATGCTTTAGAGTCTAATACCACATCGTCAGGTTCAAAGACACTGGAATATTTCCGAAAGGCAGCAATCACTTCATCAGAAAAGTGTCCCAAGAAATACAACCTTTCTCTATCCTGCCACGACTCCCAAGAAGCCAACAGTTCATCAAGGGATAACTTGCCCTTACATGCACGATAGGAAAACTGTCGAAGCTCACCCATTCGCGCAGCCGATAACATGGACCGCGTGTCTACCTTACTCGAACCCGATCCAGAATCTTGTGGCCTCGGGGCAGACGCGCCAACATAAGGAGGCGGAGAACGATCTAATAAATAAAAATCATCGTCATGATTATTAAGGACAGGATAGAGTGGCTGACGAACAGCATATTGACCCGAGACTTGTAACCTATGTTCTTTCTCTTGTTTCTCCGTCTGTTCTCTTTCCTCCCGACGCTTTGCTTCCTGCGCTCTCACATGATCATTCTTTCGTTGCTCTTTATCAAACAGCGCTTTCTCGCGTTTCTCTCGCTCACGCACTTCCTTCACCCATAGTCGCACACATTCAAACATGTCTTGACGCGCACGCCGTTTACACATACACTGTTCCACATACTCAATCTTACGTATATCAAACGACCCATACAACGGCCACCGTAACTCAGGATCCTTTTTGGTATATTTCCTCCATACTGTGCTGTACATTATGGAGGAAAGACCATGCTTCACATACATATCCCTATTAGGAGTCCCCTCTGGGGGAGCTGGAGCAGATTCCTCGAGGTTTAACCGGTTTCCAAAGCAGCAGCACCACTTACGGAGTGCGCTAAAAGCAGGCATGCTCAAAAAATAATGCAGAATATGCAGTATTATCAAAAAAATGGCACTTAAACGTTGTGCTATTCAAAGTTACACAGTTCCGGAGAAATATCTCCACATTACCTGCCTATATGTGTTGCAACGCATATATTCTCACAATAATCAATACAAGATATGACCGGTCATCCCAAATCAAACTCAAATAGCCAACCCAGGCTTCAAAAACTCGGAGCAAGTACCGTACAACGGTTCTTACCAATCAAGAGTCCAGATTCCAACTGCCAAGCTCCGAAATTCGCCCAAACGGCTGTCACGGCAGGACCGACAGAAGAGGTCTCAGTCGAGGACCGGCGCCACCCAGATGGTCAGCTCGGAAGGGAAGGAAGAAAACCTCGGGATGCCAGGACTGAAGTGCCTCTGGCAGTGATCACATCCCCGGCCAAATTCCTCACCTTCGTCGCGACCAATCCTTCGAGCATCCGAGTCGCCGATGAGCCCCACGTGACGGGCGCCAATTGATGAGTACAGGCCCCAGCTAGGCCCGCAGGACACAAGGGTTCGCTCTCCTGTAAAGGAATCTATAAGGAAGTTGGCACGGAAACTGCAAAGTACAAAGACACGGTTTATTAACCCTTAAGGGTGGTCCTACAATCCATACAATACCCTTCAGTATTGCATAGAGTAGCACAAAGAACTTGCATACACGGTCCCCTTTTATACACAACAGAGGGGCTCATAAATGGGAGGATACGACATGAGACGAAGAATGTTACCTTTTATGGACATTTGCAATACTAGATCGATATGTGGGCGGAGCTGACATACTCCTTAAGCCCGCGAAAACATGGTCAAGCAAGGACTAACCGATAACAGATGTGGTCAAGTCTGGGCATGCGCCAGACGGACAAAGGAACTATTTATAGACTGTTACTAGGCAGATTACAAGAGCAACTAACACAAAGATAAGACTCTTCTCGTGCTGAGCACGTGAAGACATGACAATACAAAATGGAGTCCAGACTTCAGTCAATCATAACAAAAGGGGCATGTGTAAAGCAGAAGAATTCATGTCTTTAGTAAATGCTTAATCACATCGAAGTTGCAATTTACAACACTGCCAGCAAAAAAGGCAGAAGACACCCCGACTGCTAACCAATCCTGTGTGCTTAATTGTAATGGCGAAGTGTCCCCCATATTTGTTGAAACGTCACACCTTATTGCACTGAAATAGGATTGTGTCACACCTGGCTATCTACAACCTTGGCTGCTATGTAAAATTATTGTAACCGACTAGCAAAACCACCACTCGAATTACTTTCCTATTTCACTATTTTAATTCACCACTAATCAATTATGGGTTCCGGCGTAGTGTGCTACTAACCAAAAAAGCGCTTCAGCACCCCATCAGGGGTAGCAAGCGCTATATAAATGCAAAACCTTTTTCCCTCTTCTATCTCCCCACTATCCTTCTTAATCCAAATAACTGGCCAACATATCCTCCACTCAAATTATTTTCATATTTCCTTATACTAATTCACCACTAATCCTTTTCGGGTTCCGGAGTAGCGTGCTACTCACTGAAAAAGCGCTTTGACACCTCGCGCGAGGCAGTAAACGCTATACAAATGCAATTACAATACATACATCTCTATTGTAGTCCGCTTCATTACCCATTACCTTTTGTGCAGCAGGTGCAGTGGCACCAGAGCCCAGAGCCCTGCGGTGTCCATTGCCCCCTGGTGAATGCTGTAGTTTACTACCCTAACCGCAGTCACAGGGGCAGTCTTCCTTGTTTGCACCAGGGCCCATGCAGTCTGTGCTATGCTAATACCTGAAGTGCTTCTTTATTTTAGCTTATGTGTTTTTTTTGTTGGTTTTTTTTTGTAGTTTTATGTTGTTTGCTCTTGGCCCAGTGTATTGGAGCGTCATTGTGAATCAGTTACATTACACAAGGTCAGATTGATTTATTCTTTAGACACAGGGAGATTAAGTGAATTGCCTAGAATCGAAAGTGTGTCAAGCCGACGCTGGGACCCAAACCAGGTTTCCCAGTACCAGTCAACAGCTCTGATTTGACTTTAAGACCCAAATATTTACAAATCTGTACTGCAGCCGCATTATTCTGCTGGGAGTACGTACATGAATCGGCATAACCACTGTTTTCGTACTCCCCTACTGTAATCCTGTGGCTGGCAACTCTCCCTTATCCCCAGTGAAGTACACCGTTTGCCACGCTTGACCGCCGCAACATAAAAGGATAATAGTGTTGTGAGTTGGAGCCGGGACTCGAACCTGTTCCCATGTTCCAAAACAGTTCCGCCCATGGGCCACCTATAACTTCAGGGCTCATACTGGTTTTATTCTGATAACCTTTACAAGGACACTGACCTCAGTGCACTCCTGCGAATTAAGTCACCATCGGACACACAGGAACCCAGACATTTTTTGCCGGTGGAGAGACTCAAACTCTGTTCCCGAGTGCCTTACTCTGCTGCTCTCGCTCGCTGATGGCCACATCTCCACCTAGTAAGCCACTGCCCTAGAACCAGTCTCTTGCCTTTCAGTTTAAGATTATCTGCCCTTCTCTGAGTGTGCTAAAATGGAATTAAAGCCCTTGCACGTACCCCAACCGGCGCCTGCTGACAACTTGCTGCCATGCCGAACCCTTAAATGACCCTGTACATATGTGATTAGATGTCCCCTCTAGTGTCCCTCTAGGGAGGATGTGGCCATCCGCCAACACCAAACTGAACATGTACGCAACGCGTACGAGTAACAAACAACGTACAGCGTGAGAAAATTGATACGCCACTCACAATCACCGAAAATAGAACATTACACCTAGGAATCTGAAACCTCGGCTGCTGTGCTAAATTACTGCAAACCACAACCCACTGCCCACTTGTTAGCCTGCTACTGCTGTACAACCCTCTGATGGCTTTGGGCCAAGTCCATGCCCTATAAAATTTCAGTTCAAACAAACAAAACGGACGTACTCCAGCACAAGGCCAGCCGGCCGAGAACACCCACTCAAGGCTCACCACTCAGACAGCAGCTGCCCAGCCACAACCTGCGCCAGCAGAGCGCGTGCGCACCCAAAACTCCCTCGGACCCGTTCATGCGGAGAGCCTGCGAACAACCCTCAGGGCCTCTTCCCTTTACGGATGTGTGGACCTTGGGCACATGACCGTTCGCCGCTTCCACGGGACCTTGCCTCAGGGCCTCACTTCCTGTAAGGCTGCCCGGGGGGGGGGGCTGCGTAGCGGCCCGCCCCTTGGAGGGCGGCCGCCTTAGTGCCACAGGAAGGCACAGGGGTGGGAGGTCGAGTCCCTGGGCTAGTCCGGGGGAGACCCCAACAGGTAGCTGTTTCCGGCGAGGGGGGGGGGGAGGAGACAAGGGTACATATACTGTCTCCACCCCCTCCTCTTCCTCTTGTCCGCTCGTTCGCCTTGCAGCTCGGTCCTCGCGTGCCCAGCAGCCTCGGAGCCCCTCGCTCGCGGTGAGTTTGCCTGTCTCCCCTCCCCGCCCCGGCCCTGTCCCTGGGCAGCACCAGGTGACGGGGCCCTGTGGTCGGAATACCACGGGTGGGGGGGTTGCGGGCACAAAGCCAGGCCCAAGCGCCGGCTAGAGAGGCTGCGGGTGCTGCGGGGTTGGGGCGCGCGTGTGTTAGTATCGGTCGGGCATCGGCAAGCCATCGTGTAAGGATTTAGCGTTGCGGCTAGAGCGGTGGACTTCCAACCTGGGGAACCAGGTTCGAGCCTGGGCAACGGCGCTTAGCATCCTGCGAGTTCGGGAGATCGCTTAATCTCCCTGTGCCCAACAAAAATGAATGTTTTCATTGGTAATGGTGCGCATGAGCACCCTGATACAGATTTCTCCCCGTGTAGGAATCGTAATGTGATACAAACGTCGCTGCGGCTGCAGCGCAATGTCTCTGCCGGGCACGGAGCTCTCTTACTGTATGTCCCCAATTTGCGAAAGTATTGGTAATGTAACGTTTACCTCCCCGTGTAGGAATTGTAATGTAAACGCGGTGCTATGGTAAGCGCCCATTACCTTCGGGTCGAGTTGCTGTCCCTGCCGAGCCCGTCTGCTATCTCCTGCTCCGGGACCCCTGGGCGCGCCCCCCCCCCCCCCCGCCATCACCTCCCAGCACTGGGCGGCAGCTTTGGGTCGTGGCTCAGTGGCTAAGTAGCAGGCGTCGAACTCGCCACCTGGGGAGGAGAGGGGGCCCGCGCTGCTGACCTTGGTGAAAGCAACCAAGGTTCGAGCCTCGAGGTCGCGTCCACATTCTGGGATCCTTTGGCATATCGCTCTGTCTCCCTGTACCTGATGGTGTGATGTAGTGTAGTTTATTATGCTTTTGATGCACCTTATGCTGCGTTTCGCTCCGCGGCAATTACCAGGCCTCACTTAATTTCAAGATATCTCGTGTGATTATTTTTCTTCCTGGGAGAGAGATCAGCATGTGGTACAGTTGAGGTATTGAGTCCGGTGAAGTCAGTGCAGAGGGTCAATGCACCTGCTGCAAAGAACGTGTGCCAAGTGGATTTCTGAGTGCATAGGATGTAAACAGGTCTGCAGGTTACTGTTTCAAAAGAGGCATCCTTTTGTTACTTGCAATTTATAACCTAACGTCCGAATATTCAACAAGGAGTTATAAACGTTCATCCTAGAACTCTAGAACGGCATTCACACTGCAAAGCATACATTGTTAGAACAATGATAAATGTTGCAAAAAAAAAAAAAAGGGTTTAATTCGGCTAGAAACCGACTCTGAGCTTGTAGTTCTCCCGCACCAAGCAACCTTAAACCACACTACCTACCAGTAGGGACGACATGAGACTCCTACTCTTTGCGTCCTTTGGGCTTAGGTAACATTTCCTATACACGGAGTCACACGCGCATGATTGATTGTCTGCGTAAGTTGTGTGAGATGCAAAGTGCTCGGACACTCAACTCTGGTAGGAGTGGCGCTATATAACTGATTCAATGCATCTGTGAGTGTGGTTATGGAGACTTGGTCACTGTATAGGGAGGCTAGTGAGAGTATCCGTGATGGGGGTGGCATTTGGGGGGTGCCAAAAAACATTGTTGCACAGGGTACCACCAACTAAGGCCGGCCCCAGGCTTTACCCCCGGCATCTCCAGTTGGTTTTTATTCGGTTGAGGGGAGGGTGCATCTTCCAGGGGGAGGGGGGGGGGGGTGATTCGAGTCCGGAGGCGTGGTAAATGGCCCTAGGTCGCCTGCTCTCATGCGCGCTGCGGCCTCTTCACCCCCCGGCTCATACGGCATCCCCAGGCATCGCCTAGGGGGCCTGCCAGCAGCCCCCACCCCACGGGATCAGTCAGCTCTGGTTTCTTCTCCCTCTGTGCAGCGCCTGCACTTAACCCCCCCCTCAGGCTTCGGGATCGGACCCGAGGTTACCGAGGTACTTGCTACAATTGGGCAACGGTCTGCGGGTTCACGGCCTAGCCACGCTGACCCCTTTCCCGCTGGTGCATGGATCAGGCCTGGTCCATGGCCAGCGTGGCTCGCTGCGGGTGCCACTGTCTGTACCGAAAGTGCCGGATGAAAAGGGAGGGGCCACGGGTGCTAAGCCAGAGAGTGTTAGGGCCCATCACCCGGCTGGAGTTGCGCTTTGTGTCGTCAATTTTAATATGCTGGGCCGGCACATGAGGCCCAACGGGGGGCGCACGGGTGACACGAGGGGGCACAGGTAACCCCGCCTTCCTCCTTGAATTCAGTCTGGGCGGCCACCCCCACAGCAAATAGGCAACGCTGGGGCGACGGATTAATTTTGACCGCTCGTTCGCCTTGGCCGGTCGTTTGAGTCTCTCGCCGCTGGCTGTGTTGGGGACAGCGAGTTTGGTTTTAACTGTATCGCGACGAGCGCCTGGCTGACGGACTCCGGCGCTGTGCTGTGGGGCCGGGCTGCACTCGTGGAGGTGGCACGTCAGCTTGGCCTGCCGATTTCGGTGCGGGAAACCTAGTGTTTGAGCCTAGGGGGCGCATCCCATCCGGTGAGTCGATTTGCGCAGGTTAAACGCGGGGCTCTGGTGCAGCGCTCCGATTTCTGGGGGCATATATTACTGGTCATGTTGGTGCTCTGAGCCTTGTGCGCGGGGCTCGGGTAAACAGTTGCTGGCGTGGGTTCTCCAACCTCCCCCTCCCCTTGTTGCGGAGCTGGCAGGGGCCTGGGCCAGATGTGAGTGCGGGGCGGGGGCAGTGAGCGTTGCGAGGTGCCCCACTCCGCTGCTCTCTCTACGGCGGGGCCGTCTAGCCCCCGGCCAGATGGGTCATGTTGTGGATGGTGGGGGCAACGATTGTCACGGGGTTCCCAAATAACTCTTGGGGTGTGGGGGGGAGCATGGTCGGGACGCTCCTCCCTCCGCTTAGATGCACTATGGAGAGCCAGTTCAGGGCCCCTGCCCGCGGGGGCTTGATGATGCGTGTTGCGGGGGAGGGGGCGCAGAGTGAGCAGAGTTGCGCAGTCCGGTATCGACTGCAGGCCACGGGTCCGGGCCTGGGGGTTGCGTCCACATCATGTGATTTTAGGCTAATCACATAATCTCCCTTGCCCAAATGTGTAATGCTAGTCGGTACTCCGGCACAGCGCTCCAATACCTTCGGGTCGACGTGGCGCCCACGTGGGGGGCACCCAACAGCCCCGGGCTGGGGAAGGCTTACCTGCCGACTGTGGAGCAGGAAACCAGGAAACCCCCCCCCCCCCAGCCTTGCAGGGGCATCACTTTCTGTGCAGCACGATCTGGTTCCTGCGAGTGTGAGTTATGGCGCAGTCAGTCATTGTTTTGTTTTAATGTTATCCCGTAAGGGGATGGTTTCAGTTAGGGAACTGCTGCGCCGTTTTTCAGGCCGCAGAAATGCCAAGGGGACACTACTAGTACCCCATCCAGAAAGTGTATTCAAAGCCGAGAGAAGCATGCATCTCCTCTTGGGTATCCACAACTTTCTCCTCTGCACATGTTCGGTTTTTTTTTTAAATATATAATTTCATTCTCCGTCCTGGTTCGGTGCAGGTGCAAGCAATTTCGACAATTTAGGGGAGGTTCTCCCCCATTCCCGTTTTCAGCTTTAGGTGTATTGGGATGCAACTGCGGGTACAAAACTATTGTATTGAGACTATTTGAACCGTTTTAAGTTAATGCCAGAAACGCATCAGCATAGGAAGTATGGTTTTATGGAGTCTCCGCATACTCATGCGTGTAGTATTACTACGGTGCTATGGCAATCGCGAGACATGCCTTGGGCAAATCACCAACCATTGCAGTGCCTTAGGTGCAATGTGCACATGGTTCTCTATCGAGGGGTCTGGTGCGCTGCCCCGGCGGGCGCGGGTCACTCAGCCTGCCTCACCGGGTATTGTTCTGAGTGCAGGTTCTCCGGTGCAGGTCTGCTGTGTCGTGCGTTGTTCAGAGAGAAGGAGAAATGGTTAGGAAGATTGGCCCAGCAGACCGGGCAGCTGAAAAGCAGGAGGTGCTGGTAATTGCGAAGATAAGGCGTCATTATGTATCACCTGGGGCAGAGACTTTAGACCACGGACTCGGGGGAGCAGTTTCGAATAACGGGCAGGGCCTCCAGCCCATGTGCGGCGCGAACTTCGTCGCAGATGGTGGTTTTGGCCAGCCACGTGGTGGGTCTTTCTGTGTCTGACTGGGGATAGCCTTCCTTTTTTTTTTTCTCCCTGTTTGTCCACACGGTTGTAAGACGGGGGGCACCTAGCCCTGTGCTGATTGAGTTGTCACTACTGTTAATAGTATTAAACACATCAGGTACTCGTGGTACTGTTATTTGCACCAAACAACAGGTACTCTAGGGCGCATGTCCTCCATTACACACAACTCCAGCCAGGACTGCCCCTCATCCCCCCCCCCCCAATTCTTGGAGCAATAGGGGTCCAAATACTTTGGGGCCGGTAGGCTGGGACAGAGGTGGTGGCGAGCTCCCACACCATTCGTTATGAGAATTTCATAGAGCCTTGGGGCAGGTCACAGGTCGCTTCCTCTCGCTGTGTTTGTTCGTCAAGGTGTGGTCGGGTCAAGTGACTGAGGAGAGCAATAATCGCATGGTATATCTGGGCAGGAAGGAAGGCCAGGCAAGAGGGTAGCGTAGGCAGATAGTGGTACTTATCGGGGACTGGAGGTTGGTGTCAATGGCATGCCGCCATGCAAGGGGACCATGTACCTAGGTCACGTACATCAGGCAGTGACAGGTGAACTGGGACCAATTGTCCTAGAATATACAGGAGTGTTTCCCACCACGGTTGGTCAGTTGGGAAGCTGTCATCTTGATGCTCGCTGGATACCCTTACTCCATCACGCATATTGTAAGCTGAAGATGCCTTTTGACGCTGTTAGACCTGCTATTAGTTAGTACACTCACTGTTGTGCCTTGGCTCGGTTTGGCTCGCATCAGGGCCAGTTTGGGGTTACTGGCGAATTGTTTGCTCTACGGCTGAAGCGGGCGCTTCTAGAACAGGGCAAGATTGATTAGGCCAGGTAGCATGACAAAGGTCTCTTCGGCACTGGCAGAATGGTGCAGGCTGCGAAGTAGAGCCATTGCAGAACATAGATTTGTCAACATTCGGCTAGGAAATGATTAACAGCAGGAAGGTATTGAACCATGGTGAGCAATTGGTTTTGGGTTCGTGCTCAACAGGAGCAAGGGAATTGCATTCTGTTCCATCAGGGTACGGGGACCGTCTAGAGCACCAGATACTGTAAAGCTGCCAATTTTCGCCCTGGGCTGGGGTGTCAACATCATCCAACTTTGCAGCCAGACTCTGAGCAGGCAAAGGCATACTTGCGATGGTGCAACGGGCACTCAGCAGTAGAGTTAGATGTGTCATTATACCCCCTATATAACGTCAGTGATGAAACATAGGTTGTGGCTACACACGACCAGGCACTCTAGGGCAGCTGGGGCGGGGGTGTGCCAGTGCCAAGAGGGTGCGGGTTGCCTGGGTAGGGCGGCTGGCTTGGAGGGAGCACTACTCGGACCGCCACAAGGGCACGCTTTGTTTCATAGAAGGCTGAATTGATACTTTTATGGCATGGTGCCAGTTGCTTTAGTTATGCGCATGTTTCTTGGCAGTGTTAGAAACATTCAGAACGCAATGCTGGTGGTTAGCCTGTTGGCATGCTGTTCAGAGGTATTTTAGCTCAGGCATGGCCAAGCATGGGGTATAGGCTGGTGGTCTGCCCTGGGATTCGTGTTAACAGGCAGGTGAAGCAGGAGAACTTGGAGGGGCTTGGGTTTGACCTCTGGATACTAGGGCGGAGCCTGGTTGCTCACTTAGTAGCCCGCCCTTGAGTTCGACGAAACAGGTACTTTTGATGTGAGTATGGGTACCGGGTAACTTTCCCCGCCCTCCAGCACTGGCTGGCAGCTATGCAGGTTGTGGAAGTCGGCCATCCAATGGGGGCTTATGGTCCAGATGATTAAGGGAAACACCGGGGTAACACTTTTTGGGCTACAAATCAGCAGGAGAACAATCGGCTTTCCCAGTATTTAAATAGAGAAGAATTTTTACACGTTGTTCTCCTCTGTGGTGACTCTGTCCTGTCTCTCCCTGGTATACTAGCAGAATTTTGGGAGGGCAAGGCTTTACATTTGGTGGTGACTGATGGAATACGATGGGCGTACTCCAACGGAGTGAAAGAGGAAGTAAGGTGGGCTTGTCTACTCTTACCTCCCGCATTGGCACCGCCAGGCAGGAGTGTCTAGTCAAAGGGATTGTTCTTCAGCCATGCAAAGGCAACATTGGACCAACGCCTTGTTTTAGGTTTAAGGTCATCTCAGTCAAAAATCGACGGGGGAGTTTAGGAAGGATGGGGGCACATGTCCTGATGGTCATGCTGGCCGCCGGTCCGGTTGAGCGTAGACTTGTTTTAGCTGGACCTGGGAGAAGCCCGGTATCAGTATGATGTAGGTAAAAAGCCCTACCTGGAGCCATGCGCAGTTGCGCAGACCAAAGAGGTCTTGGCTTCATCAGGCATGGTCTCATCACGCCGAGTCCACAGGGTGCCTGGAGGGAGATAGGGTGCACCTCGCTAGTTTAGGCATGGACCTTTTCCTACTGGACCTAGGGGAAGCTTGGGCTGCAGCAGGTTGTAAGTAAACAGGTCTACCTTGGTGGGGGGCCCTGGTAGTGACGGTGGCCACTCCCAAGGCTGTGGAGGAGTTACAGGGCGATCCAGGGTCTGCACATACCAAGGGGTACAGCATGCAGCAGCACCGCGGGGTGCTAAGCCAGGATACCCAGGGATGTTTAGCGGGTCCCCTGGAAGAACGACGGCGCCCCGTTAACCGAAAGGCGGTTGTGGGTCTGAGCAACCGGGGGCTGCCATGTATGCTCCGCCCACCCATCACGGGGGGCGTGTGAAGCATGTGGACTGGTGGTCCACGGATGGGAGGGGTGGACCCTCCCAATATTTGGTATACACCAGTTGGCGTTGCCATGGTGACTCTAGGCTTATCAGACGGGCAGGCGGCATAGGGCTGGCCTGCCCTGGGATCGCCCGTAAGATAACCCACCTTGTTTGCATATTGGTTATGCTAATAAACCTGCAGCAATATTTCTCCACTTACATTACAGTGTCGTGTGTTTTATTTATGTACTTATGTACTTATGTGCTTTGTGATAACTGTTGCCGATATTGGCACTATGTAAGGCTGCCCGGGGGGGGGCTGCGTAGCGGCCCGCCCCTTGGAGGGCGGCCGCCTTAGTGCCACAGGAAGGCACAGGGGTGGGAGGTCGAGTCCCTGGGCTAGTCCGGGGGAGACCCCAACAGGTAGCTGTTTCCGGCGAGGGGGGGGGGAGGAGACAAGGGTACATATACTGTCTCCACCCCCTCCTCTTCCTCTTGTCCGCTCGTTCGCCTTGCCCGCCCCTCCGCTTACCCGGCGTCCGGAGGGACAAAGGGGGGGGTAGGTTTCTCTAACAATTTTACTTTGTGTTGCAGGAGGAGTTACAGGGCGATCCAGGGTCTGCACATACCAAGGGGTACAGCATGCAGCAGCACCGCGGGGTGCTAAGCCAGGATACCCAGGGATGTTTAGCGGGTCCCCTGGAAGAACGACGGCGCCCCGTTAACCGAAAGGCGGTTGTGGGTCTGAGCAACCGGGGGCTGCCATGTATGCTCCGCCCACCCATCACGGGGGGGCGTGTGAAGCATGTGGACTGGTGGTCCACGGATGGGAGGGGTGGACCCTCCCAATATTTGGTATACACCAGTTGGCGTTGCCATGGTGACTCTAGGCTTATCAGACGGGCAGGCGGCATAGGGCTGGCCTGCTCTGGGATCGCCCGTAAGATAACCCACCTTGTTTGCATATTGGTTATGCTAATAAACCTGCAGCAATATTTCTCCACTTACATTACAGTGTCGTGTGTTTTATTTATGTACTTATGTACTTATGTGCTTTGTGATAACTGTTGCCGATATTGGCACTAATGTCTGTGCATCTTTGAAGGCCTCTACAAAGACAAAATCCCTCTGTAGCCGCCACACTGTCTTCTACGCACCAAACTGACCCAAGGATTGTTAAAACACAAACGCCTACAACTCCCTTGGAAAAAGGTGGCAGAGACATGGCTCCACCTCCAGCAATAAACACTCACAAGAGCACATAACTGTGGGCAGCTTCCAACTCGGGTCGGGTCAAAGCGGTTGGTCATACTTTGCTCTTAGGCCCTGATAGCTAGTCCTGTAACCCATGTACACCACCAAACCCCTTTGCCCCTGAAACAGGAAAAGAAGGGCACCCCCTGTGTCCGGGGACAAGGCATCGCAACCATACCGCCAAAGCCAGCAACCCCTGAAAACTGGCATACCGGGGGGAAGGAGACCTATTGCTCTGCAACATGCTGCGAAGAGCCCCTGAGGGAGGTAGCACCACAACGTCATGCTTGCATTACCGACCAAGTCAGGGCACGCAGCGTGAGTCGCCCCGTGTAGCGCATGACAAGGTACTACTTGACCAGAACACTTGACCCTTTGAATTGCCCGGTGCGCGCTGAATGGGTGAGGGGGAGCCATGCGCTCACCGCTTGCCTGGGGCCATAAACCGCAATGCGGTACAGCAATGCACGGGGGAGGGGGTGCCACGCGCTCACTGGCCTCCCCCAGCTTGTCCTGCTGCTCCTTCTCCAGACAACTTGCCCACTGCCGGGCAAACCTCTGGGGCCTCGGCTGCTATACCGGGGCCGGAAACATCAATGACGGGTGCCGGTCGGGCATACTGCTGCTCCCCCCTTGCACAAACATCCCAACCGCGACTAGCGGACGCCCCTGCAGTGACCCCGTGCTGATAGCAGCGGGACATGCCGCCCTTGAGGTGGTCCCGGGGAGCCCCGCATGGAACTGCACTCCCCCCCTGCAGTACTCGGGCTCGCTGCCCGTTACGGCATGCGCTGGCCCGCCTGGGCCAGGAGTAACTGTCGCTACAGATTGCCTCGCCCGTCACACATAAGAAGCCTCGGACCCCGCGGGGGAGGACCGGGCACAAAGAAAGGAGCTCACACCGCCTCCCTCCTTCCCACACCCGGGCCTAACATGGAGCCCTGCTGGGCAACCAAGGTCGGGACCAAGCATGGCGGGGATATGCCAGGCCGGGAAGTTACAGGCTTGTGTCCCCGGGAGCTGTGCTAACCCCCACCCCCTGCGGCAGACCCATGCCTAAGGTGGCTGCCGGGGACTCGGCTCAACCGAGTGCCTACTGGGGGAGATGGGGGGGGAGTTCGCACTCACCGCGATAAAGCTCCCGGGGGCTCGCCGCTCCTGGAGGATCCCCAAGTGGATCCTTAACGGCGTCAGGGGTAGTGGGCAAAGAGGGCGCCCAGTGGGCAGGGAAAGGTATATATACCTCACCACCCACCCCCCTCTACCCGTAAGTGGCATGGCCTACCGGACCCCTGAGGGTCTCAAACACTGGGAGGCTGCCTCCTGTGCCTTCTTGTGGCACTAAGGCGGCTGCCCTCTTAGCGGGTCTCCTGCGTGGACCCCGGGCAGCCGGCAAACACAGCAATTCAATACTGAGTGTGGTACAAAAGAGGGCCGATCCCGCTAGTATCCTTAGTTTAAAACTGCACCACAGAGTGTCCCTCCCCTACGCGGCGGTGACTTACCACAGTACTTGCACTAAATGACTGTGTCTATGGGGATCCTGGCGAGAGAAGGAGCTCTCGGTACTCGTGTTTCTTAAAAGCCAAAATACGACCTGTGAAGATGACGTACCGACGTGTATGTCAAAAGCATCTTGGGAAGTGTTGTCCCATGTGTATATTCCATCAAGAAAACCAGATCACCAACCACACAATACAATCGGCCCAAAGTGAACCTCGGGCAGCATGTGGACCAGCAATGGGGGCTGGTATATCCAGGTGAAAGGTGTAAATCTACCACATATTCCTGGAAAAAGGGGCGATAGATTATTATAGTAAAAACCATCGTGAGAGCACAACTCAGGCCGTGAGATCTAAAACAAGTGGGCGGACATCCTGACCAATGCGTGAAGCGGTAGAAAACTGTGTTAAGGGCTACAGTACAAAAAATGTAGTACCTAAAGTGAAAAATAAAAATAAAAATAAAGATATATATTAGCAATACTCAACCTAAACATTGACAGTCGAAAGGGAGCCGGATGCACTATACCAGGCGCAAAAGAGATTTCCAACAAATCATTAACTTGCTACGGACCTAAAAACGCAGTCATGTGCACATAGGAAGGCGGATTCAAACAGGTTAGCTAGACACGTGGCGGTTCATGTCGTACAAGAAGGGGTGCAGAGCAAATCCCGTCAAAAATACATGAGGGGTTATGAGACCTCTATCAAGGTGGTGAGTTCATGTTCCCAAACTGGCCCAGGGGATAGCATCATTTAACCCCTGAGTGTCCCACCGGAGCCTATATAAATCCACCTCTGCTCCCTGGAGAACAGAACAGATTAATGTATCCCCATCTCCTTAACATATTTTGGCCTGTCAATGATTGCCCAAAAGATGTCCACCTCAGAATGACCTAAACTCAAGTAGGGTTTCGTGCGATTCGTATTCTCTTTCTTGCATCTTATGGAGCTCCGATGTTCACCTATCCTCAATTTAACCTTGTGTGTCGTCATTATAATATACAATAAATTGCATGGACATCGAAACAGGTAAATAAACCCTTCTGTATTGTAATTTGTCAAAGAGTTGAGTACCCAATGGATAGGCAGTCCCAGATCTATCGTGCGTAATTTGGATGTGAAAGTACAGACAGAGCAGGAGCCACAAGGGTAGTGTCCTTTTGTGGGGTTTGCTGCTCATAGTGTTTGTCTTGTCTCGGGACAGTACTTCGTGGGCGTGTGTGTACTATCTTGTCTTTAATGTTCTTACTGCGTTTCAGTGCGAACAAGGGCTTTGGGAGGTTTGCAGAACCAGTCTTGAGAATGTGCCAGTTTCTGTTGATCGACTTTTTCACTATATTGGTCAAGTAACTGTAGGTGCTGACACACACCATCCACTCCATAGGGATCTTTGTTGTTGTGTCGAGTAGAGCATCCTGATTGCTGTTCCTTGCTCGCTTCTGTGCTGTTTGAATGAGTAGGTAAGTAAATATTTATTACATGCTGAGTTAATAAAAACCATTGCATTATAAAAATAAAAAAAAGGGGGCATGATAAAATTGAGCAAGCAGTGTATGCATAGCTAAATAAAACAGACAATATTGTCACATCATTATTTCATTCATGTGAGATGCTGTGGCCGTCTGTACATTTTTTTTCATTCCGGATAAATAGAATTAAGTCTCTTTTGTTACAGTTCCGAGTTTCTATAATCACAGTCTCTGATTGCGTTTTTTTTTTTTACTTGTGCGTAATTTGCTTCAGTTCATACTTGCAGTGAGCAAAGGTCTTTGCATTTAATACCATCAGGTTAAGATTTTAAACAATCAGTTAGCACTTTTCTGTTAAAACTACTTTTAAAATATGTGTAAAAATGCACAGGAGTTTATAAGTTGCTGTCCTTTGATTCAATGTTATATTCCTTCTCTGTCGCCTTTAGTTTCTTTCTCGTTGCATCGAGGAAGCGGACTAGACAGCAGGCCAGCCGGATGTCCTCTCCGTCAAAGCAGGCCTTGACTGCCTGTCTGCAGGTTCTAATGCATAGTCTGTTCAAGGCGGGTTTTAGTATGGATCTTCTTTCCCTGTCTAAGCGTTTTCATGTGCAGACAATGTGTAGAGTATCTTCCTTAGCCTCGGCACACAGTCTGCATGATGTTTTAGATTGTGGCCATTTCCATGGCGTTAAATGCGGCAGTATCAGTAGAACGCCCATCCTGAAGTTCAGAAATTTTCTTTTTTGGTCCTGGTAAATCCAGTCCCTAGATAGGTTTGTGAGGAGCAGTTTTTGTAGCTCCGGATAACAAACCATCCATATGCTCTTTCAGACAGGGAGGCTTTGTCTTCGGGATTGGATATGATTTTTACTGTTTTGTTGACAAGCTCCTTAAAGGTTTTATGGATCCCAATTGTGTCCCAGTGGGCTTCTAAGGCCAAGCTGGCCAAGGACTCTTTTAAATAAATCGGGGCTGCACAGTCTTTTTTCCAATTCAGTTCATTCCATAATAATTCATTTAGGGCCAGATGTAGGTGGCCAAATACCGAGCGGTAACGCAGAAATTCGCAGAATTTCTGCGTTACCGACCGGTATTTGGCTGAGTGCAATGTAGGTGAGTTGAAACCTACTTGCAAAATAAGGAATCGCAAAATAGCGATTCCTTATTTTGCTCTTGCATTTAAGGAATCGGAAATACCGATTCCTTAAATGCAATGTATGTAGCACTAAAAATAGTGCACTTCAGCCTTAAGGAATCGCTAATTACCATCAACATCAAGTTGGTGGTAAGTAGCGATTTCCTTTGAAAAAGCACTTTTTTGATGTTTTAAATGTGCCATGTGCCATACATCCATGCCCTTAGGGCATGTATGTGCGCCACATGTGCACACATGCACATTTCAGGGGTGCAACAGGGTGTCCTTTGGACACCCTGGCACCCTTGAAATAGCTCCCGCTATTAGCCTCCTAGCCCATAGGAATGAATGAGTAGGTATTCCTTAATAACGAATCTCAATTACCGATTCGTTATTAAGGAATGTTAAGGAATCGCTAATATTTTAGCGATTCCAACCTACATTCCATTTAGCGAGTCCATAATAGCGATTCTGTGAAAATCGCTATTAAGGACTTGCTAAATTGAAGTTACCTACATCTGGCCCTTAGTGAGACTGGTTCTGCTCCTTTGATTTTGTGCCAGCATTTCAGGTAGACTCCCTTTCATGCGGTTTGTTGTTTTGAAATGCCGAACTCTAACTGATTTGGGCTGGTGATGTATAGCCTGGGAGGTTAAAAATTATTCTCATTGCCTTTGTTACTGTCCTGTCTAGGGTGTCAGCGTCTCTCCCTCTGAGGCACTCGCTTCCGTAAGTAATGGTTGGGAGGACTTTTGCGCAGATTACCTGTAGCAAGGGGGTAAAACTTGGGCACTTATTTTTTGTTTAATGTTTTTTAGTGCAACTGCCAACAGGGTTTCTTTGCCTTTTATAGATGCTTTTTGTGGGAGGAACGTGCCTTTAGTGTCCAAAACTATGCCCAAGTATTTAAATTCACTTACAATATCGAGTTTCTTCCCTTCCAGAACCCATTGGAAGTGGTGTGATTTATTTTTCCAGTTAATAACCATCACTTTAGTTTTGCTCAGATTTATTCGTAGGCCATTTCTGTTGGAGAAGTTTCTCGTGGTATTTAGCAGGTGTTGTAAGCCAATTGGAGTGCGGCTGATCAGAACCAGATTGTCGGAGTATAATAAATTCAATAGGGGAAACCGCCGAAGTTTGGGGCATGATGGCTGCACTTATCCAGTTCTGGTGAAAGGTCTGCCAAGAACAGGTTGAACAGGATAGACGCCAGCACGCACCCTTGCTTCGGACCCTCAGTTGTCGGGATTCTCCGTGATATACTTTCTCCAGCCCCTAGCTTGATTTGGATCCAGGTATCACTATGTAGAAGAATCAGCTGGTTCAGAAGTTTGCTCCTAATTTTCATTTTGGAGAGTTTTGCCCAGAGTTTATTCCTATCAATACTGTCCAAGGCTGCAGAGTAATCTATGAAGCACAGGTATAACGGTCTTTTGATGAATTTGGTATCGTCTATTAGAAGCAATAATGCCATATTTGTCGATGTGCCCATACTTTTCTGAAAGCCTGATTGATTAATAGGAATAGATGCCGTTTTCAATGCCCATTTTGTAATTTCTTCCAGCAGCAGCCCTGTGTAATATTTGGCATCATTATCTAGTAGTGCAACCAGTCTATAGTTTTCTGCTATGTTTTTGCTGCCTTTCTTATGTATCGGAGAGATGATGACGTGCGAGTTAAGTGGTAGGAGTTCAGATGCCCAGTAGTCCGGGTCTTGTTTATATAGGATCGGTGGTATACCATTCGGGCCAGGTGCGCCCTCGGTTCTGCCCTTTGCAATTCTGGTCTTGATTTGTTTTGATGTAAATGCCTGTTTGGGCTTATCTTCTTGCGTACACAGGACTGGGACGGCCCTGCTGTGCTCCAGGGGTTCTTGTGTGTTAGTTGAGTGATCGCTGTTGAAATGATCCCAAAGGTATTTAAACCAGTCCTGTTCTGTAATATGAGAGTTTGTTCCAAGTGCCCTTGGGTTCTGTAATCTCTTCAGTGTATGCCAGAACCTAGCACTGTCTTTTGCTTTCGCATCGTAAAAGATTTTGGCCCATGCTGTTTCTGTGCTTTCGCGGAGAGCTTCCCAGATGAGTTTTTCTCTTGCTGTTTTTTAGTGATCTGAGCTTAGCTAGGAGGTTGGCCTCTGGCCCTGCCCGGTGAAGCGCTTGTGTTGTTTTGTTAATTCCTTTCTTTAATTGTTTTAATTCCTTTAATTGTGATCCTCTCAGAAGACGATTTTGCGTGCTCCATGGTGGAGAGTGGGACCTGGGTCGGGGCGCAACCACTCTAGTTGCGTCCCTTCCTTCTTCATTTGTGTGTGATGTGCCAAGTGTTTCGGTGAATTTGCCCTATGATGCAATTACATTCGTGTTATCCTTCTTTTTGTCCTCCCAGAGAGTCTTTGCCTCAAGCAGGAAGTTCTCCAAGTTAGAGATTTTGCATTTGATTCTTCTCAGGTTTGTTGTGTACTCTGTGCATAAGCGGACTGGTTGCTCAGTAGATGCGGTGCCATAAGCATCCAGAGTAATCTCTTGGGGTAGGTGGTCACTGTAATCTGAGCTTCCTATCCTAAAGTTCACAATTTTATTGAAGAGGGAGTATGACGTGAAGGTATAATCAATTGTTGTGTTTGCAAGGGCGCTGTAGTATGTAGCTGCCTGCGGGCGATCTCCCTTAAAACGCCCGTTCAGTGCAACTAAACTCAAATTTTCCAAGTCCCTGAGGAGCTTCTTGGCTCTGCTAGTTGGCTTGCCCCACTTGCTTGCTTCCTGATGTGGGATTCCCCAGACCGAGGACTGCTCTTCAACAATTTCTTCTCTTTCGTAGGGCCCTGTTAGAAGCATGTTGAAATCTCCTGATACTAAAAGGTATGGGGTAGCTTCTTCGTCAAGTTGTCTTGATAAGACAAAGACCAGCAGTTTGGCGCTGGTTGATTTGTCCCTTGGATGAAGGTAGGTAATGACAAGTATTAGCTGCTGATTTTCTGCAAGACCTGTTAGTTCCAGCTTAATTGCGTGTATGCCGTTAGTTATCGTTGTCGTCATAGGTAGTTCCCTGGCAGTAGATATTGTTTTAATGGAAGTGAAGATTACAAGCCGCCCTTTGGGTGACCAAACTTAGCTTCCTTGCAGGCAGGGAGGTGATAGGACTTATACCCTTGGATATGAAGAGGCTGAACCAACCAGGTCTCTTGCAGTAAGATGAGGTCTAAGTCTTGAAAGTAAAGTAGAACGTCTTTATCTGTGGCTTTGGACCCTAGTCCATTAGCATTCCATGAACAGAGCCTTAATTGATGCATATTGTTAGCTGCTTTTCTGCCCTGTCAGGTGTTTCTTGGTCAGGAGTTAATGGTTCTCGATATCCAGGACCAGCTGTTGTCGATCGTATTGTTGTCGCCTATTAACCTAGGGTTCCAAGTGTTTGTTTCTGCGCTGCGAGCGTCCTTAAGTACTGATTAAACTTGTCTTGTGGCGCCCATATTCTCAGGCTTAAGGTCGGCATATAGCCGCAGCTCATGTAGCAGAGGTTCTGGGTAACCTATTACTTTCTGATGTTTCAATCCGATCCCCCAGGCATTGAGTTGTTGTTCTTCCCTCATTATTCTTTCTGCTACGACGAGTGATGCCCAGGTTGTTTTAGTTATTTCTTGGTGTGCCAATTGTGTTTGGCAGACAAATTCCACGGACTCCAAGTCACTTGAGGTTACTCCTGTTAAATTGCTGATGCTGGTTAGTAGTCACAGGATGTTTCCTCTGTTCAGGATGTCCCCTCTCCCTTTTGACTTATATTCCGGAATAAACAAAATTATCTCCTCCTGTAGAGGGTACCTGTGGCCAGACCCTACGTCTTGCGGCTCCTCGATGATCCCAGGATTTGTCAGGGCTGTTAGTGCAGATTCATTGGACGTCGGCCTAATGACGGCATTTGCTGTGTTAAGTGGTACAGGGGATCCACTACTAACGGAGGGCTGGTTATCCGTCATAGTGCTTGGATTGGAGCTCCTTGCATTCTTGTTATGCAACTGGTCTGTCTGGGTAGCTGAGGAGTTTGTTGTCTGAGTTGGCGGCACTTCCTCCGTGCATGTATTCAGTGTATTCTCTTTCGAATCATTTCCTTCGGTGAACTTTAGGGATGCCAATGCCCTGTTTGGGCTTGGCAAAGGCTGGTCTCCTCTTTGGGTTCTGGCGGATGCCAGAAAATACGATTTAATGGGAGCGTTTTTGGTGGTAATTGACATTTCTCTCTTTTCTTTTTTGCTTCCGGCGGTTTTTCTGCCCAGACCTTGTTTTTTCTGTCATCTCAGTGCCATGGACTTGCCCTGGTGTAGCATAGTCAATGGTGCCTTCTTGCGCCAGCGTTATTTCTTGGTGTTGGGAGTTTATTAGCTCAGTTTGAGAGGGATCTATACCCCGCCCAACTTCATGAATGGTTTGCGGTCTTTTCCCTTGGTACTGTTCATCTCCCTTTTCTCCATGTGTGTCAGGTTTAGCCTCCCTCCGGTTAGTGTGTGTCTTTGGTCCTTGCATTTTGTCCAAGAAGCTTGTGGCTCCTTGCGGTAGTTCTTGATGTGATGATATCACTCGCTTATGTCTCTCCATAATGTCAACGTTGGTTGTGGTATTTGTTGGGGCGGCAGCTCTTTTTATCTCCTTTAGGTCGCCAAGTAGCTCCCCCATGAAGTTCGGTAAAGTTTGAAATTTGTCTATAATGGCAGGGAAAGAAAAGCTTGAGTGTGCAATTTGGGTGTCATCTTGTACTCTCTTGATGAGATTACTAATTTCTGTCAATCTGTTGTCAATGATTGAGCCATGGACCGCCAGGAAATTTAGGACAGATAGCTGAATGTTCATTTTATCTGAGTGATATTGCATGAGAGCTGCATAGTATTGAGGAGTGATCCCCATAGATCCTTTGGGCTAGTTGAGTGTTTCTCCATTGGGGAGTCTGTCTGGGTTATGATTGGTTCAGCCTGAGGTACATCTGGTAGGTAAGAGGCTACCAGTTTGCCCATTCCTCAGCAGTGAGGTAGGGCGCTTTGTTTTTGTCGTCTTTGTGGCTTCCTGAGTCTGAGTTGTTCTCCAGGGTATTGGTCTGTTCTTCGTGTGTATTTGATCGGTGAGCCCCCACTGCTGGCGACCCAGTGGGGTTAAACATTTTTCTTGGTTTTCCTTCCTCCGTGTACCCCGACTGATGCTCAGCTGTTTCATTGTTCGTTTGGAACGATTCTGCAGGTCCTCTCGCTGGAGTGAGGTCAGGCTTAAGTTTGAGTTTAGGTTTGGTTTAGGAGCAATCAGGATTTTGGCTCTATTGGAATCGTCCTGATTGCTGGGGGATTTGATTTTTAGGTGATCACCTTCCTGTTTGTCTCCCTGATTACTAATGAGTGATAGGGTTGGCATGGTTTCCATGGGCTCCATACTTTCATGCTTTCAGGACCACCTCCAGTTTCAATTCTTGAGGCCAGGTTCTCATTTCTTTTCTCCTGTCGAGGTTCAGCCCTTTTATCTTTTGCCGGTTCTTGTGCTTGCTGCTCTTGGGCTGCAGCAGTGTTATAGTGCTCTGCGTCTCTTGTTGATCTGTCCTTGGCTTGCTTTAGATGTTGAGCTTTGTTCGACAGAGCAGGTGATGGTAGTGATGATATTGGTAGCGGTGGTGGTGGTGGTGGTGGTGGTAGTACTATGTCTGTCTGGGGTATGACCACTGGGTGCAATGATGATGGAAGCCCTATTGATTCAAAGTTGTTGCTGTTTAATATCCCCCCGCGTCCTTTAAAAATGAAAAATTCGTATATATTTTGGGCTGAAAGCTGGTATTGGAAATCTTTCCTGGTGTTACTCCTTTGATTGCCACCAATGTGTTGCGTTCCATGAGGGGAATTAGGGGTATAAGGTCCTGCCAGGGTTAAACCTTTACCAGACTCGCCCAGAATTTTGCTCTTTTTTTTCCTATTCGAGATGACAGTGGAGAGTGATCGCCTTTCTCTCACTGACCTCATTTTTTTTTTATATGCTCTTGGTGAGTTTGAATGTATATGTATATTGAGCGAACCTTTGCGGTATTAAAAAGATGTTATCAAGAAGAAGCTTCTTAAAGCTACAGGAATCTCTCTGTGCCCTAGGGTGAATGTGCTTCTTGTTTTGAGCTTTGTGCTTGGTGCCCTTGCTCCCTGCCCCAGACCTTAGTCCGTAGTCCTTGGTCTTAGTTAGCCCTTATTGCTGTTGCTGTTGAGAGTGTAATGTAATGTTTTTAAGAAACCGCACAGGTACGGAGCTTTCGCCGAGTTCCGCTGCTACCGTCAATGCAACAGAGACCATCAAGACCATCAAGACCATTTAATCATTAGACGGAAGATTGTATTGGTCAAGCAAGGCAAGGGAGGGCAAGGCAGGCGTTTGAAGGGCTCTAGTTAGCCCCCCTCCTCTGTATTATTTTTGCTGTATTTGCTGTCGATACCTCGATACCTCAATTCCTCGAGGCTCTGTGCTTCTATACTTCTGTGCTTCAATGCCCCAGTCCTCGGTGCCTCTGAGTCTTTTGGCTGTGTTTGGATATGTTTTGGCAGCTGTTGGCGGTGACTCAGCACAGCTCTCACAGAGGACACGTGCGGGGCACAGAGCATGGCACAGGACAAGCGTGCACAGATCACCCCCCCTCTGGCTTGTATCTTCAACTCAGGCTCAATCAGGCCAGTCGATCAATCCAGCCCTAGCCAGAGAGAAACAAGGCAAAGCAGTAGTAGCAATGAGGAACTGATGCCAGGCGTCCAGGCGCCCAGCTCTTGTTGACAGTTTCCCCCCCCCCCTGCGCCTCTCACCTTTTGCGCCTCTTCTGATGTCCTCCGCCGCCCTCAGCTGCCAGCAGTCCGGTTTTCGGTGCCTTCGGCGGTGTAGCCCGGTATAATCCAGCCGAGGCACCCGCATGAGACGGTGTGCACAGTCCGACTCGGTGGACCCGGCGGGGGGGTGGGTCGGACCGTCTGGGCAAACAGCAGCTGTGCAGACAGACAGACAGGAGAGGCCAGCCAGACCTTCTCCGAAGAAAAACGGCGACGGCAGACGCGGAGCAGCGGGAAAGGCAGGAATAGACAAACAGCTAGCCGCAGGTGAGCGAGCGAGCAAGCGGCAGCAGCGCAGTAGCGTGCTGTTTGTATGAGATTGATGGGATATGCACGTTGTTGTAGGTGTGAACTCAATGTGAGTGCATGTTCCTTGAATTTCCTGATCTCCGTACAGTTACGGAGTGACCTCCAAAATTGTCCTACAGGAAGGTTGTTCCTCAATGAGTAGGGATGGAAACTGGTGTAGTTCAAGAGTGAGTTCCGAGCCATAGGTTTGATGTAGAGTTCGGAGTAAATACCTCCCTCTTTCGAATACAGCAGCAAGTCTAAGAATGGTAAGGAGGTTTTGCTGTACTCGTGAGTGAACTTTAGATGAATGCTGGTGCAGGGGTAATTCAAAAGGTGAAGAATGCACAGGCAGATGTATCCATCAGAATATCCTCTGCCTAATGAAATCAGGCCTCTGGATGAGCATGTTTACATCATCTATACTGACGGTTCTGCTCAGCCTGCTGCAGGGACAAAGCACCAATACTATGCAGCATGCTCTGCTGTAATCGGTAGAATGCAGGATGGAGAATTTCACACTCAAAAGACCTACATGCAGTCACCTGGTGATTGCATAGCGCAGCTGGCTGAACTGAAAGCTTCAATTCTGGCCCTTGAGAATACGGATCCCGGATTCCCCACACTTATGGTAAGTGATTTGTATTATTGTGTCCAGTCTTACAATGAGTACTTACACTACTGGAGCCAGAATGGATTCAGAAATTCCGAAGGGTAAGCGATAAAGCACAAGCTGCTTGGGGGACAGGTGGCCAAACACAAAGCATGTTTGCAACTGACTCATGTGATTCACACACTGGGTCATCAGCATGTAGGAATACACATTGTAAGGAATTACGTGGCTTACGAAGCCGCAAAAGCAACAGTGTAAACTGCTGCAGTCGCTGCAATCACTTGTTCTAGTACGAAGATAGATCAAGACATCATGATGGCTGTCAAAGCTGTCTAAGATGGCATGGCCAACCGCCAGTGAAGATAGTTGCACACTAAAGGAGCTCTGCCGCAGCCCGAGATATAATCTCTGAAAATCCGTCATCATCCTATGTAAAAAATGGCACAGCATGACCTCAAAGCGGTAAAGGGGACAGACGGAATGCAATTGTTCCCTTTCGGACTGTGAGCAGAGCACTTGCAAGGGAGATTTAGGCAGAGTGCCTGTGAGCCGCATGCTGGGAGAAAACCCCAGCCGACTTGGAGTGGAAGACTTGTGCTAGAGCTGAGCCAGTCTCACTGAAGCAATTGCGTGGTCTGACTACGGCTCTGGCGCCAGGAAACTGCCCGAGGACTGGAAAACCAGTGGAGAGCGTCCATGATTCCCGAGAGACCGGGCCAACATCTGGAGGTAAAGAGCTTCCTGGCTCGGGTGCGGGGCCGCGGAGAGGAGTGCCGCAAACGCCACGAACAAAGTACAGGCCAGACAAATTAATGAGACCTGGGTCCCCGCAGAGAGGTTAACCGGCTCCTCCTCCTCACCTGTATATTGCCCCAGGAGGGTAAGATCTTGGCTCCCAGGGGGTGATGCTCAATCCCGTGGGAGAGTTACACAAAGAAGGGCCGGGGCCTACCTGAAACTACTGCACAAAGTGGTCCTTAGGCCCCAGAGGGTAGAAATCAAGGGCCCGGGATTGCACACATCTCTTGGAGATGGGTCCCCCCTGCCCTCTCCTGAGCAGCTCTATTCGGATTGACCGGCCCCGCGGAGACGGCGCTGCGGAAAAGTCCAGGTCCCCAAGAAAAGGGATGGTTTAGGCCTGGTCTCCTCCCCAAGAAGCAATCACACCGGCAAAAGCCATATGATATAGGCGTGGGAGGAACTGGTGAGGTGGCAGAAACCCAGGAAAATGGTTAGGAACCTTGGGGCCAAACCACTGCAAATGAATAAGCTAGCCAAGTATACAGTGCCAATGGTGGCGCAGGGGGACACTCTCCTGGGCCCTCAAACCCAGCTGGTGACCCACAGCGTACAATCATAGCAAGAATATTTAACTACAGAGTTCGGGATGCGATCCTGCAGGTGCATGCACTCATGGCAACTTTCAAATAGACAACGCGACAATACGATTTCTTCCAGACTTCCCTTTGCAAGTGCAAAGCGAACAAGAAGCTTTGAAGCAGTGAAAAGAGCCACCGGAAAAAAGACATAAAATATATGATGCTCTATCCAGCCATACTAAAGATAATCAGCAAGGGCAAAACATGACACTTTGATACCCCAGAGGCAGCCTTGGAGTATGTGGAGGGATGGAGACCAGTGCATCGGAAGGGACCAAGAAACAAAGAGACCCAGAGGCCTAAGGGGGATAGTATCCGCCGAGATCAACACCAGCTTGACAACAACCCACCAATGGCCGAAGGATGAGAATCGTGAGAACTCATGTTTTCAAATATCTACTAAGCTGTAATTTTAGTGGTACAACCATAAGTGTAGCATGCATGTCTGTCCATAAATGCACCTTGCCTGGGAGCTTGGAGATTTAAGGGTGGAGGGGATGGGGTCGGGGTAAACCTCCACCGGGAAACGGTAAATACTCCAAGTTGCTGTACTAAGAGCCTAGTCATAGGAGATATTGATGTAGGTTAACTAAGGAAACTCAATCTTGGTGTTGCCCGCCCCTACATTTAAAATTACTGCGGTTTATATTGGGCGACAGGTACTCTGCAAGTTGGGGGGTGGGCATGTTGTAGCTCGCTAGGCAGGGAGGCAGGGTAGCAGGGAGGGGGGTGGGGGGAATTCTAGGGATTGTTCTACGGAAGAGTTCTTATGTTCTGTTTACTAATGCATCACTATGGAACTACAAGATTGAGGCTGCGGGAAACTATCTGTGTGGCTTCCAGATTCAGGCTAATAGAGACAGGTCAGCTATCTCCCATAGGAGCACTGGCCCACTACAGACACTCCACACAAAATGATGAGTTGAACAAAAATAGGAAGCTATACATATGGTCCTGGAATGTCAACGGACTGGGCCATAAGATTAAACACACCTTGGTCCTTCAACATCTATAACCAAAAGCCCCTAACGTTATACTACTCCAAGAGACGCATCTTAAAGGCACCAGTTATAAAGCTCTAGACTGGTTTGGATATACATTGATCGCCTATTCTGGGTATACAACAGACTCACAGGGGTAGGCATAGTGCTCAAGAAATCACTCCCCTACATAGTACAACACACTTGGAACAACACACTGGGGAGATTTGGGGCTGTGACTGGCTCATGGGAGTTTGAGACTCTACATCCCACCAAGACTACACATGGGAACTTAATCAGATCTGGGCTCCACCCTCTTGGCCCTACCAACTGGGAGTAGACGGTAATGACATAATGGAGGCATCCCTGGATAAATTGAGTGGGGTGGACCTGACAGGGAAAAGAGGAGTATTCACATCCTTTGCAGAGGCAATGGTATTGGTCAACCCGTGGAGGCAACATAACCCCGCAGTCAGACAATTCACACACTTCTCCCCAGCACACAACTGTTCCACCCGACTTGATTATCTACTGTCCACACGATTACAGCCAATCGTTTCCGAGATGCAACGATTTATGCAAGAGGCATTTCGGACCATTCACCAGTGAGAGTGTATTTGCAGGGACTCCCAACACATAGACCATCGATCCCAAGAATAGATGTTCGGTATATCCAAGAGAGAGGGATATGAAAGAAAAAATTAGCAAAGGACTCACCCAATACTTTGAAGAAAACCAAGAGACAGTCAGCTCTCCATACATATTATGGGAAGCAGTATTGCAGGGCCAGGTCCTTGCTCTCATCGGGGGAAACGGAAGGAGGAGCAGCAAGAAATTGAGAGCCTGGATTGGGAGGTCCTTGCATTACAGAAACAAGCTGGGGAGCGCGGATCGGAGTCACTGCCCATCAGATATGTCTAAAACAAGACGTGTTCCGCACCCTAGCAGAGAATAGAGCGAAAGCATACGCCCTGGTGACCCAGCATTACATCTACGATGTTGAGGACAAAGCTGGCAAACTCTTGGCCTACTTGGAGCACCGAGACAGAGAAAAATCATGGGTATTGGAAATCAGGGACAACAATAAGGAGATCTGTAAAACGAATACAGAAATAGCGGAGGCATTTGCCTCCTATTATGAGACCCTATATTCCCCCACAGACCCGGGAACAGCATTAGATAGCATTGAGCTACTACAGTCCTTTGACCTACAGACACTGAGACAAGAGGACCTGAAAGACCTAGAACCGGATATGACGGAAGAAGAAGTGGTTGGGGATTAAAGTCAGGGAAAGCGACAGGGCCTAATGGCCTCCCCCTTGAACTAGTTAAGATATGCGCGACAGGAGTGGCAAAACAGATGTTGGCCATGTTTTTAAAAGTCTGAGAAGATGGAAAACTGCCGATGTTTAGAGAATCGCCACAATAGTTACTATTCATAAGACAGGTGAACCCCCCTCTCAGTGCAGCTCATTCCACCCGATTTATCTCCTATATGTGGAAGCAATAGTGATTGCATATATCCTAGCAACAAGACTTAGCGGGATCCTCACGAAACTAATCCACCCAGATCAATCTGGCTTTATGCCCCATCGTAGCACCCAATTAAATCTCCAACGCTTATCAAACCGAGCCACCTTTCTTAAATCGAGCGGTGGTGATGGCGCTAGACGCAACAATAACATTCAACAGTATGTTATGGAAATACATATTTACTGTGCTGCCACAGATGGTGTGAGAAGTTGGCCTGGCACATGCTGTCTACTAATTAAAGTGGGCACCTTGCACCAGTCCAAAAAACCCTTATGGTGATTTAAGAAGTCAAAGATAACCTTAGAAAGCCATCCAAGTGGTAGCTGTGGACAGCAGCCTTCAGGCTTAGTCTTGAAGGAATGTTAAGCAGCTTGTTTTACCAGAATGCAATCTTATAGTATTGGTTAAATGAAAGGAGAACCACACACTAGTTATAAAAAATATGTATTTATTAATATAACACTCTCTAGTATGAAACAGTATCTCCTACACAAAGATAATCAGAAAGCAAACAATACTTAAGCACAGGAATGACTGTAAATAGCACTAATACACAGTGGGCCCCGGGGGGGGACCAAACACTATAAGTATAAGAACCAACTCGAGTCAAGACAGTATTGAGAGGTTGTAGAATTGCTGGGACCCCGGGAAACCACCCAAGGTGAGTAAGTAGGGACCCCACGGAGGACGGATGCAGTGTGGGAACACAACAGCATACTCCATACAATTCTACGGGAAAGTCGTGGTTGAAGTTTTAGAGTTTAAGGACCCTACCCAGTGGACTTTGAAGAGACCCTGTGGAAGTTAGGAGGTTGGAGGCTCCCCACCCGTGGATTCCGAGGTACCCAAGTTAACTATCCCAGGGATGCCGGGTGCGTAGGTCAGGAAGTGAGGTCGGAAACCGCTGTCGAACCCAATGGAGGACTTCGAAGAAGAGCAGCTGCTGGAAGGAAGAAAAGTGTCCGTTGGAATCCAAAGATGAATTCTTGTCGAAGAGTACCTGAAAACAGAGGTGATAGAGTCTGGATCACTCAGGAGTGACCAGGGTCTTGGCAGACGAATGTCAACCGATGTCGTGTGCTTCAGGTGCATTTAGTTCTTGACTCTGCAGCTACGGGGACCAGGAGATGTCGAGGATGATGAGGAGCTGGATACAAGCTGCCCCACGAAGTATGTCGAATGCTGAGGGGTCGATGTCTGGCAGGAGCACCAACAAGCCTTGGCAACGGCAACCCATGCAGAAGGTCAAGGATGGATCGGTTTGGACCAGCAAGGTCCAAGAGACTCACCACAGCATGGGGAGTCAGGGCAGGCCTGGAGCAACCAGGGGAGCACAGAAAAGCAAAGTTGACCCTCAAGTGGACCCACAGGCCAGAGGCACACTAGTCGCAAGAGGACCTCAAGTGATTTCACCAAACAGCAGCCCACGGATCACTTGGTGCGAGGAGACCGGAGTTCTTGGTAGGAAATTGTGCAAGAGGTTGGAGCTACTCGGAGCCAGATGCACTTGTTCGGGAACAAACAACAAGCATATGCACTTGCAAATGCACTTGCGGTGCACAGGGGTTCGGGATTGCAGCCCCCACGAGGAAATCTGACCTCAAACTTGGTGAGAGGGTAGCTTGGACCTCGAGGGACGTAGAAACCCACCTCCTGTGTTGCTGAAGCCGTCAGAGTCCGAAGGAGCTCAGGGTCAGCAGACCGGACAGCAGTGTTGCGGTGCCTGCAAATGTAGGGGAGAAACTCTTTCACTCCAAGGGAGATATCTTTGGTTGTCCTTGATGCTCCACGGGTCTTGCATGGATCATTTATGGTGCACGGGTACAGACGATGCTTCAGACTGAGAGGGAGATGAAGTTGGGCCCAAACGAAGTCCAGCGAAGTCCAGAGTGTCCAAACGGTCGAAGTTCAGTGGTTTGTGGTTCAGAATCTTGTCCACGTCGAATCCAGGGTCCTACAGCCAGGTAAACCCTTATGTACCCACGGGAGAGGGTTGGACAGATTCAGGGGACCCTCCCAGGGGATGGTCTGGACAGTGAGGAGGTTACTCCCATGTCCTTTGTCCAGTCTCGTGCCAGAGCAGGAGCCAACGGCTCCCAGGACTGGTTTGAACTGGACTATGCACAGGGACACCAAATGTGCCCCTCATGCAGACATTCGGTCGCTGGCAAGCCCACCCACCCAGCCCTAATACACTAAATACTGTCTGGGAGGTGGTCACACCTCCCTGTGACAGGATGCGTATTGTTCTGCCTTCCCCTGCTTGAGCTTGGCTCAGCAGCAGGAGAGCAGAAATGTGTTTCCGGTTGGCAGCAACAATTTTGTGCTGCTCAAGACTAGAAGGCTGGTACTGAGAACACCAGGGACCCAACGAAGCTCGCTTCTGAGGGGTAGAATCATACCTCCCACATCGGCTATCGGTGTGGGGGTATGATTCCAAAATGTTTGACACCAAACACAATAGGGTTTGTTTCAGCCGTTTTAGAGTTGGTCATCACGCGGTCACATAATGCCGCTCTATATGTCGTAAATGGCTGCTTCACTGACACCCATGGAGAATGAACTCCGTAGGCTGCTCATGCAGCGGCACCCTCTCACTTAGAACCAAGCACGCTGCCTTCAGGATTGTAAAGGCCTGCTAGAGGGGTGACTTATAGGCTTTAAGTGCAGTGACCCTTAGATATAGTAACCCAATATTTTAAGTAGGTGGTGCATGCACCATCTTACACAGGCTGCAATGGCAGGCCTGTAGTTCCATTTTGCATGGCCTCTCATGGGTGGCATAATACATGTTTCAGCCCATGGGAGGCCACTGGGGTACCTATGCCCTGGGTACCATATACAAGGGACTGACAAGGGTACCCCAGTATTCAATCTGGAGTGTACCTAAGTACATAGCATAACAGTTTGAGGAGAAGGCAGATAGCCTGGGCTCCTGATTAGCAGGATCCCAGTCAGACTAGTGAAAAACCAGCTTAGCACCAGGCAAAAAGTGGGGGTACATATGCAGAAGGATCCTACCTTCCTACAGATGGGCTTTAGACGGAATTTCTGCAAATGGGTTCAAGTACTATACCAGGAACCCCTAGCCCAAGTACGAGTCCATGGTACCACCTCTTGGGTTTTCCATCTGGGCAGGGGAACGGGTCAAGGTTACCCCCTCTCCTCAATAATATTTGCACTAGTGCTGCAATCACTCACGGTGTGGATTCGAGGAGACCGACTGATCAGGGGGATACCTATGCCTGGAGGGTGGGAGGAGCACATATCTCTCTATAAAGACGACATCCTACTATATGTTACCCACCCCTAACGGTCAGTGAGCATGCTGCTTCGAATAGTTGCAAAGTTCGTTAACCACTCAGAGTACAAGGTAAAAAGGTCCAAATCGCAGATCTTCCCGCTCTCGGGGAGACCCACGGACTCCCATTGGACTGTGAAGCTTCGGTTGTGGAAGACGGGTTCTGATATCTGGGTATCCGTATTACCAGAGACCCACAAAAATTCCTCAGATTAAACCTACATCCCAAATTAGACAGATTACACAACGATGTGACCCACTGGCGTATGTTGCCACTCACATTTTCAGGAAGAGCTGCACTATATAAAATTATGACCCTTCCACATCTACTATATGTATGGCAAAACACACCGTTTTGTGTGCCCCCTGAACTATTTCACAAGATAGAGCAGGAGGTATGAATGCTGCTGTGGCAGGGAGCGGCACCTCGAATAGCTCTGCGTAAATTACAGAGGGGAGTGTACAATGGGGGTTTGGGGATACCTGACTATCAGCCGTGGCCCGTGGAGGGAGTTCCGTGGGGCGGTAAGGCTGGGCGGGGGAGGGGCAGGGTGGGGGGTTCTAAAATCCGGAATATGGATAATTACAGGTAAGTAAACAATTAAATAAATAAAAAGAATTTCGTAGCGCGCGCTACGAAATTCTTTTTATTTATTTATTTGTTTACTTACCTGTAATTATCCATATTCCGGATTTTAGAACCCCCCCACCCCGCCCCTCCCCCGCCCCGCCTTACCGCCCCACGGAACTCCCTCCACGGGCCGCGACTGCTGACTATACTACTGGGCAACACAACCCATAGTCATCAACGATTGGATATTCGCAGACCAACAGGAGCCCGCCTATAGAGTGGATAGATACATGATGGGTAACAGAAACTATGAAACGATTCTATAACAAAGGAAATGATTTTATAACAAAGGAAACAAGAAAACACCATACCTGAACATAATCACTCAGTGGTCAGGGCCTGGCGGGATGCAACCTGTTTCCTAGGCTGGTGCAATAGGGTAACAGGAAGGACCCCCCCCTGTGGTGCAGTGATGCATTATGAGAAGTGAGAGGATTGAGGGGTTTTCAGCACTGGGAGACACTTGGGATAGAGCACCTAGAAGATATTTGTAGGGAACAGTCTATAATATCCTTCACAGACCTCACAGGAGAATACGAACTGTCGGAAAAAGAAAGATATAAGTACTTACGAATAGGTCACGCACTGCGGTGATATGTAAGGGAAGGAGACACATTGCCAGACCTCTCCCCTTTGGAAGATAGACTCATAGCAGACAATATGTACTGTAATGGGGAGAGGAGTTGGCCTAACAGCTAGGGCGGTCGACCTCGAATCTGGGGTACTGGGTTCGAGTCTCGACAATGACGCTGAACATCCTGTGATTCTGGGCAAATCACTTAATCTCCCCATGCCTAAAATGAATGTGTCCTCATGTAACGCAACTGGTGCTATGTAAAGTGCTCTGATACCCGATTCGGGTCAAGTTTGCGCTATATAAAACTGTGTAAAAAAACTATAGACAAATATATACCCAAAAAAAGGCATATCCCTGACATACAAAAAACTATTACATAATTACCCAGAAGTGCTGACATCCCCACATCAGAAATGGGCAGAAACCGTAGGAGACATTGACAATGAAGAGTGGACTACATGGACCGTGAGAGATTGCCATTTGGACTAGGTTCAGGCTGATCCAGCTATGCATCCTCCATCGCTCCTTCTTTTTAAAATAGGAAAAATGTCAATACCACTATGCCTATGGGGAAGTGGCCAAGAAGCAACCTTCTTTCATATACTATGGGACTGTCCACTCATTCAAACATTCTGGAACCGAGTCACTGAAATAATACCCCAGTCATATCCCAAAGCATCCAAATGACCCAAAAGAAATATTACTGAATATCTCCGGTGACGACCCCCAACCAAATTATCACCAAATATGGGTTGCCCTAGGGGTAGTGAAACAAAACATAGATAGTGCATGGGGTAAGATAGATCCTCTAACAATACGACAATGGATGTCAGATCTACATTGGTGCCAAAATGCAGAACAAGTAACATATAAAGGACGAAGATGCACCAAAAAGTGGGAAAAAGTGTGGGGACCATGGAAAACTTATAGAGGTATTGGAATCACCAGCTCAATGTACAGGACTTTACTGAGACTGGGGAGGAAAAAAAAGGGCTCCGTGGTCCTATCTCGGGGCAAGTTTGCACTAGATTTGGTAAAGAAATGTTCAATATGTAAACTGATTACTGCTGATCACATATGGCCTCGTCTTCAAGACTCAATTTGTTACTGACTCCGAAAAATATTCACATGTTTTTTTCCAAACTAAATGTAATGATCCAAATTTCAAATAAAAAGAGTTTTTAAAAAACTAAAAAAGATGGCGCTTGCCTGCAGAAAGGCTTTACAACCAAATACTCTTAGTTCAGTGTAAAACATTCCATTTGCTCAAATTCCCGGAGTGGGGGATCGAGTAATACCAAATTCAGATCTCAGGTTGGGTTAATCTTAGCAGCACGAGGGTTGACCATCTGCTCATGCAGGGGTAGAGGCTACAATTTCACTATTGCAGCAACGCTATTGGTGGCCAGGTCAATACAAACAGACCAATGAGTTCATCCTTGAATGCAACATATTCCAGCAGATGAAGGTATCCACCATAGCTTGACCACTAAAGACACCTTTTTTGATCTCAGACAAGCCTCTGGCTTGTGTTTATTTGGACCACTGCAGGCCCTTATATTCAAATGGGTCTTATAAATACAACATGGTAGCAGTGGATTTCTGCTCTCAATTACAATGGGTTTAGCCACAGCGATCGGCTCACACCTGAACTGTTATACAAGACCTGCAAGTCTTCATCAGGACATACGCAGTAGCCACATTCCATTCGAACCAGGATCCAGAGTTCTTACTGAGATCTCATGGGAGAATTTGGTGTTATTGTGTGGTACTCCTCCCCCTATCATCCTGAGGGAAACACAGACATGGAGAGAAAGAACTGAGACTTGAAGCAGTCTTTAACTGCTAGGGTACTAGGTTCAGGTCGTAGCTGGGTTTATCAGCTGTATGTGGTCCAGAGAACCCTCAATAATCTGCCTAGAAAATCCCTGTGTGGTTGGATTCCCTATGAAATCCTGTTTGGGGTTAAGATGTGGGTTGCATACCTCGGCAGTCCCAAAACAGTGGTGGAGGAAACTCCTTTTGGCATCAATGAACATTTAGATGTTTTACAGGCACTGAACAACTTCCAAGTAGCTCAGAGCAATATCTAGCAGAAACATCCCACCACTGGTGAAGTGAAGGAAGCACCAGCAACTCCTGGTTGGATTCCAAAGATCAGTAATCTGGTCCTAGAGAAGATTGTGTAGAAGAAAGAATTTAGGTCACCTTACAGAGCGACTGTACCTGTCCTGTCTGTTGGAGGTACCAGAACTGTTCTTTCCCTGCCTTTTGCTGGCTGCAAAAACAAGAGATTTGTGTCTATAGATCTCATCAAACCAGATCGTGTGGCCGTTTCTGCACAGTAGGTCTCAAGCAATCCCTGGGTAGTTACCTGTCTCCTCTCACTACACTACAGGAGATCCCGATAGAAGCTTAGACTAACGATGAAGCTTCTTTTCCCCGGCTGGGGACAGCTAACATTGAAGTATCACTTCTATGTTACACTAATAAATGCCATTCAATCTACATGTGCAGAAACATGGATTTCAATTCTGCAAACAGACAAGGATGGTATCTACCACACCTTTCCACCATTTGAGTCAACTGCCAGTTCTACACAGCTGCCAGAACCACCTAAAATAGATCGAACTGCCTCTGGCTACTTAATCATATTCGTCTGACCCACCACTACTGCCCAAAGGTAGACTGTGGGATCTTTATATTTTGCTTAAAAAGACATACTTTATTTCTCCATGTATATATATTAAGATTACAATTGCATCACTTTCCTCTTCATCTGGATTGTTTTTGTTACTTTTACTACTCTGAACGGACACTATTTCCCAGAATGCTCTGCTGTTGAACTGGTAAACCTGGTTTTAACACCTCATTCTTCATCATACAAAGTGTGAAGAGACCTTTCCCTGGTGAACATTTCAGCTGTTCCAGTTCCTAATGGAATTGTTTGGGATAAGGTATCATATGATATATTTGGACTGACTGAAACTCTACAGACTCCATATGTATTTAGAATTTCTTCACAGAATGTTATGACTCTTAGTACTATCTCTGATGATTGGGACATTGATACAGTGTATGACATGCTAGATGATCTCAGCATTCTACTGCTTTTAAGACCAAAGAAATGTATGATGGTAGCTCCGATTACAATGAAATGTTCTGTTTTCACCGTTATGGTCACCATTTTCTTCATAATGCAAGTACTCCATGTTTAGTATTTAATTACACACAATGGAAACCACAGGGTAGCTCAAAAGCATTTGCACAGAAGTTAGCATATTTTTCTGGTCACGACCCAGATAGTCCTATTATTATCAAACACCTTCATGGGCTAAGAAAACTATGCTCACTGACACTAAGCTGGATTACTCTGAATCTTTAATTACCCAGCTGTCTTTACAAGGGTTTGACTTTGGAAGCACAATGTCAATTTAAAATCTATATGGGGAACTAAAGATTGGCAGGTTCAGGGGAACGATGCTTTATTAAGAGCATGCCTCATACCACACCAAGGACCAGATGTACGATGGAAAATTGCATGCGCAAACGGGTTCTCTTCCTAATAGCGACCCCACAAACCATGTACAAATGTTTTGCAACTGCAATTGCTGTCGCAAAACACTTGCAATTTACTGCCCTCTTCAAGAGGGTGGTAAGGCAATCGCAAAAGGGAAGGGGTCCCCAGGGGACCCCATCCCCATTGCAAATGCAGGGGGAAATATTTTTTAGGGGCAGGCAGTGGTCCCAGGGAACACTACCTGCCCTTAAAAAATGAAACAAAAACATTTAATTTCTTTTTTTTTTTAAATGCACCCCATTTTCCTACAAGGAAACCAAGCTGCATTTAAAAAATACTGCTTTATTTAAAAGCAGTCCCAGACATGGAGGTCTGATGAGCCCAGCACGCCACCATACCTGGAAGGGCCAGTCATTCTCAATGGGGTCGCAAATTGCGAGTGCCTCATGAATATTGATGAGTCATGCAATTTACGACCCCATTGAGAATCGCAAACAGTTTCTCTGACACTGTCGTACATGTAATTTTGCAAGTCACAAATTGTGACTAGCAATTGAGCGCAATTTGTAACTCGCAAAATGACATGGTCGTACAGCTGGCCCAAAATGATTTTCCTGAATAAAACTGTGCAGCAATCAACGCCTTGGCCTGGCAACGATACAAGATTTAAATGCCCCAAATATTGTCACACTTGCATGTTTTATGATTTGGCAACAGTTCACAAAGTTCACGGAAGAAACATTAGACAACATGCTTTGCATGGGAACATACAATTCTTTACCTACCAATCAAGAGGGATGGTTAGTATGGCCGTTAGATACTAACGGATGTCAGGCATGTTTCCTTGACAGCACCAAACGGTTTAGGATCAATAATCCTGAACCACGTTGCTTGAAGACACACAATTCGGGGGTGGTGACAACTTACAGCGGTGGGAAGTTGTGCCTTGATTGACTTTGACATTCAACATCGTCTTAGGTGAAATGACACTTGTCTATTCTTTATGATGAAATGGGATTACAGGCCTTCTTGTTGTGTTCTCGAAGAGAATGTCAAAAGCGCTTTCTGTATGCTATATACAATGAAGTGTGGAGGGTTTCACAGCATGAAGCTGCTGAGAGACTGCATGAAACTGACAGATCAAATTTAGAAAGGGCTCTAGCAGTAACAGACAATGGTAGGACTACTTTATCCACTAGGATATACACTCTTGGTAACATTGTGTCATCTGCAATCAACATCATTCAAAATGTCGCGTCTGCTTTACAACATGGACAATCGTAGCTTAGGGCTATCATGTTACTGAGTTGGACTCAACAGCCACTTTGTGCTGGTCGCGTTCCATGGAAACACCTTAATGCCACTAGCTGTTTTCACCTTATAATCTAGCAAAACAACAAACATCATGGCCAAGAAAGACACGACATATACTATGTTACACATAGAGAAGTTAGAAAAATTGCCATTCACTGTTGCAGAAACACTATCCACAGATTGGATAAACCACAGCTTTATTTCTCTGCCAATTTCGACTTTTCACTTCCAATACTGCTTACAACACCATCAAGTGAGCAGATATGAAGCGTTAGGAGAGGGGTATGTACACAAGTCATGGATCTTACCTTTCAAGTATTGTTTTAGGAATGATGAAACTGTGAGGTTTTTCTTAGTGGGACTGACCGAGAGAGTTCTATGAGACATTCTTTGGTTTGGTTTAAAGGGAGGTTTCCCTCCATGGCGCATGTAATGAGTCTAAAGCAATCTTGTGGCATTATCTGAAGGATTCTCCAGATGCTGTGATTCGTCCGATGTTAAGATTGCTTTCCAATGGTAGCTATTTGATGTTGAACAATCAGGGCTGCTATGGGATGAAACCGTGAATTGCCTATCTTGTGAAGGTGTCTGAGGTTGTGGCCTGTTATATGCAAATATTGTTTCCACCTGCCCATGTAGTTAAGGATGCAACATTATGGCCTTCAGTAAAGCTTTCAAATGTGTACTTTGATGCTTTGAGCAGACTGAAAGTCTTATTGTTTCAGAAGGATGTGTCCTTAGCATCTGTAATGGAGGTGGTTGATCTTCAAGTTGCAAGGTCTTCTTCTGAGATACAGTCGCTACTCCAAACTAATTTTCCACACCATTTTGGAGAGCTTGTGCACTGCATTTTTAACATGCCTGGTACTGCAGGGATAGCACACTTTTTTTTTTAAGTCAATTGGCTCTGGGTTGGTTTATACCTGCCAGACAGTTTTCTGAGTTATTCCATCATTCATATTATCCTTGCTGGGAAGCATTTTTGGAGGCTTACTGCTAGTTCCGTTTCTGATTGCCGGGTCTCTGATTTAATTTTTTCTGTACCACAATAGATGTTCCGTCAGGTGGCCAAATGGGGATGACACTACCACACGTGCTCCTGTGTCATCAGAGAATGATACCGTCCTTTGGCGCACCCTTGCTTCAGGAACTAAAAGAGCATTGGTTCTTGTCGTTTCGGCCTGTCTGGCTACACTGCATGCAGCCTATATTCTGCTGTCTTCTGTGCACTTTCGAGTGTGCCCTGGACGTATACCTAGAAACGTTACTGGTTCAATCTCTAGACATAGAACTGCTGGTGGGTTCCCTAAGGCCCACTTTTACCGATGTCCTTCATGCTTGCCATTGCTTCTGGACACTTATTATAAGCCGTTGTGGGATGCTTAGGCTCCTGGTGATTTATATCCTGGCTCTTCTTCTGTGGATTTAGTATTGGCTATTCCTCATTCGTCCGGCTGCTGAGAGGTAAGGACTAGGATACGTTTGCTCTATGGATCTGATGTTTTGTGTGCCTCTGGGAATATTGTCTGCAGTTGCTGGAAACAGCAATGTTTTGTCTACTGCTCGGAGCACACAAACAATCTGGCAGTTTTGAGTTGTGGGGCTTTTTAACTCGATCATGTGTTTTATCAATCTACATTGCTTTTAAATTGTATCATTTCTTTTTATTTGCTTCTTATATTTATTTTAAAATAATTTGACTTTCCGAATGCTTTTAATTTCAAAGAGCACAATGCTTTTATGATTTTAGGTTTTCATGTCGCTATATATTTTTGGGCATTATTTTTAGGAAGCTTTTCTAGTCTTCTCAAATCCAAGAAGTTTACTCAAGAATCACATTGCTTCAAAAAATATTGAAAATATTGTGTATTTATTGTGTATCTCTTTGGGTAAGCATGAGTTACCAAACAAAAAGGTTCTAGATCTGTTAACATGATTTCTTTGGGGAGTTAGGGTTGTCATGTTCTGAGGTAGCACATTCCACCTGTTATCTTGCCTGGTTTGGGGTACGGATGGTGCACTGTGAGCTAGCAGGACTAAGGCCAACATATCCTGATGGTGTGCATAGAATCTGTCTTGCACAGTTTTGACGTTCATTTTGTCCAACAATCCACAGTTTTTACTGAGAAAGTAAAAGCCCTATGACAACCTAGGGTGTCCCGTGATCTGTACCTAACAAGTGACATGTTTTACAAATCCTTATATTTGAGTATGGCTTCATAGATTTGGGCTGTGAGTTCATGTTAGAATTGGAGCCAAGAACCCTTCCTGTTATCTGATGTGTTTCAACTTCAATGCTTGCCTGAGATTAGCAAGTGTCAACTTAATTGTACTGGGGAACCTCAGGTCTTGCCTCTATAAGTGTATTACTATAGAAACTGGGGACTAATTCCAGTGGACGTGGATCCTAGGCCACTGCCTACCCTAATGTACAAAACAGCATATTTGTGCACTGAAACATCATCTACTGCACAGATATAACCTCTTCAGCTCAGGTGTTACTGTGTACTCTTCAGTGATCATTCGGATGCTCTGTACATAGCTTATGTACGTACCTTTCTTACATTAGGCTGAGACCGTAAAGCACACTGAAAAAGGCCTTTGGCCCAAATGGCATCTCAGGGGAAACTCTGCAAGTTTAGGTTAAGGAGGCATCTCAGAAGTGCTATCTTTCTTATTACCTGGTGCTAAATGTTTATAGAACATGTAGCTATCATACAGTTAGGCTCGGAAGTCACCTTGGCATTGTCCATTACTGTGAGGGCTCGTGTATACCTCACAATGGGCAGTTAAGGGCTGGCACCAGTAGAAGCAGAAGGAGTATCAACTAGCGTTTAGCTGAAGGTATCTTTTAATGATTGCTGAGGCAAACTAGGGAGAACAGATCATTCAGCCAGGGGTAATTGTGAAGACAAATTTTCAGTTAGTTGCAAACCAACTGGACTCCTAAGTATCAAAGCTAGAAACGTTCGCATATTTTTAAGGACATCAAATCTATAAATGGAGGGGGAATGGAGTTACATGTCTTCAGAGGCAAATGAGAGTGGCAAAAGAAGCTGCAGACTAAACGTTCTCTTGCGGCATGGGCAATAACATGCATTCATACAAGTGCACAGTAGTTAGGAATGTACAAGGAGTCTTGTATTCTATGTCTCATAGTTCCCAGCTGCTCAGCCTGTGTTTGTGATTTAAAAAAAATGTTCATGAGTGCATGGTTTGGATGAGTGGTCAGTTGGAATGAGTAGGGCTGAGCAGCAGAATGCTGTTCCCAGTGGGGCTTGTACCACCTTACCTGTAACTGAATAAACTACATTATCTACACTACTGGCTACTGGACTAATTACCTACAAGGACCCTAATTCGTTTACAAAAAGGAGGACCGCAAGCAGGGCAAAAATATGTTTCACCAACTTGAGTGGATGAAAGGTCAGGGATTTTGGGAGACATAAAGCTCCTAGGAGGATAGAACTTATGTGGGTGCAAGCAACAAAGCTTCCAGAAAATGTTAAATAAATTGTGTGCAGGATATATTCCCAAGAGTCAGAAGAAAGGAAAATCTAGAGACAAATGGTGAACACATAGACAGCTTTAGGTTAAACAAATGCAGGACTTTGCTATGAAGTTTGAGTAAGTATCTCCAGGAGCAAATAAAATACCCACCTTGCAATGAGCAGCCCAGTCCTCTGACAATGTAAGTGCAACACAAATTGAAAAACTTTCAGGCTCTATGGAAAGAGGGATTCTAGAGTCAAATAAAGTGGATGTAGTGTCTGTAAAGTTAGTGAGCCAATTGGATCCATTCTGTCATGGACTAGTATCCAGTGCTTATGATTAAGGCTGAGGATTTTTGTGATACACCTGTCATGCCAGGTTACTACAATGGAATCTGGTGTTCTAGAACTCTGCTGTGCTGGGGCACCCTAAGGGTCACAGCATGGCCTATTGTTCATTCATACTGTGAAGCATTGGAGTTCATGCTTAGAATAGCAGGAAGGGGGAGGTGAAGGGGCACATGATAGGAAAGCTGCAGTTATAGGATATAAAGAGGACTGTCACCGGGGAAGCTGGCAAGGCTCACGCAGGAGGGAGGAAAAGATGCAAGACCCAACTGGTTAAGGTATTCACTTGGTGGCGAAGGAGAAATCCATAGGCATTTGGACAATGTAGAGAAGAAGAGACCCCTTTGTTTCCTTGCAAGAGGCAAAATATGAGGCTAGCATTCTGAGGCATTGGCCTATTCATACATTTCAAGAGACAGAACATCAAGAGAAAACCAATCAGATAGGAAGGACTAAAATGGTGCTGACCAAGACAGAAGAGTGGGCCTTCGCGCCACTATATAAACTATGAAATCAAAAGAGACTCTGAGAAGAGGTTATCAGTTTATTAAGCTTTCGCTCTATCCTCCCCAGAATTGTTGAGTAGGTTGCAGAAATGACCCACTGACAACTGTCTAAGCTAATGAGTTGGACAGAAGCTCTCTCTCTATATATATATATATATATATATACTCACTTAAAAAACCATAGGTTTCACACATGTTATAGTTAGGTGGATATTTCACTCCTAAAAAACCAATGAAATTCCCCCGTTATAGTTAGTTCAGATAACTATAACTCGCGCGCCCGCAATCCACTGCTCATGACGTCACATATTAAATCACTCATGACATGGTCAGTGGCATCACTCATGACATCACTGATGACATCATCCTTGTGATAGAGTGGCGGTCGCGCGAGTTATAGTTATCTGAACTAATTATAACGGGGGAATTTCATTGGTTTTTTACGAGTGAAATATCCACCTAACTATAACATGTGTGAAACCTATGGTTTTTTAAGTGAATTTGCAAGGTTTTTTTAATGCTAATTCCTAACTATAACGTGTGTGAAACCTATGGTTTTTTCAGTGAATTTGTACGGTTTTTTAAATGCTAATTTATTTATGCATTATTATTTTTTTTATATATTTATTTTACAATAAACTACGTATTACATTTTTTGGGGGTTTTTCACCGTGCGTGCACGGTGCGCGCAACCCCGCGATTTAAAAAAAAAAAAATTAAAAAATTTTTTTCTGCCTTCGGGGTCCTTCAGGGACCCCCTGACAAAGGCTAGGGGGTCAGGAACTCTCTACCCTGCCCCCTTTTCACGTTCGCCACCTTCCTTTTTCACTCTCGCACTGAAAACAAACAAAATGGCGGCCGACACTTCCTGATTTTGACCGATTCGAACGTTGACTAACATGTAACCACCAATCAAAATTACGCTCGCGCACGTTAGGGTGCTCACACGGTGCTCGCACGGTGCGCGCACGGTGCGCGCTTATAGATATTTATATGCTTTTAAATGCTATTTTCTCAGGAACTACTGAACAGATTGACACCAGACCTGCAAAAGGCACTTCCCTGACCTGAGGACTACCTCTCTGCCAAATTTCAAGTAATTCTGTTCAGCCGTTCGGGCTGTACCTTCGACTAAAGGTCCTATGGAAAAATGCATGGGGAAAACGCGTTTTGGGACCCCCTTTTTTCTCGGCCCCCGCTTGACGAATCACCCCGAGACTTTCAGGGTAGGAACTGAACGGAGCGCCCCATTAGTTTTTTTAAATTTCGCGAGGATTCGTCAACCGGCGCCAAAGTTATTCAAAATAGAATTTTCAGATTTCCCATGGAAACTCGGTCCTAACTATAACTATCTACTGGCGACCGCCAGTAGATAATATATATATATATATATATATATATATAATTCACTGAAAAAAACATAGGTTTCACACATGTTATAGTTAGCTGGACATTTCACTCGTAAAAAACCATTGAAATTCCCCCGTTATAGTTAGTTCAGCTAAATATAACTCGCGCGACCGCAATCCACTGCTGATGACGTCACATATTACATCACTCATGACATGGTCAGTGACATCACTCATGACATCACTGATGACATCTCAAATGACATCACTGATGACATCACTGATGACATCATCCAGTAAATATGTGTCTTTCTGAAAAATAAATATTTTTTATATATGTATATCTAAAGGTTAATGGAAGAATAAATGGGTAAATAAGTGTCTAAATGGATGTTTTTTTTGTAAAATTAATTGTATAACTGACTTATTAACAGTATCTTAGTGAATACAGTGATGTAAAATGTGACATCATCAGCAGTGGATTGCCGTCGCACGAGTTATATTCAGCTGAACTATCTATAAGGAGGGAAATTCAATGGTTTTTTATGATGAAATGTCCAGATAACTATAACATGTGAGAAACCTATGTTTTTTTCAGTGAATTTGCAAGGTTTTTAAAATGCTAATTCCTAACTATAACGTGTGTGAAACCTATGGTTTTTTAAGTGAATTTGCAAGGTTTTTTAAATGCTAATTTCTAACTATAACGTGTGTGAAACCTATGGTTTTTTTAGTGAATTTGTCAAGTTTTTTAAATGCTAATTTATGTATGTATTATTATATTTTTTATATATTTATTTTACAATAAACTACCTATGTATATAGTTATAGATTGACTGTATCCTGTAATATGGAATGGCTCGTTTAAAATGTTTTTTGTTTTTTTTAAGGGCTTTTCACCGTGCGCGCACCCCGCGATTTTTTGAAGAAAAAATAAAATGTTTTTTTCACCCTTCGGGGTCCTTCAGGGACCCCCTGACACAGGTTAGGGGGTCAGGAACTCTCTACCCTGCCCCATTTTCACGTTGTTCACCTTTGTTTTTCACTGCCACACACAAAATGGCGTCCAACACTTCCTGATTTCGACCGATTCGAATGTTGACTGACATCTAACCACCAATCAGTATTACGCTCGCGCACGGCACGGTGCACGCACGGTGCGCGCATATAGATATTTATGTACTTTTAACTGCAATTTTCTCAGAAACTACTGAACAGATTGACACCATATATGCAAAAGACACATCCCTGACCTGAGGACTACCTCTTTGCCAAATTTCAAGTAATTCTGTTCAGCCGTTCGGGCTGTACCTTCGACTAAAGGTCCTATGGGAAAATGCATGGGGAAAACGCGTTTTGGGACCCCCCTTTTTTCTCAGCCCCCGCTTGACGAATCACCCCGAGACTTTCAGGGTAGGAGCTGAGCGGAGCGCCCCATTAGTTTTGAAAATTTCACGAGGATTCGTCAACCGGCGCCAAAGTTATTTAAAATAGAATTTTCAGATTTCCTATGGGAACTCGGTCCTAACTATAACTATCTACTGGCGACCAGTAGATTATATATATATATATATATATATATATATATATATATATATATATATATATATATATATATATATATATATATATATATATATATATATATATATATATATATATATATATATATATATATATATATGTATATACTAAAGCTTTACCAATTCAACTAAGCCTGAGTCCATTCAACTAACCATCTCCACATTCTAAAACAAATTCTTTATTTGCAGAGCTCTCCCCTGTGGCAAATATTTTGCTTTGCTGCCAATTTAGATTACCCATCTCAAAAGTGGTTCACTGAAGACAGGAGTAGAAAAACAATAACACCTTTGCTCCACTGAAAGATGCTGTTGCCCTGTTCAGTGCAACAGCACTTTTTATTTAACAAATTAATTTGTGCTGTTGAGCTTCCCAAAGTAATTTATTTTGCTTAGTGGTGAAACAAGAAGAGAGTCACACCAAGCACCATTCCAGCAACCCGATGGCAAAGTCAATTACACCCACCAACATATTTATAATTTTTACTGGCACACAGACTAAAGAATTACTGATCTTTAGTGCCCAGTCAGATGCAAAGCTATTCAAACTTAGAAATAAGTTGAGTAACAGTATCCAAGAATAAGTAATTCATTTTAGTGTAACAAATACTATAAATTATTATCCAAATACCTCACCATCTATTTGGAGGGTCATGTAAACTGTCTTCTTTTCCCCACTGTAGATGATCTCACAGCTGTAATCCCCGCAGTCATCAGTGTCTACTTCTGGAAGAATGATGGAAGCGTTTCCTTTCATCAGCTCATCCATGTTCAATCGAGCTCCTGCTGCCCTATACACCGTCAAGACATTCTCATACGTTAACACCTTCCGTTTACCAATTCTCCATATAACGACCAGGTGTCCGATTTCCATAGAAGGGGTGTCCATGTTAAAAATGCATCTCAGTAATGCACTGTCGTTGGGACAGACGCTAACCAGAGGCGAACCTGTGGAGACCCAGAGCCAGGCCACTGGGATGGAATATAAGATGGGGAATCACCAGCAGATCAGTGGAAAGGGGTAATCAGCAGCCAAAAGCACACAACCCACCCAAACAATCAGTAACAAAATAACTAAATAGTTGCTTCATGACATATTACTCATTGAAATTTAAAAGTGATTATATTGCCACAACCTGAAGAACAAATACAATGGAACATCTGAGGCATGTATTCAAAATAAAGTGTGATACAAATACCCAGTTATGTGTAAACGGTCAATTCACAGCTAGATAAATAGTGCTCTTTATGCCAATAGCAAGAGAGCTGTGTTAAATCCATTGCTGATTTTTGGAGATTCCATGTGATCTGTATACATTCCAAAGAAAGAACGTTTCTTACCTGTAATCCTAGTTCTCTATCAAGGGATTCTCCCTTGAAATCATAAGCACTGAATAGTCCCGCCCACATGTGGGCATCCAGGAGCAGTTCTTTCAAAATCACATCTACTTCGCAAAAGCCAGGAAACATATGTGACAGGCATTATGACATGTTACATTTTTGCTGCCTTGAAAACAGCCTTTATTACCAATGTTTATGGAAATACTTTAAAATTTAGAAGGAAAAAGGGTCATACCCTTAAAAATACCGTTAACCAAAATGAAAAAGTGATCTTTTAAAAACATTATTCACAAACACTTTTTACTTCTTATTAGAGTAAGTTTAGGAATATAGCAATGTAGGCTGCATAAACTGCAGCATTGAAACAATGTAAATAGGACATTGCAACTTTAAGGACCTTCTGACCTGAAGTGCCGACCATGCCCTGTGAGTAGCAGTTTTACTCAGTTCTTATTTCCGGCTCCTGCTGACAGGATCCAGGAGCAGTGCTCTGCCTATTTTAAGGTTTTTTCCCACAAAAATCTCAAACTCAGGTTTTCTAAAACTGATTCACTCAACATAATTTAGGGCATAGAGCATTTTTAGATAACTTCTTGACAGGAAATGTATCTAATTTTTCACAAAATGCCATCCTTTTTGCCCAGGCTGTGGCAGAAAATGGCAAAAAAACAGACCCGCAGATCTGTATCTCATGTTTACCAGACTCTCATGACCCCAGGACATGTCGCTATTGCAAGACCCTTCCCATTCACACTTTGAGGGAGAAGATTCGCCTCCATGGCCAACTGGAGCATCGCAGACGGCACGATTCTCTGTCTGACTGGTGAGACTTCTGACAGGTGAGGCGAGAGCATGTACCGTCTATCAGTGCCCCTAAGCCACGCTCTGAGGACTCCCGTAAGGGAGATCCAAAAAGAGAACATCATGTGAAAGACATCGCTCCCGTTCGGAATGAAGACTTTGACATTGAGAAGAGGTACTACACCTACTTGCTCGCCATCAAGAGCTGCTTTGATGCCAAGAACTCTTACGACATCAAGGAGGAGGTCACCATTGATGTTGAGGGGGACTTCGACATTGAGACACCATACAATGTTGAGAACTTCGACATCAAGACATCATAAACCTACCCTGACCAAGGCAGCAGGGTGGCTTTCACGGAGGAAAGCGTGCAGACTTTCTTCAGAGTCTGATTCGGAGTACTCTAGGGCCTATTCACCACCTGTGCCCACCTCTCCATTGACCATTCCGGATTTGCTGACATTGCTTCGAGTTCCAGCGGAATCTACTCCACCTCCACAGCGCTTGCCTCAGCCTTCGCCTCCTCAACCTCCACCACCTCCTCCTCCTCAAACAGTGAACACAGTAGTGCCTCCCTTACCAGTTTCACCAGTCTCTCCACCACTACAGCCCACTATAGGTCTAAGTCAAGATCTCACCATCGACATTGTTCAAGATCTCGCAAGCACTCTCATTCAAGGTGGAGAACATACTCTACATGTAGATCAAGATCCTCCCAACTTCTTCATATATCTTTAGAACTGTATTGGCCTACCTTAATGAATTCTCCTCCACTGAGAATATCACCAGTAGATAATATTAACACCTTCCAGGAAGTTCTTATCATGGGAGCTAACAAACTGAATATTGATTTTAGTGACTAGTACAACATCCACATCAGTAATCATGAGACACTTCATCAATAGTCCATAACTAGACCACTACTTCATTTTATTCCAGACCTTCTAGAACCAGCGATGGAACCGTTCCTGACTCTGACTGCTGTAAAGGCTGCTCTATTACACCTACGAAAGAAATACAGACCTCCAGATCAAGACCCATCCTTTCTTCACACAGATCCAATTCAAGACTCGGTCATTGTTCAGCAGTGTGATGTCTTCCGCCTTTCTCTTACATCATGTACATTCTTTAGAATGTAGAACACTGTTTGTGGAAGGGAGTTCTTGGTGGGTCAGTTGGATTCTTGGTCTGATGGCTGAGATGTTATTAAATAAACCTCCTTACTAAGTTTACCCTTTGTACCTCATGTATCCTAATTTTACATTGGCGACGATTGATGGGATGAAAAAGGAAGAGTGAAGGATACACCTCAACATCAGCGGTCGTGACTTTCCGATTCAGCGGAAGATTTAAAGACCGGAAAGAAACTGTTCATCGAGTTTTAAAGCTTTGCGGAACGTTTTGGCATAACAGATGGTCAAGGTACTGTTTTGTATAAAGAGTATTCTGCGCGCGATAATATTCATCTGATTGAGGGAAGCTTAACGTAGTTATTTAATATAACTTATAAGGAAGTTGCTTTCTGGAGAAATCAGGTGGACTAGAGAACATCATATGCGCAAGTTAAACATTAAAGCGTTTCGTGAAAGGTTAAATATTCCCCTCCAGCGGCTGAATTTTAAAAGGGAAGCCCGTTTCGAGTTTCCCCGGCGGCAGAAATTGCATACCTTAAAAGTGTGACGAGGGGCAGGATTCATTGTGCTAGCAGGAATAATCGTGCTGTTTGTGCTGGCAAGAATCATCGTGCTGTGTGGTCTGTCCAGGCTAAAAGGCTTTGCTGCGTGTTGGCGAGACGAGACTATATCGAGGGAGGTCTGGTTTAGTGTTGTTGGCGAGTCCGGATCTCCGTGCAGTTGGGAGGCAAGAAGCAAATGGTGACGCAGTAGAATTCTGCGTTTGGATTAGGTGATCGACGCGCGTCATTTGACCACGTGTCAGCGTGTCAGAACAAACAAAGGAGAACGAGTCTTTGTAGGAAAAACAGTCGACAGTGATTAATGCTTGTTAGTCACATTACTGTGTGAAACGACTAATCTGTATCTGGAGGTCAGCAGTTGCAGTTTAAGGTTTGACCTTGAAAGGAAAGGAGTATATTTCAAAGGATTTTAAATCTTTTCAAAGGGAAAAGTGAAGTAGTACTTTGAGTGAACAATATTTTAATGTCTTATGTATAAATATATATATATATACACATGTTATATATATTTATAAGTGGAAGAATTCATGATGGGAGCATTATAAGCAGCATTTATAAAAGGTGAATCAGTACATGTGAGACAAGTGTAACATTGGAGGTCTCTGCTGAGTATAGTGGGGTTTAGCAGTGTGTTTATACATACATTCAAAATGCAAAATGTAACTCCCCCGGCGTTTTTTCTACCTAGTCCAGGTGAACCATTAGTGAAGTGGAGTAAATGGAAGAAAATATTCGCGCACTATGCAAGAGTATGTGGGACCAATTTAAGTGCGGAAAGGAAACACTCCTTACTTTTGCATTGTTTAGGTGGTGAAGGTCAGGAGGTGTTGGAGAACTTACCAGATTTAACGAATGAAGAACAGAGGGGTTTAAATGAATATGAAATTTGCATTTTACAATTAGACAAACACTATTTGCCCAGGACTAGCACCATTATGGAGAGATATCATTTTGGTTTAAGGGCTCAAGGTAAGGATGAATCAGTGGAAGATTTTGTAACGGCATTAAGAAAGCTTGCTTCAACCTGTAAGTTTGGGGGGCTAAATGAAGAACGAATAAGAGATCAACTTGCTCTGAAATGCAGAGAAGAGAAAATAAGGGAAGAGTTGTGGCTTAAGGATGAACCGGCTTTAGAAGAGGTAATTTCTATTGCTAAAAGAGTAGAGCACATGTTAAAGTGTGTAATGGAGTTGAAAAATGAGAAAATTAAAGTAGAGAATCCTACGGAAGATGTGCAAAAAGATGTGTGTGTGGTGAAGGAAGGTAAATCCTCTGTTTCTTTAAGTGAGGAAAAAAAAGAAGAAGGTGCGGATACCTCGTTTGTGTGTATTCGATGTGGTATGACTGGTCATAAAGCAAATTATAAAAAATGTCCAGTGATGAATGTTAGTTGTCATGCTTGTGGGAAAAAAAGGTCATTTTATGAAATTCTGCAAAACCAAGCAGAAAAAGTTTCAAAATAAAGTAGTAAAAGAAGTAATTTGTCAAATTAACAAAGATGTTTCAAATCAACATCCTGTGGGTAAAGTAAAAATTGATGGAGTTGATTTAGAAATGAAATTTGATTCTTGTTCACATTTGACCATTATTAATAAAGACATTTTCTACAAGTGCTTTCAAAGGAAAAATTCTTTACACAAAATGGATGTAAGTCCAGGTGGTTATGGTGGTCAACCCATAAAAATGCTTGGTTATTTCAATGCTACCATTGAGATGGAAAACAAATTGATTTTAGGTAAAGTGTATGTAGCAAACAAAGGAGATGTTTTATTAAGCTGGCCACATCAACGGTTGTTAGGTGTCACGCTTAATCCAAATGCTGAACCCCAGGTTCAGATTCAAGAGTTGGATGTAGGTGACAAGATTGATGTTGTGGGAAAATTTCCAAATTTATTTAAAGACAAGTTAGGGTGTTTGAGAGGTTATAAACATGATATTAAACTTAAGAGTGGAGCACAACCTTCTATAGCTAAAGTAAGAAGAATACCTGTAGCTTTACAAGAAAAAGTGGAACAGGAATTAGATAAGTTGTTAAAACAAGGTATAATCACTCAAGTAGAAGCGTCTGAGTGGTTGGCTCCGGTAGTCGTTGCCAACAAACCTAATGGTGAGATTAGGCTTTGCATTGATCTTCGCTCACTGAATAAAGAGGTGGTTGTGGATAAATTTCCTTTACCCAATATAGATGAAATTATGTCTACTTTAGATGGTGCTCAATTTTTCACGACACTGGATCTTACACAAGCTTATCACCAAATTGAGCTTACTGAAAATTCACAGATTTTAACATCTTTTATCACTCCTATGGGTGCGTTCAAATATAGGAGAATGCCATTTGGTTTGGTAAGTGCAGCCTCTGTTTTCCAGAGAATAATGTCTTCAATCTTAAAAGGCATAAAAGGGGTAAAATGTTACCAAGATGATTTATTAATTTTTGGTGCAAATCAAAAAGAACATGATTTAAGACTGGAACATGTTTTGAAGAAACTGGAGAATGCAGGCCTAACGTTAAAGTATGAGAAATGTAAATTCTCGGTAAACGAAGTAAACTATCTGGGTCATTGTATTACATCTATGGGTGTAATTCCTAAAAAAGAGTTGGTAGATACCATTGTGAATTTGGGTGCTCCAATAAACAAAGAAGAACTAGTTTCCTTTTTAGGGATGGTGGAGTTTTATGGAAAATTCATTAATAACTTGTCAAGTAAGTCATTTTCAATGAGGGAATTGCTGATAAAGAATAAATAATTTATTTGGTCAGATGAATGCCAAAAAGAATTTAAAGAATTGAAATTGAATTTGAAAGATGCACCAACGTTACAGGCATTTCTTCCAGGTGAAGAGACAATGGTGGTAACTGATGCTAGTTCGAAAGGATTGGGAGTGATTCTTAAACAATATAGAGATGGAAAAGAACAGTTAATTGCATGTGCATCTAGGAGTTTGAGAGGTGCGGAAATGAACTATTCAGTTATAGAGAAAGAGGCATTAGCTATCTACTGGGCTCTGGATAAATTTAGGAATTTTATTTGGGGGACTAGTTTCAAGGTGTGTACAGATCATAAACCTGTAAAAGAGGTGTTTGAAAAGAAAGGTCTGGATTTTATCTCTTCTAGGATAAGACGTTGGGTAATTGGTGTGCAGGATTTTGACTTTGTCGTTGAACACCTTCCAGGGGTGGAGAACATAACAGCGGATTGTTTATCTCGTTTGGTTGGTAAAGCTGATGAAGATCAAAATTGTGAAGGAGAATTTGATAATGGTATAAGGGTGTGTGAAATAACTAGTGGAACTGTGAGTGAAGAGGAGTGGAAAGAGGAATTAAAGAATGACTCTGAGTTGATGAAAGTTATTGATATGTGTCAGTCAGGATACAGTGGTGACAAGTTGTTAGCTAAAGTCTGGCGTATGATTGCAAATGAATTGTCAGTGGACAATGGTGTTCATTTGAGAGGTGATAAGTTAATTTCTCCTAAGTCTTTGAGGAAGAGGTTGGTAGAGGAGGCTCATCAAGGTCACCTTGGGATAGTAAAAACCAAGGAGAGGTTAAGATATAGCTTTTGGTGGCCTGGTATGGATTTGGAAGTTGAACGTGAGGTGCGAGAATGTCTACTATGTAAAGTTAGTGATAAAGTACTGTCTCCAAGAACTTTGCCCATGGTTTGTCGAACTTTACCCAATGCTCCTTGGGAGGAGGTTGCAATGGACATTGTGGGTCCACTCGCTGGAGAGCACACCACACCTTATTTGTTAGTTCTGATTGATTTGTATTCTAGGTGGGTAGAGGTGTTACGTGTGTCTGATGTGACTTCTAGCAGTGTAATTTCATTTTTGAAACATGTTTTCAGAAGGGAAGGTTTTCCTAATAGTTTTTTGACGGACAATGGTCCTCAATTTTGTTCAAAATAGATGGAGATGTTTTTGGAGTCATGTGGGATTAAACATAAGAAATGCTCGGTTTATCATCCAGAAACGAATGGCACAGTTGAGAGGTTCAACAGAGTGATAAAGGAAAATATTCAGTTGTCAAGAGTGAACTCGTTGTGTTGGAAGGAGGAGTTACAGAAGTGTATTTTAGCTCATCGATTCTCTCCTCACACTTCTACTGGGAAATCACCTTTTGAACTGTTTAAAGGGAGGACTCCAAATACGAAGTTAAGCCCAGGTTGGATGATTTGGGGTAAAGGTATCAAAGATAATAGAATTGGTACTTGGCGAGAGAGAGAGGAAAAATTACAAGGGAAAAACAAAATAAACTATGACACAAGGAAGAATGTTAAGATGTTCCATGTTAAGGTAGGAGACTTTTTTAGAGTTAAAGCACCGGTGGCAACAATGTCTTGGTCCAAATTTACTAAGCCTTTACGAGTTGTTAAATGTTTAAAAAATGCTGTGAAATTACAAGATGGGAGAATTTGGAATTTAAATTGTGTTGTACTTCTCAAGTCATTTCCAGGTGTATCACATGATAGTGTTATTAATGCTGATGTCAACCATTCTAATCTGTGTTGTGTACCAAGGAGGAGTGGACGGAGGTCTATTTTTCCTTCGCATTTAAAAGACTTTGTTAGTTAAGTTATTCTGTAACTACTTTTGTGTCAAAGAGAATTTTGTATTTTTAGCATGTATTGAATTTGTCATTTTCTTGATAATAGAAGGGAGGTGTGTGATGTCTTCCTCCTTTCTCTTACATCATGTACATTCTTTAGAATGCAGAACACTGTTTGTGGAAGGGAGTTCTTGGTGGGTCAGTTGGATTCTTGGTCTGATGGCTGAGGTGTTATTAAATAAACCTCCTTACTAAGTTTACCCTTTGTACCTCATTTATCCTAATTTTATAAGCAGCTCAGAAACTTCATGCCAAGGTGCAATATTCTGCAGTACCTCCTAATAAGGCAAGTAAAAGCTGGATTGATTCAATGGACAGAAAGGTCAACAGAACCTCTGCAGCTTTCATGAAAGCTGCTGGTGCAATTGCTCTCCTAGGAGACTATGACAAGTCTCCCTGGGACTCCACTCAAGAACAAAAAGATAAGCATCATGATTTGAAAGTGAATGTTAATGAAGGCAAGATGGTGCTGAATCAGGTTATCAGTGCTGCAGCAGATTCCTCCACTATAACAGCACACAAGTACTATCATGGCCTGGCTCTTCACCACTCTTCTTGGCTGAAGCTCCCAGGTCTGAAACCCGAAGCCCAAAATCGTATTCTCAACCTGCTGTTTTCTCATAGCACCTTGTTTGGCTCTCATTCTGACGATGAACTGTCTAGTATGAAGTCTGAACTTGACACTCTCAAAGCAGTGGTATTGGAAAAAAGTAGAAAATATAGGAGACGTTCCTATAGGCCCCATGGCTGCTGCTATTTCTACCAGAGGGTTCAAACACCTCATTGGTCAACAGGACAGCAACAACAACAAACATCTCACCAACATAGACATCAACAACAATAGCATCAGTCAAGAGGAATAGAAGGACAGCAATAATCTGCCTAAGCCACTAAATAAATGGGAGGTAAACAATGAGTCCTCTCTTCCCCCTCTTCCATTGCCTACTCCGGTAAGTTGAAGCATAACATCTTTCCTGCAAGAGTGACAAAAGAAAACCACCAACAAATGGGTTCAGAATCTTGTAGAGCATGAATAACATCTCAGATTCAAGTGTCTGCTACTATTTATTCCACCGAAGAAACCTTTTCATTTCATACATGATCAACTGCAACAAGAAATATCCATCCTTTTGCACAAACAGGCGATGGAAAAGGTCCATTCTCATCTGAAAGGAATGGGAATTTATTACAGTTATTTTCTGGTGAAGAAAAAGGGACCCAAAATCCAATAAAGACCCATTTTGGACCTCAGAAAATCGAACAAATGGGTTTGCAAAGAAAAATTCTGGAAGTTGGCTCTTCATCAGATCTATCCTCAACTCCATCGAGGGGACTGGCTATGCTCGATAGACCTGCAAGATGCCTATTTTCACATCCCAATAGCCAAAAAAATTAAATTCCTGAGGTTCATTGTAGAAAAAGACCACTATCAATACAAGGTCCTTCCCTTTGGCCTCAAGTCTGCACCACAAACATTCTCTAAATGCATGGCGGTTGTAGAAGCCTAACTCGAAAAAATGAGAATCCTTGTCTATGCATATCTGAGTGATTAGCTCATTAAGGCATCTCCCTATCAACATGCAAGCCAACATTATCACCTAACTGTCATGATTCTCAATTGACCAGGTCTGCACAGGAATCACGACAAATCCATCTCAACACCCGTTCAATCGCTGCATTATTGGGGTGCAGTTCTAGACACAGTATACTCAAAAGTTTGTCCTTTGGAGGATAGACAATTATCTATCCTTCAGAAATCTCACAATCTGAAGAAAGAATCCCATCCAACAGTGAGACAAGCCTCTTCTCTCCTGGGTATAATGGCGTTGTGCGTCGTCCTAGTCTCACATGTACGTCTCTTCATGTGGCTTCTGCAACAATGCCAAAAGATCAATGGGATAAGACCTCCGGAAGATGGAAAGAGAGTGCTTCTGTCCACTCATGCGAGACAATCGCTCAAATGGTGGTGCCGCTCAGATTATCTCCTCAAAGGGATGATTTTCCACCAAGAAATTCTGGCCTAACCCATAGAGAAGGATGCTTCCCTGAGAAGTTGGGGTGCTCATGTGGAAGACTACAAATTCAAGGCCTGTGGCCTTTGAAGAAACAGTCAACCACATCAAAAAGAACAATTGATGGACAGAATGCAGAACAATGTCATACATTCACCCCAGTACAGAGATCTGGGCCTAAATCCATCGTTTTTTTGCTCACCGTGCCATTCCAGTTTGGACCCAGCAATATGCAAATCAGTCTTGACCCTGCACCCAATGGAAACAGTCCAGCCCGAACTGCCAGACCAGGTCTTCCCTGGACTGGAAACAAGCATCCTAGGACCGGTTTCGGGCTTTCAACCCTCATCAGCCAGGATAGCTTGACTCCAGTGGCATGGAGAGCACGGGACCCACGTCTTGGCATACCCGTCCCACTCGGGGGTGACAAATGCAAAAAGAACAATTGATGGACAGAATGCAGAACAATGTCATACATTCACCCCAGTACAGAGATCTGGGCCTAAATCAATCGTTTTTTTGCTCACCATGCCATTCCAGTTTGGACCCAGCCATATGCAAATCAGTCTTGACCCTGCACCTAATTGGAACAGTCCAGCACGAACTGCCAGGCCAGGCCCTCCCTGGACTGGAAACAAGCATCCTTGGACCGGTTTCAGACTTTCAGCCCTCATCAGCCAGGATAGCTTGACTCCACTGGCATGGAGAGCACAGTCAACCACATCAACCTTCTGGGACCCTCTCCTTTTTCAGATGGACAATACAGCAACCATGCATTAGCTGAACAAGCAGGGAGGGACGAGTTCCAGACCTCACTCTCTAGATGCTCTAACAATCTGGAAGTGGCTCATCTCCAGGGATTTTAAGATTACAGTGGTCTATCTTCTAGGAGCTCAGAATGCTCAGGCGAACGCTCTCAGCAGAGTCACTCAAGAAAATCACGAGTGAGTTGACTGTTCTTTACAACATTATCTCTGACTGGGGTTTTCCCCAAATAGATCTTTTTGCAGATGGAAAAAACAAAAAATGTCCATGGTTCTACAAACCGGGTACAACGGAGAATGCACTATGTATCAACTGGTCAGGTAAATTTCCTTACGCCTTTCCTTCAATTCCCCTCCTGCCGACAGTGATCATCAAGCACTCACACTCGAAAACCAGAATGATTCTCATTGTTCTGGAATGGCCTTGACAGTGGTAGTACATGGTTCTTCTTCACGTCTCAGTGTCCACACAAAAAACTGCCGGGCAGACGAGTTCTCCAGAAGTTCAGAGGCCAGGTTCAACATCCTAACCTTCCTTCTCTGAACTTGGCTGCATAGCTCCGGAATATATACAATATGGCCACCTAAATCTTGCTAAGGAATGCATGGATGTGCTAAGAGAAGCCAAGAAATCATCTACTAGGTCTTCAAATGCTAGAAATTCTGCATCTGGTGTTCTCAGAACAATGTCAAACCTCTTACTTGTCAGGAAGAGGCTATTTTTCCATATTTTCTCCATTTCGCTGAAGCGAAATCGAATTTTTGTATATCTCACAGCTATCACAGCTTATAAAAAATGTCTTTCACAAGCGTCCTTTTTCACAATGCCTGTCGATAAAGATTTTCTGGAAGCCATTGAGAAGATATAGCCTCCCCTCAGGAGACCTTCTACTCCATAGGAGTCAAACATTGTCCTCTCTCGCCTGATGGGTCCTCACTGTAATGACATTCATAAGGCTTCTCTCCATCACCTCTCTTTGAAGGCTTGGTAGCCATTACTTCAGCTCGCAGAGATAGTAAGATACAGGTTGTTCACATGAACCCTACACAGTATTCCATATCAACAGGATAGTGATGAGGACCCATCATAAATTCCTCCCTAAGGTAGTCTCAAATTTTCAGGTTAATCAGACTATTGGTTCACCTACATTCTTTCAAATGACCTCTTCTCGTGCAAAGAGATCTCTCCACACTCTCTATGTTTGAAGTTCTATCTAGATAGGACAAAATCTTTTAGAACATCAAAACAACTCTTTGCCAACTATAGTCCTCTACAAACAGGATATGCAATTTCCAAACCTTATTCAGATGGATTGTCTCTTGCTTAATCCTTTGTTATCAAAAAGGAAACAAAACCCTGTTCGGTAAACCTAAGGCCCACTCCACCAGGGGTGAATCAGCTTCTGATGCTCTGCTTAGTAACATCCAAATTGCTGAGATTTGCAAGGCTGTAACTTGGAGATCAGTTCACAACTTTACGAGACACTGTTGTCTTGATTCGGAAACTAAGGCTGATGCCCAAGATGGGCAAGAATCTCTAAATAATCTGCTTGTGTAATTTGACTTTTCTTCCTTTTTTACTCTCTCCCTTCACAGAATCTTAGAGGGATAGGCTTGCAAATCTATTCAGTGCTTATGATTATCAATGGAGATCCCTTGAGAGAGAAGGAATGGTTTCTTACCTGTAATCCTAGTTCTCTCTCTGGGGAATCTCCTTTGAAATCATAAGCAACCCTTCCTCCTCACCGACGGAAAAGATAATAAATGTATATCACTATATTACAGATTTGCTTGTCAAAGAGAACTGAGTAAACTGCCACCTACAGGGCATGATGGGACACTGGAGGTCAGAAGAAGCTTAAAGGTGCAGTGACCCATTTACATTGTTTCAATGCTGCAGCTTAGGTAGCCTACTTTACTATCTAATATTCTTTAGCTTACTTTAAAAAGAAGTAAAAAGTGTTTGTGAAAGATGTTTTTAAAAGATCACTTTTTCATTTTGGTTAAAGTGATTTTTAAGGGTATGACCCATTTTTTCCTTCTACACTTAAAGTAATTCAATAAACATTGGTAATATAGCCTGTATTTAAGAATGTATTTAACATGTCATAATGTCTGTCACATATGTTTCTTGGCCTTTCCAAAGTACGCTAACTAGGAGGGACTTGGAAATAACTGCTACGGGATCCTTTCACATGGACAGGACTATTCAGTGCTTATGATTGTCAATGGAGATCCTCTCAGAAAGAGCTCCTTTGCTTTAACTAATCCTTCAAACCAAATCAATACCTTCTTCAAAATTTACATAGATTGCAAATGGAGTGTCTGTTGCCTTTATTGCGCCTAGACCAGTATATGTACTATCTATGGTTGAATGGACATCAAACAAGCAAATCAGCTTCATCATTCTGTGTTCTGTCTATGTTTTCAGTCAACATAATGGCCTTGATAAACATACACAAAATGCCTGTATAAGATTGACAATTAGATCCATTAAGTCCACCAGTCAGACTACATACATCATGAGGGACAAACTGATTTAGTGAACGCCACATGGAAAACCTGCCCTATACCCAAATGTTTCTGAGTCACAACAATGGCAGCCTATTGCCCTGTAAAATAAGATGTTTTTGGAGATGAATTGCCTCCCAAATGTCAGTAAAAAAGAAACTGGCCAAATGTATGTGTTGATTTGCAATGTAGGGTCAAATTTGTCATACAACAGCAGATTCCCGTCTTGTGTGATGGTCTCTTGTCAGCAGCAGAACACTGGAAAATGTTCTAGCCCTGTGAACAAACATTCTGGATTGCATTAAGGATACAGGGGCAAGGATTATATTTCAGCACCGTTATTGCCACTGACAGTAGCACTAGCAATAACATACTCACTATCTTGACTACATGTCCAAGTGTCCAGATAAGAAGTTGTAAGTGTAACTGTAAGAACAAGCCCCATGGATCTCCAGGACCAATCCTTACCCAACCCATGGTATTGCTCTCACCAGCGGTTGCAGTAAACCCTCTTTCTGTATTCTACTTGCTTAGTGATGCGTCCAATTTCACTTTGCAGTAGGCTGCTTAAAACTTCAACTGGAACCTCTACTTCCTTCTCCAAGCTTTATTGCAGGTCATTCAATCTCAGACAGAACTCTTTTCCGCTATCACTCCATCTCATTTTTCCTCCGTTTATATACCCAGAGAACAACACAACTATCCTGTTGAATCTGGCTCGGATGTGATAACAATCCTATGTATTTAACGGTCAGAAATACTTTACTTATAATGCTTGCCTTTATGTCCTGAACGTAATCCCCACTTCCCCTTCACAAATAGCTAAGAAAATCTACATTCTACATCGGGATGAGTGACAAGCATTATTTATGTATTTGTTGTATCGGGCGCAGAAATAAAATACGACCTGCCGAAGAGATCCTCATGAGCCGTAAGTAGAATATACTCGTCACTTTTCACGTTGATCTTCGTCAGGGATGAGAATGCCAAATTTACGATGATGAGGGCGGACTGCTGCAAAGGTGATCGGCGAAATCCCGATCGTCGCCAAAATGTTGTATCGTGACTGACACCATAAATAAAGAAGAGCGCGGGAGTATGGTGTTGAAGAAGTCGGTTCTTTATTCGCCAATGCACGCAGGCAAGGGAAACCGTGGCGGTCAGGTCCGGAGGTCTCAGCACAACTCTGAATCTCTGAACCCCACCACCAGAACTTCGAACACAGAGACAAGACCATTCCAAACAGAGAATACAACAGCATTCATTTGCAGTTATTTAGAACATGCTATCATTTTCACCTAGAGCTCACTTGGGAGTTATTTTTAAATGTCTACTCTCTAACAATACCACCTGCCCAACAGGCTTAAAGTTTAACTTCTTTTTTCCAATATCAAAGAGTTTAATCAATTTAAATTACACATACTGCAATATACGACACGCATTTATCTCAGTCCAGAATAAATTGTTTCAAAGTGTTTTCAACCAGAATATCAAGTGTTAAATATTATAGCTAGACTATCAACTACCAAAATACTGTGACGGTAAACACAAATACAACACATTTGAATGCCACTAGCCTTGATAAAGGGACTTTCGTCATAAAACGTATTGGCTTTCAGAAAGAAATACGTTTGGGATTTCATTATAGCTGTCGGCTGTAAGGACTGTGCTTTGTTTAACCTCATTTGGTGGTGGGGGGGACTCTTTTTTTCTGGCAACGAAACAGCTCTGAAATCCAAAAGGATTACATGAAATTTCTTTCTCATGTGGAGAACATAAGAAATTGACCTCCAGGCTCTGCAGGGCAACATCTCAGCATTGCATGATAGTATTTGTTATCAATGTCACTTGAGGCAAGATGGAAGACAATGTTTCTCCCTCAGAGAGGTGGAGGGGAGAACGACAACTGCAGCATTTAAAGGGTGATTGCACCATGGAGACTTTAAAGCACAAGATTTGAGGCAAAGGCATCATCTCAGCATTGCATGATAGTATTTGTTATCAATGTCACTTGAGGCAACATGGAAGACAATGTTTCTCCCTCAGAGAGGTGGAGGGGAGAACGACAACTGCAGCATTCATTCAAAGGGCGATTGCACCATGGAGAATTTAAAGCACAAGATTTGAGGCAAAGGGATTCACCATCTAGTGGTCCAGGAAGTCGGACCACTGCCATCATGTTTGCAAAGATAAGGGAGGGAGAGGCAAAGCCAAGACAAAGAGCATACTCCTAGTGTTCCTCTTCTATGGCACATCTAAAGAATTTTCTGTGATTTTAAAATCGGAATATGGAGATATGTGTCTAGTGGAGTCAAATAAATCATCCAATCTTGGGACTGAAGGGCTCTAAGGATCTGTTTCTTTATTCAGATATTTGAGGCAGCATAAAGTCAGAACTAGGTGCAACCTTCCTTCATTGTTTGGAACCAGAAAGTATCTGGAGGACCAGCCCTCGGTCCTTTCCTGACCTGGGCACTTTCTCTCTAATACTGCTTTTGTTAGCAGAGAGCTCATCTCATTCATCAGCATGCTTCTGTGGTTGCCAAGGTCCCCGGAACCCATTTTTCACTCAGGATGTCTGAACAAAGATAACTGCTCACAAAGTAGTTCAGAAAGAGCATTTGTGGGCATGCACATCTTTGCCTGGTCTCTAAACGGTGGTGGACACATCATGCCTCCTGGTATGGCTTTCCATTGTGCAAAGCTGCTTTGGAACGAACAGACTCACGGGTATTAGGGAGTCTTGCAAGTGTCACAAATCTTGGTAGCTATTGTGGGAATATGCTATGAAGGATGACTGAACCTAAACCGCATCACGAGTTATCCTTGGTATTTCTTGCCAAGCAGTTGGGTGCTTGTATCACAATCCTGGCAGAAAGTAGTCAGAAGTCTTTGGTGTTTCATCTCTCAGCTGAAACTACCTGAAATGTGTTGAACAATATCCCATGTACAAGAAATGCACTCTTGGCTGTGCATTGCGATCTGTAGGGTATGGATTGCTCTTCTTGCTTTTGACTTTTGCTTCATGGGGTAGACCAGAATATTATCAATTTCCTTACGGAACTCCATAATGAAGTCACTGCTAGTGTGAAATATGGCCTGGGTGGGGTTTGGGGGGGGAGACAACAGCAGCTTTTAATTACACTAGGGGAGTATACCAGGGCTGTGTCCTGGCCCCGTTCCTCTTTTCATTATATGCAAACGGCCTGGAGGAACAGCTCTTTTTTATGTTAGGGGCGGGCGGTCCCCGTATAGGAGATCGCAGAGTCCCTACTTTAATTTATGCTGACAACACAGTCCTAACAGCCAGGACTGCCATTGGTCTGGAGCATCTGTTGGACCAATTCTGTAAATTTATGATGAGTCTGGACGTGAGGGTCCATCAGGCCAAAACACATGTTATGGTCTTTAGTGCTGGGAAGAGGGAAAGCACTATCATAATAGTTACCAACAACAAAGTCAATGCTGTCCCCAGGTTTTTCTACCTAGGAATCCCTTTAGATGAGCACCTTACCTGGGACCCAGCGAAGACCAGTAGAGTTGCTGCTTTCTCTAAAGCTGGTGTCTTTCCTTAATTCTGCAAATAGACCGGGTCAGAATCCCATCAGGGAACTCACAGCCATTTATAATGCTAAATGCTGTGCAGTTGCCTCCTATGGTGTAGGAATGTGGAGCATTAGCGATCTGAGACGGATGGAAAGCGTCAAGAATGGTTTTATTAAAAGTTTATTAGCAATCCCTAAAAGCACCAGCTCCCTCATATGCCACTCTGAGGTTGGGGTAGGGTACATTAATGATATTATAAAAATGCAACTCATTTTTTGTGGCTGAGAATATGGGCAAGGAGTTAAACCTCCTTTCACTGGGCCATGCTTGCTGACTGCTTGAAACTCGACCAATGCTTAAATATCCCTTGGATGATGTCTATGCGTAACACTTGCCTTAGCCTGGGCAGATCACTTTAGCTCCCTGTTAGAAATGGGATTTCTGGTTGGCTAAGGCTTGCGCCAAAGCCAGGCAGAAACCACCACTCTAGTCAGGACAAGGAAGTTACACGCTAAAGATAACCCCTGCTCACCCCCTTGGTAGCTTGGCACGAGCAGTCAGGCTTATCCCGGAGGCAATGTGTAAAACGTTTGCGCGCGCGCACACAGCAACAACACCCCAGGCACACCACAAAAGGAACTCCACACAAGTTTATATATAAAAATATCCTTTGTATTATAATGAACACATTAGATCATAATCACATAATATACACTGTGCCAACTGGCACTGGGCAGTATCTACAGGGGATTATTTACACCTGACAGGGCCAATTGGGCCACTGCCAGAACAATCACAAATCTCCAAATGTAAATGTAGAACAAGTAATAAATGTAGAGCACAACCAGTAACTACTGGTGAAATACTCAACTAAGGCCTAGATCCTGCAACATAAATCACACTGTGCAATAATCCTCACATTAGGCCTAAAACATATTCTGCATAAACCTCAGGGGCATAAATACATTATGCATAAACACCATAGCATCACATTAGGCATCACAAACGTAAACACCCTAGGCAACTGATTAGCCTAAAAACAGTGTGCCCCAATCGGGGGCACAACACACTGAACCGGGCCCCAGGCCAACTGGCCTTTCACATGGGCTCCCAATGCCCAATGTCCAGAATGTCAGGGCGTAGGTAGGGCTACTCAATTAACCCTAGGGCCACAAAAAGCAGTAAAGCCAAGGTGCACAATTGCACCACCTAAACGTGGCAGCTGCCCACTAATTGCTGGGCAGCTGGGAAATCAAAAGATGGGCACGGCATTCTCTGTCCCCCACAGGGACTCTAACAAAATAACTGTGCCCCCAAACGTTGCAGCTGCCTGCGTTCTCGCAGGGCAGCTGGGGAAGATGGCCAGCGAACAAGCTCTGGCACTACAGTGCCTCTGGGCCCCGCTCTGGGGCTCTAACTGAAAATGCCCCCAAAAGAAATCAGCACGGGGGAGCCCCACTCGGGGGACTCCTAGAAACAAATGCCCCCAACGTTGGAGCGGCCCTCTGGCAGGCGGGGTCATCAGAGCCCCTCTCGGGGACTCTAAAGTAAAAATATCCCCCACGTTGCAGTTGCCCGCTACGGCGGCGCAACTGAAGGTCAGCAAAGTACTGGGGCGTTGGAGTCCCCTCCGGGACTCAGAACTAAAGTAAAGAACTGCCAAAACGTTGCAGCGGCCCGCGACTGCGGAGCCGCTGTGAAGCCCCCCCTCCTCTAGGACTTCCAAAACTAGGCAGTGTGGCTTGTCAGCCAATGGCAGCGCGGCCCGGCGCTTCAGCCAATGGCAGCGCGGCACTCGCGTCGAGCCTCCAGGCTCAGAGGCGCTTCGGCCAATGGCAGCGCAACACTCTCCAGGAAGCCCCCGGCCGGCGGCGGTGATTCCTTCGGGGGAACAGCACTTCCGCAAGCACAACAGCGGGGTAGGCTCCCGCTGTTGCAAATATCCACAAAGCAGCAACTAGGCGGGGTGGGCACCTGCCCTGTGAAGAGGACCAAAAACCGGCAAAGATGCGGGGTGGGCACCCGCACTGTAAATAAGTGGACTTGCGGGGGAATCTCCGCGCCGGGGATTCCCCTTTCAAAGTGATCGCAGCTTCGCGCTGCAGCCAACAAAAACAGAAGCGCTGCTCCTCTTGGGCAGAAATGGAGCGCTCACCAGGGCATCAGTCCAGCGCTCTGCTCACACATAAGCAAAGCTCTCCTCCAACTGCAAAGACAAAGCGCTCCCAGGCGCTGTAGCACAAGGTCTCCAGGAAGGCAGAATCAGAGGATCTTTGTGGCTGGGGAGACCCCAGCAAGGTGCAGCCAGGCAGGCCAGCACGCAGGGACCCACAGGGAACAGCAGCTGGGTCCCGCGGCAGTTCCTACTGGCAGAGTGTCCCCTCAAGAACACAAGCACAACAGAACACCACTCATGGGGTTACAGCCCCTTCTTATACACACATTTCCTTTGTCACAAACTGTAGGGCAAGGGGAGAACCAGTTACAACTGGTTCTGGAGCACTTTGTTTTGCTCAGCCCCTCTCCCTATTCACAGGACAGGCTAGGGACATCAGACGCACCACAGGAGGTGGAGCCAGCATTGTGTAGGAAAGGCACATCCCTATTCAGGTCCCAGGGGCAACTCCTCCCTCCCATCTACATGCAGATCTCTCCATTCACCACCGGGCAGACCCATCCTGGCACCTGGAATTCCCCACACCATCCAGCCCCTGTCACTCACAAGCCAGACAGGCAATTCACATCACACTGTACACAGAAATGCCAACTTCTAAAAGGGGCACTTCTCCACCAGTCACAATAAATCTGCGCACACCATTGCGCAGCATTTATTCTCACGAGTTCGCACATACTAAACTTGACCCTGCACTCCTCTCACACCAGGAATTACCATGGACACACATATCCCCCATGCATTCCTATGGGAGGGCAGGCCAGTCTCACTAAAGGTAACACAGAGCGCACGCACTTTACACAGGGAAACAGTGCTAAAGTGCCTAGAGGCCTAAAGCCACTAACACTACATAGGGAAAAAGGCTAGGATAAATGCAAAAAATTGAGGGGTGAACCTGCCAAAAGGACCAGGTCCAACACTCCCATAGTAGTTTGAAGGCAAGCTCCCTAAGTTCCCTGAAGAATATGTTCCTAGCTCGTTGTATGGATGATAGAGTGCAAAGGGAGACTGAAAACCAACTCTCTAGGCATATATGGAGATTTGAACAAACTAAGTTATTGAACCATACGTAACATGTCTGTGTAGCCAGTTATGTGGTGATGTCTAGTCCGTGGCGGTTCCGGTTCTCCTCCGCGCCCCTCCAGATCTCTGATTCAATCGGGCTGGCTCTAGGCGCCTACTCACGGCACCATTTGCTGATCACACGCAGTGGATCAGGGACCCAACCCTGCTCATCGGCTCCTCCTGGACTACGACACTCATCCTGCCAATCCATTCATGGTCCTGACTTCAGTGTTGCAGTAGCTCGGGGCTCCGACACTGCATACCCAGCCTTTTATGAAGTCCCAACTACACACGATTAATCGCTTCTAGCAGCACTTCCGCTGCAAATTTAACCAGGTTCCATTCAGCACCGCTGAATCCTGGTTATCTCGCAGGAGCTCACCTTCCTTCGCGTAGGAGGATCCCTCATCACGCTAGACCCTTGCAGCGTCTTCACAAGTTGGATTTTCTCCTACTTGCTTTCCTATCTCTTCAGTACTCGTTAATTTAGGCAATCCGGTCCTGATGATGGTCCTGAATGAATAGGACCGAAATGCCGTCAACCCCTCCCTCAGCGCAACTTACGGCGCGTTTTCTCACTTTGGTTCTTCCAAAATCAAACTTTGTACAGTCATTGTATATAATCATTTGTACTGAACCATTGATCACTGTATATAGCTTTTTACCACTCTGTCACTATGCCCGGCCCGCTGTGTTCTGCACTAGTCATGTGCACCGTCATTCTCTTGTCACGAGCACTACGCGCACTTTGCCTCCTTGGTTGCCACCACAACTCATGCTCATAGTGCTGTTTGAAACTGTTATGGATAAAGTGTTATTTCTTAAATACATGATGCCATGAGCACCTTCCTACAAACTATCAGGAGTCTCTCTTTTCCTTGTAATGTTGTGTACATGCTTGTGTAATTGTCTTCCTTATTGAATCCAGTTGAGACATTGTTGTTTGTTATCATCGTCTAGTTGCTCACAGCATCAGGGAGCAGTTCCATGAGGAACAGAGAACGTGGAATGTAAACCATTGCGAATATTCAAAGAGAGGCAGTTGCCCTGACTCTGCTGGAGTTGTGGCGTTACTAATAAATATCTCCTACGCTCAGAGGAAGTTTCTACATTCTTTATTGTGCCACAAATTTGGCAACTATCTGACTCGCCACAACCTAGAACCCACACAGTTTGCTGGTGCATCTTTTCCTTGTAGATGGACATTGAGGAACTCACGGTGTCTTCAACTGTCACAAATACGGATCCAGGCCGGTGCGCAGCGCTTAGAACATTCTCTCATCTTACTTTTGTAGGGAATTTTCCTGTTTTTGCATGTAGAAAACGTTTGTGTGAGCCCAACATTCTGCACAAACCGGAGAGCCATACGCGAGGTTCAGTGTGTAGCGTTTGTTTAATGCTAATTTACATATTTGCGCGCTCGCGCTAAAGAACCACAGGAGCCGATGATTTAGACTTTACACGCGGCTCCTGACTGATTCGCCGAGGCCACGCCTCTTTATTTATAACCGCCAGCGTCTGACGTCACGCGTCAGCGCTAGCGCACTCCGGCAGCGCGGAAGGCTAAAGCGCCTCGCGCGCGCCGGACATTACACTCCTTCCAAACTTTATCAAAGCAACAACCAATTAACACAAAATTCAAATGAACGATGGATCTGTTACCAGTCTGCCAGTCCTTGCGGGTTACACCAGATAGTCAGTCAACTGAGACGATGGTGCGGGATTCTTCCACAGGCCATAGCGGGATTGGCCGCCTCTGGATAGGGCCACCTCGGGGGTCCTGCGCTTTGGGGTGTTGTGCTCCTCCCGGGACGGGGAGCAGCTGGGCAGGATACCCCCAGGCTGGCAGGGACTGGGAGTCACAATCTTCATCCGGACCTTCCTCCCCCTCCTGGTCTCCGCTCAGTTGGCTGGGGCTTCGTCCCTCTGGCTCGAGCCCGGGACGTGAAGGCATCCCAGGATGGACTTTCTTGAAGAAGGACACGTCTCGGATAACAGTTTCAGCTCCTCTTTGGGCGGTCACCATCGTGCCTGTCCGGCGGGTGACGGTCCATGGTCGTGGTTCGAAAGGGAGTCTGAATTTGCTTCCAGGGTATCGGTCCTTGACATACACCTGATCTTGCCATTGGATCGTTGACTCCTTGGCTCCTCTCCGTCTGCTGGCTTGATCATTCGAGCGAGTCCGATTGGCCAGAGTCTTCTCGTTACTGGCCTGTACCGGAACCCAGGTCGGTTGGTGGGGAAGCGTGTCACTCACTATTCTTCCCATGGTGGCCGTTCCCGGCGCTGCCTCTGTTGTGACATGGGGGGTCATCCGGTATTCCCTCAGGAAACTATAAATCGCCCTTTCCAATGGAGATCAGTCCGCCATGGCTATGCGTATGGTCTTATTGAGGGTCCGCATAAATCTCTCCACCTCTCCGTTGGCTTGGGGCCAGCATGGTGTCACCTTGCGATGATGGATACCAAAACTCCTGAGGTACTCTGCAAACTCCTGCTCCTGGAAGGGGGGTCCGTTGTCGGTCTTGACCACTTCAAATATGCCATGAGTGGCGATGGTTTTCTCGAACTTCGCTATCACCTCGTTGGCTGTCTGGCTCCCCACTATTTTGACCTCGGGATATTTGGTAAAGTCATCGACGAGGACTAGTGCATAACATCCATCTGGGAGGTGTCCGAAGACGGCACTCACGCACTCCCACGGCCTCTGGGGGTTTGCTTCGGTTACCACTGGGTGAGGGCGATCCGGCTGTCCTGCCGCTTGGCACCACTTGCAGGTTCTCACAGTCTGCTCTACCATAGCGTCCATGCCAGGGAACCATACCTTGGCTCTGAGCCTGCCCTTAGTTTTCACCATTCCTTGGTGCCCTCTGTGGGCTAAGTCTACTGCCTGCTGGGCAAGGCTGGCCGGCATGACCAGTCTGGGGCCTCATAGAAGATATCCTTGGCCGTCGATAGACAGTTCTCCCTTTATTCTCAGGATCGATTCCAGTGTCAGTTTGGCTTGGGGTGTCCTCCGACTTAGCGATTCTTGGATTGCCTTCCAATCCCCTGACCTGACGGCCTCCGCTGCTGCTCGCAAACATTCGTCTCCTCTTGACGCTTCGATGATTGCAGCTAGGCTCATCGGAAGGGGTCGTGACCGCTCCGTCACAAACCAGACATATTCCTCTGTGTCCTCCGCCTCTTCCTTTTCTTCCGTGGTGGCATTCCGCGGGTGCCTCGACAGATAATCCGCCGGGTTCGTGGCCCCCGGTTTGTACTCCACCAGGTAGTCGTACCCTTGTAATTGGAGTATCCATTTTTCGATTCGGGGTGGTGGTTTCGCTGCTGACCCTTGGAAGAGAGGTATGAGGGGCTTATGATCAGTCGCCACCGTGAAGTGGTGGCCATACACATATACGTGAAAATGTCTGCAGGCCCAGTGAATTGCAATGGCCTCTCGCTCAATCTGCGAGTAGCGCTGTTCTGTCTCGGTCAGGGACCGGCTCGCGTAGGCGATGGGGGCCCACTCTCCGTTGCTCTGAAGTTGAGCCAACACCGCTCCCAGACCATAGGGGCTTGCGTCCACCGCCACGTTGGTGGGCTTCGCAGGGTCGAAGTACTATAAGGTGGTGTCAGCCGAAACGGCTGCTTTCGTCGCTTGGAAAGCTTGCTCTTGTTCGGGGCCCCACTGCCATGTGGTCGATGATTTTGTCAATTCCCAGAGACGTTTGGTGAGGTTGGAGAGGTCAGGGATGAAGCGTCCGCAGAGGTTTATCATGCCCAGGAAGCTCCTGGCTTCTGAGATGTTTGTTGGGGCTGGGGCTTCCTGAACGTCCTTCACCTTGTCCGGGTCTGGGGCCACTCCTTGATCAGAGAAAGTGTACCCGAAGAAACTAATCTTGTTCTGCAAGAATTGGCACTTCTCCCGGTGCAGGGTCAGGCCTGACTCCTGGATCCTTTTGAGGACTCCCCTCAACCTCTGGTGGTGTTCCTGTATGGTTGACGCATAGATCAGCAGATCGTCGCTCACATTGAGCACTCCAGGGAGCCCGCTGAGGACTTCTCTAATGGTATTTTGGAATACCTCGGCGGCACTCGAGATGCCGAAGTTTAGACGCCGATACCGTCTGAGGCCCACATGTGTGGAGAAGGTGGTTATGTACCTCGAGTCCGGATGGAGTGGCAGCTGGTGGTAGCCTGATCGGAGGTCCATTTTCGAGAACCACCTGGCCCCGTTCAACTCCCCCAAGATGTCATCAATGGTGGGCGTCAGGTGTCGTTCCCTTTTTACTGCGGCGTTGGGGAGGTGCATATCCACACAGATACGGACTTGTCCTGGCTGTTTTGGCTTCCTGGCAATGACGATCAGGGATACCCATGGGGTTGGCCCGCTGACCTTCTCGATGATGCCTTGTTTTTCCAGAGCCTCCAGCTCCTCTTCGACCTTTTGCCTCAGATGGAACGCAATTCGCCTGTGCCTCAGCGCCACCGGTTGGACAGATGGATCGATATGTAAGGACACTTCCTTCCCTTTCAGGCACCTGATTCCTTTGAAAACTTCTCCGAACTCTTCCATGATGGTATCCAGCTCCTCCTCTAGGACCGCCATGGCAAACGATATCAGTCTCAGCTCTTCGGCCGATTGCCCGCTCAGCAGCATCCCACTGCCCTCTTCTGTGACACAGATGGTGGTGCCTATTTTCCTCTCCCCGTGTTGCAGTTCCGTCTTGAAACACCCGATGAGAGGGATGGGCGTCTTCTGGCCGTATGCAAATACTCGGATCTTTGCTTCTCGCAGCGGGGGTTTGGTGCGTAGCTGGTGATAGACGTTGGCGGCCATCAGCTCAATGGACGCCCCTGTATCAATGGTCGCTTTTATTTTCTGTTGGTGGACCAAGATGCAACATTTTGGAAGTCTGCGCTTCTTCTTTTGTGGCTGGTTGATCGCGAACACGTAGTGGACTGGGTCCTCCTCGGTATCATCGTCCATGTCTTCGCTATCCGCCCCCTCTTGCACTGCATGTGCAGCTTCTTTCTTGACTCTGGTGGACCTGCACACCGCTGCGAAGTGGTTCATCCATCCGCATGCGCTGCATTTTTTCCCTCTTGCCGGACAGTCTTGCATGCGGCGGGGCTGGCCTCCGCAATACCCACATTCTTTCTTTTTCGTGTCCGGTTGTCTTTTCCCTCCGGCAGGTCTCACCTTGGGCCGTACCACATTCACCGCTTCCGCCACCTGTACTTGTTCAGTCTTCACGGGGCGATGCAGGGCTGCTTCCATGTGCGAGGCCCTCGCCTGCGATAGCTCCTTTCACCGTCCTAGAGTGAGGATGTTCGCTAGGGGCTTTCCGTCTTCCTGGAGGACAGTGACTCGGAGCTTGGACGAGTAGCACCCTTGTATGATCTGTCCTCGGATCTCCTCCTGCTCATCTCGGAATCCACACGTGCTGGCTAGCTCCTTCAGTCTGCCATGGAATGCATCTAGGGACTCTTCTGCCTCCTGCTTGGCTTGGCGAAAGATAAATCTTTCATAGTCTCTGTTCGCCATGGGTTCGAAATGGGCGTTTAGAGCGTTCAGCAGCGTGAGGTAAGTCTTCGGCGTTGCCTCCATGATGGTCTTGTAGATGCGGTGGATGTCTTTGCCTCCCAGGTGGAGTAGCAATGCTCTGCGTCTTTCCCTCAAGATGCCTGCCCCCTCAAAATATATTTGTAGGCGGTCTGTCCAATCCCTCCAGCGCGGGGCAAGGGACGACGGGGCACCATCAACGACGAATGGCTCCAGGGCGGGAATCGACGCCATCTTGGCATGTGCACCGCGTGCTGCGGAGACTGTCTGCTTCACTTCCCCTGGACGGACGCAAATGGGGCGACGCCCTACGCGCTTCCGGCGTGGTCCACCCTTACCCCTCTACCCTGCGGGGTCATGTCACTCATGGATCCAGCTGCAGGGTCCTAGGAGTCTTGACGCTGCAACAGGGCATGGGCCTGCTCCGGGTCCCTGTACAGGCATGTGCTGGCAAACACCAAGTTCATGATCAGCCACCAGGAGGTCGTTGGGCAATGCTCCCAGGGCACATGGGTGGGGCTCTCACCTCTCCTCCCACGCGCAGCACCAGCCGCCTCTGCAGGCCTCCAGGGGGAGATCACCGATCTCTGGCCACCAGCATGGTGTAGGCACTCAGCCCTGCAGGGACATGGGCACATTTAACAGGGTCCAAAACACTCCCTCGTCGCCAGTGTAGCGTTTGTTTAATGCTAATTTACATATTTGCGTGCTCGCGCTAAAGAACCATAGGAGCCGGTGATTTAGACTTCACACACTCAGGTATGCTTACAATCCCTCTCTGGCCCATATCAGTGCCCGGAGTGTGTCTTCCGGCTTACATCTCCTGTTTTCATTACTGGCCATAAGATAACTCCTCCTGAGTGCTCTGATCGCCTAAATCCTCCGCCAAAGATTCCACAGGCTTCTCATGAGTTTAAGATCTGTCATCTTAATGTGAGATCTTTGGTCAAACATCATCTGGATATTTACACCCTTCTTACGGAGGAAAGACCGGACATTCTATTCATGTCAGAGACATGGCTGCATGACGAAGCCTTAGTTGCGGTTAATCTGGCTCTTCCCTCGGAGTACGTGATATATACACTCAACCGCAATTCGCGAGGTGGGGGCATTGCGGCCGCGGTCAAATCCTGTTATACTTGCTTATGGACGCCCTTGGATATAGCTGGCTGCGAATGTGCCTTTTTCCGTATTTCTGTCAGTCCACAGTTTACTTTTTCCGGACTTCTCATTTACCGGCCACCAGGGCCTGATGCGGCATTTAGATCCGCCGTACCTGAAGTTGTTAGCGCTCTAGCTTTAAAAGCTGCTAATTTTAGCATCATTGGGGATTTAAATCTTCATTTTGATGCTTTGCACTCTCCTGCGGCAGATAGATCCTTGCTGACTTGGAAGCTCTTCAGCTATCTCAGTTGGTAAAACACTGTACTCATACTGGTGGGCACATTTTAGACCCTTTTTTTACTAATCTATTGATGGCGAAAGTGCTACCTACAAGGCCTATGGCTTGGACTGACCATTATCTTATAGAATTACATCTTTTGATCGAGGATTTCCCTCTTAGAGTAGCTGCGCCTGCGTCTCTTAAACGTCCATGGAAAAAGCTAAAGTTAGCGGATTTTTACCGGCTCCTTAGCTCACATCCTCTGGGCTCCTTTACGGATGTTGAGGCGGGCTATGATCATTTCTGTAACTGGCTGACGGGAGCCCTAGACTGTCTGATTCCTATGACTGAGAGTAAGCACCGTCGCGCTGGCTTCAATCCCTGGTATGACGACTCACTTCGGCTTCAAAGGAAATCCTGCAAACAAGCGGAAAGAGCCTGGCGCAAGTCATACCTGTCTGATAAAAAACTTTTGTATCTTGCCAGGATAAAAACTTATCATAAGGCGGTCTGTAAAGCTCGTGCTGCCTATTTCTCCCGTGAAATTAATATTAGCACTAATCCCACTAAACTTATATTCAAGGTGCTTAAGGATTTGACAGTCAGTAGAGCCCCAGACACTGACATCTGTTCGGCCACTCATTGTGAGGGCTTGGCAACCTTTTTAGTAGAAAAGGTGGAGGCCATCTATCGCTCGTTCCCCGCCGCATCTGTTTCTCTGGAGAAACTGGATTCTAGCCTGAAAACTACTCTGTCTTTACGTTCCTTTCCTGAGCTCTCGATGGAGGAATTCAATAAAATCGCCACGAAAGTCAAATCAGGTTCTCCTATAGATCCTTTACGACCTGTCCAATTCAGAGAATCTGCGACATTTTGCTTTCCTCCGTTACGTGATCTGGTCAATCTATCTTTGATGTCTGGCTCCGTTCCTGACAGTTGGAAACAAGCGCAGGTGATGCCCATTCTAAAAAAACCTGCTCTGGATCCTCTAAAATTTGAGAACTATCGCCCCATCTCCCTCCTACCTTGGCTGGCAAAATTGACTGAGGCTCATGTTAACACTATTCTCTGTAACCACATCCATTCTGCCAATATTTTAGACCCTTCACAGAATGGCTTTCGACCTGGCCACAGTACTGAGACCGCGCTTCTTTCTATAGTTGAGTCCCTACGTACTCTGGTGGACTCTGGTCAAATGGCAGCCCTTGTGCTCTTAGACCTTAGTGCCGCGTTCGACACCGTTTCCCACGCAATTCTACTACAGCGTTTGGTTGAGGTTGGTGTTGATCACGTGGCACTTGAATGGTTTCGATCGTTTCTATCTGGTCGTACCTTCAGGGTTGCTACCCCCCTATCAGTCTAAACCCCACTTTATCACACAGGGGGTTCCGCAGGGGTCGGCTCTTAGCCCCACACTTTTTAATATCTATGTCCAGCCGCTGGCTGCGGTTGTCAAGTGCTGTAATCTGACCATGGTGTCTTATGCTGACGACACTCAGCTGGCGGTTGCGATAAGTAGGGCTTCTGACATAGAGGCCACAAAGTTTCGTGAGGGAATTAGGTCAGTGGCTTGTTGGTTGACAGACAATTGTCTGCAACTGAATGCAAAAAAAACGGAGGTGCTTATTATTGGCAGTCAGAGCCATCTGTGGGGTGATCACTGGTGGCCTTCGGAGCTTGGCCCTACCCCTCTTCCTGTTACCGAGGTAAAGAATCTAGGCATCTGGCTAGATTCTAAACTTAGTTTTGTTTTTCATACCAAGAAAATCGCTGCCACATGTTTCGGTATTCTCCGTAGGCTCAGACCTATTTTTAAATTTTTTGATGCTCCAACCAGACAGCTCATCGTACAGGCTACTATTCTGTCTCGGTTGGATTATGCGAGTTCTCTTTTACTTGGAGTTAATCAAGCTGAACTTTGTAGACTCCAGCGAGTTCAAAACGCTGCCGCCAGGGCTCTGGTTGGCCTGCCGAGATTTTGCTCGGCCAAAAAAACCATTTTTGGACTCCATTGGCTTCCTGTATCCCAGAGGATCAAGTTTAAATCTCTTTGCCTTTCGTTCAAAATTCTGAATCACTCTTCCCCTCAGATCTTGGAACATCTTATTTCGCCATATGCACCTACGCGTACTCTAAGATCTTCAGGGCTTCATCTGGTTTCAGTCCCACGTTTTAAAAAGGTTAGGGCCGGTGGCCGCTCTTTTAGTGTGCTTGCGGCCAAGCTCTGGAATTCTCTTCCTGTCCACATCCGGGCCATTGATGATCTCCTGACTTTCAGGAGGGCCATTAAGACCTTCCTGTTTTCCTTGAACACTTAGCACTGGCATCGCCTGTTCACTGGGTTGCTTGTGTGCCGATTTCTTGTTTAAAGCGCCGGGACGCCCCTTGGCTGGGGCAGCTGTGCGCTATAGAAATCCGGCTAACATAACATAACATAACACACGGCTCCCGACTGACTCGCCGAGGCCACGCCTCTTTATTTATAACCGCCAGCGTCTGACGTCACGCGTCAGCGCTAGCGCACTCCGGCAGCGCGGAAGGCTAGAGCGCCTCGCGCGCGCCGGACATTACACTGTGCAACCTCATAATCTCTGTGAACAGTTTGTGCGCCCGCTGAGAGTAGCGTCCTCTGACTTCAGACACGCAGAGCAGGATTGATGCAGTGTTGTTTACTGGCATCAGGAGGGGCTGCTTTGCAAATCATACCAATCCATCAACGTGTCACTGTTGTAAGGCGAAAGTGTGTTGCTGAACCTTTTGAAGCCTGTTTATTTTAATTTTTGGTCATCCTGTTAAAGTTCAGAATTTAAAGTACGGTGATACGCGCACCTTTATATTGATCTCAGGGCATGTCATTGCTGTGACACGCACACATCCATTTGTTTACTGTCTGTGGAAAAACAATACAGGATTACATATTGCTCCATTAATGTTTAAACACTGTGATATGCTCACATTTACTGTGCGTCACATAATTATTTATTTTGGTGATACGCACACCTTTAAGACGCATACATTTGTCACACATTGCGGTGTTGCTCAAGGTTAATGGAAGCAATTGCTGTGACACGCACACATTATCCACAGCTTCCAGTGTTGTTTATTCCGCATATTCTGTGGATTACAGTAGATTGTGGTGATTCACTCACATTTGCAGTGTATACTGCTTTTGAAGGTTTTTTTCTAAGTACATTCAAACAACGCGTCATACTTCCACCAATATTCATTTGGGGACGCCATCATTGATTTAAAGAATATGCAGAGCAATAATCCCCCCTCACCTTTTCTTCAAAAGCCTGGAGATCTACCCATAACTTGGAGGTATGGTTTAGAGCATTCATCAAGTATATTGGGGCCATCGGTGGGAACAAATACTGTCCAGAGAGGAAGAGAAATCCTCTTGAACACAATTTAGGGTTTGAAGGCCAGTCCATTTATGAACACTTACCACCATTAGAGTTGGGGGAGGATCAAGAAGATGTAGATGAGTTTTAATTGGCTGTATTGAAGCTTGAAAAACGTTTCGATATACAGCCAAGTTTAATTGTTAATCGCCATAAGTTCTTTGCAAGAGAGCAGAGTCAGGATGAGTCGAATGATAATTATGTGGCGCATCACACATTCTAGCGGCAGATTGCGAATAGGCATGGGCGGTAAATTTTGTTCCATGAGCGGAATTTGCGATATTGTGACATTTTCGCGTTCCGCGGAGAGCGCGAAAATGTCAAAACTTTCGCAATCTGCCGCGAAACAGAAGTATTTTTCATGTTCGCGCTTTAAAAATGCGTTCTCGTGCGCGCGCGCCCCACTTACTGGATCCCTGCGTTCGCCGACGAGTTTTCCTATCCGTTCGCGCGCGCCACAAGATGTTGGATTGTTGGTAGCCGGTCGCGCTATCCCGCGAGAGTTTGCGATCGCGAACACATCATTGCGATCGTGAACAGGAAATAAGCATCGCGCGCAAGATGGCCGCGCCCATTAGCGACCGCATGGGCAAGTTGGAGATATATTTCCCCGCGAGCACGCCAAAAACACATCGCGAACGGTCGGGAAAAGCAATCTCCGCATCTTCACGAAATTTCCTCATGCTCGCGGAGATTTTGCGCAATTTCGCGATAATTTGCTAAAGTCAATTTCACAAATTCCGCCTACCCTTAATTGCAAACTCAAAAATTTCACAACCCAAATGATACAGAATCAAATTTTGGTAAGGTGTTGGGATAAGAAGGTACAGGAAAAGTTGTTGACTTTAAAAAATCCCACGCTTACTGAAACAATTGACAATAATAAATGCATTGCGTTGTCACGGAAATCTTGAAAAGAATTTAAACATAAAAAAGAGAAAAATTGTGTTTCTGCAGTAAAAGAGTCTGGGAATAATAAACACAGTTATCAGACCAAGAAGAATGTAGAGAAAAAACAAGGGATTTTTTTTTTCAAACAGAAAAATGTGTTTCTGTTGTGGTTATCCTAGTCATTCCCAGAATCGGCGTCCATGTCCCGCAAAAAATGTGAATTGTACAGATGTGGGAAACAAGGACATTTTGGTAAAGTGTGTCAATCAAAAAAACAATCGAGTCAATGCCATACCAGAAAGATAAATGTGTGAGGGTTCCGATGAAAAACAAAGTTTTGGAAGGAATGTTGTTCTAGTTGTTCAGGGTGGTGAGTCGGAGGAACTAGAATGTATCAATCCTTATGAAAATATTCTTGTTGATGGAAAGGTGATTAACTTGCTAATTGACTCCGGGTCAACAATGATCATGTTTACAGATATATTATACAAAGAAATGTGGCCAGATGGGAAGTTGTGTTCACCTGATAGGACCCCAGTTACATACGATGACAGGAAAATAGAGGTAACAGGATTTTTTTAAACCCGTTTAGAGTACAAAGGATGAAGAATTACAGGGAAGGTTTATGTGGCGAAGAAAGGCCTCCACACATTAGGGTGGTACCATCAAGGCCTATTTGGCATGACACTTCATCCACATAGAAAAGTGCAAGTGTCAGTGGTGTCTGAAGGCGATGGGTCTTTGAAAGATAATGTTTGGGTCAAAGAGTTTGAATTAATTTTTAGTGGTAAATTAGACAAAATCAAGGGGTTTAAGCATAAAATCCTGGTCCAGGCTGGTGTTAATCCTGTAAAACACAAGTTACAGAATGTTCCATGCAGGGTTAGAGAAGATTTGACAAATGTTCTAAAAGTAATGTTTTGAGATGATGTGATCAAACCTGTAGAGTTATGGTTGTCTCCTATAGTTATTGCATGGAAAAAGAACGGCCAATTGAGATTATGCAGCGATTTTTGGCGCCTGAACAGGGCAATCTGGGTGTATTCCCTTCCTCTACCCAGAATTAATGATTTAGTTATGATGTTCACTGGTGCCAGGGTGTTTTGTAAGATTGATCTTGTATTTACATATCATGAGGTAGAGTTAGATCCTTCTTCTAGACATCTCACTGCCTTTGTATCCCCAATGAGCGCTTTCCAGTTCAAAAGGATGCCGTTTGGATTAGCATCTGCGGCATCAGTTTTCCAGTGTATCTTGGAGAAACTTTTGGAACGGGTAAAAGGTGTTGTCACCTTTCAAGACAAACTTTTGATTGCTGGTAAGGACAAGGGAGAGCATGATAGTGTTATGGGAACAGTTCTGAGGAGATTGGAAGAAGTTTGAGAGGTTGCTAACATTAATAAGTGCAAGTTTCAGAAGGATACCATAGAATATCTGGGGCATGTCATCTCGGAGAAAGGAGTCCAACCTCGGCCGAGTTTGGTCGATGCTGTTACAAAGGCTCCCACTCCAGAGTCGAGTGACCAGGTATCTTCTTATCTGGGCGTGTGCGAATTTTAAACCAAATTCATAAGGAATTTTGCATCCAAAACTGTTAATCAAGGTGAACTTCTGAAGAAAGGGAGAAAAGTTCAGTGCGATAAAAAATGTCAAAGTGAATTTTTGTCTTTGAAAATTTATATTGTCTCCCCACAAGTACTTGCACCTTTTGATTCTAATAAAGAGTGTACTATTACAATAGATGCAAACAACGGAGGTTGGGTCAACCTTGACTCAGAAAAATGGTGTCGTAGAGAAAAAAAATAGGGTTTGCATCTAGGGCGTTGAGAGAGAATAAAAAAAGTTTTCTCTGTTATTGAAAAGGAACTCCTTGCATGCTGTTGGGCTGTTTAAATGCTTCATTTGAGGTAAACATTTTTTACTAAAAACTGACCACAAGCCCTTGGTCAATATACTCAATGGGGTAATGCTTAAGGTTCATACCCCCAGAATGAAAAATTTCCTAGCTATCGTAACAGAAAGTTTCAATTCTATTAAGGACTCGGAGGCGAGGATTATGCCTTTTTTCTCCACTTTAATTAACAGCAGCCAAATTTTTTTAAACGGTATTTTTAAAAGAACAAACTACATTTCTCAGAACCATTGGGAAAATGTAAATAAAGAGATCAAAACACCATTGTCCAATGAGCAACAGCCGTGGTCCATCCAATCAGGACACAGCTCCCTTGATGTAGTCTGCCCTCATTGGCCCATCGTCCTCTTTCGTCACGCAAAGTAAGCTGTTAGCTAATACTCATGTGTCTTGTTTGGTCGTATCAGCACCTACGAGGACAAAGAGTAAATCGTCATACCGAACCAGGTTATCATTAAAAACCTAGAACTTCAAAATCAGTGAGGCAGACTGTATAACTGAACACAAAGCAAATTCTCATAGTTTGCAATCATAAAGACAATTTCCCCCAAAATAAGCTACTTATTCCGCGGGGTGGGTCTCGTTATTCAGAACCCTGGGGGGGATCATCCTCACCTTAATACATCATCCAGTCCTTAATAGAATTGAAACTTTCCGTTACGATAGCTAGGAAATTTTTCATTCTATGTCAGGACTGGAGGCGAGGATTATGGTAGTTCAAAGCCTGCTCACCACGAGATGAGCCATATCCAGGACCGGCTTGAAGTAGAACCCCTTAAAGGTAGAGTCTGAAGACCAGTCAGCCGCGTTGAGGATATCCTCCAAACGGGCACCCAAGCCATATGCTGTCGAAGCCATAGCACCTCGTGCTGAGTGAGCTCCAAAGATTCTAAGGTTAATGCCTGCTTCTTGCATTACCCACCTGACACACCTAGCAATGGTGGGGGAAGACACAGACCAAAAGGGTTTGCGTAGGGCAATAAGAAGTTGGCGTTCTCCCAGAGGACTGTACTCCTCTGTCATCTCTTCATGTGCCTTGAGGCACTGAACCACGCATAACTTTGGAGAGTCTGGAAATTCAGGGTAAGATATTACTCTTGTGTGACATTTCATCCTTCTTTGAAGGGTAAAGGTTACTCCAGTCGGCGTGAACATTCTAGATGTCACATCTAAAGCTCGTACATAGGAAATAAGACAAAGCAACATCGCCAATTTTGCTGGCAACTCTTTCCTAGTCAAAAACTGATTAGGTTGCCATGACAAAAACAAATTAAGGACCTGGTTTACATCCCATAAAGCGGAGTAACGAGGCTCCGGAGGCAGGGATAGTCTGATCCCTCAAAGAAGCTCACACACGAGCGGGTGTTCGCCAACAGCTGAATTATCGATTGGGAGGTGACCCGCCGAGATGGCTGACCGAAAGGTGTTTTGGACCTATAGGCCAACCCACTCGACACCAGGTGAGCCAAAAAATTCAAGATATGAACTACATCGTTGTCCATGCGATGGAGACTCCGTCGCACATACCAGCTGGCCCATCTGCCCCAAGCGGACTTGTAACATTTGGTGGTGCTGTCTGCCCAAGCCTTAGATATGAGCTCCTCAGCCTTTGTCAAAAGGCCCGGAACTTCCCAACGTCCCCATGAGACACAACGAACTCTCCAGAACTAGAGGGTGAGGACACCCGTTGGGATCCAGGATCAGATCTGGAAAGAGGGGGAGTAGGATTGGAGAATCCCAGGAAAGTTCCAGAAGAACTTGAATTCATACTTGCGACCTCCAAAATGGGGTGAGAACTACCACTTCTGCTCCCTGCCTTCTGATCTGGGCTGTCACTCTCGTGATCATCGCAAATGGGGGAAACGCATATCCCCTCTCCTGCCTCCAGTCCTGGAGGAAGCCGTCCGTGGACACTGCCCAGGGCTCCGGTCTCCAGCTGAAGAACCGGGGAAGCTGGTGGTCTAGCCTCGAGGCAAAAAGATTGATCGAAAACGGACCCCACAAGTCGTTCAACCTCCAGATTCAATTTCAATAGACTGGAGTCTCTGAAGTTGCGAGACTAAAAATCCGCCACTGAATTCTACCGGCCGGGAAGATATTCCGCTGTCACAGAGACGTGGTTGTCCAGGCAGTATTGCCAAAACCCGGCGACCAAGTCGGAGAGGGCTTTGGACCTCGTGCCTCCTAAATGGTTGATATACCGCACTGCCGATATGTTGTCCATTTTGAGGAGGACAGAAGATTGAATGGAATTCCTCGTCCAGCAGCGAATGGCGAATGAGCCTGCCAGAAGTTCCAGACAGTTGATATGTAACTTCCGTTCTTCTGGCGACCACAATACTACTGCGGAAAAATTGCCGCATCTGGCTCCCCAGCCTATCGCGCTGGCGTTGGATTCTATCCCTAAATCTGGTGCGGAGCCAAAAATCGCTTGGCCGTTCCAGGCCTCCACGTGTTGTAACCACAACTGAGCGTGGATGCCGTGGTATCTATCACGAAGCCTAGAAAGGTAAGAGACTGAGAGGGCGGGAGCACCAACTTTGTCTCGTTGATGACAAACCCCAGGCTCTGAAGAAGGTCCACAGTCATCCGAAGATGACGAAGAAGCAGCAGAGGGCACGATTCCATCAAGAGGAGATCGTCCAAGCAAACAATCATCCGAATGCCCTGGGACCTCAAACATTCCACTACCGGCTTGAGGACCTTGGTGAAACACCAAGGGGCCGAGGATAGTCAGAATGGAAGGGATGCAAACTTGTAGATCCACTCTCGCCAGTTGAACTGAAGAAAACGCCTCTGGGAAGGAAAAATTGGGACGACCAAGTAAGCGTCCTTTAAATCCAGACGCACCATCCAGTCGGAGGGGCGTAAGATGGCCCTGAGGACATGAATTCCCTCCATCTTGAAGTGGCGATAAACCACCCATTCGTTGAACCCGCTGAGATTTATAAAGGGACGCTTGCCTCCATCCGGCTTGTCCACCAGGAAAATGTTGCTGATGAAACCTTTGGATTGGAGAGTAGCGGGAACAATAGCCCCTGTGGTCAGTAGGAAATCGACCTCTGAATCCACGAGGGAAGAGTCTTGAAGAGAAAAGTGCATGTGATGTGATCTGTTGTGTTGGACAGGATCGCCAAGGAACTCTATGCGAAAACCTTGAACTGTTTGTAACACCCATGGATCCCGGTGATAGAAACCCAGGTCTGGAAAAAATTCCCCAGTCTCCCCCCTACTTTTAGTTGGGAAGAAGGGAGAACACTCACCAGCATTGCTTGATGATGCCGCTCCTCGGTAACCTCTGCCTTTGCCACGTCGCCCTCTGATCGGATAGAAGTTGCCAAAACGGGACTGATCCTGGTACAATCCCTGCCTGGAGCCTTGCCCTCTTGAGTGTTGTTTGGAAGCACGGTCGGCCGAGCGGCCCCTACCTAGACCGGCCCCTCTGAAAACCCGGGGAAACACCTTCTTTATGATCGATTGTGCTCTGTCCAGTGAGGTGAAGGTGTTAACAAACTTGCCTAATTCCCAGACAAATGGTTCTCCAAAGAGACCTCCCTGGGCCCAGAGGCTCGCCTCGGAACTGCAAGATCTCCCAATTTCGGGTCAACTTTGATGAGCGAGGAGCGGCAGTGCTCCGTAGAAAGGACACAATTGGCGTAGCCCAAAAATACTATCGCTCTCTGAGCCCACCCAGATAGGGACTCGGGGGAAATAAGGGACCCTGACGTTTTGGCTTCTTCAGCCATATCCAATATTTTGGTGAGAGGCCTTAAAACATCCAGGAGCTTGTCCTGGCATGTGCGCCAGGACCTATCAATCCCTTTTTTTGGGTCCTGCATACATTTCTGCAAGAAGGTAGCCATGCGGGTATCAATCTCCGGGGTGAGAGCCACTTTGTCGTCCAGAGACGGACGAGGGCATTCTGCCCTAAGGCAGTTACGCGCTTCCTTATCTAAGGGCTTCCTTATACGCATTGCCACATAACTGGCAACCTTATCTGCTGGGGCCCAGTCCGACGAGGGGGGGTGTATAATGTCGTCAGTATCGAACATATCAGCCGAGGCATCCGAAACCGTAGAAGGTCCCGGCCTGGAAGGATCAGGGCCAGAGTCAGCGTTCCCTGAGGTGTTCTGAGGATTCGGCTGACAGTCACTAGAAGATGGGAGACTAGGTTGCGTGGCTAAAAAAGCTTGTTTTAACCTGTCAAAAGCGGAGGTGTCCACCCCAGCCTCGCGGGTGCGTTTGGAGGGAGGGGAGGCAAGATCAGTGGGTAGGGAAAGAGCAGGGTGCTCAGTTTGCAGAGGAGCCAAAGTGGGGTGAGTGAGGCAGGCGAGAGGGGGCCATGGCTTCGCCCACAGCCTTGTAAAGTGATGCTATATGATCACGTGCCCATGTGCTCTCCGGTATATAGGGATGACGTGTTGCAAAGTGAAACAATGTATTTGCGAACACAGAAGCAATGTCAAATGCAAAAAGTCTACCACCAAGATGAGCAACCACTACATTGAATATGGACACACTGTCGATGACTTAAAATGGTTAATCTTAGAAACCCTACAGATCAATAACCAAAATGCAGAACGCATACTTTTTGAGAAGGAACAGAGGTGGGTCCATCATCTCAAGACCAACAGATGTGGCTTGAAATATAATATTCCTTGGCTCAGTCTGAACCACTAAAAATACCCAGTAAGAAACTTTACTAAGAACATCACATAATATCCACAAACGAAACTCTCCATATTTTAATTAAACCAGGATTAAATAGATCATACCATTCGGACATTAATAAATTCTTTGAAGACTAAACGATCTACACTGCCAAAAAAACGATTGAACCACCACTAATGTTGGCTATACATTTATTTTCTAACACAAATTTGACCAGTCCTCCAGCATTCCCTATTTTATAAAAATTCATTTTGACGATATAGTCTCTTTTCACAAACTACTAATAGTGTAGTCTCTCATCCTTTTCCATGCGCAACCACGACGATAATACTGGAACATCTACGCCCCCGTTTCTAACCAGGGCGCCGTAGGAAGAGCGAGCACAAGTCGCTCCAATCCGATGAAAGCAGGTAGCACAGAGACATACGACTCACCGACAAAACAAGAGATAAGTACCGTATCCTTTGCGAACCGCTCTGAAAATAACCTTATTTTCCAGCAGGTCAAATGTGCCCGCCGGTCCCCTGTTAAAGCCCGTAATAACGGACTTGGAGGTATGCCGCATTCTAACTGTACCCATGCACGCCCACTATGACCGCGCGCCTGTATTTACTTTAGCGCTAATCAGCCATCAATGTCTTGCTGCTCTTTATTTAAACTCACAATTTGGCGAACAATGTGCGCTGCACTATAACAACAGTATAAATACCGACATTTCAACCTGCGCATTTTTATGAGCAGACAGAATGCGTAGATTCTTACTTACCATATGTAACAGCACGATCCCATTTTCTCTCTAATTTCTCGACAACCACTAGCGCGACATTGCAAATACATTTATGAGTACATCAGCCGTCACAAATGAGCACGCATGATTATTAGACCAATCAATCTTCATGCTTTTTACCATCTTACAAGAGAGACTTTTTTATTCAGAGAGCCCATATCTATGTGCACAACCTTGCCACATCGCTATGTGTATTCAGACACTATTCTTAGTGATAATAACTGAATAGCCATACATCTGACTACTATGAATTGATAAGGATAAAGAATTGCCATTTTCCAGTTACTTATTTCTCTTCCCAGAGCACTATAAACTTGGTGTTTTTAAGACAGCACATATTACTACATCTAAATCGTTTGTAGCCATACACTATGACTTTTCAATTGTAAGATGTTGTGAGACGGAGCCGAGCTGCCACCTTGCGGAGTCCAGTATAACACTGGAACCTGAGACGGATCACCAAGAGTTAATATCCTTCGGCCCTTTTCCCCTGCAGGTCGAGGAACCTCCTCTCCCCCGTGACAACCAATGGAATGAAGCGCCTTTGAAGAAGGGGGCGGATTCCGTAGTAGAAAGAGAGATCCCGGTAGGCGCCAAGGTGTGCGTGTTCGGGAAGCAGAACAGAACAGAGCGGAGCACCCTTGGAGGACGAGAAGCAGACGGGCTGACGGCAGAGCGAGGACGAGAAGCAGACGGGCTGACAGCAGAGCGAGGACGAGAAGCAGACGGGCTGACGGCAGAGCGAGGACGAGAAGCAGACGAGGAACCCCTGAGACGTGCGGAGACAGCCGGCGTTGAACCGGAAGAGTGGTCGGAGGATTGGTGGTCACCCCCTGAGAACGCTGTAAGGCCGCCATGGCTCAGGAGAGCTGCGGCCCCTGTGGTATGTAACTCGGGGCAAGGGACACTAAACTAAGGGAAGGGAGGAGGGTGGCGAATCCAAGAGATTCCAGGGGCACTGGTAGAGGGATGAAAATCACTTGCACCTTTTCCTCACTTCCCCTCACACCCCGCTCACGGCCTTCGTTTACAGCTGTGGACGGCATCATAATCAACGTAACCACAATAACCAGAGAGGCAACTCTCATTTATGTGCTTCTCCTGAAAATCGGGGATATCAAGTAAATTAAAGAAAACCGGTGGAGTTACAGGCCGGATTACCCCCTAAGTTCGTTCTGCCTTTCCTTTTTTTTGTTTGTATCATTATTTTTGTTTTCACGTTCTTTTCCTTTCACGGTTTGATCGAGAGTTAACAGAGGTGCATAACGGAATTCCCTTCTAAACCTCCCCTCTATTTTCCCAAACCCTAGCTGTTGTATCACGGTGATGGCACGGTTCACACGTTGAATAACCGTTTGCCTGATAGGACAACTGCATTAACCGCCTCTTGTTTCTTTTTGCTTACTCGGGGAGGTGCCATCATCCAGAGGAGAAGAAGACGATCCTCAACCCACAATTCTCGGAACCCAGACAACACCGTTTTCCTTCTTCCATACCCTTCATCTTGTTCAGTTGTCGTTTCTACTGTGATTGACTTTAATAAAAGTCGCCATCATTCAACAGCCAATAAGACCTCCTCGCTTTATTTTCCACGCATCCCTCTCACATCTGGTGTCAGAAGTGGGATCAGGGGAAATGGAGGCGGCGTTGCGGAAGATGGCCGAAAGCCAAGAAAAACTAGAACGCTGCATGGAAAAGTTCCTAAGTACGGCCGAGGACGACAGGGTGAACCTACATAAGTCCCTTACAGAGCAAGGGCAGACACAAGAGGCTGTAATAGTGAAACTGGCGGATACCCTGGGTCAACAAAGGAGTACAGCTGGGTTCCCTTTTGTGGTCCTACAAAAATACGTTGAAGGAGAGGACCCTGATTTTTTTTTGCCAATTTTGAACGCATGGCCAGAGCCGCAGGGTGGAGCCAAGACAAATGGGGTCAATATCTCGGCCCTTTGTTGTCAGGAGAACTCCAAGCGGCCTATCAGGCTTTAAATCCTTCAGGCCTTACCCCATACGATGATGTTAAGAGGAGTATTCTTGAACGACTAGGCATAGATAATGACACCTACCGCATCAGTTTGCGCCAGATGAAGGAGGGCCCTCAGGAAACTCCTCGTGCTTTGACCTACAGGGTGAGGGATATGGCAGACAGGTGGTTAAAGCCCCATCTCTCAACAAAAGAGGAAATAATGGAAAAAGTTTATCTTGAACAGTATTTGTCCTCCCTATATCCGCATATACAGAAGTGGGTAAGACAGCACACTGGACTGAATCTGGACAGAGCTATTGACATAGCTAGTGCATTTCATAGGGCTCAAGAATCGCAAAGAGGCCGAGAAGATGGGCACTGGAGGCTTTCAGGAGTCACGACCAAGCCACCGAGAACCCCCCCTTTTGCGCAAACAGGAACCAATCACATTCCATCCTGGGCCCCTAGTGATACCTCCCCGAGCCCCTATCCCGCCAGGGCCCAAATGCTTCAACTGTAGTACCATGGGTCACATAGCTCGGTTCTGTCCCCAGAAGGAGGAACCTATGGAGGTAGGGCTAATAAGAAATTACTACTGTAGTCCTTCAGGATCATCCCTTCCCTACCATAGAACAGTAAAGGTGAACGGGGAAGAACGACAGGCTCTAATCGATACGGGGTGTTTCCAAAGCGTGATCCAGCCCCAGGCCATCCCGGGGGGAGGGGGGGAGGGGTTGGGGGAATCCAACTCCTTCAAGGGTATGTCACTATTCAATGTGTACATGGGGATAGTCGCCAATATCCCACCACCGAGATAGAGGTACAACATGATCCCTCCCTTACCGCTCTGCCCTTAAAAGTAGGCCTGATACCACGATTACCCGAACCTTTGGTTATCGGGAATCATTATCCACACATGCCATACCTAGTACAGGAGACCTGGGTGGACGGGGAAGAGTGGAGAAAGTCTGCACCTTTTTCTCAGGAGCCTGAACCAGACTGTCCCCCAGGGAAACCACGAAAGAGCGGAAAACAGAAAAAAAGGGAAAAGAAGTATTGGAGACAAGCCCCACTGATCCAGAAACAGGACGCCCCCATATGGCAGTTTGAGCCAGGATTTCGGGAGGCACAACATGAAGACCCCGCATTATGTGAGGCGTGGAACAAGGCCGCTAGTGAAGAGAACCCCACACAAGTAGGTCCACAGTTCTTTGAGAAAAAAGGGCTACTATATCGCAAAGGAGGGAGGGATGACCCGATACAATTATTGGTTCCCCAACCCTATAGGGAGAAAGTATTGTTCCTGGCACATAGCCACTTGTTGGGGGGGCACTTTGGGGAGGAGAAAACCGAAGATACGATCTTACGGAGGTTCTACTGGCCAGGCGTTTATTCCCAGGTAAAGAGATTCTGTAGGGAATGTGCCATATGTCAAAAGAACAGCAGGTCCCTACCAGCCAGGGATCCCTTACGACCTTTACCCATTATTCAGGGACCTTTTTCCAGAGTTGGTATGGACATTATAGGCCCCCTACTACCTTCACGCAGTGGTTGTCGTTTTGTGTTAGTACTGGTTGACTACGCCACCCGCTTCCCAGAAGCGGTGGCCCCACACCAACCCAACGCTACACAAATTGCCAAAGCGATGGTTAACATCTTTTCAAGGTTAGGATTCCCTAAAGAACTGATTACCGATCAGGGAACGCCTTTTATGTCTCGTCTCATGCAAGAGGTATGTCTCTCACTGAACATCAAGCAAATCTGTACCTCCGCGTACCACCCCCAGACTGATGGGTTGGTGGAACGCTATAACGCCACCCTCAAAACCACTTTAAAGAAATTACTGAACTTGGAGACTAGGAAGTGGGAGGACATGCTCTCTTAGGCTCTTAGATTGATTTCCATTAGATGTCAAGTGCAGAAAAGCACAGGATTTTCACCCTTTGAGTTATTATACGGTAGACAACCCCGCACACTGTTGGATATGCTGCAGGAGCAATGGGAGGAAGAGCTGGAGGAAGTCAAACCCCTTCCAGAGTACGTGGCGAACCTAAAAACTCATATAGGACAGATCCGAAACATTGTCCAAGCCCACATGGAACAGGCACAATCATCCCAGAAAGTCCAGTACGATAAGAAGGCCAAAATGCGTTCCTTTGACCTTAAGGATTATGTACTCATAATGATGCCCATCTCCGCCCACAAGCTGTTGGGACAGTGGCAAGGACCCTACCGCATCGTAGAGAAGGTTACTCTGGTCACCGACCGAATAGAATTGGATCCCAAAAACAAAAATCACTCCCAAATATATCATCTCAACCTTTTGAAAAGATGGGAAGGGGCTGTTCCCGTTCAGTTAGGTTTTAGACCCAGACCTTCTAGAGGAAAAGAAAAAGGAATTCAAGGCCCAAATGAAACCACTACAAGAGGTGTTCTCCCTATACCCGGGAAGAACGCATCTAGCAGAACATGTTATCTCTACTCCCCCAGGAATGAAAGTAAAGCTACGCCCTTATCGCATACCGAAGTCTCGTAGGTTGGCCATTGAAAGAGAGGTGCAACAGATGTTAAAACTAGGTATTATTGAACCCTCCCACAGTGAATGCAATCCTCCCATAGTGCTTGTACCCAAACCAGATGGATCAATAAGGTTCTGCATCGACTTTCGGGAGGTAAATAAGATCTCCCAATTCAATTCCTACCCCCTCCCGAGAGTCTATGAATTAGTGGAGCGTTTTGGCAACGCTAAATACATCAGCACACTGGACCTCTGTAAGGGATACTGGCAGGTGCCCTTGAACCCCCAGGACCGTGAGAAAACCGCCTTTGCCACCCCCAGCGGGTTGTATCATTTCCTTGTTTTTCCATTCGGTCTCCACGGGGCTCCTGCCACCTTCCAGCGATTAATGAACACCGTACTGAGACCATGTTCAGCATTTTCGGCAGCATATATCGATGACATAGTCATCTATAGCTCCTCCTGGGACAACCATTTGATCCACATGAGAAAAGTGCTCCAAGCCCTGAAAGAAGCAGGACTAACTATAAACCCCACGAAAAGCCAACTTGTGGCACGCTCGGTGAAGTATCTGGGCCATCTTTTGGGGGAAGGGTATATAAAACCTCAGGCCGAAAAGGTAGTCGCTATTGCCAACATCCCGTTTCCCCAGACAAAGAGAGAGCTAAGGGCGTTCCTTGGGGTTTTGGGGGTATTACAGAAGGTTTATCTCTAATTTTTCACAGACGGCCTCTCCCCTAACCGATCTTCTTCAGAAGAACGTACAGACAGAAAAAGCCTTAAAAAAAAAACCCTCTCTTCTTAAAGCATTGAGACAGTTGAAAACCGCCCTGACATGCCATCCAGTTCTACTCAGCCATGATTATTCGCAACCCTTTATCCTACAAACAGATGCATCAGACGCAGGTCTGGGAGCAGTGTTGTCCCAATTGGACCCTCCGGGGCAAGAACGTCCCATGCTATATATAAGCAGGAAACTGTTCCCCCATGAAAAAAACTACGTGGTCATAGGAAAAGAAGCGCTCGCAATCAAGTGGGCAGTAGAATCCCTGAAATATTATCTTGAGGGAAAGGAATTCACTCTGTTCACGGATCAGGCCCCTTTGGAATGGTTATCAAGGAATAAAGGACACAATGACCGAATCCTGAGGTGGTTCCTGGCGTTGCAACCATATCATTTTCAGACCAACCATAGAAAGGGAAAAGAACAGACAAACGCTGACTATCTCTCCCGGTATAGAAAACAACAGGAGAGAGAGGGATAGTCACTCTTATGCCACCTAAAGAGTATACTCAAAAACAACAAAAGAGTGACTGTTATATTTAGAAAATAGAACAGCACAGGGAAAAACGTATTTCAGCAAGGAACCCTTATGCACCCTATGTATCCTTTTGTAGAAGGTACATAGATGACGTGCTCATAATTTGGCAAGGTACCGAAAACTTACTCTTGGAGTTTTTCGGGTGGGTTAACACGTGTGACCCTAACCTGATGTTTACGCATTCTTATAAAGAAGACGAGATAGTTTTTCTCAGCGTGGTTATTACCAAAGTTGGTAACCAACTCCGGACCAGGACGCATCATAAACCAACGGCTAAGAACAATCTTCTTCACTTCTCCAGCTACCACCCTCGCCCATTGCGGGAGAATCTCCCCTTTGGCCAATACTTACAGCTCAGATGCAACTGCAGTGAGGTTACGGACTTCAAAATCCAGGCCCAAGATCTTACAGTTAAGTTGAAGAATAGAGGCTATCCGGATACAATCCTTAAAAAGAGTTGTAAGAGGGCTAGAAATCAAAATAGGGAAGCACTTCTAGAGAAAAACCCGGCAAGAACCACCGAGACTATACCTCTCACTTGCGTGACTACATACAACGCAGCTTCCAATGCGGTCAGTAAATCTATCAAGAAACATTGGAAAATCCTGGAGAGCAACAATCACATTTGGGAGAAACCGTTGTTCTCCTATAAAAGAGCAAGGAGCATCAAGGACTCATTTGTGCACACACGCACTAGAAAATTGGACAAAAATGCCGACAAGATGATTTTGAATACATGGGGCCGTCCACCAGTAACGGGACACTTTCCATGTAGGTCGTGCAGTGTCTGCCATCTAACTTCCACCACAAAACAACTATCACTGGAGCCCGGCAAACAATGGTTGCAAAGGTCCCACACGAACTGTAACTCTACCAACGTAATATACCTGATCACATGCCCTTGTGGACTCAGGTATGTGGGAATGACAGCACGAAAAATAAAACAACGGATTTGTGAACATCGGAGTAATATTCAGTGTCGCAAGAATACCACAAAACTCACAGAACATTTCTCACTGTCCAATCATACCACGAACGATCTGAGCTGGACTATCAACGAACAACCTTATGTAGGTTCAAACAGCCACCAGACGCTCTTTGAAAAAGAACAGCGGTGGATTTATCATTTGTACACACACCGCACGGGACTCAATGATAATATTCCATGGGGCTCAGTTCTTAAACGTTAACCTTTATTTCCTTTCTGAACAGTGATATCCAGATCTCAAGCGCATTCTTTTGATTAGAGATCTATCCAGATACTATCTTTCAGACTCCTGGTCTATATTGCACCAATAATCTCCCACTAAATTATGTATCTGTTCAAATGCAATTAAAACTAGAATTGGTGATTTTATCCTATTTCTAACTATTACTGTGAAATCATCACACATTTATTTGTTGGAAGTGCCATCATCCAATTTGCCCTTCACACCATTAACCATGATTATTTCATTAGTAATTGAGCTATTCCCACCACTATTACGTTTGTTTGACATTAATTCTGGGTCTGATGATATTGAGTTCTGAAATAAAATTTGTTCTCACTGCACGGAATTAGGTTTGTCCAAACTTTTTTCCTGAGACTGACTAATAAAGTTTAGTTCAATACCCCTACTTCCGCGCGGTCTAGTTGTTATTACATCGTAACCCGGACGTAGCGCGTCATACGCGCTACGCCGGTGTCACGTGACCGCTAACAAGCATTTCTATTCGTGATTGCTGCAACGCGGCAACATTCGGGCCGAGGAGGATAGCGTTAGGTGCCTAACGGGAGTATGTGAGCATAGAAGTATGTTTACTGGGGGTTCTGGACGGGATACCTTTGTACTCATTTATTATTACTTACCGCTTACGTTCTTGCACCTTTTGTTTGGATCCTATCAGCATACTGATCCCCACTCCCAGACCCCTGACGCAAAACGAGTCCAATTCTTATGTAAGCTGCCATGTTTTCCATGCTAGTAGCGTTCTTCCGCATATACATACATATCCCCATGCGCTTTTACCCACCCGCATAGTGCTATTTTAACGTTTATGTGTGTTTTTATTAGGAGCACGGGTCACTGAGCACCAACAGTAATGATTATATTACATACTTTATAACGCGTAAATTATGCGCGTAATCGCCTTCATCAAGAGGGCGGAATATACTACAGTGGTTTCTTCTGTAGTTTGGACCCCTCCGTCAAAAGAAAACTATTTATGTTTGGAGTGGCTGTATCGAATGGACACGGGTGCCAGAGATAAGGGCACTAGTGGTGTCACAGTTTGGAAACGCTTCCCTTCCGCAGCATGGGATTGCTTAAGCACTCCACACTATTTGGATGGCATTTAAACAGTTGACCACTAATTGCATTGTACAACTCTATGTGTGTCATATTTATTTTTTCTTACAGAGTCTAGTGGCCTAGGAAATCCCAGGAGGCCTAACTGGTAGAACCGTGAGTTTTACCGCACACACAGTTCCATTGGTTAGGGTGGGCCTTAGCGAGCGCATACCGCCATGGAACTCTTTTGGTCCTGATAAATGCTTAGCGAATATGCATAGATAAGCTGAAACATGTTGACCATTTTTTATCACTCATTCTATCAAATCGGATGATCCTGGTCAACCTAACTAGCCAGTCAACGTCCGCCACACTTTTCAACAGTCGCTGGTTTTCCACCATTAAAATTAGTTCTGGGTAAAACCTGCCACCTTTTAAATTCACATTACTTATCACGCTCATATCCTTGCACAAAAAACCTGCTCCGCTGTAACTCAGGCATTGTAGCACACCAGGGAGGCATTCGGCATCTCTGGTGGGATCCCAATGATGAAGCATGTCACCAACTAGGTTGGTGAGTGAGGGTTCTTTTAAAGAATTACATTTTTCCCTGTGCTGTTCTATCTCTCCCGGTATCCATTTGACTGTATTCTTGCTAGCAAGAATGTAAGGGAAGGGAGATGTGAGATGGAGCCGAGCCGCCACCTTGCGGAGTCCAGTATAACGCTGGAACTGGAGACGGATCACCAAGAGTTAATATCCTTCGGCCCTTTTTTCCTGCAGGTTGAGAAACCACCCCTCCCTCATGACAACCAATGGAATGAAGCGCCTTTGAAGAAGGGGGCGGATTCCGTAGTAGAAAGAGAGATCCCGGAAGACGCCAAGGTGTGCGTGTTCAGGAAACAGAGCAGAGCGGAGCACCCTTGGAGGACGAGAAGCAGACGGGCTGACGGCAGAGCGAGGACAAGAAGCAGATGGGCTGATGGCAGAGCGAGGACGAGAAGCAGACGAGGAACCCCTGAGACGTGCGGAGACAGCCGGCATTGAACCGGAAGAAAGGTCGGAGGATTGGTGTTCACCCCCGGAGGACGCTGTAAGGTTGCCGTAGCTCAGGAGAGCTGCGGCCCCTGCGGTATGTAACTTGGGGCAAGGGACACTAAACTAAGAGAAGGGAGGGGGGTGGCGAATACAAGGGATTCCAGGGGCACTGGTAGAGGGGGTGAAATCACTTGTACCTTTTCCTCACTTCCCCTCACACCCTGCTCACGGCCTTCGTTAACCGCTGCGAATGGCATCAAAATCAACGTAACCACAATTACGAGAGAGGCAACCCTCATTCATGTGCTTCTCCTGAAAATCGGGGATATCAAGTAAATTAAAGAAAACCGGCAGAGTGACAGGCCGGATTACCCCCTAAGTTCGTTCTGCCTTTCCTTTTTTTTGTTTGTATTAATATTTTTGTTTTCATGTTCTTTTCCTTTCACGGTTTTGATCAAGAGTTAACGGAGGTGCATAACGGAATACCCTTCTAAACCTCCCCTCTATTTTCCCAAACCCTAGCTGTTGAATCACGGTGATGGCACGGTTCACACGTTGAATAACCGTTTGCCTGATAGGACAACCGCATTAACCGCCTCTTGTTTCTTTTTGCTTACTCGGGGAGGTGCCATCATCCCGCGGAGAAGAAGACGATCCTCAACCCACAACACCGTTTTCCTTCTTCCATACCCTTCATCTTGTCCAGTTGTCGTTTCTACTGTGATTGACTTAAATAAATGTCGCCATCATTCAACAGACAATAAGACCTCCTCGCTTCATTTTCCACCCATCCCTCTCACAGATGTATATATATATATATATATATATTTATTTATTTATTTTCTTTTTTTCCTTCTTTTATACTAATAGGTATTCTCCAAAAACAACTGAACTAATATGTTCATATAGGTTGCTGTGAAAGTTCACAAGCTACGATCACCATCTTTTGAGGTCCTGAAGAAAACCCCAACGACCCGCAAGGGCGCATACATAGGGCTGAAACATGTTGACCTATTTTTTGGACACCCACAGTGCGTTAGACCAATAACTCGTCTTTATACGCACCACATTGTTTTTACCTTTTCTTGGTTCCGGACTAATTAAAATATTGTCTAGGACATACAAGCCTTTTAAAACTCACTTCACTTGAGCACTTTCACCCTTTCTTTGATCACTACTGTAATAACCAGTGGTTTCCCTTCGGACGGAGGTAAGCCTACTAAAAAAGAAGCCCAATGATGATGCTGTCCCGTTTTTAATTGGCGGAGAACCAAGATATACAGCCCTACGACCTTTTAACGTGAATGAGGGCTTTTTATTTACAAAGTTGCAAGCCCTGGTTACTCAGGTCAAGTGATCCATTCTCTATTGATATTGAAAGCAGAAATATATACAACAAGAACCGGCCTGGGAAGTGCCCAACAAAAGGCTTGGAAGCCTCAATACAGACCCCACAGGGCGTGAAAACAATCAATACAGACTCCGTCTGCAGTATGTGCCAGAAAGCAGCGGAGCGTTAGAGAATTAGAATTACAACTTCAGCGAGGCGTACATCCAGGCCCGAGCTCGCGAGAAAACTACGGCGCTCCGTTCAACTCCTCAGGATGTGAACACAAGCGCCGGTTTCTCGAGGCCAACCTGCCCCATAGCAGCGAGAGGACCGCGAGCGCACCAGGATCGGCCGCATAGGAACTCAGAACGTTCCCTCGGTCAGGTAAACTGTGGCACAAACAGGAAAAACAAAACCGCACCGTGAGAGTGGCGAGCGGCGGCGGCCGGGATAGGAAAATAAACACTCGACCGCTGCCTTACTGCAACCATCTTGGCAATACATACAGTAAAAAATTACAGCCATTAAATGATCAGATTGAGAGAGCCCAAAAACACAACTACATACAGCAAGTTACATGCCGTTGTGAAACGCTAGGAGATACACCCGATCGGGTGACCTCACTTCTTACAGAAACATTGACAGAAGTTAGGGCACAAGCAGCAAGAGCATATAGGAGACAAAGAGTGCAAGAACAGGAAACAGAATAAACAGCAAGGACAAATGAAAGAAAACAGTGTCTAAGTATCTTGCATAGAGCAGAAGAGCACACTCCCCCTAGACAATTAACAGGGAGAGTACTAGAAAAAGTACTAAATGAAAAATCGCTCGATCTTCATACAATGCGTAACATCGGCCAGTTAAATAAAGAGAGTGAAGAGATAGGAGCGGAAGTACAAGTACAAGAGCATGAACAAATAATTACAAGAAGGGAAAAGAAAAAACAAAGAAAAGCAAGAAAGAAGGGAAAACCGCCCCAACAAAAAAACATACGGCAATTATTCAATCAAAATCAAAATAAACAGACAATGGTGGTGGAGACACCCAAAAACGTGAAAGAAGGCACACTGGAAGCATCATAGGATACAAGGTGCAATTTGCAACCCTATGTAAAGAACAAACAATACGCAACTTGTGCAGAAGGGATATATCAGGAGGAATTGGACCCGCGCATAGCAATTGAAACTATGAATTATTCACCAGGCGGTGTGGCAGTGCAGCAGAGAAAAGAAAAGAAACACAAGGCTATAAACACACCAAAGTATGTTAGAACAAAAGAATGAGAAGAATGGAAAGTAATAATACATAAAGACAAACACAATTTTACAGTGAGTAAGGAAAGGCAAATAGCGGAACCGAATCAGAGAATTGTGCAATCAATATTCGAAGAAAATAGAGACACAAATCAATGACGGATAAAAGGCGGACGGGGGGAAGGAAACAAAGGATAGCAAGATTGTAACACTGTGCTGAACTTAACACATGGGAATAGTAGTTTAGAGAGGCAAAAAACAAAAACAACAGGCATTTGCAATGCAGTAGGTCTTGCATCACTGAAAGTTTGAGCTATTGGTATTGCATTATTATCTGCAACGCCAATAGCTCAAACTTTCAGTAATGCAAGACCTACTGCATTGCAAATGCTTGTTTTTCAAGCTGGCCACTTTAATTACCTGCACTTCCGTGAATGCAAAAGGATTTGCACCAATAAAAACATGCATTGTATTATCCCGTAAAATTTGTGACTATCTTTATTCCTGCACCCAAACTTTGTTTGCAAATTGCACAGAACTCCCTTTGAATTTGAACCACTATGAGTAAGTAAAATGTTGTGTTTACTTGACCACTTGCAATGTAGCGTAAATCATCAAAGAATTTGAACTCTAAGCACAAACATTTTTGGCGAGCCTGATGAATCTCGAGTCATCTCAACACTTTAACTGTGTTTATAACGAGGGGGGCGCTAGAGGGCGCACGGCAAGATGGCTGCGCTGTAGTACAGCTCCCCTGGCCGACTAGCTAATCCTGCATCTATCCTGCTCCCTAGACACCATCCCAGCAGGAAAACTGGTGGCGATTGACTACAAGCTGCGGGGCAACTGCCGGTGGCGTCTTTGGTGTGGTCGCTGGCCCCCATAGCCCCCGTGGTACTCGATTGATTGCTGGCGGAGTGACGGCGCCGAGCACGACATGGCAGCCACGTGAGCAGTTTGGCGCCTCGTGGAGCCCGGCGGCTGTCTGAACACCCATGGCTTAGGCGGCAGGCACCGCTGCCAGTTATAACAGTGCCCGAGAGCACCCAGGCAACCTGACCCTCTGGAACAGGTTGGAAGAGGCAACCGGAGCTACGGCCAAGAGTGCGGCATGGTACGTGAATGGAGATACCAGCAGCCCATCTCAAACATCCATCGAAAGTCCTGAGGTGAGCCCTGGTAGCCCGTAATGCATCTCCTGGGCTGACCGTGCAAGCTATCCGGCGGGTGCGGCGACAAGCAGAGCCCGACGTTGTGGTGCCCTTCACCTGTGGAAACAGAGGAGCTGGGCTGGGAATGCGGCCAGGAGCAGAGCAGCAACGCAGCATGGCGGCCGCGTTGGAGAGAGGCCAAGAAATCGGCACAAATCCACAAGCATATCGCTGTCTTCTGCCTACCTGCAGGGACCCCTGCAACTCCATCCCTCCGGTGAGATCACACTAATACAAGGGGCACCTGGTTCGGGGTGGGCGACGGGGAGCCGTGATGTAGGCTGTGCTTCTACTCGGAGCGTGGCCATACAGCCGGTAGGCAGCCCTCCGTGAGCCTGCTGTGGGGGATTTGATCAAGGACGACAAGTGTGCATCTCGGTCAAGTGGCACCCTCCCCTTGCGGGAGACTGGGAACCCGGTGCCGGAGCACGCCGTGAGCTATACCCGACAAGGCCCCCCCTACTGTGAAACACCGCCGTGAGGCAGAGTGATTGTTGTCAGGCATGTCACTTTTGAACTGCCCCAACTGGTCGAGGTGCTATTGTTTGGTGGTTCTGACTCCCCGGACGGCAGGCTGGACGCTGTGCCCCCCCCCATGTGAAACACCGCGGTGACGCCCTGGACTTACACAGCGGCACCCTCAGTTCTCTGGTAGCAGCAGGCGTAGGCAGCTGTTGGTAGTGTTGAGTCCATAACGATAGGGGCGGGGGCGGTACAAGATAAGCTTATCCTTCAGTCCAGGATAATCTGGTAGCTGGGCAGAACTAAACTTCAACACATCTGCCTGCCTATACTGTCTCTGCTCAAAGTAACGGGTGCCAGGAGTACTGGTGAGCGCGCAGAGTCCAGGGCAGGAGAGCTGAACCACAACAAAAGCGCACAACAGAAGCGCTGACAAATTAAATTCCACACGCAATAAAGATCACATTAATAAAACAGAGCGTGCGAGCGCTACAAGCCAAGCAAGGTAACAAAGCACAGCCTATCTGTGATAAAATGACTAATCCAAAGGCATAACATTAAACATGAGGCAACATAAACATGAGGCAAAATAAGCCAGCAAAACACAATACAATACTCATGAGGTAAAATACGAGCAGAAAAGAACACTTAACTCGGCTGCACAACAGCGAAGAAAGAGGACGATGGGCCAGTGAGGGCAGACTACATCAAGGGAGCTGTGTTCTGATTGGATAGACCACGGCTGTTGCTCATTGGTCAATGGTGTTTTGTTTTCTATCTTTACATTTTCCCAATGGTGGAGAAAGAAGGCATAATCCTCGCCGCCAGTCCTGACATAGAATTGTAAGTTTGAGCTCGGAGCTGTTGCAATACAATGTAAGTATAGAGCATCTGGCTAGTGGAAGAAACATCAGAGCAGATTACCTGCCACGTTCACCTTTACCTTATGATGATGAAAGCATGGATAGTACTGATGATAATGATGAAGAATGTCTCTTTGCCACTATTGATGTGTGTGATGAAGGTGGGTTTTCACAGGAGTAATGGATGGTGGCATTTTTGAAGGATGAAGTGTTGAATGCAGTTGCGCGGTACATCACTGTGGGATGGCCCAGAGAGAAGGTTCTGCCTGTTGAAATTCAGCCATTTTCATAGGGGGCAGAGGAACTGTCTGTAATAGGTGATAGGCTGGTTACTCGTGGTGATAAATGTGTGCATCCTGCAGCTTTAAGAGAAAGGATTATGTTGTACAGCATTGAGGGGCATTTAGGTCAAACTATCACTAAGAGGAAGGTAAGTGCATTATATTGGTGGCCTAGTATGGATCAATACATAATTTAATTGGTGGAGGGGTGTATCATCTGTGTCAACAGTGACAAACCAATGAAGGCTGTATCTCTGCCTTTACAACCCACTGAAATACCTGATGGTCCATGGTCCAAATTTGCCATCAATTTTATTGGACCTTTTAATGCTCAACCTCGCAGATTTGCCATGGTGATGGTATATTATTATAGAAATGGACTTATGGAAGAGGAGGACTTACGGAGGCACTAACCGCGGAGCACAGAGGACCAAGTATCCAGAAAAACCAAGCCAGGAAACCCCGGCCCCTGACCATCGACTTCCTGGGGGGCCAATTCTCGGGGGTAGGAGCTACTAGAGGAGGTATGGTCTGCTGTATTGACTGCGCACCAGCTGCATTAGCTGCCCCCCGCCCACCTGCTCGCCCGCTCACCCGTTTGTCTGTGCTTCAACGAGAGCAGCAGGGGTGCTGCGAGGCAGTGGTGAGGCAGAATGTTAGCCTGTACAGCCTGGAGAGTGGGACGCTGTCGCCTCAAGTGCAGAGAGAGCACGGGTTGTGCTGCAGAGGAGGGCACAGGCAGAGGCAGGCAGAGACACGCTGGTCCGGTGACCATCCTTCCCCGGAATACAGATTAAGGGGCTGCATTGTTATTATTTATTTCTTTTCGCCCCCCAAGGATTACCTGTGCCATGTCCACGTCCATCAGACATCTTTTGGACATCAGACTTCAGCCACCAGCAGAGCAGAGTGGACTGGGCAAGAGAGCAAGAGGTACGAAGTACGGAGGAGGGGGAAGGATTGGACTGTATGGGCCATAGAATCCGCGATTAAGGACCCATAGTCACAAGAATAAGGGCGGGGCTGTGATCTGGGTCCAATTAGTGACATACCAGTGCTGCACACAACTGCCTAGGACAGCCCAAGACAGTTTCCCGGTTATGCGCTCAGGCCAAGATAGAGGGTGCATAACCTAGGGAAACAAGAGACAAACTAAGAGATTGTGCCAAGAGTTATTAAAGTTGGACACCACTTCGGAATCAGAGCAGTCTCAAAGCGATGGAAACCCGAAACAATCCCCACTGCGAAAAACAGCACCAAGAAGGAGACTGGCAAATAAATAGAAACAGAAACAAAAAAGAAGGAAGGGTATAAGATAAGACTTTTTAATTTCATAGCGCACAACAGTGCAAAACCCCTTGCAAAACTTCTTGTTAGATTCAAAGATGGACAATCAGATGGTTGATCAGTAGGTCAAACAGCCATTAGAGCTGGAAGTATGTCGATCAGACTTGGGAAGTGAAATCACCCCCCGGCCGGACGAACGTAAGCAAGCGAATACATTTGATCTCAACTTGCAAGGAGCAACCCAAATAAATTTAATAATAGTACGAGCAGAAATACATAATTTAGAAACTCAAGTACAGCCCCAGTCCACTCACCCAAAACGTTGGGACTGCTCAAGCCCAAAAGATACAATAGAAGAAAAAAGACCTCCAGGGACACAAGAATAATCTCCGATTGAACTTCTTGAAATTTCATCTAAAAAACAAGAGATCAGACAACAGAAGTACAACTTACCAGAAGACTCTACATGGAGGCCGGGAGAGGTGAGGACATATCCTTAACTAGTTTAAACCCCTTTGTGACAGACAGTGAAAGCCTGCAGGCAAAAAAGCGATTCATTGTTGGGAGCATATCGCCACTACCATCTAAATCCTCACAAAGGACCAGTGTGCAAAAGGAACGAGAGGCCGCAGGAGAAAGCCAAGCCCTGACCACGGGTAACAAAGAGAATAAGGATCGAGCTGAGAATGATCAAGGCAACACCTGGGGGGCCCTTTTGACAACTATGGATGCAATGTTGACAGCCATATTCTACCTGGCAAACAAACAAGACCTTCAGGTGGAACTGTTAAACATCTTGGCAATACATACAGTAAAAAATTACAGCCATTAAATGATCAGATTTAGAGAGCCCAAAAACACAACTACATACAGCAAGTTACATGCCGTTGTGAAACGCTAGGAGATACACCCGATCGGGTGACCTCACTTCTTACAGAAACATTGACAGAAGTTAGGGCACAAGCAGCAAGAGCATATAGGAGACAAAGAGTGCAAGAACAGGAAACAGAATAAACAGCAAGGACAAATGAAAGAAAACAGTGTCTAAGTATCTTGCATAGAGCAGAAGAGCACACTCCCCCTAGACAATTAACAGGGAGAGTACTAGAAAAAGTACTAAATGAAAAATCGCTCGATCTTCATACAATGCGTAACATCGGCCAGTTAAATAAAGAGAGTGAAGAGATAGGAGCGGAAGTACAAGTACAAGAGCATGAACAAATAATTACAAGAAGGGAAAAGAAAAAACAAAGAAAAGCAAGAAAGAAGGGAAAACCGCCCCAACAAAAAAACATACGGCAATTATTCAATCAAAATCAAAATAAACAGACAATGGTGGTGGAGACACCCAAAAACGTGAAAGAAGGCACACTGGAAGCATCACAGGATACAAGGTGCAATTTGCAACCCTATGTAAAGAACAAACAATACGCAACTTGTGCAGAAGGGATATATCAGGAGGAATTGGACCCGCGCATAGCAATTGAAACTATGAATTATTCACCAGGCGGTGTGGCAGTGCAGCAGAGAAAAGAAAAGAAACACAAGGCTATAAACACACCAAAGTATGTTAGAAAAAAAGAATGAGAAGAATGGAAAGTAATAATACATAAAGACAAACACAATTTTACAGTGAGTAAGGAAAGGCAAATAGCGGAACCGAATCAGAGAATTGTGCAATCAATATTCGAAGAAAATAGAGACACAAATCAATGACGGATAAAAGGCGGACGGGGGGAAGGAAACAAAGGATAGCAAGATTGTAACACTGTGCTGAACTTAACACATGGGAATAGTAGTTTAGAGAGGCAAAAAACAAAAACAACAGGCATTTGCAATGCAGTAGGTCTTGCATCACTGAAAGTTTGAGCTATTGGTATTGCATTATTATCTGCAACGCCAATAGCTCAAACTTTCAGTAATGCAAGACCTACTGCATTGCAAATGCTTGTTTTTCAAGCTGGCCACTTTAATTACCTGCACTTCCGTGAATGCAAAAGGATTTGCACCAATAAAAACATGCATTGTATTATCCCGTAAAATTTGTGACTATCTTTATTCCTGCACCCAAACTTTGTTTGCAAATTGCACAGAACTCCCTTTGAATTTGAACCACTATGAGTAAGTAAAATGTTGTGTTTACTTGACCACTTGCAATGTAGCGTAAATCATCAAAGAATTTGAACTCTAAGCACAAACATTTTTGGCGAGCCTGATGAATCTCGAGTCATCTCAACACTTTAACTGTGTTTATAACGAGGGGGGCGCTAGAGGGCGCACGGCAAGATGGCTGCGCTGTAGTACAGCTCCCCTGGCCGACTAGCTAATCCTGCATCTATCCTGCTCCCTAGACACCATCCCAGCAGGAAAACTGGTGGCGATTGACTACAAGCTGCGGGGCAACTGCCGGTGGCGTCTTTGGTGTGGTCGCTGGCCCCCATAGCCCCCGTGGTACTCGATTGATTGCTGGTGGAGTGACGGCGCCGAGCACGACATGGCAGCCACGTGAGCAGTTTGGCGCCTCGTGGAGCCCGGCGGCTGTCTGAACACCCATGGCTTAGGCGGCAGGCACCGCTGCCAGTTATAACAGTGCCCGAGAGCACCCAGGCAACCTGACCCTCTGGAACAGGTTGGAAGAGGCAACCGGAGCTACGGCCAAGAGTGCGGCATGGTACGTGAATGGAGATACCAGCAGCCCATCTCAAACATCCATCGAAAGTCCTGAGGTGAGCCCTGGTAGCCCGTAATGCATCTCCTGGGCTGACCGTGCAAGCTATCCGGCGGGTGCGGCGACAAGCAGAGCCCGACGTTGTGGTGCCCTTCACCTGTGGAAACAGAGGAGCTGGGCTGGGAATGCGGCCAGGAGCAGAGCAGCAACGCAGCATGGCGGCCGCGTTGGAGGGAGGCCAAGAAATCGGCACAAATCCACAAGCATATCGCTGTCTTCTGCCTACCTGCAGGGACCCCTGCAACTCCATCCCTCCGGTGAGATCACACTAATACAAGGGGCACCTGGTTTGGGGTGGGCGACGGGGAGCCGTGATGTAGGCTGTGCTTCTACTCGGAGCGTGGCCATACAGCCGGTAGGCAGCCCTCCGTGAGCCTGCTGTGGGGGATTTGATCAAGGACGACAAGTGTGCATCTCGGTCAAGTGGCACCCTCCCCTTGCGGGAGACTGGGAACCCGGTGCCGGAGCACACCGTGAGCTATACCCGACAAGGCCCCCCCTACTGTGAAACACCGCCGTGAGGCAGAGTGATTGTTGTCAGGCATGTCACTTTTGAACTGCCCCAACTGGTCGAGGTGCTATTGTTTGGTGGTTCTGACTCCCCGGACGGCAGGCTGGACGCTGTGCCCCCCCCCATGTGAAACACCGCGGTGACGCCCTGGACTTACACAGCGGCACCCTCAGTTCTCTGGCAGCAGCAGGCGTAGGCAGCTGTTGGTAGTGTTGAGTCCATAACGATAGGGGCGGGGGCGGTACAAGATAAGCTTATCCTTCAGTCCAGGATAATCTGGTAGCTGGGCAGAACTAAACTTCAACACATCTGCCTGCCTATACTGTCTCTGCTCAAAGTAACGGGTGCCAGGAGTACTGGTGAGCGCGCAGAGTCCAGGGCAGGAGAGCTGAACTTTGAACATGCCCTGTACTGCAGGACTGTGAATATGGCATCTCTGGCCCACCAATAAGAGGAAGGGCAGTGAGACAGGTGCCCAAGTGTGGCAAAAGGGTCGGCAACTACTGGACCACCACATGTGTGCTGGTTATGGGGTGGCTACCAAGTCCGCGTCACAACGAGACTTTCACGATGGGCAAAAAGGAAAAAAAACAGCTGCACCTAACTGACCTGTGGAAACCTGGTAAACCTCAGCAGAGAGCCACCTCTGACTCTGAGCTGGACAATCCCACTGAGACTCTATCCTCCCTGGAAAACACACCGTCTGCTATACAAGCCAGTCTGCAGTCCATAGATGGTAAAATCGAGGCACTCAGTGGCTGTATGGACCACATGTCAGCCAAGCTAGACAGACAAGCTACCAGACTAGGCGAAACAGAACAACATATATTGGACGTGGAGGACGGACAGCAGCAAGTGACATCCAAAGCATTGGATATGGAGAAGGTTCTCGCAGTTATCCAGGCCAAAAACGAAGACCTGGAAGCCAGGTCCAGGCATAATAATCTACGCATAATGGGACTGCCGGAATCAAGAAAATGCGGTCAGGTCGGAGACATACGTGGAAAATGTGCTCTGTGAAATTTGCGGCGCCAAAAATCTCTCTCAGTTCCTCATCGTGGAGAGAGCCTATTTCTCCCTGTTGGTTCGTCCACCCCCAGCTGCTCCACCCAGACCAATTATTGCACGTCTGCTAAATTTTAGGAACCGTGACCCGGTGCTGCGACTATCCCGCCAAAAAGGTACCATCACCTTTCAGGGAAACGCTGGGGCTTTTTACCCTGATTTCACGTCTGCAGTTCAGGTGGCGAGAAAGGGGTACCAGCAATTTAAGAAGGTCTTGATCGCCGAAAATGTACAGTATGCCATGCTGTACCCGGCCCAGCTTCGTATTGGCACGGACGACAAAGCCAAGATTTTCACCAACCCCAAACAGGCCATGGACTATGCAAAATCCCTCCAGCGCAAGAAGCAGGCCATCCCTGATGCCTCGGATGATGAAGGCTAAGGGTCAAAGAACACTGCTCTGAGGTTCTTTTTTCCTTTTTTATACTGACTGATTTTCTAGCATTGACTGCATTTCACAACTTCAATGTCCGCGCTGGTATCCTGCAATCGAAGCGCGTGCTCCTACTGAACTATATCAATGTACCTGTATCCTTTTTTTGCATATAGTGTCCCCTGCGCTTGCCATACTGTCAAATTGATGCCCCTGGGCTCTTAACCCCTTCAGCGCGGTGCGGAATACCGCGCTGTGCTGAAGGGTTCGTGCGCGGGCGGGGCCATGACGGAGCGGTTCCATCATCCGCACAGCGCAACCGATGCGCATGACGGAGCCGCTCCGTCATGCGCATCGAAAGGGTGAAGTGTAAAGGTTTTAAGAGATAGTTAGTCTTGGGAGAGCACTTCATACTGATCGGCCGCCTCCCTTGTCACCTAGGGAGTAGGTAGTGCTCCGGCGTTCCCCAATGGGTGCTCTTCATTTCACAATAAATACATGTTTAACTCTTTAGGGGTATGTTCTAGTTTGCGGGATGGCTTTGGCGAGTTGGGTATGCTAAAGTGGGCGGGGATGGGTGGAACAAAACGAGGAAGTCGGGGTTTGTTAAATGTGATTGGTCAGAAGCTCAGGCTATGGTCTATATGTACATGTTTATCTATGCATAGTTGGGAACTCAGCATGTCATTATTCATCACTCTAAATGGCGAAAAAGGAAGATAAGTTCACATGTTTAATGTGGAATGTCCGAGGGCTAAATTCCCCCAAGAACATTAGACAGGTTTTCGCCCAGTTAGATCGGCATGGGGTTCAGATTGCTCTTTTACAGGAGACGCACTTGACCAAACAGACTGAGGCCAAGATTGCTCTCAAGTGGGCAGAGTATAAACTCACCTTTTCAAACTCATCCTATGCGAGAGGGGTCCTCACCCTTATAAAGAGAGGTATTGCATTCACTCCAATATAATGTGCACGGATGTGGAGGGGCGATACGCAATTGTGCATGGTAAGCTGGCGGTCTCGTTATTGACTATTGTTATGTTTATGGGTCGAACACGGATGAACCTAATGTGTTTGCAAGAATTCTTAAGGTGCTGCGGGAATGGCCCGAAGCTGAAATTGTGTGTGGGGGTGATTTCAACACGCACTTAGAGCCTAGCAAGGATAAATCTAGCAAACAAGGTGGGCTCACACCTAGAACCGCCCAGTGCATTAGGGATGGCATGCTTGAACATGGGCTGATTGACGCTTGGCGGCTTCGTAACTCTGATGCACTGGAGGGTACACACGCCTCTGTGGCACGCAGTAGCTGGTCCCATCTGGACTACTGGCTGGTGAGCGAAGGGGCGAATGTCTGGTTGACAGATATCATCCCTCTTTCTTGCACACTATCCAACCACAACCCAGTTCAGCTTGCTCTAAACATTCCGACTAACACCCATCGCCCGTTCACATGGAGATTCTGCTCGGAGGCTCTCCTTGACCCTATCTATGCCAACCCCATTAGGGAAGCAAAAGGGAGGTACTTTGATTTGAATGTGGGAACTGTAGACAGTACTGCAACCCTCTGGGAGGCCTTCAAGGTCACTATTAGGGGCGTGTGCATTAGCACAACAGCAGGTATTCTAAGGGATATTCAGGGACAACTCACAAAGATCAATAAGGCATTATCAGAGCTTGAAAGAGAGTACAAATCCAGGCCCTGTGCAACCACACTATATGGCATTCAAAACTTGATAGTAGAATATGATGAGATGGTGGAGACCGAGATACGCTACCTGTCTAGAAGACATATAGCCCGTGCATACGGTGAGGGTGGCAGGCCAGGCCCTAACTTAGTAGCTAAGCTAAAATTTTGTGCTGAGCAGCGTAACATTACAAAAATCATAGATGCGCAAGGTGAGGAACACTTCACGCCGCAGGCCATAGTGGATCAATTCCGTGGCTGTTATGTCAACATGTACACATCGCGGGGGAGTGCTGATCCTCCAGCACTAGATGAGTATTTATCAGACATTGCATGTGCTTGGTTGGCGAAAGGGCACCAAGAATATTTAAGTCAGCCGATTGAAGCGTCTGATATCCGGCAGGATATACATGCTCTGCCAAATAAAAAATCTCCAGGGCCGGATGGCCTCACAGCGGAATTTTATAAATAATATGCTGAGCTCCTGATTCCTCATTTGTTAGAGGTGTATGGCGAGGCACATGAGACAGGCCAGCTACCACCATCACTCAGACAGGCTCTGAAAATCACATTAATAAAGAAAGATAAGACACCCTCTCACTGTGAGTCATACCTCCCCTTATCCCTGATTAATCTGGATGCATAATTATTGGCAAAAATTCTAGCCTCGAGACTTCAACCTTTAATGCCAAACTTGGTCTTATAGGACCAATCCGGTTTCATACCAGAAAGATCAACATCCCACAATTTATGGACTATATTTGCGATGTTTCACGTGCTAGACCCTACACTCCCTGCTGCTGCTGTAATGTTGGATGCAGTGAAAGCATTCGACTCCATAGAGTGGAGTTATAGGTTTCAGATCCTAAAGCGAATGGGTTTCCCTGAGGTTTTTATTGGGTGGGTGCGGTTGTTATACACAGACCCCTCTGCAAGGGTTCGGGTAGGCAGACTAACATCAGAGCCATTTCAGATTGGCAGAGGGACCGGACAGGGGTGCCCCCAAACGCCACTGCTGTTCTCCATCATGCTGGAGCCACTGGCTTGCATAATTCGTCAGCGGCATAGAGAAACTGCTCTCAACTTTATGCACCATCCAATTGGCATATCTCTCTATGCTGATGACATGGTGCTTTTTATTTGAGAGCCACGACGGTCTCTGGCTTCCGTGCTACGAGAATACATTAGGTTCAGCCACTTCTCGGGTTTGGCCATTAACTGGGATAAGTCTGTGATCATACCTTCGACTGAGATCACGAGTTCCCCTAAGCTGGAGTACCCGCTGTTGTGGTCCACTGACCCAGTTAACTATCTGGGAATCTGGGTGCATCGTGACCCCGAAATCGTGGTCAGAGAAAACTACGGGAGGGCATGTGTTGCTCTGGAGGAACAAGTGGATGGCTTTTCCGTTCTCATTAGGGGATCGCATCGCTCTCATAAAAATGATCGTATTGCCTTGTTTTTTTATATCTATTCAGCAATATTCCAATAACATTATTCAAGCATTTTTGTAACACTTTACAATCCTAGTTGGTCTGCTTAATCTGGGGAGTCAAACAAGCCAGGGTGGGTTGGAACACACTTACTCTAGATTACGCCAAGGGAGGATTCTGCGTGCCAGAACTGTATATGTACTATTTGTGCGTCCAGGCACAATACGTGCATTATTGGTACAACCCCCACGCCTTTACTCCATATGTGGCTGTAGAAGATGGGGATGCACACCTGATCCCGTTAAATTGCATCCTTACCCATTCGCAGAGAGGCACACCGAAGCAAGAAATCAATGCGATAGACACCACCATTGCCGAGTGGCAATCCATTGGCAGACTTGCGGTGAAGCTCCCAATTTACGCTCCTGCGCTGCCTCTAGCGCACCATGCTGCGCTGTCGACGCAGGAGGAAGGCCCGATGCGCTCCCTGAGAGAGGCCGGTATAGATAAAATGCAAGACATATACCTCAATGGGAGTTTTATCACACCTGAGGAGCTACAATACATTCTTAACACAACACTATTATTACGGTTTACCCTGCACAGACTGAAGCTGGCAATAAAAGCCCAGTATAAGACATTTCCAGCCGAACCACCCACCTTGCTCTCTCTGCAACTGCTGCTGGTTACACCTACACGTCGTAAATTAGTCACTAAGTTGTACAGGGCAGTGAGGGATGAGAAGGTCAACGGTTTTGATAAAAGCCTCACACGCTGGAATGATAGACTCACTCCCCCGCACACACAGGCGGAATGGGAGCATGCCTGCAAAATCACTAGCACCCTCACGCCCAATGGTAATCTGCGCATTATCCATTTTAAATATATTCATCAAGGGTACCACACACCACTTTAACTACACAGGTTTGGGCTCCAGAACAATAGCAAATGCAAGCGGTGCAGGTAGATGGATGCAGACTTTTGGCACCTGGCCTGGGAATGCAGGCTAGTGTTTAAGTTTTGGGAAGAAGTGGAGCGGCGCATACAATCTATGTCAAAAGTCCCTGTGCATTGTACATCAAAGGTCTGTTTGTTATGTTGCATGCCGCAGCTGAAAGGGACTGTGGTCAGATTTGTGAGAATCGCATTACTGATGGCGAAATGCCGGGTGGCACTGACATGGGAGAGTACTCTTGCCCCACGTCGGGATCATTGGGTTAAGGATTTAGGGGCAGATTTACAAGCCCCTTGCGCCACTTTTGCGTCATTTTTAACATGGGAAAAATGACGCAAAAGTGGCGCAAGGGACTTGTAAATAAGCCCCTTAGTGTACTGTAAAGAAAACTTTGAAGTCTATGCGGAAGAGCTTCCATTGTCTTCCAAACCCAAGGACATTTGGAAACCTTTGTGTCACTATCTGAGCTTGCAGACCCAAGAAAGTTCACTGAATGATGAAGATTGATTTTAATGTGCATGTATACTCCATGGAATAACATTGTCAATGTAACTCACTAGTAGCCCACTACAACATAAGTTGAGAGGTCGATCAGTCATATGATGTTTGATGTTCGTTTGATATTTGTACTGCCTTGCAAGGCATTGATACTGTTTTTGTTGTCCTAAAAATCTAATAAAGAGAATTAAAAAAAAACTTTGCTTATAACGATAAAGACAGCAGCATGAATATGTCATCTGTAACTTCTTGCATTGCAGTATTAATCAACCATCGAGCTTGGAGATGCTAACCTTGTCATTCAACTGGTTCCCACTCTATGTTTATTTACAGAACGAATCGAGAAGCACATTTCCCATCTTTCAGTACAGAAGTCTGAAAAGTGTTTTTTTAAAGAAATGTATGTTTTAAATATATAACATTCATGATTCCTATTTGAAATACGTAATTCTTCCTTAAGGCAGTGGAGAATGGCATGTACACGTGTAAAAGATCATACTATTGTTTGTATACTTAAAACGGGGCCAGGTGCAATGAGAGTGAAGAAGTAATTCTTTGCTTTTTAAGCGTTCTACTTACTTTCTTTGACCAACCAAAATAAATATACAGAGTTCATGAGCTGTGTTCACCACACACAGCCAAAGCACGAGTGAGTAAACATGGCACTACATCATGCAGCCACAACAGCCAACAGAAGTTGCAAAGTAAACCAACAACAAATGGCTCCGGTCAAATGGAGAGCCACCCAGTACAGTTATCCCGTGCTTCTTGAGGGAAGATAAATATCTGCTGCAGAGGAGAGCACTGGATTGTTTTTACAATGTTTAAGTTGACAAGCTTCATTTGTTTTTTTTTGTTAAATTAATGTTCGCAGCGCATACATGAGATCTCCTACTTCCCTCTTGGCCAGGATGAGCAGTACCCTCTTGGACGCCATGACTGTAAAAGTCCCGGAGAACTTTTACCACGGAAAAAAGGAGTGCGCCCACTGCCGCTGCAGACTGCAACACAGACCAGGGAAGCAAGCCAGGTGCTGCTATTAAACTCACGCTGCCCCGGCTCGCCACATTGATAGCTGGCCAGAGAGCGGCCCAGCACCTAAAAGACATAGTTTGGCGAGCCATGCCAGAGAAAAGAAAGACGCAGCTCGCCAAACACTATTTTTTTAATATAGTAACTTTTTCATAAGCAGCGCAGCATGCCACGTTGGATGCGAAAATGTATAAAATTGACAAAATAGAGTTCTGCCAGTTGGACAACAGAAAAGAAAAGCGCGACAGCAATGATGCCCAGGTGCTTTAAAACACTGGTGGTTTAAAACGGACTGGATGTACATGCAACTGAATAGGCTGTAGAAGAACAGTGCTGCCTGGAGGAGAAGCAAAGCATTATATTACAAATAAGGTTGACAGCCTGTAAATACATGCACTCCCAAGGAGTGAAAGGTTAGGTACATGCATGGTGAGTGTAGAAGTAATGTAGATTATGAAAACTCTCAAGCTCTCCCTGCTGATCCTGAATATGCGCATGCCGTTGTTATTAACCCGGCACTCTGTATAATTTCACTTGCACTCAGCCAACACAGTCCGACAGGAAACAAGCACTTGGCGCCCCTTCCCCTCCCCCTGTAAACCCTGTCCGGAATTGACGAGTTGCCATTAAAACAAGCCCCTGGAACTGATGAGCACAGACCTTTGTTTCCCATTTGGACGTCTTTAGCCGGAGCACCTATGAAAAAGTTAAAGGCTGAGTAATGCCATCACAACAACCAGGCCGCGCACGTCCAGAGACCAGGACATATGTCCTGACAAGAAGCCTTATGGCCACAGTGAAGCAATCCATTGTTCTCAGTTGAAACGGTTCTGCGTGATAAAGAAATGATAGTTATTTTTTTAATTTGTAATTGTCTATCATATTTAATGTGGTTTATATTGCACAGTTTGCATGTGGCTTGTGCATGGGCTCTTAGACTTCGGCCAGACCAACATCTCTGCATTCCCTGGTAATCTGTTGTTCACTGGTGTAATGAAGTCAGCAGTCTAGTAGTTGGGGCGGGCGGACCGAGCTGGGAAGAGAAGGAGTCAGGACAGGAAGAGGGCAGTTAGTGTAGGGACAAGGCTGAGGTTGGAGGCAAGGAATAAAGCTCCAGTTAACGAAGCAAGCCGTGTCTGTGATTATTAGTAGCGCGATGCTACAACTGGCGACGAGGGTGGGATGACCAAGCCCCACTAATCACAGACCCCCAGAGCCCGTGAGGGAGCTGAGAGCGGCCGCGAGAACAAGCGCTGACTCGCTTGAAGAGATTTAAGCCGATCGCGCCGAAGCGCGACTCACGCCAGAAGCGTGTGCCTCGTGTGAGGCTGGGAAGTGCGGACGTCGGGAGCCCACCCCGACCCTGCCTCACACCCGAGAGTGAAAGAGAAGTGCCCCAGTGTCGAGGACGCCGTCCCTGAAGACCCGCTGTCGAGCGCCGTGAAGTCCGGGCTTGAGCGCCCGTAGATGTCGGATGACCTCACGCCTGATGCGTGAGTATTGGCACGGTGTCGCGAGGAAAAACGCGGGAAGCTGCAGGATAAGGCGGGAGCCCACCCCAACCTCACCTGGTAGTAGCCGCCGTTGGGGGGAAGCAGGTAGTGTGTGCTACCCTCTGAAGCTGCCCGCCGGTGAGTCCAGAGTGAAAGAGGACCGAGTGAGCCATGAGAGAAAGCCTCGTGTGCATGCAGTGACAGCGGCCATCTTGAAGTCAGGCACTTTTCAAGACAGACCCCTTGATTGTTGCAGAGCGGCCATTTTGAAGTCAGGCATACAGCAAATAAACAAGCATTGGCGAGAAGGAGTAAACAAGCATTGTCAAGTACAAATAAACAAGCATTGGCGAGAAGAAGTAAACAAGCATTGTCAAGTGCAAATAAACAAGCATTGTCAAGTGCAAATAAACAAGCATTGTCAAGTACAAACAAACAAGCATTGGCCAGAAGAAGTAAACAAGCATTGTCAAGTGCAAATAAACAAGCATTGTCAAGTACAAACAAACAAGCATTGGCCAGAAGAAGTAAACAAGCATTGTCAAGTGCAAATAAACAAGCATTGTCAAGTACAAATAAACAAGCATTGGTGAGAACAGACAAAGAAACAAGCACCAACAAAAGGGTGAGAAGAAACCAACGAGACGATGGTGACTCCCCCCGCCTCACCACAGCAGAAGCCCCTAGTCGTGGGAGGATCACACCTGCGAGCTCCAGAACCTCTGACTGTGACCACAGGAGGGAGTATGGGCCCCAAGTGGCAAGAATGGTTAGAAGATTTCGAAGACTATATCGAGGGATTCAAAGTGACGGAAGACAAAGAGAAGTTAATAGCCCTCCGCAACCTAGCCGGCCGGGAAGTAAGCAAAATCATCAAGGATCTTTCGCCTGCAGATACAGGAACATATGACAAAGTGTGTGAGGCACTGAATAAGAAGTTTCTTCATAAAAGAAACGTGGATTATGAGCGCCACGCATTCCACCAAGCACGTCAAGGGAAGGAGGAAGCAATGAGTGCATTCATCACCCGGTTACGACGGCTGTCGAGACACTGTGAGTTTGAAACCTTCTCGCCTGACGCTGCCATTAAATCACAAATCATATCCGGCTGTCACTCAGAAACACTCCGGAGACGGCTACTGAGGAAACCCCACGAATTGGAAGAGATTGAAGAAATGACTCGTATATACGACCAAGCGGAGGAACACGCCACCACCATTGAAACAGGACACAACGTCAGTCATGAACAAGCACACCGCGTTCAAGAACAACCTCGTAGCAGAAGGAAATATTCGCAGGAGAATCAATGGAGACCCAGGCTGTCGTCTCGCCAACGACGCCCGGAGTACAGGAGAAGAGAACCAGGGCGAAGGGACCGAAAGCCAGAAAGGACTAAACGATGCTATCGGTGTGGATATGACTATCCTCATATAGACACCTGTCCGGCCATGGGTCAGCGATGCAGGAAATGTGGGCGATCCAACCACTTCGAAACAATGTGCGGGGACTATCACAAGGAAAGGCGAAGTGAAACAACGAGATCGTCCTGCTCAGACACAAGGAAGCATGACATACGAGCTGTTCAAGGAGAGTCCATGCGGTCCCCAGGCTCATCAGATTCCAGCCGGGAATCATACAGGTCACGATGGGAACGCAGTTCCCCATCTCGGGACTCGAGATCATCTTCCTCCACAGACTCGACCTACACTGTGGAATACGTGAACATGATTGTTGACCCTGATCAACTGAAAAAGTATCCACGCCTAGACATTAGAGTGGGGGAATCACGACACCAAATTCGTATTGGACAGCGGAGCCTCGCTGAACTATATTCCAGTTACGGAACACGAGAAAATGGTCCCGAAACCCCCACTAACGTTTGCACCAGTCCGTGTCTTCAGGTGGATGTCCAAAAAACCACTACCCTGTCTGGGTAAATTCCACACAACTCTCACCCATGACGACATCACCGTACAGGCGGTTATACATGTCATCAAAGGGCCTGAAGCCGACTGCCTACTTAGCCTCCCCACCGCAGAGCGTCTTCATCTGGTGGAAGTTTTATTCAAAGTCAACGACAATCAGAACTGTGTCAGCAAGTTTGTTCACAAACCGGGGAAGGCGGAGAACCCGGCTGACTACATGTCCCGCCACCCTCAGCCGTCGTCAGAATCCAAACCATCGATTGCTGAGGAGTTCATCCACTTTGTGGCTGACCAAGCATTGCCACCTGCCATTCTCATGGACGCCATCCGGGAAGTCACCGCCCAAGACACTATCCTGCAAATGGTACTCCACCGGATCCAAACTAATAGATGGAGATACAACCCGCAAGAAGAAGACACAGACTCTACAATCCGGAAAGAGATACAAGCATTCCGGCACGTCTGCGACGAACTGTCGGTCACCGCTGATGGAGTCATCCTAAGAGGTCAACGACTTGTCATCCCCAGTCAACTACGGCAGGGGGTTATCGATCTGGCCCATGTAGGCCACAGAGGAGTAGTATCTATGAAACGAGCTCTACGGGAACGCGTCTGGTTCCCCTTTCTGGACCAGATGGTGGAGTCTACACTAAAGGACTGCCACCCCTGTCAGTAGACCAGCAAAAGCAATCCACCGGCACCACTACAAATGACCACCCTACCCAGTGGAGTTTGGCAAGAAATTGCCATGGACTTTTATGGACCGCTGCAGTCTGGAAAATATGTGGTTGCCATAATTGACGAATATTCACGATTTCCCATCGCACAAATAATATCGTCTACAAGCGCCTCCTGCACTCTCAAGGTGCTAGATGAGGTATTTGCAATATGGGGTGTCCCCAAAGTAATCACAACGGACAATCGACCCCCATTCAATGGACACGAATTCAGTGCCTTTGCGAAACACATGGACTTTAAGCACAGAAAAGTCAAACCACTCTGGCCCCAAGCAAATGGCACCATTGAAAGATTTATGGCCACGATCAAAAAGACATTTCAGCAAGCTACTGCTGAGAAGAAAGAACTGCAGGCAGCTCTGACTGAAGTTCTCAGAGCTTACAGGACAACCCCCCACTCAACCACCGGACAATGCCCTGCGACCCTCATGCTAGGGCGGCCAATGAGAAATCGCATCCCGTCATGGGAAGGTGCCTTGCAAGCGATATCACCAAATCACATCCATCAAGAAATGGCTGTGACTGACAAGCACAACAAGGACGGAATGAAATCGTATGCCGATGCCAAGAGGAGAGCGAGGTCTCCATCTTTGCATGAAGGAGATCATGTATTCATCAAACAAGAGCAGCATAGAAAAACTGATTCCCGATTCCGTGACGAGCCATTGTTAGTTACCCAACAGAAGGGCACTATGCTGACGGCGGAATCTGAACAACGCAGAGTCACCAGGAACGTCTCCCACTTCAAGAGGTGTCCGCGAGACATGAAAGGACCCGGGATGAATCCGACTGGCACGCCCGCACTTGAAAAATCCGACCTTGGTGATACAGAAGGCAGAGGTCAGCAGAGTGAGCCCGTGCCAAGTGTGCACACTGGGGGCATGTCATTGCGGCCACGTCGTGATATTCAGCCATCAAAGAGACTCATTGTAGAGATGGACTGAAGCACTGTTTGTTTGTTTATTTTATTAAGAAAAGGGGAGATGTAATGAAGTCAGCAGTCTAGTAGTTGGGGCGGGCGGACCGAGCTGGGAGGAAGGGAAGAGGAGGAGTCAGGACAGGAAGAGGGCAGTTAGTGTAGGGACAAGGCTGAGGTTGTAGGCAAGGAATAAAGCTCCAGTTAACAAAGCAAGCCGTGTCTGAGATTATTAGTAGCGCGATGCTACAACTGGGGTGGAGAAAGCAGAGTTCCATGTACGAGACCTCGCGTAGACTTTCATGAACTCCGTTGAAGAGCACAGCAGTGCTTACTTCATGCTGCAAACACTCGGGCAGCAACTCAACGTTAGGAAAAATATGTATGCTCTGGCAGGACAGGTTTTTAGCAATGCTTATGAGGTGAAACAGCATGGAGGAGGTGTGGGTGGGTGGGTGAAGAATTCAGGGGCCGAATTTAAAGTGCGTGTTGTAATTATGAAAGCGGGCGCGTGCTAACCATAAAGCGCAGTGTCCATGTATGTCAAAGTTATGTGCAGCAGCCTATGCTGTGGCTAGTCATTACACTGAAATAAAAATAAGTAGCCCGCAAAGGAACTGATAAACATGTACAGCGGAAGTAACTGTATTTAGTCGATGCTGCCTCGGCAGAAAACGGAAATGCTGTATGGGACCACCAACCAATAAGGAGCAAGGACAGAGGAGCAACGCAGGAGTGAACCAATCCCAAGCAGCAGGCAGGATTGCACTCCATATAGTGTTTACTTCAGGTCTTCCAGACAACGCATGCGCGCTGCCTAGCCGCGACCTAAAAACGGAACTTAATGAAAACGAGCTACTATTAATACCAAACTATGTTTTACAAGGACCAATCGACAACTTGAATAGAGGCACAATATTAATTAAGGCAATAGAAGAACCTCGGTAACATCAAATCCTCAGATTTGACATCAGTGGAATTTGTGCCTCATCCTCGCGGAAGCAATAGAGAGGCAACAATGACCAACTGGGATTCAAAGGAATTAATAGTGCAAATTATGAATAATCACAGTATTTTGAGGGCATGGGGGATAGAGTTACAATTAATTGAATCCCCTGCTCCCAGGAACATTACTGCCTGAAAACGAAAGAGGTATCTCTATCTTAAGGGAAGCTACAGGAGCAGGCCCAAATCGGGGCAGTTTTGAAAACTTTAGGATCCTCAAGTACTCCAGCAGAGAACAGGTGAAGCAGGAAGATCAGAAGAACTTTAACATCAACAGGGCAACAATCGAAGAAGAATCCGATGAGTACATCAGGCAAGCAATAACTCAGTCCTGACAAAAGGATTACCAGATCAACATGAGAGCAAAACCGGCCAAGCATCTGCTCCTGGAACGTTCATGGGCTTGATAATCTCCTACAGTATCAAGAGGCAACAGAATTTCTCCAAATGTACAACATAATTCTGATCCAGGAAACATGGTGCCTAGAGCCAATACAAATTACTGGATACACAAGCTATCATGTTTGGGCAGAGAAAACATCAAAATTTGGATATTCAAAAGGAGGATTAGCACTCTTCTGTTCAACAAGGTTCAAATGGCAAATTGAACATTTAGAAGCTGGGACAAATTGTGTGCCGGCTATAAGAATAGTAGGAGAGAACGTTAGCATGGATCTGCCAGCCATTATAGTAATAAATGTCTATATCCACCCAAGTAAGGATCTAAAAGAGAAACAGATTAAAAATATATATGAAATATTCAAAACAATTCAGAGACAATACAAACAGGCAATTTACATATTGTCAGACGACATCAACATTTACCTAAGTAAAAACACGAAGACAAAGAACCAGCGCCAGAAAGAGAATACGTATGAAAACAAGTTGGAAAAGCTGGGATTGAGGCTTCTGAACAGAAATACAAAAGAAGACACACTCGCCGCCATTGCATTTCTAAGTGGGAATAAGAGCTCAACTATAGATCACACCCTAGTAAGTGAAGCCGCAATGCAGCAGGTATGTCAATTTCAAATTTCTCCCCGTATGGAGGATGATCATTTTCCACTGATCATTGGAATAAAACATAAAACAGAGCTGTATCACGCATCTAATGACCTACTCTCAGCCCCTGTGACATATCATTTAAAAAGTTTGAAATTGAGGGTAAAGGGATAGAGACGATACTGAAGGAGGTATATATGCATGCTGGGACTCTGGACACAATCAAAAATAAAGAAGAAAGGGAGAAAAATTAACAAATAAAAGAAGGGGATTTCAAAATAGTGTGGGAACAATTAATAAGCACATTACTAGAAAAATTCATAATGAAAGAGGCAGACATGTTGGATCAATGGTAATAGAAAGCAAAATGAAGGAACAAAAAAGCATATATGGTACAGCTAAAAACTGCGTAGAGACAAAATGCAAATTTTACCATAAAGTAGAATCCTAATGAAACAGATTAAGCAAGGGAAAAGAATTGATAAAAACAGACTTCGGGAACTGAGAACTCAGTATAATAAAAACTGATGGGAAGCAAAAATATCAAACGGATCTGTAGAACAAATTGCTTTTGGCAAGCCGACAACGGAATAGTAAAGAATTCTGGCAATTTATGAATGGCCTGTCTGTAGCGCACACACGACACCAAAACTCAGGTATAAACGCAGCCATGGGGGAAAAATACGTGTGGGAAATATACACTGAAACATCGGCATATGGAATGCAAGAACACCTGGTGAGTGACAGAAAAACGAGTATATGCCAAGCATCAACAAGCTTGGTAACATTACCAAATGATAAAAGGGACAAAAAGAATATAACAAACAGCTTGGAAAACTTTACACTGGCCGTGAAAATCGATCAACTAGAAAAAACTATAAAGAATCTAAAATCAGAGGGAGCAGCAGGACTGGATGGTATACCCAACGCTCTTTTTAAAGAAAATCCTTCTTATTGGGAAGAATACTTTACCCCATTATTTGATGAGCTATATATTACGAACTCCGTGCCTGATTCCTAGAAAGGCAGCATCTTCCAGACCGTATATAAAAGCTGAAATCCTCAAATAACAACAAGCTATAGACTCATTGCATTAACAGATGTGGAGGCAAAGCTATATGCAGCCTGTCTTTTGCAGCACCTGAAATCGTGCCTAGAAGTAAACAACATCTTACCCCAACTACAAACAGGGTTTATGGCAGGAATGGGGACTTTAACAAATCTAATAGCCCTGACACTGTTGGCAGAAAAGGCCAAAACCTGAAAAACGCAGCTATATGCCTGCTTTGTAGATCTCAAGTCTGTCTTTGATCGAGTGCCACAGGAGGACTTGTGGAAAAAACATGGCTGCATGGGGCGTACTGAATAGACTATTAAAGACAATCAAAGAGCTATATACAGGAACTTGGGCCCAGGTCAAAATTGGTGATGGCCGGAGTGTAACAAACAAAGTTTACACAAATAAAGGATTAAAACACAGGTGTGTATTTGCCCCATGCCTCTTTAATATATATCTAGCAATCCTAGCACAAACTATACAGAACATCAACGCTCATCCGCCCATACTGGCTCAAGAAGAAATGGAATACCTACAGTACACTGACGATATTGTCTTAGTGAGTCAAACGCCAATAGGACTTCAGGGAAGTATAGACACCTTAAAAACATAGATGGATAGAAATGGACTAGACCTAAATCTGAAGAAAACTAAAGTGGTTCGGTTGGTAGACTCGAAGATCAAGAGGTACACCTGGTTCTTGGAAGGGAACAAAGTTGAGGAAGTTAAGTCATACAAATACTTAGGATTCATCGTGGTGCATCAAATGAAAGGTAAGCAACACATAGAAACAATGCAGGTGAAAGCGCAATCCTTAAACTACGGCTTCAGAACATTAAGAACGAAACTGAGCTTTCCTTCATTTGAGCATCTTTTAACAGTGATGAGTGCTCAGTTAATGCCAACAGTGACTTATGGTATGTAAATATTGAAAGGACACACAGAAGGCATCTTAAACAAAATCCAAACAAGAACATACAAATCTGTGTTATGCATCACGAAAACGGCATCTCCAGCACAGGTGCGTTTGGAGTTTGGGCTGCTGATTTAAAAATACCAATGCAAAGGAGCCTTTATAAAACTATGCTGGAGATTACGCGCGTACGAAAGAGGGTCAATCAACCATATGTGCTGGAAGGAAATAGAGGATCAGTTACAACAAAATAAAAAAGATTCTTGGGGGCTATATCTAAAACAGGCTATCGAGGAACTTGGAATAGAAGACGCCTGGATTGCAAGTATGGGGAAACAGGCTTTTTATAAAGTGATAAAAGCTACTAACAAGCATCTTTCAACCTTAACAGACAACACAAGCCTTGCACTCAGATATCACACCTGGACAGTGATCAATTCTTATAAAAAACTACGGCACCAGGATTACCTTACAGCACACTTTTCACTGAAAATAAAACTCCAGTTTATGCAGTACCTGTTTGGAAAATGGGAAACAAAAGACCTAATGCCACCCTGAAAGGATCAGACATCGAACAAAGAATCTTGTTTATACAAATATAAGGAACAAACTCTTGCACACATAATCTGTGTTTGCCCGAGTAACCTGACAGAAAGAAAGATAATGCTGAAAAGAATTTTCAGAGAACTAGAAATACGAACATGCAGGCAAGCTGTAACCCATTGGCTGGGTGGCTCCTCTATACCGCTTATATGCCGGGGAGTAACATTTGCAAAATTAAACATGAAAGCATTAGAGCAATCAATTTAGGGCACCAGCACCTTGAAAAAAACTATAACTGGGAAGTATATTGTGTCTGCACTTTAACAAAGGTTTTACATAACGTACAAGGGAAGAATAGTAATTTTGCTGAGCTGAAGAACTGAAGGTCAAAGCTATAGAAATTAGAGTTAAAAGACCGATTAAAACAAAAGAACATAGACAACGCACTTTAAAGCACGGGACAACGAGAAAAAAGACACTCGAATTGAAGTGTACCTCAGCACAATAGCACTTTAAACACTAGCTCTTGCATATTGAATAACGGGATCGCATAAAGCCCTGAGGAAAAATTGTCATGCACTGAGTAGCGAGTTTTTCATATGGAGGCCATACAAGAATTCATTAATGTAATTTTTATATTCATTTTTAATTTAGAGTAATATGTCCGTTTTAAAATATTTGTCAGAAACATAAGCTTATAATCAAATTTTATGAAATGTAATGAATGAATGATTGTGTAACGTTTTTTATTGACCAAAAACATAAAATAAATAAAATACAACTATAAAAAATGGTGGGAGGTGGAGTTCATTAAAGAACCCAACACTGATGGGGGATCAGGTTCATGAAAAAGGTGTTTTAAGAGAGTGTTGTCCTAAAGCAATTGTACCGGACAATGAGGTCCAGTTTGTTTCCAGGTGGATGAAAGAGTTTTTGGAGAAAAATGCCATCCTACACAAGATTGCTCTATATCATCCTCAGGCCAATGGTCTAATGGAAAAGATGAATCACACGTTGATGGACTGTGTCCAGTGGTCTTTACAGAATGGTGTGGCTGTACAGGGGGCTGTAGAGAGCATGTTTTGGTCTCATAGGTCTTGCCCTAGCAGCACAACTGGGATGAGTCCATTTGAAGTCATGAAGGGACGTGCCCCTGTTCCAAAATCATGTCCAGCATGGTTACACAGCTATTAGTCAAAAACTGATCATGAGAAGTGTGTTGACAGGATTGTACAACCCAAGGTTGCAGAATTTGAAGACAAACACAGAGTGAAAGACGTAGTTTCCAAGGTTAAAGTAGGAGAATGGGTGCGTATTAAAGAACCAAACCATGTGATGAAGGGTTTGTCAAAATTCAGAGCTCATCTCCAGGTTTAGGCTGTGTCTAGCAATTCTGTTCACATCCGAAGGAATGAGTGGTGGAATCTCGAGAGTGGTGAGTTTGGATAAGCCAAAGTGTGAGAAAACTGGGATACTGGAAGGTCATTTCATGCAGCCGAATGTGCCCATGTCGCTTGATCGAGGCGGAGTTGCTCAATCTTGTAATGTTGCCAAAAATGTTGTTGAGAGACGCAGAAGTGGTTGGCACATTATGAAGCCGACGCGTTACCGGAAAGTTCAATCTAAAATGTGGTTGGATCTTTTTGTACTTTCCTGTTAATGTTTTATATCTTTGCCATTCTTTTGTGACAATGTTAAGTATGGACCAATGAGTAGAAATTGTTTGAACTGTCTATGTGTGGTCCAGGATATATGCTGTATTTTCCTATTTCAGTTAGTTGTGTTATAAGAAGGGAAAAGCTATGGTGATATCTAGTTGTTCACAGCATCAGGGAACAGTTCGATGTGGAATATAGAACATGGAATGTAAGCCATTGTGAATATTCTACATAAGGCAGTTACCCTGACGCTGCTGGGGTTGTGGCGCTACTAATAAATATCTCCTACACTCAATGGAGGTTTCTATGATCTCTATTGTGCCACACAGTATCACAGATATTTGCTTGTAAGATTCAAACTGAGCAAAGTGCACTTTTTAGCTGCCTTTCCCTTCCATGGCACTTATTTAATGAACTTAACTGTTTGATCCTGAGTTGGCCGTCTTGCACAAAACACATTTCACTTTATGTTCTTCTGTAAATTTTAGATGATACTGAAAAAACACAATCTTTTACCTTTTTAAAAAACAAGCCAACATACGATACAGCAGAGCTGCTTTTACTTATTTGCAAACACTGGAGACTGTGAGGATCTGTTTTTTAACGGTTTATATCCAACATGCCACAAAGCAGAGGGCAACTGTAGTCATGTAATGAGTTTTAACCTTTTCAATCTCTTTTTTTAGGTCTCGCCTGAGACAGCGCTTTAGCGCTGCTCTGGCGAGACTTATAGTAAGCACTTTTGGAAGTGCAAACGAGTGCTTTCAGGCCGCCAACTACTGTGCATGTGTGCCGGGCGCGCGCACCGTTTGGCAGCCTGAAAGCACTCGTCTTTCACTTTCGCCTGTCACACAGCCGATCACTTACATTTCGAGGGTGCTTTGATGTTTTCAGTGAGCCGCGCGGCCACTGAGGACATCAAAGCGCCCGTGAACACCATTTGCCACCCTCACCTCTTCAGCCAACTTACTCGCCATGTCTGCTCTGGATTCTTGTGCCTCTTTTTGTAACTCAGGAGCAGTAACATTGTTGTGGTGTCACTAGGGCTTCAAGTGGATGCTTTTTCAATATTATATACAAGCCACAGTTACTGCTAATTTATCTTATGCAACTAACAACGATTGACAAAGCCAATAGTCCTAACTTGTTGTAGGTATCATGTTACTTGTTGTGTGTAGCTGTAAACACGTAGCTACAGCCGCCCACCTAGTGCTTAATTTGTAACAAATAAGTGCTGGTGTTTTAATGAGGCAGAAGCTTTACACTTTATACTTTTTTTTTATTTTGCGTAACACAGAGGACATCAACTGAAATTTAATAGTGGCTTGGCTACAGCCACTTTCCCAGTGCTTAATTTGTAACAGAAGAGGTGCCGGGGCTCTGATTAGGTGGCAACTTTACACAGCATGTTGTTTTGTTTAGCCTGCCTAACACAGAGCACACAAACCGGAAAAATGGGGAGGGGATGTTCTTTAAAGGCCACTACTGCTAACTTACGAGTTTTGAAACCAGGTTTTAATGTCTGAATATGCTTAATAGCCTGTGATTGTGGACAAATTAGTTGATATTTCTATAGACACAAACATAAATATGACCTAAAGTGGAGCTACGTTATTATTTTATTTGTGTGTAGCTGCAAACACGTAGCTACAGCCACCCTCCTAGTGCTTAATTTGTAACAAAGGAAGTGCCGGTGTTTTGATGAGGCAGCAGCTTTACACTGTATATGTCTTTATTTAGTTTGCGTAACACAGAGCATATAAACTAAAATTCAATAGTGTCTTGGCTACAGCCACTTTCCTAGTGCTTAATTTGTAACCAAAGAGGTGCCGGGGCTTTTATCATGTTGAAGCTTTACAGAGCATGTTTGAATGGTTAGCCTGCCTAACACAGAGCACAGAAACCCTACAAATGGGGAGGACATGTTGTTTAAAGGCCAAAACTGCTACATGCCACACACTGCTGCACGCCACACACTGCTGCACGCCACACACTGTTGCATGCCGCTGCACACCACACACTGCTGCACGCCACACACTGCTGCACGCGTAACACTGCTACACGCCACACACTGCTGCACGACACACACTGCTGCATGCCACACACTACTGCATGCCACACACTGCTGCACGCCACACACTGCTGCACGCCACACACTGCTGCACGCCACACACACTGCTGCATGCCGCCACACACTGCTGCACGCCACACACTGCTGCACGCCACACACTGCTGCACACCGCACACTGCTGCAACCGTGACACTGCTACATGCCACACACTGCTGCACGCCACACACTGCTGCACGCCACACACTGCTGCACGCCACACACTGCTGCACGCCACACACTACTGCATGCCACACACTGCTGCACGCCACACACTGCTGCACGCCACACACTGCTGCACGCCACACACTGCTGCACGCCACACACTGCTGCATGCCTCCACACACTGCTGCACGCCACACACTGCTGCACGCCACACACTGCTGCACACCGCACACTGCTGCAACCGTGACACTGCTACATGCCACACACTGATGCACGCCACACACTGCTGCACGCCATACTTTTTTTTTATTGTGCGTAACACAGAGGACATAAACTGTAATTTAATAGTGGCTTGGCTACAGCCACTTTCCCAGTGCTTAATTTGTAACAGAGGAGGTGCCGGGGCTCTGATTAGGTGGCAACTTTACACAGCATGTTGTTTTGTTTAGCCTGCCTTACACAGAGCACACAAACCGGAAAAATGGGGAGGGGATGTTCTTTAAAGTCCACTACTGCTAACCTACGAGTTTTGAAACCAGGTTTTAATGTCTGAATATGCTTAATAGCCTGTGATTGTGGACAAATTAGTTGATATTTCTATAGACACAAACATAAATATGACCTAAAGTGGAGCTACGTTATTATTTTTATTTGTGTGTAGCTGCAAACACGTAGCTACAGCCACCCTCCTAGTGCTTAATTTGTAAAAAAGGAAGTGCCGGTGTTTTGATGAGGCAGCAGCTTTACACTGTATATGTCTTTATTTAGTTTGCGTAACACAGAGCATATAAACTAAAATTCAATAGTGTCTTGGCTACAGCCACTTTCCTAGTGCTTAATTTGTAACCAAAGAGGTGCCGGGGCTTTTATCATGTTGAAGCTTTACAGAGCAGGTTTGAATGGTTAGCCTGCCTAACACAGAGCACAGAAACCCTACAAATGGGGAGGACATGTTGTTTAAAGGCCAAAACTGCTACATGCCACACACTGATGCACGCCACACACTGCTGCATGCCGCTGCACACCACACACTGCTGCACGCCACACACTGATGCACGCGTAACACTGCTACACGCCACACACTGCTGCACGCCACACACTGCTGCACGCCACACACTGCTGCACGCCACACACTGCTGCACGCCACACACTGCTGCACGCCACACACTGCTGCATGCCACACACTGCTGCATGCCGCCACACACTGCTGCATGCCACACACTGCTGCATGCCGCCACACACTGCTGCATGCCGCCACACACTGCTGCATGCCGCCACACACTGCTGCATGCCACCACACACTGCTGCATGCCACCACACACTGCTGCACGCCACACACTGCTGCACGCCACACACTGCTGCATGCCACATACTGCTGCACGCCACACACTGCTGCAACCGTGACACTGCTACATGCCACACACTGATGCACGCCACACACTGATGCACGCCACACACTGCTGCATGCCACACACTGCTGCACGCCACACACTGCTGCATGCCGCTGCACGCCACACACTGCTGCACGCCACACACTGCTGCACGCCACACACTGCTGCACGCCACACACTGCTGCACGCCACACACTGATGCACGCCACACACTGATGCACGCCACACACTTCTGCACGCCACACACTGATGCATGCCGCTGCACGCCACACACTGCTGCACGCCACACACTGCTGCACGCCGCACACTGCTGCATGCCGCAGAATGCTGCACACCGCACACTGCTACACGAAACACTGCTGCAGGCCACACACTGCAGCACGCCACACACTGCTGCACGCCACACACTGCTGCATGCCGCTGCACGTCTCACACTGCTGCACGTCTCACACTGCTGCACGCCGCACACTGCTGCACGCCGCACACTGCTGCATGCCGCACACTACTGCACGCCGCACACTGCTGCACGCCACACACTGCAGCACGCCACACACTGCAGCACGCCACACACTGCTGCAAGCCACACACTGCTGCATGACGCTGCACGCCACACACTGCTGCCCGCCGCACACTGCTGCCCGCCGCACACTGCTGCACGCATAACACTGCTACACGCCACACACTGCTGCACGACACACACTGCTGCACGCCACACACTACTGCATGCCACACACTGCTGCACGCCACACACTGCTGCACGCCACACACTGCTGCACGCCACACACTGCTGCATGCCGCCACACACTGCTGCATGCCGCCACACACTGCTGCATGCCACACACTGCTGCACGCCACACACTGCTGCACACCGCACACTGCTACATGCCACACACTGCTGCACGCCACACACTGCTGCACACCACACACTGCTGCACGCCACACACTGCTGCACGCCACACACTGCTGCACGCCACACACTGCTGCATGCCACACACTGCTGCACGCCACACACTGCTGCATGCCTCCACACACTGCTGCATGCCACACACTGCTGCACGCCACACACTGCTGCACGCCACACACTGCTGCAACCGTGACACTGCTACATGCCACACACTGATGCACGCCACACACTGCTGCACGCCATACTTTTTTTTTATTGTGCGTAACACAGAGGACATAAACTGTAATTTAATAGTGGCTTGGCTACAGCCACTTTCCCAGTGCTTAATTTGTAACAGAGGAGGTGCCGGGGCTCTGATTAGGTGGCAACTTTACACAGCATGTTGTTTTGTTTAGCCTGCCTTACACAGAGCACACAAACCGGAAAAATGGGGAGGGGATGTTCTTTAAAGTCCACTACTGCTAACCTACGAGTTTTGAAACCAGGTTTTAATGTCTGAATATGCTTAATAGCCTGTGATTGTGGACAAATTAGTTGATATTTCTATAGACACAAACATAAATATGACCTAAAGTGGAGCTACGTTATTATTTTTATTTGTGTGTAGCTGCAAACACGTAGCTACAGCCACCCTCCTAGTGCTTAATTTGTAACAAAGGAAGTGCCGGTGTTTTGATGAGGCAGCAGCTTTACACTGTATATGTCTTTATTTAGTTTGCGTAACACAGAGCATATAAACTAAAATTCAATAGTGTCTTGGCTACAGCCACTTTCCTAGTGCTTAATTTGTCACCAAAGAGGTGCCGGGGCTTTTATCATGTTGAAGCTTTACAGAGCAGGTTTGAATGGTTAGCCTGCCTAACACAGAGCACAGAAACCCTACAAATGGGGAGGACATGTTGTTTAAAGGCCAAAACTGCTACATGCCACACACTGATGCACGCCACACACTGCTGCATGCCGCTGCACACCACACACTGCTGCACGCCACACACTGCTGCACGCCACACACTGCTGCACGCCACACACTGCTGCACGCCACACACTGCTGCACGCCACACACTGCTGCACGCCACACACTGCTGCACGCCACACACTGCTGCATGCCGCCACACACTGCTGCATGCCGCCACACACTGCTGCATGCCGCCACACACTGCTGCATGCCACACACTGCTGCATGCCGCCACACACTGCTGCATGCCGCCACACACTGCTGCATGCCACCACACACTGCTGCACGCCACACACTGCTGCACGCCACACACTGCTGCACGCCACACACTGCTGCATGCCACATACTGCTGCACGCCGCACACTGCTGCAACCGTGACACTGCTACATGCCACACACTGATGCACGCCACACACTGCTGCATGCCACACACTGCTGCACGCCACACACTGCTGCATGCCGCTGCACGCCACACACTGCTGCACGCCACACACTGCTGCACGCCACACACTGCTGCACGCCACACACTGCTGCACGCCACACACTGATGCACGCCACACACTGATGCACGCCACACACTTCTGCATGCCACACACTGCTGCATGCCGCTGCACGCCACACACTGCTGCACGCCACACACTGCTGCACGCCGCACACTGCTGCATGCCGCACAATGCTGCACACCGCACACTGCTACACGAAACACTGCTGCAGGCCACACACTGCAGCACGCCACACACTGCTGCACGCCACACACTGCTGCATGCCGCTGCACGTCTCACACTGCTGCACGCCGCACACTGCTGCACGCCGCACACTGCTGCACGCCGCACACTGCTGCACGCCGCACACTGCTGCACGCCGCACACTACTGCACGCCGCACACTGCTGCACGCCACACACTGCAGCACGCCACACACTGCAGCACGCCACACACTGCTGCAAGCCACACACTGCTGCATGACGCTGCACGCCACACACTGCTGCCCGCCGCACACTGCTGCCCGCCGCACACTGCTGCACGCCGCACACTGCCCACATCTGCTGCACGCCGCACAATGCTGCACGCCGCACACTGCTGCACTCCCCACACTGCTTTTATGCGAGTTTATGCTACTGACATTGTAAATGACAATGCCTTTTGTTTGTTTTAAGACCAAAACATAAATAAAAGGAATTGTAATTTTACAATGCCAATAGCTCAAACTCTTATAATTCCGAGACCTATTGCATTGCAAATGCTTGTTCTGTTTGCTTTTATGATTCCTTTATGGTCAAAACTTTTGGTCGAATAAAGATTATTGACAGATTGACTTTTGCTTCATGTTACTGGAACCAGAGTTAAATTCAGATTGTAATTAAACCCCCTCACCCACATGGTGTGACATTAACACTAAGACAGTGAATCTAAAGAATAAATAAACAAAGTACCACGAAGCAAGAGGGACAATGAACGCTTTTCCTCCTCGCACCGTTTGGGACCTTTCCTGCCCGCCTGGACCACAACTCCTGCAAACGTTTGCACGCGGACGCGCATAAAACAGCACCAGCGGCCCGTGGCGGTTGCAGCCACTTTTCCTTCCAGCACCATTTGGGACCTTTCCTGCCCGTCTGGACCACAACTCCCGCAAACCTTTGCACGGACGTGCATAAAAACAGCGCCCGCGGCAGTTGTAGCCGCTTATCCTCCTCGCACTGTTTGGAACCTTACCTGCCCACCTGGACCACAACATCGGCAAACCTTTGCGTGCAGACCTGCATAAACAAGCATTGGCATAGCCAATAGGTCTCGCCTTTGGGACCTTATAAGATAAATTAAAGGAATTGTTTTTTAAATATATAAAATGCATAAACCTCGATTAAAAAATGCATTTCCCGTTTTTCTAGCACGAGTTGCATGCCTGTTTATTCAAAGAGCTCTGTGAAGGGAGGGCTGAGCTTTGTATAGGATAACAAAACGTACAGCAAAAAGCTAGATTTGCTGGACAGCTGTAGTCCAACACGGATTATCCTTCTGGAAATTAAGAGTTTCTGGCTTTTTGCGAATTTCAAATAGTCTCCTTTGAGTCAGATAAACGGCCTAAGTGAAATACAGTGGAAGCTTGGAACGCATAGATTTTGTACCACAAAATAAGGGCCACGGTAATTATGTAGAAGCTGGAGGTCCAAATTTAAAGACAGAGTCGGCCAATTGTGGTAAAACAGTGAAATTATGCATTATATTATGATATTAATGGAAAATGTTGCTAATTATGTGAAACGGTCTAGTGATTTTGACGTTTTAACATAGTTGATAAAACCGCTATTTATGTGCCAGCTCCTCTTCAAAATGTTGTCCAACAACACTTCTATATTTTGTCTAGCACTGAAGAACAGGAAGGCCACTTTAGTATTGCTGTCCTTTATAAATCACAGTGAAAAACACACTTAATTGGATGCACCATCTAAAACATTGTGCTGAACAGAAAGCAAGTCTAAAAGTACACACCTATGCAATGAAAGGTGTGCGTCATATGTTCGCACATCTCTTACATTGATTTCCGATTCAGACTTACCATGTGTTCACTCAAAAGGGGCCTATGAAGCACCCCTGTCAATTACAAGCATTGGCATAGCCAATAGGTCTCGCCTTTGGGATCTTATAAGTGCTTAGCTATGCAGCATATAATCCTGGGTGTGTGCCGCTAGGGATTGAATAGCTATACAATTACTATTTTTGCCATTCACAAAGCCAGTTTAGAAAGTAGGATTTTCCTTGCAACAAATCTGTATGCCTTTTTGCACATGTATGGGTTGGCTAGAATGCACAGGGTATCTGTATCATATTGGTACTCATATAGTTACTGGTTAGACTGACAGCTTTTAGAAAGTTATACCGACACAAATATGGTTTAAAATAATTTCTGTCACTGATGTGGCAAAAATGACACTGCCAAGTATTACCAACACGGACTTGATAATAACTCTTATTGATAAGAATATGAAGGGCTTTGAATCCCTGTGAGATATTAGGTACAAGGAAGGAAGGGTCACAGTGGCATATTGGTAACAATGTGGGTGGGCTCATTAACATACCAGCACATACTTGCAAGGGGTAATCACTAGACCAAGTATATAACCAGGGCAATATAAAGGCCACACTGAAGACACATGTAATTACATATCAGCCTGATAACCTGCACAGGACACACAGCAAACAGGGCCTCAATTGTCTTTACCTGGGTAGGATGATGCACAGCGATGACCTCAGAGAGACTTCTTCCAGCAAGATAAGGCTGGCACATACGCAAGGCATGCTGACATGTTTATCCTCAACACAGCTGTACATTAACACATGCCATAGGACTGCTCTTCTCAGAAGCCGATATGTGAGCTAAAGTGTGCTTTTCTAGAAAGAAAAACATCTGTGATGCTGCAAAAAAAAAAAAAAAAAAAAAAAACATCCCAGAGCACGAGTTATACTTGACCAGGGCCTAGTACCCCCCCCCCCCTCCTCCTTTCCTCAAACGTCATCCTCCCTTCCCTCTCCCAATACACACTCACGAGCAGGCTACTCCCCGATCGCCCACTGATGCTATAGGAAGGAATAGTAATGCGCAGAGAGAGGCTTTAATTCTTAAATATACAAGCGGCAGTAATGCAGCCCAATTTTACAAGCAGTGCGTTATATCGGGTCCACCACAACTAGTAAAACCGAACCTGGTTGATTAACTTACGCTTCAACGCCTCATCAGAGAGAGTGTGAGAGAGTGTGAAAAGAAAGGGGTCTCCAAAGGGCAAGAGGAACAGAGGATGGCCGAGCGGGAGACTGTTCTTTGTGAAATAGGGAGGAGCGACAGGGGGTGGGAGGGTAATAGAGGGTTGCCAAGCATATATTTATTTAAATTCACGATTTTATAGAACACGAACACGGCCCAGGGGCGTTCTAATGCTTTGCAACGAAAACTACAAAGTTACACCTACCTGAATGAGGTTAAAGGATATTGAAACAAGATGCTTGAGTGACGGAGAGTAAAGCAGATCGGAAGGAAAAGTCAGAATAAATGCGTGGGTGATAAGCATGTGCGTATTTGACTATCTCCTTTCCACTCCTGGGTTAATCACCTGCTGGCAACTTATGGTGGACAGTGGGAAACGGGTATGTTTGGAAGGCCCACTTTTCTGACGACAAGACCCTCTTCTTCACTTTGAAATAAAAACTGCAACACGTTGTAGAAATGGGTTCGCTTCATCTAATTGAGCTCATCTGGCTGGACCAGGGTAAACTTTGCCGCCACTTTTTCATTGCCATTTAGTGCTGAAATGAAACGGGTGGCTTTGCTTTCGGCTCGCCTGGCCACCAATCTCACAAAGGCAGTGATGTTGGAGCAGACGCACCCTGAGCCACTGACGCCAAGTGTGCATCAGTGTAAGTGTGCGTTGCACAAACCCCAGCTAATCTGAGTGACTGCGAGATACACGGTGAGGATCCTTTCCGATGGTGACAAGAGTTTACCGTGGCTCCTGAATCACCTGCGTCACACATCTCCCCACACAACACAAAGTCAACCATGGGGACACTTTCCGGCAACAACAAACTGTACGTGCTTGTATTCTTGCTCCCTCACCTTGCTGCTACAAGGCCATGCCATGGCGGGTGCCTGTCTGGTTCAGTGGCGTGTTTCCATGGTTTGCATGTCACCTCAACGCTTTACGCCCCCTCAGATATCAACAAGCGCTGAAAGACAAGCGTTTACCTTGCGGGAGCGAGCGCGATAATTGCTGTCACATGGCGCCGCTGCTCGCTCCCACAAGGGAAATGCCAAACGTGCACGCATTGCAATAGAAAGCAATGCAAAGCGTGCACTTTTTTGGCCAAAAAAGCGGATCGATTCCAAGAGGTCCTCTCCTATGCAGCGCGCTGCGTAGGCGAGACCTAAAAACAGATATAGATATGTAATGTCGCCATGTCCTACTGATGGTTAGGGAAGGAGTGAGTTGATGTCTGCTTTAGTCACTTAGATTGCATTTACTTGCCGACATTCCCAAGGTCAGTTTGACCATGGAAATGTTATATTCAAGGTCGATAAAGTTGTGTTGAGGAGGTTTCTGCTTGCAGAGATGAATAAGTTGAGTTGGGCATGGTTGTTGAGGAGACCAATTATTTTCCTGTCTGCATACGGTGTGTTGTTCAACGAGTTCCTTGGGGATTCTAAGTTTGTATGATCTGGCTTTTAAAAAAACGTTCATGAGTTAGACGAACCATTCATGTCCGCCTCATCACAGCTGTAGTGGGCTGAACGATTTGTCTAACACTCTAAACGAATAATCCTTCTGTAACGTTTCCAGTGGGAGAAGTGTGGGAACTCTGGGAAGTAGGAATTTTGCATATCCCCCCCCCCCCCAGATTCCAGAACTTTCTCTCACATAAATGTATTATTTTTAGCCAACGTTTGATGTTTGCAGGACATTCTGGTTAAGAAAAAGGTAGAAGGATTCACTTAAGTCATACAACCCTATACTCCACAGGGCGTAGCTGCCAGAAATGACTGGCTTTAGTAGGTTTCTTAGATGGTTGTAGAGCCCAGCCCGAAACACTGCAGCTAACCACATGACCAATGCAATTTTCAAGGCTGAAGCTTGATGCGTAAGTGTTGCATTTTAGTTGCCTTCGTATTGGGGCGGGAGTAAGCCCAGCCAAACAAGTGGGGTATCATTTTTAATTGGGAGAAGCTTGTGAACACAGACAAGAAAAACATTTATTATCAATTGAATTTATCTTCATATTTGGCATCTAAATGTAAGCCAGAGGGAGAGAAAACTAATTTTGTGTAATACTTATTCTATTGTAGGATTCAGAGAGTAACACCCAAATTCAAAGTAGTGAAAATAACCGTACCTCAGCAATATTTGACACATTACAAAAATACATAGGTTTCCTTCATACTGGTTTTTCCATTTAATTGAATTTTTCATGAGACTTGCTGCAATTGTTGGTAAACTATGAAATACCATAAACTGCGGCTCAATTGTTGGCTATGGTCATCACATGTTTTAGACTACCTACACATTCTGTATATGTGTGTGCCAGAAGGAGGGTCCAACAGACATAACAGTATAATACTTTTGTAAATCTGCCATTGGGGCAAACATATCGCCAATTAGTTGTTTGAGTACAGCACAAATCAACCCTTGATCAATTTGCAAAGAGTTCTACTTCAGAAACGTATAGCTTTCTAGCTTCACCCATGAATTATACACCTGTTTCAACGATGTACTTCAAGTACATAGAAACTACAATGAAAATAGCAAGAATGGACTACCACTTAGAAAAATACAAAAACTGTGTGAAATAAGAAATAGAGTAGTAAAAAAAAAAATCTGCTAGTTTGTAGCTGGGAAGATTATATACTCTCTTGCACAACACTCTTCCCCATTTGTGCCCCCCCCCCCCCAAAGAAATGCTGCTATATTTTGTCTGTTTTCCATTTCTATCCAGGAGAATCCACTAACCATGAGTATCTGTAGAATCACAAACAACTGGGGGAAAATGAATGTATATTTAACTTGTCAATCTTTTGTGGATATAGTTATGAAACGCAAAGTGTTGCAAACATAACAAAAATATATATAATGAACACAGATTTTCAGAGGCCCATTATAGACATTTAGAATTGTGTTCACATCTGAGACGAGCAGGAGGACGTTTGGGAGTTTTAATGAGTTCTTCTTAGGGGGCATTCATGTGGAGACGTTTGAAGGAGAGGAAGGTCAGTTTTTCTCTTTTAGGATGGCCCTATGCCATGTATGGATAAGGGGACGGCAAGATGATTGTCGAGTACAGTTAACTAATGTTATCGACTTTGTGCCAGTGGACCTGGACCAGGTGAAATCTGAAAGCAATGTCGAAGAATTGTGCAAGAGAGGAAAGATTGACAAAGTTTATCTAATGTATTACCATTTTAAGCAATGGAAATACATGAACAAATTGTAACACAGCTCTTTATTACACAAATCCTACAAAGTGTAAAACTCGTAAACCGTATGATCACTTTGCAATATCTCTAAGAGATCCTGTCTATTTAGCATATTAACATACAGACCAGACATAATCTAGTCCTCTTTAAGCACCAACATCACAGGCACTTGTTAATATAAAACTCATATCGACAAAAAAAAAAAAAAAAATCGAGGAAATGTGTACATCCACAGAATCCTGCATTAAAATGGTAATGAAGCACTGATCCTGGAACCGTGTCACAACAAGTGTGATCAAATAACTAGGTTAGCTATTCGCGACGTAAATGTTGAGTCTGCCAAGACATGCATGGCGCTCAAGCTGTTCCCTTTCTTCTGCCAAACTCTGAGCGCCTGCCAGGAAACTGTGGTACGATGTAGTTTATGGATGGTGTGCATCATAGCAGGGAAGGAATTAAACAAATTGGGCTGGAATAAAATCCTCAAACCCCAACCAAGAGCCTAACAAGAAAGAACATACTGCCCCTTCTACATCAGTAGTGTCGGTCAGGAAAAGGATGCCGCGTGCACAGCATAGGGATCTCAGAAACAGTGACAGTCAAGAACAGGGCAAACCTAAAGCAGAGTACATTTCATTTTTAGTCTTTAAGCCAACCAACAAATGACGCGCTTGAATATGAATGTAAGCAATTAAGAAGAGTCGACTGTATTAGAGGAGTGGTTCTTTACCTTCTGGCTTCTGTGGCCCCTCACTAAATCACTATTGGAATCCAGGGACCCCCACAAAGTCATTACTGAAAGTCGGGACCCCCGGCCTACATACTGTCTATGATCTCAAACTCAAAACAACAAACAAAAACAATTATACAGCAAATCAATATTTTGTGGAATCAGAAATGAAATATAGAAAAAGTTTTCACATTTCCAATTTTACTTCTTTAATTGTACATACTTTATTCATTTCAACATTATTTAATTTTATATAACTGTCGCGGAGCTCCCGAGTAGACCTCGCGAACCCCTACGGATCATCAGACCACAGGTTAAGACCCCTGTTGGAGAGCATCTTGTAAAGTTCCATCTAAAAGCCAAACTTCGGTCTGAGTCAACTACGGTCATGTACTTCGTTTTCCTGACACAATAAAACATTTTTTCTGATCACCGGTAAAGTAGGTTAAGCATTGGGATAAAGGCCGGAATACCCCGTGAGCGGCCTTACACTACGCACACAGGATCGGAGTGATCAGTGATTCGGGTACCCTTTGAGATAAGGAAAAAGCATCTCTGCTAAGCACACTATGTTCTTAAGCAGAGAAGAATGTGCGAAACATGACCGTCCAGACTCCGGAGGTTGGACAACAAAGCCATGGACCACATGCCAATATAAAAGGGCCCAGCAGGCACCAACCATGAACCTGTATGGGGTTAGGAGAATCTTCCTAAGAAAGAAGAGAGATATATATATATTTTTTTTTATTTAGGGCATGTTTGTTCATTGGCCATATTGGGCAGAAGGTGCTGCTCAAAGGGCAGTAAGGCCACATGCACCCTCGGTCACAAATCTGCAACGCATGTGTGCCCAGGAGACCAGGAGGGCACAGAAGGTGGGCAAAAGGAATGTTCAAGGACCACAGATTGAACCTTCAGAGCACAAGTGAAGGCTATGGCAGGTCGGGGGGGGCAGAAGGGGGTATGAGGAAGTGCAGCTTTAGGGCACATGCTTGTGCAAAGAGGATACAAGTGCTATAGCAATGGGCACCTAGTGTGGTTAATAGCAACACCCAGTGTCCTGTGCCTGCGGGAAACGGCTGCAGGCATTACTTGTAGGAGTGCAGCATGGGAAATCCTCCCATGACTGAATAAAACCTACTAAAGCAAGGTGACCGTGTCTACTTACTCGAGTTAACGCACCTGCAAACAGTTTGTGGTTATGATGCAAAACGAAAACAAAAAGGCCCTTAGGGCAATCACTTGAACAACGGAGCATTGGAGACAGGGGATGGGGGCAAGCACACAGACAATTGAAGGCTAGGCAGGTTGGACAGGGTGGGATAGGACAAGCACACGGACATCAAAAGGCCAATTGGCGTTAGGGACTGGGGAGTATCAGAATCTCTTTCAGAGTGCCATGGGGCAAGCAGAACTGGGACCCAACCATGGTAGTTGAGACCTTTCACTCCTGATGTCTTGGACCGTCTACTATATTTTAATTGTATTGTAGTTGCATCTATATATCCCTTACTACCCCCTGACGGGGCGTAGAAGCACTTTTTTGGCGAGTAGCACGCTACTCCAGAACCCATAAAGGATTTGTGGTGAATTAGTTTACTCAAATATGAAAGTAATTTGAGTGGTGGATATGTTAGTCAGTTATTTGGATTGGGAAGGATAGTGGAGGGAGAGAAGACGGAAAAAGGTTTGCATTTATAAAGCGCTTGATACTCTTGATGGAGTGTTGAAACGCTTTTTCGACGAGTAGCACGCTGCTCCAGAACCCATAAAGGATTATGGGTTCTGAGCAACTGGGAAAGAACCCCTTCAGCACTTGACTCTCCGTGATAGCAAGGGTCGACCAGTCCAAGACTTCTTGGGGGTGGAGGGGTTGGGGTAGACTCAAGATTAACACATGCTCAACTTACAATATGTTCAGCAACCCCAATAAATTAATATCCAGCAATATACCCACTTTTATGAAAAAAGTTGAATTTATATATGAACACAAAATGAAATACAACACATGCAAACAATGTATCACTCACAGGCAAACACAGCATTACATGCTCACATGATGTAGGCTGAGGGTGAGTTAAACACACGGCAGCGGACCTTAACGTGAGTGGCCTGGTAGGCACCACACCAGTGACACAGGTAAAAAGGCCTGTTCACTCCACTGATCTTAACTACAAAAGCATGGCAAGCTGCCACCACCACACTCATGCTACTGAACTCTTTGGTAAGGGCATCATCCCTTCACCACTACGAGGGTAGTGCTAATGGCACTCTCAGCCGGTCACATAAGACCGCAATGAGTAAGACAGGCCTAGATCATAGCACACAAGCATGATCCCTGCTCGTCCATGACCAAAAATCACTACTAAGGATCCAGATATCATTACAAATGTGGCACTAAGGGCAGGGGTGGCCCCAAAAAAATATTGGAGAGCGGTCTTTGCAGGAATACCACAAAACACAATTTGTTTGCCTGTGCCACTAAGAAAGTCCTTTTTCAACCACAAACCATTTTGCGAAATGCGCTCAATCTGCACATACACAAGTTTCAGTCCCCAATCTAAGATCTTCTGAGCCTTATCTGATGCTAGTTCTTATTCTGTCCACAACAAAAGAGAACCATGATCAGATACCTTTAGGTAGTTTAGTAAACAAAAGGCATTTCTCTCTCATAGTCACATCAAAATATCTACTCAGGCTTCGGTCTTGACTATAGCAAACCACAGAAAAACACCTACGTGAATCTAGCCTTTACATATGCAAGATGCACGTCTGTAGTGCATCTACGACATTCAGAGTACACCTAACTTACAATAGGTGACTCCACTGGTTGGCGCTCAAGTACAATTCCATCATCTATAAATTACATAAAAAAACATAACTTCTGCACACTACAAAAAAGTACCTCGACAAAAACAAATGTCTCCTGCTAGGGAATGATCACCTCTAGTGGACTGACACTATTTTGACGCCAACTATCTCACTGTGGTGATCAGCACTTCAGAGAAGGCGCCCCACACTCCGAATTTGCACAAAGTGACAACATTTTCCAGAGTTCAATTAAACTACCTACCTATCTACTCATGCAAGCCACAGGTTTATGTCACGCTGGGAGGCATATTCTGCAAGACACTGCAACAAAGAGAAGTTTATTCCCCCTGACCACAAGTACTCTCAGGAAGGTGATGATTGCAAAATCCTAGATTAGGTTAACTCTCTTAAATGTTCTTGGCCACAAACATGCAGGGATCTATTTTTGTTGTACACCTTGAAATAGGAATGGTTTGAAGTCACTTATAAACAATCATCCCACCCTCTTTCCTAAAGGATAAACATATAACTCCAAATAAATATTTGCTGGCTCATCCATGGGGCAGGTACACACTCTATATTCACTTAGGGTAGATTACTGATCGTGTGGTTAACTAGCCAGATGTAGAATACGGAGACCAGAATTCAAATGATAACTTTCCAATTTAACCACTTTCTGTGATCCTGGGCAACTTACTCAATCTATCTGTGTTTCAGATCTCTCAGTTGCCAAAAGTGTGAAGCCTCACAAACACCCAGAACCCTATAAGTTACCTCTTTATTAGATTAACTCTTTAATCAGCGATTTTCATTCAAATTGAAACATGCAAGACCTGGAAGGACCATTTTTTGTCTAGCTTGCTCACAGGGTGACCAGATGTCCAGTTCTAAAGATGGCAGGCATTATGGAGATGACAGAGCAAAGACGGAGCCAAATAGGGACCTCATGGTTTGGATTCCTTATGTCAAGTCACTAAAAGCTCTAGAAGTCCCACTGTGTGGCCCGGTGGTGAGGCGAGAGTTTGGTTGAGTGGACCACAGCAGTAAACAGAACAATACAAGGGGCGAACATTTGGAGTCATTTTTAGGGGTGCCTCGGATCTTTGCATGTTGTTAAGGCTGTGTCAGCATGTGCAGTGTGACAAACCATAAATCATGTCTCTGAAGGTGACTTATGAGTCTCATGGGCCCTGGATCCTCCTGGCTTTCGGCACCACTAAAGATGGTGTATAATAGGTGCCTATGGAGAAGTCACACTTTATCCGTGATCTAACATAAAGTGCTTCATTCGTGTCACATTGATTTACTTCAATTGAATATAAAAGCATGGATTGAGTGCTAGGAATTTCCGTGTTGAGTACCACACAGTCCTCCCCTTGGCTAGGAATGTTGTCCATTCAAAGCCAGGGTATTATCTAGAGATGGAGCCTGAAAGGACTAGCTAAGTCAATGGATTTCTGATATGACACTACCACCGCGCGTTACTACCTTCTGCAAAGGCATGCTTTGTGTGAAAATCACATCCAGACAGCGACTAATGCATCCCTAAAATACTCCATTGATACACAGAGACAGCAAGAACTACCAAAAGGACCAAGAACAGAGTATTTTACACTGCAGCCTACAAAGCATTTTCCAAAAACAGAAATATGCAGTGCACATAGAATACACGTGTTTGCAAAGCTTAGCTAAGTCATATTAATATGTATGTTATATCCATGACATTAGAGGACCTTAGCTAACAAGTGTGAACACAGAAAGTGATCGCGATCAAACATCAAAGCGGTCACGCGGCCTCGAAAGTGAAAGTAATCACGGTAAAGCGCGACGCGCGCGCTCGCGCACATGTACTGTAGCCCTAGGCTGGCCGGGTAGCACATTTTGGAGCCCTCTCAATAAGTCTCGCCAGACCAGCGCATGCGCTGGGTCAGGCGAGACCTAAAACAGCACTAGTGGCCTGCGGCGCGGGACACGCACGGGCAAAGCCCGTGCCAAGGGTGGGCCCGCCCACGCCCGCTGGAGCCCGGAGCAGGCTGGGCCCCCCCCCTAACAACGTCGACTCCATTAAGTTACTGTGCGCAGACATTATTATTTATTTTACAATGAGCAAGCGCAAGGGTCAGAGTGACCAAGTAGCCGGGGAATTGCAGTAACCCTCGATGCATTTTTAACAAGGGCTTCGTATGTCATAACTCATGAATTAGAAGGGACTGGGCGATGCCTATCTTGGGAGACTATTCTTCAGAAGCGATCTTCCCTGGGGAGCCATGTACATCTAATGCTCCCACACAACCTCCCCTATGAGAAACAGAACCAAGACCTCCTATGGACCTGACCCATTGCCTCCTACGCCATCTAGCACGTCAAATATATCCACCAGGGGCATGGGCCTGAGAAAGCATCCTGGCGTTTACCCAGAACCATCAGCAAAGAGAAAAAGGGGTGGCGGCCCCCAGAGACAGAAACAAGCAAAAATCTCTAGATGGGTCAAAACAAGGGAGGGTTGACGAAACTAAATCTGTTCAAAACGGAGCAAGTCCTCCGGTACCCCCAACTTCGTTCCCATTGACGAACGACCACGACAAGTGGCAGAGACTAGGTCTCTACCAAGTTGAACCCTATCCTATTGAAGTTAAGCCAGATTGAAGAGAAGTTAGCCCACTTGGACTCTCAGGCCACTAATAACTTTCGTTCCCTTGAGGCATTGCATCTCAGGAATGGACCCAGCACTGGCCCAGAGACATATTTGAGGGTGGGGACCCGCAGATCAGAAATGACCCTGAACCGTCCAAATATAGATCCTGTTGATATCAATCTAGTCAACCTCGCACACTCCAATTCTGACATCCATACTAACAAAACCCACCATACTCGAATGTCCCTGCAACAGACTAATTTCCACTCTGAGAACCTAGCAGGGATGGTCCTGCAAAATTTCCATCCTAATACAGCCTCAACAAGCCAGGACTTGACCTCACCAGGGCCGAGGAGGAGGGGGACAGACTCATGGCCGGAAGCATGACCACTGGACTTCAGACTTTGCAACTCCCCCGGCAGCGTCCCCACTTGTATTGGTGTTGGCGAATGTACCACTTTTGAGGTAGGGTCAACTAAAAACGACCGACCAACTAATGTCTAAAGCCCTCCATTGGCTAACGCATTGACTGAACAAAGCAGAGGGACGGGGCAGCTCTCTCTCTAACCAAATTATCATGGTTAGAAGGATAGGTTGGTTGGGCGCATCGAGGAAAGAGATGCCGGGAGATCGTGTGGTGAATGGTAATGAAATTGTGATCAGATCCCCCCTAGCGTACCTATGTAAGGATCCCCCTAAGGGCTCCCAGATTACTGTTTTATCATTGGAATACTTCTAACGACCTCTTTTTCCTGCGGTTGCAGGAGGTAGACCCCACCGGAGGGATACTCAGACACGGCTAAATTCATCAGGAAATAACGGGGTATTGGGGCTGAGGTTGGAGAATAGATTTGCCCCCTTTCTGATCTAGAATCATACGATTGACTATGCCCAACTGAGATAAAACCCCAAGAAGGTTGCGACAGTCAGGATATTCTGGTCCCTGTCACTGAAGGGACCCCAAAGACAGCTAATACACAACTGGGGGCAAATAAAACTATTTTTAAAATATCATCATGGAATGTGGCAGGAATTGCTCCAAAACTGGTTGACGATAACTGGAAAAAATTGTGGCAAGACAATGATATTGCATGTTTTCAGGAGATAGGTCTACGGAGCCAATCTTCGTAAATGGATATCGCTCCTTCCAAACACTGGCTAGACCTTCTCTCTCAGGGAGGGCTAAGGGGGGGTCTCTTGACCTTAATTCCAAACAATCTACCAGTAAAAGTAAAAATGTTTGAGTCGCCGAACCCACATTTCCACTTGCTGACATTCGAGGTAACAAAGGAAGGCATGTGGCTCCTAATACATTTTAATAATAATGAGTTTGGGCCAAATATGGACTCTGTGGTAGGTGAGGTAAATAAGGCAAGAGATAACCTTTTAAGTGATTTCAAGAATGAGGCAGTCAACATTATTTGGCTGGGTGATTGTAACATACACCCCTGTAAATATAATGAAGTCCCTGTCTGTGGCTTAGAGGACTTTGGGGTAATCCAATATATCACTTCACCCATAGGGAATATTGAAACCGCCTAAATAGGATTATATTTTCCTTTAATATGGAAATAATTAATGACCCAACCTACCAATAGGAAATCCGAACTTTCAAGCAAATTGGGTATGAGTCAACGATTGATTATATAGTAGTTACTAATCCCCTCAGCATTAGGGCCACCCTGTTAGTAAATCAATTTACGATTTTCAGCAACCACACCATTCTATCCTTACAGTTAAGTGTATCCACAAGGGACTCAACATCCAATCAGAAAGTTGGAACACCAATCATGGTAAGAAAAAATAGCTTTCAACTTTAGCGGGCTCAAATTGATAAAATTAAGATGGTCCCAGAAATTGTTTCAACCATACTGGGTAATATATCTATATGCCTGGAACCCGACGCTGACCCAGGGGTAGTGGTGTCCTCTTTTTGTGGTCGTTTAGAAAAGGTCAAATTGGCTCTCACACGCACCAAATAGTTAAATACTGGGAGAGGTAAGGGCTGGTTTGACTCCCCCTGTACAAAAGTGTGGAAGGCTCTAATGTCTGCCCTGAAAACTAAACGTAGAACTTCAGACCAAATAAGAGCACTGCGGCCCGCTTATAACCTAGCAAGAAAAAACAGGGAAAGAGCCATTAAGGATGAGGTATGGTCGGAACTTGAAGAGGTAGCGAGCACGGGTAATAGTCGAGTTTTTTGGAAGCTAGTTAATGCCCCACACTTTAAAAATTCCACAGACCCCACAATAGATATTAATGTAGATGAAGACGCTTGGGTGGCCCATTTTGAAAACATCTTTGCCCATAGCACTCATCCTCCCACGTCATTGAGTACTATTGAGCTAAACCCACAGGACTCACTGTTCTTCTCACTCACTGAAGTGAGAAGAGGCCTCATGCTATGTAGCCCTGGGAAGGCCCCAGGACCTGATGGGATCGCAATTGATTTTTTTCAGGAAACACCGGACCTATGGGTGCCCCTACTAACGAATGTCCTTAATAACATAGCTCTGGCAGGCGCTCCCCCCTCATGGTCAACAAGTGTTATCGTCCCAATACACAAAAAAGGAGATAGGGCAAACCCAAAGAACTACAGACCAATCTCCGTGCTGGATACCACAGCAAAGCTTATGGGCCAACTCCTTCTTTCTAGGCTAGAGGGGGGGTCCAGGAGAATAATATCTTAATCCAGGCGCAGTATCGGTTCCAGCAGGGAAAGGGTACTGTGGACCAGTGCTTGAACATTTTTTTAAGTTTTATTATTATTTTTTTTTATTATAAACTTGTAAACACATACAACAAACAATTCAGGCCGCAATAGCACTCGCTACAGCGCTGCGAGTTGCATATATGTCAGTTATACATAGTACAATACAACATATTGTTCTTTTATTTCCAAGTAGAGCACATTTAATTAGACAGCGGGGGTCATTAGCATATCTGGATGAGTCCGTAAATAATCTGCAAGGGGTGCCCAGCAATCCATAGGCTTTGATTTCGTTGGGAGTTCCTCTTCATATGTTTTCATAGTGTCTTTACAATACGCCATGTCTTTAAGCCATTGTTTACTGGTAGGGCATTGTTTGCTATCCCAGTGCATCGACACCCTCCTTTTCGCCAAGAGTAGCGCTATTGTACATCATTTTCGTTTTACAGATCCCAGATGTGTCACAAATCCCAACAAACATACTCGTATTGTGCATTCTATTGTAGTTTCCAACACATTACCCAATATCACAGTTATTGTTTCCCAGTATTCCCTAATACTAATGCATTGCTATGCTAGATGTATAAAGTCAGTTTTCTCCGCCACGCATCGCCGAAAGCATGCATCAGGCCAGAGTCCACATTTCTGTAGTTTAAGTGGTGTATGATACATTTGGCGCAAGTATTTATAATGTTTTATGTGCACATTCCCGTTCGGGGTGAGCATGTCTGTCAGGGTGCAGCAGGTAGTCCAGTCTTCTTCAGTGAGGGGTGATTTAAGAGTAGCGTTCCACCTTTCCTGTGCCTTGTGTGTAGTTCCCGCTATTTCTTCCTGCAACAGCTTGTAGAGCTTTGTGACTAGTTGCACACTATGGAAATTAGTAATGATAATTTGTAATGCCTTCAATGTTGATGGCTCATTTGGGAATGTAGGATATAGATACTTGATTGCACCTCTTAACCTATGATATGTAAATTTGAATAGAAGTGTTTGGTTGCTAATGTAGCTAAAATCATTGTAATCAATAAAAGTGCATTCGTTATATAGATCACCCATTGTAGTTATACCGACTTGTTGCAGCAGGTCCATACCAACCTTATCTTGAGTCACTGATATGGTTGGGTGTTGTTGCAGTGGCATATCTGGCGCATATCGTGGCAGTTTAAGGGCCAATTTTCCCAAGCGTTGCCATGCTAAGTTTGTAGTACGTATAGTGTTTATTTGATTCTTCGCTACATGTGTGCACTGTTGAGGCAAAATGTGGCGAAGGGAGATTGGGTGGGCATCCCCATATTTAACTACTACGTGTGGCAAATATCGGATTGGGTGGAACCAATAGTGGGCATATTGTGCATAGATAATAAAATAAACCATCTGACAATGTAAATCCTCCTTGAGGGTAAGATAATGTTAATGTACGCAGTTCAATACGTGCCTGTTTACCCGCTCATATTAGATGGATTACGCTGGCTGTCAGCCTCTGGAAGGCTGGTGGGGGTATTGGGATGTTATTGAAGAGGTAAAGGAGTTTAGGAAGGATGGCCATTTTTACAATAGCTATTCTGTCTGCCAAGGATAACGGTAAATGTATCCATCTCTCTACTTTCTCTTCCAGTTTATTTAGCGCCGTCCCATAATTTGTTCTTATGACTATCTCAGGGTCTCTATGGTACCAAATTCCTAGGTACTTGACAGGGTGCACCTGCCATTCAAGCAAGAATTCTGCTGGGTGCGGTTTAGTATTTCAGTTAATGGGAGTATTGTGGATTTACTCCAGTTAATCTGAAGGCTCGAGTGCCTGCCAAATTTGATATATTCCAGTAATAGGTAAGATAGGTGAACTTTGGGTTAACGGATGTATAATACCATATCGTCCGCATAGGGAGAGATATTTATGGGACTTTGAGGGAATTGTAGTGCTGTGGGCTTATGCTGCTCTCTTATTTTGCAAGCAAGCAGTTCTAGGACCATTGCGAACAGTAGGGGTGATAGTGGACACCCCTGCCTTGTTCCTCGTCTTATTTGTATCACGTCCAATATGTGCTGGTTTACTTTTATACGTGCTACTGGTGCGGTTTATAAAATTTTAATCCATTGTTGGAGACTTGGAGGCATCCCCATTTTTTGCAACACTGTGAAGAGATATACCCACTCGACAGAATCGAACGCTTTGGTAGCGTCTAATAAGACCACCGCCGCTTCAAGGTCCGGATTGAGTTGGTGGGAGAATGCAAATAGAGTGCGTATGTTATGGGCTGTGGAACAGTTGGGTATAAATCCCAATGGGTCCGGCAGAATAATAGTGAACATTAAGGGTTGTAATCGTTTGGCTATTATTTTAGATAGTAGTTTAGTGTCTGTATTAATTAAGGAAAGGGGGCGATATGATTCACAAATTTCTGGATCCTTGTCAGGCCTTAAGAGGGTTATGATTAGGGCTCCTCTGAGGGTGGGCGGGAGCAGTTGCTTATCATGGGCATCTCCATACATATTCACTAGGTGGGGGGCTAGCAGTTCTACCTATTCTTTATAAAATTCCCCAGTGAACCCGTGGGGCAATGTTTTTATCGCTTCTGTAACTTCTTCAATGGTAATGGGCTGAGCTAGATATTCCCGTTGATTATCAGATAGCCATACTTGTGCTATATTTTCTAAATAGGTTAGTATTTCATGCCCCTGAGCTGTGTTACGTGATGCGTAAAGTTCACCATATGTAGTCATGAAGGCCTTCAATATGCCCGCTCTGTCACATTGTGGGGTTCCTTGTGCATCTCTGTCTTTAATCACTGTATGTGTTTTACGTTTGTGGCATATTTTGTGTGCTAAAACTCTCCCAAACCTTCCCCCCTCTCCGTATGTTCTAGCTGTTTGTCTCCTTGAGATATATTTAATCTCGCTTTCTGCGAACTCTTGATATTCAGAGAGCATTTCCCCAATACTACCTAATGTAGCAGTATTCTGGGTGTGTTCATATTCTAGTTCTAGGTTTCTGAGTGTGTTTTCGCTTTCTAGTGAGTTGATCCCGTATGTCTCTCAATATTCCTGCGTTCGTACTGATGCAGACACCACATATAGTGGCTTTGAATGCTTCCCATAATAAACTAGCGTCATCGACAGAGGGCTGATTTAACTGAAAATATTCCTCTATGGCGTGCCTGATAGCAGTGTTATATGGTGAGTCTAGCAGTGCTTTTGCATTAAAACGCCATATATAAGGTGGCACAATATTATTAGGGAGCTCTAGGGATATTAAGACGGTCTAATGGTCTGACAGTGTTTTCGGCAGATGTTGGATATCACGCGTCCAAGTGCTGGCTACTTCCGTTGTGAGCCAATAATATATACGTGACCAGCTGTTTTGCACTGTGAAACTGTGTGTGCCCTCTGCCTGTTGTGGATTGCGCAGTCTCCACACATCTACTATCTAGAATGCCAACATGCCATCTTTTACTACTTTAACTGCTCTTTTGTGTGGTTCTTTCGTTACTCCTTACCTGTCCTGTTCTTTATTCAGGGAGAGATTTAGATCCCCGGCCCACAGTATCTCCATTGCAGGTAAATCCCTCCATTTTTTCCATATGTTCGTGAAAAACTCAGGTTCATCAACGTTAGGGCCATGTACGTTAACTAGGCCTATATGGTGTCCTCTAAGTAGGCCTGTGACAATGATATACCGACCTTATTCGTCTACTATAGTGTGATCGATGGTAAATTGTACCCCTTTCTTAACTAGGATGATAAGTCCTCTAGAATATGTTGAATAGGAAGATGTTAGCGTTGTTTCAGCCCATTTACCCCCTAGGGTGCATTAATCAGTTTTTGCTAAATGTGATTCTTGAAGCATATCTATTTCAATACGGTGTCTATCTAAATATGCGAATACCTGCCTTATTTTCTTGGGGTTATTTAGGCCCCGAACATTCCATGTTAACATCTGATCTGTGACGACCCTGTTCTACTTTCCATTCCAGGATGCATAGCATGACCGTGACGATTGTGTCTTTTTCCCACGTATGCCTGCAATGCGCAACATGTACCTAGTTTGGTTGTGCTCGTTTAGTACCATTATTACTGTTATATGCAGTATTGTGCAGCGCTTACAGTGGCCTGAAAACTCAACAAACATCCCCCAAATCCCCCCACCCACTTTAGCATCCCAATCATGCCAAAGACATACCCAATCAACCAGCATAAACATTATATCAACTGTTACGGGGAGCACCCTCTGGGGGGGCGCTAAGTGCCCGCATGTTCATCCGCAAAACGGATGCGGCCGGGATCTTTGTAATTTAACTCGCCTGTGTGTTAAACAAGTTATTATAGCACTTAAGTATAGTTCTGACACAGTATCAGTATATACACTACACCAGTCTTATGGAATAGCGTTACTTAGCACGCTTTAACTAGTACTCTAGACAGCCCATATCAGGTAGCATTTGTGACTAGACAGTATTAAATATACATTTGTGCACTGAAATAATAACTACTATTCTACCCCACATTTGGCCTTATTGCTTCCATGTTCTCGTACCAGGATTGTACACGTGGCTTCATACAAAGTCCCAGTGTTCGTGTATCTGGTAAATTTACATTTGTGGGGTACATCGCCTACCTCAGCCAAGTGAAGGTTAGCTTCTGTCTAACTTTAGTCTCTATCTTAGTATAGCATAGCCGCATGATTTGACATGTATATTACCACCGTTTGCTTGCATCTTCAATCCGAGTGTGGAGAGGTGTTCGCTAAGTCCGGTGTTTTATCCTTTGGTGAATATTTGTTTAATGAAATCCTGCGCTGCCTTTGGTGTGGCTAGTATTTTCGTTTGGCCTTCCTGAGTGATCCGTAGCCTCGCCGGGTATAGCATTGCATCTTCTACGCCCATATCTCACAGTTTCTTCTTTGAAGGTATAAAGTCCTTATGTGCTGCTTGTACTGCCATTGTAAAATCGGGATAAAACGATACGATGTTGCCTTGATAATTGATGTGCTGGTTCTCCCTTGCCTGACGCAATATCGCATCTCTATCCCTGTAATTGAGGCTACGGGAGATAATGGGCCTCGTGGGGCACCAGGAGGAGGTTTGGGTGCCAACGACCTATGAGCTCGTTCAATGATGAGCATGGGGGAAAACTTTTCTGCTCCAAATATGTTGCGCAGCATGTCTTCGACAAAGTTTTCTAAGCGCCCAGTATTTGTGCTCTCCAGGCTACCCATGATTCTGACATTGTTCTGACAGGATCTTGCTTCTAAATCTTTGTTCTTGTTTTTCATGACTTCTAACAGTTTTTCCATGTCTGTATATTTTTTAGTTGTGACGCTAGACTCATCTTCACCAGTGGAGATACACAGTTCTGCGGCGTCCAGTCTTCCTCCTCGCTTATCTAGTTTGGTGGCCATATTGTTGAGCCTTCGGTTGAGCGTATCAATTTTGCAATCTATGGCCTGTAGACTTTGCTGGATAGCCTGTAGGGCAGCTTCCATATTGGAACCTTTGGCTTGCTCAACGTCGAGCTCAGTGTCGGAGTGTACCTGTGTCGTTCTGGGTGTTCGGCGGGCATCAAAGGACAGTTTTGGTGGCTGATTATCTGTTTTGCCCATTGTTGTTGTCGTGGTGGAATATAGCAATGTAGACAGTGAGGCATAGTGCCTGCGTGATTGTATTGCAAGTCACTTGATATCTCACCAGACGCAGTAGAAAAATTCTTGAGTAGAATTGTGAGTGATCTGTGATCATACCCAGCAACAAAGGCAGTGCACACCGTCAATCCAGCTGTATGTGAAGATCTCCCAAATTTGCTGACCTTATTTCCGGAGTGTAGATGCAGTGTTTAGGAGCTTTGGCTCCGCTACGTTTTTGGCGCTGTGATTAGGCCTCCGTTTTAATGCCCTCACAGTGTCTCCACCAACACCTCCACTGACGGTGCGATCGCAATGTCAATGCTTTCTTGTTTTTTATCTTTTACATGAGGTGGTCTCCGCGATCGTATATAGCTGTGATGTGCAACAGGAGCGTATGACCAACGCTATTGGAATTGGGTATGAGCGACTCTCAATTGTGAGAAACAGGCTTGCTCCCAGCAATTTTGAAGCAGTGTAGGAGGTCGCAGATTTCAATTCCACACACCAGATAGTGGCACAATACTCTCCCGCAGCTGTTGCAATGGGCGCGCTGTTACGGCGCAGATGAGGCGCTGGAAATAACTCAGGCAGCGTATGTTCACAGCGCACAGTCTCAATAGAAATCACACGCTGGCTCGTAATCAGGAATTTTGCCCACCGCTGCAACCGGGGATTCCTCTAATTTATTAGAGTTGGTCCATGGGTCATACGATGCCCTGTCTCTCAATAATTGCGTGTGCGTCACTTGCCTGTATTTTAGTGGTTACAATCGCCTTGCTGGCCGGACAGTTATACTCTGCCGCTACACTGCTGTTTTCTGTGTGCAGCTAATCACCATGGCGTTGCAGAGTCACCTCAAGGTCCGTGCTTCTTTGGAAGCCATACCACAGTACTACGCCGTGACTAGCAAATGCCATCTTTGGTTCAGTGTGGGATACTGGATGTGCAATGCTGCGGCGTGGAAACAGATATGCAGTTACGCTGTCTCAGCAGGTCCTGAAGCGGGTGATCTTGGGTTGCAGCAGCAGAGCGCCCGTCTAGTATTTACGCGTGTGAACGCCAGTGTGCGATCTGCTTTCGCTATAATTGTTTATGCAATGTACCGTGCGCCATTTTGATTCGGCCTAAGATCCCCGGGCTCGTCTTTTTCATGTCGATTTTCTGGCTAAGTTCTCCATAAATTATTCTTCCGATTACATTTCTGGGTAGCACTGATGTTCCGACATCTTATTCTGTGCTTTGCAGGCTTCCATATTGGCCAGATGCGCTGTTTTTGCCAAATATTTGTCCTGGTCAGCGGAGCAGCACTAACGTGCAGCCATTTCGCAGCGCACCCTCTAGCGCCCGACCAGTGCTTGAACTTAGCGCTGATAACAGACAGTTACACCAGAGTAAAGGAAGGGAAGATCTACATGGCATTCATGGACCTGTCAGCAGCATTTGACTGCGTGTTCCATGCTAAGCTATGAAATATAATGGAGGAGATGGGGGTCGAACCAGCCATAATTAACTTCATTAGACAGTTATACTCAAACGCCACGGCGTCGGTCCGCTACACCAAAAATCGGGATTGTACCCGCCCATTTAAAATCGGTAGATGGATAAGGCAGGGCTGCGTCCTCGCCTCATTCCTCTTCTCCATTTATACAAATGAAGTCGGGGAGGCCCTCTTGGTGGCCAGGGATGTTCCCGTCTTCGACTCACACCTGCTACCCATATTGGCCTATGCGGACGACGCAGTGTTGATCACAAGAACGGGGCTAGCTCTTCAACGCCAGATAACTGCGTATGTATCCTTCATGGATTCAATAGATCTGAAAGTTAATAAGATTAAGTCCTTTTCAGTTATACCTGGGGCTAGAAGAAGAGACAAAAACCCGTACCTCCACGCAGACCCCGGAAGGATTAAAGTGTTTGATACCTTCCCCTACCTGGGGGTTCTCTTTGACAAAAATCTATTGTGGTCTAAGCTGGTGGAAGGAAGGATTCTGGGAATAAAGAGAAGCATCTCGGCCATAAAATCTTTCTCCAAAAAACTGGGCGCTAGACCATTACTCCCGATAAAGAACATCTATCAGGCCAAGACAAAGGCCGCAGCAACATATGGGGCGGGTATCTGAGGCTTGGCATCGACAGACTCACTCCAAACTATTGAAAACAACTTCTTTAATTCTCCAGCGGGCCTTCCTCCCTCTTCCTCTAACTATATCTTACACATAGAACTGGGCTTGCCCTATATCTCAGACTCAATTCGGCTAGCCCCAATCCTACTGTGGCACTCAATCTGGCAGAGGGACACGGTGACCCTGACGCAAAGCATAATAAGAAACTGCTTAAAATTGGAAAACCACAGAAGGTTCAGGTGGCTTAACTATGTTGAGTCAGAGCTGAACGATATTGGGCTCCCTGACTTATTCAGGGATCTGCTAGCTTGCAGAAAGGTTTCAAAACAAAAGGTAACTAACATGTTTTTATTGATGGCAGAATACAATCAGATGGAAAATAATCAGGACAAACAGGCAGTTTGTATTTATCGCCTAAGCCTGCCTTAGTGCACAACACAAATTTATAATATTAAGATTTCGCATGCACATGATACCGCTGATGTTAGGTTACCCCCAAAAAAATATAACCACTCAGATTTGATTTTGTGCCTGTGTGATAACCTCTCCACACAAACTGAGCTACATTTAGTTTTGTTTTGCAGGCTCTATGAGAAAGAAAGGAATGACTATCTTGTCCCGATTTTAAAGCACCAAAATTTTAAACGTCGGGTGGCACTTTAGTTTTTAAAACCTTTGTCTGACCCTCTGGTCTGCTTCTCGGTAGCCATGTTTTTATGGGGATGCATAAAAAAAAAGGGGGGTGGTAAATAGTATTCAGTTTATTATGCGTTAAATTTGCACTATACACTCTGGACCTATTTAAACAATAAGAGCTTTTATTACATGTGAAAGGAAATTGCTGCTATTGACTGTTGTGTAAGATTAATTGGAATTTTATAGTTTTATCCTTTTATTTGTGCTTTTATGATCTTACCTATTGGATTGAATAAAGAATCGAAGTGAAGTGAACTCAATCACACTGTCTGGCATGTGATTTAACATGTAAAATCCAGCAGGACCTTTGGTGGAAACCTTCCTATTTTTCCTGTGTAAGCACCCATCACAGCACCTGCTAAAATATCATCTATAAGGGGAAACCCCATCAAATTCTGTACATGCTATTACTGTAGGTTCAAAGGTATGCATCAGTACCATACCATGATCAGGAAAGATAGCTAGCTCGCTCTTCAAGAACACCCAGGGCACTTTAGATTATGATGAGTAACGCCTATGCAACAGTAATTATTAGTTTTGACCCTGTCTGAATACATGAAGATGAACTGTTTGAATAAATTAAAGTTGGCCTTACTTTTCTTCAGTTGGTGTCTCAGCTTGGGCACTACCCTTTCCAGATCCCCTTGCCTCATGCACCCTTCCCAATTCCCTTCCTCTCATCTGGCCACTCTGAGCCGGTGTTCTGTAGTAAAAACAGTTGATGCAACTGGAAGGTGGACTTTTGGAGGTGGGCTGTGCCTGAGATTCAAGGAAGAAAATACCTCACTCCAATCATCTGAAGGATCCATTGGTATAAGGTAATTCTCTACCATGTCTGAATGAAGAGCACCACCAGGCGGCTCACCAGTTTACTGACATTCTTGCAGATCAAGTGCTCAGGATACTTTTGGGATTCACAGGGTGAATGATTATGAGGAATGTGATGATAGACTTCATATTGCTCACTACATCTGAAGAGCTGAAAAAGTGTTGTATAGTTGATTGAGTTTGCTGGTCCTGTCCATTCACTTCATAGCTACATTCATAGAATTACATGCATTGTTCCTGACACTTTGTGGATGAGGTCAGGCCTAATGGCTCTTGCAGTGTCTCTAATATGCTTAGCTTCTTATTGAAATGGTCTGCCTCTTTGACACATAAGTTTGGCACTTCAAAAGGCTAGTTCGAAAGGTAGGCCTGCATGGTTCCCAGGAAAACCAAGTGAATCTGACCCAAGGCAAGCATGCTTTCTTAGCATAACACCACACCCACAGATCTAGTCTGCATTGACTGCATCATTGAACATTACAAAAGAGCAGAAATCGTCAGATAAATTGGGAACTACAAGATCAGCCATCTTCCTTAAAGCATGGGAATACCTGGCCAATACAGAATAGGCATTAGTCATCCTTAATGTCATTTCCAAAGCAAAAAAACCCCAGCCTTCAAAGCGACCCTTTCTCTTCGACTCCTTGTCGGGTGGTGCTGTAGGGAACGGGTTCTGTGTTAACTTGAACAAAGAGGTCTATAGCACTGCGTCCATGGGTTTGTGCTCGCCAACAGGAAGGCAGGGTGAGTTAGAACTGCTCCGAGCTCCTTGCATGACAAGATTTCTTTAAGGTAAAAAATACAATTACACGAGTAATGATCCAATGATTTTAAGGAGGCTTTAAGGATTCTTATTGCTTTTATTGTTTTAATGTGAACTGTATTTACGTGTGTACTCTTATGGCAGTAACCGCCGCATAAAGATTATGATGATGTAATGAGTGGAATCTCTAGGGCCTCTACTCTTTCTTAAAAACAGTTGCAAAATCACCGTACTCTACTAGACCAGTCTCTATAGGAGAAGGACTTCAAATGTGCAGGAACTTCCAGGCACTAGCTCTTTGTAGGTAGATGAAAAGAGCTAAATCAGCATGCATGCAAGATGCCTGCTTCACGTTCTTCATCTTTATCATGATGAGGGGCTAATTCTGGATAAGCCAAGGTACCATGGTCCAAAAAGGTCCTAAAACCTCAAACCTAAAAAAAAGAACTGGTGGTGTAATTTTCTTCACCTGGAGTGACTAATGTTTTTGCAGATAAACCCTGGATTTTCTTTCTTGCTGTTACAACTACATCCACCATCAAAATCATGACAGTGTCAACAGGTCCAAAGCCGAAGTCAGTAATGGCACCATGGGAATCGGATGCAGCTTCAGAACTGGCAGGGGGTGCTTTGGTGGCAGCACATTTCACACAGTGTTACATTGTGATACTTCCTAAGTAACTGCAGGTAATCACTAGGAGGATCTGTCATAAACATCTCTCTGTGCATTTGGAGCAGGACTGATGATTTTGATGGTGACATGATATGTCCCCACAACATTTGATAACAAAACAATAAAACGTAACCAAAAAAAACTTGGCAGCTCCACAAACAGCAGACAAAATCTTATGCCACCAGAACTTCCTGCATCTTGTCTGGTGTTACAATGTGCCTTCTGGTAAATCTGTGTTCGCCCACAACTGAGGTCGGAAGCACCTTCTAATGTCAGTTATCTGTCATGGCTAACGAATTTTCCACATCTTTCTGTGCCGGGAAAGAAGGAGAAATCTGCAGGAGCAAATTTCCATTAGAAAGCCTGCTATTTTATCCCTACACTCTTACAGGAGGAGAGAAAAAAAGCTGCTCAATGTAGCTCCCGCTGTAGTTTCTTATGGTCGTTTCCTATGTGATCCCTTCCGCTGATTTTGACTATCGCTGACCTGTGGTGGGGCTTCCAGCGCCTGTGCTCCCACCTACCTTGTGTTCACTGCCCTGCTGCTGACCATCGTCCCCCGCCGCCGCCAGCTTCAACTGCGGCCGCCGAGTGGGGCCGAAAACTACAACTCCCAGCAACCTGTGAGGCTGTGAGCAGCTGAGACCGTTTACCGCGTCAGGAGGCGCTCAAAAGGACGGCACCTCCTCGACAAAGCGGGTTTCCCTTCCGCTGATTTTGACTATCGCTGACCTGTGGTGGGGCTTCCAGCGCCTGTGCTCCCACCTACCTTGTGTTCACTGCCCTGCTGCTGACCATCGTCCCCCGCCGCCGCCAGCTTCAACTGTGGCCGCCGAGTGGGGCCGAAAACTACAACTCCCAGCAACCTGTGAGGCTGTGAGCAGCTGAGACCGTTTACCGCGTCAGGAGGCGCTCAAAAGGACGGCACCTCCTCCGCGACGCGGGACGTGCGCGGGCAGCGCCGGGCTAAGCCCGGGACAAGGGCGGGACCGTCTGTGGCCGTCCGAGGCCGGAAGAGGCCGGGCTGGGCCATCCCATTTGGCTCGCGTGTCAAGCTGGTCATCTGTCCTCAGTCACAAAAAGACTTCTGAGAACGTCAAAGATAAGTCAGGGAGGAGCGTGTAGATTAAATACTGTCAGCCGTGTTAAATAGCACATTTGGGGGCACAACAATTCGCCTGTTTTGATATACCCCACTTTTGCAATCTCCTGTGTGTTACCAGCGTAGGGCAATTTTTCACTGTAGTGGGCAAGTAAATATATTGTGGACTTTTTTTTCTTCCAGGTTAGTTTCAAGCGTCATTTTGAGAACAGGTAGCGCGAAGAAATATACGTACGGCAGTATACGTCCATTGCCCCAGTGGTGACATGGGAAAAAGCAGAAAAACGCCAAGTAGACCGGGGACGGGAGTTAGGGGCACATTAGATGCATTCATTACACGTGCCGAATCCCTGTTGACACATGAGATACAGTTAACGGAGCGTAGGCTGTCCCTTGATTCCCTACTGGCACACAAACGCTCTTCGTTGGGGACAATAGTGGAATGTGTCACGCCTGGGGTGAGTAAACCTGCAGGTCAGGGACCTCACTCGCAGAGTAATACTCAGGGCTCTACATTAGCACAAGTTCACACAAATAGGCGAAGAGATGGGGATGATGAGCTACCGACACTGGTGGGGTCCGCGGTTGATAAAGCGGGTAGCGGACCTGGGGGTGTCCAGGAGGGTGCCCAAGAACAGGATGCTATCACTCCCGGGGTGAGAGGGAGCTTAATGCTTTATTGGAGAAGGAAAGGGTAGTAGTTACCCGATCAAAAAAAGTTTCTAGCGCCAGACCCCTCTCCAGAAAGTGTCACCACCGAGAGTTCAAAGTCCACAACTAGGCCACAAAGTAAGGGGACAAGTAAAACTAAAAATGACACAAAAGCAAAAAAAGGGGGCTCCAGAAAAGACCCCATAATAGTTGAGGATGAAAGTAATAGGCCACCTTGTTTACAATGTAATTCCGGCTCCCCCGTAAACAGAACGGATTGGTCGCAGAAGCTATTGAAAACCCTCGAATCCAAATTGGAAGCCCTTCTTCTTAAATACTTGGCCCCCTTGGTGGAAGACATAAAGAAAATTGAGGAAAAAGTCAATAGGTTGTTTGAGATGGAAAGAGGTGATCACCCAGTCCCCCAACAAATTACGAATCCCGATGGGCTAGAGATTGTACCTTGCCCAGGACGAGCAGGGATGAAGCAGAGGGTTGACCCCAATGCGAGTAATGATAGTGATACACCCCCTATTCGGGCGTCTGTGAGTCTCCAACAAGAGGCTAGTACAAAAGGCCAGAAAGTAGCCACTGGTTCCCAGAATGCCCAGGTACAGAGTTCCCCGGGCCTGCAGACGTTAGATTTGCCCCCTGCATGTTGTCCGTATACATTAGTTTTAGTAGGGGTCCCTGCTCAAAATGGGGAAAGAGCAGAATCTACAGGCTCCTTGATAAATAAGGTCAGTCACTGGCTGCACAACAACGCGAAGGAATCCAAGCATTGGAGAACGCACATTCTCATGGCAAGGAGGTTAGCTTGGATTGGCCCCTCAGAGAAGAAGTTTGCTGGAGACTGTGTTATTGTCAATTTTAGACACCCAGGGCTGGTAAAAGAATTGTTGGGTTACAGTTATGTGGCTTTTGACAGTGGGACGACTATAAAAATGCTCCCCCTGAACTTTTTCTATAGAGACCAGGCAAAAGCGTTGCGCCAAGGGCCACGAAATAGAGGGGAAGTTCCGTTAATAAGATCATACAGACTGGGGTCCGCCCCAAATAGGTTCATTCCATTGTCTGACGCGGCAGTGATGGACGAACTAGATTGACAGACTCCAGTCGTAAATTTGGAAAATTCATCCCCTGCAGCCAATATAATGCTTGGGGAGAATGTTGGTATCACAGGAAATATCCTTTCACCCGAAATCTCCCAAAATGAGGCTGTAACTATCCACCTAGCAAATAGTCCAGTAGCAGATCAGAGCAGCTTAGCAGAACTGGGATCTCAAATCCAGTATACCGCAGTAAGGAATGTGACCACCCCGGGGGTAGGGGAACTTAGGGTGGTATCGTGGAACATTGCTGGAATCTCGTCCAAATTAAGAAACAAGGAATGGTTGGAGTACAGCAAAATGTTTCACATTATTTGCTTACAAGAAACTTGGGAGTCGGATAGTAATGCCCCGCATCTAGATGGGTACAAAATGTTTTTTGTGCCCGCCCAAAAATCCTTGATGGGAAGAGCGAAAGGGGGACTAATAACGTATGTATCTCTGGCGCTACAAGGGACATGGGAAGGAATGGGCTGGAACTCGGAATACATTCAGGGCCTTAGTTACAGCAAAAAGTGGATAACATTTGTATTGATAAATTTTTATAATGCGGGCCAATCAATGCAGAGGCTGGCTGATCTGAAGGACAGACTGGCTGACTTGTATTCTAGGGGAAAGCACCCCCCAAATGTGATTTTGGTGGGCGATTTTAATTGTCACCCATGCCCATATTTGAAATGGGGCGGGGGAACATGGAACTCTTGTCCATCTATTAGTGATTGGCACCTTGAACACACACAGGAAGGTAGCGAATTAAGCAAGATTCTGGGCACATATAATCTAGTCCCCACTATGGACCTGATCAAGCCCAGGATCTCGAATATCATGAATCCTTCTTTTAAAGGCAGGGGAAAAGAAACTATTATTGACTTTATTTTTATTTCTTATGAGTTTAAAAGTAGGATCATAGATTTTAATATTGAAATTAGTATTTTTAGTGATCACAACCCACAGGTGTTGTCATTGCTGGACGCGGATCCCTCTGAGCAGTTAAGGCCCCGGATGACAAGGGGAAATTTGGAAGCAACTGACCAGGGTAGGCGAATACGTTGGTCTAACACTGATGGGGAAGCTTTTTATAAAAAACTTCTCGCATACCCAGAAAGCGGGATATGGTTGTGCCTAAATCAAGAAATTAGAGGCAAAGAGCTGATAAGTGCATTTGAAAGCATGGCAAGGGATATCGACAGGTTACTGAGGATTAAATCACAAGCACTTCCCAACCCCACGCCGAAATGGTTTGATAAAGCATGCTCCTGAGCCCAAAAAGAATTAAAACGGGCACTCAAAAAGGTACCGAAGGACAGGAGCATGATAGTGGAATGTAGGGCCCATTATAAAATGGCCATAAAAAAGAGGAAAAAAACTATCCACTATGAAGCCTGGGCGAATTTAAGGGAGGCAGCCGAAATGAGAGATATGTCACGGTTTTGGAGGGTGATTAATGATCCTAGTTTCCAGCCCCCGAATAGCGAGAAGGTCTCCTGCAATATCTTGCCAGAAGCTTGGGTCTCCCATTTCAAAAAGTTGTATAACCAGGGCAGTACCATGGCTCAATACATCCCTGATGTAGGCATGTTACCAAGTTCATGGGTCCAGTTTACAGTGGGCGAAATTAAAGACGGAATTCAAGCCCTGACAAGGAACAAGGCCCCCGGCCCAGATGGGATTCCCCCCGATTTATTTTTATTCCAGGTTGACCTGTGGGCTCCCATACTTACTAGAGTTTTTAATACAGCAGTGGAAAGGGGAATGCCCAGGTCCTGGTCAACTGCTACCATCGTCCCCCTCTTCAAAAAGGGTAATAAAAGTGATCCTCAATGTTACCGCCCGATTTCACTAATTGATGTGTCAGCAAAAGTCTTAGGGAAGGTAATCCTAAACCGTTTGATGGACTGGGCTGAGGAAAATAAGATTATTACAGATACTCAGTACGGTTTTAGAACGGGTCGCTCTACTTCAGATCAATGCCTCAATTTATATAATCTGGTGGCTAAGTATACCCTTGCCGATGATGGGACAGTTTATCTTGCTTTTATGGACCTAACTGCAGCTTTTGATCGGGTCAACCGGGAAAAATTATGGGAGATTTTAGAGCTGCTTGGGGTGGACCCCAGTTTGATTTTTATCTTAAAAACCCTACACAGGGATACAACAGCTCAGATCAGATACAGCAATGAGGGGAACCTAACTGATCACTTTGCTTGCACTGGGGGGGTGAGACAGGGCTGTATTCAGGCGCCCTTTTTATTCACATTATACATAAATGGTTTGGACAAAGCCCTGGGAAAATTGGGGGTTGATTGTCCTAGAGTGGCCAATAGAAGTATACCTGTTCTGCTATATGCGGACGACGCAGTACTCCTCGCACGAACAGGGAGGGGTCTGCAGGCCCTCATTGACGGTTTTTGTGGGTTCATGGCACACTTAGACTTAACTCCCAACTTAACAAAATCCTATATTATGGAAGCTGGAAAAAGACCAACGAGGAACTTCAGTTTCAAAATTGGGGGACATAAGCTCGAGAAGGTTAAGGTTTTTAATTATTTAGGAATTATTTTTGACAAACACCTCAAATTCACGACATTAATCACAGAAAAGTGCAAACAGCACGTAAATATAATGGGTTCAATCATGTCCCGTGCCACGAGGTTAGGCCACTGGTCCCCGAACGAAGTATTGAATTTATATAATTCAATCTGTTGTTCCAAAATCATGTACGGGAGTGAGGTCTGGGGTACTAGAAACACCTCAATGATACAACTGGAGGAAAATAAGTTTCTTAGAAGGATCTTGCAAGTACCACAAAGCATTCCGGCCTACATTATACATGAAGAGTTAGGGCTCCCTTACATCTCTGATAGAATAAGCCTTAAACCAATAATGTGTTGGATTAAAATTTGGACTAATCCAGAGGCCAGTCTTAGCAGAGAAATAATCACAGACTGTATTAGAAGGGATAAAAGTCACAAAATACCATGGCTCAAATACGTGAAGGACAAGTTGAAGTGGCTGGGCTATGTTAGATGTTTTGATGAACCAACATCCATGACGTCCAAATCGAAAACACTCATAAAAGCAGAATATTTGAGGCGGGTAGCCTGCTCCAGAGAAGATTGTGAAATATTGAAAGGGTCAGTGCGAGCATACATACTTACGAAATCTGTTGCAGGTATAGAACCATATTTGGCGCAGATTTATAACAAAAATGACAGATTTTTAATGACCAGATTTAGACTGGACTTTTTACACCACATTTTAGCTGTTCCCGAGGGATTCACAAAAGACATTGGTTCAAAGGGTCCCTGTGGCTGCGATCTGGGATCTCCACAGGATACCCTCCATTTTGTTTTCTTTTGTCCTCTGTATGAATTCCCGCGGGCTGTTTTTTTAAAACCCATCCTAAAAGCGAATAAATTCACCCACGTCAGGGTAGCTCTTTTATACTTAAAACTCTCCGCGGAACCCCTTACCTTGTTTTGCACTGTGAACTTTTTAAGACTTGCCGCAAAACTGAGGAAATCGAGACGCGAGGCATAAGATATCTCGTTGTCCGTGTATTGTAGGTGGGGTTTCGCTTCATGTTATTTGATACGTACGGGGCATAAAATAGTAGTACTAGCCAAAGAAGTATGTAAATGACGAATTGGATGGTTTAGCGCATTGGGGATGTTATATGGTATTTTTAATGACAACATTTATTTATTTTTTAAACATGTGTTTTAAGCAGTCTATGATCGTATATTTTATTCCGGATGATGGTTTTTTGCACTTTACAGTTGCTTGCACCCTGCACTTTAATAAGTAACAATTGATGAACTTATAGCCTGCCAGTTGTTTTTGTGTAACCCAGTCACTGAGGCCTTGGACAGGCCTCTCAGAATTGACCTATTTTGTCTTGTTCCCTCTTTTGTTAATGAGTTTTAATATGTGAATTTGTCTGCAATATTATTTTGTAACATGTGTAATTGTTTTGTTCTTTTCTTGGATGTTTTTATATCCGAATAAAGATATTTTGATGATGATGATTCCTTCTCCTCTGGTCCTGCAAATCCTATACATCAATTCATTCTGGATATTGGGAGTTTTGGGGACACAAACAATCAGTCAAGTGACTCCTGCCACAGCCAAAGCTGCCAAAGATTTTTGTTTCTCTGTTTTCTCTGTTTTTTACTCCCACTTGGAACTATTATCTTCAGCATTTTCATCTGATGTGGAGTCTTTCTTTTTTCTCCTTAATACATGCTACTTACTACATTTAAACAACTTATTCTCTTTGTGTTTAAACACCCTAGCTAAATGTCATCTCAGGCCACATTCCATATATTTTGCTGATTTAGGAGAACACTTGTCATACCTAGCAGAATGTGCACTACTACCACACCTGTAGCATGCATAATTTATATTCTTGAAACCAGAAGACCGTTCTGCCTTTTTTCCTCGTCTTTTTTCATGCTAAATTGCCCTGAATTTTGTATTCTTGCCATCTGATATTTTACTAACAGTGTCACGTCCATATTTTCTATTCTGTGCTAGCGTAACTTTGCTGCACTTCTCAGACAACTCCGTTTTCATTACGATTGCAAAGATGTCCGTCAGAGCAAACTCTGTATGCTGAAAGGATTTATTTTTCGCATACATAACTATTTGGTCTCTTACTAGCTCATTGTGTAAATTGCCAAACCTTCACACAATAGGAAGTTTAAAGTGCTGACATAATTCTCTACTGATTCATGCTTTTCCTGTTTCCTTTGAAAGAAAGCAAGTCTCATAACTGCAACACATACTTAGGCGAGAAGTGCTCATCTAAGTCTAGTAAAGCTAGTTTAAAAATAGCTAAATCCCCAGAGCTGCTTTCACACTTCTGTAATTGGTTATAAATCCTCGAACCTTCATGTCCCAAAAAATACGTTAATATTCTTTTCTTCCTCTCAGGTGAAAAAGTTCCACTAAAATCCTCCAAATTGGCTATGTAACTAAGAAAATACTCCTTTCATTCATTTCACTGTATAGCTGGTTCACCTGGCGAAGACAAGAATTCTTTTGGGGAACTTAAATGGAGACAGGGACTTGCCACCGGCGAGTACTTCAGACGTAGACATATTAAAGCTTAACCTAAGGTGTAACTACCCATAAACTTTGCACCCCACAAGAATAATAAACCACATAAAATCTGCTTTATGAAGTGCAGAACAAAGCGTGTGGATCCCCGTAAACCTCTCTATGCATAAATGACTCAAAAGTAAACGACCCTCAAAATAAACAGAAGGTTGTAAAGCAAGTAAATTATGATAAATCAATTGCCATACATAAAAATGGGAACGAGCACACAAAGGTGAGCGTATCACGGCAGATGCACCCTTAAATCCCTTACTACAATGATGAAAGCGAATTGCAAATAAAGGGTGAGAGTATCACTGTCCACTCTTAACTGTGAGTGCTTACCGAATGCCAGAAATAAATATACATAGTAAAGGTGAACGTATTACTGCAGACGCACTCTTGACTTACAGCCTTCACTGGTAAGTGTGTCACCGCAGACACGCTGAACTTGAAAAGCTTCCAACTACCAGCGCGAAGCTTCCGTAGCTCCAAAGCTACTAGGGCCCTCTGCTGGCTGAGTGGCAAATGGTTGCATCAGCAGGGCATATAGAGCTTCTGTGGGACATCTGCTGGTCGCGTGGCAACTAGTGACTATCAATAAACATTAAACATCACTGAGCACAATGTCCAATTTTGTCAATAATTAGGGCTTGCTTAAACATCAAAGCCCTTGTTTCAGAAGGCGGTGGGAGTAAGTGCACAAGTCACAAACGAGCTAGATCAAGACGCGCCATTGAGATCCAGAGGACTGCACAATTAATGCACAGCTCGCGAGGGCAGCACAGCGGAGCTGCACATGAAGGTAAGGTAAGCCTGCACAACCTTCAAAACCAGCTCGAGCACACTCCAACTGCCACAGTGGCAGAATGTAGAAAAACACCAGAAACAACACTCAGAAAATCACAGCGCCTAGGATTATAGGCTGTAGCAGCTGGTCCAGGCAAACAAGATCCTCTACAGTCCAAACACGATTCACAAGTTGTAATTAAGTAAATTTCCTTTCAATCCAACGAAACACCAGGAAAATCGAAAGGTGCAGACCAAAGAAATCGGCGTGTTCGAGAGATTGCTCAGCTCGTCGCCAAATTCTGTTGTAACCTTCCAAGACAACAGTTAGGTCAAATAGTACTTTAATTGAACAACCTCCTACAGCTTAGTGAACCTGTTCACACACAGGTGAAGTATAGCATTATCTGGTACTAACATTCTAAACACCGTTACTACAGTTGGGCAGGGATTATACAGCAGTAGTGAGGAGTTGGGGTAGAATCCAACCAGGCTCTCTGTACATGGGACTTTTGTGCACAAAAAACACACTGCTGTGAACCACCCAAGGCACAGGAATGGCAAAAATTACAGACAAATTCGGCTCAGAATATAAAAGAGTGAGCAGGTGTATTAGATCGTCAGTGCCATGGTATCAAAGTACCAATAGTGCTTACACCTGGACAAGCTACGAAAATATTAAATATGAGTGGGATAGGAAATGAGAAAGTAAACAACAACAAAGGTCCTCAAAGTGCAAAGATCAGTAACAGATCAAAATAGTATCTATCAAGAAAGATAATAGAAGGAAAAATCACTTAGTAAGGGAAGACAGTAAATTATGTGGCTTACAAGACTCCCCGTATCTTACTAAACGTAAAAAAAAGTCACAATTTTCAGCGAAAGCTGACGAAGAGCATCAAGTGACTAATAATACAGACTTATCTTTTAATCCAATATCAGTAGGGCTTACTAAAAGAGTAAGGTAAAGTAAAAAAAAAAAAAAGCGCACAACAGAATAAAGACAATAAAAAAAAAACAATACAAGTTCAATCTATAAACCAAAAGAAAATTACTCAATCTTTAAATCATCGGAAATACACTTGTGTAAAGCTAAAGTAGGGGATAAAGGGCTGACCACAAGTTTAAGTAGACTAGATGTGCCACTTTCCTCTGAAGACATCGTCAATAAGTCAAATTCCAGAGACGCACTAAATTGCCACATGTCTGGACAAGGCTACGACAATGGTCTCTACCAGGAAGCAGAGATTTACAGATATCAGTGCCAGATAAGGAAAGGGGAAGGCAAAGTAACATTTCAGTTCTACAGCAAAACAAATCAGCAAATATAAAGCCATCCTTAACCTTATTATCTGGAAAAAGTTCAGCACAATTACAAAAGACATCTTGGGAAAAAATTGAGTTTTAAGTGCTACTGCTCCAGCAGAAGATTTTTCAGGTTTGAAGATACAAAGCTCAATTTCATTACTTTCTAATCATGGTCATATACAAAAAATGCAACAACAATTGGGGATAACAGTTTTGCTTCCTCTGCTAAATGATTATTTACTCAACGGTACATCTCAAAGGTCCAGACGATATTTTAAATTGTAGTAATATACTTAAACTGCTAACTTCACTTCCAGAATTTAAAAATCTAACAGATGATGCTTTAGAATCAGTCCAATTTAAACAGGGTCCAGGCAATCCTACTCAGGAAGTGACTTGTACTACTTGGCATAGTGAAGAGACCATCAATAAAATTCTAGAAAATGGACTATAATTTCAGAAATGGGGTATCGAAATAAGGGAATGTAATAATAATCAATATCCAACCCTATTAATTCCAATGTCAGCGTCAAAGAGAAGTGTCCAGACAACCGCACCAATGTTTTAAAAAGGAGCAATAGGCCCACTAATCAGTCCTGCTTTATCTTGCGGCATCAAAATCACAAGCTGGAACTCGGGTTTACGAGTGTGTGAAGAAATACAAAACAATCCGGTTCTTAGTGATGATTGAACCTGGCTTCCGAAAATACTTAATAAAGAGAAATCTGAAGGGATCAACTAATAATTGAACAGCTCGACCAATGCAAAGAAATCCATTATTATTTGTTCATGGAATGTTCATGGCCTGACAAGACTGCTAGAAGATCATGACACAGTAACTTTTATACAGAACTTCAAAGTCCTAATGTTTCAGGAAACTTGGAAAATGTGTAATGATGCCATAATTGGTTACCAGGAGTATGCTAATTTTGTATCTTGTTCATCTGCCTATGGACGAGCAAGAGGTGGGTTATCTACCTATGTGTCATCGGACCTAGATACCTAGCTTTATGAAATTGATTTCCAACTAACTAGGCTATTACATATTAAAATAGATTTTGAAACGCTGATTATATTTCTAAATGTATATTTAAGTACAAAGAGATCAAAGAAGATAACTCAGTTTAATGTCCTTTGGGAAGTAATAAAAATCTTGAATTATCAACATCCTGCTACTAGCTTTTATAATTTCGGAAGATTTTAATATGTATCTGCTTTCTAAGAACCGTACTGGTAAACCAATTAGAGCTTTAACAGAAATGTGTTGTTTCCAGATAAAAAAACATGATCTCATGCTGCTACAGGAGGTCACTCAAAATAATATTGTGACCGCTCCTACATTTAAAAATTCACTGCAACACTCTACTATTGATTACACCATTATCTCAAAGCATCTGGTATCTGGCTTCATTGGGCATCAAGTGGTCCCTAGAGTGGCGAGCAACCACAACCCCCAAACAATGACATTGTCGCTAACAGCTGACCACCTACCAAAGTCAAGATCGCTTGAAACTGGGCCAAACACATATAATCTGAAAAGGCTAGTGTGGCACCCAGCAAAACAAACGGAGATCTCGGCCTATTTAGAACCCATCATAGAATTAGCACTTACTGAGAGCAGATATGGGAAACCAATAGTTAAAATTTGGCCCGACTCTGTTCCTCTTTGGTTGATCACTTTTTGATAAAAACAACAACCAGGGAATACCCTATTAGGCGAGCAAAAAGCGGGTGGTACTCGCATAGGCTATATCACTGAAAAAAAGGCACTTAATAAAGCATCATGCGCCAACTTCAAACAACCAAACAGTGCTTTTAAATTCTCAAAATTGTGCTCATTGAAACGCTTGAGAAGAATATATAACAAGCATTTGCAATGCAATTGGTCTCGCCTTTGGCCCGTTTAAGTATTTAGCCATGCAGCACTTTATCCTGGGTGCTGCAACACCTACTGTTTGCATATTTTTTTAGGTATGCCCCTTGGTCATTTAGATAGTGGCGCTAGAGGGGCAGCAGGTCTGCTCTGTGAGGAAAAGGTGTAACCTGACCTTCCACATTTCTGAATTGTTGGCAGATATCCAACAAACCCAGACAAAAATGACACCAGGTCAATATTCGGTAATGAAAGTGGTGTGCAGAAGGCGCTGTAGGTAGTAGCTTACTTGTTGGCGCTATTTCAGAAAGCACATGTTGGTGGTCACGTCATTATTCATGAGGTTGATCAGGTGGCCCCACATCACAGTGTTACCACGTTTCCAGCTCTGACTCACGTTTCCATTGAACAAATTGTGTTATGGGGAGGCTAGTCAAGTTGTTCAGTTTTAAAACTTTCAAACTCCTGTTGTTTGAGTTGGTATATTATATGAACACCCAGGGCTGGAAATGTTGGCTACCAGTGAGCTGTAGCTATCACAAGCAAAACATAAATGGAAAAGTATCACTGGATTAGGTTGTCATGACTCTACGAGATAGCATGACATTTTTGTGTTTGCATTGCTCTTTTTGCGGTACCCAAGGCTGTAGAAGCATCCGTGAGTGTGTTCTTCAAGCTGGAGATGAGTGCATGTTAATTGTAGAAGTGAGTAACAGGCATCAGTTGTAGGCAGGCAAAAATGGCAACCTCCTTCATTAACCCAACGGGGGAAAAGAGTCCACTTGAGTTCTTTGAACCCCCAGCAGTGACCCTTTTGGAGCGCTTTTGAGTCCTGCAGAAGATTTAGCAGTAATAATTTAGATTTTTCACAGCCTGCTGGGCAAAAAAATCTGGATTTTATTAAGGACACGGCGGCTAACATTATGCGAATCTCCTTGATTGCCACAGCTTAGCTGCAACAATTGAAGAACATAGAACTTCAATGAACATTCTAAAGAAGTATAAAGTCCCTTCGTGACCAGCCATCTTCCTTCTTTGTTAAGCTGCGAAGAGAGATCAACGTGCAGAAGAAACAGGAATAAAATAGCTTTCCAAAATGTGGTCCGAAGGAAAAAGAGATTCTTATTCTGAAAGAAAAAGAATAACAATTTCATAATATCTTGGTATAATATAAATATAAAAAAAATACACATTAGGGAGGCTTATATTTTCAATAGTGGAAGGATAATATTAGCCTCCGTGTCCTTAATAAAATCCAGATTTTTTGCCCAGCAGGCTGTGAAAAATCTACATTTTATGGCACAACACGGAGGCCATATTATGCAAATTTAAAGTGCATTAAGAACATTATCAATCACATTAGAGATTGGTCTGAAATAACAAGCCTTAAACATACTATCACTCGGCCAGTCTGCTGCCCTAAGGATATCTTGCAGCCCCCCTCCCAGAGAGAAGGCCTTGGAAGCCGAAGCACCTCTGAGGGAGTGAGCTCCAAAAATGGATAGGTCTACACCGCTTTCATGCATGACATCCTTTACCCATCTTGCTAAGGTTGGAGAAGAGACTCCTTTATGAGGAGATCTATAAGAAATCAGTAATTGACATTCATTCAGTCTTAAATTTGTAGTTCTTTTCTCGTACTCTTTCAAACATTTAACCACGCAGAGTCTTTCATTCTGAGCAAAAAAAGGGGTAAAAGATAGAGGAAGACATCGTCTTGGTTCTTTTCTTGAAATAAAAGCAAACACCCTCGGGTTGGAAGGCCCTGCTAGAAATATCTAATGCCTTGACATCTGAAGTTCTTCTGAAAGATACTAGACATAACAAAATGGTAAGTTTATATGAGATGCGGTTAAGAGAAAAAGAAGCATCATCTCCCCAAGAAGATAGAGTTCAAAGTACGAGAGAAACATTCCAGAGGGTGGAATATTTAGCAGAAGGAGGGTTCAGAACTCTCATGCTTCTCATTATCTTTTTAGTTAATAAATTCTGCCCAACGGAGACCCCGTTAATTAAAGAATGGCCAGCTGAAATAGCAGACCTACAAACATTAACAGTTCTATAAGATAAGCCTGATGTAAACAGTTCGGAAAGATAGTTAACAACGTGAACTAAATCAGTTGAAATGGGATCATAGTCTCGTTGAAGGCACCAGCGAACCCATTTGTTCCATGCCAATTGATAAGCCTTTCTTGTACCAGATGTCCATGACTGGGAAATGAGTCTACAAGCATTTGACGAAAGCCCTGGGATTCGCCACTGTCTCCTGAAATCTTCCATGCCGTCAGCACCAGAAGACTGTGCTCTACAAGGGGATGGATGTCTCCCTCTGGACCTAGAAGTATTTCCTTGAATGAAGGAATCAGAATAGGAAAGTCTATGCTAATTTCTAGAATGATTTTTGAACCAGGCCTGAGATCTCCAAAGAGGCGTTATCACGACCATGCTCTCTCGGTAACGTCAAGCATGAAGGAGCAGACGGGGAAGCATTGCAAATGGCGTGAAAGCATAAGGAGCTAAGCCCCTCCAATCTTGGAGGAAGGCATCTACCTTCTGAGCTTGAGGGTCCGAACTCCAACTGAAGAAATTCTTCAATTGAGTATTCAGACGGTCTGCAAACAGGTCTGTCTTGAAGGGACCCCATTTGGATTGGATGGTTAAGAATACCTGTCTGTCCAGTCTCCAGTTGCTGGAGTCCTTGAAATTCCTCGAGAACCAATCTGCTACACCATTGTTCAACCCAGGAATGTGTTCCGCTATAACTGATATTCCTTTGTTTAAACAATAGTCCCAGAAGCCTTTCGCTAGGTCTGTTAGGTCCTAGGAATGAGGACCCCTAGTTTGCGGACATATCAAACTGCGGACACATTGTCCATCTGTAACGTTACACAGCATTTCATCGATTTCTGGGTGAAACAACAAATCGCAAATGAACCTGCTAGTAATTCTAAGCAGTTGATATGCAACTTCTTCTCTTGAGGAGTCCAACGACCCCCTGTTGATGAGTTCCCACATCTGGCTCCCCATCCTTCCAAACTCGCATCTGACTCTATTATTAGATCCGGTTCCTCCCCAAAAATGGCTCTGCCATTCCATGCTTCTACATTCTTCAACCACCAAAGGAGTTCGCTTCTTGAGTCCTGGTCTAGAGAGATCAGTTGGAAGTACGATTGAGTTGATCTTAGAGATTCGTGTGGTATTGTGCAGCCTATGGCATGGAATGTTTCAGCCACTGTTTTCTTTCACTACATCTCATTATTTCAGCAATTTACACATTTTAAAGCAAAGATTTACTCCTTCAGGTGCAAATTCTTCAGCGATTTGCACGCTTTGAGGAAGCACATTTTTTTTTCTTCTCTTCCTTTTCTCATCAATGTCTATGCAAAGTATTTCACCACCAGCACCTTTTTTACAAGAACCAGGCGAACCTCTCCTAGAATGGAAACTTTGGATTCGTTCTTTTAATGCATATTTAATTGCCATTGATGCTACAAAGTTTAAACCAGACAGGAAAAAAGGTTTGATGTATTACCACTTAGGAGTTGAAGTGCAAAATATTTTTGACCATTTACCTGATTATCCTGATATAGATGAAAATGATCTTGATGAATTTGAACTCGCTATTGCTCAACTTGACAAATATATTACCAAATCTAAAAATCTTGTAGTTCATAGATTTAAATTCTTTACGAGAGTACAAAAACCCACAGAGAGTATTGACTCATATGTTACTGCTTTGAAGGTTCTAGCTGCGACTTGTGAATTTGAAGAGTTTACTTCACAGCTAATAAGAGATCAGCTTGTAGTTAGATGTAATTCCAAAAAAATTCAAGAACGTCTCCTCACTTGTAAAAATCCATCTTTAGATAAAGCTATTGACATAGCTAAAAGTATTGAGGGCTCTTGTCAAGACGTGAAGTTTTTAGAAGATTCACTTAATAAAACAACCATTTCTGGTGCTGTTATCAACAAACCTATTTCCAATACTGATAAAACTGATAACAAAAAGTTCAAAAGTGTTTTCAAATCCACGACTCAAAGTCCACAAAATCAACATTATCCGCAATCGTTTTCTCAAAATCGTAAAATCATTTGTTTTAGGTGTGGATCAACCAACCATGTTTCCAATTTCAGATATTGTCCTGCACATGGGCAACAATGCAAGAAATGTGGTAAAGTGGGACATTTTACAAAAGCATGCAGAGGGGGTAGGTTTAACAACCAGGTTCGCTGCGTAGTTAGTGAAGATAATGGTGCTGATGACGATGACAGCAACAGTGATGTTTTACTTAAAGAGTTAGCATTAGGTGTGAGATGTGTCAAGCAAGATAAAACTTCATCTGTAGTTGACCCGGAAATTGAAGTTTGGATCAATGGTACTCCTATCAAGCTTCTGGTAGACACTGGAGCTCGTATCACTATTATTGATCATATTAAGTACACACAGTCTTGGAATACACATCCTTTCCTACCTCCGGATGTCATGACAGTGGCTTTTGAAGGCAGTAAAGTGGACCTTATTGGTTATTTTTGGTCATCCATCAAGCTATTACACTCTTCTATCAATGGAAAAGTTTACGTAGCACATAAGGGTATTAATGTATTAGGTCTTATTCATCAAGCTGAATTCAATTTAACTATTAGACCTGGTTCAATTAATCCCATTACTATTGAAAAACCTGATGTATCAAGTATTAATACTTCTGATCACAACAAACAGGACATTAAATGTGTAACTAATGTTCATTACGACTGGGAAAAGGAATTTCCAAAGGTCTTTCAAGATGCCTTGTGGAAAAGTTCAGATTTTGTTTATTCTGTGAAAGTCAAACAAGATGTAAAACACAAGCTACGCAACATTCCGTTTAGTGTTAGAAAAGAGTTATCTGATATGTTATCTGATATGTGCGTGCAAGGCATTATTGAGAAAGTGGAGGGCACTCTATGGCTATTTCCCATAGTTTTAGCCAAGAAGAAGACAGGTGAACTAAGGATGTGTGTGGACTTGAGAAGTGTCAATGAGGCCATCTGGGTAGACAATTTTCCTTTACCCAGGATAGAAGATCTCATTATGAAAATTGGTCAGTCTAACTGGTTTACGAAATTGGATCTTAGATCAGCTTACCACCAGGTGGAATTAGACAAAGCATCTCGCCACCTCACTGCATTTGTTACACCAGATGGCACCTTTCAGTTTTGCCGTGTGCCTTTTGGTATAGCCTCAGCGGCAGCAGTCTTTCAAAGACTAATGTCCGAAATGTTTTTTGGTATTTCACAGGTGGCTGTTTTTCAGGATGATATTCTGCTTTTCACTAAAAGTGAATCTGAACATGATGCTTTAATCACTAAAGTTTTGATCATACTCGAATTCAGAGGTGCTACTTTGAGGAAAGACAAGTGTATTTTCAAGGCCAAGGAGATCGAGTATTTAGGTCATGTTTTTTCTGCTCAGGGAGTTAAGCCCAAACCTTGCCTTGTAAAGAGTATCATAGATGCACCTGCACCTAAAAATAAAGAACAGTTACTTTCTTTTTTAGGTATGTGTGAATTTTACGCTAAATTTTTAAAGAACTTTGCCAATTTAACAGAATGCTTTAGACCTCTTTTAAAAAAAAATGCAGAATTTCTATGGTCAGATTCTTGTGATCAATTTTTCAAAATTATCAAAGAAGGAATTGTGAATGTACCTGCTTTACAGCCTTTTTTAGAAGGTAGAACCACCGTTGTAACTGTTGATGCCTGTGAATATGGGCTTGGAGCTGTTCTTACACAAGTTGACAATGGGCATGAATTTACCATAGGCTTTGCATCCAGGACACTCAGACCTACTGAGCGAAAGTATTCAGTAATCGAAAAGGAACTTCTAGCTTGTGTTTGGAGTGTAGAAAAATGTAAGGCATATGTATGGGGCAGACCTTTCATACTCAAAACTGATCATTTTCCCTTGGTGAACATACTGTCTGGTAAGAAGATTAAACACACTACAGCCAGAATCTCAAGATTAGCTACAAAACTTTTAGAATTTACTTTTTCCATCGAGTACATTCCTGGTGGGAAAAATTATCGTGCTGACTGTTTGTCCAGACTTCCTATTGATGAACCTGAGAATCTTGAGTGGGAAACAGAGATTGAAGAGTGCTTCATTGCCTATATAGGGGATGCCACTTTTTGTGAGAAAGACTGGGTCTCTGCTATTGAGTCTGACTGCATTCTTAGCCAGGTCATTACTTTTGTAAAATCAGGTTGGCCCAAGGAAACTCTATTGCAACATGAACTTCAGATGTTTTGGAAGGTTTTAGATGAGCTGTCTCTCGAAGGCGACATCTTAGTGCGAGGAGACAAACTAGTGGCACCTTTGTGTTTTCGCGAACGTTTAATCAGTTTAGCACACTATGGTCATTTAGGTTCCACCTTGACCAAGAGAAAGCTTAGAGAAAAATTTTGGTGGCCTCGCATGGATTCTGAGGTCGAGGAATTTGTCTCCAACTGTGTCAAATGCAAACTGAGTGACAAAGTCTTGATAACTGAGTCTCAAGTGGAATCGGTCAGTTTTTGTCCCAAGAGAGCTTGGCAGCGGATTGGGGTAGATTTTTTAGGTCCTTATCAAATTCTTCCTAATCACATGAAATACTTCATTGTCATGGTGGATCACCTTTCTAGATGGGTCGAAGTTGAAGCAATTTCTGAGCCTACTACCAAAAAAGCAATTGAATGTTTTCAAAAGGTATTTTCAAGGGAAGGTCCACCTGGTGAAATTCTCACTGATAACGGAGTTCAATTTACTTCAGTTGAAATGTCAACCTTTTTAAATAAGTGTGCTATAAAACATTTGAGGACACCTCTTTATCATCCTCAAAGTAACGGGAAAGTTGAACGTTTCAACAAAGTACTTGTAGAATGTATTCAGTATTCCATTAGAAGCAATGTCTGTGTTGCCAAATCCATTCAAGATTTAGTTTGGGCACACCGCACCGCACCACATTCAGTGACAGGGAAATCTCCTTTTGAGCTAATGAGGGGAAGGGAACCTACCACAGAACTTTGTCCTTTTTGGACCACAAAAATCTCACAGAAAGTTGGGAGTGTCGATGATTGGTGGAAATCAGCTGAGACTAATTCGAATCTTGTCAATTTAAAGAGAACTGTTAAAACTAATCCAGGTTTAAAGAAAGAGTGTAGATTGAAAATTGGTGACTGGGTACGTGTGAAAAATCCAGTACTTGTTAGCAAAGGTCAATCCAAATTCAGAGATCCTGTTCAGATTTGTAAACTAGGCAAGAATTCTGTGAAACTTTCTGATGGGAATTGGTGGGGCATTTCGCGTGTGGCTTTAGTTCCTCATGATATTATGTCTAATGATACCAAGAAATGTTTTTCTTCTTTGCCTAACAAAACTAAGACGTATTCAAAGAGTAATTTAGTGACACAGAATATCAGAAGTGTTTGCATTCCTATACGTCCAAAGAAATGGAATCACTTTGTTCTACGTTAACTTTCTTGATACTGTTTTTTCTCTTCTTTTTCTTTTTCTTCTTATTGGGGGGGGGTATGGGTTCAGTGTTCTGTAACTGTTGAATCTGTTTTGTAAGGGATTCGTTTTAGGTATTTGTTTTATTATACTGTAATGACCATTTTGACATTTACTTTACATTATACTCTGTTTTATAAAAAGGGAGATGTGTGGTATTGTGCAGCCTATGGCATGGAATGTTATGAATTGGAATGTGATGGAGTCACTGGAGCTCTGCATTCTTATTGTGGTCAGTTGCTCCAGGGCCCCTTCATTGCGAGACTTACAACCTGATTAAACCTACAATTCAGCCTTTAAATCGCCTGGTTTCTTCACTACAATTCGGCCTTCAATCTCTGAAGTGCTTGATAGTGTAATGGACCTGGGAAGATTGCCTGAATTGTTGAGAAAAGGAGGTCCAGGATCCTTGCTAGGATTTTTAAGGGAAAGGTCTTTAAGGCGAGTATCTTTCTGAGTTCTTTCCTTCGTTTCCTTACTTTGTCGTCCGGTAATCTCAGCTCTGCCTTCACGGTGTCTACCAAGAACCCCAGAAACTGGGTTTGTTGACTTGGAATTACGCATGATTTTTTCATGTTTATAATGAAGCCTAGGTGTTCTAACAGATGTATTGTAAGGTCAGTGTGAAGTGAAACAGTTTGTTTTGATTGGGAAATTCTGAGGATATTGTCGAGGTATATGATTAGCCTCACTCCCCTCTGTCTGAGCCAAGCAGTGACGGGTTGGAGTACCTTGGTGAAGCATCAAGGGGCAGACGATAGACCAAAAGGGAGGCTGCAAAACTGGTATAATTTTCCTTCCCAGGTGAATTGGAGAAACTTCTAGTGGGGTTCCCAGATAGGGATTGTCAGATAAGCGTCTTTTAAGTCCAGTCTCGTTAACCACTCCCTTTTCTTAAAATGTCCCTCAGGAGGTGTATCCCTTCCGTTTTGAAGTGTTGGTAGACTACCCATTGTTTAAGTCTTTTAAGTTTATGACTGGTCTCTGTTCCTTGTTTTTCTTTTCTACCAGAAATATATTGCTGTGGAAACCTAAGTGAATGCCCTCGACAATCGCACCTTTTTTTAATAAGTCTCGTACCTCCTGAGAGACCAGAAGTTTGTCTTTCGGAGAGAAGATAATTTCTCAAGGACGTCATGTTTGGAAGGGGATATCGATTAAGTCTATTTTGTACCCTTTCACTGTATTCAAAACCCAAATATCTTTGGTTACTAAATTCCAATTCCCAGCGAATTGATGTAGCCTCCCTCCCACCTTTGGAGGGGTATCTGAAAGGTCTCTCCAGGTTCCTACCTGATGCAAAGGAACGTTGTCTCCACTCGCCTCTGAAGGGACGTCCGCGGTTCCTCTGCCTCTGAGGGTAGAATTGTTGAGAGACGTAATTGCTGTTAAATCTTCCGCCACGGGCCATGAAGGGTCTTGAAGTAGAGTTTCCCCTGCCGGGGAAATGACCCCGTATTCTCCTGGCCCGGGTAAAAACCTGATCTTGAAATACTTTTCTGATCTCTTTTTGGGACTTTTGTATTGAACTAAAAGCACCAACGTACTTAGCCATGTCCTTAATAAAATCCTCGCCAAAGAGAAATCCCTGTGAATTAGGGCCTCCATTATTTTTGGCTAGTTCAATTAGTTTGGGGTCGATCTTCAATAACACCCCCTTTCTTCTCTCTGTAGAGATAGCAGTGTTAGCATTACCAATAAGGCATATAGCCCTCTGGACCCACTCCCTGAGTTCTTTATGGTCAACTGGGCAGTCTCCCAGATAGGCTGATTCAGCCATTTCAAAATTTTTAGTAAGGGGACCTATGGTGTCAAGAAGGCGGTCCTGACAGGATTTTAAGCCTTTATTCATGCCCTTCCTGGGATCTCTGGAGGTTTTAGCTATATAAGCTACTACCTTGGGATCCAATTCTGGGGTTGCAGCTACTTTATTGGGAAGGGAGGGTCTCGGGCATTCAGAACGGAGTCTGGATCTAACCTCCTTTGGGATCTCTTTCCTCAACCAGAAGGAGAGGCAGTCCGCTACATGCTGGGAAGGGGTCCATTCTGGGGATAAGGGGTGTTTTTTTTAATAATGGGTCAAACATCAGATCGCCGAATGGGTCCAAGAGTCCCATGTTAGGTTCTGAGGCATTGGAAGCCTCTTCAGAGCTTCCCGTACCCCTTGGTTGTGCCTCTTCCACATCTGTATTAAAGCCAGAAGAGCAGGATAGGTCAATTTCTGGGTCAGCTGTCGTCGCTATTAACATCAATAGGGAGCTCAGGGCCTTGTTCCTGCCCATATGGGGTGCCCGAGGCACCAGTCTTGTCACCGCCTTGAGAGCGTGAAAGAGGGGCGGAGGTTTTAGCTTTCTTTGAGTCTTTTCGCTCTTTGCCTCCAAGGGTCCTCTTCTTTGGAGCCTTAACTGCTCCTGCCTGTTGATTACTAGTGGAAGGGCGTGGGGACGTTTGAGATAAGGATTCTAAATTTTTATTAGTTTTCTCTTCAATTGACCCGAGCACCTTCTCCACAGCCTTGTTTACCAGCTCCTCCAATTTGTCTTCAACATTAATTTGAGGAGCGGACATTTTAATTAAATTATCAGTTGTAGGTTAATAGCTAATAATTAGTACCAATTAGCAAGGTAGTAGGTCACTATAAAATCGTTTTGAAAAAATGCTCAATAGAAAGGTCCTACCGAAGAGAGGAGCGTCTTAACAGCTGATCAAGGATATAGATAGTTGATTCAAACTGTCAAAATTGCGCAAGGGACAGCTGTTTTGTCCCAATTAAATAAAATGGTGGCCGCATCAGAGAGATTGAAGGATGCCCAAAGTGTCAAAATGGCCACCATGCACGTAGTAGCGTGCGTGGTTGCCTCCTGAGGTACTTTCCTCTGATGTCTAATCTGGCCCGCCTCGGACGTGAGTAAACACACCGAGGGGGCCGGGACGAAATTGCCAGTAACGCGGGACGCTCTAAGGGGAAAAGCATCTCAGCTATTGAAACCTGAATGAGCCCTGATATGCGAAGGCGGATGGGGAAGGAGGCGCGGCGCCCAGGAGAGCAGTATATGCGCGTGTGGGCAGCGTGATTTTAAAAGTATACATGCCAAAGAGGGGAAGCCTAATCCGGCTCAAAGTAATACCGGAGGGGAGAAAGAGCAAGTAAGGCCTGAATAGTTATAGAAGGGCACAAAAGGTACGCCTTAAGAGAAGGGGTTATAATAAAAAACAAAGGAATCTTGATGTCTTCAGCTCTCTGAAAAGGATGGCCCTGCGCGGCCCGTTAGATCTTGGTTTCCTTTTTCCACCGGCGGAATTCTCAGTGATTGAAATAACTTTAGGCAAAATAAATATGCAGCAGTATCACTTATGACCTCTGCAGCAGCCCAGCCCCCTAAAAAAATGCTAGCTGCAGACTCTTCTGTCAAAGAGCTTATTGGGTCTTTTCAGTGCTTCTTTCATCCATTTGTGTTTATGTATTATATGCGCAGTGCCCTAAACTATTTTGTTTGGCATAAAGGAGCTTAAAATTGGATGACAAAATCACTGATATGATTTATGAAAACAGAAAAAGTGAATACTTTGCAAAGGATTGCTCATTGAACCCACACCACACCCTATCCTTTCCGAGAGCCCCAGGTGTTTACCCTTAAACCCCCCCCCATCTATTCCACTCTGGAAAATTGCAGATTCTATGAGTTTGTAAATTCAGCCTGCTGATGTGAAATGTCTCCTGTAATCAATTGTTTGAATGTTTGAAGCTTGGACTACTATGAGGGTCTGCAGAATACATGGCGTTTTACCCTCCTCAACGACGAGTTAGATGGTCCAAGAATGTTGTAATCACGGCTAACAGTGCAGATTTGTATAAGCAGGATATAGTCTGAAGTTCACTTTTCATAGTGTCATATAGCGCCAGCTGTGTAACAAATAAGTATGCCATTCGGGCAGCAGTACTCTTCCATTGTGGTGCGAGAAACCCCATTTCCCTGTAAGTTTTCAGAGCGGTGCCAAAGGGATGCACCTGATAAATTCCCGTTGCCTGCCTTCATATCAAACGATTGCACTTGTCTTCCGCTTCATCGTCAGGCTGCAGAGTGGTATGGTTAACCAGAAATTATGCAGAATTAAACTTACAGGCTCAGTAATTGTGTGATTACAGCATTCATGTTGCTGGCCAAGGGAATAGCTATCGTATTTGGAAGGATCTATAAAACCACAAATGAAGGAAGGAACAAATGCAGATTGTGGTTTAGTAACATTAAATGCATTGCATTACTGTAAGAGAGTGCAGGGCTTCATCTTTATTTGTAAATCCAAACGCAGCCATTAACTTAGAGTGCACCTATTTCACTTTTCAGTGTACGTTTAGTTTCTCTTGCACTCCACGGGAAAAGCTGACCAACATCGCCACAAGTAATGAAAGAGGCCAGGGGCAGCTGCGAGCAAAGGTGATGCTGGAGATAACAGCCCGATCAAGGAGGGACATTAATTAAGTTTAATCAATCTGTGCTTAAACGGTGCTCCACACAAGCCGCAGGAAGTGCTATTATGCAAGTGCTGCTGAATTAGAAGGCAGCAAAGGAGAGTAATTAAGCTGTGAACAAATGGTGAGTGTGGGCGGGATAAAAGACCCTTTTTAGTTTGTTTTTTAAACACGAGAGGCTGTCGCCATAGCAACAGCGCATGCGTGCTGCCTGCAGGCTCGACCTAAAAATTAGATATGGAAGGCAAAAAGAACATACCATGACGAAACATGGACAAAATTGCACTTCGCCAGCAAAACCAACAGCTTGAAAGCATTCTGGGGATTAATTAATGATCTTGAATATGGCAGTAGGAGAGCTAACAGTGCCAATATTTCTGAATCAGGCTGGTCATCCTTCATTTTGAAACTGTACGGGGCCTCCTTAATTAATGATTTGGACATTAACATCAAACAATATATGCTAGGGCCACTGATCAACACATGCAGTGGGATGAAAGAAAATTAATATTACAATGAAGTCCAGCCATTAGTAACTGAGTCATTACAAGAAGAATCAGTTAAAATGGCTATAAGCAGGATTACATCAAATGGGGCGCAGGGCACCAATTGGATTCCCAACGCTGTTTTTAAAGCGAAAATAAATCTCTGCTCAGAAATTTTAACATCATCGTTCAAAGACATGGTAAAATCCAAAATGGTTCCAGATTCATGGCAAGGAAGCATAATACAGCCAATCTACAAAAGTGGCCCACCAGAAAACCATCTAATTATCGGCTAATTGCCCTAACAGATGTGGAGGCAAAAAACTTTGCTACATGTCTGCTTAAAGACTTTGAAGAATGGGTGGCGACGAGAGAAACCCTACCAAGTTTTCAAACTGGATTTCGTAAGGAGCAGTCAACGATCACAAACTTGCTGTCTCTTACCCTGCTGGCGGAGAGAGCAAAGTATAAATAACAAAAGTTATATATTTGTTTGTAGACTTGAAGGCTGCTTTTGACTCTGTTCCCTGTAACTTACTTTGGGCAAAGCTATCAGTATGGGAAGTTCCAAAACAACTGTTAGACATGATTATATTGTTATACTTTGATACGGGGGTCCAGGTAAAAGTGGGGGGCAGCAGATGTACTGCTCCCCGCCTGGAAACCCACTGCTGTCTCAAACAAAGATGTGTTTTAGCCCCATGTCTTTTTAACCTTTTTATGGTCGATCTACCATCCTATCGCTAAAATGTAAATGCTCATTCTCCAAAATGTGCAGGTCATAATAAAAATATTTACAGTATGCAGACAACACTATATTGCTTAGCCATAATGCTATAGGCCTACAAAGATTGATAGAATCATTTAATAACTATATTCTAGTCAATGGTCTACAAATGAACACAAAAAAACTGAAATCATGACGATAGGATCGACCAAATCAGCAATGAGAATATGGAAAATGAATGGGTTAATGATTGAAACAGTAAGATTTTATAAGTATCTAGGTATCATGTTTGATAACAGAATGTCTTTTAAACATCATTTTACCAACAAAGGCTAAAGCTACTGCACTTTCATTTACTTTCAGAATGCTGCGAGATAGGCTGTTATTTCCCAGTCATGAGCATTTACTTAAGGTAATGAAGTCAAAGCTGATTCCCTCCCTAGCCTATGCTTCAGTAATTTTTCGAGGTAAATCTTTGATAATCCACAAATAAAAGTTTTTAAATCAATTTTTAGGGTACCATGAAACGCCGGGCATGCTATCGTTAGATTGGAATTTGGCTTGAAAAGACAAACCCTAGTGAGGCGATCTGCGTTTCTAAAATGTTTATATTCACTTTTTTTGTCTGACCCTGGCAGTCTTGTAAATCATTCCCAGCCCTTTGAACATACGGATAGAAATAAAACTGTGTTTAGGCAGATATTAAATCAACCAGCAAATGTCTTATCGACCCTATTAGATAAGGAGCAGTTTATATAAACAAAAATATATATATATAAAAGCATGCGTGGTCGGTCATTAATTCATTCAATAAAATGGAATAGAAAAGAGAGGAGGCCTCATTAACCCAAGGGACCAGGGCACTACTTGAAACACCGCGTCGGCGCGTTTCGTGGTCTTGGGACTATAAGCCCCACCTTCCTCAGGACCAAAAGATTTTAAGGGTTTAAACCTCACTTTTGGAGAAACTAGAAATTGATAATGATAAATCACAGATAAGTGATGTGCTGCTACATAGCACTCAATGACCAGTGTTATGCAAAGTTGTATTATGTATACATTTTTAGCTTTGACCGGATCTGTTTTGAAATCCTATCCTCGGTTCAGAAGGATAATTGTGATAATACTACAGGAAGACACAGGATGTATAGTCCCTGCTCTGTCGTCTTGGAGAGAAGAGAACTATCAGTCCCAGAGAAGAAATATTTCTCATATTTACTGTTGAACTATTTTACAAATGTTTGATTTTAATTGATTATTTCACTATTGAATGAATGTATATGTGATACAACACTAGTATTGAGAAGGCTCCTCATGTATTTCAGATATAATATGTACAATAGTAAATGTTTTTTAATGTGTATTAGAAATTTTGTTTTGATAGAATTGTTAGACTATTGAAGTCTTCAAATGAATTGTGCGGTACCTTGATCAGGGACCAATTTAAAAAAAAAGATTTTTTAAATTAAAAAATTCTGCCACTACATGCTTGGGCTTGGTGGTGTTTCAGTTGAGGGTTTTTGATATATGTGTATTCCCTGCTATTCGGGGTCTTATGTATGCAACTGAAGTGCGGCGTGTGTGAATCAGTGCGAATTTTCTTCCTTAAGGGATAGACATTTTCTTATCAGTTTTAATAAAATGGAGCCACAACCATATTTTATTTCCTATTTAAAACCGTTTTTAATGGACACATTTCTTATGTGAAGATGCGGTCGATATCCCACAAAGGAAGGAACTCCCATATGGTTACAAAATTGGCCAACATATGTTTGATTATGTGGTTTTCATAATAAATCATTATTGCATATTGTATGCATTTGTCCCCAATTGCACCAGGAGAGGCAAGCATTGTTATCCATCTTAAAGGAAAATGTCAAGATATGTCAGCAGCTCAAGAATGAAAATGCCACTAACCTCGGATATCGGCCAGCGGGGACGACGGCTTGTTGAGGAGCCTCCTTATTCCAGCGGGGAGTACCATCTGCTTTCTTTGTGAACTCAGGGAACAGGCAAGATTGTCAAGCACCTCCCTCAGGAAGAGGAGGTGCTTTATAGTGGTGGATCCTTTTGAGAAGCCGGCTCTTTCTTCCCTTGATGTGTCCCAAAGGCTTCTGGGATATGTAGTATACTGGGCTTCTGATCCCTGCAAACCTGGTTACAGGTATACAGGGGAGTGAAACATGGTGTAGGGAGACTTTACCAGCCTGTCCTCCCTGCTCATGTAGGGTGATCGCAATAGATCTCCCTCTCGAGGACAGCCGACTCAGCGGTCGTCCTGGTTTACCTGGATGGGTGGCATGGAAGCGTTTAATAAATCAGGGCAGTGGAGGTTCTGAACAGGTTCCCAAGTTCTATCCTCTACCCCAAACCCTTTCCAATCCACTAGATAATGAACTCGCCTCCTCACCAGCCGGGAGTCCAAGAGTTCATGTACCACGTACTCATCCTGACCGTCCATCTCCAAAGGGAGAGGCCGCTCTTGCAACCTCATGCTAGCGGGACATGGCTGGAGCAGGAATACGTGGAATACAGGGTGTATGTGCCAGGAACGGGGCAAGGACAACCTCATGGCCACGGGATTGATTACTTCCTCGATGCTATAGGGACCAATGTATTTGGGTTTCAGCTTGTCTACCCCCTTGAGATGTAGGTTTTTTGAAGCTAACTATACCTTATCCCCACCTGATAAACAAGTTCTGAGGTTCTCTTCTTGTCTGCATAGTGTTTTTGTGCTATCTGCGCTGTGGCAAGATGCTGTCTGGCATCTATTAACCCTGCCCTAAGATGAGCGTGATGTTCGTGTATGCTTGGAAGCCGGGACAGTATCGGCCATTCAAAGGGGAGCATATTCGGGTGGTGGCCGTAGAGACAACAGAATGGGGAACATCCTAACGTAGAGTGGTCCTCAATGTTGTAAGCAAACTCAGCCATCCAGATCAATGTGTACCAATTCGTGTTGTTTTGCAGGGTGAAACACCGAAGATAATGCTCCAGTCTCTGATTTAGGCGTTCTGTTTTACCATCCGTTCGTGGATGGTAGCTGGTGGGAAGCCTGGCATCTACGTTCATGGTTTTACACAATGCTTTCCAAAAACGAGAGGTGAACTGTGTACCCCGATCTGTAATGAGAACGCTGGGTATACCGTGGGTCCTTACCACGTGCTGAAGAAAAACAAGGGCCAGTTCAGAAGACGTGGGAAACCATCTTAATGGAATGAAGTGTCCCATTTTTGTCAAATGGTCTACTACCACTAGAATGGTGTGTGCGCTTCACAGGGGGGCATTTCCACTATGAAGTCCATAGATACGGTGTGCCAGGGCCGAGGAGGGATGGATAGCGGCCGTAGTAACCCCATGGGTTTAGAGTGACCAGATTTTCCTTGTGCACACACAGAGCAATTCTTCAGGTACTCCTTGGTGTCTTTTTGTAACGCAGGCTACCAAAAGGAACGTTCAATGCATGCAATGGTTTTGAATATTCCCATGTGCCCTCCTAACATAGAATCATGAGCACATGCCAGCACACGTAGTTGCAGAAGGGTGTTTGGTACGTATAATGCGTGGTAGTGGTATAGCAAACCCCCACTAACCGTTCGAAGTTCAGGGTCCTCCTGGATCCAAGTCTAGATATCTACATCGGCTAAGGATACTCTAACGTCCTCTAGAAAATCTTGCGATGTAATTAGCGCAAGTGATCTGTCTTCGGAATGCTGCTTCAGGGAGTATCGAGGGTGGCTCTGGGGTATCTGGTTGCAGGCCTTCTCCTGGGTCATCCAGGCGGGATAGGGCGTCTGCCTTCCCGTTCTGTGATTCTGGTCGATACTTGATAACAAAATCAAAATCTGAAAAAAAAGAGTCCATCTCAACTGACGTGGCGTAAGTGCCTTAGCCGTTTTCAGGAATAGCAGATTCCGGTGGTCTGTATATATTTCGATGGTGTGATGTGCCCCCAGGAGATAATGTCTCCATTCCTCGCAGGCCCTTTTTAGGGCCAGTAGTTCTTTGTCCGAGATGGAATAGTTTACCTCACAGGGGGTGAGTTTCTTTAAGAAGTAGGCATCAGGGTGTAGCTGTCCTGTTTCTGGGTGTCGCTGAGACAACACACCCCCGATGGCATACTGGGAGGCGTCCGTTTCGACTATGAAGAGTAATTGTGAATCAGGATGCTGCAGGATGGGGGCCTGCGTGAACCTCTCCTTTAGGGTCCGGAACGACCGGTCTGCTTCTTCACCCCAAAAGAAGGGGGTGTTTTTTCTCAATAAACAGGAGATGGGACGGATGATCTTTGAGAAATCCTTAATAAAACGTCGATTATAGTTGGCAAACCCCAGACAGCTCTGCACCGATTTCACGTGGTGAGGGGTTTTCCACTGGGTAATCGCCTCTACCTTGCTCATATCCATCTGGGATCCCTGTGCGTTGATTACGTATCCCAGGAAGGCGACTTCCTGAACATGAAAGGGAAATTTCTCCAACTTAGCATATGACAAATGCTGTTGGAGCCTGTTCAGAACTGCTTTCACATGAGTCACGTGTTCTTGAGGACTGGACCAGTAGACAATGATTTCGTCTATATAGACCACACAGAATGATTCCAGAAACCCCTGAAGAACCTCGTCCATGAAATACTGGAATGCATCTCCACTTTTAACCCGCATCAAATGGTAGGCTCCTCGTAAATCTAGTTTCGTGAAGTGTCGAGTACCCTTGAGTTGATCTAGGAGTACAGGAATCAGGGGTAGCGGGTAGCGTTTTTTTATGGTGGCTCTGTTAATCGCTCTGTAGTCTATACAGGTCCGCAGTTTGTCGCAATCCTTCTTCGGAATGAAGAAGAGAGGGGAAGAGGCGGGTGATGAAGAATGCCTGATGAAGCCAGACCCTAGGTTTTCCTCCAGATAGTTCTTTAGGTAGTGTGTCTCTGGTTCGGTGAGAGCATATACTCTACTACATGGAATCTCGGCTCCAGGTACTAAGTCAATGCGGAAGTTGTACACTCGGTGCGGTGGTAGTTGTGTAGCTTTCTGTTTATCAAACACAGGCTGATATTCCTTATATACTTCAGGTAGTGCGGTGGCACAGCAATATAGATCTCCTGCACACCCGCTAGCCAGAAAGCCAGCCTGTGTACCTTCGGTTCCTTCTAGACATACAGCTTGCTTGGTGCAATACTCCCTACAATAACTGGAATGAAACGGTGCGGGCTGCCCATCGAACCACAGGATCGTGCAGCATTAGCCATGGCATGCCCAGGATGAGAAGGAATTGTGGTATATCAATGAGGTCAAACTGGATGTATTCGAAATGATCTTCCCCAAACTGCATCATGAGAGGAACAGTGTGGTATCTTACTGGTCCAGAAGTCAGCGCTGTCCCATCGACTGCTTTCACGTTTTCAGGGGTCCTCTTCTTTTCCCACAGCACTCCGATGGTTTGTGCGTATTTCTGGTCAATATAATTCCCGGTAGCACCGGAGTCCAGTAATGCAAGCATTTCTAGTAATTTTTCCTTGGTAACCCAAAGAGTGATACACACGTTGAGATGTGCCACTGCTGGTTGTAGGGTGCTGGCTATTACTGAAGAGATTGATTCATGTCTATCACCCGAGCCAGTGATCTCGTCCTGTCCCGGGCTCTTCAGTTTTCCGACGTTTCTCTCTGTGATATTGCTGCTTGCGTCCGTGGAGTATTGGATCTGTCCGGGAGTGTAGTCCGGGCGTGGTACTCTCTGATGAAGTGTCCACCCTTTCCACAATAAAGGCAAAGTTTAAGTTTCCGTCTCTTTTCTCTTTCTTCGGTGGTCAGAGGAACCCAGATACCCCCTATCTGCCTGGGTTCCGGCACTTCCACCTGCTTAGTATGTTCTTCGGATGCAGGTTTGGGTCTGGGGAACACAAAACGGTTTTCCCCCCTGCTTCTGTCCCCTTTTCGTTCCTGTAGTCGGTGGCCCAGTTGTACAGTGAAATCGATCATCTCTTCACAGGTCTGGGGCAACTGCACCACCTGTGAAAGGACATCCTTTAGTTCTCCATGCAATCCTTGATAAATCAGAGTGGTTTGTTTCTCCTGGGGCCAATCGGTTTCCACTACGAGACGGTTGAACATGGTTATGTAGGTCAGTAAATCCTGAGATCCTTGTTTGAGGGTTATCAGTTCCCGATCCAAGGTCAGCATATGGGATTTCCGATCAAACAGTTTTCTCATTTCCACACAAAAGTCAGCGAATTTGTGTAAAACGTGGTCGTTTTGCTCCATTATTGGTATGGTCCAGCTAGCTGCGTTCCCCCCCCCCCCATGTATGACATCATAAAGGCTGTTTTATCCGTTTCGTCCAAGAAGACAGCAGGTTTACACAAGAAATGCAGCCTGCATTGATTCAAAAACGTTTAGAATTTTCTTGGATCCCCATAGAAACGCTCGGGAGGTGCCAATGGGATTCTGGTATTTTGTATTACGTGAACCGTAGGTGTAGAGTCATTAGAATGTGGGGGAACAGACGTAGTTGCAAAGAACCTCGCCCCCTGTGTGGTGTCAGGAGATGGTGTATGGATTGTATGTTTGGGAGGGGGAAGAGTCCATTCCCTAATGTAGGCGCCCGACTCCTTGCCATCGGTTTTACCTTTTCTGGATAGGCCAGCTACCTCCCTACGTAACGTACCCATCTCATTTCTAAGGTCTTGGTTTTCTAATCTAGAGGTTTGTACCTCCTGCAGAATAGACGAAAGGCTCTCTAAGAGGATGGTCAATACCGTGTTGGTATCCATCGTCTGGGCTGGGTGTCAGTCTTGGGTTTGACAATCTGTCAGGATATGTCAGCAGCTCAAGAATGCAAATTCCACTAACCTCAGATATTGGCCAGCGGTGACGACAGCTGGTTGAGGAGCCTCCCTATTCCCCTGAGCGCAAACTCCAACAGAGTGAAATAACACCGCTATGTGAGGGAGCGCCCCGGGGAAAAGGGAAGTGGATAAAACAAACACTGCTGCAGGGAAGGCTCCTTGTCTCCCTAAGTCTGGTCTAGGGTTATGGATGTCTTCAACTAAACACACCTCATAAGACAACTGCATATAAATGAAAGAGAAAAAAGGGGTGAGAGGCAGTACGTAAAAAAACACACCAACACACGCATCAGGAATATAACTGTTCATTCACTCAAGTCAGCTATTCACTTAATTTGTGAAGAGACACCAATCCTGAAGATACCAAGATAACTGTCAGCTTTCAAATAACGCCAGGAACATGAGAGCTCCAAAGTACAGGAAACAGAACTAACAGGGAGTTAATGTCACGTGCTCTCGTTTAGCAGAATAAATACCTATTGGAGTGCAGGAAGGCTGACACACCCAGCCGCTGTTTGTTTTCACAGCGTGAGTGCAAGCAGATGCACCCAGCCGCTGTTGACATACACAGCGGGAGTGCAACACACCAGAAGACGCACCTGGCCGCTGTTCAAGTACATAGTGGAGGGCTTCCTGGTATAAGCGCTATGAAATCCTGCACACAACAACATTCGAAGGAAAAAAGGGAACAAAGTCGCGGTGCCAGGGAGGAGCGCTCCGGCGCTTTACCCCACAACCAAATGACGATACCTGGGGCTCCTCGAGCCAGGAAACAGGAGGAAAGCGTCGAGAAGCACTGGCAAAGGGTGAGCAACACCGTGCTCACATCGGGAATCACTGGCGAAAGGGTGAGCAACGCCGTGCTCATGTCGGGAATCACTGGCGAAAAGGGCGAGCAACGCCGTGCTCACGTCGGGTGCAACAGGTCTCTGGAAACAAACGGAAAATGCCACAAGGATATCGGAAACTCCAGCGGGGAGTACCATCCGCTTTCTTCGTGAACTCAGGGAACAGGCAAGATTGTCAAGCAACTCCCTCAGGAAGAGGAGGTGCTTTATAGGGGTGGATCCTTTTGAGAAGCCGGCTCTTTCTTCCCTTGATAAGTCCCAAAGGCTTGAACTAATAGATTTTGTGCGTGTGCGAGGCAGTACCTCAGTTATACATCATGTTCTGATAACCTTCGGTTGCAGGTTATTTATTCCTAGTCACCCATCAGCTACTGATTCTGTTGTGCAGTGTCATCTTAAGCTACAACCATGCTATGGAAATATAAAAAACTAAACAAACAAAATCCTAACACAGATTTCTAAGTAGAACTTAGAAGATAAAAATAGCAAAAATCTTAACTCCAGAATTCTAACTAGAACACAGATAGCAGAAACAAGGGACTGAGATGTAAGGATGAGAAAAATGCAACAAAGATGTATTTTCCAACGTTGAGAGCCATGGATCAGACTTCGAGCCCTTATAAAGGAAATCCTTGTTGACTCCTCTACCAATGACCCAGGAACCAGAATACCACCATCATGCATTTGCAAGACACATAGAATAATATTATACTTCCTATTACTGAGAATCATGCTTATTCAGGTTAGGGCAGGGGCAGCTCCTTCATTAGGGCAGAGGGGCGTCGCCCCACTGCTTTCTCGTAATTTATGTATCTGATTCTCCCACTGCGAGAGAGCAAAAGGGTATGTCTGGTTGGGGGACAGGCGGGTGGGCAGGTTGGCGAAGAGTGGCTTGCCCAATGCTGTAGGCCCTAACTGTTTGGTCGGCCCTCTGGGGCAGACCAAATCAGTCATGGGCACTCTCTGCTTTTTCTCTATGTAGGGTGCATGCTGCCTACATAGAGAAAATGGCCTCCCCATAGGTGCCTAGCTGGGTGCCGTCTGCACCAATCACAACGCTGCCATTGCAGCGCTGTGATTGGCTAAGGGGAAGGAAGGGAGGCTGCCTGTGGCTGCTTCCTGTTGGGAAAACTTTAACGCGGGACCTGGCCACTGCCAGGAGCTGAAGCGGCGCGGGACTCAGAACCCGGTAAGGTAAGTTTTAAATTATTTTTAAATTAGAAACCCCCCTCCCACGCGAGTCCCCTACCCGCAAATCATGCTGCTTGGTGTGACTGGCAATTTAAGGACTAGCTCGGGTTTTCAGATCTAGTTAAGCCTTTGAACTTTCTCAGCCAAGCATCCTAAAGGTAGTCCTGAAATTTGCTTGCTTTTAGGTGAAGCGTGCTAAATGATCTGAACATAATGTAGAGCAGAGGGCACGGTGTTTATGATGATGATTTTCTCTCTGTTTCTGAGATTGGTGGCTTTGCTTAGTCCAGCTTTGGTGTCTTAGTGTTGTAAAGACGAGCAGCAGCATAGTCATGTTAGAATAAAAGAGATCATACTTTTGGGTTAGTGCCAAGTTTCGAAAGTTTGGGCTTCAGATCCCTATAATGTTATGCGGGGCTAAAGGGTGAACTTATGGAGTTTTATTTTCATACATTAGAAAGCAGAGACCATAATTAGCTATATTTTGTTTTAATGTGAGCGGTATGTTTGAATCTGCATACATAATGTGTTTGTATAGCTTAAAATAGCCAATGTGCTATTGTATTGCTTTATTTGCCCAGTTGTAATAGGTGTGATGTTCCAGGACAAGGGCTCCTTAGAAATGCAAATCAAATGTAAATATATTCTCAATGAGTGAGTGGCTCTGGAAATGGGTACTTAAGCTCCTTCCCATGGGCGTTCTGAATCACAGAAAATAGTGTGAAGGCAAATATTTCTGCACATTCCAAAACAGGAGAATAGATTATTTAAGGACGAAAATACAGGGCTGGTGTACTTCTCCTGCATGAACTGAGCTCCCAAAAGGAGTCCCCTGAGGAGCTGGAAATGGCTGTCACCTCGTGTTTTTACTCTTCCTACAGGCCTACCCCCACCTGCCGGCTCCCTTGTGGCCTTCTCTCTTTGTCAGGGCATGTCTGCTCTCAACGTTATGTGCACCCTTACAGGACATGCTACGTGCACTAGGGAATGTGGTGCTCATCACTGGTAAGACGTTTGTGCCCTAAAATCTGACCGCGATGGTTTGTGTGAACCGCATTAGCTGGCTTACAAATAGTCACACTTTTCATGTTTTTTTGTCTTTTTCATTAATGTTCTGGAATTTACAATGTATTGCCATTGCTCTCATATATCTCGGGGTTTGGGGAGAAGTTAATTGCAGCAACGCTTTCCTAAACCGTGTATCCTGTGAACGCCGCTCGCCACATAGAAATGTTTATTTAGTTACTTCCAGCGTGTGCTGATACTTGCCCGACGAGTTTTCCATCGCCCTGACCTACCCTGGAAAATTTGCGTGCTGGTGCAGGACATATGCTATGAATTAATCCATGAGCATCTGTGTTGTGCCGAGAATCACGGGGAGGACTCAGGCAAAGGTTAGGTAATTGCGTGTAGTTTATTCACTTCAAGTCCATATAATGCATACAACAATGAGCCCACGAGGAGCGGCGATACTGCTCTCGCCGGCTACGCTCTCCAAAATGTCCAGTCCCCCTCCGCGTCACGGAGCCGCCAGCCCTGATAGGACGGGGCGTCACGTGACACAGAGGGCAACGAGACAACGCGTCTCTATGGTAAAGAAACACTAGCATGTACAACATCTCCCCCCTCAACAATATAAACAGCAAAACAGTATTCATGTCATAACAAAATCTTCAAAGCGCTTAGGCGCCCTAACAAGTCTGGTAGGCCTCCTGGGAGTAACAAACCGAGGGTGTCCCTCAGAGCATGAAGCGCTACTACATCGGGTAGAGTCCTGGGCACCCTGGATGCCATCACACTCTTGCATGGACTTCGCTCCACCCCGCCCACCGGACCCACACGCCTCAAATCGCATCTCTTCACGACAGGCAGCTTCGCCTTTGCTAGCTTTATCTATAGGCGAGGTGTCCAAACATCCATTATCCTCCCTCACACTCCTGTCCGCAACCTCATTCTCTTGCCACTCTAGTACACTATCGTCATTCCTGGCACCACTCGCACTGCTTCTATTCAAAATGATGTTTTCCTGGCCTGCTTTGAGCTTGACGATGTCATCTTTGCTTCTCCATCCTCCACCTTCCAAGCACACTGCCCCTTTTCTAACCTCCTGCACACGTACAGGGGTTTGAAAGGCTGACTCCCCCTTCATCACCTTATGCGGCTTCTTTACTAGCACCCAATCTCCCTGTTCCACGTCCTTTGCTTTAGCTCTATTCACAGTATCAGCGTAACGCTTGGCGCTCTCCTGTTTGGCCATGATACACTCCCTGACTCTTAGCGTCTCCTCTTGCACGACCTCCGTGTCCTCTCTTACATCGTACCACTTGTTGTATTTGGGAGTAAGCTCGCTGGTGCACCTCCTCCCCCTCATCAGATAGAAAGGTGTGTGGCCTGTGACCGCATTCGGGGTGTTATGGTAAGTGTGCACCTTGTCCGCAAGAAACGTCTTGACATCCAAATTGGACGCAACGGCCAGCTGGATGCCCTCCTTAAGGAACCTGTTCATTCTCTCCACCTGCCCGTTGCTCTTTGGGCTGTACAACGGGGTCTTCTCCTGCTTGATCCCTGATTTGGCCAGAAAATCCGTCATCTTCCTGGATACGAGCTTTGTGCCATTATCGGTAACCATGACCTTCGGTTGCCCTTCTTGTGCGAAAACTTTCCGTAGCACCTGGATCACCCGGTCTGTGGTAACTTCTCGGACAAACTTGTAATGTATCCACTTGGAGTAGTAGTCGGTGATCACAATGAGAAATCTGCAATCCTCCGGCAGCAACGTGAACGGACCCGCGAAGTCGATGGCAACCTTGCTCCATGGGCCAACCGGGATGTCAACCCTCTGCAGTTCCCCTCTGCTGGTCTTCCAATGCTTGTCCGCCTTCAGACACTGCTCACACCGGTCTATGAAGTCGCAGACGTCGCTGGTCATCCCCGGCCACCAGTAGTACATTTTCAGCAGATTCTTGGTCGCGGTGCTGCCAGGGTGACCCTTGTGGGCAATCTTTATCAGTTTTCCCCTGAGGCCTTCCGGGGGAACGAACAACCCGTGCCGTTTCAAGAATCCGTTCTCGAGAGTGAGCTCCGCGCTCACCTGCTGGAAGCTTCGGAGCGAACCGTGTAAGTTCCGAACAGGAGGCCAGCGGGATGTCATGTGATCCATCACGGTGCGGAGAACCATGTCCTTCTCCTGATAAGCAAGCCACTCCTCCTCTGAGATGGAACCGTCGCACATCGTCGTTGCATCCACCAGAGCCACCACACACTCCGCATTATCGAGGGACACGTCATCTTCCACCGCCACCGGCAAGCGGGACAGGCAATCCGCTCTGCAGTTGAGGCCACCCTTGATGTGCCGGATCGTGAAGTGATATTCCTGCAGCTTAGAAAGCATACGCAGCAGCCGCGAGCTAGCCTTCCCATTACCACGGCCTTCGCCGGCCATCATGTAAATCAGGGGTTTGTGATCCGTGACGATTTCGAACACCTTGCCCCACAAGTAGTTCTTCAGTTTCTCCACCGCCCAAACACAAGCGAGTGTCTCGCGCTCGATGGTGCTGTAGTGTTTCTCGGCGTCGCTTAAAGAGCGGGATATGAAGGCGATGGTGTTCTCTTTCTTCCCGTGAAACTGGCAGAAAACCGCCCCAATGCCCTTTGCACTGGCATCGACAGTGACCACATTCCGCAAGTCCTTGTTGTAAGGTTGCAGCACCGGTGCCAACGCGATGCCCCTCTTGACGGCCTCGAACGCCGCGTCCTGCTCCGCCGCCCAGACGTACTTCACATTCTTCCTTAGCAAGGCCCTCAGTGGTTCCACCGTGGTCGCGTATCCCTGCAGGAACTTCGAGTAGTACTCGCTGAGCCCCAGGAAGGACCACAGAGCGTCCTTATCACCAGGACATGGGGCTTTTCTGATCGCTTTCACCAGGTCATCCTTGGGAGCAATACCATCCGGGGTCAGGACATGCCCCAAGTATTCGATCTTGGTCTCCATAAATTTACATTTGTCTTTGGAGACTGTCATCCCCTTCTCACGCAAGATCTCCAATACCTTGCCCAACACTACCAGGTGCTCCGCTTCGTCCTTAGTGTGTATCAATATATCGTCCTGGAACGCTTCGACCCCCTCCATGTCACAGAATAACAGATCCATCAACTTTTGGAACACCCCCGAAGCAGAGGCGAGTCCGAAAGGCAGCCGGACATACCTGTATGCCCCGAACGGAGTGACGAACGTGGTTAGTTTCTTGGATCCGTCGGTGAGGCAGACCTGGTGGTACGCAGACTTCAGATCTATCAGGGTAAAGAACCGGGACCCTGACGTAGACGCCAAAATGTCCTGAATGTTGGGCAGAGGGTGACAATTGACCAGGATATTGTTATTGAGGGTTTGCAGGTCCACACATAAACGGATGTCTCCAGTCCTTTTCTTCTTTGACACGACAATCGCGGACACCCATTCTGAAGCACCGGCACCTTCTATCACACCTTCATTTTCCAACTTGTCCAGCACGGCCTTGAGTTCCGTCCTGACTGAGAGAGGCACGGTCCTGACTTTGTGTTTGATCGGCACAGCCCCTTCCTTCAGCTGTATGTCGTGTACGAAGCCTTTCACACGGCCTACTTCATTTACGAAGACTGAACTAAATTTGGCAATGACTCCGGACAACCCACCCGGCTCATCGTCTGCCTGAATAGAGTTGACCCAGACTGCCCGTAGGACTATGGGATCTGCTGCCCCTGGGATTAGCATCATTCCCAATTTCGCCAGATCCTTCCATCCCACAAGGCTCCTCCCTTTCTCGGCCACATAAATTTTCGTATTGATGGCCCTCCCCTTGAAAGTGAGTGTGTCAGAAAAATAACCTTTCATCACTATGTCCTGCTCCACAAACGCTTTCGGATTCACATCAGTCACACACAACTGCACATCATGCCACTTCGCATCAAACGTTGTGTCAGAAATTAAGGTAATAGGGGAGCCTGAATCGGCTGTAAACGGCAGCTCAACAGTGCCGATCATAACGGAGCCTATGGGCCCCTTCACTCGCCCATCTTCCGCATCAATAGAGAGTACTATATCCCCAATCGCCTCGAGATCACCTTCGCTTACAGAACTCACTTTCACACTGCTAGCTGACTTCCTGGTCTTGCACACGGCAGCGAAATGACCCAACCTTTTCCACCTTGTATACTTCCTACCAAGCGCAGGGCAAGCCTTGCTGTCCGCCAAGTGATCCAGCGCCCCGCACCTGAAGCAAGCGAGCGGCTTCCTACCCGCCCCCTTATCACTCGCCCCTCTTTCGGGAGGCTTCTGGGCAGACCTGCTCCTGTCCTGCACATAAAACACATTGGCAGCGTGGCTGGTACTAGCAAGTTCTTTTGTGCACACCATAGATCTCTCGATGGCCTTTGCAATCGCCACCACCTCCTGCAGCGTAGGGTCACGGCACGTCAGTAACCTTTCCTGCACCTTTTTAGAATGGCAGTAGAACACCACCTGGTCCCTGATGTAAGTGTCAGTCATGCCCGCAAATTCACAGTCCTGGGCCAGGACGCGCAAGCAGGCAATATATTCCTCTATAGTCTCCCCCTCATCCTGCTTCCGAAGAGCAAATTTGTGGCGCCCCACCATAATGTTAGTTTCCTCAGCATATTGCAGCTCTAGCCTCTTCACCGCCTCCTGGAACGCATTGAGCTGACCGGTAGTACCAGGCGGATTTACGTACACGGGCAAACTGTCGAAGACTTCTTGCCCAGCCTTCCCCAGCAGTCCGAACAAAAGCGCCTTCTTTCGCTCCGCCGCATACCCCGCGCCATCAATGGAAACAATATAGTTCTCGAAGGCCCTCACCCAGCTCTTCCACTTCATGCACGGCTTGCCGGGAACCTCCAGGAAGAGAGGCGGGACACAGATGTTGCCATTGTGCGCCATCGCAAACGAAGCACACTCCCCACAGACGTGGCACGGGAAGCAGGCACCCCTATGCAGCGGCAGCACCCCAGGACTGGCAGGACTCGAACACAATGGAGAAGCACCAGGCAGGGCGCGAGCACCGCCAGGCGAGACCCCGCAGAAACCGAAAGTACCTTGCAATCAGGGCTGGAGGAGGCTGCAAGCAGGTCAATTGAGGCCAGGGGGGGGAGCCACCAGCACAGGAAGGCCCCGGGAACAGCACCAGCAGGCAGGAGCACGTGGCAGGAAGACGGAGCAAGCGGCCGGAACGGCCGAAGGCAGGCAGCAATACGGGCACCGGAGAATGCAGGGAGGGGCTTCAGCAGCAGACGCCCGCGTGGGAGGGCTCCGCCTCACTCGGCGAACGCAGCGTGCAGCCTCTGGAATCACACGCGCCGCTCACGCCGCCGTCACCAGTTCACGGAGAGTCACTCGTGGGCTCAGACGTCAGAACCCTCGTCGCCATTTGTTGTGCCGAGAATCACGGGGAGGACTCAGGCAAAGGTTAGGTAATTGCGTGTAGTTTATTCACTTCAAGTCCATATAATGCATACAACAATGAGCCCACGAGGAGCGGCGATACTGCTCTCGCCGGCAACGCTCTCCACAATGTCCAGTCCCCCTCCGCGTCACGGAGCCGCCAGCCCTGATAGGGCGGGGCGTCACGTGACACAGAGGGCAACGAGACAACGCGTCTCTATGGTAAAGAAACACTAGCATGTACAACAATCTGCCTTTCGATGAACTGGACACACAAAATCTGCATTACAAGTTGGCATCAGGCTCCTCTCGGAGGAAGGGACATTTTTAAGTGCATTGTCGAACTGTGTTCTATCCCCCTGTAGTGCTGCGTTCTCATTTCTAGAATAATCTCCTGAACCAAGGCTTGAGTGCCCTCTATGTCTGGTGGCGGGTGCTTGGAGGGGGATGGGTGGGTGCATGAGTGAATGGGATTGTCTCTAGAGAGAAAGATGAATGGATGTATACATGAAAAGATGAATGCAGTGGATGATGGAAATATGGATGAATCAATGGGGGGACTTAAGTAAGCCCTGCTAGCGCCTCGCTTTGCTTAGTTGCTTGCTACCTTAATTGTGAAACCGATTTTACTGAGTTGTGTCTTACTGCGATATTTTATCTACTTTAACCATTGATGTGTTTAATTTAAATTGCTGTTTTGTTTTTAAAAGAAACGTCTTTGCCTTTACCATTAGTGTTGCTCAGTCGTGCTGTTCAGATAGTGCCGACCCCGGTCCGTCACGGCTGTTGTGCCGCTTGAACGGAGGGCGGACACACCAACCAGAGCCTCCCCCACTTCCACCATAATTCATATCCGGTCAGGACGTGGTCTAGTCGTCCACTGGAAGAGGTTAAATTGCCCGATGGTGCGGACGAGCAGCGGACTCAAGTAAGCCCTGCTAGCGCCTAGCTTTGCTTAGCTGCTTTCTACCTGCATTTTTAAACCGATTTTACTGAGTTGTGTCTTACTGCTATATTTTATCTATTTTAACCATTGATGTGTTTAATTTAAATTTCTGTTTTGTTTTTAAAAGAAACGTCTTTGCCTTTACCATTAGTGTTGCTCAGTCGTGCTGTTCAGATAGTGCCGACCGAGGTCCGTCACGGCTGTTGTGCTGCTTGAACGGAGGACAGACACACCAACGAGAGCCTCCCCCACTTCTGCCATAATTGATATCCGGTCAGGACGCAGTCTAGTCGTCCACCGGACAGAGGTTAAATTGCCCGATGGTGCGGACACGCGCAGCGGGCGCGCCGCTGGCGCACCTTAGGCAAGCCGATCTGCGCCCGTCCGCGCCCAAACGGGACCAAGGGCCAGTCACCATGCCCATTTTATCTCTCACTCCTCTCAAGAACTAAAACTCCTGCACTCTGGTAATTACGTTATCAATTCTCTCACTAATATTAGATTGATCGAATTAGGAATCATGGAAGCAAGGGCTTCCTTTCCAGAGATTTGTATTTCCCCCATTCTACAATCATTCCCCAAAGACAACCCAAAGACACTACCCTTAAACCAATTATTATTTACCTCAATACCCATTCCCTGGTGAAACACCAGCTTGATATATTTCACCTTTTGGACTCAAGCCATCCTGACATCCTGTTCCTAAAGGAAACTTGGCTGTCACAAAACTCAGCCCCAGACATTTTGGCAGCCCTCCCTAACGATTATTATATCCTCCAAGCAAACCGCATGACAGGGAATGTAGGGGGGAGTAGCAGCCATTGTCCGTCAAGATTTAAAATTTACTACGTTAATTTCACTTGATCTACCTTTGGTAGATAATCTAGTTTTGAAATTGGAATCAGTCTCGACCCCTCTAATCTGTGTTCTACTTTATAGACCACCCACGAATATGTCCTCGTTTCCTTATTCCCTAGCTGAACAGTTAGCTCAACTAATCACCAACAATGCAAAAATTTTGCTGAATGGCGATTTTAATTATTGGGCCAATGACATACAAGGCGGATCCCTATGCTAAGGAATTGAATGATCTCCTCATTAGGTTAAACCTTACCCAGCATATAACTACGGCCACACATAATAAGGGACACAGTCTGGACCAGGTGTGGACAGCCAATATAACAGTTTCGGCATTGATGGTATCGCCCTGTATTTGGTCTGATGACTTCTTAATCCAGTTTACTATAAGTGATATTGCTATAGAAAATACAGTTCCTACCCACCAGATGTCAATTAATTTGAGTGAGAAAAACCTCAGCATTGCTCACTGCGGCCAGCAATGAATATGCCCCACTAAGAACGATTCGATCAGCAAGACGCCATGAGGCACAAAAATGGTTTTCTGCTGAGTTACAAAGTCAAAAACTAGCTCTTCGTCAATCCGAAAGGAAATGGAGAACCAACTATTCTTTAGATAAAAAGAGAGCTATTTGCTTCAATTGACAGAGTAAAAAAAATCAATTTCTATAGCTAAGGCTGCTCACTTCTCTTCTAAAATTATCAGCTCCATCAATAGGTCCAAAGAAATATTTGCCATCGTTAACGAATTATCTAATCCTGATAGAATAACATTAAAATCCAATCCCAGTCAATCCCTTTGTAACTCCCTCAACTCGTTATTTATTGACAAAATTGTCACAATAAAAGCCAGTATTCCCTGCTGCTCGGCTCCTGAGGACTCACCCTCAATGCTGGAAAACTCCTGCCATCTTGAAGAGTACTCAGCAATAGACAGCCAAATGTTTTTGGACCATCTGTCTAAGTAAAGTAGGGATCTCCTACGGATAGTTGCCCACCTCATATCCTAAAAGAAGTTTTTACTAGTCTCCCTGGACCCGCCCTGGCACTTCTTAATGATTCCTTAGCACAGAGTTGTGTTCCAAGAGCTTTTAAAGAAGCAACAGTCGTCCCCATGTTAAAGAAATCAGTTGCGGACCCAGAGATCTTGACTAACTACCGGCCTATTTCCCTGCTTCCATATCTGGCCAAAATACTAGAATCCCACGTGGAAAAATGTCTCTGTGCTTTCATTGAGCAGTCGGATTACCTTGATCCTAACCAGGCAGGGTTTCGGCCAGCGCACTCTACCGAGGCAGTAATACTTACCGTATTGGATACACTTCGCAAGGAAGCAGACAAGGGCTTCCCTCAGGCCTTGGTGTTGCTGGATCTGTCAGCGGCATTTGACACGGTTGACCATGGTATCCTGGTATCCTGATCGACCGTGTCAGGACGGCCGGTCTCAAGGGGATGGCGTCCAGCTGGGTTAAGTCATTTCTTGAGGAACGTACTCAGTCAGTGCGCCTCTCCCAGTTTTCGGCACCAAAAATGGCAAGTGTGGAGTACTGTAGGGTTCCTCACTGTCCCCGCACCTATTTAATCTATATCTTATTCCTTTACTTCACTCTCTGAAAACTAGGAAGGTATGTACATATAATTATGCAGACGATTTACAACTGGTGTTTTCAATCGATAATTCTCCGGATTCAATATCTGATTTCCAGGCAACAATGTTACACATCTGTGACTGGATGAATTACAACCAGTTCAAGTTAAATCCAGATAAAACGGAAGTGATTCTGATGGGTGGTCCTTTAAACCCTTGGAACACCCAGTTCTGGCCAAGTGCATTGGGCACTCCACCTAACACTTCCTCCTCAGCCCGAAGCCTGGGAGTGATCATCAATATTGATCTCACTATGAAATCTCAGATAGGAGCAGTGACCTCCACTTGTTTCTTCCAGCTGAGGAAGATAAGGAAGATTAGGAGATTACTCAATCGAGAAGCCCTAATTCAGGTGGTCCTAGCTATGGTGATATCACATCTGGATTATGCCAACTCTTTATACTTTGGCATTCCGCTTTACCTCACCAAAAGATTGCAAATGGTCCAGAACAAGGCAGCAAGGTTTATATTCCAACAACGCAGATGGGAATATATATCCCCTACTATGAAAGAGCTACATTGGCTTCCCATCCTGCAAAGATGCATGTTTAAAGTTGTTAAAACCTTGTATGATACTAGCCCAAAATTTGTGTCCAGACTTGTCCAGAAATATTTACCTGCACGGAGCTTACGCTCATAAGAACCTCCTAGTCGTTCCTTCCTACAAACGGAAACGAATAGGTGGCTGCAGGTTTGCAGTACTGGCCCCCAGTTTCTGGAACACTCTCCCTTTAGATATAAGAACATGCACTGAATCGGTTAGATTCCGTAGATTACTCAAGACCTGGCTATTTACCCAAGCTTATAACTAGACTCTATTTACGATTAACACATGTGGCTCCAGAAAAGCTTCCTAAGAACAGCGCCAAGAAACCACTTGGTGTACGAGCGCTTTATAAGAAATTTTAACATAACATAACAATGGGGGGCTGATTGGGTCAATGATGTATCGGCTAAATGCCTAATGTTGGCCAGACTTGCTCACTACGTAAAATTCATCCTCAACTTTTACGCCCCACCATTTTGAAATGTCACCAACTGCCACTGGGTTAGGGTCTCATACATGAGCCATGAGAGGCAGTTCAACTTTTCTACAGGGCAAAGCAAGGGTGGGAACATCATGTCCATGCATTTCCAACTCCTGAGCTCTGTTATCCTTCAGCACTCCATGCACTAGTCTGATTCTTGCATTAACTGTAGTTGCCCTGCCCCAATTCCTCCTACTCTGCTCATGAGAATGACACAGAACATCAGACACCTCACAGTGGTGTTGCAAATGCAGCCAGCCGGTTGGCTGCAACCTCCCCTTATAGGTTGATCCTTAAATCCTTGAGGGCGGAGATTGTTATCAGTGGCTGTCCCTGTACTTGTAGCAAACTCCCTGCCTCGGAATAGTGCTTTTCATATCAACGGATGGCTTCTAAAGCAGATGCCTTAAGCATGTTTGCAAACTTTACTACCTCTGTATATTTAGAAAATAAAATATGGATCAAAATCATAATATTGTTATCATATGTCATTTTTTTCATCCAGATCCCGATAAGACATTCCCGAGAGCCACTGGATTGAAATGTCTTACATTAGATTACCCTTGACAACTCACCTTTAGGAGGATATTGCCTCCTGCTACACTGCCAGCTAACCATGCCTAAGTACTATGGACAATCTCCAGCCAGAAATCAGCGTGGTCTTTGGATGTTTAGTGCAAAACGAATGCAGCAAACTCCACCTTGGAGCATTAATGAAGCAAACTCTCTTTATGCCAATGGTTGTGCATTTCCCATACAGACTCAGAAGGAAAGCAAAATGTTATCACTCACAATGAGGAACAATGAAACCACCAAATGGTTGTCCAATGGGTTGGTCCAGCATGTGAACATTTGCAGTAAGCAATGGCAAAGGGTGGCTGTCTTAATGCCCCTGTTTATGTAGTGATATTATTATGATGTATAGATTTCAAACAATCTGATACAGTCAACTCTGTCATGCCAGACCCAAATATTCCTCTATCAGGCCATTGTCCTACATGTAAATACAACCGTGGTCTCTAGAATTTTCTAATCAGTTTCTGAAGCACGTTTAAAAATGCATTCAGAGTTTGCAAATAAATTACTTTCAATTTGAGAGGTATAAATGATACATTAGTAACTAAAAATGTGAGGCAAAGATGCAATAACTATAAGAAAGCTCCACCCCAAAGGGGGACCTCCTTTATTTACAATCCCCAAACCTGCACGCGTATACCTGACAATTCAGAGAGGGAGCCGGCACAGAATCCCCTACAACTCAAAAGTTTATAACAAAGCCTAAAATCGCGTATTTTGGCCTAGACGCAGATTACATGTTGCAACCGCAGGATGAACTTCGTTTACCCCCTGAGGCCACGCCATCTGTAATAATTTTGAAGAGTGTGCCCAACTGTAACTCTTTGTTGCCAGCAACTGGGTGGGAATCTAAAAATAAGGTGGTCCACTAGTTTTCACAAAGGCTTAGCAAGACCAAAGTTTTATTTAATGAAGTCTTGACGGTGAGGAGAGTAAAATGGGTTGGGGAATTAAAAATAAGGAAAAACCTTGGTGAAGATTGCACTGTTAATTTTCGTTCACCTGGCTTTGTGAACCACTTGTTATCAAGGCTTTGGACCCCTCACTCAACTGAGACGTGTATACATTTAAGAATTGAAGCTCTGCCCCTGGGTTTCTTTTACCAACCAGAACAATACCTTGTAAATCATTAAAACTATACCATAGAGGGAAGGGTGAAGTATATAAAGCCTTGCGACGGTGTTGACACGCTCAAGCAGTTTTCTTCATTTGAATCGCTGGGAAACATTGATTGATTCTTGTCTAGTAGAAAGAAATATCACTAGTCTCTACAGCTGTTGACACTAGTTCTTCTAGGAAACAAAACGCCCTCCTCTTACCTTGTGTGGTTTCTTGTCCAAGCACTTCATTAATTCCAGCAATGATCAATGTTATTAAAGTTTCAAGGAATAGAGCAGGAATCATGGACAAACCAAGGTCAATTGATTGGCAGGCATATTTTGTACCTGTACAGATTGTCTGTTTTCAGGAAACATGACTAACCGATACATTTCATATTAACCTTTGTTATCCCCAATTCCTCCATCTACCCCCTCTACTTTGGGTAGGACAAAAAGTGGCCTTGCCATTTTGGTTTCAATCTGACTCCCAGATGAGATTTTAAAGACACTTATTGAATCCATGTATTATCAATTTGTCTTGATAACTTTAGTTGATAGTCCTAATTTATTAATTATAACTTTTTAAACAATAAACATGAGTCTATTGATTAAGAGGTGGTTTCAGCTTTGGAGAAAGACCTGGACACCTTTTTATATATGGAAAAAAAGACATCTTTTTAATATGAGCCGGGAATTTAATATATGGAAATGCTCCTGTCCCGCCTAGAAGGCATGCAGATAGTAAATGTACACGGGGAGGGTCAGGTCCACTTTTGACATAATTCCTATGCAGATGCCTTGAGCAATTTCCTCACCAAATATAAAATACAAATACTTGAACTGTGTCATAACTGTATGCCAAATCTACCACTGACTTTTACACACAGGGGTGCCAAGAGCACGATTAGTAACATGATAACCTAATGTAACCCTCAATAACGATTTGTAACTTTTGATGCAGGGTTAAACTGCATAAGCGATCATAATCCATTGATTTTAACTATTCAGGTGCAAATACGGCATCAGCCTATTAAGACTTGATTCGAGAATATAGTGGCCGAAAGAAGGTCTGGAGTAGACTCTATTGGTTTCACTGCATCTCTAGTCACAACCTGTAAACGTGATGTTTTGTCTTGTTTGGGCCAGGCAACAAAGTATGATCTTATACAGCAAGCCCATGAAAACATTTCTAAAACAATTGATCCCTACTGAAAAAATCTATATGGGGTACCAACTGACCACTAAAGGGCTGGTTTGACAAACCTTGTGTTCTTGCCTGTAAGTATTTAGAAGAAGCCTTACGTATGAAACTAAGGGATAGATCAGAAATCCAGCAGCCCAGACTACATACAAACATGATTTAGCAACCAGAAAGAAACAATTACAGTTTGAGGCTTTGTCTAATCTAATGCAAGCATCTTTAACTAATGACAATTTTATTTTGGAAAACTAAAAATGGGCTCTTTCTCAGGGACAAAATGGCTCCTACAATAGATTCTGTCGTCGCGCTATCTCCTCTAACATGCTGTTTGGACTAAGCTACAGACTTTGTTCATTATGACTATATAAACCGATTGTTTTGCTCTTGATCATTCCTTTAAAATGCCTTGGCTTTGCAACATTAAAAGTGTTTTGTAAGTTGGGATAGTTGGAACGTTCCTTACAAACCCCAGAGACGGTAGCCCATTATTCAAAAACGTATTAAAGGCCTTCCTCACTAATTTTAGAGAAAATTAGAGAGCATTCGTGGAGTCATATAAAACATCAGTCAGAGAATGTTTCTCTGTGCCCCAAATCGAGAGAATTCAACCATATCCTTTTAATGTAACAAACATATGTCATAAACATATTCTAATACGTTTTTGTTTAGCTTAGGAATAGTCCACCATATGGTGGCATTCCTTAAATAAAGGGGATCTTGGAAGAAGTAACGATGCCACTGTCCGCGTGATGGGACATCTTTACAATCAATATGGTGCTTAGTTTTATTTTGTCAATTTTATATGACCATAACAAAACATTTTTTAGAACTATTATTTGTAAAAATGAATTTTAATAATGATAAATTATCGTTTTTATATTTGTGTACACTTAATGATTCATTAGATTGCAATGCTGTTGTGTCCTTCATGTTACAAGCTCTCCGAGAAAGGAAACGTTTAACTGACTTGGAAATTTGAAATATAAATACTTGTTTAAATGAGTGTCTGAGTTTTTATTATTTGAAATTGTTTTACAGTTGTATTATAACACTGAGTGAAATCCAACTTTTGAGATGTCACTGATTCTAAATGGCTACATAGCCGCTAGGTTATTTACTGAACAGGGGTGGAGACTTTGCACTTCCAGAAGTGAACACTGACTGTTTGATGAGAAGTGCAAAGGGGATTTTTTCTTTTTTTAAGGGTAGACCGAGATGTCCAATGAATGGCTCCTCTTAAGATGAATAAAACATCACACAAGCAGAGAGATGTAATATGCGCAGTCACCCAAGGATTCATAGTACTGAGTACAGAGCTCTGATGGATTAGATTAGATAGTAAGAAGATCGCAGATTAGATCAAATGATGACTGTTGGTCATTCCCTTCGATAAAGACAACAACTTCTAGAAGTTGGGCCACCATGAACAAGGATTGCCTGCTGAGAAACATGAAAGTTATGAGTGATCCCCATCAGATAGGGATCACCTGAACAAAAACACCCATCTGACAAACATCATCAGATGAGTTTAAATTATTAGTATTCCATCCTCTGTAGGAAAAATTAATGGCGTTGTACAGCAAAATACAGGATTCAACTCGCAGCCAATGAAGCCCGTCTGCGTTTGTACGAGACCGAAGGAGGCCAGGTTGGGCCGCCCCTCTATCATCCGGACCCCGGGCTAAATGAGCACCATTGTATGAGGTACTGTGCAATTCATTATAATCATTACAACGGGGTGCCAAAATGAGCAAATATCAGACTCTCAACGACCAGCATGGCCCGGGAGTTGTGGGGACACTTGACGCTTTCCTTTTGAGGGCTGAGTCAGCCCTCATTCACGAGATTGAGTTAACAGAGCGCCAGCTCTCGCTGGAACCTCAGACTACACAGAAACGGTCTACACTCGCTGGGCACTCTTCGGAAAATAATTCTCAAGATCCTCCCCCTCAACCTTTACAACTACAACATACGGGGTCAGACCTTGAAATTTCTACACCCCCGAGCTAGCAAGCAGGACAAATATAACTACTAGGGGTCAGAAGGCTAAAACAAGACAAGACAGTAATAGTGAGCCGCCACCCAAAAAGAGACAGGGTAGGGGTCCTCAGAAACAAAAACAAAAATCCCCAAAGGTAACGAGAAGTGAAACTATAATTGGGGACGGAGACTGTGAACAGGGGCCCAGTTTAGCGTCGAAGACCAATGAAACCGCCTGACTACCTCCAAGGTCGAACGAGGAGGACTTTTTGAAAAGGCTTGAGACCATGGTATCTGTTTTAATTGACCCACTGTCACAGAAACTATCTCAAATTGAAGACAGACTCACTAAAATGGAGGGGCTGATTATAAATATTTGCCCAGTCTCCCAGGACATATACTCTGGTAGAGGGTCTGCTCTTTTGGTAAATCAGGGGCCGGGAATTGGGGCTAGTCCAACTGTAATTAATCCTGAGAGTGGACAAATCCACTACGCAAGTACTCATGGCAGTATTGCTGAAGTGTTAGCTCTAGCTCGACCCCCTTACAATTCGTAGTATCCTCAGAATCTACAGGACATTTGCATAGCACAGAAGGTCCGAGCACTACACGTATACAGGTTGCTAACACTTTCAATAGGGCCTCAAGAACTATAGGGATACCTACGTTGGGTGATGTAGGGAGAGACACTAACACACAGAACCCTTGAAGGTCTAACCCGAGACACATTACAAACCCAAATCAGACCCTGCATCTTCCGCCAGAAGTAACCCCTTACACGATCATGCTGGCAAATGTCCGCCTCTACCTCTCCATGCCCCTGAACACTGGACAACCCTGAGGAATAAGTCATTATACCTATTGAGCACTAGAACTGGTCTAACCAACATTCTCTTCTCAGAATTTAAAATGGCTAGAAGAATAGGATGGGTCGGCAAAACAAAAAAGCTTTTAGCAGGTGATTGTGTGGTTTTAACCTTTAGGTCCCCAAATTTGATGCAGTCCATCCTTGGCAGGGCTGGCAACCAGTCCAAACTGGCCCAGGGAATTAACATTTTACCCTTAGGGTATTTTTACCAACCACTAAAGGTTTTTATGGACCAAACCTGTGGAGGAGAACCATATAAGTAACATGCAGTATAGGTATAGGGTCCCAGTTAGTAATCGTTTTGATACTTTTAACACCCTAGAAGACATAGATTGACTAATTCAATCTAGAGACCCTTTACCGACTCAAAAGTATGACTGGAAAACCACTTCTGACTATGCGCAAAAATAAATAAATAACTACCCTTTATCACCGGCTCTCCCTGAGCTGAGAGGAGAGTTATTGGGTACCAGTAATCCGAATGCGTGCCCTAAACTCATTAAACCCACAAGCTCAAACCAGATATTAGTTAACAACTGCGAATCATTTCCTAATAATATCGCCTCATTAAGGCCTTCAAGTAACATCAATAGTGTCTCCTGTAACCTTGTATTCTGGAACATTTCAGGTTTACGATCTAAGCTGACTAATCCTATATGGTGTGACTTAATATCAAATTTTGATATTATGGGTTTTCAGTAAGCCTGGGCGTTGAATTACACTCCGTTCGCGGAGCTTGCGAAGTTTAGGCAAATTCGCGATTCGCGTAGAGCGCGAAGTTGCAGATTGCTACGCAATCTAGCGCGTAGCATAGTAGTTTTGCTTCCTCGCGCGCTCAATATTCAATCTCGCGCACGCGGTAACGTCTTACCCTGATTCTACGTTTGCCAACTTGCTTTTCTGTCCGTTAGCGTGCGCCACGAGATTTGTAATATGGCTGCCCAAGCTACGAGAGTGTGCGAACACGAACACGTCATTCGGGCGCGCGAGCTGACTTCCGGCAGCTGTCTTGGTAAGATCGCGATCCCGTACATGCAAAAACTACAATCTGGAGAAGAATATCTCTCGAGCTTGATAAAACCTTCTCTAAAATGATCATTTTGCTCAGAAAAACTCCTCAGATTGTGATTTTGCTGTAGTCTTTTGTGTAAGGAGTCCTTTAATTTTATTTACTCTTTTTTTCAAGAGGAAGGAAGTGCCCCTGAGTCTCCAACTTCCTGTTCCTTTCCAGCAGGCTCCTCCCAGTGCTTTGTCCATGTGCTGTTCACTTTCATTTGGATTTGGAGCTGGAAGGATCACTTTTTGTGTCTGTCTGCTGCATCATACCATTGGATTGGATTTATTTGAGGACTTTTCGATTTGAGATTTAATTTACTACAAGTAAGTTGGAGAATTGGTGTGTTTGTTTCATTGGGGCTGGTTTGTACCTACATTTTTCTGGGATTTTCATTGGTTTTAAAAATTATTGTTGTGGGTGGCCTGTACTTTCAATAGGGGCTTAGTTGTTTTTCTCTGCAATTTCATCCAGTAGGGTACCCACAGGTCCATGTTTTGTGGTGTCTGTTGAATTTCAACATCATATAGGGCATGGATGGCATAGGATTGAAATGCTAAATGTGGCTGTGGTGTATTTCACTGTTTGTGTGTGTGTGTGAAATACCTTTGTTGGATGTGTGTGCTTGATGTGTAACTTCTTTCCAATCCTTTCGTAGCCCTGTTTATTTTCATTTTTGTATTAAAGCTGTGTTGTTCAGCAGGCCTCCTTTGTCCGGTCATATATAGGCCTGCTTCAGTTCATTGTTTTCCATGGCCTGTTGTGACTGTGAGTGGCCATGTGGCTTGTGGCAATTTTGTGGTGGTAGTTTAGTAGTGTGTGCTTCTTTTTCCATAAAGACCTGCATTTCTTTTCTTTGTTCCCCTTGGCTTATGCTCGTTGTTGTTGTGTCCTGGCCATGTGTGTGGTGGCCATTTTGTGAAGGCAGGCATTGTGCTTTTGCCATAGGCTTACATTGTCTGTCTTCCATTTCTTGTTGTTGTGGGTGTGTAGCGGCCATTTTGTGGAGCCATCCAAGCAGTGTGTTTGCTTTTGCCATTCTGTTCCAAGCTTGTGGCCTAGTCTGCCAGTAGGCCCAGAGGTAGTCATCCTCAAATCTTTGGGGAATTATTTAAATGTACAGTTTGTGTTGTCTGTTGAATTTTTTTTACACCATGGATGACTTTGGATTGAATTGCAAAAGGCGTTTTTTGGGGTGGAATAGCAGTTTTTGGGTGTGTGTTAAATAAATAGGGCTTTTCAGCCAGTAGGTAACCCTAGGGATTCAGCTCGCGTACTTTCGGTAACTCTGCACAGCGCGACAACGCGGACTTACAATTTTTGTCATTTTCACGCTCTCAATATGCGTGTTCGCGCACGCGATAAAGCCTTTTTGTACAGTTCGCGATCCCGAACACGCAGCATTTGCAATCTGGCAAATAATATCTCGCGAGTAACATAAATCCTTCTCGAAAACGCTGATTTTGTGCATTTTGCTAAAAAAACTCCTCAGGTTGTCATTCTGCTGTAGTTTTGGAGCACGGAGTCACTTTTTTTTTTTTTTTTAATATTTAGGAGAGGAAGTAAGTTCCACAGGAACTACAACTTCCTGTTCCTGTCCTTTGTAATCACTTTTTTTGTTATTATTGTGGTGGGTGGCCTGAGCATGTGTGGCGGCCATTTTGTGGAGGCAGGCATTGTGCTTTTGCAATAGGCCTGCATTGCCTGTCTTGTATTCCTGACCTTTTCTTGTTTTTGTGAGTGGCCTGGCCATGTGGTGGCGGCCATTTTGTGGTACCAGCCACTATGCTTTTTCCATAGGCCTCCAAGCTTGTGGCCTATTCGTACAGTAGGCCCAGGGGTACTACTCATCAATCATCACGGGTGCATGGAAGTTAAACAACTGTTTTTGTGTTGTGCGTTAAATTTAAACATCATGTATGGCTTTGGATTGAATTGTAATATGTGGGCTTTACTTTTTTTCGGGGGTATATTTCACTTTATGGGTGTTGTAAATAAATGCCTTTAGTTTTTATGTGTATATGTTCGTTGTTGTTGCTCCCTGATGCCACATCCATCCCATAAGATGCACTCATTTTTATTTAGGGCAAACAGGCTACACTAAATGTATGTTTTTGTTCTTTGCTATTCTTCTTCCTGAGTGTACACAGTACAAGTACACCAGGAGCCCTGGCCTTGTCAGTCTCATAAATGGCTATACTGTTGTTGTTCACTGACTTCATAAAATTTAATAATTGTGACCACCCACCAGACACTAAGAAGTTATATATTATATTATTGATCTTTTGACTGATGTTCTTCTGGCTTTTTTGCTTTTAGGTGCACAAAAGACGGAGGAGGTGTGTCATCATCATCGACCGTTGTGGTGCCAGACCGACGTCCTGCTGCTGTACACGACGTGACGTGTGAGTGACCTGACCAGGCATCTCTGCAACTTGTGCAACTGAGTGCTGTTTTGACATCTGAAGAAGATGCTCCCAAAGAAAGCAGGTAGCAGGTCTTCCGGTACCAAGAAAGTTGCCATGGAGAAGAAGGAACAGAAGAAGAAGGAAGTGTCACTTAAGTCTGGCGTGCCTCCCAAAACCTTTTTTGGGACACCAAAAATGACGCCTGAAGCAGCGGTGTCCGGGGGCCAAGCTGTGGGCAGCACCTCCGCATCAGTGGTCCCAACCCACCAACCCAGGCCCAAGCAGAAGAGTGTGGAAGAGGTAGCCAGCCTTATGGTGGAAAGCAGTGATGCTGAGCCTGAACTAAACTTATCGCTATCTCAAAGTAGTACACAATCAACGCAGGAGGGAACACAGCAGATAAGTGGTCAACAGCCGCAACCACCGCCCGCAATAGTAGCTGAAGTTCCTCCCGAAGTAGGGGCAGTTCAGGAAATTGAGCCTCATGCAGAGGAAGAAGAGGAAGCCACTCATTCAGAAGTTCCATTGCCTTCCAAATCCCCAGCAAGTTCTTCACCAAGCCCCCTTCTGATGATCTAGATGCCACTTGGAAGCCACAAACTGAGTCTGAGAGGGAAACACGTCACAAGAGCAGGCATGGGAAAAGGAAGGTTTCAGAAAGCCTTACACTTATGGAGGTTGATGTAGAAGAGCAGGATGATGATGATGAGCCAGTCATCACGAACATCACTCCCGGGCCTACACTATCCAAAATGGCTGCAAGGGATGTAGCACGCATACCTCCAACACAGGTAACACCAACACGACCTCCAGCTTCCATATTTACATTAGCAAAGGGCCGGCAGTTTCCTACATCCAGCACAAGCACCACCTCAGCAGAAGTAGGTAGTGGTACTGCACAGAGTCAAATTCAACACACACCCTCCAGTTCATCCGGCATTGGAAGTGGCACCTCCAGCAGGAGACAAAAGTTAAGCTCTCCAGTGTGGGACTTCTTTACGGTTAGCGGAAAGGAGGAGAACATTGCTATATGCTCCGTTTGTCATACCTCTGTTAGTCGTGGTAAGCTTGGTACAAACTGTGGTACCGGAGGCCAAATGACCCATCTGAAAAAACACCACGCAATCCAGTGGGAGGAGCACCTTAGTCGCATAAAAACTGAAACCATTGCTGTTGGGGATAAACGAGTAGAAAGTCCGCTCACGGTGGAACAGGAAGAAGAGCGAGACATTCTCTGTGGTAGTGGTACACAAAGTAGCCCTGTCCCCAGCACTGCAGTGGTAACGCCCACATCCTCAGCCACATCTCAGTGGCACAAGAGTAAGAGTCAGCCTGAGACACCAAGGAGTACTGCTTTAAAAAAAAGTGCGACGTTGAGCACAGGAAGGAATACCACGCAGCCTACCATTCTTAGCATGTTTACTAGGCCGGAGGGGCAGTACGAACGCAACCACCCAATAGCACGGTTGTACAATGCGAAGCTGGCTAAAATGTTAGCACTGGACCTTCTCCCTTTTTTTTTTGTTGAAGGGGTGGGTTTTCCTGAATTTGTGACCACCATCTGCCCAAAATGGAAAGTTCCCAGCCGCTACTATTTCGCAAGAGTTGCTGTTCCAGCACTACATCACGACGTGCTGGAATTGCTTGGAAAAGCCTTAAAACAGAGTGCTGTTCAGAGTATCCACCTGACAACAGACATGTGGACCAGTTGCCAAGCCACTGATTACATGTGCATCACTGCACACCGGGTCTCTTTTTCGGGTGTTAAAGATAAGATATCTGACGGTGTTGTTGACACCGCTGAGATTTTTAAAGACACTCGCAAACATGCAACTGTAGCCATGTTTGCTATGAAGAAATCTCATACTGCTGCAAACATTTTGGATGAGTTTAACAGCAAGGTGTTTGAGTGGCTGCGACCAAGAGGGCTTACCGTTGGTTTTGTTGCCACGGACAATGGCAGTAATGTAGTTAGGGCCATGAAAGATGGTGGCTATTTCAGGGTCCCGTGTTTGGCACACTGCATTAACATTGTTGTTCAAGACTTTCTGAAAAATGAAAGCAAAGTCAGCAACTTACTGACCACCTGCAGAAGAATATGCACACATTTCAACCATTCTTTTAAAGCCCGGAAGCAGCTGAGGTTCATTCAACGTGAGCATAAAATGCCAGTCAAAGCACTCATCCAGGAGGTGCCAACACTTTGGAACTCAACTTATTACATGCTTGAGCGTCTGTTTGAGCAGTACATACCACTCAATGCTTATGTCATGAAAAGGTCAGGAGATCCTACTGTGAAAGGCATGACCGTTGAGATGGCCCAATGGGACCTCGTTAAATGCCTGACAGAGATGCTACTTCCTTTTGAGGTCTTCACACGTGAAGTCAGCAGGGAGGACTGTACTATGGGCCAAGCTATCCCATTGTTGTACATGCTAGAGCAAGAGTTGAAGGAGGTGTCAGAAATGTACGCAGGTGTGGATGACAAAGTAGACGCATATTATTTGGCGGACACCTTAGCCGCTCGCTTATCTGACAATACAAGGATTCAAAATAACATTGTGTCACATCGACATTACAATACTGCCTCAATTTTGGATCCACGTTACAAATTATTGCTGAGCAGTAATGAAGTAATTCCTTTTTCAGAAGTGGATGTTGCCAAGTACAAAACTTTGATAGCTGAGGAAGCCACTGACTTTGAAAACGAACGGACCTTAATTAGAGGCCCGCCACCCCAGGGCAGAAAAAGTACTGCAGGGCACCCAGAGTCAAGTTCTACTTCAGAGGCCGAGAGCAGTGCGTTTGCCTCCCAGCAGTCAACAACACTGGCAGCAATAACATCAACAGCACCAACAGGATTATCAGCCACATTTAAAAAAAACGGCAGGTGATTGGTTTCCTCGGAAAGGGTTTTGTACGTCCATGACTGATGCAAAGGCAAAAGAGGCCAATCAAATCGGAGCACCCCTGAACATTGAGCGGATGGTTCAGGCCTATCTAGATGACACAACAGAGGTCTTCACGGAGCAAAGCCCATTGGTGTATTGGTATGGGAAAAGAAGCCAATGGCCAGTGCTCAGCAGGCTGGCGATAAAGTATGTGGCTTGCCCTGTTGCAAGTGTCTCTTCAGAGCGTGTTTTCAGTGCTGCTGGTGCCATTGTTACTGTGAAAAGGACCAGTCTCTCGCCCAAAAGCATGGAGAGGTTAACCATGATCAAAATGAATCAACACTTTATACCACCGGAGTACAAAATACGTGAATCACAGCAGGAAGAGGAGAGCGACTTCGATGACATAAATAGTGGGTTCTTACATGACGTACTTCTGCCCGAACCACCAGAGTTTGAGGACGAGCTCCTCTTCCCTGACAACTAGGCTTTCAAATTGTTCTCCCTTCCTTTATTTGTGTGTGACTGTGTATCTGTTTTTCTGGTTCAAAATCTAATCACAACAAATCCATCACCAGTCTCCTCTTTTTATTTCCCTATTGTAGTTACACGTCTGTGCATAACTGTCCACTCCACTCCTCAGGGTCCTGCTCCATCTTCCTTACTCTCCCTAAATACATTTCAAGCAAGCCAGATGGAGATGGAGAATAGTACAATACATGTTGCCTCTAACAGTCCCTCCATAAGAAGTGAAACGTGACTCCAGCTATATTCCGTTTTGTTTCCAAGCCGAAAGAAACTCATCACTGACTGTCAGATGGCTAGGCAGGCATCAGATCTGACAGCCAAAGAGAACAGCAAGACAGGTAATGAGTGATTATTGTGAATGATGGCATGCATTGCATTGGATGCTTGCTGACTACGAATGAATGTGCATGAAGTCGAACTATACTAGTTTATCGACAAAGTAAAAGTGACTCAGGTCAGGTGACAGTCAATGTTTCCTTGTTGTTTAATAACCACATTGTACTCCTACCACTGCAGGTGCCGCCCAATATCCGTTGCATTTTTGTAATATGGAATATATTATAAACTTAATCAGTCACTACAGACTGAGTTGGTGTTGGAGAACACGTACCACACGGTCATCATGATGCTGCTGAGCATACTATCTTTGCACACAGTCAGTCAGTTGGATCGGAGATAATTGATGGAATAACTGCGTTTCATGGACTGCCTTAAAAGGTAAACAGTTTCAACAAGAACCACAGCAGACCTAGGCTACATGTCCGTGTAGTGGTGTGGACTGGAATAGAGTGTAGTGATATGAGGGACAGTGGCGCATTGATTTAGTCACTTCATTTGGAAAATGCTAGGTTGCTGCAGTGCATATGCCATTTGTCTCGGTCAAAATGTAAGGTAAGGGGTAGGGTGCCTGGCCTGTGCCACGGTTGTCCTGTTCTGTGGCTGTGCTGGCTCCTGAGTCCTTTCTCGTTGTTGTTGTAGCTTAATGCTGTAGAGTAGACACTATGTATCCTATCCAAGCTGCCTCAGTCTGAAAGTGTTCTCAAGAGTCTTGTCTTCTCTTCTTGCACTCCACTGTAATTGAGTTTATTTTTTTTAATTCAGTTATTTTTCAATACCCCTTTTGTTTTTCCATCCACACTTACAGGCCGGCCTTTAACCTGTGCTATAGTGGGAGAAACAACTCACACTTACCTTACCAATTCGCATCAGGCAGGCAGTGGTACCCAAGATTGATGTGCGGAGTGTCCATGGAAGGGAGGACCAAGAGGAATGACGAGAATGATGCAACTCCACATTTGGACCAGGATAATACAGTAACTTTAGTATCATTCATCATTCGTCTTTAAATTTATTTGATTCCTTTTTTCTCTTCAATCATTACGACTGTGTGTTGTAGTTTGTTTGGTAATTGATCCCTACAACTATTTTTTCATTTCCTTTGCTAGCTTGAAAAATAAAAGTAAGCCCGGTACAGCATGTAATTTGGTTCGGTCTGAGCTCTAAGGGCGGCAGACAGGCAAGGCAAATTTCATATTAATAATTTCTGCCCTGTACTGTCTAATTGTGTAGTAGTAGTTAGTAAGTGCAACGCATTGTCATTAGCCATCAAGTTCTCTTCCTCAGCATGCACGCATTTCCTTTTTCTCACTTTATACTTTGATTTCTTTGATAATGGATCATGGTCGTCTTACAAGATTGTGTTTTACTTTTGTTGTGTCCATGCATACTGTCTGTTTTTCTTTCTCAAACCTTTCCCAAAACCCCACTTCCCATCCATTCATCAATCCCTAACCCTCTTCCCCCGGGCTGTGTGATTTATATTGAGGTGTGATGTGACTACATTAAATGTACACCAACAATTGATCACACGCTTGCTGGGGCAGATGTGGTGAAAGCAACACTAATTGAATTTCAACTAAGGCAGGGCAAGGATCTTCTTCTGCTTGCCCACCCATGCTGTAGTTTACTTTGTTCTACTACTCCTCCCACAGTCTCTCAGTCAAGTGACTTTCTCTTTCTTTTTTCAAATGCTATTGCCAGTCTCTACTACTACCACCACAATAATGGCATCTTCTCCGTTCATTTGGGAAACCAACCATGCAGCCATCAGTGTGCCGAACTTCATCATCATCAATCACAGGTAAGACACGTTTGGTGGGAGGTATAATGGACTAGGAGGAGAGACTGACAGTACTATTATGACAATTAAAAATAACTCAGTGAGGGGTACTGCATCTATCGGTTTGTGTGTTACAAAATCGGCAGATCTTTTAAATCAAACACTGGCTGCCGGCATGCAGCAGCAAGGAAACAAAGTAACAAACTATGTAACTTAGATTGAATTTGGAAAACAGTAACCCGCCACAAAACATTAACATCGCATGTTTAAGTAAATATTATAAAATTTAATAGACCCTAACAAAAATAAACTAGCCCACTCTGACCTAACCCACCCCCTCCCTAACCCCAACCAATGTCCACAATGAAAGTCCAAGTCCCAATGTCCAAAAGTGAATCCCCAACGCCCAAAAACCCACCCACCAACAAAAGGAATTAAAAAAAGGGGCAAACGACAAGGTCCTCTATAGTCGGCGGGCCTTCAGGTGTTTATCCACCAGGATTTTTACCCGCTCCTTTAGGTTCTCCTCCAAGCGGGCCATCCGGCGGAGCAGCTGGCGCCGAAATGCCCTGCAGTTACATGCAGGGTGGGGGGCAGCAGTGGTTGAGATGGAGGCGCGGCGGCGGGCGGCTGCCGGACCACGGCGCCGTAAAACTGGCGGCAGGGCCTGACTGGGACCCGGGGCATTGGAGGAGGCTGCAGCTGCAGCCGCCTCCTCCTCCTCCGCCACCAGCCGGCGATATTCTTCGCAAATGGCCTCCAGTTTACGGCGCCGGGCCCTGGCGGCCAACTCCTTCCTAGATGGTTTTGGTGTGGATGTGGAAGGAGCATCTATATCAAGAAAGAAAAAGAACATGTTGTAGCCAATACTCTTAGCAAAACAGACACTAAAATCATTCAACACATAGTGTCACAGTATCACTAGCAAGCACAGTACATAACATTTGTGATTTGGTGGTAAGTATCTATACTCCTACTTCCTTGGACTCTAACATTTGTGGGAGGTTCCGACATTATACTCGTACTATGTACACCGGTACACCAGTCGTGTTGTTCTTATCTCTAGTTTAGCACAATTACATAACCTTGTTGTAGCCGGCCCGGCATGCCAGCTCAGTCAGCTAAGCTTGCACCCAAGAGAAACAGATATGAGTCACATGATGCAGACTCACGTTAGTTTTATTTACTACTACTGTCTGCAGGTGGGGAAGCTCATATTTTTGTATTACAGCTTACGGCCGGTGGCACTGGCCATACTCTGTCTGTTACATGAGGGCAAATGATCAATTTCACTTACACCCTGTCCTGGGTACTACAAAAAGGCTGATTATTTATCTGATCCAATGATCATTGCTTATATTTATATTATAGATGGTAAGACGACCGACATCAGGTCAGTAGCGGTCGGTGGTGGGAGTGCTGCCGGACGGGGACGTGGGAAGGTGCAGGGTGGGGGTAGTAAACTATGGATTATGGACAATCACAGGTAATTAAACAATACATACAAAAAAATACAAAAAATTGTTGCACGCACTGCATCGCATTCGGCGGTGCAGTGTGCACAATGAAAATCATTTTATTTATTTTTGTTGATTACCTGTATTTGGCCATTATACATAGTTTACTTGCCAGTGCCACCCACCCTGCCTCTCCCCATGTCACCACCCGCCAGCACTCCCACAACCAACCTCTACTGCATAGGGTACTTTGCTTTCATTGATTGTGTAACCATAACCAACAGATAGGCCACCCTTTGCAGGCTGGCTGACCCAATCGAAAATACATTAATAGGTAGGGAGTGGTCCCCGGAGTCGGAGGAAGGGGCTTCCGCTATATATATATATGAATGACGTGCTTGCAAACTACTGCGAGTCAACTGTATTCTGATAATACTACCTATATTCCCCTACGCTTTGCTACTGTGGCACAGTTTCTTTTACATTTTCTTCAAAGTAAGACTCTCCAGTGACACTTTCCACCTATGCTGTCTATTGATGATAGTACATCCTGGCATACATCCATTAAAGTAAACGTTTATCCTTCTTTTTTATATATCTCATAACAAACCTTAGTTGGTTTCACCAACAACCACCCATGCTTCCGCTCCTTCCTTGCTTGCCTTGGCTTTGAGTTTGAACCAAACACCGCTGCTTCTTGCTATCTAGTACTATCCACCCATACTGTGTCGCCCACCCAGGCAGGCATTCTCTTTCACCTTCCACCCATCCTTCAACAACCCATGCATCTGATCTGATTACTATCAGCCACCTATGCATGCTTCCAACATATCCTTCTCTGCCAGTCAGTCATATTATTTATCTCGCCCGTCCTTCCACCCTTCTTTCCCTCTTTGTTCAACACATCCATCAAGGTCGTCTGATCTGAGTTTGTCTTCTCCATAAAACCTTCACAGCTGATTTTGGAGTCAAATAGAAGTGGCCATTGGTTACTCACGCTGCTAATGCTAAGTAAAGGGTGTCTTCTTCAAACGTTGTATAATGTTCACCACAACTTAATAAGTCGCACAGTACAGTGAAGTAGTGAACACACTTCCATCTAGTAGTAATGTCAAGAAGTAATGAATATAACTTACCACTGCCGGCCACTGCTGCTGGCTCCCCCCGTCGCTCCTGCAGGTGCCGCCAGTTCTCCTGCCCCCTCCCGAATGGCCACATCGCCGCTGGCCCCGCCGGCACTGGTGGTTGGTAGTGTGCCTAGAAAAAAACATCACTAATTTTTAGATGCCTGGAAGCCTCCCTCTATTTTATTAGTGTTCACTTGAAACATTGAAAAAAAAGTTAATACAACATACATCAGCACTAGAGTAGTAAGTACAGTCAGTAGACAGACACTAGTAGTGATATGGTTCCTAGGGTCATCTAGTCCTACTCTACTCTTTTGAAAGTTAGCCTGAGCCATGTGTAACCCTTTTAGATTCATCATGTCGACTACTACTCTTTTGGCGCATATTTAATTATACCTGGCAGCTTATTGACATGTGCCTTTGAGGCCACATGACTGTTGAGTACAAGTGGAGAGGTCGTAAAACAAGGCAATTTGTTATTGAGTTTGGTTAGTCCGTATTGCTTAGCCATCACATATATGTTACACTTTTTGCCATGACTGCAAAATGCTTGCATTCACCAGTATACTATCTAACGGCTAACGCGCAGCATTTTTCTCATATAATAGGCAGAAGATTCCCTTCTACAAACCAGAGATTTACAGAGCTTATGATGCATGATGTAACCAGTATTTCTACGTTGTACGGTGAGCGGTCTTCCAGAATTGAAAATATCTTGTCTCTTGTTCTTGTTGTCATGCACTTGTAAATGTTTACTGTTTTAATCCTATGCATTTTTCTTGCTGGCTTATTGACGATGGTTGTAGTAAATTAAATTTCATATAACGATGTACAGAGCTTGTTACTTGTTTCAAATAAACCTTTTGAACTTACACAAAGACTCTGTGGTATTTGGTGTGGTGGGGTGGACTTACACAAGTGAGTGAGCAAAATGGTGTTATGTTCTGGGTTGTCTGTCTCAGTCATCATCAACATTGTGTATCTTCTTCGTGGGGGGTCGGGATTGGGACCCTAATGTGAGACACTATAGCTAGTCGGTCAGGGGATAGTGGGTACTTCGGACTGAGGTGTGATCAGTAATGTCCAACCTCCTATCACCAACATCCTATTTTGTTGTGCATAGTTCTGTATGTGGCTCTGCAGAATCACTACAACAATAGTAGTATCATGTACTATCCGATCCAAAATACTAGTCAAATATCTGGGTGGCCATTTTGTTTGTGGTAATTGTCAAAGCCTCAACATTAAGAAGACTAGAAGAGGACAACCCAAAGGACTGGACACAGTGGCTAGAGCTATTGGTCAATCAGAGTTTTATTATTCCAAAGAAAACCTTCAATAAAGAGTGGGCAACTGTGCAAGCTTCGCTACAGACAGAATAATAGTAGTAGTAGTAGTACAGAGTGTCATAGCAGAGGCAGTTAGAAGGAACTTAGTTAGAGGCAGGGATAAATAGAATTTTGAAACAGATAGTCAAGGTCAAAGAAGCTTTTGTAAAAAAATAGAATTAGAAAGTGGAACCATAATTTATAGTTCGGAAAAAAAAGATGCAGTAAAAGTTAGGGAAATATAACTGTCAATATAACCACTGGAGGACTTACTGGGGCCAGCAGCAGGAGCCTCGGTAGAGGAGCGGTCCTGTGGTTTCCCCGCCAACTCCGACCCAGTCTTCTTGAACCTGGGTGGTGCTGATGATCATGTAAAATATAATAAAGAAAGAGACAAACATTAAGGAGTGCTGTGAAACAAATAATAATAAATCATTTGGAAAAATAAGTCAAACAAAATTTTAGGAAACAACAATTGCAATAAAATTGACCTATCTAATCAGATGGATCGACTACTGGCTGCTTCCTGCATTCACGGATCGTCTACTTATTTATGAACACTCCAGTATTCCATAATCATTTTGATTACAAATTCTAACGAAGCCTAGTAAGTACCACCTGACCTACACCACCTATTCCAGACGGGCCAATTGTTCACTAAGTCTCCATTTCCATTTTTTTCAGCCATCAAATGCATAGATGAGATGGAGGACACATGCATAAATTTGTGTATACATACAACAAACTGTGGGTTGGTTGCATGATTCTGATCTAGTTCTGCTACTGACTGACCATGCTAAGCCTACCACTCACTAAACAAAGTACAAAAGGTTCTACGGAGGACTGGGGTAAGCAGCACACAGTGACAGAGGAGGCGTCACGCAGACGGCATAAAACAATTATTAACTAATACTAACAAACTAAACCAAGTATCCAATATCCATCCACCACTATTTCACAGTAGGACAATGGAAGGACTAGAGTCTCTCTAGCAAATCGCATTACCTAACTTCAGTTCTCTAAAATAAACTCTTACATAATCAGCACAAGCTAGCGCAAACTAAGTTGCAAACAAGTAAGAGTACCACTGAGCACCTGGGTCCTACAATCACAGAAGATTTTGCTTTTTGGAACGTAATTTACTGGCAATGCGTAGCACGCAGGAGTAATCTTGTTATTCGGCAAATTTAATTTATACACAATAAGTTTCTCACCAAGCCCGATGACCTCGACACCTAGCAGGTCCAAAAGGTCCTGCTCCCGGTCCAGGATGTTAGACCACCGGTGGGCCAGCTGATTATGGGTGCGCCGGACCCCAGAGCACCGGAACACTGCCCGGCGCACCTTCGCCCACCAACGGTGACGCTCCTGGGTAGCGTACCCGGAGCCGGGCCTGCCGCCTGCTGCCAAGGACAAAGGGAGGTGGCGCTGAATGAAAAAAACAAGGGCGGCCACCTCCGCCTCTCCAAAAAGTTGCCGGGCCTGCACCCCTGCAGGACGCATTCTGCCGCAAGGCAGGCGGCCCTTGTCTGCTCCTGCAGGTCCCTTGCCCTTGGCACTAGGTGTGCCCTTGGCCATGGTTCTGGGGTGGGTGGGAGGTGGAAAAGAAAAGTTAGAAGGGGAGAAAGAAATCAGGGGGAAGAAGAAAGAAATAACTTTATAAAAGTAAAAAAACACAGTAAAAGTAGAGACAAAATGCAAAATATAAACTTAGGGAAAGAGAGAGATAGATAACTAAAAAAAAGTCAGCTCCCGAACACGACAATGCGCATCGCGAACACGCTATCCGCGATCCAGAACAGGAAATAAGGCATCACGAGCGGGCGGGACAATTGAAAAACAAGATGGCCGTTGGCGACCGCATGGGTAAGATCGCGAGATATTATCCCCGAGCATGCAAACAGCTCCCCGAACATGCTCACCACGCTCCCGAACAAGAAAAAGCCATCGCGAACGGGCGCCCCAAGCAACTACGCAAGCTCGCGAAGCTACGCGTAGCTCGCGTAGTGCAAGTACATCTTCGTGTAGCTTTGCGATGCGCGAACTACGCCCAGGGTTAGTTTTCAGGAAACCTGGGTAAGGAACAAAATGCACATTAATGGGTTCAAATTCTTTCACACCCCAGCCGTCGAGGTGGTTTGTGGAAGGGTAAAAGGAGGGCTTTGTACATATATTTCTAACAGGTAGAATGTAAAAAAAATAGAGATGTATACAGAAGAGACTTATTACCAACTGATCAAAATCCATGTGGACAGGAAGCATTGCATCGCGCTGACAAATGTTTACAATAATATTCCACCGGACCAAATTGGAGTTGTTGTGAAAAAATTGGGTAATGATTTGAAACCATTCTACAAAGACAATGCCAAGGACATATTTTTAATTCTGGTAGGGGTTGTTAATTGTGCTTTATGCTCAAATGCTGATGGTAAACTGTGGATTTATAAACGAAGATGGGGTTAGCTATACTCATTTTCGACACTCAAAATTGGGGGAATTGTATAACAAAGTGTTGTTTTGCCTTGACTTGGGGTTTGCGAATGAGCTATGTGTTACGCCTGCTCCGATGAGCTACACTTTTAATGGCAGAGGTTCCCTTACCACTATAGACTACATATTGCTGTCAAATAGTCACGCATGCAGACTTCAATCATTTATCACACATAACTCACTGAGTGACCATTTTCCATTGTACATTACTGTTTTATTGCTGAAAAGACCATCTGGTAAATGGGATGAAACTGATCAGGACTCACAAAATTTAACAATTAATAAAACAAATAGTTACTCTCTGCGCTGGTCGATGGTGGAGCCCCATTACTAGATAGTACAATAATAGAGACAGCAACCCGAGTCTGCCTGGGTGCAAGTCCCATGTTATCCTATGCACCACCTATCACTAATAGTGTAAGTTAATGGTAAAGACATTACAGAGACATATAAGCTTGCACTTACATGTCTACACTGTTAATATGCTGCACCCTGCCTACTGGGAACAGGAGTTCGCCTCTAGGGGGGACTGACATACACTAAAAGAAAGAAAGAACAAATGATGGACGAAACACTGAACAAATCATACATTCACCCCCAGTCACAGATCTGGGTTGAATCCATTGTTATTTTGCTGACCATGCCATTCCAGTTTGGACTCAGCCATATGCAAATCAGTCTTGACCTTGCACCCCAAAGGAACAGTCCAGCCTAAACTGCCAGGCCCCCCCGGACCAGAAACAAGCATCCTGGGACCGGTTTCGGGGTGTCACCCCGTATCAGCCAGGTTAGCTTGACTCCAGTGGCATGGAGAGCACGAGCCCCTGTCTAAGCATATCTGTCCCACTCAGGGTGACAAATGGAAAAAGAACAATTGATGGTCAAAATGTCAAGCATTCACCCACAGTACAGAGATCTGGGTCTAAATTCATTTTTGTTTTTGCTCACAATGCCATTCCAGTTTGAACCCAGCCATATGCAAATCGTTCTTGACCCTACTTCTCATGGGAACAGTCCAGCCCGAACTGCCATGCTAGATCCTCCCTGGACGGGAAACAAGCATCCTGGGACCGGTTTCAGGCTATCACCTCTCATCAGCCAGGCTAGCTTGACACAAATGGCATAGAGAGCATGGGACCTACGTCTGGGCATGCCCGTCTTACTCGGGTGACAAATGCAAAAAGAACAACTGATAGACGTATTGCTGAACAATTTCAAACATTCATCCTCAGTACAGAAATCTGTGCCTAAATCTATTGCTTTTTTGTTCACCATGACATTCCAGTTTGCACCCATGGAGGACCTGGCCTGGCCTGGCAGTTCAGTTCAGTTCAGTTCATAATCTTTATTCGATTTTAAAAATAAAATCATAAAAGTCAAGGGCGTGGCCAGCAGCATGGCAGACTAGACGTGTCTGACCGGCGCTCCGATGGCCCACAAACTATCTTGCATATATCCTTCATGCCACACGCAATCCTGACCCCACCAAACGCAGACAGAGAAGGGGAAACCAAAGCTCAGCGGGGAAAAAAAAAACAAAACCCCAATCGAAACCCTGCAGATTAAGAGCACCGAAGAGAGGAGACGAGAAGCAGCGGCACTGCAGAGAACAAAATGGGGGAGCGCCACAGCTTCGGGCGGTTGCGTTGAGAATACTGAGAGACCGCGGGCCGATCCAGCCAGAGGAAGCGGGGAAACGTGGAAAACAGAGACACCAGAGTGTCTGTGGCGTACATGGACTGCTAGTCTGAACGCTGGTGATGAGGGAGGCCAAGGTGACAGCTGCGGCTGTAGCACCAACAGAGGCACACCAGGCCCAGTAGTGGGGCGTCCGGTGCTGCAAGGGGCACCGCTGGCCTTCTGATGCGCGCCAACGATGAGCCCCGACACCAAGTGCTATCATCGCACCGGTGAGTGAAGCAACTGCGGACTTGGGCAGTCCCTGGGGGTGGAAACCGCTGTAGGCCTGCAGCAGAGATTGATGAACAACCACCGATTGAGGTGAGAAGGGCCCGGGCGGACGACCCGTTGAACTCCTGCATCCCTCCTGGCAGCTGGGACTATTGGTGGAAGCGGGGGCCCGCGGGAGACGAGGGGCAGATAAGAGGCTCCAACAGCCTGGAACTGAGGGAAGCACGGCTGAGGCCCTGGCAGACCCCACCCCCCCACACGAGGTACACCGGTACAGAGAGCAACCTGCGGTGCTCGGAGGGACCAGGGGGTTGTGAGCGTGGTACACCCGACGCTGAAGATATCCTCTCCCCCCTCCGGCTTACCCATTGGTGGGCAGTGAAGACGAGAGTTGGTGACGGACTGCCCAATATTGCAAAAGGGTGGAATATCCCTAGGGACCCTGGATAGGAAACCTTATCGGGCCGATGGCCCTTGCCCAGAAACCATAACCTTAAAGCAAGCTGGGGGCGGGTGCATGAGGACATTCACGCTGCCTTAGGAGGGGACAGGATTACAAAACCCCGAAAGGAGTGAAATCTGGTAATACCCACAGACGAAGGAGAAATCTTGGAGAAACCCAGGAAACATGCTGAACAGTGGCAACAGATGGCAAAAGATAAGGACCCTAAAACACAAAGACAGGGGAAGATGGATAAGTTCACTAAGGTATTGAATGCCCCTGGGGTGCAAGCAGAGGCCGCAACATAAATACCAGATAACAACATACATCTCCAAGTAATCCAATCCTTCAGGGAAGCGCTGGAAGGTAAGATCGACGAAATTCAAATTGATGTCAACCTGCAGCATCTCTGAAAAAGTCACCCAAGCTGAGCAAAGAATATCAGAAGTGGAAGACACCTCGCACACCCTTAGGAAGGAGGTCACAGCTTTGACCACTGCCATGAAGGTGGTGGCCTGGAGGGTCGATGACGCAGACAATCGCGCCTGTAGAAACAATCTACGCTTCATTGGCTTTTTGGCGGCAATAGAAGGTTCAAACGCAAGCATCTTCCTGTGCAAATGGTTGGCAGACTCCCTCCCTAACGTGCAATTCTCCTCCTGCTTTGTGATCGAGAGGGTCCACAGAATACCGGGGCAAAAACCCCCCACCGGAGCACCACCAAGGCCCATGATTGCACGTTTCCTAAATTATCAAGACCGGGACCTCATTCTCAGAGAAATTAGGCAAACCGGAGAAGTCCGAATCGTGAATACCAAAATAATGGTGTTCCCAGACTATTACAGAGAGGTGCAAAAACAACGTTCAACTCGGTGAAAGAAAAGATGTGGAACATCAAGATACAATACATGCTACTCTTCTGGGCCAAATTAATTGTAATATAACAGTCCAGAACACTCTTCTTTCAAACTCCAGAAGAAGCATGGATTTGGATAGAGGAACGCCCCCCCCCCCAAAAGAGCACCAGGGAAACAAGAGCCATCCTCCAGGAGAGGGCCCCTGACAGGCAGTAGACCCAGATCACAGAGGCTAAAACTGAAAAATAACACTGGCCGTTCAGGAGACTCCACCAGGGCAATGCCATACAGCAGTAATGAAACCACCAATGCAGTACCCCACGATACAGACTCTGAGGATACTCTCCCAAGAGGAAATGCAAGAAGGCGGACTTCTAAACCAGGGTTATAACAGTGAAACACCCCGGAGCATACAGACCAAGAAATCTCATCGGATTCAGATAGTGATCACACATTGCTGCAGGACATTTACCTACCTGAGGAACCTAACTCAGACAGAACAGCGCATGAAACAGTTTCTCAGACCCGGCATAGTGGGGATGAAGATTGATGAACATTATCGGGCCGTCCAAGGGCCAAAGGGAAAGTAAGCTGGTGAGGAGCTCCCCCCCCCCCCCCCCGTTTGTGTGCTTGTGATTTTCTATCTTTTTAGTGATAGTTCATATTTTAGTTTGAATTGTAATGTGTTGTTCCTTTCTCAACGTAGCGTCTCCTCCTTCTCTTCTCCAAGTGGAACCATCAGAAGTAGACACAGAGACGAGGCTAACAGCCATTTTCCGGTGTGGTAAAATAGGCTAGGCAACCAGGGAGATAGGAGACTAGGAATACCCCTGGGGTTTCAAGGAGGGTGGGCAACAGACCTCTCCAATCCATCCACGACACGGTTGGTCACGTTGAGCCATAGGGGTAGCTGCGTGGGTGGGGGAGGAGAACGGGGAGGCAGGGGGGCAGGGAGTTGGGACATGGGGAATCAGTGAGTTAAGTTAGAGTTTAAGTCACATGGCATTAATTTCAAGCGACACATTAGAAGCCGAGGGGGCACAGGAAACACCTTAAACGCGATTACCCGACACTTCCAGATGCAACATGGCAGTGCACAATAGCGACACATACTCGGTCCTGTCCTGAAACGTGAATGGATTGAGAAACAGAGTGAAGAGAGGCCTAGAGTCAGCATACATCAAAAAACTGAAGCCTGAGGTAATATTCCTACACAAAACACACCTGGAAGAAACACAATGAGGATTTCTGGGCAGAGGGGCATACAAGACTTTGACGCATGCAGGCTTTTCCACCAGCGCAGGAGGGGTCGCGATCCTTGTCCGGAATCTTAAAGACCCTAAGGCTGCACAGAAAACCATAGTTGACACAGAAATTTACTTTAAACAGAATACGGGTTCCGTAGAGTCTGCTATAACACTTTGGGAGACCTATAAAACGGCCCTAAGAGATAGAGCCCAGAATATAATAGCGCATAAAAAAGGTAGAGAAACAGAAGAGAGAGCCGGAATTGAATCCAAACTCCTCCAACTAGAGAAGCAGGCCTCTAACAGTGAGGATCATTCGCTAGTACGAAGGATGCAAGTACTCCGCCAGGAGTACTTGGCTCTTACCCAGAGAGACGCGCAAAATGCGATCCAAGCCATGTATTGGCGCTTGTACGATGCCGGAGTAAAGGCAGGTAGGCTGCTCGCATGGCTCAGCAAGTAAGAAATAGAGGCCAGATGGGTGACTCAAATAGACACTGAAGATGGTCAAACCCACACCAGGTCCAATGAAATAGCGAAGGCTTTCGCCCAGTACTACGAGGCCTTTTATGCAAATCGTCCCCTAGCTGAGACAACGCAAATAGAAAGATATTTAGCTGAGATAGAAGTTCCTGCATTAGAAGAAAATGAAGCCCAAACATTAGAAAAAGAGATAACACTCACAGAAGTTAGAAAAGCCATTTGCTACCTTAAGCCCGGGAAAGCTTCGGGTCCTAATGGACTACCTTCAGAGCTATACAAGCAGAACGCAGACCTGCTAAGTCCCCACCTCCTGAACCTGTTTTTAGAAACACAAGAAGTGGGCATCCTCCCACAGGACCTCCGGACTGCCACAATAGTGGTAATACATAAAACAGGTAAGCCACCAGAGAGGTGCACCTCCTATCGACCCATCTCACTTTTAAACACAGAGACTAAGATTATTGAGCGCATACTAACCAGTAGACTTACAACAGTCATATCTAACCTCATCCACCGGGACCAATCCGGCTTCATACTTAGAGATCAACTAGGCTAAACCTGTGAAATCTACATAACTGGCTAGAAACTGTGAGAACCAGGTCAGACCCACATTTAACACTGTCATTAGATGCAGGAAAAGCATTTGACATGGTCTAGTGGCCCTTTCTTATGTTGACCCTCGAAAAATTCTGATTTGGCCCCAAACTTAGGCAATTGATAACCATCCTTTATGAGCAACCAATGGCCCGGGTGCGGGTCAATGGAGCAACCTCTAGAGAATTCGCTATAGGGCATGGTACAAGACAAGGATGTCCCCTATCCCCACTCTTCTTTGACTTGGTGCTAGAGCCCCTTGCTTGCATAATTTGAGCACACCGAGTGATGACTGGTTTTCGAGGAAACGAAAATGAGACCACAGATTAACGCATTACCTTGTATACAGATGATATTCTCCTTTACGTCACTAACCCCAAGGTCACTCTCCCCAGCATCTTAGACACTTTTGGACACTATGGGGAGCATGCAGGTTATAAAATTAATTGGGAGGATTCCTGTATATACCCAGTAACCGAAGGCTCTGAATTCCATGAGAACGTGGGGCAGCTCAAAGTAGAAAAAGATGGGATAAAATACCTGGGTATATAAATAGACTGGAGGCTCTGAACCCAAATCTGTACAGAGTCCTCACAGAATTCGATAGCGACATAGAAAGATGGAAAACATTGCCTCTGACACTTCTCGGGAAAGCGGCACTATACAAAATGATAGCACTGCCAAAATTCTTATATATACTCCAGAACACATACCACGCATTCCCAGAGGAGGCTTTTGTTAAGATGGACGAGGCACTGAGGACATTCCTCTGGGATGGGGGGGGGACCCCCAGAGTGGCACTCGCCACATTGCAGCGTAACCAGTACAATAGGGGCATATCACTACCAAATATTAGGGCATATTACTGGGCAGCCCACTTAACTGTTATTAATGACTGGGAACATATGCCAGGGGACCACCCCACATATGCATTAGAACGTACACAATTTGAGACGCGCCCCCACACACACTACCTCTATGGCGGTAAGGGAGTCAAGAATTTACTACCAGCCACGCAGGTGTTGATAACTGCCTGGAAGGAAGCAGAAAGGCAGATTAAATGGTGCAACCAAGCAACTAGAGAGACCCCACTCTGGAAAGGGGGGAGACTCCGAGAATTTGTAATATTAAAAGGGTTTAAGAAAAGGGATTTGTTGGGCATCTCTAAAATTAAAGACATATTAGACCATAAGGAACTGGCCACCATTTCACATCTCCAAAAGGAATATGATCTGCATCAGAAGCAGCACTACAACATACAGTTGGCTCACGCATGGAAAGTGCAGAAAATTGACATGGAAAGTCTCCCTGAATGTGCCACGCTGGAAGGCAGACTCTTCATGGGGGAAATTAGCGAAAAAGCTGTCTCCTGGACATACCGGACTTTAATAAATAATAATCCAGACACTCTCATAAAATTAAGGGCGAAATGGGAACTAGAACTGGGAGCCATGGACAACCTTGATTGGGAAACTGCATCCAGTTTAAGGTTTTACATAGGACCTACTATGACAGATATCGTCTACATAGAATGGGAAGGGCCAATACTCCTAACTGCCTTAGATGTACTCACTAGACAGGCACATACATTCACACAATCTGGGAATGCCACGAAAATACAGGGATACTAGGGAACAATAGTGAAAGAGCTTGAGGATGTATTGGGAGACAAGATACCCATGGACCCCAAATTTGTGCTATTAGACATATCTACAGAAGTTGATCTCCCCAGAAAAAAAACAAATACGGCTCAATCTGGGTTTACTGGTTGCCAAGCGCGTTCTGGCAAAAAACTACATACATAGACCAAGGTTGTCCACAGAAGTTAAGGAAAATCAACTGCTTGAAAGAGTAAACTGTACCTGTGTTGAAAGGAAAACACTAATAAAAATATATATTTTTTAAAATAAATCATAAAAGTCAAAACATTAAAACTGGTACACAAATTATCATCGACATACTCATGCTTATTTTAAAACCCCTGCAAGAAAGCGCACAAGAAAAAAGCTATCTGTGGGAGAATTTAGCAGCTGTAAGTACAATAAAGAAGGACTAATCGAGGAAATAAGTTCAATCTAAAATGAATTTACAGGCGGCGTTGATGATGTGTCATATTCCAGGTCAAGAAGGGTTCTATGCTGTTGACAGTTTTCACTAAAACCGCATATCGCATAGAGTATTTCATTAGTGCAGAATCCTCACGGTCTGCTGACACCTTATCCCTAAAAGCATTTTCAACCCATTTGCCATCAAAGCATTATATATGTGTCTTACGAATCAGACCTCCCTAGAATCCGCATATTATACCAACCATGGTTTTAAGCAATCCTGAAAGATCAGTCTGCTAAAACCAAGTTCCTCTTTTAGCCAGATAGAATGCCAAAGGTTTAGAGGACAAAGATGGAGCTGGTCAATGATATAGTCTACGCCCAGTTCTTCATGAACAATTTCGTAGGGTGCACTTTGTGGAACTCCTAAAAGGCCGCTTAAAAATTTGTTTTCTGCTACTTGGATTAAGGCAACACGGCCATATCCCCATATCTCACTGCCATAGCTCACTAATGGGATGAACTTTGACCTATAAATTTCCAGGATGAAGTGTATATGAGTGCTCCCGAGCCGGCGGGAAAAATCTCCTATGCTGAATATCGCCCTATTAAAGGACTAAATGTTCCGGGTTATAAGTGAATGCCAATTAAGCCCAGAATCCAATTGGACCCCCAAATAACTAAATGTATCTACCTGGCTAATGTGGTGGTCATCTGTAACGTATTTAATTGTTTTAGTACTGGGTGGACCAAACTTCATGACATGTGACTTCGAAAAATTTGTCATCAGGTCATAAAACTGATAAAGAGGTCAAGGAGCTTTAGTAGGTCTCTAGCTTTTCGGAAGATCACAATTGTTTTGTCTGCATAAAGCAGGGCCAGTAGAAAGTGGCCTCCCACTTTAGGGACATACACATCCAGGACTTGTAAGGCTTTCTCTATTTGATTATTATAAAAAATAAAAAAGGCATTAAAATACAGCTTTGTCAGACCCAACGCTGCAACTTCAAGGTCTCAGTGCATTCCCCGTTAGGACAAAACATAACACAGGCTGAGAGACCTTTGTGCATCTCATACATACAATAAAATTATTAAAACCTGATCAACACCCATCTGAGCTATCATAGACCACTGCTTAGAGCGATTAACTCTGTCAAAGGCAGAGCTAAGGTCTATGAAGGCCAGATGATTGCCTCCTTTCGGCCTTGGTATATTTACAAATTAACAAGTAGAGATTTAAAATTTGCTTTATAGTACCCAGGCCAGGGCGGAACCCATACTGTAGGTCGGATAAAAAACCTTTCTCCTCTGCCCAGGTTGAGAGGCTGTTGACTAAAATCCAAACAATGATTTTCACTTCTGCGTCTATCAGGGAGATAGGCCTGAAACAAGCGGGGCCTGACCTATTGCCTTTTTAAAAAAACAGGTGCTATTATTAATTGAGACCAGGTTGATGGTAGAGGTCCAGTAGCTGCAGAATTTAAATGTAGTGTCAACAAAGGGGCCCACAAACCTATACAGGTCTTAAAAAGATCCTCTGTTACCCCATCTGGCACTGGAGCTTTGTTTGATGGTAACTCGGAGATGGCAGTTCTAACCTCAGACAGATGAAAATCGATATGCTGGTTAGTCCGCACTACCTTCCACGGGACTGGCTCCTCATCAAGGCTGTATAGCCTTAAAGTGAGTAACCCAGGCCTGGGAAGAAATAGTGCAGGCCTGATTGGGGAGATGAACATTACTGAAAAAAGGCGAACTGACTACACTCCAGCCAGCCCTTCGGGCCATTATGATTTCTTCTTCCAAAATCTGAGTATGAGGCTGATGAGCGTTCACCCTGGTTGCCAGACGATGGTCTACTTCATTCTTAAGTTCAGCATAGTTTTCCTGTGCATCCTTCCTCAATGGGGGTACTGCCACCAATACAGCAATATAAGGGGTGACCGCCGGAGTAAAATGGATAGTGATATCAGAGGGGTAGTCGACAAAAGGGGGATTTTGAGGTATACTGAAAGCAGCCAATGCTGAGTTGCAACAAATCCGTTGAACAGGCAACTGGACTGTGACCAGAGCTAGCCAGCCAGATTTATCCCCAGCTATGCAAGAAGGAGCAGTTTGAAGATGGTTACAGATGCTTGAGGGCGAATGTAATGAGGCTCTAAATGGAACCTGAGCCTGATGCAGGGAGGAAACTCCAGCTCCTTAGTTGCCAACACCTTAGCTTAAAGGAATTCGGGCATGTGTTCAGCATGGGTTTAAAGAAATCATTGGGCCGGCTACTGATAATTTAATGTAAATTGTTCACGGACCCTTTCAGCGATCCTACTGTTTGCTCCAATACAGATATCCGAGAACTAAAGGCATTTAAGGCTGCGGATATCTAAATTTACAGGTTTTTGAGGAGTGCTGCAAGGGAGCCCTCTATTATGTCCTGCCCAGGAGCTGTAACTATGTCAGGTACAGATATAGCTGGTGTCTTCCTAAAGCCAGTTCTAGCCTTACTGGTTAGTTTGGCGGTATGCGGCTGTCCCGGAATAAATGTTTTTCGTCGAACACCCGTTTCACAAGAGTTATCCAAGCATTTCAGTATAACACCACAGTCATTAGGCTGTAGAATCAGGGTGCTGGAAAGGCTGGTCAGGGGCACTTGGGTGGTGGGTGAAGATGCAGGGGATGGACTAGAAATTGTATTAACAGTAGCAGTACCCCCTTCACTTTGAGCAACTATGTCCTGTGCTGTGGCACAGTGGTTAACCGCCAACTCTCTTTCAGCACTGGTAATCTCATCAGTGAGCACCCCCACTGCTTTATTTAGAAAAGTTAGTATAGTTTTGCTGGCTCGAGGTCTGTTTTTTAGTTCCTGCCTTTTTTCTTCCCCATAATCAAACAGTCAGGGTACCACACAGCTGCAGGCCGATCTGGCAAGATCCGTAGCAAAGTATAACCTCCGACTGACTGAGGGCCCCTGTGGTCAGGTGATAAAAAACAAAAGGAGCGCAAACTCACTGTCTCCGGAGTCTAGAATACAAAAGTAAGAGGGTGAGCCCAGGCCATTCTCTTCCGGGTGATGACGGGCGCTGGACGGGAGCCAAAGCAGCAATTTAAGCGCCTCTGGGCGTGTAGGTTTTGTGTCAGCAGGACTGGAGAGTCTGGGTATTGCAGTCCTCTCCCCTGTCGTTTGTGACAAGCGATCTTCCACACAGTTCCTACTGGACTGTTCCCCTTGGGAGATGGGTCAGGACTGATTTGCATATAGCTTGGTCCAAACTGGGATGGCGAGGTGAGCAAAAAAACAATGGATTTAACCCAGATCTGTGACTGGGGGGTGAATGTTTGATATGTTCAGCATTATGTCCATAATTTGTTATTTTTGCTCCCTAAGTGGGAAGAGTATCCCCAGACATGGGCTCCATGCTTACTGTGCCTCTAGATTTAGGTTAGCCTGGATGATACCCTGAAACAGAAATGTCTGTTTCCGGTCCAGGGAGGGCCTGGTAGCTCAGGCTGGACCTGCCATGGGGAGCAGTGTCACAACTGATTTACATATGGCTGGGACCAAACTGGGGTGCCGTGGTGAGCACAAAAACAATGGATTTAGGTCCAGGTCTTTGTACTGGGGGTGAATTTATGATTTGTTCAGCATTCCTTCAATCAATTGTTCTTTTTGCATATACTATATAAAATGCATGTGACTCACAGGGTGAGTACACAGAAGAGTTTGGGCAGTCTGCAATGGCCGGACTGCTGGCAGTAGTGTGCTTGGCTCACCTAGGGTGGCACACAACTGTACTGCAGCCCTTGGGACACCTGTACCATCTATTTCCTGGGTAACCTTGATACCATATACTGAGGACTTATAAGGGGTAATGCTTGTCAATTGGAATTGCCAATTCACACGATTTTAGGAAAAGAGCACTGGAACTGGAGCCTAGTCATCAGGCTTCAGAGCACTGTCAGAGTATAAAACCAGTGTCTAGTAGTCCAAATGGGGGCAAAAAGTGGGGGGAAATCTGCAAAAGGCCCTGTTATCTTAAAAGATGACTTTGTAAATGACGCAGCTGGTTTTGAACATGTTGCAGGCTAGCAAGGGGAATTGTTAAGCGCGAACGAATACCCGTAGGCGTCTCGGCGCTAGACCTTAGCAGCTGTCTTTCCCCGAGGTATGGGTAACATCGGGAGATCATGGGCACTATCACTGGTTAAACAGCCAAGTTTTCAGTTTCTTCCGAAAATGTAAAAGTGAGGGGCAGGTTCTAATATGTTGAGGTAGAGTGTTCCATAACTTCGGAGCCGCGACTAGAAACCGACGGTCACCCCAGGACACTGTTTTGGAGCGCGGAACCACTAGTTGGTTCAGAGTTGTAGATCGAAGCTGTCTAGCCGGTCTGTAAGGTATAAGCTTGTCCTTAAGGGGGCGTGGTCCTTGATCGTGAAGCACCTTATAGACTATACAAAGTGATTTGAACTTGATCCTGTTTTGGATAGTCAACCAGTTGAATGTTCTTATGGTGTCAGCGATAGGTGCAAACTTAGGTGTTCTGGACAGGAGACGTGCTGCTGCATTTTGTATTGTCTGCAGTTTTTTTGTTACCCTGGCTTGGGCATTTAAGAAAAGTGAGTTGCAGTAATCTAATGATGAGAGTACTAGAGACCTGACCAGTGTTTTAGCAGCAGTGTCTGGTAAAAAAGGAATGATTTTCCTTATCATTCTGAGTTTATGATGGGCTGTGGCTGCTACTTTGTTTGCATGTGCCATGAAATTAAGGTGATCGTCAAAAATTACTCCCAGATTCCTGACCTTGGGGGTCGGGCTGGGGGGAGTACCAAAGGCAGGTGGCCACCAGGATACAGACCAGATCGGGGAAAGAGAACCAAAGATGACCACCTCCGTTTTATCGGAGTTAAGTTTCAGACAGTTACCTGTCATCCACTCTCCGATTGCCACCATTCCATTTTTAAAGCGCTCTGCCACCTCCGGTCCGTCGCCTTTAATGGCCAACACCAGTTGCGTATCATCAGCATATGAGGTTAGGCTCATCCCGAATGCTTTGATCACACCTGCAAGGTCCGACACATAGATATTAAATAGTGTCGGACTGAGGGAGGAGCCTTGAGGAACCCCACACGGAAGTGAACGCTTGGCCGATTGATATGGCCCCAGTGTAACCACTTGCGTTCTATCGGCCAAGAAGGAGGAAAGCAGGTCTCTCGCAGTGTGGTGAATCCCCATCCTTCCGACACGGTCCACCAAGATCTTATGGTCGACCGTGTCGAAAGCTGCCGAGAGGTCTAACAATACAAGTAATGCTGTCCCTCCCTGGTCACGGACAATTCTGATGTCGTCTGCTGCCTTAATGAGGGCGGTTTCCGTTCCGTGATACTTTCGGAAGCCAAACTGTGTGTCATCCAGTAGCTGATGTTTCTCTATGTACTCTGATAGCTGTTGGTTCATGGCTTTCTCCGTCACCTTAGCTAAGAAAGGGAGGCTTGCTATAGGTCTGTAATTCTTTAGTTCCTCCTTATTTAAGTTGGATTTCTTAAGCAGGGGTTTAATCAGTGTGTTTTTTAAGGAGTCTGGGTAAGTCCCAGAACTCAAGATTGTGTTACAAACATGAGTAAAAACTGGAGCAGTTACATCTATCACATTGGAAAGCACTGAAGAAGGGCAGGGGTCCAGGGCCGATCCGGTTTTAATAGACATGATAATGGTTTTTGTTTGATCAGTGGTGAGAGGCTGAAAACTGGACAAGGTGTTTCCTGAGGTGGTTTGAGAGGTAGAAGCTCTGGAGGTGTTAGTTGTTGAGATGAAAGCTTGGTATATATTGTTGACTTTAGAATAAAAGAATTCAGACAATGCGTCGCATAATGGTTGAGACGGGGACGGATTTAAATCTGGTACATTGCCAGATAGGGTTTTAGTAATATCATATAATTGCCTACCAGAGTTTTTGGCTTTTTCGATTTGTTCTGAAAAGAAAGTTTTTTTGGCAGCAGTAATCATAGTTTTATAAATGGTTAAAGATTCTTTATATTTAATCTTGCTTTCATTATCGTAGTTTCTACGCCATTGCCTTTCCCTGTTCCGACTCAGTTGTTTTTGAGTTCGTAATTCCTCTGTGTACCACGGGGCGGTTGGTGTGCTTCTGTTTCTAGAATGGAGTTTAGTAGGTACTAGGTGGTTCGTGGCAACACCTATCCATTCATGAAATTGACGGGTGGCGGTATTGGGTTCATCAGATATCTCTGGGCATGTTTTGTCCAGTAGTAATTTTAGTTCGGTATGGTTTAGATTCTTCCATACTTTAAAAGAGCCTGGCGTGATAGATGTGACCTTCTTCCTCCATTGTTCCTCGATAGTTAGGCCGCTGAATATGGCGAAATGATCAGTCCATGACATAGGAAGAATGTTTATTATGTGCAGGTCCTCTACGTTGGAAAATATACCATCCAATGTATGTCCTGCCTGATGGGTGGAAGAGGTGACCAGTTGTCTGAGGCCCATTGTATCTAGGTCTGATGTAAGGGCGGCAGTATCTCTGTCATTTTCTAGTTCTAAGTGGAAATTCATGTCGCCCATTATAGTTGTGGAGTCATCCGTGGCTATCAATTCAGTTATCACGTGTAAGTTGGTCAGGAAAGCTGCTCTCGACCCAGGGGGGCGATAAAGGAGAACTCCCTTAAAGTTGAAAAGAGCTGTGAACTTTATGTTGAAGTGCATGGGATGAGATGTGCTGAGGCATGCAAGATGCCCCTAAATGGAGCTACTGTGACGTCTAGGGGGCCATGGATTCTGGCATTACCACCATCCAGATACAAGAGGACTAAACAGCAGGTTTTTTTTTTAACAACAAATTTTATTGAGTTTTCAGTGTACCACATGGGTGTAACCCAACAGGGAAAATACAGAGGAATTGCATGAGATAGATTCTCCAGGTACGTCAAAAAAATCCCGAAGAGTATGTGGAACAACAGACCAAGAAAACAAGAAACCCCCCGCCCCCCCAAGACGCACCAAACATACTTAAAAAACATTACAGGTACATGATTTATACATTTCCTGCCATGTATCATCAACGACAGTGCACTAAACAGGTGAATTGCTTGCAACCAGTTGTTCAATGGGATCAGGAGTGGTGACTTGCATCAATAGGGACAAATCTATACCTCTGTAGGTGGCCCACCAAGACCAGATCTTCTTGTGCTTCTGTGGGCACCCTCTCGCCCGGAAAACCAAAATCTCAGCAGACATGCATCTATCTAATGCCTTTTTCCAATTGGTGACACTGGGTAGGGATGGGTCCTTCCAGTGCTGCGCTATGTCAAGCTTAGCTAATGTAAGGCCCAAGAATAAAAGGTGTCTCTTATAACGGTTCCCCCCAATGTCGTCTGTGCTATGTAGAAGCACTAATCTGGGGTCTAACGGAATATCCCACGCAAGGACGCAGCTCAAAAAATACAACACACTGGACCAGAACGACTGAACAGCTGTGCAGACCCACACCGTGTGTAAAAATGTCCCATCATCTGCGTGGCAGCGGAGACACATAGGAGACTGGATTACACCCATTTTCCATAGCCTATGACGAGTGTAATATACCCTGTGGAGGTATTTAAACTGGATTAGTCTGTATCTAGTGGACACAGCTGCATACCGAGGGCTCGCCAAGGCCTCTGCCCAATCATCATCATCTGTGAGGGCCGGCAGGTCTGCGGCCCACGCCTCTCTGGTTTTATGGATAGTGATCCTGGTGTGTGTATTGAGCGTCTGGTATATTTGCCTAATTTTGTGATTGCCAATGTCTCCCATCAGCAGACGGCCCTCCAGCGGGTGGAACTCTGGCAGGGACTCCAGCTGCCGAATCTGAGGGGCTAAGGCATGCCAAAGCTGCAAATAGCGATGGAACTGTGATTTGTGTAGGCCGTAATCCGATTGTAACCTTTGAAAGGATTTAAGAGTGGTCCCCTGCATAATGTCTCCTAGCGTGGAAATACCGATGAGGTCCCATTTGCGGAACCCAGAAAGCACCAAGACCGGCCGTAGATAGGTATCCTGCCAAAGGGGAGTGGAGCCTGTTAGCCTACCCCGCAAACCCATGGACCGGACCGCCCGCCTCCATGTCTGTATGACTGTCTGGCATACCGGAGGAAGCATGTCTAATGATGCATTGCTGTATATAAAATGGAGCAGGGTGGTCCCAGCCATGGCGATCCGCTCAACGGCTTATGCCGGATCTGTCTGGAACCCATACCACCATTCATTAAATCACTAGAAGGTGCGAGGCGGAGTAATACGTGTGAACATCTGCTGCCGCTATACTCCCGTAATACGTGGATTGTGTACATGTGGAAAGTGCCACTTGGATTGCGCCCCCTAACCAGAGGAATCTATTCAAAAGTGCATTAACCTGAGTGAAACACGACGGATAGCTGGAGTAGGGATAATTTTGGTGCCGATAGAGTAGGCGTGGTAAGGACACCATCTTGAAAATTGCGGTCTTTCTGTACAGGGATAGGGGTAGTTGACGCCAGATCTTCGTCTTATTTCGAACAGCCGGAAGCAGTGGAGCAAAATTGTGCGTCCAGAAGACCTTGGGACATCTCGAAATATAAACCCCCAGGTATTTGAAGCCAGTGTCGGCAATGATCAGCTCCAAAGCCCAGGCCAGACTCCGCTGGTCCCCACGGACGGGAAAAAGTGTAGACCCGTGGTCACGCCAAAGATGCAAAGGATTTGGAGGACACAGGGCCCCGAGAACCATGGGTCTGACATAGAGAAAACTAAACAGCAGTTTTAATGTTTTTGGGAATAAATGCTTTAACTTTCTAACGAAATGAGAGCTGATGCCAGGCAGTCTTAGTTTTTTTCGGCAATGTGTTCCTTGAGGGAGAGGTCTGTATGCAGGGTAAATCCAAGTGATTTGGCATTCAGTGAGAGTTTGTGTTGAAAACTGTTAAGGTCCATGTCACTGAGCCAGGTTTGTCTTGTTTGTTGTTTTTGGCAAATAGTAGGAATTCTGTATTGGTTGGTGTCACGCGCCCACAGACCAAACGAGGCAGAGGTGTGCTGTGTATAAGCTTTATTGGAGTACACAGGCTAGGGATTGTGGATACGGTGGGTTAAGGACAGTCTTTGCCGTGGCCTGACGTTCCGGGTGAGGTCTGGTCTTGTGGGTGATGGTCGTCTCTGCCGCTTTCTTCTCCTACTGGCTGTCCGACCGGTTGTCCCCTCGGTAAAAAGAAAAGAGGCGGTCAGTGCCCTGTTCCCCGCTTCCTGTGAACCTTCCTGCACGTGTGTTTTCACTGTGCTTCCCCTTTAGTACGCCCAACCACCTGATACACTCTCTGATGCGGGTCGTTATCCAAGGAGTGCATGTACCATTTGAACGACGGTCTGGCATATCACGGGGCAATTCTGTGAAATATAACACGGTAGGGATGCGCTATAATACACAGTCTTTAATACAATTGTACAGAACACTGCTCTAAGCATTAAGGTGAGGGCAATCTCTGAAAGAATGTTATATGATATTGACATTTCAGATTTTTTGGATTTATATTCGTTATTGGATATGAGAATATATGGCTATTTTCCAGTGAAGAATACCATATTAGAGGATTTGGAACTAAATATTGTGGGAATTTCTAACCTTGGAAGGTAAGAATTTGATACATGGCAATCTGAGGGGCATTCTTTTGGGTTAATGAAACGCTGTATATATAATTCTAAACAGAACGTTAATTGTTTGCTTAGATCTGAGGCGTATTCAAATTACGAGAATATGGATAATAACTCTTTGGATAGATGATGGACTAATATCGTGAATAAGGTAGGAGCTATAGTTGGTCTTAAAGGTTATTATTTAAGCATTTGCATCGATGAACTCTTGCCTCGCATGCTCCGTAATAATATAAGTCTCTATTTTGCTCTGACCCAATAGAAATACATTGAGGAATTTTAAGGTACCGGCGTCATTTGACGTGCTGTTACTCATTACTCACGTGGGTTATATAATTATAGTTACACCTGGTGGAATCTAAGGGCATAACAAATTAGATCACCGTTTCACGATTAACTGGATGTAAACAACTGTTAAACATGAAGGAATCTGTTACATGTGGCTTTAAATTCTATGTATTTAGGAGTAAAGTAGTTGTATGAATAGGAAATAGTACAACGTTTCTAAATTTTGTTTATGAAATAACTTAATGCACTAAGTGTAAATTTGATTAGTCCTTTACACAAGGTTGTCAAAAAAATGGGCTCAATGGGGTTCAATTGAGATGTTATAGAATGGACTGTACAATGTGTCATTTGTATCATTTCCAGCCCTGAGGAAGTCGTAGGTTATCCCTACCACGGCGAAACGTGTTGGCACATGGGATTGGATTTTGTTGCAATTAAAGAAAAGAAAAACAAGAGCCCATCTGAACTTTGTGGATTTTATCTCTAATAATTATAATTGAACTATATAACTGTTTGTGTGCTCCAAAAGCATTGTTAGAGTGCATGTACCATCCCTGGGCCCTTAAATCAGGTAGTTTCCCGCTGGAGTTATGTTTGGGCTTCTCTGTCTTTTTGGTTCCACCCGCCTTTCCTGTCCCTTTAAAGTGCCTCCTGCTCCCTACGCTGCGCTCCCTTCATCAGGGCAGTCCCTTACAGGCCAGAAAAGCTCAAATGTGCATGCCACCACCCCACCAATGTGCACCCGGTCTTCCCTATGACTTGCCTGAAGCCGGGACCCGGTGACAGGGTCACGGCTGTCTCGTCCGGAGCGCCTTCCTCGGAGCACGTCCCGGCCTCCCTCTGGATCCTCCCGTCCTCGTCCTGGATTCCTCGTGGTTCCGTCTCCTCGATTCCGTGGATCTCTCGTTCTCCTCAGTCCGTGGTTCTCCGCTCTGCTCCTCGCTTCCTCGACCTTCCACCCAGTCTGTGTGTGTTTCCGGGCTTTTCAGTCCTGTCAAGCGCCGCCCTTCCGCCGTCATCAGAGTCAGCAAAAGTTGATCCGGCTCGGTGCCCCCGGGTTTTGCCTGTTGGTCGTCCTGGGGCTTCCCGTCACAGTTTGGTTGCTCTTTAACCCCTTCGATGCTCATGACGGAGCGTTCCGTCATGAGCATCGGTTGAGCTGTGCTCATGATGGAACCGCTCCGTCATGGGACCCACCCATGGGGGAAGCGCTGGCGCTCCACCCATGGGCAGCCCAACATGTTGCCACAAAGGGGGATGGCAGCAGAAGAGTTTCCGCTGCCACCCCGACCCCCCCCTCAGCGATCCTGTGACGTCAGCGCGCGCCGATGTCATCAGGAAGCGCTGGGACGTCTGGAAGCCATTTGCTTCCAGGCGTCCCAAGGAGGAGGGTGAGTGCTGTGTGCTCCGGTGGAGCGGGGGGGGTTCTTTTAGAGTGCGTTGAGGTATCGAGGGAGAGGAAAGAGTATTTCCACATTACGATTTGGGCCATTTCCTGTTGCAACCACTATGCCTACCCACACAAGTGAGGTACCATTTTTATTGAGAGACCTGGGGAACGCTGGGTATGAGGAAATTTGTTGATCCACGCAGATTCCACAACTTTCCCACACAGAAATTTGAGAAAAAAGTGATTTTTTCAGTGAAATTTTAGGTTTGCAGGGGATTCTGGGTAGGGGAATGTTGGGGGACCCACGCAAGCCGTACATCGCTTGACTCCCCCGGGTGTCTAGTTTCCAGAAATGTGTGGGTTTGGTAGGCTTTCCTAGTTGGCCGCCGAGCGTAGGGCCAAAAACCCATGGGACCCCCCCTTGCAAAACCAGGTAGGTTTGTTAATTTTGATGTGGCCTCAATAGGTTTTGGGCCCTTGCCTGTTGCGGGTACTTGACAAACCCACGCGAGTGAGATACCATTTTTATCGGGAGACCTGGGGAAACGCTAGGTGGGAGGACATTTGTAGATCCACACAGATTCCAGAACTTTCCCACACAGAAATTTGAGAAAAAAGTGATTTTTTCAGCGAAATTTGTAGTTTGCAGGGGATTCTGTGTAGGAGAATTTTGGGGGACCCACGCAAGCCATACCTCGCTGGACTCCCCCGGGTGTCTAGTTTCCAGAAATGTGTGGGTTTGGTAGGTTTCCCTAGATGGCCGCCGAGCCCCGGGCCGAAAACTCATTGGACCCCCCTTGCAAACCCAGGTTGGTTTGTGATAGGTAATTTTGATGTCGCCTCGATAGGTTTTGGGCCCTTGCCTGTCGTGGGTCCTTGACCCACCCACGCAAGTGAGGTACCATTTTTCTCGGAAGACTTTGGGAAACGCGGGGTGGGTGGAAATTTGTGGATCCACGCAGATTCGAAAACTTTCCACCACAGAAATGCGAGGAAAATGTGTTGTTTTAGACAATTTGTAGGTTTGCAAGGGATTCTGGGTAACAGAACCTGGTGAGAGCGAGGCCAAGTCACCCAATCCTAGATTCCCCTGGGTGTCTAGTTTTCAAAAATGTATAGGTTTGCTAGGTTTCCCTAGGTGCCGGTAGAGCTAGGGTTAAAAAACTACAGCTAGGCACTTTGCCAAAAAAGGGTAATTTTTCACTGTGAAATTGTGGTGTGCCCACGCTGCATTTTGTGCCGTTTCCTGTCGTGGGCACTAGGTCTACCCACACAAGTGAGGTACCATTTTTCTCAGAAGACTTTGGGGAACCGGGGTAGGTGGAAATTTGAGGATACACGCAGATTCCAGAACTTTCCACCACAGAAATGTGAGGAAAATGTGTTTTTTTTTTACAATTATTTAGGTTTGCAAGGGATTCTGGGTAACAGAACCTGGTGAGAGGCAGTCAAGTCACCCCATCCTGGATTTCCCTGGGTGTCTAGTTTTCAAAAATGTATAGGTTTGTTAGGTTTCCCTAGGTGCCGGCAGAGCTAGGCTTCAAAAACTACAGCTAGGCACTTTGCCAAAAAATGGTCATTTTTCACTGTGAAATTGTGGTGTGTCCACATTGCATTTTGCGCTGTTTCCTGTCACGGGAACTAGGCCTACCCACACAAGTAAGGTACCATGTTTCTTGGAAGACTTTGGGGAACGCAGGGTGGGTGGAAAATTGTAAATCTACGCAGATTTCAGAACTTTCCACCACAGAAATGTGAGGAAAATTAGTTTTTTTTGGACAATTTCTTTAGGTTTGCAAGGGATTCTGGGTAACAGAACCCAGTGAGAGGCAGTCGAGTCACCCCATCCTGGATTTCCCTTAGTGTCTAGTTTTCAAAAATGTATAGGTTTGCTAGATTTCCCCAGGTGCCGGCAGAGCTAGGCTTAAAAAACTACAGCTAAGCACTTTGCCAAAAAAGGGTCATTTTTCACTGTGAAATTGTGAAGTGTCCACGTTGTGTTTTGCGCCGTTTCCTGTTGTGGGCACTATGCCTACCCACACAAGTGAGGTACCATTTTTATCGGGAGACTTAGTTTAATTCAGATTTGTAAAGCAAACTGTTATCACCTATTGACTTTTGATGTATTTCTGCCTTCCAAATGAAGGACAATGTGTAAAAAAGAAGTCATTTTGAAAAATGATCGATAATTCTCATGCTAGTATGAGTATTCCCAATTTCGGAATTGTGCAAATATCTACCGTTACTAAACTCTATATTTTGTTCCCATTCCAGAAATACATAGGTGTCTTTCATACCGATTTTGCCATGTATACATTTTCCCAGAATAATTGCTATATACAAAACCACTGTAAGTCGCTGCTCAGTTTTTTGCTCTGAGTTCGTTGGGTTCTTGGTGAACCTACAAGTCCTATATATCCCCACAACCAGTAAGGTCCAGTGGATGTAACGGTATATTGCTTTCAAAGAGCTGCCATAATTTGAAGAAGTTACAGGTGAAAACGTTGACACAAAAGGCTGTTTTTTTCATCTAAGTTTCAATTTTTCCTATATTTAACTGTTAGTTTCTATAAAGAAACCTTGAAGGATCTACACAAATGACCCCTTGCTGAATTTAGAATTTTGTCTACTTTTCTAAAATGTATAGCTTTCCAGGATCCATTATTGCTTTCATACCCATGTCTACCATTAACTGGATGGAGGTTGAAAGCTCAAAAAATAGCTAAAATAGGCTATGTCCCAGAAAAATGCCAAAAACTGTTTAAAAAATGTTGGTTTTCTGACAAAAATGAAAACAAGTTACTTACTTGTAACTTTGGTTCCCCAGTATTGGTAACTTTCATAGATTCTCATGCTTTGTATCATTCCCCGTCGTCGGAATGGGAGCCTCGGTAAACAAACAAAAAAAAATATATATATATATCATAACCATAGAAACAAAAGAGAAAAATAGGCCTAGGCCTCATCTCATTTTGTAGTATATCACCCTCTTTGTGTAAAAGAGCCCAAACTTTTGCCAGGACCAATCAGCACAGCCTCACCCCTTGGAACCTTCCTGAGAGAGCTCAGAGCCTCAGATTTTCGTAGCCGTTGTGCTAACAGCCACTAACTCAGTAAACCGGCAGAGCTTTCCCAGGGGAGGTGGGTGGGCGCATGAGAATCTATGAAAGTTACCAATACTGGGGAACCAAAGTTACAGGTAAGTAACTTGTTTTCTTACCCCAGTATTGGAACTTTCATAGATTCTCATGCTTTGTATCAGAATAGTAAGCAGTACATCAGAAAAGCACATTTGGAAGACACATGGCCTTACACAACCATCTCAGTTTACATGAAAAAACAATTATCACTGAACCAAATGTGCTTACCAGCATGGAGAGATTGTAGGGAAAGCTCACCTCTCATTGAAAAAGATTCCGGAGGACTGCTTGACCCACAGCAGCGTCGTGTCGTCCCACCGATTCCAGGCAGTAGTGTTTCGTGAAGGTGTGTACACTGCTCCACGTTGCTGCCCTGCAAATGTCTTTGATAGCCACTCCAGCAAAAAGAGCCACTGAAGACGCCATCGCTCTCGTAGAATGAGCGCGGGCCCTTCTATCCAAAGGTTTGCCAGCAGCCTGATGACAGTATTGAATTGCACTGGAAATCCAGCGGGAAATGCCACTCTTGGCGAGCGGCAACCCCTTCCGTGGTGCACTGTAGGCAATAAATAGCTGTGTAGACTTCCTGAAAGAGCGTGTGCGCTCGAGATAGAATTTCAGACATCTCTGGACATCCAAAGAATGCAAAGTTCGTTCCGCCTGGGTAGAAGGCCGCGGAAATAAAGAATTCAAAATCAAAGGTTCATTCAGATGAGACTCCGAAGGCACCTTCGGGATGAATTTTGGGTTGGTTCTCAGCACTAGCACATCCTTTTTGAATTGCAGAAAAGGCTCCACTATGGATAGAGCCTGGAGTTCACTCACTCTCCTCGCCGTAGTTAATGCTAAAAGGAGGGCTAGCTTCAACGACAGGAACTTCAAGTCCGCCCTGTGAATCGGCTCAAAAGGAGCTTTCATGAGCTGCGCCAGCACCAGGTTGAGCTGCCAGATTGGAGGGGGTGCTCGGACTGGAGGGAACATCCGAAACAACCCTTTAAGGAACTGTTTCACAATCCTTGAGGACCATAGAGATGGCCCCGATGTTTTCCTCCTAAAACGGGAGATGGCAGCCAAATGCACCTTGACAGAAGAGTGCGCCAAACCTGATTTAGCCAGCTACAGGATGTAAGGCAAAACCTGATGTGGCCGGGACTTATAAGGATGGAGTTTATTCCTCTGGCACCACAGACAAAATCTCTTCCATTTTGCCCTGTATGTCTTAGTGCTTGGCGCCCGCGCCTGAGATAAAACCTCCCTGCACTCCCTGGAGAGATTCAGATGACGGAATTCTCTGTGTTCAGGAGCCACGCTGTCAAGTGAAGTGACTTCGGATCCAGATGGAGCACCTGCCCCTGATCTCGCGACAACAGAGATGGAATAAGTGGCAAGCGAATCGGGCGATCCTGGGAGAGAAGTAGGAGTTCCGTGAACCAGAACTGCCGTGCCCACGCTGGAGCAATGAGAATCATCTTGCATGGTTCCGCCCTGACCTTCCTGAGAACTCGAGGAATGAGGGGAATGGGAGGAAAGGCGTAGCAAAATGCGCCGAACCAGGCAATCGAAAGGGCATTCCCCAGAGATCCTGGATGGGGAACCCTGCTTGCGTAAAACCGGCACTTGGCGTTCTCCGGGGACGCAAAGAGGTCTATGGTCGGAGTACCCCATCTCTCGAACACTGCCTCCAGCGTGGCTTGATGTAACTCCCACTCTTGAGTCACTTCCGTCTGTCGACTTAGAGCATCCGCTGTGATGTTGAGGCACCCTGCTAGGTGCTCGGCTTGCAGAGTGATCTTGTGAGAGATCACAAAATCCCAGATCGTCTGAGCTTCCTTGGACAGAGTCCGCGACCTTGTTCCCCCTTGCTTGTTGATATAGTGCATGGCCGTCGTGTTGTCTGTCCGGACCAGCACTGCACGATTCTGAAGTCTGGGAAGGAACGCCAGCAAGGCTAAGTGAATGGCCCTCAGCTCCAAGAGATTGATGTGGCGTAGTCTGTCTGCTGGATTCCAGTGACCGCTGACCTGAAGCTCCTGGAGTACAGCTCCCCAGCCTTCTAAGGAAGCATCTGTGGTCACCACCATAGGAGAAGGAGGGATCCGAAACGTTAATCCTCCTGCGATGTTCTCCTTCACCAGCCACCATTCGCAGGCTTTGCGCATAGCAGGTGTTATCCACACCTTGTCGTTGAACGACCCTTCTGCCTGGCGCCATTGTTTGTCCAACTCCTCCTGCAGAGGACGCATATGAAGCCTGCAATGCGGTATTAAAGGTATGCAGGATGAGATCGATCCGAGTAAGGATTTGTACCGTCGAACCGATACATATCTCCTGTGCAGTATTTGACGAGCGGAGGTGGTCAGTTTGCCTTGACGCTCCTCCGACGGACGAGCCGTGCATAGCTTTGTGTCCAGAATAGCCCCAAGAAACTTTCGTGACCTGGAGGGTATCAGCACCGACTTGGACCTGTTGAGCTGAAGACCCAAATGGGCGAACAACCGTATGCAAGTTGACACGGCTTGAGAAGTTGCCTTGAACGACGGAGCCTTGACGAGCCAGTCGTCCAAGTATGGGAACACTTCCAAGGACTCCTTCCTTAGAAAAGCAGCGACTGGTGCCAGCATCTTCGTGAATATCCGAGGTGCCGACCGAAGGCCAAACGGAAGCACCTTGACCTGGAAATGGCTCTTGCCTACTGTGAAGCGTAGATATTGCCTGTGAGCTGGGTGGATCGGAACGTGGAAGTATGCATCCTCCAAATCCAGGGACGCCAAAAAATCTCCCGGATTCAGTAGTCGTAGAATATCTTGGAGAGTGACCATCCTGAAAGAGAGTTTGATGAGATAGGTGTTGAGCTCCCTTAGGTCTAGTATAGGACGCCATGTATCTTCCGTCTTCCGAACCAGGAAGAACCTGGAATAAAACCCGTTGCCCCTCTGCGAAAGAGGTACGGGCTCTATCGCCCCCTTGATGAAAAGTTGGTGGGCTTCTAGATGCAACAAGCGGAGATGTTTTGATGGACGGGCGTCCGGAGCTCTCGTTAGAGGAAGATCTTGGAATTCCAACGTATGGCCACTCTGAACAATATTCAAGACCCACCGGTCCGATGTTAAAAGGACCCAGCTGTCCAGACAAAAAGAGATCCTGCCCCCAACCGGTGTTCTTGGTAGGGGAGGAACAGTAGCCAGAGCCAGGAGGCCGCTATTGCCTCTTGGCATTGTCTCGTCCCTGACGATTTTGACGTCCTCTCTGGGACTGACGAGAGAAAGACGCCGAATGACCTTGGCGTTGGCTGGAGTATTGACCTTTATAGGACTGTCCTGATTGTGTGGAATACTGACGTTGGTTTCCTCTGTAAGTAGAAAACCCTCGACCACGTGCTCCTCTGAATGGCACCTTGCGATAATTGAAAGATCCCAAGGACTTAGCTGTGTCCGTGTCCTTCTTTATGCTTTGGAGGGCGTCATCCACATGCTTACCAAAAAGCATCTCCCCGTCAAAGGGAAGGTCCAAGATCTTATTCTGGACCTCCTGGCGAAACCAGGTCGCCTTCAACCAGCCTTGACGGCGCAAGACCGCTGATCCTGCCAAAGCCCTGAAAGCAGTAGAGGCTATGTCCATCGCACAGTCAATGACTTCCGAAGAGCATCTTTCTCCTTCCATGAGAACCTGCTTGGCTTCCTCTTGACTCGACTCTGGTAGCTGGTCCATAAACGGCTCCATGTCGCACCACATCTGGCGGTCGTACCTGCCTAGAATAGCCAAAGAATTAGCCGCACGGACCAACAAGCTGGCCATGGTGGAGAATCTTTTTCCTACATTGTCCAGCCGCCTGCCTTCTTTATCCGGAGGCGTGGTTAACGGAGTGGACGGATTTTTTGACTTGCTCTGCGCGGCCTGAGATATTACGGAATCCGGCTTAGGTTGTCCTAGGAGACATGCAGGACTGCCCTCAGGGGCCTTGTATTTCTTCTCCAGCCGGGGAAGAACCGGGATGACCGTCGCTGGGTTCTGCATCGTCTTAATTCCCTCATCCCAGACATGTTCTATGATGGGAATTGATCTGACCGACTTTCTATATTGTGCTTTAAAGTCATGTAGGAAACAGTCCGACTGCTCCACTGTAAGAGGCAGACCAAACCTCTTGGATGCACGCTCCATCAGATTATGGAAACACCCAATATCTGCCGGGGGCGATACATTTGTCTCCCGGCCTACAGCATCCGGATCCTGCATACCAGTGTCATCAGGGTCCCCATCCGGATCCCCTGGATCAGTAAGGGGAATCACATGCCCCTCATCGTCGTCATCTGTATCCAAATCTTGTGTGTCCTGATTGGCAGGTTCCGAATATGAAGACTGCGGAACCACTAACGGTACCACTGGTGAAGCGGTACGAGGTATATCCTTAGGCAGAGGTGGCAAGTCCATTGCCATGTCTCGCGGTACCACAGACGTAGATGGGCGCACCGGTGTGATGTCTGGGAGTGACGGAAAACGAGCTTTATAGTCTTGCAGCATCATCTGCAAATCCGTCACTAAAGGCTATCATATCCTGCCTCAGAGAGCGGGGATGTACTTCCTGTGAAAAGCTTTGTCGCTCCTCCTGCACCTCTGGACCATAATACTCCTCAGTATCCGTGTCCTGCTGTTTCACATTCAGGTCTGAAGGGCTGTAGGCGTCCCCATACTGCCCATCCTCTTCCTCCTCCTCCGAGTCATCGAGAAGCATGGATGGTGGCAAAGGCGTGACCCGCCTAGGTGAAGTCATGTCCGGTGTAATTTTTAACTTCTGGATGGCAAATCCTGAATTTTTCGTCGTCGACGGTCCCGTCGACGGTCCCGTCGACGGAGTCGTTGTCAAAGGGATTCCATGCGTCGACGAACTCGACGATGACATCGTCGACTGAAGGGTAGCCATCGTCGACGGGGCGAGAATTGTCGTCGATGACCTCGTCGTCGACGGTACAGGAATCGTCGTCGACGGTAGGGTCGTCGACGGCGCCTTCTTCTTCGTCGCCGGAGCATGTTTCATCGTCGACGGGACAACCGTCGACGGTCTCGTCGACGAACTCGTCGTCATCAACATCGACGAACTCGTCGTCGTCGATGTGGTCTTCGTCGTCGACACCGCCGTCGAAGACGGCCGTCGTAGACGATGAAGTAGATATCGTCAACGGTCCCGTCGACGACCCCATGGAAACAGTCTTAACTATGGAGATCGTCGTCGACGTACCTGCTTTAGCCAGCGTCGACGGACGTTGTTTCTTCACTGGAACTGTCTGTGGAGCTCCTGCAGCATGTTTCTTCACAGGTTTCTCCTTTTGGGACGGAGGAGAAGATGTTGCAACCTCCTTCTTGTCCCTAAGGGCTACGTCCACACCAGCAGCCCGTCCCTGCCTCTCCTTTACACTTCCGTGAGGAGATTTCATGGGACCTTGCCTCCTCAGACCTTTCAGAGATCCCGTGAGGGGCTTTGACAGGGGGTTCCGCAGAGGTGGAGGGAGATGACCTACCCCTCTTCCTAGATCTCCTGGAGGAGGTGCCAGAAATTGAATCCTCCTCATCCGAAGAGAGAACCTCCGTCCTGGTCTTCAGCTTCTGTAGCCACGTCAGCAACCGACCCTCTCTGTCTCTCAAGGTTTTGGTGGAGAAGGTCCGACAAATTTTGCAGTCTGTGGCCTTGTGTTCCGGGTATAAGCGGTAAATACAGTTTTCATGCTTATCTTCCACAAAAAGTCTCTTCTTCCCACAAGAAGCACAAGGTCTGAATAAGGCTTTCTTCTCCTTTTCTGACATAATGTCACAAAAGATGGCAAATAAAGATGTCTAATAGTAAAGTTCTGAGAAACTGAGCAGAGCTCAGTGGAGACTCCCTAGCACAACGTGCGATAGAAAAATCTGAGGCTCTGAGCTCTCTCAGGAAGGTTCCAAGGGGTGAGGCTGTGCTGATTGGTCCTGGCAAAAGTTTGGGCTCTTTTACACAAAGAGGGTGATATACTACAAAATGAGATGAGGCCTAGGCCTATTTTTCTCTTTTGTTTCTATGGTTATGATATATATATATATATATTTTTGTTTACCGAGGCTCCCATTCCGACGACGGGGAATGATACAAAGCATGAGAATCTATGAAAGTTCCAATACTGGGGTAACTGTCATTCCCTAAAAGCTGGGAAAATGGTGATTGAAGCCCCACAAACCCGTTTTGATACCATTTGCAGGGAAAAACCCAGACACTTTCATTTGCAGCACTTTTTTCCCATGTTTCCCCCAAAAAACAAAATTTAGCTGTATTTTGGATAATTTCTGGGTCCCCTCCAAGGGAATCCACAAACCTTGGGTACCTTTAGAATTCCCAGGATGTTGGAAGAAAAGGACGCAAATTTGGCGTGGATACCTTATGTGGTCAAAAAGATACAGGGTCCTAAGCGCGAACTACCCCAAATAGCCAAAAAAAGGCTGAGCATGGGGGGGTGGGGAAGGCCTAGCAGCGAAGGGGTTAAAGCGGTGGTGGACATCTAGGTGGGGATGATGTACAAGCTCACTCAAAAACAACAAAAGAGTGACTGTTATATTTAGAAAATAGAACAGAACAGGGAAAAAATTATTTCTTTAAAAGAACCCTCACTCACCAACCTAGTTGGTTCATCATTGGGTTCCCACCAGAGAGGCCAAATGCCTCCCTGGTTTGCTACAACGCCTGAGTTACAGCGGAGCAGGTTTTTTGTGCAAGGATGTGAGCGTGATAAGTAATGTGAATTTAAAAGGTGGCAGGTTTTAACCGGAACTAATTTTAATGGTGGAAAACCAGCGTCTGTTAAAAAGTGTGGCGGATGTTGACTGGCTAGTTAGGTTGACCAGGACCGTCCGATTTGATAGAATGAGTTATAAAAAATGGTCAACATGTTTCAGCTTATCTATGCATATTCGCTAAGCGTTCATCGGGACCGAAAGAGTTCCATGGCGGTATGCGCTCGCTAAGGCGCACCCTAACCAATGGAACTGTGTGTGCGGTAAAACTCACGGTTCTACCAGTAAGGCCTCCTGGGATTTCCTAGGCCACTAGACTCTGTAAGAAAAAATAAACATGAAACACAGAGTTGTACAATACAGTCAGTGGTCAACTGTTTAAATGCCATCCAAATGGTGTGGTCCGCCTACTTTTTTATTCATGAGACAAAATCAGAAGACTCATTTAGTAATATTGTAGGTGGGGGAGATGGTGAGAGGATGTGTGCACACAAGGGTGCCCCCAACACGTCTTGGGCACAACTCTCAAACTGAGCATCTTATTGAGAGCTCATATTCTAAGGGGAATGCAATTGAAAACAACATGTGGTAATTAAGCCTGGTAGCAAACTTGGGAAGGTGCCAGTGAAAATCTACTGAAAGCACTTTCTTGAATTTTAAGCCACACGGTGTAAAAGTAGAAGAGATAGCACTCAGTCTTCTATTACATTGTACACTTTTCAAGGTATTATGCAGTGCTCCGCCTTTCAGGATTAGGTAATTGTTTTGAAGTTGCACATGGCTTAAATAATAATACTGATGACTTTGGCCTCCTCTTCTTCTTTTTTAAAAATTTTTTTTTAACAGTTGGAATCAAGATCACAAGGAAGAGTACAGGCCTCCTCTTCTTCTTGAAGGCTGCGATCAATGGAAGGGGAATGTTTATGTTTATGGGATTTGTAGCGCGCACAGCTACTCAAAGAGTGTCCCAGTGCGAATCTCTAACTACGTTGCTGCTGCTGAGATGTGTTTTTCTAAGATGATTGTAAATACATCCATGCCAACTGCCTTCCAGGTGTCAGTAATTTTTATGAGATCATTCCATATGCCTCTCATATCTAAATGCCTTAAATGTATCTGCTTCAGCTTTTGTTCTGTGCATGTGAGTGCCAGTGTGGAAATCCATGACAGAGTCCGATTTCCATTAATTTTCTGTCATCAAACTTTAACCTATGAAAAAGAGCCATGACAATGAATTTATGGACAACCTGTGGGAGTACCCATAGTTTGCCAAATGGCGTCGCTTATTAATACCGCTAACCTCCCTTTTACACCAACTTCAAGGAAATCCTGGTGCTTGTCCTTTTGAGGTTCTCTGCAAACCTTTAGATGTAATCCAAAAGATGGTTGCCATGACTGCCGGAGTGCTTTTGAACTTGCAACTTTTAATTTCATTGCAGATGTCCCATAGCTTTTCATCCTTCTGAACCTATTCTGATGGTTTCTTTGTTAGGAGGTACTGAAGAACAAGTTACTTACCTTCGGTAACGATGTAAGAGACATATGTTAATTATAGGTTCCTTACCTTAGAATTACCCCAGGCGTCAGACACTCTATGTATATAAATTGGTGTGAGATTTCTCTCGAGTCGTGCCAATTACTTATCGACCATGTTCGTACTCTGAAATGCTTAACTCATGTTCCTCTAGTAAAGCCGGACTGCTCTCTGCCACTCGACCAGGAGTGACCTAAGGATTTATTAGTGTGAATTCAAGGACCATCTTTGGGGTTTTGTGATAATATTACATGGTAAGCATACCCAGCCATACCACATAACATTCTACCTTTCTACAGTTGGTTATAGAAAAGTTTACCTTGCTGGGAGCATGAAAAGCAGCTATGACATGCCGGATTAACGAATACCAGTGGAGCATGATCCAGCATTTTTCCAAGAAAATCCTTCTCCTGACTGACAGTGGCAGCAGTAAAGAGATGTAGATATTGGTATCTGAAAGAGACTGTTACTTATAGATTCCTTACATTAGAATGACCCCCAGGCGTCAGACTGGATCAGGAGATTTTTCTTCAGCAGTACCCCTGCACGTCGGTAGGTGGCGTCGGTCTGCTCCGCATCATTCGTTGGCGTCATGGTCAACGGAATGACGTTGCGGGGTGTACTTAGACGCCGCCCCTGTGCGCTGACGTCAGTTCTGACACGACTTTCCACGCCAGAAGCGCAGAGCTATGCAAGACAGTGAACACTGGTGCACATAACTAGGGCCCTGGAAGAGAGTCCCTATCCCTAGAAGTCAGTTTGCAGAGCGGGGAGGAAGGGTGGGGCGGTAAGGAATCTATAACTAACATAAGTCTCTTACAGATACATTGTTACCAAAGGTAAGTAACTTGTTCATCTGAAAGAGACTGTTAGTTATAGATTCCTTACCTTAGAATAGATACCCCAGCAATGCCAACCCTGGAGGTAGGTCTATGAACTAAGTTCACACCAGAAAATCCTGGAGAACAGACTGGCCAAATTAGCCGTCTCTCCAGACTTGGCTGTCTAGGAAATAATGTTTGGTGAACTCCCCCGAAATGCTCCACTGACACCAATGCGCTTGGATCTGGGCATGAAGAGTGTCACCCATGAGACTGTCCTCCGGCCCTTAACTTTTTGGATGTGCATTTGGTCGAACGATTCACCACTGCCCATGAAAGAATCACTCTAAGATGTATTATCATTAGACACCAGAGGGTGTGTTCAGTGGTTCAATTATATAAAGGCATGGCTGGTCGAACTGGGTATGAGTGATCTATTGCTAAACTCTGGCAACATCCAAAAAAGGTCTCTAAATCTTCTCAAAAAGAGATATTGGAGCTATGTGGAGGGCAGTTGGCTAAACAGGAGGAGTGCAGGGGAATTGACATGCAGGTTCCTTAGTATTAAAGATAAAATGCAGCAAGAAGATTTTTTGGACCGAATAGAACCCCCATTTGAAAAATCACTAAACCAAAAATTTAGGTATGGTATTCTTCCAATCAATAGCTTTCACCGTAATTAGAATGGTGTTAATATCTCGCCCATTTGCCCGGCATGTGAGGTCGCACTTGAAACAGTACACATCCTATTTTTCTGTCCTATGTACAAACTGACTAGAAGAACCTGGCTATTTCAATCTGCGGGATTCTGGCAGCTAACCGTTTAATGGAGATTGTTAGAATTTTAAAAAAGTGATAGCATAGAATACCTAGTCTTTGGATTGTCTAGATATCTGCTCCATGCTTGGACATTAAGGAGTAGGACATCAAAGATTTTTAACATCAAATGATCTTTTTTTTTTTTTTTTTTTTTTTTTTTTTTTGAAAAAGTTTTTATTGAACAATAATTCGGTTACAAGTACGGGCCTACAACCACCCGGGCCGGCCGCTAGGTACAGAAGGAAATCTACACATATCAAGGCTACAATCAGTTCCCAGGGCGCTGCCCCGCAGTGGCTCCAGATAGTTCTCGAGGAACAGGAAGCGTAAGTCCAACAATCACAAAAACAAAAGGAAAAACAATAAAAAACAAAAGGCGAGTTATGAGGGAAACCAGTGCGGATCAGGCTCCCCCCGGGAAACTCCCGTCAGGACAATTGAGCAATCCGCTAAAGAGAGGAGTACCGGGAGGCCGGGGTCGGAGGGGGGGGGGGGAGGGGGTCAAGGGAGATGAACGTCCATATGTAGTTGTTCCAAAAGGCGCCAGGAGCCATCAAGGGTCAGGGGGACATGGCGATATCAGTGTCTACCAGGGGGGGCGTACAGATGCCTCCGCGATACGCGTTCCATTGCCCCCAAATGCTACCCCATGCCCCCGGCTTGCCACGGGCCACATACACTGTCTTCTCCCTAAACATACACCAGTCCATATTCTCCTTCCATACTGACACGGTGGGCGGCCGTTGAGCGCCCCAAAGTTGCGCTATGTCCCTCTTGGCAATCATGTTCCCTAGGGCCGCCCACCGAGTCTGAGCCGCGCTGTAGTCATTGGGCTCCCACACATTCAGGACACAGCGACGCACCTCCGGCAGCAGCACAACCCCAGTAACCTGTCCCATTACCGTGTGGACCCGGCGCCAGTAGTCCGCCACCTCGCGGCACTCCCAAAGGATATGAAGAAAGGTGGCGCTGAGCCCACAGCCTCGCTTACAGAGCCCGTCGTCGGAAAATCCCATCGAGACCAAGCGCGGACCCGTCACATACACCCGGTGGAGAATCTTGAGCTGTACCAACCGGAGACGAGCCGGAATGGCAACCTCCTTGGGGGACGACAGTGCAGACTGCCAATCTTCGTCGTCCAATTCCACCCCATCCCCAGTCCAAGCCTCCCGAAGGCGCACAAAAAGGTCCGCCCGGTGATTAATTAATTTTTTATAAATTAAAGAAATAGTACTATCAGGGACATGTCCGTCAAGTATGCGGTCCTCGAGGGGCGAGGAAACAGGGATCTTGGTCCCCTCCCCGAAGACCGAGAGCAGGGCGTGTCGAACCTGGGCGTAGCGGAAGAACTCCCTGTCGGTCAGCTCGTATTCTGCCTGGAGCACCGCGAAAGTCTTGACCGCACCCTTGTGCCATAGGTCTCCCACTTTGCTGATACCAATCGTGTCCCACTGGTCAAACCCCCTCGTGGTCCACAAGCTGCCCAGGCGGTCGGAGGCAAACAAGGGAGTAGCACATGTTAATCGCTCACTCCAGCCCATGGCCGCAGTGGCAGCCCTCCAGGTCCGCACAGCAATCCTAGTAGGACCCGTAAGGGTCCGGCCAGCCAGGCGGGAATAAAGTGCCCTGTTGTAGTTCCCGCCGGGAAGCAGGAACTTGTCCATCTCATACGCCGGATTCAAGCCGGGCGCATACGTGGCGTGGTTAATGGCAGATAGCTGCGAGGCCCAATAGTACCTGCGAATGTCAGGAAGCGCGATGCCCCCGTCGTACCAGGGGAGAGTGAGCTTGGCAAGAGCAATACGCGCCCGCCCGTCCCACACCAGTCTCCTCTGCAGGCTCTCCACCTCCCGAAAGTAGGCCACTGGGATAACGTCGAAGGAGTTCTGGAGTGCATAGAGGAACCTGGGAAGGGACATCATTTTGAACAGCGCGGCCCGACCCAGCGGGGACAGGGGCAGCCTGCACCACCGGACCGTGTCCTCCCGCAGTCGCCTAAGTGGACGCAGGAGATTCTGCTCATAGCGAGCCGCCGGGTCCAGCGAAACGTATATCCCCAGGTACTTAAAGCCGCTCAGAGATATTTGAATCGGGAGCCGAGGCGGCAGGAGAGGAGGACCACCAGAGATGGGATAAACGCAGGATTTAGACCAATTGATCGTGAGACCCGAATTGTTCCCAAAGGAGGTCAGAACGTCAAAGAGGACGTTGAGCGACTGCCGTGGTGAGGTGAGATACAGGAGAATGTCGTCCGCATACAGCGAGACCCGATCTTCAAAGCCCGGGCCCCACCGGATCCCTCTAAGCGAGGGCTCCCAACGGAGCCAGGCAGCGAGTGGCTCCAGGGCGAGAGCAAAAAGCAACGGGGACAACGGGCACCCCTGCCTCGTGCCCCTGCCAAGGGCAAAGGGCCGAGAGACCCGCCCATTCACCACCACTTGAGCCATGGGTCCCGTGTAAAGGAGCCTCACCCAGCCAATAAATCCCTCTCCAAAGCCGAATTTATCCAAGACGGCCCAGAGGAATGGCCACTCAATAGTGTCAAAGGCCATCGTGGCATCCAAAGAAACCAGCACGGCCGGTTCGGAGAGGAACTCCGCCCTGGCAAGGGCACCGTGAAGACGCCGCAAGTTAAGAGCGGTGTTGCGGTGCGGGATAAAGCCGCATTGGTCCGGATGTATAAGGTCGCACACGACACTCAACAATCGATTGGCCAGGACTTTCGCCAGGATTTTAGGCTCCGCATTGAGCAGTGAAATAGGCCGGTGAGAAGTACAGCGGTCTCGCGGCTTGCCCTCCTTGGGGATAACGACTATAGTGGCCAAGCGCTGGTCGGCCGGAAGGGAACCCGCCGCAAGAGAGTCGCGAAACATGCGGCTGAGGAAGGGCGCAAGCTTATCAGGACGCAATTTGTATAGTTCAATGGGCAGACCGTTAGGACCCATAGCCTTGCCCGAGCGAAGGGAACGAATCGCGGTCGCTATTTCATCCGACGACAAGGGGGCGTCCAGCCGCTCTCGGTCCTCAACGGACAGGCCGGGCAGAGCAATATCTCTCAGTAGGAGGCGAGAGTCATCCTCATCCCTGTCAGTCACCGGGGAGTACACCGCCCGGAGGTGGTCAGCGAAACATTCCACAATCTCATCCGGCTCAGTCACACACACACCATCCGCAGCACGCAACTCGGGGACCACACGATTCACTCTCTCCTTTTTGTCCAGCCACGCAATCAACTTTCCCGCCTTGTCCCCCGCGTCATACAATCGGCCCTGCTGCTCCCTATACATAGTTTTGGCCGCGTCAGTGACCAGGGACCTATATTCGAACTGTTTCAGGCTAAGGGCATGTAGCCCGTCCGGAGTAACATTCGCCTCCAAGGCCGACTCCAGCCCCGAGATGTCAGTCTCCAGCTTCACCACCGCCTCGCTCCTAACCTTCTTGGCCACCACTATTTGGGCGAGGGCGTGTCCGCGTATCACAGTTTTAAAGGCTTCCCAAAGGGACAACGCAGACGGCACCGACCCCTCGTTTTCACTGAAGTATTGGTCCATGGCCTTAACCAGGCTGTCACGAGTCACAGGGTCCCGCAAGTACCAGGGGTTAATGGGCGCTATCCGCCCTGCGGACCGCGACCCGGTGTCAAAGAGAAGCCACAGCGGAGAATGGTCGGAGATACCACGCGCCAGGTGTCTGACCTCTCGAATCCTACCAGTCTGCGCCGCGGGCATAAGGAAGTAGTCTAACCTGGAGAGACTCCCATGCGCCCCCGAATGAAAGGTGAACTGACACTGGGTCGGATGCATTAGTCTCCAACTATCCACCAAGCCGAAGGTCTCCAACATCCCACCCAGCCATGACTGGGCAGCGGGGAGGGTCCTTGGTGGGTGACGATCCAGTTCACCCGAAACCACAGAATTAAAGTCCCCGCCCATGAGCAGGAGGCCGTCCGGAAGGTCAAGCAGCATTCGACCCAAGTCAATAAAGGTGGAGTTCTGGAGGCCCGGGGGGACGTAGACTGAAACCAGGGTAAGGGGCTGCCCCTCCCACCTCCCAATCAAACACACATAGCGCCCTCTGTCATCCGAGACTATCCTCGTGATCTCCACCGGAAGGGAGGTTCGCAGGAGAATGCCCACCCCCCTGGAGCCAGTTGTGAAACCAGAATGGGCTACGAGGCGGTATCCCCCCCTGTTCATCGCATGGCAGACATTGCCGACCAAATGCGTCTCCTGGAGAAACACCACATCAGGAGTCAAACGACGCAAATATTGCAGTACAACACCCCGCTTAATACGGTCCCCCAACCCATTGACGTTCCATGACATAAGCCTCAACCCGTCTCCCCCCATCCCCTCCAATAGATCAAGAGGCCCCCCGCCCGCCGCACAGTTCCCAAATATGGACAAAAATCAATACCTCGCCCTGTAAACAAAAAACACACAACAAAACAACCCCTCTTCCCCCCCAACCCCACCCCAAGTCCAACTCCCCCCACCCTGCACCCCTGCGGGCCAAAGACCCCCCCCAACTTGCAGTGTGCCTGTCGCCCCACTAACCCCATTCTACAAAAAGACCCCGGAGGAGGAAAGGGACCCGAACCCGCCCGCACCCCTCACGGGTCCTGGTAAGACACAGTATGCAAAAGAGTAAGACCCAACTGTACAGTGCAAAACCGCAAAAGCAAGGACCAAATGTCAGTCTAAGGGGACCCGTCACCTGCGGTGCCCCCAGAGGGCCCGGGCCGGCCACCCCCGTCCGGCAGCGAGTCCAGCCAGTCACTTGCGGCCACAGGAGAGTCAAAAAAGGCTGTCCGCTCTCCATGCTCCACTCGTAGTTTCGCCGGGTAGATCATCGAATACTTCAGGCCTAGCTCGCGGAGACGGCGCTTCACCCCTTGGAATCCCATCCGCTGTTTCTGGACCAGTTGCGTGAAGTCCGGATAAAAATTGACGGTCGAGTTCTCGTAGCGGACCGGGCCACGGGTCCGTGAAGCCTGCAGAATAGCGTCGCGGTCCCTGTAGTGGAACAGTTTAGCCACGATAGGCCTCGGGGGGGCCCCCGGCCGCGGCCGGCCGCCCGGCACTCGATGGGCCCGCTCCACGGCGAAGAATTTGCTTAGGCCAGCCGGGGACAGCTGTTGCATGATAAGTTCCTCGACCACGAGGTCCACCGGGCGGCTGTCGGAGGACTCCGGTACACCAATGATGCGGATGTTGTTGCGTCGGGCCCGTCCCTCGAAGTCCTCAAGCCGCCGGGCCATATGGTCGTTGACCACTCTAATGTCCCCAAGCGCGGCCCGCAGATCCGACACCTCCGCACCCAGGGTGGAGGTCCGTGTATCAAGGGCCTGGACCCTCTCGTTGGTTTTGGAGAGGTCGGCCCGAATCAGGGTGACATCGATCGCGACAGTGTCGATCTTACGGGCCAGGGCCTCATATTGCGTCGCGATGGTTTCCCTGATGCCCTCGATGGCGCCCATAATGTCCTGCAGGGAAGGTTCCGCAGAGACGGGCGTGCCTCCCCCTGCAGCATCCGGGGAGAGGCCAGCAGCGCCAGGGGACCCCCTGCCCTGGGTGTAGCGGTCCATGTTGTTGCTCTGGACCGGCCCCCCGCGCAGAGAAGCCTTGGTCTTGCGCCCCTCCGGACCCCCTTTGCCCGCCATGTGAGCGCAGTCTCTCAATGGGACCTCCGATCAAGAGGTGTGCGGGCGCCAGCAAAAGGACCACTAACTGTCGGTGTAGGGGTCGGAGGCGTTAGGCCCACCAATAGCAGAGGGAAGCAAGCCTCGGGCAGAGGCCCAGGAGGCACCTCGCCACCTTGAGCACGCACGCCAGCTGATCTCCTGAAGGCCAAAACCGAAACCGAAAGTGCTGAATCGGCAACTGGCACCGCGCTGAGGCCGCTGTTGTTCAATTGCAGCCCGGCCCCACGGGTCACCTTCACCCCGGCCACCTCCGTCGGGTGGGTCCCAAAAGTTCCGACGACGACAACTCAGGATTCCCAGGTCCGATTAGAGTTTTAAAAAGAGATATAAGATCAGCTGGTCTTCATCTCCCAGATTCCATCAACCAAATCAGGATAGTCTCAGGATATATTCCGAGGAGCAGAAAGGGTCCGGGGAGCCCTGTGCTCACGCGACCATCTTGGATGCGCGCTAGGCTCCTCCTCCCAAATGATCTTTTTTTTAAATCATGTCCATGTTTGTTATGTGCATACAATGCTGGGAAGACTAATCAAGTTATAAGGATATGTATCCTCTATGATATTATAAAGAATGGGAACTTGTGGTATGTAACTATGGCAACATTATGTTAACAACAAAATGCTAAAACACACCAGTGTAGCTAACATATATTTGCTTATTAAATGGTGACCGCTCACTGAGAGTACCGCTTAATGCGATAATAGGATTTTAACTCCTTGAGGGTTCAAATGGCAGTATCAATATTCTAACCAGTTGATGATAGGTTCAAATTGTTGATCTTATTGTACATATCACAATTTTAGTATAGTCTTATCGCAGACGTTTTAATGGTATCAGCACTAAACACTTTACTAAATACCAATACATGCATGGTTTTCAATGGAACTCACTACATGGTCCTTGGATGTACCCCAAATGTAACAGTTATTGGGAGATGCCAATGTGAACTGCAATCAAGAAACATAAGTTATGTACTTCGTGCCCAACAGTATTATTTTATTCTGAGGTCTTGATGAGAGGACTACTTTTTCTCTTTTTAAACCTATTGTATATTGATGTGCTTTTATAATTTTTATGCTAAAATCGAATAAAGATACTTATCAATCTATGTTTGGTGAAAGTGTGCAGGAATGCCCACATGGCCACCTGACAGATGTCAATGAGTGGGACTCCACATTCCAAGGCAGCAGTAGCTGCCGTAGCCCTGATAGAATGGACACGCAGTCCCACTGGAGCTTCCTTTTTCACTAGGGATTAGCAGATTTTAATGCATAGGACAAACCATCGAGAAATGGTGCATTTTTGCACAGCCCGACCTTTATTGGCGCCCATATAGTCAACAAAGAGTTGATCATCCACACAGAAATCTTTTGTGCAGTCTAGATGAAAGACAGCACATGTTTTGGGTTCAGACGGTGGAGTCTCTCCTCATTGGAAGGGTGCGGAGGTGGGAATAAGGTGGGCAAAGTCATAGTCCGTCCTATGTGGAAGAGGTAACCACTTTTGGAAGAAAACAGGGTGCCGAGAGAAGGACTACTTTGCCCAGATGAACAGCAAGAAAAGGAGGTTTTGAGGACATAGCTTGAAGCTTACTCACTCTGCGAGCAGAGGTGATGGTGACAAGGAAGGCAGTCTTCAGAGTCTGATAGGGTAGTTATGTAGAGGCTTGAAGGGGGCATACATACGGTACCTCAAGACAAGATTCAAGTCCCACTGGGGCATTATGAAAGGAGAAGGAGGAAAGAGATGAGTAATGCCCTTTAGAAATCTACTTACACTAGCAGGCTTGAAAAGAGAAGGCTGATCAGGAAGGCGAAGAAAGGCAGATATGACCGAAAGTTAGCCTTTAGGAGTGCCCAGGGCAGAGCCCTGCTGAACTAAAGAAAGGATGAACAAGAGTACCTCCGAAAGAGGGGAAGAAAGGGGATCCACAGCCTTTGCTGTGCACCATGCCACAAACTTGTTCCATCTACAGGCACATACAGACTTGGCTGAGGGACGCCTGGCTGCCAAGATGACATTACAGACTTCGGGTAGAAGGTCAAAAGATGTCATCTACCGCTGCTTAACCTCCACGCCAGGAGGTGGAGGACTGTCCCCTGCTGCTGCGACAGAAGGTCCTCCCAAAGAGGCAGTCAGATTGGAAAATCTATGGCCATACTCAAGAGCTCGGGGAAGCAGACTCTTTGTGCCCAGTCCGGAGCCACAAGAATGACTTGGGCCCGGTCGCGCTTGATCTTCTTCAGCACTCAGGGCAGAAGTGGTACAGGGGGAAAGACGTACAGGAGGCCAATATTCCACTTGCAACGAAAAGCGTCGCTGAGCGAGTGCCGCCTTGGAAATTCCTACGCACAGAACTGCTGACACTGCCCATTACCTTCTATGGCGAACAGATCTAACCAAGGCTCTCCCCACTGCTGAAAGAGACCTTGCACCTCCTCAGAGTGAAGACGCCATTCATGATCCATCATGCACCGACGGCTGAGCTCATCCGCCTAGGTGTTCAGAGAACCTACCAGGTGTTGAACTATCAGGGTCACACCATGAAATTCCAGCCATGTCCAAAGGTGAAGAGCCTCTTGATATAGGGTCCACGACCACACCCCGCCCTGTTTGTTGCAGTGCCACATGGCGGTGGAGTTGTCTGTGTACACCTGCAACACTCTTCCTTTGAATGAGGGAAGGAATGCCTTCAGTGCTAGACGAATCGCCAGGAGCTCCAAAAGGTTGATGTAGAGTCCGGACTCCGCTGGAGACCAGACAGAGTCCTCTGATCTCCACCTCTCCCAGGTGGGCACCCCATCCCAGGAGTGACGCATCGGTCACCACTGTCAGCTCTGGTTGGGAAAGGGAGAGGGATCTGCCGCTGACCCTTCTCTTGGTTTGTTAACCATCACTGCAATGGATGTGCATTCCCCTCCGAGATCTGGACGACATCGGAAAGACTGCCCTGATGCTGTGCCCACTGGAACTTCAGGTCCCACTGCAGAGCCCGCATATGCCACCTGGTATGATCCACGAGCAGGATGCAGGAGGCAATGAGGCCCAGCAGCTTCAGGGTCATCCTCACCGAAATACGGGATAGAGGCTGGAACATCGGTAGCAGAGCCTGAATATCACGGACTTGCTGTTCGGGAGGATAAGCCTGAATCGGCGCCGTATCCAGGACCGCTCCGATCAAAAGGAGCTTCTGAGAGGGAGTTAGGTGTGACTTCGGCATGTTGATAGTGAACCCCAGCGAATGCAGGAGGTCCGTCGTCAAAATAGGGGAAGAGTGGAACCCCTGATCTGCGCAGATGAGCCGTGACCACCTTTATCATTTTCGTGAACACCCAAGGGGAGCTGGTAAGGCCAATGGGGAGCACAGTGAACTGAAAATGCTAGTGGCCTACCATGAACCATAGGAAACTCCTGTAGGCTGGTAGGACGGGTATATGGAAATATGCGTCCCGCAAGTACAACGCTACTATCCAGTCTCCGGGGTCGAAGGCAGACAGGACCTGAGCCAAGGTGAGCATCTTGAACTTCTCTTTCCGGAGGAAGCTGTTGAGGGCCCTGAGGTCTGAGAAAGGACGCAGACCTTTGTCCTTCTTGGGTACCAGAAAGTAGTGGGAGTAGCAACTAGGACCTACATCTGGCACAGGGACCCTTTTGAGAGCTTCCCTGGCCAAGAGAGCTGCAACTTCCTGGCCAAGTGATCTTCTGACATGCGATGGAAGGATGGTGGCATGGAGGGAGGGGTAGTCTTGAAGGAGAGAGAGTAGACCCTTCTGACTATCTGCAAAACCCACCTTTGTCCGATGTGATGGTGTGCCAGTTGGAGAGGTGATGGCGAATCCTGCCGCCCAATGGCCTCTTGTGGCCCTGAAAGGTCGGATTAGGAGGGTTTGGATGCTGCTGCAGGGGGGTTATGGGTAGACTGGCCCGCCCACTGGCCCCTAGACCCGCGAGGTCGCTGGGTCCCACATCCACGCACAGATTGGGCAGCTTGCATGAATTGGTGGCTATACGGGGCCGAATGTGGTGGGGCACCCCTTCCATAGCCACGAAAGGTGCAAAAAGCAGACTGCATGAGGCGAGAGGTCCCTGCGAGGCCCAAGGATCTGGCTGTAGCCCTAGAATCCTTAAAGCGCTGAGTCTGCCTTACCACAGAAAAGGCAACGGCCCTCAAAGGGCATGTCCAGTAAGGTGGATTGGACATCCCCAGAAAAACCAGACATCCTCAACTAGGCGTAGCGCCTCCGGGCTACTGATGTGGAAACCGTTCTGCTCAGTGAGTCGGCGGTATCCAGCACACATCTGATTGTGAATTTGGCTGTCTCTACCCTCTGCCACTGCGCGTGATGGCCTCCTCCAGGCACTGTGGCTGCACTTGCGCAACCGTATCCCAAACTGTAGGGGTATAACGGCCCAAAATGCATGGGGTATTCACAGACCGCAGCACTAAGCTGGTAGAAGAAAACTTCTTCCCAAGATGATCCAGCTTCTTGGATTCCTATCTGGGGGAGCAGTAGCGAATGCACACTTAGAGGACGAGTCTTGGACCACCAAGCAATCAGGGGTCGAGTGTTGGGAGAGGAAAAGTGGGTCGCAACACCACTGCATATGACGTTCCCTCCTTTGTAGCCACAATAGGGGGAGAAAGCATGCTCCACTGGTAATCATTAATCTGGTGTGTTATAGCGGCTTTTTATGCTCCCTGCTAGGTAAACCTTTCTATAACCAACTGTAGAAAGGTGGATTATTATGTGGTATGGCTGGGTAGGCTTACCATGTAATATTATCACAATACATCAAAGATGGTCCTTGGATTCACACTAATAAATCCTTAGCTAACTCCTGGTAGAGTGGCAGAGAGCAGTCCGGCTTTACTAGAGGAACATGCGTTAAGCATTTCAGAGTACCAACATGGTTGATAAGTTACTGGCACGACTGGAGAGAAATCTGACACCAATTTATAAACATAGAGTGTATTATTATCTTAATTTAGACACCAAAACGAACGGAACAGCATACATGTAGATTTTTTTTTTTTTTTTAAACATTTTTATTGATTTTTTAAAATTTTACTTATATTCCATCATTAATGCATCATTATCACAGCATTAACCAGTATATTGCATTTAAAAAAATCCTATATACAGTATTAGCTCAATTAATATTGACATTGCTTTATAACACATTGGAGATACAGCATTGATGTTTTTGGTCATTACTTCACAGCCTGAAGGAACATTACAAAAGATAGATGGGTATATAAACAGGTATAACAAAGAAGTAGATAAACAAACAAAAAAAAAAAAAAAAAAAGAAACAGAGTCCTTAAACTAACACATTCCCTCCTTCCATATCCTTACAGGCTCCCAGATTTTCAGCCCAAGTTGCCTCTTCCTTTTACCTTTACGTGCATAAATTCCCGATGTGGAACCGATGGATCTGTACTAACCCCAAGTAACACCAAGCTTGGTGAAAACACGACCCGGATACCTAAGTGTGTAGCTAAAAACCTTTCCAAATCCCGTTTTAATGTATATAACTGAGGACAAGATGCAAATATATGAATTATATCTGCTCCTACGGAATTGCATCTTGGACAACTCGTCCCCTTGGTACCCCCCCATTGTGCAATTCTTGCAGGAGTATAGCACAAAGCGTATATTGTTTTGTAATGCTGGGCCTGAAGTGGGGCAGAACACAGAACGGTATATCCGAGAGCCAGTGATTCCTGAAAATATCCCGACTCAATGGATAGCTTCTCCATCCATTTATTATCAAACTTAGAAATATCGTCCATTTTAGCTTCTGCTAATATTGCATAAAAACCACGTATTGTACAGTCCTGGCCCCTACCTATTTTATCCAATATTACATTATTCCCAAACCCAGCAAGCCCCCCTTTCTTAGTGTTCAGAAAACTCCTAATTTGAAGATATTTAAAAAAACTTCTAACATCCAACTGGTACTTAGTAATTAGGTCCGCGAACTGCACTACTCCCTCTTGACCCATCATGTCCCCTATCTGCCCTATCCCTTTGCTCGCCCAATCTGCCATAACATTATCCGCAAAAATCAATTCCGGGAATGACTTATTCCGATATAATCGAGTGTATCTGTTAAGCCTACCCATTCCAAATTTTTTTCTAAATGCAGTCCAGATCTTAATAGCTGCACTAACTGTCTTAAACCTAGTCCTCTTGTAGTATGAAAAGTCAATACAATTCAAAAGACAGTTTCCAACTTCTTCGCCAAAAACCACTGCATATAAATCCATGGAGCTATTAATGTCCCAACAATCATGTGCCCCCCCCCCCCAATTAGGCCCTGCATATATTGTAACGCTGCAGCCCAATAATACAATCTGAAATCCGGTGCACCCCACCCCCCCTTTCTCTAGAAAGAGAGATAAATTTATAAGCCCTCCGTGTTTTCCCCTGAGCCCAAATAAATCTATTCAAAATTAACTCTAATGCATGAAACCACCTAGACTCAAAAAGCAGAGGAATAGATCTAAAAAAATAAAGAAATTTCGGGAATATTAACATTTTAATTACATTGGTGCACCCAACCAAAGATAAATGAAGATTGTTCATTCGTTCCAGATCTAGTCGTACCGTTGCTATGAGAGGGGTCATATTCTGCTCTACCACAGTCCCCACCTCCGCGGAAAGCTGAACACCAAGATATACTGCCGAATTAACAACTCGGTTCTCAATGCAGTGCGTATACTTATTTTTAACAATCTGTGTCTTAGTGCTACTGAGTTTATATCCTGACAACTGCCCAAAGCGGAGAGCTTCACATTCCATCTCCCTAATGGCCTCCGATGGATTAGATGTTATGATAGCTACATCGTCCGCGTATGCCAATATTTTGCACGCTCTTCCGTTAATCATAACTGCAGGTATCTTAACGTTGGCCTCTAGGTTACGTAAATATGGGTCGATAAGGAGGGCAAATACTAATGGGGATGACGGGCACCCCTGTCTAGTCCCTCTGCTTATCCTAAATGTTGAGGAATACCCTCGATTTACCCTTATCCTAGCTATAGGGTCTCTATATAGTGTCTGAATTGTTCGTATATATCCCTCCCCTATATCAAACCATCTCATGATTGCCCAGAGGTAATCCCAGGAAACCCTATCAAACGCCTTCTCTGCGTCGAAGAATAAGGCTGCCATAGGGTTTCCCAGGACTTCCGTTGCATCAAATAATGTAACCAACCGCCTGATATGGTGGGTGGTGCCTTTCCCCGGAATAAATCCATGCTGTGATGGACTGACAATGCTCTCAATGACTCTACCCAGTCTTTTGGCCAGGATTTTAGAAAATATCTTAACATCTGCGTTCATTAACGTAATAGGTCTATAAGATCCGGGGAGTACCGGGGACTTTCCTTTCTTCAAAATTATTACAATGTCTGCTCCCCCCCACGAATTAGGAATTGATACCCCTGTCTGTGCTAGACTCAAAATATCAAAAAAGTCTTGGATAAGAATATCTTGAAATACCTTACAAAACTCAAGTGGGATCTGGTCAGGGCCGGACGCTTTGCCTGAGGGAAGACTGTTCAAGGCTGTTTCGACTTCTTCCAACTGAATTGGTAAATCTAAGACTGTTTTCTCTTCCTGCGGGAGTTTTGATGGGACTATATTACTAGTATACCATGCAACATCAACTATGTGATTTCCACCCTCTCGGGAATACAGATCAGAGTAAAATTGCTTAAAGACTTCTCTAATAGCATCGGAATCTGAAATCAGGTTTCCCTGTCCATCTGTAACCTCCTTAATATCTGCCACCGCTGCTTTCTGTCTTGTACGGACGGCTAATATGTGCCCCACTCTCTCACTTAATTCATATGAATTCTCTTTTCTTGTTAGATAACTAACTGCTGCTTTTGTAGCAATATTCTCCATAGTTTCGGTTTTAATCAGCATAATTTTAAGCAAGAGATCCTCTAAAGGTAGTTTTAATCGAATTCCTTGTACCAACCCGTTTTCCGCCTTACCCAGCTCCTTAATCAGATCATCCAATCTAGCCTTATCCATCTTACGTTTATAGCCAGTGTAGCTGAGAGTCTCCCCCCTGATACCAGCTTTAAACGCATCCCATACCATTCCTGGGGATGCTGTCGCTCTGTTCACTGCCCAAAACCTCTTAATCCATGTGCTCATATGTTCTCTATATCCTTCATCTTTTAATACTGCTCTCTCGAATGTCCACTGTGAAATTTTCCTTTGTGACTGCCCTAGATTCACTACTAAGATCAGGGGATTATGATCTGAAATGATCCTAGGTTGCTGTTCCATCAATAATCCTGTAGTGAGAGAACTAGAAATTAAAAAATAATCAAGTCTAACCATAACTTTGTGCGGTGCAGAGAAGAAGGTACTACCTTCCCTATGGGGGTACAACTTAACCCATGGTTCAATCAGAGAGTTGTGGTGTACCATAGCAGACAAGGCCCTGTACATCTTCTTCTATCTGCCAGTATATTTCCCCCCTTCTTGCGCAAATGAGCTACATGGATCATGTATATTAAAATCACCACAGCATATTATGGGTTCTGGCCAGTGAGCCAACTCAGTGTCTAAAAATTGGAAGACCTCCGGATCGTCCTCAGTGGAGCCGTATAGTGTAACCACCGTACACTTCTCTCCCTTATATATTATTTCCACCAGTACCCATCTCCCCCATTGATCCTCTTTTTTTCTATTTACCACAACCTCCCTACTCTTGGCTAGAATTGCAACTCCCCTTCTCCTTGTCCCCTGCTTCGAATACGCCAGCAGATGAAAACCCAGTTGCTCCAGAAGATATCCCTTACCTCCCTCAATATGTGTTTCTTGAAGACACAGAATATCTACCCGGAGTGTTTTGAATAAAGCAGCCGCTCTCAGTCTTTTGTTAATATCATTTAGCCCACATATATTAATTGATGCAATTCTACACGACATTAAAACACATCAAATGTACCCCCACTTAGAAAAGCCAATACCTTGAAGTAACTAACATAGCCCTTGAGAAGCATTAATAAATATGCAATACGATACATGCTGTGAAAAAATGCATAACTTACGAATCCAACCGCCCCCTCCCCTTGACCCTCCCTTCCTTACTCGAGCCACTCGAGCACCTCCCCCTCCCCCCCACCCCCATCTACAGGCAAATAGGTCAACCGTGACCTATGTGTGGCAGCTTTTGAAAGCAGCAGTCGCGTCACCCCCCCCATTGAGTATTAACCTACCTACTCCCTCCCACTCCACCACTAATGATAGTGAAAAACCAACATCTTGGGAAGAGAAGACCTGGATAAAAAGTTAAGAAAGTTAACAACCCTAGAATTTCTAACTAAGACTACAGTATCTACAAATCACCTATCCCACCTTCTGTCCCTTGAGCTCATCGATGTATAGATGAGCTTTTATCTCGGAGGTGAACATCTTAACATTTCCATTGACAATGATCTTGAGTCTCGCTGGGTAGAGTAGGAATGCTTCATAGCCTAACTTCTGTACTGGGGCTATCAATTGCCTGAGGTGCCACCTCCTCTCCACCGTAGCATGGCAAAAGTCTGGTCTTGCAAAAAATGTGGCCCCCTCATAGCTACGCCTGGCCTCTGGTCTTGCCTTATTCATTATATCTTGCCTGGCTAAGAAATTCCCGATGTATATAAGGATAGCTCTAGGTTTCGCAGTCTGCGACTCCCCATATGACTTTCTTTGTACCAATGGAAACCGGTGGACCCTCTGCACCTCATTCTCCCAATTCCATTTGGTAATATCTGGGAAAGCCCCCTTTAACAAATTTATTACATAGGTCCTTACATTCTCTCCCTCCATCCCTTCAGCCACCCCCAGTAGTCTAATGTTATTCTGGCACTGCCCATTTTCATAATCTTCCAGTTTCCATCTTATGTCCTCTGACATCTTCTCATGCGAGTCTTTGAAGGCCTGCCAACGAGAAACGTCATCTTCTAGCCTGGCTGTGCGCTCCTCCACATGTGATACTCTATCCGTCATTTCCTCATATAGTTTATTCATTTTTCTCATGGAGCTCTGCATCTTTTTCGTCGCCACCTTAGCTCTTCGACTCTCAGTTCTGGCCTCTACTTGCATCTGGATAAGAGTCTCATACAATAGACCCAATGAGGGTGTTGAAGTGGAAGCACCCTCATTAACTACCCCCTTGGCTCCCCCCTCAGCTTCATCCTCCTGATATAATGAAGCCGTTGCGGAGTAATCCCAGCAGAGTTTCGAATCGGAGGGTTGAAGTTGAGGGCTGCTTGAGGGATTTATTTTAGCTCGCCTTTTACTTCTCTGGGAGTTTGCATGCCCTGGTGGCGCTTTCTGGATAGAGGATTTAGCTGCAGTATCAGAATCAGAGTCAGAGACAGAGCTTACATCTTGGCTTTCATCACCCAGCTCACTAGAAAGATAAGACTCTGAACCAGAGTCCTCATTCACGGAAAAAAAGCACTCCCCGTCGGGTGTTGCAGGAACCACCCCCTCAGGAATATCTGCCATATTAATTATTTTCCTTATAGTTGCTATGCCTCCCGTTTTTGTACCCCCAGTCAGTGTTCTGCCATCATTTCTTCCTGTATCCTCCCTTAGGACCTGTGGCGGCATTTTTTGCACCATCTTACTTGATTCCTGTACTTGTATTCCATCGGAGGATTCGCTCCGTAACTCTGCCTCCGGCTCCTCACCCGAACAGGCTGTATCTGCATCCGCATCCCCCTGTTTGTTCTGTCTCTGCCGCTGCTTCCGACTCGTCTCGGAGTCTGTCGGCACCGCTGCTCTCTGTGGTGCGATCAGCGCCAGGGGCTCCACAGATTCCGGGACCTTCACCGCAAACGACTCTTTGACTGAGGGCTGTCTGAGAGTCAGGTCCTTTCCTGCCACATTTCCCTTTGAGACGACATTCTCCTGGCCTCCGCCAATGCCGCCATTATCATGCAATACTTCTGCTGGTTTCAAACTCTTACGCAGCATCGACGCCGTACGGCCAGCTACCATCGAAGACTCCCTGTCTTTTTCCTTCGCTGGGTTTTCCTTAATGTCCATTGCTGGCGGTTGTGATCGTTTGGTCGTTGCCGCATCTCTCAGTGGCTTTGACGCTTTGGGTGGCATAATGCTCTTAATTCTGCCGAGACTTCCCAGAGAGTTTTTGCAGCGGTATAAGAACAATCTGTCGCCGAGCAGTGCTCTTGTCTTGGTGAACCACCGGAGTGCTAAAATATCCACGATCAGGTAGGAAAGGTCTATTTTGTTATTCATACCGACATTATTCTAGGCTACTCGGTATTTAGCCAAGTTTTAGGCGAAATTGAGGAGGGTGGTTTGAAGCGACTGTATCCTGCAATCAGTCAGCGGCCATCTTGCCCGCATACATGTAGATTTTAGAAGCAATATAAAGTCAGTGCAAAATGATACAGCGACAATTTAGCAATGTGATCAATGGGAAAAAAAATTAATGACAATCGGTCACTTACAAGTTGAGCTGCCTGATACCCTTGCAGGGTAAAGGTGACGCAGGTCCCAGGACCAGACCACCACAGTTAGTTTAGTTTTACCTGGCCCGTGGAGCCCGGGTGAGGAGTTGTCCTGTCTGTCCTTGGTGCTGAAGGGAGCCGCAGGAGAGCTGTTTTTACCGCTTACACTGTGCTGTGGAGAACAAGATGCACAGGGTGCTTCATGCTTTCATAGTTGTCCCTCGGTCGATGGGAACAGAGAGTTAGCCTAGGGCGAGACATGATCAGGCAGTTCCAGGAGCGTTGCTACAGGTGCAGAGTATCCCTCTTTTATTTTATTTATTTGTTTTGTAGAGCACCTAAGACATTCAGCAGTAGGCCAAAGAAAGAACCAGATTAAAATAATGCGGTTTTGAGGAGCCTTCTAAATTGGAGATGGTCAGATGGGTGGGGAGCTGGTTCCAATAGAGGGGGGCAAGGTGAGAGAAAGCTTTCCCACCCATCCTTGGGTTTTTAAACCGAGAAACAACGAGAAGATATTTGGTTCCTGAGCGGAGAGACCTTGAAGGAGTATAGAGGGTGAATTTCCTTGCAAGATAAGTGAGGACCTTGCCATACATGGCCTTGTGGATGATACCGCAGATTTTAAACTTAATTTGTTTGAGTACCGGGAGCCAATGAAGCTAGCACAGAAGGGGAAAGGAGGCTGTTCTGGGTGGGGCATTCAAAACAAGGCAAGCCGTGGTATTTTGGACTACCTGTAGTCTGCTCAGCGAGGACTCATTGGCGGAGACCAGGAGGGCGTTACAGTAGTCTAGGCGGCTTAGTACTAATGCCTGAATAAGAGTTTTACGTGTATACATAGGGAGGAAAGGGAAGACTCGCCATAACATTCCCAGCACATGAAAACAGGAGCCAGCGGTGTAAACCGCGTGTTCTTTCATAGTCAGTGCCTTGTCTGGGCGTATGCCAAGATTCTTGACAGCAGTTTTGGGTACAGGGGAGTTGCCCAGATCTACCGGCCACCAATCAGGTGACCACAGCAGTGATCTCTCTCTTCCCTGCGTTAAGCTGAAGGAAATTGCTCCTCATCCAGTTAGATATGGCTATCATACATTCGGAGAAGGTGGACTGGGCCATGAGAGTGGACTATTAAATGAGAATAAAAGCTGAGTATCATCAGCATAAGAAATGGGTGTGAAACCTAATGTCCTAAGTCAGTCTGCCAGGGGAGCGATGTAAATGTTGAACAAAGTAGGGCTCAAACAGGAGCCCTGCGGCACTCCTTTGGTCAGCTCCATGGTCTTTTGAGCGAAAAGGACCTAGGTTAATGGTTTGAGAGCAGAGGGAAAGAAAGCTCGTCATCCACTGAAAAGCCAATCCTCGGAGTCCAATTTCCTTCAGTCTCCTGAGCAGGATCTGGTGGGAGACCGTGTTGAATGCGGCCAAGAGATCAAGCAGCACGAGTAATACTGATTGTCCGCTCTCCAGGGACAGCCTAATGTTGTCCGTGACAACAATCAGGGCTTACTCAGTGCTATGCTTGGGCCTGAATCCAGATTGAGAAGGATCCAGGCTTCCGGAGGACTCGGCATGGTCAGACAGATGTTGATTAATGTGCTTTTCCAGTAACTTGCTCAGGAGGGGTAGTAGAGAAATGGTCCGGAAGTAGGACAAGTCATTCATATTCATAGGGGTCTTAGTATTCTTGCGAATAGGAATGACCTGGGCCGCCTTCCATTCAGTGGGAAGATGTCCCTCTCTTATTGAGAGATTAAGCAAACAAATAGGCGTGGTAAGTTGTTTAGAAAGTGATTAGGAGATTTTTGCTGGAATAACGTCTGAAGGAGAACTTGATTTTACTATAAGCAGCAATGATTCCACGTCATCATAGGTGAGAAGGGGAAAGTTTTCCAACAGTTGCGCCTTGGTGAGTGTAGGTGGGCTATAAGATGTAGGAGCCTGCAAAGGACTCCCAGCTGAGATGATTTTATCATAGATCTGCTCAATTTTCTGTGTGAAATGCATTGCTATTTTATCGCAAAGTACTGGAGAGGGGGCCTCCTCATTGTCACAGGCCTTAAGGTTGGTGAAAGATTTAAGAATCTGAAATAGGACTTTGGGGGCACACCCTGCCTGATTGATCTGGTGTGCGATATGGGCGTTTCGTGCAGCTTTTATTTTTTGCTTTGTGCAAGCCCTGTTGGCGCAGACACATGAGTCTTATTTTGTCCTCTTCAGTGCAAATGTTTAAAACTGAGCTTCTGCTATCAGGGGTAGCCCTTAAATCCTAGATTTTGGGGCGTTAGGGGTGTGGGTGCAAGTTGCCAATGGGCTGCTTGCCCTAACGGCCAATCCTCCCGTGAGGTGACCACATACGGGGATGTAGATCACCTTTTCTACCTAAAACCCTATATTGTCACTTCTAAAAAAGGGAGAACCCTTCTTTCAGTGTACAGACTGGGCTGGCCACCATGGAGGTGTGGCTAGCCTTCTTGGGGGTGTACATGACCAGGTCTTTGTTCCTGACTCCTGGGAGTGATCACACTGCCTGGCAGAAGGTCAGAATCCAGTCTTGGCAGCCACACCCGTGGGCTGCCAGCCAGATCATAGAGAAGCTGGGGCAACATAGCACCTGACACAAGATGGGTGAGAAGTCACGCTGTTCGATTCCACACATGACATATTTACCCGAAACCACAACAGAGCTGCAAACCTCTGGTTTGGCCGGGTGTCAGCCAATGTTATCCTATAATCCAATGGACTGTGTATCATTTCTAGTGCCCTTTAACAGAAAAGGATAGAATATGGACATATAAGCTTGCACTTGTGTGTCCACCCCTCGAATATAGTGAACCCTGCCTCCTGGGCTTTAGGAGGCCTTCCTTAGGGGTGACTGATATATTTTAAAGGCAGTGGATTGACTCTGTCACACATGGTGATTGCAGAGTCAAGTATGAGCAGTTTGCACTGCTGTTGTAGTCTGCAATGGTAGGCCTGATGTCAGTAGTTTACGTGGGTCACTCAGGGTAAAACAAACAGTGCTGCAGGCCCTGGGGACCACTTTACTACCCATGCCCTGGGTGCCACTGGTACCATATACCAGGGCATTATAGGAGGGTAAAGTCCTTGTCCACTGGGGTTGAAAATTTACACATAACAGTTTTAGAGAGAGAGCACTGGAGTCTGGGCAGCAGACTCCAGTGCACTATTAGAGTCATAATCATCAGCATTGGAGCAAAAGGGGGCGTACACCATACAAAAAGGGCACTTTTCTACATCAACTGTAATAGACCTGGTGCCAGAAGTGTTGAGGCGCTCTTTTTTAGTCAATGTTGAAATAATTGAAGACCTCGACTGGGTTTCATTAAATGGTGTTTTAATTTAGTGGCTCCTTAAGCAGAAACCCTAAAATACATATCCCCACTGACATATCGTGAGTTGACATTTCATGCTGCTCTTGATAGGGCGTCTTTTTTCTTTCCTATATGATCAAAGGTCAAGGATATTTCCCTTCCTAAGATTCTTGACATCTCCCTTCTAGGTGGAGAGGTTGAGTGACTGCACAGTGGTTGTCTAGTGTTTCATTCGGAGGTTGGTGGTTAGGTTTCTCTTCTGACTTTGATAGCATGCCTGACCTACCCCTTAATATCAATCTCCTTGATGCTGTGTGTGTCTACATTGAAGATGGCTTGAATGCCGTAGGGTCTGACAACACTGAGTGCTGTGACTTTGAACTGGAATTACTGTACCTTCAGGACACAAATGATTTTCGTTTTGGGGTTTTCATGGAGACCAATGGGAGTACCGAGATGGAAAAAGAAACTCCCTTATTCTTTTGTTTCTGCTACAGAAAACCAGCAGCAGATTCTGAGCAAAGTTTTGACAGATGCTCATCTCATAAGTTGATGCCTTCTTAGATCTAAGTCACTCTAGTCATTTTCTTTTTCCTGAAAGCTGACTTTATTTAACTATATAACAGTTTGGTGACAAACAACACAAGAGTTCATGCAGATATTTTTCAGAATTCTTTTGGTTGCAGGGAGGGCACTTCATCTACAATGATGGCGCTGCTAAGGAAGCAAACTGCATTATGCCTACCCTAAACAAGCACTGGCAAAGCCAACTGTTCTTGCCTGCATGAGATAATGGCTTTGTCAATGTTTTAGCCATGTTGCACATTAGCGCAGTTGCTGGGCAGCAGTGGTGTAAGGTAAAAATGAAGCGCCAGGCCTCGGACAGCACTGGCCGCATCATAGTGCTTTTTTCATTGCTAGTGAGAGGGAGGGAAAGTCGGGAGGAAACACTGAGTCTGGGTGAAGAAAAAACAGGGTTATGAGCAGCCAACGGTGTCTATTTCACAGAGCAGATGGGGCCTGGACAATAAAAACCCAAAAAGGAGAGAGTGCGGGTAGGAGATGGGGGAGGAAAGCTTTATGGAGTCGCCAGCAGTGTCTGCGTTTTAGTGCTTTTTAGGTGTCGCAGACCTAGCGTTGCAGCGCACATGCGCTGCTCGCTCTGCGTGGCATATTGTAGAAGGGTAGGTTTTAGAAGTGGAGTTAAATCCCCGCCCATATTTTTTTTGGCTGGCGTCATCGTTTGTGGTAAACGCTGGCTTCTGATTGAAAATGAGCTTCTTTGTTACCACCCTGTCTCCTTTTAGGACGTCCCATCTGGACTGGATAGTTTACTTGCGGCATTACACGGTCTCCTTCATTAGTCAGTAGGCACTATGTTTTTTCAATCGCCTTTGGCAAGGGCGGCCGCGTGTTTATTTTTGCATCGCGCTAAAGCGAAAGTGCGATGCAAATATAAACAAGCGGCTGCCTTTGCACAATGGCAAGAGCTTGTTAAATTTAACATCGAAAATGTCCACAGCTCTGCATCACGCCTCCAAAGACAGAAAGTTCCTGGAAAAGTGGGTTTTTTCGTCGTTTGATTTAACTTACTGCCGACGGGTGATACGCATGTTCCTACTTCACTGCTGATTCTGCAGGCTGATATATTGCCTACTTATGGCAAAATATTTAAATAACATTGTTCACTAATGTACCACACAGTGTCAGTTCTGGTAGGGATGTTTGTGGTGTGCAATGTTAGTATTGTACGTACTATTCTATTCCACAGCTCATTTTATCAGACACAGAATGGTGAAAAGTTGAGTCAGTCCTGTTCATGTCTGAAGAGGCGATTTGCCAGATGCAGACATATTTCTGCAGCAGACCCTTCGATTGTTCCTTGAATATATACAAGGTTTGTGTACTGCTGTAAACACAATATTATATGAACATTTTATACTTGGATACAGTACAGTTTATATTATTAATCCATTTATGCTATGTGCAGAGTCCCTTATGAAATATATGTGTGAATGTACATACCTGGAGCACATGCCCGAACAAATAGTAGACATACGCTATATACAAATGAGATGTGGGGGCTCTTGTTTACAGACAGCATTTTACTACCTGCAGCAGTATCTGGTGGAATACGGGAGACGATGCAGTCTTTAGTTTGTCAAAAATTACGATGTCCTGACACTACAGACTAAAACAAGCATTTGCAATACAATAGGTCTCGCATTTACATGATTTTAAGCTATTGGCATTGTAAATGACAATGCCTTTTATTTATGTTTTAAAGACGAAAACAAAAATAAAAGGCATTGTTAATTGCAATGTCAATAGCTCAAACCTGCGTAAATGCGAGACCTATTGCATTGCAAATGCTTGTTCTGTCATGCTGTGTGGAAGTTTTTAAAACATCTGGAAGGAGGTAGGGTGAGTTGGTGGGACGTTTGTTTTAAGCAACAACAGAGGGAGGGTGTGGGTTGTGAACACCAATGGAGAGATGGCGGGTGGGGGTATTAAGCAACAATGGAAGGGGGAGGTGGAAGATTTTAAAAAACAAAAGAAGAGGGAGGGAGGGTGGAAGGTTTTCAGCAACAATAGAAGGGGGATTGGAGGTGGGGGGTTTTAGGCAACAATGAAATGTGGGGGAAGGTGGGGGGTTTTAAGCAACAGAGGAGGTTGGAGAGTTTTAAGCAACAACAGATGGAGGGATAGGGAAAGAGGGTGTTAAGCAACAACAGAGTGCGCACGGGTGGGGGTTTGCAACAACGAAAGGAGGAACAGCAGGTGGCTGGTTTTAAGCAATAACAAAAAGGAGGTAGGGAATGCAATTGAGGGATTTTAAGCAACAGCAGAGGGAGGGAGAGATAAATAAGAGGGCGGGTGAGGGTTGGCAGGAGAGAGAGAGAGCGGTGGGGTTTTAAGCAAAAACAGAAGGAAGTGGGTGGGGTTTTAACAATAACAGAAGGATGGAGGGAAGTTGGGGTCAAGCAACAACAAAAGGAGGGAAGGCGGCTGGAGGGCAAACAACAATGGCGGGAGGGCAGGTGGAGAAAATAAGACAGACAGCAAAAGGGGGAGAAGTGTACAAGGGAGCCTGCCAAAAAAGCTGCACTGTGGTAGAGTGTTTAAACTCAAAGAAAAAATTAGCAGCTACAAAGATATGGAGGGGAAGCACACAAGTAATGCGTCCATGCTCGGGAGAGGGACACAAACAGAAAGGGAGCCTACAGAAGCTTACCAATAAGAAGCAAGAAAAAGAGAGTGATAATGAAGCCAGGCAATGGTAAGCAATCGCCCATTTCAAAGCCCACTTTCAGAAAACAAAAGGTATCGACGAGACAAAGCATGCATTGTGTAGTCGAGACATAAAGGGAAGGAGAAAATATAGCAGCTCCTGTAGCTATTGCATGGTGCTACCAAAGATCCAATGTAACTAGCAAAATGAATCAAAACTACTTCCCCGTTGTGCCACCACTATGGTTTGGGCAAGCACGTAGAAGCCCTTCTCCGTATAGCGAGCTTTATAAATTTACTTTGATTCACTTCAATGTGCTGGACAGTGACCAGTGCTACTTCCTCAAAAGAGCGCAGTGATGAACCAAAATTAAAGAATGCATGAAGTAAATTGAAACATTCAACTGGGAACAGTACTCTGGATTGTCTGATTTTAGGTGCCTCTTGCATACGTTTGTTTATTATTTTATTTTTTTAACTAAGCTGTGGTCTCTGGCAGACAAGGGTGAACCTGGTATCTTACATGCAGAAAGTAACTGTTGCTGTCTAGGTGGAGTGTTACCTATCTAAACAGTTTCTTTCAAGATTTTGATTAAAAAATACTATTCATGTTCAAAACATTTTTTTGCATTTATTTACTTCAATATTTTATTTAAAAAAGAAGAAAAAGAAATGTGGCAAATTTTCAGAGGCAGCTCTTCTAAAAATAACGCAAGAAATGACAGACATGATTATTTTTCCTGTAGAGGCGTTCGATGATTCTACACAAAGGCAAATATATTGAATGTGCATGAAAATCAGAAAAGAGCCCTTGATGTAAAATCACAATATGGGTGTCTGCTATGAAGATGGAGTGCAGTGAATAGTTGTGCAATTTATTAGATCTGTCTTGGGAGGTGAGGACCTAAGCTATGCATGTTAAGAGAAAGGTCATAGAAAGAGCTTCTGAGCTGCTACCAAATATCATTTCTTTATTCAAGACCAAATATCGGTGGTCCTAGGGAAATCAGGGGTTACTGGGCTCCAACTGTGACAAGTCGTTTACCACTGGACCCTAAACCGGACTACCAAGCACTCCCTATTAGCACCCGACTCCAGAATAGCAAGGCAGAGCTGTCCAGAGTTCACTCCAGGAGGGGTTTGGGCTAGACAAGAAGAATGTCATAAAAGACAAAAATCTCCGATAGGAAATGAATGTCTGGGATACAAACACTGACATCTCCTAAGTTCAATGGATTTTCAAGCAGTCCATAGTGATAACATCAACAAAGCCTCACCAAACTGCCTATCTGACAACTGAAGGCCAGGATAGGAGTCCAAAGCAGTCCTTGAGGTATCGAGGAAGCAACTAGAAGAATATACAGGTGTGCAGCAAGGGTGGGGCTAACGACAGAAAGGGGTTCACCAACATGCTCCAGGCGCTGAGCAATGCAAACAGATGAAGATACCTTTCTTCTGCAAAACACCTGTATGATCCTCTTGTCCTGTGGTGATGGTGACCAGACAACAACAGCTATAGACGCTGTTAAACTTCTTCCAGGAGCATATTCTCTACCGGGTGCAACCATTTTCCCTTGCAGGTGGAGTACTTCTGCAGTCAATTCCCCTGAGATCCATTACTTATCCTCATTCCCTAACGAGGCGGACAGCATTTACCACATTCTGCCCTGGATCTCACCAACTACTCAACTAAACTGGTGCGTAACTCCTTCCATAGTCATAAGGAATCCTGCAACAAAATATTGGTAAAGCTGGTCAATGCTTTTCCTCGAGTTGGACAATCAGTGCTTTAGCATAGCTCACATTTTAGAAGGCTTCTCCAATACGATACTGCAAGGTCCGCACATGCCACAGCTATGGACAAGATCAGGTGTTTCTGAGCTGATTTAAACAGTAGGGCATAGACAATAAGCCAAATCATTTGTAAAAATCCTCAGGAAAAGGGGATGCCGCTGAGCGGGCTCTGGCAGAGGGACAGCTGTGGAACTACAAAGAGAGGTTACAGACTCCCAGGACAGGAGAGATGTGGGTGGCCTTGCACAAAGTCCTCCTCTATTTTCTTTTGCCATAAAAGAGAAAGGACATATGCATATTTTATTTGGAGTAAACCTACCTTCTATGAATATCTTTATGTTTTGTCAGACTTGTGAGAAACAGGAAGGCAATTCCTGACAAAACCCTTGGCCTTGACTAATTTAAACTTGCGCCACAGCAACTGCATGGTTGGTACACCCTCCTGTTAGCAAAGAGGAAAGGTGGGGGATACCCCACTTAGCCTACATTGCTCAAGTGTGTGGGAGCGAACTAGAGTTGTTTGATATTGGTGTCCTAGGGCCATGGTACAAATGGACCCCAACTGGATTACCAAACACTCCAAGTTAGCACTTGACACTCAGGCTACCTAGGCAGAACAGTCCATGGCTTTCTAAAGAAGAGGCTGCCAAGTGGAACCCAGTAAAAAGCAACAATCCCACATAAGTGAATGTCCACTCAGTGCATTATAAAAACTCGAGTTCACTACCCTGGAATATCTCCAATGGAATCCTGCTTTCTAACTAACAGGCTACAACATGGTCTCAGGCAGATGAGTTGATTAATTCCTTCTGCCCTGCAGTCTCACCTCTGTAGGATGAGGTCTAGAAACTCCCAAAACAGCAGGCAGGGAGAATCTACTTTCTCCTTGCAAGGTAGTCCAGCAGACTTTTAAGATAATTCTTGGCTCATATATAGTCTTTGGTCTTGCAAAAGGACAGCAATGCTCTGCTCCTGTAACTTGGTATTTCCAAATGTACACAGTTCATTACTTGGTCATAAGAGAACATGTATAGTTCAAACTTTTACGGGGCTTCTTCAATTAAATATTGCAGTGCTAAGGCGTGATTAGCCGCACACGAGGCCCATGGAAAACAGAAGTCCTTCTGAACACTCAGCTCTGTTTACAGATATTGAAGGGGCCCAATGCTTTTTGAAAGCAGATCGTACATGAATAGGGGCAAGTTGGAGGAAATATGGTAGGGCACTCTAAGCAAACGACAAAGGGCAGAATTTTACATACCTGCCAACAGGACCTTATAACCAAATACAACAGGACACTGGTAGAGGGTAAGAAATAAAAAGGCAAAGGCTCGGAGGTGAGTAGACATATGGGTAGCATTATGCAAAACCCACCACCATTTTGTGTTGCCATTTACACACCTAGGACAACCAAAATGGATTCCCTTCTGTGTGCCTGAAATGCACCCAGGCTCTACACTCATCCTGCTCTATACACACAATGTCCATACACCTTTCACTTGTAATTTGCATACATAGAGGTCAGGGACCCAGGTTAAGGGAAAACCGTTTTGCACAGTAGAGGTTGGTAAGCATTTCCTCCCCTCTACAAAGCCTGCTTAGGAACAGGTGCACCTTTAAAGACACATCCACTTTGTGTGGCCACCCCAGCCTAAGAGTATTGCATTGGAGTCTTACTCAATTTAACAGTGAGGCTCCATAGAAGGCTGCATGATTGGTGGGTCCAAGGAAGTAAAATAAAAACACAATAACTGCATTACTAGGGGAATGGCACATAGCAAGAGAAAACACTCTCCAGAAACATGTAGGGTACTTTCACTCCCAACATAAGCACTTAATTGCCACATCACACACACAACTCCATCATACACTGACAGGCATATGTACAGATTCAGACAGACCATCAGAGACAACCATATACACTCATATGCCCCGAGAGCTACCAGATCTCTGCACACCCACCAGAGACTTGCACATCTATCATACAACACCCTTACAGCCTTCAGATATTCACCCTTTATCAGATGCCCACACACCGACAGACACAAACACTAATCAGACATCCAAGCATCATACACACTCATGCACAAACCAAGCATGCACAAAATCTCAAATATTCATCCATAATCACAGATTCTCATAAATCTATACATATCCCTATACCCTCCCAGGAACTATTGAGTCACTGTATACTTGCATACCCCAAGATGCCACGCTGGTGGCAGCAGGGCGTGCTCTTGGGGCACAGGAGTGGTTTTACGATACCCATCAATCATTTGTGTTACAGTGCATAGAGTTGGCATTGACGCGTAATTATTTTAGCTACAAAAAACTGCTTTTTTTACAAGTATCAGGCACATCTATGGGCGCAACCTTTGCGCCCAGCCTGGCCTGCATTTATGTGGGCCAGTTTGAAGAGAACTATATTCACCATCCATGTAATCCCTTCCAGAGGAACAATCGCCTCTGGAAGAGGTATATAGATGTGTTGTGCATTTGGTCCGGATCGGAAAGTGGTCCCCTTGAAATTTTGAATTGGCTTAATGGGTTGGGTACAAGCCTTAAGTTCACCTGGAATATGAGCAATCAAAAGGCAGTATACCTGGACTTGGATATTGTGGTGGTTGCCAATAAACTTTGCACATCTGTGCACTAGAAATCTACAGATAGAAATTCATTGCTTCACTACCAGTCATTCAATCCTAGGGCCTTAAGTGATAATCTGCCTGTGGGCCAGTTCCTGCGGTACCGCAGGAACTGTTCTTCCACTAGTGCCTATATGCAGCAATCTGTGAGCCTGACAGACAAATTGGTTTAGAGGGCTTATCCTAGTGGGATAGTGATTAAAGCCAGAAAAAAAGCACTTAATACACCACAAAGTGCTTTACTCGAGAGGAATGTGAGACAGAGTAGTAATTGCCTGCCAGTTGTCATGACTTATGACCCACTGTTGACCAAAATTCGCCAAGCCATCAGGAAACACTGGTCGTTATTATCCACAACTGAATTCAAGATGCCACAGCCCAGGTTTGCCTTCAAACGAGCATGTAATATAAAGAATAAACTGGTACATACATGACCAGTACAGCGTACCAAGGATTCATCAATCCGGCCTGGACACTACCCATGCGGGAGTTGTTCAGTATGTGAGTTAACGGAAAAAAACAACAGTATACAATTGATGAATGTGAGGACGTGGCATCTGACCAAATTCATCAATTGTAATACTGTTAATGTAAATTATAAATTTACCGACTTACCTGCCAATGTGGGTTACACTATATAGGTTTAACCTCTCGAAAGATCAAAGTTCATATTCAGGAAGATCTGAGTACAATAAAGTCAGGAAAATTAACAACACGGCTGGTGCAACATTTCAAAGAACAACACCATGATGCTAGGGCATTTAAATGGCTTGTTCTGGAAAGAGTAGTGGATGAGGCATGCAACATTGAGAAAACACTCGCCAAAAATGAGACCTGTTTGATTTTCACAGAAAAGGCTGATCAGATTGGATTGAATGATTTTATCGAATGGAATAAGATCAGTGGGTGATTAACTGAAGTATGAGATTTGACCAGATATAATATGTAACATTATGCGTGAAGACCATGATGACTGCTTCTTGATATCAGTGATGGTGTTGAATTGATGAGGTCCTAAATACTTCAGAAATACCATGACAAAGGTGGGCCCCTGTCTACATTAAATAATGAGTTTTGAATATATCCATACTGGCGGGACTGAAAGGAGTATTTCGTTTGGAATAATCAGATTTGGGACATATCAGCAGTAGCCTATAAGACTATCTAATCATCCCATGGACACATATATTATCCAATTATGATGATTATTTGACATCTTTGATGTCGGAAGAGTAAATGGAAATTGTATTCCCATTGAGTATGTTTAATGGGTGTGTGTAGTAGGAAAGTAGAAAAGATCAATCAATCAAGTCATTTGTAAAGCGCACTACATACCCGCGAGGGTCTCAAGGCGCTGGGGGGGGGAGGGGGGAAGCTGCTACTGTTCGAAGAGCCAGATCTTGAGAAGTCTTCTGAAGGTCTTCGGTCTGCCGCAGGCGGATGGGGAGGGTGTTCCATGTCTTGGTGGTGAGGTGGGAGAATGATCTGCTGCCGGTGGTCACTCTTCGGATGTGGGGGGCGGTGTGCGGGCGCGGTCTGCGGAGCGGAGCTGGCGGGTGGGGGTGTAGAGGCTGAGTCAGCTGTTGAGGTACGTTGGTCCGGTGTTGTGGAGTGCCTTGTGTGCGTGGGTGAGGAGTTTGGAGGTTATCCTCTTGTTGACCGGGAGCCAGTGTAGGTCTCTCAGGTGGGGTGTGATGTGGCGAGGGATGTTGAGCGTAAGGCGTTCTGGATGTGTTGAAGCTGTTTCCTGCGTAGAGTGCGTTTCCATAGTCCAGTCTACTGCTGACGAGGGCCTGGGTGACTGTCCTTCCTGTTTCGGTGGGGATTCACTTGAAGATTCTGCGAAGCATGAGGAGGGTGTTGAAGCAGGAGGAGGAGACGGTGTTGACCTGCTTCGTCATGGAGAGGGTAGAGTCGAGGATGACCTCTAGGTTGCGAGCGTGGTCGGTGGGTGTTCCTAGTGCAGTCGGCCACCAGGAGTCGTCCCAGGCCGAGGGGGTGGATCCGAGGATGAGGACCTCCGTCTTGTCCGAGTTCAGCTTCAGTCGGCTGTTCCTCATCCAGTCGGCAACGGCCTTCATTCCTTTGTGGAGATTGGTTTTGCGGTGTGGGGGTCCTTGGTGAGGGAGAGGATCAGCTGGGTGTCGTCGGCGTAGGAGATGATGTTGAGGTGGTGCCGTCGTGCGATGTGGGCGAGTGGTGCCATGTAGACGTTGAACAACGTTGGGCTGAGGGATGAGCCTTGGGGTACGCCGCAGATGATCTCTGTGGCTTCGGAGCAGAAGGGGGGGAGGCGGACGCTCTGTGTTCTGCCGGAGAGGAAGGAGGAGGTCCAGTCCAGGGCCTTCTCTTGGATTCCGGCGTCATAGAGGCGTGTTCGTAGTGTGCAGTGGCAGACTGTGTCAAAGGCGGCTGACAGGTCCAGGAGGATGAGGGCCGCGGTTTCTCCGTTGTCTAGCAGGGTCCTGATGTCATCGGTGGCGGCGATGAGGGCAGTTTCGGTGCTGTGGTTGCTGCGGAACCCAGACTGGGACGGGTCCAGGGTGCTGTTCTCCTCGAGGAAGCTGGTCAGTTGTTTGTTGACGGCCTTTTCGATGATCTTCGCCGGGAACGGAAGCAGGGAGATGGGTCGGAAGTTCTTGAGGTCCTTGGGGTCCGCCTTGGGTTTCTTGAGTAAGGCGTTGATCTCTGCGTGCTTCCAGCTCTCCGGGAAGGTCGGGAAGATGTTGATGGTTTTTCAGAGATGGGGTGCGATGGTGCTGCTGGCTTTGTTGAAGATGTGGTGTGGGCAGGGGTCTTCCGAGGATCCGGAGTGGAGGGTGTTTATGATCTTGATGGTGTCGTCGTCGTTGATGTTGGTCCAGGCGATCAGGCGGTTGGTGCGGGTGGTGGTTGTGGGAGCGGGGGTCTCAGTGGTTGCCGGGGTGGTGACGGCATTGAAGCTGTTGTGGATGTCTGCGATCTTGCGATGGAAGAAGGTGGTCAGCGAGTCGCACAAGTCTTGTGAAGGTGGGATGTCGTTGGTGTTGGAGCTGGGCTTGGAGAGCTCTTTGCTGTTCTGTGTGTTGTTGTCTAGGCGGTCTTTGAAGGAGGTCCTTTTGGTGGATCTGATGAGGTGGTGGTGTCTGCGGGTGGCGTTCTTGTGGGCTGTGTAGCTTTCTGGTGTTCATTCACGTTTTTTTTTTAGTTTTCGGCAGGTTCGCTTGGAGGCCTGGAGGTCTTTGGTGAACCAGCTGGCTTTCTTGCTAGTGTGCATGTTGGAGGGCTTCTTGATGGGGGCGAGGGTGTTGGCGCCATCGTTGATCCACTGTTTGAGGTTGCGAGCGGCGGTGTCGGGGTCGGTCGGATCTGCGGGTGGGCTCCGGGGAAGGATGGTGGAAAGCTGGTCTTCGGTGACTTTGCTCCAGCAGCGGCGCGGCATTTGTTGGGCACGGTGGTGCATGGTGGGTTTCCGGAAGGTGAAGTGGATGCAGCGGTGATCGGTCCAGTGGAGCTCGGTGGTGTGGTTGAAGGAGACATGGGAGCTTGTGGAGCAGATGGGGTCAAGCGTGTGGCCGGCGGAGTGGGTGGGTGTAGTGATGAGTTGTCTGAGTCAGAGGTTGTCGATCAGGGTGGAGGAGTTGGTCTCGTTGTTGTTCTCGAGGTGGAAGTTCAGGCCCCCGAGGAGGATGTAGTCTGTGGAGAGACGAGGGCGTGTGTGCTGACGAGGTCGGTGATGGAGTCGCTGAACTGTGCTCGTGGTCCGGGGGGGTCTGTAGAGGAGGGTTCCTCTGAGGGTGGTGTTGGGATCAGTGTGGATCTGGAAGTGCAGGTGTTCGGCGGTGCTGAGGGTGTCGTCGGTGTTGGTTGAGACTTTGAGAGAGTTCCTGTGGACGATGGCGATTCCTCCTCCTACTCCATTGGTGCGGTCCTTGCGGGTGATCTTATAGCCTTCCGGGATGGCTATGGCGATGTCGGGTGCCGAGGAGGGGTTCAGCCAGGTCTCCGTCAGGAAGGCGACGTCTGGGGTGTTGGAGTCCAGTAGGTCCCAGAGTTCCACGGCGTGTTTGCGTGCGGAGCGGGTGTTGAGAAGGATTTATCTGAGGTGGTTGGGTTCTTTGGTAGGTGGGTTGGTGGGCCGGATGCTGGTGAAGCTGAAGTTCCGGCAGAAGGGTCCTTGGGTGCGCTTCGGGGCGGCCAGGCAGCAGGTGTGTGATCGGCCGGCGTTGAGTGCGTGGAGGGTGCTGGAGTCGTAGCAGAGGCGGGTGTCAAGGCGTTCGCGGGGTCCAGGGGTCCTGTCGCTGGGTGCGGTCCAGGTGCAGACGGGCTTGTCTTAGGCGCGCCTTTGGACGCGCAGCGGCCACCATATATGGGGAGGTGGGAGGGAGGAGCAGCTGGGAGGCGGGAGGTAGGGGCAGCGAATGGACTGTCGGGGAGGCGGGGACGCAGCGGCGGGAGCGGTGGACGGCACGGGCCACAGATTACGGGGTCACAGAAGGAAAACGAGGGCACAGATCACGGGGACACAAAGAAAAAGAGGGCACAGATTACGGGGGCACAGAAGGAAAACGAGGGCACAGATCACGGGGTCACAGAAGGAAAAAGAGGGCACAGATCATGGGGGTGACGATGGGAACAGAAGAAAGAAGGGTACAGGAGAGAATACAGGTACAGGGTGAAGACAGACAACAGCAGTCACAGACAGCAAAAGAGAAAACGATACGAGCAGTACAATGAACAATAGAACAGACCTAAGGCCTACCACGGGCCGCAGGGGGGCCTCAACTTACCTCAGCAGTGGCAACTGGGGCAGGGACAGGACGCACAGGCGGTGCTGTGCGGAGGGGGAGCGACCTACCTAACAAGGCCAATGGGATATGATAATTGCTCATATAAATTACCTTCCCGCTCATTAGCATTCATAAATTTACGAGGAGTAAATGATAAGGGTATTTATTTCCGTTGATATATGGAGACGCATTAATAATTTGTGCATCTGTGGAAACACTGTAGAACAGCCGAAAGATGGCGCTGACACTTTGCACTGAATGCGCGTTGACTAGCGAGGAAGTCACATGACTTTCCGTTTCTGGGACGCATTGGTAAAATGAAGCTTGAGGACCGCATCGATACACCGGAACGAGACGAAGCTCGCTTTACGGTACACGCAGTAAGAGTATGTGGGGGCGGTCCTAAAGATTGGTGAGTCAGTATGCATACCGGCTGTTGATATTAACATAGAGGGACGATGCGTCTGAAAGAGTTTAATTTAGCAGGGGTCCTGGGGTGAAACCTAAATTGAATGAGCAGACGAGAGTATGTGAGCATATTTAATTCGACAGCGTACATACCTGTCCCGAGTACAGATAACAACAAAGAGGGACAATTTTGCCTGAATGCTTTTACTTTGGCACTGCGAGTTGACGACGAGCGAACTGATGTGAGCATAAATGTCTAAACTAATTCGACATTGTGAACTAAATCTATATATGTATATAGCATGGCAGGGGCTGTGATTATGGGATGACAGAGAGTGTGATTATGGTGCGGACTAATGAGCATTTGGCATATATAAGAAAGGAGCAGAGTAAACAATAGTTGTATGTCTTTTCATGTAGATTTACGACAATGGATAGTGTTGTATAAGGGTCTTACAGTAGAAAGAAGCACCCTGTGACAAGGTGGATAGCTGGTACGAGGGGCCTTGGCTAACACCTGTTAAATACCTATTTAAGCCACTTTTGTTTAGGTCAATTGTTTGACCTTAAAAGCCAGTGACTATTATCGAGGAGGTTCTAACTGGTTGGTCGTTTTTAATTGATATCTCTTTGTGTTTGTCAGTCACTTCGTGTACAAAATTTGAAGTCCAGTAAGGTGATCTACGAACTCGAGCCCTGACGAAATTGCCACAACAAAGAAACAGGCAATGAAACATGTTGGCCCATCCTGAATTGGTCTGCAAAATGCTGTTGTTTTTTAACCTTGAGTAAGCTCACAATTTTTTTTTTAAACTGGCACTTGGTATATGTGAGTCTTAACTCAATTTTAATTAGAGATATTCTCTATCTCATAATAACACGGGGTCTCTCTTCTTCTTTGTGACATACACATCTTCACCTTTATGATTTGTACTGGACACTTCCCCTTTTCCTTTTCACAGGTGAGATAGCTACCAATGATGAGAAACCTGGGCACAACTGGTGAGAACCGACCAGTAGCTCCTTTGTGGTAGGGCACGTGAGGGGCTATTTCACCTACACACATTTTTTGATGTTTATACACCTGTATAGTTGGGGGTCTACTTGGATAGAAGTGACTGACAAACCAAAGTTTTTATAAATATAAAAAATTATTGGGGGCAATAAGGATTGAGTAAAATTGAGAAATTTCTATATCAATAGGTGGGTAGAGGAAGTTGAACACCCACACTCAATCCTATATACAAAAGTGGACTAAGCCCCTGATAATCAGGTCTTTTGGTGTTTTTTTTACTTATTTTTCCTTAACAGACGTTGGCTGGTGGTGACTGAAAGAGGCATAAGGTGAAATTAACACTATGTAGCCTTTATATTTGGCAACCTCGACTTTGATAGTGCCAGCCTGGGTCTTCTGAGCAAAAATTTGGGTGCTGGCACTGATTCTTTTACAAATTAGCACTGCATCTCCCCAAGTCCATAAAAAGAAGTGGGTGAACTAATCAAGTTAGGCAGTATGCAAGTGACATCATGGTGCGTGACATCATGGTGCGTGACATCATATAGTGCGTGACATCATGGCGCGTGACATCCCACGTGGCATTACAGCAAGTGGCATCACAACCCATAAGCTCCCAGGAAGTGAGTGATATTTGATCTTAAGACCTCACATATGTTTAAAAGCAGGTCTATCATGAGTACATTTGAGAGCATTACAATAATTAACAAATGAGATTTTGCATTGGGGTTGTGCCAAAAAATATACGCAACCCTGATGCAAAAAACGGGGCCTCAGCTTATACATTTTGGTGCATATTTATGAGAACTGACGCAACACTGCGTTGTGGCAGAAAAACTTTCTTGCAACATGGATGCACCGTATTTATGGTACGGGGCTCCATGTCGCAAGGTCCAAAGTTGTGTCAAAAAGTCCGACGCATTGGCGCAAAGTGTCCTCAAGCAACCGCTACCTACGTGACGCAAAGCTGATTTGCACGTCATAATGCACCTTTACGTGCCACAAATCAGTATTGCATCAAACAGGAATGAGCTGCGTGGCAGAAACCTCCGAAAAGTGATGCATTTTAAACCAAAAAATGTTTCCAATTGAAGAACAAATAATGGAGGGAGTACCAACAACCAGGAATGAGGGCAACAACCCCAACTCCAGCCAAGATGGCTAGACAGAAGACCAGGGGAAGAGTAATTTCAGTGAGGATGAGAACCAAATACTAATATCTGAGGTTACCAAGAATGAATACCTTCTCTTTGTCAACTCCAAATTGCCTTTGGGGAAGAGGGAAGCTATTTGGGCAGTCCACAGTTGCTAAGATCAACAGTGTAGGGCAAACAAAAAGGACAGTACCAGAGTGCAAGGAGAGGTGACACGATTATAAGTGCAGGACCAAAGAGAAACTGGCCAAGAACCTGAGGGCAGCAATGAGGACAGGAGGAGGATTCGATGTCCAGGAGGAGTTGGACCCATTAGAGGAGCAGGTGGAGTCACCCATCCCAACAGAGTTGGTGGCAGGAGTTTCAGGACAGGACAGTGCTGGGGATGAGGACCCGAAAGTGAAAACAAGGCACAATATGGTCAAAATTGTCATGCAGCTCAGCAACACACTTTCCTGCACTTCGCCCTGTGAAAGGCCAGGAATGTCTCACATGTTAACTCATCCAACACCTATATATAATAGATGTCAAAATAACATTACTTAGTCAGTGCTGTGGGCTAACTGTTGACTAGAAGGAATGCAGGCACCCTGATGACACAGTGCAATGTCCCTCAGAACTGGTGTCAACAACTAAATATAACATCACTGTAACCACAAAAAAAGAGAAGCAAATCAATATGAGAAATGGGGTCCTTACCTGCATTCACCCTTTCAGGCAGGGCAGGCAATTAAGCTGGCTAGCTGCAGTGCACTGTGGGTCATTACACAAATAGGCCCCCTTGTTTAACAGTGATTGTGTGAACAATGTAAATGTATTGCCATGAGAAAGGCAACAAAAGTGTAACATGGCCATATTTACTTGTAGCAACATATGTTCCACATATCTCTGTGTACTTGAAAGTGAATAAAAAGAACAATCTGCTTGTCACCTAAATCACTTATATCTACATCTATCCTGGATCATTATTGACATATTTCTATCTCATTGGGAATAGACAAACACCTCCTGTGCAGCAGCCTGCATTTGATGACCAGCCTGTAGGTGATGCCATCCTGCCTCTGCTGGATGATGACACCTTCCAACAACTCCTGGACTCCATTGAATCTCCTCCTCCGGGCTTGGCAAGGAAAGAGGGTGCTGCAGGGTCTCTATCAACCACAGGACTGGCTTATCTAGCAGTCCAATCCCAGCTGAGGACTCAGAGGACCCCCAAGTTGTATTCCAACAATGAGTGGTAGGAGTCCAGCAGAGAATGGCTGATGAGGTGCAGGAGGGGACGGAGACCCTAGTGGGCGCTTTAGGAGTCCATAGGTGTCCGAGTCCTAATAAGGAGAGACACCTACACTGTCCCGAGCTGACATTACTAGTGTAATGACGCAGAGGGAACAACAGCCCTCAACATCTGACACCAGTGAAGTTGTCAACAAGCTGGGGGCAATCAGTAACATCATGGTATCAATGATGAGCAAGTTGGACTCCTAAGGTGCAACAATGAGTACCTTCAATCGCAACATTGTTGCCTTGTTGACAAGCCAACAGAATCATGTCACCTATTTGCTACCTACCTTACTGGCACAGACAAATGCCTGTGGGGACAGATAAGCCACATCTTCTTCCCCTGATGTGTGTGGCCTCCCATACAAACACCACCAACTGCAGGGGAGGCACAAAACACATCAGAGGAGGAAGACATGGAATTCTCCAGTTTCTGTTGGCAAGCTGTCAGATAACATTTGTCTGTACCTCCTGGCCAGTTTTCTAGTGGTCCTGTATTTTTCATCATACCACCTCTTTTGGGATCCAGTACTGGACGTTTTGTTTGTGCACCTGTTGATCTTATCGACTTCTTGACTTTTTGAAGCAGCCCACCTTCCCTAATGGCGAGGAGTACCTCCTCACTGAAATAGTACTCACCTCTACTTGTCGCATGACATATCTCTTACATGGACTTGGTCTGGTCATCATTAGCTCCCAATCCCTGTTGCTGTTGTTGCCCTAAACACTAAAATTAGACTTATTGTGAGCAACATACATCATTCAATTAGATCACTTATATAAACAATTTTTCACAAAAGCAAAAAGAGTATTGTATGTTTGTTGCTGAAAGGACTACATATACCATAGTGGAGGTGTAAAATCTTAACCCACTTGTTTGCATCTCAAGAAGAGTGAGCTAAAGTCAATTGCACATGCTGTCTTTAGATATCCACCAACACAAAGTACAACAGCAATGGTATAATGAAATGTGTTCTCTCCCAATTGAATGCAGTGTGTAGCAACAAGCTGTAGTCACTTGACTGACACACAGTGAGACTCTGCCTCTAATCACACTATTATGTACCATCTATAAATGGGAAATGTGAGGGCATAGCACTGTTCCACTCATCCATATAACTGTTGCTCTGTTAACATGACCACTTTATCATCCTAAAATGATAACCTCACTGCTCACACTGAAGAGATTCAACAGTACATAAATCTGCATTGTTGAACCAATAATAGGCAGATACTCATGCCCATATTCCTCATGAATGAAAAATGTCCTTTCGTAAAAGAAAGTTTCAATTCTATTAAGGACTCAGAGGCGAGGATTATGCTTTACTTTCTTTACTTCATTTTGATAGCAGCCATTTTAAAACACTTAACCAAACCACATTTCCCAACAATCCTGGGAAATTGGTGATCAAAAAAGAAACAAACAAGGGACAAACATATCCCCAAGTCCAAGGACCAATCATAACGCTGGGTCCACCATATAGTCTCCCTTCAGAACGTTGCCCATCCTTTTTCTTTGCCGCTCGCACCCATCAGATGAGTGTTCTTATTTTTCCCTCACAGTTATCTGATTAAGATTCTGTTTTAAATAATCGATTGCAGTCTCGCAGCTGCATCGCGGTCTCCCGCGACTGCGAGTTTTATTCACCTGTCTTTGCCTTTGGGTACAGTGTATATTCGTTATTTGGTATTGCGTTATTGTTAATGCACATTGCGAGTCGCGGGACCATTTACGGCCCTACGCGACTGTGTCAGGTGAAATGTGGAAGGCGAGCGCATTGGACTAAAGCGCCTTACTGTTAATTTGGCCTCGCGGGTCTGCTTCTCAGCCCTACGTGACACCCGGTCCTGCCCTTGCGGCGGAGTGCAGTCTGGACCTCCAACCGCTAGGGGCGCTGTGGTGAGCGCGTTCCTCATTTCCTCACTGGCAAGGGCGCACAGATTTGGATTCTGTCCGTTCCAGAAGCTACCAGCCGTTGCCTGTGGCCTCCGCCAAACCCTAGAGAGTGACGCCCTCGTGCACGAGGGTCCGGACAGCACTATAGCCTAAAGAATTGGGCTGACACTCAGATGGAAAGCTCTGGGTCAGTGTGTGAGACGCCCGAGAGGGTGCATTTTTTTCTCTGTTTTGTGACAGGCTTAAGACTGGCCTGGAGGGACCGCTCCCAGGGTGTTTGTTTGGGTCTGTCAGGGGCATTTGTGGGTTTGGCTCCTTCACGCAGGGGAGTGTCCTCGGGGCGCTGACCCCATCAATATTAATATTTTGAGGGTTTTTCCTTGTGATAAATTTGGCTGGTCCCCAGCAACTATAAAGCAGTCAGCAGAACTGCGGAGGTATCCATCTGGTGCAGTATTGACCCAGTGTGCAGAGTCCAGGGACCGGTTGTCCAGCTTGATACTCTGTTAGCAGAGCAGGCCGACATGCAGTGGGAGGAGGATCTCCTAGCCCAGCTTCCTTGGGATGATGACTTTTACGACGTGGTTGATTGCGTCAATTTACAGGGCAGTTGGGGATGTCATGGCACCCATGAAGGAGCGTTTAGCGCACAATTGCGCGGGAGTGTGCTCGGTGGGCCCAGCTGGCTTCGAATGCCCCGAGCAACTCACAGGGTACACAAAGGGGGATCCAGTGCCGGTCAAGCGTCCCAGGGTGGACGGAGTGGATCAAGACGCGTTTGAGCGATTGAGGGAAGCCTTCATGGCCCAGAACAACACCGGGGCGACCCCTTAGACAACCCCCCCGTGGCTTTGCCTAGCCCTGCCAGTCCAGTACAAGATTTTAGGGATGATACCCAAAGGGACACTGATGAGGAGCCCGTGCCGTCCAGACCATGGCGCCCGGTGGCAGATCCTGGTCCTATAGAACCCCAAGGGACAGGGGGCAACTCAAACATGTTAGACGCCAAACTTATGGTTCATCCCAGGTCATCTGAGTGGACACCCTCCGCGAAGGTCGCCGGCTATGTGGCTAGTCGGATTCGCACTCCCATGGGAAAAGAAGCCCGTAGTCGCCTTCGATCGGAATGTCTGCGGCCCTCCCTAGACAGAAAAGTTGCGCAGACCCCAGAGTTGGACCCTAGAATGGCGACCTTTTTGGCCAAGTTCATCAAGGATCCCAAGAAAGGTTTAGATAGATCCTGGTGGACATGCCAGGACAAACTTCTGGATGCACTGGGTGCGTTCACCATGATCCTGGACATGGCCGAAAATGCCAAGGACTCAGGAGCCCTTATATCCCCAGAAGCCCTGTCAGGTTGGGCACAACGTGCAGTAGTGCGCTCTCGACAGAGCGGCGAAGGTCCTTTTCTTATTAAAGTGGATCCAAAGCTAGGGGATCTGTCCGACTCCGAAGCGGAGGCGGTAGCCCAGGGAGGTTTATTTGGCGAGCCTTATATTAAGGAGCTCAGCAAGTTTGTGAATACGTTCATAGCTTGATAAGGCTCAGTCTCCTCCCAGCTTTTCCATGGGGCCTGTTAAGGCAGGGGCCGCTCGACTGGCCAGGCTCCCCAGAACTCCGGGGGCAAGGCTCCAGGCAAGGGCAGTATCAAAATTAGACCCGGTACAACAACTTCTACCCTTCCCATTGACGAAGACCCAGAGGTCGTGGTTTCAGAGGAGGTGACAACTCCTCTAACACCTGTAAGTGTTTCTACCGCGTCTCTAGAATGAGTGGGCAGCCGGCTGGCCGAATTTATGCATGTGTGGGAAACAGTCACGACCGATGCTTGGGTGTTGCAAACGGGTCAGGGTTTTCAGATAGAGTTTTGCGGCAACCCCAGGCAGGCCGTCCAGCCCAGACCCATCCAATTTTCCCGCCAAGTGGCGAAATTGATCGACGCCGAACTGTCCGCACTTTTAGAGAAAGGGGCGGTCTGTCGCACCTCCTTGCATCCACAAGGCTTTATAAGCAACATGTTCTTGGTGGACAAGACGGATGGGGGACAACGCCCGGTCTTAAACCTGTGCAAATCCAATGAATGGCTCGTATACCGCCATTTCAAAATGGAGATAATTCACTTCTTAAGAGATGTTATGCGTCCTGCAGACTGGATGGTCCGTTTGGATTTAAAAGATGCTTACTTGGCCATACCTATTTTTCCACCTCACAGGAGATTCCTTCAGTTTCTCTGGCGCCAGCAAGTGTACCAATCATCACTCTTCCTTTCAGGCTCTACTCCCCTCCCTGGTGCTTCACGAAGGTGCTGAGACCAGTCGTGGAGTACCTCCGAGCGCGAGGAACTCGTCTCATTGTGTACTTATACAACATGCTTCTGTTGGCACAAGATCCACAAGTAGTACGGGATCAGTTACAGCAAGCAGTCAATCTCCTGGAAAGTCTGGGTTTTGTGATAAACACAAAGAAATGACTGTTGGTTCCAGCTCAGAAGGTCACCTTCTTGGGTTTCATGATAGATTCTACCAAAGCAACCCTCAGCTTCCCGTCGTGGAAGATGTCCAAGATCCGCCACGAGTTGCGTCGGACTTTGACCAAGGAGAGAGTTCCGCTTCGGCAGATTGCCCATGTAGTAGGGCTTCTGTCGGCCTCCATCCAAGCAATATTTCCGGGCCCGTTGCACTACAGGGCCTTGCAACGCCTAACGGCAAAACATTTGCGGAAGGATCTTCCTTATTCCCAATCCGGTTTCCCTGGCAGAAGAGGCACGGGAAGAGATTCGTTGGTGGCTCTCTCACATGGAAGCCTGGAATGGGAGAGCAATTTTCGGCTCGGCCCCAGACCTGGTTATCGAGTCAGGCGCCAGCAGGTCAGGTTGGGGTGCCAGGTGTGGAGAGTTTTCCACAGGAGGATCATGGTCTCCGCAGGAGCAAACTCAGCATATCAATTGCCTGGAACTGCTGGCGGGGTCTTTTGCTGTGCGGTGCTGGACCAAGGAACAGGTTCAGTCGTGTATCCTGTTAAAAATGGATAATATCTCGGCAGCCAGGTATATAAACCACCTGGGGGGCACCCGATTGAAGGTGCTTTCGGATCTCGCGACGAACCTATGGCAGTTTTGCCTAGATCATCACATTTCGGTGACCGCAGATTATCCTCCCGGATGTGAGAATCAGGTGGCAGATTGACAATAGCGTCACTTCAGAGATTCCAGTCTGTGGAAGTTACATCCGGACGTTTTGTCAATGGTGCAGGACCTTTGGGGACCTTTTTCAGTGGATCTTTTTGCCTCCAGACTGGACCTCCAAGTTCCTCGGTTTTTCAGCTGGAGGCCAGATCCGTTAGCAGTGTCCACGGATGCTTTCCTGCAGGATTGGATGCAGGAACAAGCTTATGCGTCCCCCCTCCTTTTCCAATGATCATCCGGATGTCGGTCCAGATCAGGCGGCAGAAAGCACAGGTCGTTCTCATCACACCGATTTGGAGGTCGCAAGTCTGGTTTCCAGTTCTTCTGGAATGTTTTTGGGGTTTTCCAATCCGACTCCCCCACTTTCCAGTGTTGCTTCTCAATGCGGATCAGGTTCCTCATCAGATGGTGCTCAGCGGATCCCTGCGTCTCATGGCGTGGAGGATTACAGAAGTTGATGATCTATCCCAGGCCTTTCGGAGTTCGCTGAGGGCCTCTTATCCAAAGCCTGGGTGGATAGTACAATCAAGAGATATCGATCAGCCAGGCAACAATGGTGTCGTTGGAGTGTGCGACGGGGTTGTGATCCCATGGGCGCAGACCTAGTCCAGATTTTGAATTTCATGGCGAGTTTTGCCCAACAGGGTTTAGCCTACCGTTTGGTGAACACTTTTTGATCCGCCATTTCAGAGGGACATGTTCTAGTGCAAGGGGCACCGGTTGGAGAGCACCACTTTGTTTGTTCCCCCTGAAACAAAATACTCATAATTATCGGATGTCAATAGAGTTCTCAATTTATTTTTGTCGTGGCAGTCTTATGAGTTCTTGTCAAGAAAGGAACTATCTCCTAAACTGGCGATGCTCCTTTGTCTTATCTCCTGCAGGAGAGTTTCGGATGTAAGGGCCCTGGACATCACAGGCAGAGTTTTTTCTCCTTCTGGAGTGTCATTTACCATAGACGAAGGACTAAATGTCACACTAGAGTAACAGAATACCCAGAGTTTCCAGACTCCCCCAAACTGTGTGTGATTCGCTGCTTGAAAGCTTATGAAGAAATGTCTTTGGAGCTTAGACCTCCAGGGGAAAGACAGATTTTGATTGCTCTCCGGAAACCACATAAGGCAGTTTCATCTCCGATGATTGCACGTTGGGTGCAATGGGTCATGCAGGAAGCTGGCATTAGTCTGAGACAGTTTGGAGCTCATTCAACAAGGGGAGCGATGGCCTCAAAGGGGTTCACGCTTGGAGAGAGATTGGAGGACATAATGGATGCAGCGGATTGCTTCTCAGATTCAACCTTTAAAAGGTTTTATTTCAAGCCTATTATTGATATGGCACATTGTCATTTGGTGGTGAGTAAACTTTAAACTAGCTTAATACAAAGCCTACGGTCCTGACATAGAATGAAAGATTTCCTAGCTATTGTAACATAAAGTTTCAATTCTATTAAGGACTCGGAGGCGAGGATTATCCCACCTGTGGAAATCTTTCGAAGACACTCGCCCTTTGGGAGTAATTACAAATTTCTCTTGTTATACATTGGTGGATGTAATTTCATGAATTGAAGTTGTTTGTATCCTAATATGGATCAATGAGTCTTGGAACATCTTGTCAAGCAATGTCTAGAGTGCGGTCATATAGTGACTTGTTAGTTTGTATGCAAAGAAGTTTGTCTTTGGCCACTGTTGGCTTTCTAGCCCTGATATTGTGTTTTTGTTCTAGGAGCGGATTCTGGGAAACAAGACGGATAGAACAGGACAAATGGCGTGACTCACGCAACGAAAGAGAAAGGGCAACGTTCTGAATAGGGGAATAGATGTACTGCTAGTTTGCAACTGTATTGCATTACTCATATGGTTACACAATGCAGCACACATTTCTGACTTGACTTGCTCTGTGTCAGATAGTCACTCCATACATGGAGGGTGGGTGGCTCCCCCCTCCAAGTCTTTGATGTGGAACACATCAACATTTTGCCTCAGGAAAATACATTGTAATCTTACATTAGACATCTGGTATACAGTTGTAACAATAGCATGATCAGCTTAATATATTCAATATATTATGTACACTCATTTTCCCTGGGCTGCATTCATCAGCGCACAAATTACATATGTAAGATAATGTGTATGCGTGCAGGAGTACAAATCTGTATAAGAACATTGTTGGATACAAAACAGGGCTCCTTGCATCATGATGTAAGGGTGCCTGCATTGGTGCTAGCCAGTTTAATTTACCCCACCAGTAGGTGAACAGTGTAATGCACTGTATGCTGCTAACATTGTGCATTCCTGCATGTGAACTTCTAGACACTGATGCAACATAACTTAATACGTTTCATTGAATGAATGTCTCACAGAAATGACACATAGAGGATATATGTGCAGGAGTCTGACATGTTAAGGTCAATCCATGTGCTGACTAGTTCGAGAGTCCAGCTGGCCACACCATGCCATTGACACTATCTAAGCATTGAGGACTACTGGGGCTCCATAAGTGTAACACCAGTGACATGAAGCCCGACATCCAGTTTACACTTGCAAAAACATGTGACCAGAACCCTGCGATGTGGACATCTACACTCACCATGTGCAATAGTCAGGCAGTTAAGTAATGATTCGTACAATACCATGTATGAATAGTGTAGCACACCTATATCCCTCCAGTCTCCTGGTCATCAGTGTAATTGTAACTCTGTCACTCCAGGTTCACAGAGTTATGACATGGCCTACTCTGAGGGAGGCTCAGGCACCCCTGATGCTGCATTACAAAATCCAAACCTCAGGTCAATGTAGCTATTATGTTTTTTAACCATACTAATGAAAATGTACAAACACCCTTACTGAAACACTTGTTGGTATATTGTTTTCCACTATCATGGCCCAAACCAATGTGGATACACTTTTGGACCATATTCACAGCATCTATCTTTGGCACAATAGTTAGAATGTGATGTGTACTATGGTGCAACACTGTTAACATGGACGAATGGCTGTCTAATGATGCTACTGTTAGAAAGTTCTATCCTGAACGCTGTCCTTTTCTATTTCAGTGCTTTATAGTATGGACGATAGTACTATTCTATCATTGTATGATGATACATGATGTTTGATTTTTTTTTATATAAATCATTTTTATTGGCACTTTCAAAAATAATTACAGTAAAGTAGTATCTATTGCGAGTGTAGCTTAACATCCATTACTTATACATCTTGCCATGGAGTACATGTTTGATTTATGAAATATCCTGCATGCAACTAAGAAGTGCCAATAAAGAAATACACACAAGAAATGTTAAGAATGTGATGGCTACCACTGTCCTCCATATTTACACAGGTACAAGGACAGGTATGTCACCAAACATTTTAAGTGTTGAGCAGGAGGAATCCTTAGCCACACCTATAGTCACTCTCGTTGGAATTATGTAGCAGGAGAGGTTAAATGTATGCAGCATGTATAAGCATAGTCAGCTACAGGATGAAGCAATAAATGTGGCACATTGACATTCATTTTGTATTCATCTCATTTCATGATACCTTCATGTTAACACTTAGTAACAGTTGTAAATGAAGGAAAGAAGGGGTGATTGTTCCCAATGGTATCTACCTTAGTGTAGAGGGTATTATGTGGTATCCACATGTCCAAAATGGAAAGACCGCTAACCCATTGAAACTTAAGACTTGATTTGAGTGTAGGACAAAGCTGGAAATGAAATCTTCCAATTTGGTAGTGTTCCCCAATGGGTTGAAAAAAAGTCTGACTTAATCACAAATTTTGATGCTTTTGATTCCTATTTAATTCTGTTAGTCCTGAACAAAAACTCTGAACAAAGGACAGCCAACATGTGTTTCGCCCCTTTGGTGCGAAGGCCTGGGGCTTTCTCAAAAGAAATTGAGGTGGGAGGCCGGAAAGACGGCAAATGAAGATGACCAAAATTGGTCAGAATAGTCAGGTGTACAGAGCACAGAGGGGAAAATTGAAATGTATAATTAATTCAATAGCAAAGAAAAGGAAAGCCCCAACTCACGGACCAAGTGATCAATACCAAAAACATTGCAGGTTCAATTTAGAGTTAAGTGAACATTTAAGGAATGTAAATCGTATTAGTCATCATATGTAACTTGAATCACAAACAGGTGTACAGATACATTCAGTATGTACAAGGCACAAAATAATATTATGCAATAACAAAGGAAAAAATTAATAAATGTAAACAATTCGATTGTCAAACACACAATATCCATGTATTAGTTCAGCACAGGTAATTACGTTTTTACAAACAGATTTCAACATAATTGGAGGATGTCCGTCACAAATTTGAGAGAATTCCAGATAGGTAAATGTGTCATCCATAAATAATGCAAGTAGCAGTATTGGAAGGAACAAATTGGGGAAGACGAGTAAAAGAGAAAGAGGAAGGAAGACAGGAGAGAATCCATTTTCCATTCACATTGTACATAATCAGCGTTGAGAAAGCCCCAGGACTGCACGCCGAAGGGAGCGGAACACGTGTTGGCTGTCCTTTGTTCTGCGTTACTGTTCAGGACGAACAGAATTAAATAAAAATCAAAAGCATCCACATTTGTGATGAAGTCAGACTTTTTTAAACCATTGGAGAACACTACCAAATTGGAAGATTCAATTTCCAGCTCTGTCCTACGCTCAATCAATTAATTTGTTTCAATGGGTTAGGGGTTTTTCCATTATGGACATCTGGATCCTATACCCTATGAAATTATACCCATTACACTAGGGTGGATACCACTGGGAACAATGGCCTTCTTTCCTTCATTTACAACTCAATATGAGTCCAAGACTTTGATTCCGCTCCCGAGGGGGTTTTAATACGCACTTACTTGTGAGACAAATAAGCACTGCCTTCTTCTGTGCCTTCCTACCCATGGCCAGCTGCCAAGAAAGACACACATCGCGATTCACCAGGATCTATGAAGTATTCACTTCACACACAAACACACACACAACCAAACCCAACCTAACCACAGCATGGAGTACTTTCTTTCTATTGGAAAAAGATCTGAAAAAAGAAACCTCGAAATGGTGGGAAGCGGATTCACTCAAAAAGTATCTTATTAATAATAATAATCTTTATTCGGAAGCGATCACAACCATAAAAGATAAAAACAAAATATAAATTACAGCAACAATACCATTGAAATTAATTAAAAATGTGTGCAAAATCACAAACTCCTAGCAGCCCTCAGTCACACCTGGAAGTTCTGGATCTGAGTGCCGCTCTCAAGAAATTCATTACTGCAAACAGCGTGTAATCATTAGACAGAAGCTGCAAGTACATTAGAGCAACACAGGCTTGTCTAAAACTCATCTTTTAAAAGGGGCTTAAAAAAAACACTCTCCTTGGGCAACTAAAATATTTACATAAAAGAACAAAATGTAGGGTATCCTGTGGAGACCTATAGTCGCAGCCCAGGGACCCCTCTTCTCTTCATGTAAAACAAAGCCGGCCGGAGATGCCAAAAGATGATGAAACTGATTAAATCTAAATCGAGTTATTAAAAATCTGTCAGAGGCGCTTGTTAAAATAGAGAAATATTTCTCCATACCCTGGACTGATTTTGAAAGAGCATGCTCTCTCACCGCAGGTTTACTGAGCTCATTATCTTCGTGGAGAGATGTGGCATATTTAAAAAAACAACTCATTTACTAGTGTCAGATCCCAGGACTTCACTGTGTAATGTTTGAGAAAAATATCTGCTCTTCCTAGGGACCGAGAAGGACTCTTTAACCAGTGAATTTTGAGCACATGACCAAGTGATAGACAGTCAGAGATGACCAAGTGAATAAATTCTGCCTCATCATTCGACAAAATCTTCACCCAACACAACAATGGCTTTACTGCCACCAAGTTAGTTATATACTTAACTCCTAGTAACCAATAGCAATTAGGAATTCTAATTTTTCCGCCCATTGGTATGGTTAACCTAGATCACATACATGAGAAAGTAATCTAAAAGAAGCATCCAACAATATTTGGAGAAAACTCATTGATATATCTGAGGAGGAATACAAGAAAGCAAACAAAAAAAAAAAAGGAGGTGGATGACCCACCAAACATATTGAAGAGGCAAACTGGGGAGAGATAACCAAAAAGAACTATGAAATCCTAAATAATTTAATTGATGAATTTGAAGTAGACTTAAAAGAAAAAAAATGAAAATTTAGGACAGACCAATTGGACTACCAGTTAGGTAGGGTCTACACATTAGCCAAAAAATACGACTCTACTACTAAATCAGCTAGAGGACTGGAATTCACCAATTTACAACCAGAACAAATTTCAAGTTCAGACATAGAATCACCTGACCTAGGTTGAAGGACTAGCACAACAACTATGCAAATTCACCGGCTAGGTATATGGACTTCAAACATGCAAACTACCAAAATGTACAATACAAAAACCGAGCCCAGCTACACTGGGAGTCACAACCAGAGCACGAAAAAAGAAAACGGAGAACACCTCATCAACCTTGATAACTAGTGGAAAACCTCTCCAACATACCACTTTCTAGAAGCAAGATAAATACCCTTAATAAGGGACTCTCCGTTTGTCCTACGGCTACTTGGGACATTAAGAAAACTCAAATTGACCTATGTAAATCTACCCGTAAGCTCAAGCTTAAGTCTTTCTTCTATGACAAACCTACAAGACCTTCAACACATACAAGGAAACAATACACATCCATGTCAGTACAGGATCTTGAGGAAATCAATATATTGACTAACCTGTTTGAGGTTGAAACTGTCTCCAGTTCCATTAAGGACCAGTCAGCCGAGTTAGGTATTGACATGGGAACCACCAAACCCACATTTTTATGCAATAAATCTACCTTCTGTCCAGAACTACCCCCCAGAAACAGTACAGATACGTTCTAGGTGGCAGTCTCATCAAATATGGAACATTATTACTCCAAATACAACAAGAAAGTCAACTATTTACCACAAAATCTCGCCGCTCCAGAACAAAAGGCAACTAAAACACTACGACAACAAGGAGATTGTCATCAAAGAAGCAGATAAAGGGGGCAACATTGTTTTAATGCATACTGATGATTATCTTGGAAGCTTCTCGCTAACTGTCCGATACTACATGTTATCAAATGCTGAACCACAACCCCACCTATGACATTCAATCACAGCTTAAAAATATGCTGGAAGAATGGCATTCATGTGACCTTTTAGATGATGATGAAAAATAGTACATATTTGTGAGACACCCTACTATGCCTATTTTGTATCTCCTACCACAAAAGGGCCACCAGGCAGGCCAATAATCGCAGGGATAAATTCAATATGCTCCAACATGTGCCAAATTATTGACAAGCACCTATAACCCTTCATGAAGGACCTTCCTTCATACATCAAATACACCAAAGGTCTACTAGCCAAATTACAAAACATCAAATGGGACTTTATTTTGGTATCTCTTGACACCATCAGTCTATATACATCAATTAGACAGGGTGATGGGATAGAAGTCACAAGACGGGCGCTAGGGACAGGACCGGCTAAATATATGGAAACAAACCAGAGGACTCTAGATATGCTCACCTTCTGTCTCACTAATAACATATTTACTTTCAATAAACAATGCTATCGGCAACTCTGTGGGACTGCAATGGGCGCAAAATATGTGCAATCATATGCCTGCATCTTTATGTGGAACAACACATCACATATACATTTCTGTGGTTGTTACATATACATTTTCTGCATCTGGCAAGGAGATGTAGAGCTACTGAAAACCTATCTTAATTAACTGGACACCAATATGTTGAACATTCGAACAACTTCTAAATACTCCACCAGCTCATCAGGAAAATCTTGTGCGACATTGGCACCTATTGACGCAGAGTCCCAATATATTGCATTCCATTAAGACCTTCCTGGAAATGGGTTTCAGACGAGCACACAACCTACAACATTTATCATGAAATCAGAATTTGTTGACAAGAGAACCACAATATCTACTTTTCTGTATAGACCCCCTGGATTCCATATATGCCAACATTGCAGTACATGCAAACTGGGACTCAAACTGCAACACATTTCCCTAGAGACTGGCCAGCAGATAAGAACTAGAAACTGGATTGACTGTAACAGCAAGTTCACTGTCTACATAATTTTGTGTCCTTGCAAACAACATTACATTGGTAGCATGGTAAAACCATTTCGAACCAGAATATAAGTACACTACTGGAATATTTATAAATGTACATCCGGACATCCTCTAACTGACCATTTCCATCATGCCATTAAACCTTCTCCTTTGCGGGAATAGAGGTTATTACTAGACTACATAGAGGTGGAAAGTTAGAACAAAGACTTCACAGAAGAGAAAGTGAACTAATCCTTAGATAGCACACCGTAAACAATGGACTCAATAAGGATGCTGAAATGCATCACTGGCTAGATGATGAGTAATAACTCTGCAAATCTGTACCCTTATTTCAAGATCATCCTGGTTCCTTTATACTCACCAGCTGATTGTAAAACATAACCCCTTGTGCCCTACGATACCCATCAGCTGTTTGTGTGATTTAACTTGTATTTAATTCGCTCTCTCCTCCTGATTGGTTTTAGTTACCTGAGACCTCTGGGTCTTACCACTATAGAATATGCCAATATAATATACCCTATTACATGATAGTAATAAGCTCCACTTAACCGTGCCAGCTAGTATTTGTGCCGCCAACACTTTAACTATACATATCCGATCCGCATTTCCAGCAAATAACTGAATAACAATTATCATTCGGTGTCACGACTAACACAATTTTATTCGGTGTAACGCATATACCTATTAACACCCTAGTTACATGATACCCCTTGTCTGATGACTTTAAGGTTAATGACTCGGTTTTTCTCACATTATTAACTCAATGGTACCACTTTCTCAATCAGTGTGCCCCCAATCCAAGATGGTGCCTATTATTTCCACACTTGTAAAGGCAAATTTCCCCTTTTTCTCAAACCCTTCCAATTTAGAAGAGCACTTCCGGTATGCCACAAATGATTCAAAAATACTGCTTCAGACATGGCGCTGGTGTCGACCACAGAGACATGCATCGTCTAAAGTTACTCAGGTACGCCACAGCAAGTACGCTGACACACCCCTTGTCATGCTGCATCACACTTCCCCTTTGCTTCCCTGTTCCCTAATTGAGCCTCTTTCATGAAATACTGTCCCTTCCCATTTACTGTCAGCCGATATTCGTCTGGACCACATCTACATTTTTAAAGCCCTGGCACAGCGCACGTGCTGATTATTTTTCTGTAAGTTACCTGATATTCTTGACACTTGATACTCCCTGCTTTATGACTATACACACTTGGACGCTATCTTTCATTATGCTTTAAGTTTTATGCATTTCACCTATTATCTGACCTATCAACTTCACTTACCGAGATATGATACAATTATTTTCATATACTTTGCGGTTTTGGAAGAGGTGCCAATGGCCACTGCTCAGCAGGCTGACAAAGTATCTGGCTTGTCCGGTAGCCAGTGTGTCTATTGAGCATGTGTTCAGTAGAGCTGGTATAGTTGTCACAGTGAGAAGGACCAGTCTCTGGCCCCAAAACGTGGAACAATTAAACATGATCAAAATGAATCAGCACTTTATACCACTGAATTACACCACACCTGAAGCATGAAAGGAAGAGAATGAGGGCGACTGATCAGACTCACGTAATGGTAGTGTGTTAGCTGGCCAACTTCTGGGCAAACCACCTGAGTTTGAGGACACATTCTACTTCCCTGACTGACAAATAGGCCTGGGCCACCATAGAACTTTCTATCGCCGAACTGCTTTGACAAAAAAAAAAAAGAGGATATAGCTAGGGGGAACATAATATTATTTTGACTGACCAATGCAGCCTCACCATTTTAGACTCATGTATGGCCGGACTGGAGTTGGACCAGTGTACAGTGAAGAAGACCCCCCCCCCCCATTCCCTATACTTTTTTTCATTCCCTAGCACTACTGCCCCAGAATATTTGATTCACAAGACTGGCCGACATGTGTTGCGTTAATCAGAGGATTGGCAATGTACCAGAGGGCTTGAATTGGAACAGTGGTTAGTAATCCACCAATGAGTGATATGAGTGATTGTGAGTGTTGAGATCATTCATGTGGTGGCAGAGAGTGAGGGTGGGGGTTCAACTATAATTTTTAAGCTTGATTGGGTTTATGATGATTTACCATGTTGATGGCCTAATGGGAGATGTCTTTTTCCTGAAGGTGAATTTTTCCCTTACCCTATGACACTAAGCAAGATTTGCTTGCCAGGTCCACAGTGCTTTGTTTTATGGTTCACATTCCTCAAAATCCTGAAAGCCTGTTTAACTAACAAACACAAATCTACACAAAAATTACTCCAGGTTTCTCTTCTTGTTTATCAACAGCATTGCATTGCACTGCTGGTTAATCTCTCTCATTTGGGTTGGAACAAAGTTGAAAATATTTGTTACTTGGAGTCAGGAGGATGATGGAAGGACTAAGGGTGTGTCTACCTCAAAAACTGTCAGGAGAAGGAAGTTATCAACTTCAGGGAGACCAACATGGTGATTCCTCTAAGAAGCCTACTCAATATGTGGTTGGGTGGGGGAGCCTGTTGTTGTAGGTAACTAGAGACAGACGTGATGATGTCACATTATGCTGTGCTAGGCTAAATCGTATGATGATTATGACAGTTGTGAGTTTGATAAGCTCGGTATATGCAGTCACTTGTCTATGGTTGTTGTAATTGCTCTTACTTGACTGATCTCACATGAGTCATAAAATGAATGATTGCAAAGTACTATGCTCTTGCTCTGCCTCTTCTTGGTACACTCATAAAGCTTACCTTCTGTCCTTCTCCTTGACTCTACAATATCGTTTGTTTTACAATCCGCAGGCTCTCTTCTCCTGCACAAAAGGCAAATGCACCATAACACTCATGCTCAACTTTACGGACCGCTTCAGCCAGGCACCTAAGATTGACGGACAATCCAAGAAGAATGCAGATGCACCACACGATTTGGCAATACAGTATAATTTTTCTTTTAAGAATATTTTTTTACAACTGTGTAGGTTCGCTTCTCTCTGATGGAACATGTAGATATATAATAAAATATTAACTTGGGTCTCGGAGGCTGACGGACTGTTTGCAATGCATTTAATTTAACTGCGTCATACTCATTCCTTTATTTCATTCTACAACAGATTGATGATGGTTGGCTGTTCTTCGCCAAGATGAATATTGTCTTTGTGTGGTGTCTGTGTTTGTCACAGCTTTTCCCAAATCCCTTTCCTATCAATTCATCAAACCCCTAACCCTCTTCACCCGGTCTGTGTGATTTATTGGTGTGACTTAATTTACACCATAAATTGATCACACACTTGGTGAGGTGGATGTGACGGCAACACCAACTCAGTGCAGGATCTTCAGTTCTATTACCTAAACAATAGCCCAAACTGCCCCATTTACCCACCCATGCAAAAAAAAAAAAGTGATTGATATTTTAGATATAGAAGAACATCATTTGTCAGCATCATAAATCAGGTATTGTGTTGCGTAAATACTTAACCTTGTCCACTACAGACTTCGAGTCCACTTCACACGACTCGAGGATTTCATAACTTTAGTTTTAATTAAAATACTAGCTCACCACTGCTTAGAAGTTACTATTTCCATTTAAAAAATATATATTTTCACTATCAGGTATTCTACTATTGTTTGTTGTGTAGTACTCTGGTCTCAATTCAGTGTAAAGCTATGATATAATATATAACCCACTAACTCCGTGTTTTTATTCCAATTTAGTTGCCTGCAATGATAATCCTTCTGATTAATCCTACAGTTGGAGTTCACCCAAGTGGGAGTGGGATCTTGCTTCTGTTCAGATTCCTTCATTGTTAGTGCGCTAGCCTGCTACTACTAGCACCACAAAATCGCACCTTGTGAAACCATGCAGCCCTTGCATCATCTATTCAGGTAAGAGAACTATGGAGTGGGGTTGTAGGCAATGGCAACCCCTCACCCCAAGTGGTCACTATAGTTGCAGACTGCAAAGACTAAGAGAGTAGTAGGACAAGGCACAGGGTATCTCATAATTAATTGTTACACTAAGCAGATAAAACAGGCTGTGCTATAAGGCAGCTATACAAAGTAAAATACCCCCAAAAAGATTTGAGGCATAATTAAATCATATATTTATTTAGCCTTTTAAGAATATAAAACTCACCCCTTCCACTCACAACTTGCCCACCTCTCTCCCCAAACAAATCTCCTCATCCCCAAACAATGTCCAAAATGTCCAACAACAAAAAAACTTAAAGTCCAAACAAAAGTCCTGGTCCTAATTCCCATCATTTCCACCTTCAAGTCCAACCCACCAAAACAAATATTGAAAAAAGGGGGTGAAGAAGAGGGCACTAGTACCTAGGCACGGCGGGCCAAGAGCTTCTTTAGGTTCCCCTCCATCTGTGCCAGCCCTGCTTCAATGTGCACCAGCCTCGGCAGGACGCAGTGTTGAAAAGTGCAGTCTGTCATTAGGGGGATGGCAGCAGAGGTGCTACGACGGGCGGCAGCCAGCGAGCTGTGACGCTGCCTTTGTTGCTGAGGCTGGAAGCACTCTGCCCATATGGCCTCCAGCTTCTGCATCCGATACCGGGCTGCTATATCTTGCCGAGGGGGACCAGCAGGAGTAGCTAAATCAAGAAAGAAAAAAACACAAATTGTAAACAATGCTCTGTGCAAAACACTTGTTTAAAATGATGTAGTGTCACAGTAGCATTACATTGCCGGTCCCCTAGGGCCATTTGATTTTGATGTGATTAGAGTAACAGCCACTACCCACATGTCTTACATAACACTAAAGGCAAATTCACTAACTTAAAGAAAGTAAGAAAAAATAATCAACACACCAGTTTAAAAAAAGTTTTTTTTTCTTTTGAAGGATTCCCTAGTAAAAACTAAACAGACACTTTGTGTGAAAAAATAAATTACCTCATTAATGAGTAAGGCATTATGCACTACGGAGTACAAGTACTCTCTCTCTTCTTGTGCTAAATAAATGGAGGCATGCTAGCTAGCGTCCTAGTCACACTTGTTAGTCGAACTTTGCTACTTTCTGCAGTCTGCATCTTGGGACAGCTGTAATTGACAATTATCTTATTCCAATGGCCCTGTTCTTCTCCATATTGCCTTTCAATTTTACACTGACTACAAGTTAGTTGAATAATAATGAATGATACATGTCCCGTATAAAATCATGCAGACATCCTGTCTGCCGTAAGTAGACAGTGGTTAACGCGATGCACTGTAGTACCGAGAAAGGATTAAGGAATGGGATATAGATTTTATTTGGCAAGTTCGTCACAGACTATTCCATCCGCAAAAGTCAAGGCACTTACTTAGTCTCACTTTACTCCCTGGCCTCACTCTCCACGCACTTAATAATAATTTTTTCAAACAAATACATTTCCTTGGTGGAAAGGAAACTTAACTTACTCTACTGCAGGGTTGTCGGGTAGTTCCTATATTACCTATACAGGATCTGCGTGTTTCGGATAACATAAACTGTGGGTTTGGTGGCAGACTGGTTCCGAGCACCCCTACCGGATACGTTAGCCTATTTACGTTAAGTAGCTCACAATGCCACTAGAATCTCCTCTTATCGGGGAGAGAATAGTTTCTGGCAACCTCAGAACATGACAACCCTGATCCCTCAGGATCGTGGAAACAATATATTACTTTTCGCTCAGTCACTCGTGCTCACTTAGTTTGTCTCAGAGATACACAGAATAAACAGTCTGGGCGTTTCAATAATTATTTATTGAACAGTTGATATTCTAGTGTAGAATATATGAGCTGTAACAACCATTAGACAGTAGCAGAGATAAGTGGTTAGCATTACTACGAAAGTAAAAGGATGGTACAGTTCTACCATTTTGTAGTAATCATGAATATATACAAGTACATAGAATACATGATAATAAGTGCGTATTCCTACGATGTCTCCCTAACTAGATGTAACTAAATGTACCTAGCATCTGTGTAGGTGTTATGCCAAGAATCCCACTAGGATCTAGACCGCCCCATTACCTGAGAATTAGAGAATGTGGGACCCGTCCTGGTCTCAAGTTGGTCACCCCGCGATGGATGTTAGACCACTGCTAGCTGGAGCGTCTGCATGCAGGAACCTCAGCGTCTCTGGTCAGTGTGTCAGCCGGGAAGTCACGGTCTCCTCTGTCTCTCTAAGCAAGACATGATGTATATATACCCACAGGTCCGCCCCATTACCTGAGAATTAGAGAATGTGGGACCCTGTCCTGGTCTCGAGTTGGACACCCCGCGAGGGATGTTAGACCACTGCTAGCTGGAGCGTCTGCATGCAGGAACCTCAGTGTCTCTGGTCAGTGTGTCAGCCAGGAAGTCACGGTCTCCTCTGTCTCTCTAAGCAAGACTAGATATATATACATATACCCACAGGTCTCCCCAGGAGGCCTACCGTGCTGTTACTGTGTCGGCTTAAAGGATGACGTTGGACCTGAACTTTAACATAGATATTATACAGGAGATACTCGTCCTGCTGTGCTTCCAAGAAGCCTCATGCATAATGTATGAATATCGAACCAGGGAAAAACCCACATTCTAAATGCAGTGTCGTACCTAGGTAAAAGATCAGTGCCTAAGAACGGATACGTAAGTAATGTACGGAAGAATATAGGTGAAAGGTTGTGATATTTACCTGCACCTATATAAGGTACCTATATGGAAAATAACACCCACTCCTCTTCCGACTGGACGACATATGTAACCTATAGCGTACTACTAGCTTAACTAGATATAGGTATGCTCAAAGTTCATTAAACATTTATTTTGTTAAAATGGTTAAAACATTTTAAAACTTCTAAAAATGCTTAAAAAATATTACAAGAAAAATGTTTGCAAACTATTGCTCTAAAAAGTGTCCGATTGTCATACCAACAGATGCAGTTACAACCTGTATTGGCTCAAGGAATGCCGTCAAAAAAATTGGAATGCACTGAGGACAATGTAGAACATGGGCCATTATCGAGTCCAAAAGAGCATTCACGTCCGGTTGCACACATGATGGGAGTGTCAAACAAAGGTCTAACACGCATTTGTCTCCACAAAACAGGCATCGGAAGACAGGTAAGATGCAGTCCATCCAGACTGGTCGAAATGACAGGAACCAAGATGCACTTAGTTCTCTCAGGCGAGGCGTGCCTAGGTATTGTACCATTCGTTCACAGTATTTCCGTTCCAGGAGTGCTCTTTCCATCCCCTTGGTGACTGGGACGTCCATTGTGTAGCAGATAAAAGACAATCAGGATATCTGCTATTAGAAACAGGATCAGCGGAACACCTTTTTGATGCTCCATCCTGTCTGACAGCACGTAGTATTCTTATGGACTTAGAGGCCTGTCAACTTTTTCAGCTGGTCTCCCAGCCTACTCATTCCGGGGGACATATCCTTGACCCTTTAGGTGGCTCCTGTAGAGTGGTCGGACCACTCTTTGGTATCCATCTATTGCCCTATGACTACCAACATTTCCACCTCTTCAGCCAAGCGGATATCCAGGAGGCCCTGGAGTAAACTCAGGCTGGACGACTTTTACCATCTTTTGTCAGTGGAACCTTTGGCCCTACCTAACAACGTAGAGGAGGGGTATGATCTCTTCTGTGCCTGGCTCACTAGGGCTCTGGATGTCTTGATACCTGTCGCAACAGCGAAGATCAACCCTCGAGTGTCTAGCCCCTGGTATGATGATGCTTTGCGCGCTCTGAAGGGAGCCTGTAGACGGGCGGAGAGGGCCTGGCGGAAGACATACGGGGCTGAGTTAAAGGCCACCTATGCCGCGTCCGTCAAGCTCTACCACCGGGCTATTTGCCGTGCCCGAGCGGCATTTTATGCCGAGGAATTTCGTAATAGCCCTAACCCGTCGAAGGCTATCTTCAAGGCGGTGAAAGACCTTATGTCTAAGCGGGCTATCTCTATGGCTGAGAGCTCTGTCACACACTGTGAGTCCCTCGCTTCCTTTTTCTTGGGAAAGGTCCAGTCTATATATCGGTCCTTCCCGAGTACTGGTATAGCGATGGGTAGTCCTAAGGAGTCACTTCATCAGCCCGCCCTGCTCTCACTTCCCCCCCTTACCTTGGAAGGGTTTGACAAACTTGCTATGCAAGTTAAATCTGGGTCTCCTGCTGATCCAGTGAGGCCTGTCCTCTTTCAAGACCAGACCTTTGTGGGGCGTGTGGCTATCCACTCACTGGTTAACCTCTCTTTAGAGACCGGGGTCGTCCCCACCAGTTGGAAGCGAGCGGTGGTGTCGCCGATTATCAAAAAACCATCTCTTGACCCGTCTAAGCCGGAAAGCTATCGTCCCATTTCGCTGCTGCCTTGGCCTGCCAAGTTAACAGAGGCTCATGTCAATCTGGCCCTGTCTGCACACTTAACCCGGTCCAATGCCCTCGACCCCACACAGAATGGCTTCCGTGCTGGTCACAGCACGGAGACCGCCCTTCTGGTGATGGTGGAACATCTTCGCGCAAGGTTGGATGCTGGTCAGACGGCGGCGCTGATTTTGTTAGATCTCAGCGCCGCATTCGACACTGTATCCCACAGCATCCTCCTTGGGCGACTTGAGGAGACTGGTATTGGCGGCCTGGCACTGCAATGGTTCCGCTCCTTCCTAGACAACCGCTCCTTTTGTGTTTCCATCCCACCCTTCAAGTCCAGGTTTCTGCCTCTGGCCATGGGGGTTCCGCAGGGATCCTCGCTGAGCCCCACGCTGTTCAATCTTTACGTGAGACCGCTGGCTGATGTCGCTAGGCAGTGGGGCCTAACCATGGTCTCATATGCCGATGATACACAGCTGGCGGTTACTCTCAGCGGGGATGCGGCTGAGGACGCCCCCAGGTTTCAGTCCGGACTGAAGGCGGTGGCCAGCTGGTTGACAGCTAACTGTCTCCAGCTCAATGCCACAAAAACTGAGGTTATGGTTGTCGGGAAGGGAGTGGAGCTTTGGGGCGACCAGTGGTGGCCTTTTGAGCTGGGCCCCACTCCGACCTTGGTTTCGGAGGTGAAGAATCTTGGGCTCTGGTTAGACGTTGGTCTTACATTTATAGGTCACACCAAAAAAACTGCAGCTTGTTGCTTTGGTCTATTAAGGGGCTTACGGCCGGTGCTTAAGTTCTTTGATGCCCCTACCAGACAGCTTGTGGTCCAGGCAATTATCATCTCTCGTCTGGACTACGCCAGCTCTTTGCTGGTGGGGGCTAACCAGGCTGAGCTAACCCGGCTGCAGCGGGTGCAGAACGCCGCTGCAAGAGCCATTGTTGGACTCCCCAAGTTCTGCCCGGTGTCTCAGGTCATCCGTTCTTTGCATTGGCTTCCGATGAGGAAGCGTATTGTTTTCAAGGTCTTGTGTTTGACCTTCAAAATCCTCAGAGGCATTGGCCCTGAGATCCTGGCCAATACTATTTCTTTTTATGTTCCCACCCGCAATCTTCGATCTCAGGGTCAGGCCCTTGCTGTTGTTCCCAGATTTAGGTTCAGCAGGATGGGGGGCCGGTCCTTTAGGGTGCGAGCCGCGTCAATCTGGAATACCCTTCCAGTTGCAATTCGGCTGATAGAGGACTTGCTGACGTTTCGCAGAGCCATAAAAACCTTCTTATTTTAGTCTCTTGTTTCTGTTCCTCTCTGCTGCAGTATTCTCCATGTTGTGTTATAATTGCTCCTTGTCTCGGCGCCGGGATGCTCCTTTGCTGGAGTCGCTGTGCGCTTGATAAATTGTTTTAACATGACATAACCTCCAAAGATGCTTCCGAATACGGAGTGTATGAAGTTTGGTATAACTCCAAGTACTGTCTGAAAGGTGCTTAGAAGTCCAGAACATATGGTCTTGAATAGGTGGACAATGCCAGTCGTATCAGACATGTTAAAGATACGAATGACCATTTCTATGAAATGGAAAGGACAGTTTGTATTAATAAGCGTCTGTATCTCAACTGAAGACCTTGCGATCTCGAGTTCAAAAGTCTCTTGAGCGGAGGTTAAGGGCACAGACTTCTGTAAAGCATGCCTTTCATTCTGCCTAGAGTATTAAAGAAACATTCAGTGAAGGCCATAACGGCGCCTCCCTGACTGCATACCCACAGGTCTCCCCAGGGGTCCTACCTTGCTGTGTTATGGTGTCGGCCTAAAGGATGACGTCGGACCTGAACTTTAACATAGATATTATATAGGAGATGTTTGTCCTGCTGTGCTTCCAAGAAGCCTCATGCATAATGTACTAAGTATTGAACCAGGGAAAAACTCGCGTTCTGAATGCAGTGTCGTATCTACGTAAAAGGTCAGTGCCTAAGAACAGTTATGTATGTTATGTAGGGAAGAATATAGGTGAAAGGTTGTGATGTTTACCTGAGCCTATATAAGGTACCTATATGGAATATAACAGGGTAAGTAAGAGGGATTAGGCTGGGTAAGTAGATGTTTTACTGCAGGATAGTAGGGGTTTCACTGATCATCATCATGTGTCTAAGCTTTAACCAGTGAGTGAGTCACTGTGGTTGACAAATGTTCAATAGAAAAGTTTGAACAGGTGTAAATCCTTTATGGAAGCCATGATGAAATATATCACCTGGTCAGAAAAATGTGGTGCATTCCAAGAATGGATTTTTCCCATTTTTGGGAAGGCGGTAGCAGAACGTAGGAAGGAATAAAGGAGTAAAACACTAGGAAGTTACTGAATCGGCACTGGGAGGGAAGGGAAACAGCACACTTTGTTTTCGCTTAGCCATGCAGTGAAAACTTTGTAAATGCCACATTAACTGAAGCAGACGCACATTACACAGCTAACACTGCAATGCCAAATTGAATCATGCAGCTGTTAGGTCATCCTGGGTGGCACTGACAAAATGCCATTAGTAGAGGGAGGTGATGACTGATGATTGGTGTGAAGGACGTGGCAGAATTCTAGAGCCACGCGGGTTACTACCACCTTCTATGCCTTTCCAAATTGAAGAGTCTGTCAGACAGTGGAGAAGATATAACAAATGTTTATTAGCATAATTTTCTATAGCGGAGCCCCATCAGAACCTCACCCAAGGGAGAACATCGAGAGGACTGAGGACCCAACACTCGCTAATACATGATAAACCTTTTGGGGACTTTGTCCACGCCCACAATGGAAAACTACTGGCCGGAGCCGGACTCGAAGGAGGTACAGAGAGATGAGTCTGCACACGCCAGTGGGTCGTGTTGTGCTGAATACCAGCATCTTACCAACGGGGGAGCATCATGAAGTGTGTTCATCGGAATGTAAAAACAATCTTACCCTTATTAGCGAGTGCAGCTGCAACCTTGGACATGTAGACAGAAAATATACCAAAATGCAATATTCTGCTGAACCAAGCGGTTTCATGTTTAGGCCTAACATGAACAGAAATACAGACAAACAATGATTACGCAATTCAAGATGGAGGCACCTTAGTCAAGCTGGCCTTTATACTGCAGGTGTAGATTAGCAGGCCACAAACACGAGAATCTGTGCACACTAGTTAGTCACACTATGCTAACTTATGCAAACATAACTAATCTGACTAGGGGAAAGGAAATTTCAAATCCCTCAGGTGGGATACACAATATCTGCCTTGTTATAGAAATACTTAGAGTCAAGGGAGTGGACAGAAATACTACCCCAACCCTTTGAATCAAAACTTTGATAAAACCATTCCAAGCAAGAGAAGTAGGTGAGCATGCCCCTATCCAGAAGAGCTCCCTCGTATCTTCATTCAAGCAGTTATCCATTCATCATTTCATTGTTATAGTATTTTTCACCATTGGCTTTGATATACAGTATTTAAGCTTTGCATTCTCTTATCCAGTCTTTCAGTATTGAAAACCATCCATCTATATATACACATCCATCCAAACACAGCTCTCAACGAATCTTCTATCAATATCCATTTCCCCAACCATGCATCCCTTCACTAATCCCGTTTTAACCGACAGAGCATTCCTTTCACCCACCCAGGCAATCATCCTTTCACCCGTATACCCTTTCACCCACCCAGGCAGGCATCCTTTCACCCATATACCCATCCTTCACCCACCCATGCATCCTATCATCACCCACCTATATGCATTTCTTTAACCATGCAGGCTTTCACTCGTATCACATTTCACCCATCCGTTCCCCTTCCATTCCTTTTTCCCTTTTCTAGCAACCCATTGTTGTTAAAGTTCATTATGAACTTTGTATGCTGAGTTGCAGATAGAGAGGCCATTAACAACTCAACTCCCACTGTATTGTTATGTTCCTTAGCCTAGGCCTAAGTAGCAAAGTGACCTTTTACGTACATCTGTCCTACCTTTCTCTACATAACGGCTCTAGCTAAACCTTTTACCAAGTTACATGCTAAATAAATATCGATTGGTTTCCTTGAAAACTCCCTCATTTATTATGCATAAGGATTCTCAGCGTCATATCTTAATCCCATGAACATGACGTACATAACAGGGTTAACATACTCTGTACGAAAGTCATTGTTATCCTCATCCTTGGGCAACGTGGCTACTTTGCATAGTTGCAATTACTTATTTAGGCTCATTTACATAATCGTACTCACAACATATCTATTGTGGCAGGAACCCTGAGGCTATCCATTTGGTATAAAAGAACCTTACCTTTACTAGGTAACTAGAGGAGATGCTTCTGTGCTGACACAAGACACTGAGGCCCCTACACGCTGAAGCTTCAACATGCAGTGGTCAGACATCCCTTGCTGGGTGTCCAACTCGTGACCAAGACGGGGTCCTTCATTCTTTCCCATCAGGGAATAGAGTTGTCTCTTTCCTAGGAGATTCTTGGCTTTACATATCCACATACATGCTAGGTACACTTAGGTAGGGTCCGCATTGTAGGAGTACGCTTGATTACTATCATGTTTATATGACTGCATTTATTCACTGGTTGAGCACCATGGTAGAATTCTACATTCTATTTACTCTCTTTGTGCTTGTGATCTTTTACATGTGTTTCTGGATAATGATTGTCGCAACAAACATGTTTTATACTCGAATTATGCTGGTTCAATGAATGTTTATTGAAAACATCCCCAACGTTTATTCTGTTTATCGCTCTGAGACTAAGTGAGCACGATTGACTGAACGTAAAGTACTGTACTGTTGCCACAATCCCTGAAGGGTTAAGGGTTGTCATGGTCAATGGTTGCCAGAAACTATTTGCTCCTTGGTAAGGTTAGGGAGCTTATAGTGGCACTGTGAGCTAGGTGGTCTATAGGCTGACATGTCTCGCGGAGGTGTCCGGATTCAGTCTAGACATCAAGCCCTTAGTTTGTGTTGTCCGAACAATGTGCAGATCCTGCAGATTTGTAGGAACTACACAACAGTATCTGCTAAAGCGGAGTAGTCACGAGTCAAGGCCCTTGCAGTGAGTATATTACTCATTGTCAAAAAGCAAGCAATGTGACTTAACACCGCGTGTCCCTGCCGCTGCTGGGACTCCCGCTTTGTCGACCGCCCATGGCGGTCTGTGCAGCTAGAAAAAACATTACATATTTTAGAAGTCAGATATGTGTCCCCTTATAATTTTTTTAACAAAATCCAATCACACTACATCACTACAGTTTGGTTGCAGTATCTTCTATTAAAATATCACGCTGGGCATTTTGTTGGTTGCCAATGTTTAAAAAGCCAGGTAATCAAGCCAACCAAAAACTTTTTGTAATGGAGAGGCAGAGCTATGATGAATCTGAGTCATTGAAGCGCGATGAAGAGATGGAATAATTGGTCAATGAAGGACACATGGTCTTGATTGGGAAATGTAATGGGGACGTCCTCATACCTCCAGCCAGGCTGCACTGTCATCAACTGCTGGTAAACTATATTAAGAATACATACACAACATTGGGGGGTCCACCATGACCATGGCCACGCTCTCGTTTTAATATTACAGCATGAACAAGAAAAATAATGCGTTCTCAACAAACATGCTCAAGTTAGGGAATTAATAATAATATCAACAGGAGGACTTACTGGGGCCAGCAGATCCATCTGCTAAGGCACTTGTAGAGGCAATCCCGGCCCCCTCACCTGTCTCTGTAGTTCCACTTCCAGCCCTCTTCTTGCCCCTGGATGCTGATGTAAGAAATAAAGAAAATAGAATTAAAAAAAGATAAGTGGTACAGTTAATCTCCTCAAAAATACTTTGATAGGCAAATGTAAATACAGTAACATTGAACTTTTCTAAATCAGATCGCCCACAGAACTAGTGTCTATTTTGGATCTATTCCTAATTTCGTAAACCTAACCCTATTTCAAATTTCCTAAACTATATTTTGGAACTACTAATAAATTGCAACAAATGATCTTTGCTTCTCTCAACCCCATTTGACGGGCCAACTCAGTTTGCATTTTTTTTCAATACATAGATGCATGCATTGCATACTACACATCACTGGGAGATTGCTTGGGACTGTAAGAGATACAAAAAAGAAAGGAGCAGAAAAGTGAGAGAATGCTAGCTCACTACTATTACTAACTACCAGTATCTTAGTGACAAGACAGAGGAGTCTCTGCATGACTTCTTAAATAATCAGTCCAAGAGAACACCAATGAGTAGGAATAGGTAGCACTGAGCATCTGGCTAGATGATGATGACATAATATTTGAAACAAACTGTACTTACCTCTGAGTGTGAGCAGCATGCTTGCTATTTGGGCAAAAAAATTATTAGTATTGAACACAACAAATAAATAATTATTATTCACCGAGCCCCACAACCCCAATGCCCAGCAGGTCCTGTTCCCTGTCAAGTATATCGGTCCACTGGTGCGTAAGCTGTTGTTGGGTGCGCCAGACCCCACAGCTCCGAAGCACAGCCTGGCACACCCTCTCCCACTGATGCATTCGCTCCTTGAGGCCATACCCACTGCCAGTCCTGCTACCTGCTGCCAGGGTGGAGGGGAGGTGGCGCCGCACATACAAAACTAGCTCAGCCACCTCCACCTCTGAAAAAATGGCGTGGGCTGCACCCTATCACGACGCAGCCCACTGCAAGGTAGGCAGCAGACTCTGCTGGTGGTTCTGGGGGGCCTGGCGCTGCCTCATCCCTGCTCTGCCATGGCGCTGGGTGATGGAAGATGAAAAACAGGAAAATGAAAATGAAGGAAGGAAAAAAAGAGGAAGTAAAGAGAAAAATGAAAAAAGTACAAAAGTAAAAAAAAAAAAATGACAAAAACGTAAACACAATAATAAATAAAATTGAGGGGAAGATATGTTTGATAGTGGACAATTAAAGAGGGATTGAAAAAAATAGCTCCAGAACCATAAACTTAGCAAAACTAGATGGCCGGCCCATGCGAACCGCGTAGTGCCGTTCGGATGCGATTTATGGTAAGAAAACGCACTTTGCGCTGAAGAAAACGTAATATATCACACGAACAGTGCGTGGCGAATAGCTACGCCCACCGACTCTGCATCGTACGTCAGAGTTTTTGAGACACTTTGCGGAGTTATGCTTAGCGCAACTCTACCCAGGCCTAGTCCCTGTCCCTCCCTGACATACAACACGCCAAACAAACACCCATTACCCGAATGCCTACCCCTAATGTGTAATACCCCTACAAAGATGAACACCCGATAAAACAATGACAAATACTTACACAATATACAAAATAAAGACACAAAACGTAGACAATTGACACAAGACTGGGATAGACCAGACCAAAAATCTCTTAAAAGCACCAGATACTCTCAATATACCTCCAACACCTAGCACAAACTGACAGACTGTAAGAGAAAGTGAAACTAACTTTCACACTTCCCAGTATGCAGCCTGACACACCCACTGCGTAATTGCCTTGGTGTGTTCAGCACGTTTCGGACATTTGCATAGTTTTTTATGACACATCACTACACAAAAATACATTGTGTGATGGATGCACTGCGCAGTGGAACGTCTGCAGTAGAATCAGTACCACAAAATGGCGCCAATGCGCGGGTTACGAACGGTACAAATGGTGCTATGGGCTGTGCAACAGGGGCAATGCGCGAGTTCTGACCCACACAACAGGGCTGATGCATTGGGTGTATTTTATAAACAGGGACTATGCTGGATCAAACACCTTAGGCCCACCTCCATTGGTCCTGGACTTGGGTGTGACCACTTGGCAGGTCTGTGTGACAGAGGGCATTGTCCAGGTGGTGAAGCAGGGTGGTTGAATGTCTTTCATGTGCCTGTGACTTCATTGCAGGAAGCCAGGCACGAGTCAGTATGTTTTCAAAGAATGCATGTGCAGTACTCATCACCCAGCTAGAGGAACAGTAAGCAGCATGGCAGCACAGCAAGGTAGGAATTATGAGCTGTATGATCACACATCAGTTGTCACATGCATTACCAAGGTATACACCTGGATGTCCCCCACAGTCATATGTGCATGTAAAGATTCAACCTGCCCAAATCTATTTGATTCCTTATTCAGCCCAATCTCTCTTCCAACAATGTGTCAGGAACCCTTCCTTGTGATGTGTCACGGATGCTACACACACTTAGGGGAGCACAGAGACAGGCTGGCTCCACCATACTCCAGTGTATGGCCCACCCAGCTTGCAGCTTTGTTGGACTGTCAAACTCCATCTGGTGCAATTCCAATAATCCTCATGTTTTGACCAGACAGCCATGTCTTAAGCACAAAGCTAGCCAAGGTACTCTGTGTAATGTAGCAATGCAGCCACTTCTGCACTCAGGAGTATATGTATGACCTCAGTTGCCTAGCGCTTCCACAACACAACATGGTACATGTGCAACGCACCTTTAATATGATATTTGTGAAGCCACCCAAGGGCTGCCTTGTGTAGCCCTGAGTGAGGTCATTAAACTCGAACAAAGCAATGCATCCCAAATCACTGCACTGCCTTACTCTGCACAAGGGAGAGGTTCCCATGGCCATTGCATGGGTGTATTTTCAGACTTACCAGACCTGCTATGCCTAGAAATGCAAAGGAAAGATACACCTTCCCAGGACAGGCATAACAATGAGTAATAAATGTAATTATCCTTGTTACTTTCTCTTTCTGTGTGTGCTGCATTCAGTAGCACACATAGATGGAGGAATCTGCCTCTCAGGATTTGTTGTTTTGCAGGAAGGCACCCCGTTATACCCAAATACATTCCTGCGCGCAACACAAACACCGTTGCACAATTGTGCAAGGGTGCCTGTCTTGGTGCTAGGAGGTCAAAACGGCACCGGTGAAGGGGAAAAGGCAGGTGTGTGTTGTATTCTATTAGGCTGGACTGTTCCCATGAGGTACAGGGTCAATACTGATTTGCCTATGGCCTGGTCTAAACTGGGGTGGCATGGTGAGCAAAAGAATTATGGATTTGACCCAGATCTCTTGACTGGGGTTGAATGTTTTGATTTGTTCTGCATTCCGTCCCTCAATTGTGTGTCTTTGTATTCTATTAGATACAGCACATTCCTGCCCTTTGGCCTTTACGCATGGCAGTGTAGTGAGGTGACTTGCTGCGCTGCACTGTAATAGTGCTCAAATGATGCCTCTCAGTGTACAGTCACAGGACATTCAGTGACCAATACTGTGATCCACATGTATCAGGCTACCACAAGCATTATCACATGCAGCAAATACACTCAAGTTACCACACTCCGTTTGGTCTATACTCCCTTTGACCTGTACTAGTGTGTCACTGTGAACACACACTTCCAGCTACCACACACATTAACCATGTCCACATTAGAACCTCAGTATTGTGTATGTTTTGCATGAATGAATGAATATATATATATATATATATATATATATATATATATATATATATATATAGGTATAACAATACACCTAAATCTCTTTTTTTTTTTTTTTTAATGAGGTAAACACTCATGAGAAAGCAAAAAATAAAGAGAACAAACTGTGGAAAAACACAGATGTACAACACATTGCCAGCCTGCAGGCTGCATTGCAATATAATACCATAGAGACTAAAAAGCCCTGTACAGGTAAAAACTGGCACCGTGCCTTTAAGGCAGCCCTGACTTCCATATCCCATCATGCCTCAGGGGTGACAGTTAGGTCAGTTGTTCTTTGCGGGACCTAAACACAAAGATATATCCTTTCCATAATGAATAATACACTTCTTCTCATTTGCCTGGGGAGGTGGGTGGGTTGCTTATGACTTTGATGAGGATACCCCTGGAAGAGAACTAGGATTACAAGTAAGTAACTTACCCTTCTCTTCCAGGGGATCCTCATCAATAGTCATAAGCACTGAATAGAGTAGCAAGCTCCCCTTCCACCAGCAGGCAAATGAAACTAAGGTTGTATCACCCATGGAGAAAAAGAATCATGAAAATGATTATGTTTGGAACAGATTCCTCAAGGAGGCTTGTCCTACTTGAGTGTCTGCCCTGGTGTCCGAATCCAGACAATAATGCCTGGTAAAAGTGTGGACAGATCTCCAAGTGGCTGCCTTGCAGATCTCGGAGAGTGGGACATTATTGAGAAAAGCCGCGGTAGCCGCTTTTCCTCTTGTCGAATGCGCTTTAGGGCGCGCCCCCAATGGTTTCCGAGCCAGTTGGTAGGCCAAAGTAATACTAGAAACAATCCACCTAGCAATGGAACGTTTGGATGCAGCAAAGCCCATACGGACAATCCCATAGTTCACAAACAATTGGTCAGATTTCCTGATATTCTTAGTCCTATCTAGGTAGAATTTTAGGACCCTTCTGACATCCAGAGAATGCAACGCCCTCTCTGCCGGAGAGGAGGGGTTGGGAAAAAAGGTTGGTAAGGAGATGGCTTGGTTTACATGAAACTCCGATACCACCTTGGGTAGGAACGAAGGGTGAGTTCTCATCACCACCCTATTTAGATGAAAAACAGTGTAGGGTTCTTTAGAACAGAGGGCCTGTATCTCACTGACCCTCCGTGCTGAAGTGATGGCTATTAAAAATGCTGTCTTCCATGTGAGGTGCTGTAGGGTAGCCTTATGAATAGGCTCAAAAGGTGAACCCATGAGCTTCGACAGAACCAAGTTTAGCTCCCAGGAAGGAGAGGGAGGTCTAACAGGGGGATAGACTTTCTTGAGTCCTTGCAAGAAATCCTTCACTACCTGCACTTTAAAAAATGACTGCTGTGAAGGCGAACGCCTGTATGCTGTTATGGCTGCTAGGTGAACCTTTATGGAAGAAAATTTCAACCCTGCCCTTGCTAAATGTAGAAGATAGGGCAAAATTACATCCTCCTGGCATTTAGTGGGATCATAATGCTGCTGAGCACACCATATATAAAATCTTTTCCACTTACAGAAGTAGGAGTGTCTTGTCGAAGGCCTCCTGGCTTCCTTCAGTATGGACATACACTCTTGAGGGAGGTTCAGATGGCCATACTGGAGGACTTCAGGAGCCATGCTGTTAAGCTCAGCGAGGGAAGGCTGGGATGGTAAATCTTCCCCTGCATCTTGGATAACAAGTCCGGCCTGCACGGCAGCCGCTTGTGGGGGCGGATCGACATGTGTAGGAGATCCGTGTACCACCACTGCCTCGGCCAGTCCGGTGCTATGAGTATCATCTTGGCAGATGAATTCTGTAGCTTGGTCACCACCTTGGGAATTAGTGGGAGAGGCGGAAAAGCGTACACAAATGTCATTGACCAATTGATCAAAAGGGCATTCCCTAGGGATCCTGGTCGATGGTATCTTGAGGCGAAGCCTCGGCATTTTGTGTTTTGCTCGTCCGCGAAGAGGTCCACTTGCGGGCGCCCCCATTCCCCGAAGATGTCTTCTAACACTTCGTCGTTGATTACCCAGTCCTCTGGCTCTTGAAAATGCCGACTGAGCAAGTCTGCTTGCACGTTGAGTTCTCCTGGTAGGTGCACCGCTTTCAATGAGATGTTCCTTGCTAGGATCCAGTGCCACAGGGACTGAGCTTCCAGCGAGAGCGTTCTGGATCGAGTACCCCCCTGCTTGTTCAGGTAGTACATTGTGGTGGTATTGTCCGTCTGTACTAGAATGGTACTCGTCGTTATCGCAGGTAGGAACGCTTTGAGGGCTAGGTGGACCGCCCTGAGCTCCAGCATGTTGATGTGGTACAACTGTTCGCTGCTGGACCACCGTCCTTGAGTTTGCAGAGTCCCAAAATGCGCACCCCATCCCTGAAGGGATGCGTCGGTGATTAAGGTCTGAGTTGGGGGCTCTTGATGGAAAAGAATCCCCACTTGCAGATTCCTTGGCTTCAGCCACCACTTGATTGACTGTTTGGCTGCAGAGGAGAGGCAAACCTTTTCTTCCCACAGAGAGTTTCTTTGATCCCATTTGTCCTCGAGATCTTGCTGGAGAGGACGCATCCTTAGCCTGGCATTGGGCACTAGGAAGATGCAGGATGCCATGGCCCCTAGCAGAGATGAGATTTGCCTTGCCGACGACAGATTGCTGGTCATAATCTGTCTGCCTTTTAGCATAATGGATGACTGTCTTTCCTCCGAAGGAAACACTTTTCCTACTACGGAGTCTATAGTTGCACCCAGGTAGTGTATTCTCTGCGTTGGTGAAAAATTGGACTTTTTGACATTCACTCTGAGACCCAACCTGCGACATAAGTTCAGGCATAGCGACAGCTGTGTCCGCACATTCTGTGGCGATGAGCCCTTTATTAGCCAGTCGTCTAGGTAGGGATAGACGAAGACTCCTGCGCGCCTCAGAGCAGCCGCTACTACTGCCACGCATTTTGTGAATACTCGAGGAGCTGACTTCAGGCCAAATGGGAGGACTTTGAACTGATAGTGAGCGTTGCCTACCACAAACCTGAGAAATTTTCGATGATTCCTTAGGATGGGAATATGGAAATATGCATCCTGAAGGTCCAGTGAACACATCCAATCGCCCATCCGGAGAAGAGGATATATTTGGTGGAGCGCCAGCATGCGAAATTTTTCCTTTCTTATGTGCTTGTTCAGTATCCGTAGGTCTAAAATGGGTCTGAACTCCGCCTTCACACTCCTCTTTTGGATGAGAAAATATCTGGAGTAAACTCCCTTTCCTCTCTGGTTTATGGGCACTTTCTCTATTGCAGATTTGAGTAGTAGCGTCGCTACCTCCTCTCTGAGCTGCTTTAGATGCTGGGATGACTTGACAGGAGGAATCGATGGGGGGTGACTTTTGAAACGAAGCGAGTACCCATGACGCAGTATATTGAGTACCCACTTGTCCTTTGTGATTGTCTGCCACTCTGGAAGATGATGCGCAACACTTCCTCCCACCGGAGCGGTGGACAGCATCGGAGGAAGCGGTTTCTCATTGCTTCCCCGGTGCTTTGTTTCCAGCATTAGACTGCCTGTTGTTACCTCGTCCCCTGGATGGCTTGCGGGACTGGTATTGCTGTTTCTTTTGACCTTGCTGGTCCTGGTTCTTTTGCCAATGAGGGGTTTGAACCCTCTGTTGGTAATTGCGCCTGTCATTTCCCTTGCGGCGTCGAAACTCTTTCCTCTTTTCAAGCCCGACTGCTTTCATGGTCTCCAGCTCTGCTTTCATTCGGGCCATTTCCTCGTCTGCATGGGACCCAAAAAGAGAACTACCGGAGAAAGGCAGATTTAAAATTCTTGCCTGCGCTTCCGGTTTCAGGGCCGTCAATCTAAGCCAGGATGATCTTCTGGCTGTGACTCCATGTGCATATTCATGCGCTGCCAGTGTTGCCCCATCCGCCGCTGCACTTATGATCTGGTTAGAGACTAGACTCCCCTCATGCAAAATCTCTTCAAAGTCCCGTCTGTCCTCTGATGGAACTTTTTCAACGAACCTCTGAAGAGAGTCCCATAGTGACCTATCATAGCGCCCCAGAAGAGCCGAGGCACTTGCCACCTTCAAGCTTGAGGATGCTGAGCCGCAAACTTTCCTCCCCCAGGAGTCTTGCGTTTTACTGTCCTTATCTGGTGGCACCGTTGAAGAGCCAGCTACTGCATGCGTCTTTCTGGCAGCGGCGGTGATGACAGAGTCCGGTGGAGGATCTGTTTTAAGGAATAGCGGATCCTCCGGAGCTGGACGGTACTTTTTTAGAATTCTCGCCGGCGCCGTTTTGGTGGTTGCTGGCGTGAGAAAGATATCCATTACCGGTTGTAGCAAACCGGGGACTAATGGCAACAACGGGCGTGTCACTGTGCGCTCATGAAGAGTTTCAAAAATTATGGATGTGGTGGTCTCCTGAACCGGCATAGGGATACTTAATTTTGTAGCTCCTCTACACAACACTTCTTGAAATGTAGAAATGTCATCTACCGGAGATACCCGAGAGGGTGGCGTCTCCGAGAGTGTCGGTGAATAATCCCTTTTGGATGATCTGGAAGAAGGGGAGGTAGAAGGGGTCCTACGGCGCCTTCTCTCTGATCTGGTCGACTCTCTTCTGAGGGAGGCAGACCTGGATCGCCTTCTTGGTGCTCGAGAGTGACTTCGGGATTCTCTTTCTCGAGATCTTGGTCTGATCGGAGTCGCTGGGAATACCACGCCCCTTATTCTTGTTAGCGATGCCTTTATTGTGTCTGTCATAGCAGGGTCCTGAGGCATCTCCCTTACGGGACTTTGAGGCACAGCATTGTCCTCCTCCTGCGAACTTTCTCTTGCAGGAACTGGAGATTGATGTACAAGCTCTGGTGATGCTGACCTTGAACCTGAGCCCTCTGATCCTGAAGGCGAGATAGAAATGATACGCGGTGACTCCGGAGCTGTATATATCAGTCTATGAGGAGATTTTCGCCTTGAGACTGGTCGAATTGTGAGGCGAATATGTGAAACCTCCTGCGTACCCTCAACAGAGGGCTGCCTCGACGGTGATAAGCCTATCACCGGAGATCTTTGACTCGAATCTTCGAGGCTCCGAGCTTCCTGTCTCGACGTCGAGATTACCTTCGACGGAGGCTTCATGTACCTCACCAAAGCTTTGGAGACCTGTGAGGACGGAGGCACCTGCCTCAACGTCGACTCCGACGGAGGCCTCTGCCTCGACGTCGACTCCGACGGAGGCCTCTGCCTCGACGTCGACTCCGACGGAGGCTCCTGCCTCGACGTCGACTCCGACGGAGGCTCCTGCCTCGACGTCGGCCCTGACGGAGGCGTCTGCCTCGACGTCACTCCTGACGGAGACTTCTGTCTCGACGTCGAAAGCTCCGACGACGTCGAAAGCCTCCTCGCCGTCGAACGATGTTTCCTCGACGGCGATCTTGATCTTGACGGCGATCTTGGTCTCGACGTCGACTGTGGAGATCGTCTACGTTCTTCTCGCGACGTCGAATGATGTCTCGCCGACCTCGACGTCGAACGATGTCTTTCTTTCGACGACGAACGATATCTCTGTGCAGACGTCGATCGATCTTCTCTCGACGTCGACAGATGCTTCTTCGACGTTGAACTATGGCGCCGAGTCCTCGACGCCGAGCTTTTAGACGCCGTCGACGTCGAACGCATCCTCTTCGACGCTGAATATAAAGTCGACGTCGATTTTCTCTTTGCAGCATGACTTCCCCTTGACTCCTCACCTCTCAGCGACGATCCCGCCGCTGGAGTCTTCGACGCCGAGCCCGACGTCGATGGAGAGCAAACAGGGACCAACTGCTTCGACGTCGACCGTTCTGCTAGGCCATACAGCCTAATCCTCTCCCTCTCCTTTAAAGTCCTTTTGGAAAGGTCTTCACAATGACGACATGTTGCTGGAGAGTGAGAGTCCGGCAGACAGATGATACACACCTCATGTGTGTCTGACGCAGCCTTCTTTTTTCCACAAGATGGGCATGGAACAAATAAAGAAGGCATTTTTCTGACAAAATGGTTGAAAAATCAGTCAGAAAAACACAGGATACTGACTTCCTCACAGAAATTGTAAGAAGAAGTCCAAAAAAAAATCTTAAAGTTGTTATAATTTTTGACTAAAGAGTCAAAAAAGAAGAGAGCTGAATTCCAGGGTCCTGACTGAAGGAGCCGGAAAGAACAACTGACCTAACTGTCACCCCTGAGGCATGATGGGATATGGAAGTCAGGGCTGCCTTAAAGGCACGGTGCCAGTTTTTACCTGTACAGGGCTTTTTAGTCTCTATGGTATTGTATTGCAATGCAGCCTGCAGGCTGGCAATGTGTTATACATCTGTGTTTTTCCACAGTTTGTTCTCTTTATTTTTTGCTTTCTCATGAGTGTTTACCTCATTAAAAAAAAAAAAAAAAAAGAGATTTGGGTGTATTGTTATACCTTTATACATATATATAGATATATGTGTGTTATTGGATGTATATATTTTTACATTGCCTAGCCTTTTATGGGAGCTGCATTTGCTTGGAAAAAATGATATATGTTTATACATATACAGAGCTGTATATATGTATGTTTTTTACATATATAATTTTATTATTTCCGGGGTCCCCGCACATGGGCGGGAATATTCAGTGCTTATGACTATTGATGAGGATCCCCTGGAAGAGAAAGTACTGTACTGTTGCCACAATCCCTGAAGGGTTAAGGGTTGTCATGGTCAATGGTTGCCAGAAACTATTTGCTCCTTGGTAAGGTTAGGGAGCTTATAGTGGCACTGTGAGCTAGGTGGTCTATAGGCTGACATGTCTCGCGGAGGTGTCCGGATTCAGTCTAGACATCAAGCCCTTAGTTTGTGTTGTCCGAACAATGTGCAGATCCTGCAGATTTGTAGGAACTACACAACAGTATCTGCTAAAGCGGAGTAGTCACGAGTCAAGGCCCTTGCAGTGAGTATATTACTCATTGTCAAAAAGCAAGCAATGTGACTTAACACCGCGTGTCCCTGCCGCTGCTGGGACTCCCGCTTTGTCGACCGCCCATGGCGGTCTGTGCAGCTAGAAAAAACATTACATATTTTAGAAGTCAGATATGTGTCCCCTTATAATTTTTTTAACAAAATCCAATCACACTACATCACTACAGTTTGGTTGCAGTATCTTCTATTAAAATATCACGCTGGGCATTTTGTTGGTTGCCAATGTTTAAAAAGCCAGGTAATCAAGCCAACCAAAAACTTTTTGTAATGGAGAGGCAGAGCTATGATGAATCTGAGTCATTGAAGCGCGATGAAGAGATGGAATAATTGGTCAATGAAGGACACATGGTCTTGATTGGGAAATGTAATGGGGACGTCCTCATACCTCCAGCCAGGCTGCACTGTCATCAACTGCTGGTAAACTATATTAAGAATACATACACAACATTGGGGGGTCCACCATGACCATGGCCACGCTCTCGTTTTAATATTACAGCATGAACAAGAAAAATAATGCGTTCTCAACAAACATGCTCAAGTTAGGGAATTAATAATAATATCAACAGGAGGACTTACTGGGGCCAGCAGATCCATCTGCTAAGGCACTTGTAGAGGCAATCCCGGCCCCCTCACCTGTCTCTGTAGTTCCACTTCCAGCCCTCTTCTTGCCCCTGGATGCTGATGTAAGAAATAAAGAAAATAGAATTAAAAAAAGATAAGTGGTACAGTTAATCTCCTCAAAAATACTTTGATAGGCAAATGTAAATACAGTAACATTGAACTTTTCTAAATCAGATCGCCCACAGAACTAGTGTCTATTTTGGATCTATTCCTAATTTCGTAAACCTAACCCTATTTCAAATTTCCTAAACTATATTTTGGAACTACTAATAAATTGCAACAAATGATCTTTGCTTCTCTCAACCCCATTTGACGGGCCAACTCAGTTTGCATTTTTTTTCAATACATAGATGCATGCATTGCATACTACACATCACTGGGAGATTGCTTGGGACTGTAAGAGATACAAAAAAGAAAGGAGCAGAAAAGTGAGAGAATGCTAGCTCACTACTATTACTAACTACCAGTATCTTAGTGACAAGACAGAGGAGTCTCTGCATGACTTCTTAAATAATCAGTCCAAGAGAACACCAATGAGTAGGAATAGGTAGCACTGAGCATCTGGCTAGATGATGATGACATAATATTTGAAACAAACTGTACTTACCTCTGAGTGTGAGCAGCATGCTTGCTATTTGGGCAAAAAAATTATTAGTATTGAACACAACAAATAAATAATTATTATTCACCGAGCCCCACAACCCCAATGCCCAGCAGGTCCTGTTCCCTGTCAAGTATATCGGTCCACTGGTGCGTAAGCTGTTGTTGGGTGCGCCAGACCCCACAGCTCCGAAGCACAGCCTGGCACACCCTCTCCCACTGATGCATTCGCTCCTTGAGGCCATACCCACTGCCAGTCCTGCTACCTGCTGCCAGGGTGGAGGGGAGGTGGCGCCGCACATACAAAACTAGCTCAGCCACCTCCACCTCTGAAAAAATGGCGTGGGCTGCACCCTATCACGACGCAGCCCACTGCAAGGTAGGCAGCAGACTCTGCTGGTGGTTCTGGGGGGCCTGGCGCTGCCTCATCCCTGCTCTGCCATGGCGCTGGGTGATGGAAGATGAAAAACAGGAAAATGAAAATGAAGGAAGGAAAAAAAGAGGAAGTAAAGAGAAAAATGAAAAAAGTACAAAAGTAAAAAAAAAAAAATGACAAAAACGTAAACACAATAATAAATAAAATTGAGGGGAAGATATGTTTGATAGTGGACAATTAAAGAGGGATTGAAAAAAATAGCTCCAGAACCATAAACTTAGCAAAACTAGATGGCCGGCCCATGCGAACCGCGTAGTGCCGTTCGGATGCGATTTATGGTAAGAAAACGCACTTTGCGCTGAAGAAAACGTAATATATCACACGAACAGTGCGTGGCGAATAGCTACGCCCACCGACTCTGCATCGTACGTCAGAGTTTTTGAGACACTTTGCGGAGTTATGCTTAGCGCAACTCTACCCAGGCCTAGTCCCTGTCCCTCCCTGACATACAACACGCCAAACAAACACCCATTACCCGAATGCCTACCCCTAATGTGTAATACCCCTACAAAGATGAACACCCGATAAAACAATGACAAATACTTACACAATATACAAAATAAAGACACAAAACGTAGACAATTGACACAAGACTGGGATAGACCAGACCAAAAATCTCTTAAAAGCACCAGATACTCTCAATATACCTCCAACACCTAGCACAAACTGACAGACTGTAAGAGAAAGTGAAACTAACTTTCACACTTCCCAGTATGCAGCCTGACACACCCACTGCGTAATTGCCTTGGTGTGTTCAGCACGTTTCGGACATTTGCATAGTTTTTTATGACACATCACTACACAAAAATACATTGTGTGATGGATGCACTGCGCAGTGGAACGTCTGCAGTAGAATCAGTACCACAAAATGGCGCCAATGCGCGGGTTACGAACGGTACAAATGGTGCTATGGGCTGTGCAACAGGGGCAATGCGCGAGTTCTGACCCACACAACAGGGCTGATGCATTGGGTGTATTTTATAAACAGGGACTATGCTGGATCAAACACCTTAGGCCCACCTCCATTGGTCCTGGACTTGGGTGTGACCACTTGGCAGGTCTGTGTGACAGAGGGCATTGTCCAGGTGGTGAAGCAGGGTGGTTGAATGTCTTTCATGTGCCTGTGACTTCATTGCAGGAAGCCAGGCACGAGTCAGTATGTTTTCAAAGAATGCATGTGCAGTACTCATCACCCAGCTAGAGGAACAGTAAGCAGCATGGCAGCACAGCAAGGTAGGAATTATGAGCTGTATGATCACACATCAGTTGTCACATGCATTACCAAGGTATACACCTGGATGTCCCCCACAGTCATATGTGCATGTAAAGATTCAACCTGCCCAAATCTATTTGATTCCTTATTCAGCCCAATCTCTCTTCCAACAATGTGTCAGGAACCCTTCCTTGTGATGTGTCACGGATGCTACACACACTTAGGGGAGCACAGAGACAGGCTGGCTCCACCATACTCCAGTGTATGGCCCACCCAGCTTGCAGCTTTGTTGGACTGTCAAACTCCATCTGGTGCAATTCCAATAATCCTCATGTTTTGACCAGACAGCCATGTCTTAAGCACAAAGCTAGCCAAGGTACTCTGTGTAATGTAGCAATGCAGCCACTTCTGCACTCAGGAGTATATGTATGACCTCAGTTGCCTAGCGCTTCCACAACACAACATGGTACATGTGCAACGCACCTTTAATATGATATTTGTGAAGCCACCCAAGGGCTGCCTTGTGTAGCCCTGAGTGAGGTCATTAAACTCGAACAAAGCAATGCATCCCAAATCACTGCACTGCCTTACTCTGCACAAGGGAGAGGTTCCCATGGCCATTGCATGGGTGTATTTTCAGACTTACCAGACCTGCTATGCCTAGAAATGCAAAGGAAAGATACACCTTCCCAGGACAGGCATAACAATGAGTAATAAATGTAATTATCCTTGTTACTTTCTCTTTCTGTGTGTGCTGCATTCAGTAGCACACATAGATGGAGGAATCTGCCTCTCAGGATTTGTTGTTTTGCAGGAAGGCACCCCGTTATACCCAAATACATTCCTGCGCGCAACACAAACACCGTTGCACAATTGTGCAAGGGTGCCTGTCTTGGTGCTAGGAGGTCAAAACGGCACCGGTGAAGGGGAAAAGGCAGGTGTGTGTTGTATTCTATTAGGCTGGACTGTTCCCATGAGGTACAGGGTCAATACTGATTTGCCTATGGCCTGGTCTAAACTGGGGTGGCATGGTGAGCAAAAGAATTATGGATTTGACCCAGATCTCTTGACTGGGGTTGAATGTTTTGATTTGTTCTGCATTCCGTCCCTCAATTGTGTGTCTTTGTATTCTATTAGATACAGCACATTCCTGCCCTTTGGCCTTTACGCATGGCAGTGTAGTGAGGTGACTTGCTGCGCTGCACTGTAATAGTGCTCAAATGATGCCTCTCAGTGTACAGTCACAGGACATTCAGTGACCAATACTGTGATCCACATGTATCAGGCTACCACAAGCATTATCACATGCAGCAAATACACTCAAGTTACCACACTCCGTTTGGTCTATACTCCCTTTGACCTGTACTAGTGTGTCACTGTGAACACACACTTCCAGCTACCACACACATTAACCATGTCCACATTAGAACCTCAGTATTGTGTATGTTTTGCACAGGCACATGTATTCTGCATATGGTTTTATCATGCACACATTTCATGTCCAACCTGAGGTTGGGCAGGGGTGATTGTAACACACAGCAACAGACCTTGTGAAGAGGTGAGTGAGTCAGTAGGCCTCACTGGAGTGAGCCAGGGTCGAATGGTCATGTTCACTACAACTGTTTACAACACAGCATGCTGCTATCCCAACTTTAGCTCTGTCTTACTCCTGGCAAAGGCAGTAGCATTACATCTATTCTGAGGGCAGGTTTTTGTGTGGCTCTCCTGATCCAAGCAAACTGCAATCTATGAAACAGTCCTATGTAACGGCACACATGCATATTCCATGTTCCCCTTTGGAATGATACAATAATTAGTGAGTCACACAACTATGCAGTTGGACACTCAGAGCAGAAGTCGACTACTCTTACCATGCAGGGGAAAATTCCTACCCAACAGTTCCATTGCACCATGTTCAATGAAATTGTGTATGTCTACATACATTTGCGTATGCTTTTGACATGGACGCTTCACACATTAACCATCTCGGTCTTCTCGATGGGATGGTTGACAAACATCTCCTTTGTCTTATTCCTCTGGTTTAAGCCACGCATAGCTAATTCATCAGTTTGACTGTAGATAAATTTCCCCCTATCACTGTAAAATAAGTTATTATTGCCATAGACTGGATCACTCCAGGAAAAGTGCCAGGGCTAGATAAGGTGCCTGCGGATTTGTTTAAGGCAGATAAGACAATCTGGGGTTTATATTTTGGCAAGTATTTTAATTGTATTTTGGAAGGCTTACCTACTCGGCCCACTTGAGCAGAGCCGAGATTGACACCCCTCCAAGCAGGGTTCAGATCTGGGACCAGTACCATCGACCAAGTACTGGGAGCATGTCGTTCTGGGAGGTGGTCGGCTCTATGTAGTTTTTGTTGACCTCTGTACTGCCTTTGGCCTTGTGCCAAAGGAGGCCTTATGGAAAGTTCTACCTGGACAGGATATTCCAAATTATCTTGTTGATGACATTAAAAAGCTGCACCAGAAGAACCACGTGCAGGTTAGATATGACAAACATGGGGAGTTAACACCATTGATACCAGTCATGAGGGGAGTAAGACAGGGATGTTTTCTTTCCCCAACCTGGTTTTTACTATACATTAACAATCTGGTAGCCCAGCTAGAGAAGTGCAATCATGATGCCCGAGCTTAGTGAGTATAATGATCCCTGCCCTTCTGTTTGCAGACAATACTCTATTGGTATTAAAATCCCCTATGGGTATTCAAAATCCCTGGACTAGTTTGGTGTCTTCTGTGAGCAGAGAGGGCTTGAGATCAACCTTCAAAAAACCAAGTATATGGCTTTTAATCCCAGTCGCACAACCCGCCCTAGCCAGTCTCTGAATGGTGTTCCCCTTGAAAGTGTCTACACCTTTGAGTACTTGGGCCTCACCATGAAGGAGAATTTTGGCTGGTCTGCCCAGGTCCATAAGGGCAAGCTGAAGCCCGCACATAATGCAGGGGGGGCCTACTGAGGGGTTTTAAGGGTTCTAGCTTCGAACCAACATCCCCAGCCATCCAAATCTTCAACCTACAAGCAACGGATGGGGCCTTGTATGGGGTAGAACTATGGGCCCACAAGAGGACTACCACATTGGAGGTGGGCGAGAACCAATTTTTACGATCTTTACCGAATCTCCCAACTAGTACCCCACTCCTGCTATTACGCTTGGATTTGGGCCATAGGTCTGTCGCTCATACAGCAGCCCTTAGACCTCTACACTATTGGAGACAGCCTCAGTGGACCAGTTTCTGTATTAGGTAGGTTTGGAGGAGTTACTCAGACAGCCTGAAGTTTCTAGGATTCCCTGGTTGGAGCACATTAACACTTGGCAAAGTTGGGATGCGAACATTTGTGACTAACCCGGGAGCCATTTTCCAGTGTGTGTCTAAGGCAGCATTTAAGGGGATTTACTGGAGTTACATAGACAGAGAACTGAGCAGGAACAGAAGTTTGGGTACCTTGACAATAGCCTTCTTGGAATTCAAAGATTCTTTCCTCATGGAAGAATTTATGGATTCCATCTAACCCCCTTGGACAAAAACCTTGTACATAAAATTTTGGTTTGGGACCCTCCCGTTGCACCCCTTTATTGCTGACTGGGGGCAACATGATACTAACCAAGACCTGTCCTGCCCTTTCTGCCCTCAGATCAAGGAATGTATCAATCACATATTGTTATTTTGTCAGCACCATCATAATCACAGGAAGACGTGGATATTACCACACTGTCGGAGCATGGGGATTGGGGATTTTAGGGTTGTCTCGGATCCACTACATCACCCTTGGTTGGGTTTTCTCTGTCCCGCTTCTTAAGGGGAGTATAGAGAATCCGACAGGGCAGTATAGGGTACTGAATACTGTATTACACTGCCCACCACTGCTGTTGGCAATGTGACCTAGACAAATGCTCTGGTTACACCTTTAAATCCAATGGCCTTCCTTAGCGAGGTGCTAATTCTTCACTAGAATCCAGAAGTATAAGGCATATGGCAGTAGCGTGTTTTATACAATCAGAGGACAAGCAATGTCAATTGATTAAGCATTGTTTCAAAATTGCCTTATGCCAGCTTTTAATTTTTTATTGCATTGGTTTTTCAGTGTGTTTAAAGTTTTTTATGTCAATTGTATTTATGCAAAATGTTATGGCAGTATTTTCCGTAGCATGGTAGATGTATATTTTACCTACTGTGGCCATAAGGTGGGTACCTTTCCACATCAGGAAAGGTGTGACATGTGTGCTGGTTTGTGGATCCCCGAGCATGCATGAATCCATTCTTAACAACTGACATTTTGACATCTACACCCGAGACTAGGCCTTGGTCCACAACAACTATCACCCATGATCTGTGATGGTATCTGCTGAGTCTTTTGCTCCTGCAAACAGCTGGAATTCTTCATGCTAATCCATATGCGAGACACACTACAGGAGGTTTGCCTCAGATACTTACATTTTGGGAGAATTGTGTTCAATCATTCACTGAGTACCATATGGAACACACACTGCTGTTGCAGAAAACAGCAAGACTGCTTGTTGGGCTACACTGCACTGCTTAAGTGTGTGAGGACAAGAATGGGCCATTACTATGTGGATATGTGGTAATCCTGCCCTGTCCCTTTCATGCAGTACACTGCATCAAATCGGCTTGCACTGATAACTGTTTCATTTTTTGGTGTTATGACCCCATGTTGATCAACAGCTCAGACAACGTTATTGTTACATGTTGAGGCCTACATCTAGTTGAGAAGATGTGAGTGACTCAATTTGTATATTGACTTTCACATATACACAACACAATGAATGAGTTCAAAAAATGTTTTAATAGGTTGGCTGATACGCTGACATTTCCAGTCCGATTTACCATAGGGTGATATAGTTTAATTTAAAACATTTTCCACAATCTGGTCATGTCTCTGCCGACCGGCCATTGAGTGCTGGATCTCTCCGTCGTTGTTTTCATCCTCGTCCAATACCTCTGGATTTAGTGACTCATAATCCCACGGAACATTTGTTTTTACACAGATGTTGTGCAATATAGCACAAATGAGGATTATTCTGCTTGACATATCCAGACATCGAAATCTGGACTTCAGGACCCCAAAGGTCTTCTCAACAATGATCCTTGTTTTGGTGAGTGAACTGCTAAATCTTTTCTGGGCCTTTATCTGTGGCTCGGCGAATGGGGTCATGACCCATGGTCGCATCCTATATCCTTGGTCACCTAAAAAGTAAGAAAAGACAACAATAAATGAATTTGCACATTGTGACTCCAACATAACTGTCCATGTGTGTTATGTTGGCAAACTCATACTCATTTCTTATACTTTTAACAGATGTGTTAGATACTGTTGGCCGTTGCTTTACACATGTATCTTCATGTTCTATGTGTCATTATACATATTGTCCATGTCCTGTGTCATAGGACACTTTTACATACTGACTGTCATGTTTAGCAGTAGACTTCTATGATAAGTAGCTTGGAATGTTTTTCACAGCTCTATCTTATTTACACTCACTATATATGTGCAAAGTTACATACTTATGATCAGATTTCTGGGATATATTCGGGCCTATGTAGGTTGTGACAGTTCCACCCTGTATGACACTCACACATATATTTGTCCTTTTGAAACCTATGATGTCCTTGTTTGCCTTCATAACATTAGCACAACCATTGATTTGTTCAGTTAATTTAACATGGATATTTGCTCAGTGCAAGTAGTGGATTTTCAACATTTGACATGGATAGTTATCTATATTTTTGTCAGAAAACAGCTAATGCTTTTTGTATGGCAAGGTGTCATGCTGAACTTAGATTGACACATAGGTATGGCATTTGCGGCCGTTTTTATATGGGACAGACTGATGCAGATGAAGGTAACTTTATACTACAGACCAATAGACTGCACTTTCAGATTTCTCATGTATGTATGTCTTTTTACCTTGCGTGTGAATCAGTACTTTGCATTTTAGTATCACAAAAGCACCTCGATTTGCTATTTGCACATGAACTGAAGCTATTCTTGCAGTGCATGACAAATGGAATTTACAACTCATTCCATTATTGATCTTGATACTTTGGTCATCAAATGTTTACCGTCCAACACCCATTGTTTGAGCTGAACTTTGGCACATTACCAAGCCTATATGCAACACTGTACATACACACATCTCACAATTAGCGAATATGTATCCTTTTTTGGTAACTACTGTACAAAAAGTGATCATATCCACTCACACAGAGTGAGTTGACATAATAATACTTATTGTTGAGTTTTCCCTACTTTCCATTGCAGGATTGACACAATGGAACATCAGTGGCTGCATGTTGGAGTCAGGTATTCACACTATTTGCATATGTCACAAGACCCATACACAAACACAGAGAGGACTATTAAACCATACATTACAACTTCTTAGTTGGTATTAAGTATATTTTAGGTTTCCTTACCAATTAGTAGGCCATTCCCATATGTGCCATTCTGAAACTGCTCATTTATGATACTGTGGCAGAAGTTGAAGGCATCATGTGCACTCCTGGGACAGTTAGCCAGCACATTTATGAACATTCCACAATGATCAACTATGGCATGGACATTGACGGAGTATGTGTGCTTCAGGTTTATGTACAGGTGGGAAGTTGCAGCGAGGGCACAAATTGCACGTGTGCAGTCAATTGTACCAAGGACATGAGGAAATCCAGCAATGGTATAGAATCCTTGCTTGGTAGCCAGTTGGTGTGGAGTTTTGGTGAAGAGAAGGTACTGGGGTGTGAGTTTGATTATGGCTTCCAAAACAGAGGGTAGGAAGGCAGAAAACGTCCCCTGTGCTATTCCTGCCAATCTGGCTGTTGTGACTTGAAAGCAACCTGATGCCAGCATGTGGAGCACAGCCAAAAGTTTGACAGGTGGTGGGATGTTGGTGGGCCTTGCAGTAGGTGGCAGTAGACTTGGCCCAATCTTAGCCAACAATTTCATGATTGATTCTAATGAGTCTGTTGAACTTTATGACCTCATCCTCCCTGAGGTCAATGAGGGATATGCGCTGAGGTTAAACACTCCCTCCTCTTTGGCTGCCTACGTAGTGGTCTCCTTGCTACTCTGAGTTGCAGTATGATTTCCTTCATGGTGTAGTTGACCTTGCCAAAGTGTTTTGTGATGTGGATGTTTTCATAACACAGCCACTGTGTCACTCCTACGCCTGGTTTGCCGGTGCGCTGCAATTGCATCGCATTTGAGGGTATACTTCGAGCTTCCCAGAGATGCGTGACATGTTGGGAAACCCACAAATACCACTGCGTCACAGTTGCGTGGGAATTTGTGGGGAAATGCCTACATTACATAGATTAAATGTGCATGGCACAGCTGCTTTTAGTGCAGCTTATGCACCACGCAACCATTGAAAAAGGACGCATTTTGGAAATGCTTTGTTTTATAAATATGACTCAAGGCTTGCGTGCCATTGCATCACAATACGTTGCACAGCGCTGGTGCAAGCCTCTCATAAACATGCCCTTTTTTAAAAAAAACCCTGCCACAATCAAATTGGCAACAAGGAGAAATGTAGCAGTAAATCTGTTATGCTTAAATTGGTTGTAAAGTCTATATTTCAGATTATTTTATGTGGTAAAGGCACCTGCTGCAGAGATCTTTTTGTGCCAGCTAAATCTCAGGGAATAATAATAATGGTTGGATAACTGGAGGATAACTTATGTCCTGGAGAGATTTGTATTTTGTCTAGTCCCCGTTTTGACTCAAAGTAGCACAGAGGGTTAATATGCCTCTTGCAAAGCACATTATGTAACACGCTGATGACAGATTTTTATTTTACTTAACTAGCTAAGTGGGTTACTGCTTTTAACAGAGATCCTTTTGTTACTTGCAGTTCAGATTCAGAAAGTGCTTTATTCGATTTTAAGTACTAGATAAAATCATAAAAGCTGAAAATAGCAGAAACAATTCATATGTACATTATATCTTTTAAAAGTGCATTACAAAACCAGCTGCCCCCATGAATCACAAATTGTTACAATTATTAAAACAGTAAAACATTTATACTTTTCCTTAATATACATTTTAAAAAAACAGTCATGATTCCAATAACATACACATTTTCCAGTATTTGTAAGAATAAAAAGGCCGGACGGCACTGCCGCCATGCTCCTTGCTTTAAAAAAGGGATAATCCATCTTGCACGTTCATTAGTATAAAATTTTAAAAAAAGAATCACATGCATTGTATTTTGAGGAGATAGGTTATCACACGGACATGGGCAGAGTGCCTAGACCAATCATTTGTGGCTGGGAAAGATACTAGACTATGAAAACAGTAAAACCTGAACCTGGTCAGGACATATCTATCATAACCACCTAGGCACCATAGTAAGTATGGTTGAATAGAGCTACAAGCCAGTGTCATTTGATGCCGAAACACTGTGCATTTATTACTTTCCAGCCCAATTCTTAGAGACTCAAAGTGATTTAAACAAAAAGCTTTGAGCTCTTTTCTAGATATCGTGCACATTGAATCCGGGTTAGTATAAAAATCTGATCGCCCTAGATCATTAGACAACTTTCTTATATAATTCAACCAGGGAATTTTTCCTGATTGTTCTAATCCCAAGGAATCTTTTATGATGTCTCTATTTAACACTAAATAGGGCGACGTCCAGACTCTGTGCCAAAGTAACATGGGCTGCATTTTAATCACATCGGCAATATGGGATAGCCCCAGTTCACTGTGACAGTTAAAAACCGACAAACTTTGAGGGACAGCTAATATAAATCTTACAAAAGCATTTTCTATTACCTGAATAGAGAGAACATCATAAAACCCCCGATTCCTGCCCCATACGTAGCTATACTTAAACATTTAGCTTGATATATTTTTAATAGGATCCCCGGGGGACTTCTACCCATTTTCTTCGCGAAAAGTATCACAGCTGCAGTTGCTCTCTTAAAAAGGAGGGTACTATTCTTAATCGCAGATCTCCAAGATCCCGTATCCTCTAACAGGTTACCTAGATAAGAATTTTTTTTTGTAGATTCAATTTTTACCATTTTCTACTATTAGGCTACACTGTTTATTCCTTCCCTTACCACAAGACATTACAAAGGTCTTCTTAGCTTTAAGTTTCAAACCCCTGTTATCCATAAAGTCAATGTAGGTGGTAAGGGCCCTTTGTAAGACAAGTTGGGTTCTTGACATCAAGACCGCCTCGTCCGCGTAGAGAAGGGAGACAATCTGTTTGTTATTAACCTGTGGAGAATCTCTCGCCCTAGCCACCAGTTCCTCTTCCAAGGCGTTAGTATATAATGAGAAGAGGAACGGGGCAAGTACACAACCTTGTCTGCCACCCCTCTCCACGCGGAACGGCTTGGTACATTCACCCTTTAGGCCGTACCTCACCCTGGCTGTGGCTCCTGCGTATAATTGCCTCAAAAATAACACCAGAGAGGACTCGACCTTCAGGCCCTCCAAAATTTGCCATAGCCTGCTATGGACAACACAGTCGAAAGCTGCGGTAAGATCAACAAATACCACAAACAATTTCCCCTCTTTTGCATGAATATATTTCCCCTGTAATATAGAAAAATTTAAAACTTGTTCAACGGTTCTCCTACCCTCCCTAAATCCATATTGGACTGGACTTAAGATATTATTGTCCTCGGCCCACTGTTGGAGTCTATTAAGAATGACCCTTCCAGTAACTTTCATAAATGAGTCTAGGAGGGATATAGGCCGGTAACAAGCGGGGTTTTCCCTATCCCCCTTTTAAAAAATTGGTATAATAACAGACTCCGACCACGTTTTAATAAAGCCCTCGGCACAACAGGCTGCAAGCACTTGGGTTAGCAATGGAGACCAAACTTCCGTTGTAAATTTATACAGATCTATCGGAGTCCCATCAGGGCCCGGAGCCTTTCTACCTTTGCTCTCATTTATGGCCATCAAAACTTCACCGTGAGTGAAGTAAATATCAATCGGGAGAAAGGGGGTAACAATATCCGATGTTAATGAGTCTTGTGAAATTATAGCGTTTTTACCCTCTTTACCGTAAACCTGGGAGAAAAAGTCTACCCAGGAGTTCTCACTAATTGCAACCGCTACTCTAGCACCCTCATTGTTAGCAAAGAACGGTGCCTTTACTGCCTGCCAATAATAAGAGCAATCCCTGCGAAGAGAAGCTTCGTAGAGATTCTGCCAAGCCTGATCTTTAATTCCCTTCTTTCGTTTGTTCCTGGCACAATTATATGCCTTCCTATACCCCCTGATTTCGTCATAATCCCTCTCAGTTTTATTTAAAGCAGCCTTTAGTGCAGAATAAGCCTTGGTACATGCTGATTCAAACCAGCCGTTCTTATTATTGGGTAACGCCTTATGGGGACGACTCAGCGTTTCTTGAATCACCAATACAATCTGCGAATACGCAGTCAGTATATCCTTGTACGCGATCCTTTCGCGTAGGCACTCTAAAATGTGGTCTCTAGTCTTGGACATAATCTTTAGATTCAGGACCTCGGGATCTTTTCCACCCCATCTCAGAGAGTATCCGTTTTGGCGATCCACTACACTATCTTGTGTCCGTGTCAAACTTTCAACCACCGAAACAGTGCTCTTAATAGGGAGCGTGATCTTAATGCTCAGCGGGAGGTGATCGCTCAACCCGTTAGGGTGAATAATAAATTCATTGCATACCGATTTGGAATAATAATGAAATCTATCGTAGAGCCAAGGCCTCTGCCAATAAACGTGGGACCAAACTCTGCTGGGGGGAACAAAGCTTATTGGCAAAACCAAGGTCATGAGCGGCCATTGCCTCATTATAACTTTCACCCCTATCGGAATGAACAAAGTGGGGTGTATAGGTGATATAATCTACATCATTGTCCCATAACCCACAATGCTCCTGGAAACACATACCAGTATTAAAGTCCCCTCCCCAGATTGTAATTAAATTGTAAACATGCACGTGCTGGTGAAATTGTCCCAGTGTCTGAAAATTACCCCAGGACAAGTTCAACATATGTCTGTGGGGTCCAACCTCTTGGCAGGGTAGACGGCATCCACCCTCTGAAATAAGTGAGTGAGGATGCTGTTTACGCATGTGTAAATTGCCCTGCATCTCCCCCTTAATAAAGACATCCTTGGTCCGTCAGGTGAACTTTCGAGCTTTGGCCAACTGACCTGTGGGGCCGCTCAGAGGCGAAAAGAGGCAGGCCTTTGGCTCCAGTGGCCCATATTTACACATGAAAACAATCCCAATTGGGGCTGCAGACCTGTGTGGTAGTGACTTTCCCGGTGGGTGTCACACTCTAAGAGAAAGCTGCAAGTCGTGCCCCCTCTGGAAAATAGAGACCCATGCATGCAGGGCGTTGATTTGGTGAAGTGGTACTGCGATAAGGGAAAAAGCTAGAGACAGCTGCCTGACTGCTCATACCCCCTCTCTTTAGAAAACAATTATGGCAAAATACCAAGTAGAGGGTGAGGTGGGTCATGCACAACCGTATTTTGAAGTGATTGTCCACCCTGAGAAGAGGATATATGAAGTTGGGAGATTGGGGCTTCCACTAACCCCTGAACGAAACATGGTGCTCAGACATTACAGTGCAGATCGCTTGATGGGAGAAGGCACAGAAGAGACCTACCACAACCACAGGACGTGTGGCAAGACCTACTGTGTTGAGAGCTGTGCAGCGACAAAGCTGCTCTGTCCTTTAAAGGATGCTTTAACTGGCCATTTAAATAAAGGTCGACACTTGAAGTTGTGAACATCGCTGTGAAGCCTGTTCATAGGTGAAGCTCCATGTCACCGACCCTTGCTGCAGTGCAACAGTAAATCTCTACTCTTGGAGCAGGCATGGAGGAAGTCCACCCACCCACAATGTTACGACATGTTACAGGCACCAATGAAGAGATGGGGCAAGTCCGTCCCCCCCACCCCCCAGATAAACACCTCCATATCCACAAATTAAAATGTAATTCAAAGAAAGGAAAGTTAGAATGAGTCATTTTTATTTATTCCTGAAAGGGGCAATACAATGTAACTTTGTTATACACAGTAGCAGCAAAAAAGACTGGTCTAAGGTTATTCTGTTTAAGTTTTGATGTTTAGGGATGTTAGTAAAATAGAGTTTCTTCAAGTTATGTGTGTGCTTGGACTATAGGGACAGGGTTGAGAAGCCTGTTTTAGGTCTGATCTAATTATTTTTTACACTCTGGAGAATTTGCATACAATAAAATTTCATTTTATCTATGGCAGTGTTTAATTCTTTGACTGATAGGTGAAATGACTGGCTCAAAGGATCTTGGCCAATATGTAATGTCACATTTACCCACAGACGCAGAGTGAGTGAACCCCTTTGATACATCACCTTTTTTTCTTAGTATGGGGATCTGTTTAGCTGCAGTTTTCCCTGCCCCCACCGCCTGCATTTAACTTTGAAGCTCTGGCTGTGGTGGGACTACGTCCCCCAGATTCTTCGGTGGGAAGGAGGGGCCACAGGCTGCTAGGTCATGCACATAAGCGCAGGTCTCTTCCCGCAGTGCGGGACGTGCCTGAGGCAAAGACCGGGCCGTCTGCACCCATCAGCCCAGAAGAGGCTGGACTGAGCCCGGACCTTTGGTTCCTGGTCTCAACATTTCAACATAGGTTCTGATTACAAGAAGTTGGACACCGTGGGAGTTAAAGGTAAAACGTTATTTAATTTTTAAATTGTTTGACTTGGATTTGGCGGCACAATATGGGCAAACAGAAGGGCAGCTAACTAACCGCTTGTGCCAAGAGAGGAAAGGTGGTTTCTAGATCTATTGCTTGACATCCGTCATCTATTATGGTTGCCAGATGGAAATTGGTAGTGTTTAAGCTAGTCTGGATCTTACCTTAAGGAACTTTGGAAACCCTGGAGATAGTCTATCAGAGGTTGGATGGAGCATCTACTCAGTCTACCACAGGTGAGCCAATACATCCTGGAAGTCCACACATTAAAGTTATTAGGTCTAAAGAGCCGCCACACAACAATCTGGTAACAAGAAAATCCCTGAGGAAGGATATGGACCCATAAGAAGGGTGGGTAGCGAAAAGTGGTTGCTTAAATAATCAAATTACTTCAAATAAATACGATAATAGCTCAAGTGAGGACCATGATGTCCGCCCCCATATTCCTCCAAAGTGCACACCCTATATAATCATCCTTGAGAATATGCCAAACATAGACCCCCTCATACTTAGAAATACACACATCTTTATTGAACAAAGCAACATATTGGTTGAGGAAACATTCAGGCTGGAACTGTGATTTGTCAAAAAAGAACGATGGATTTAACCCAGATCTCTTGACTGGGGGAGAATGTTTGCATTGTCAGCATTCCGTCCATCATTTGTTTGTTGTAACGCTTTTCGCCCTAAGTGGGATGGGTATGCCCAGACGTGGGTCCCGTGTTCACTACGCCACTGGAGTCAAGCTATCCTGGCTGATGACGGCTGATAGCCAGAAACCGGTCCTAGGATGCTTGATTCCGGTCCAGGGAAGACATGGCTTGGCAGTTCGGGCTGGACTGTTCCCATGAGGCACAGGGTCAAGACTGATTTGCATATGGCCATGTCTGAACTGGGGTGGCGTAGTGGGCAAAAGAACGATGGATTTAACCCAGATCTCTTGACTGGGGGAGAATGTTTGCATTGTCAGCATTCCGTCCATCATTTGTTTGTTGTAACGCTTTTCGCCCTAAGTGGGATGGGTATGCCCAGACGTGGGTCCCGTGCTCACTACGCCACTGGAGTCAAGCTATCCTGGCTGATAGCCAGAAACCAGTCCTAGGATGCTTGATTCCGGTCCAGGGAAGACATGGCTTGGCAGTTCGGGCTGGACTGTTCCCATGAGGCACAGGGTCAAGACTGATTTGCATATGGCCATGTCTGAACTGGGGTGGCGTAGTGGGCAAAAGAACGATGGATTTAACCCAGATCTCTTGACTGGGGGAGAATGTTTGCATTGTCAGCATTCCGTCCATCATTTGTTTGTTGTAACGCTTTTCGCCCTAAGTGGGATGGGTATGCCCAGACGTGGGTCCCGTGCTCACTACGCCACTGGAGTCAAGCTATCCTGACTGATGACGGCTGATAGCCAGAAACCGGTCCTAGGATGCTTGATTCCGGTCCAGGGAAGACATGGCTTGGCAGTTCGGGCTGGACTGTTCCCATGAGGCACAGGGTCAAGACTGATTTGCATATGGCCATGTCTGAACTGGGGTGGCGTAGTGGGCAAAAGAACGATGGATTTAACCCAGATCTCTTGACTGGGGGAGAATGTTTGCATTGTCAGCATTCCGTCCATCATTTGTTTGTTGTAACGCTTTTCGCCCTAAGTGGGATGGGTATGCCCAAACGTGGGTCCAGTGCTCACTACGCCACTGGAGTCAAGCTATCCTGGCTGATGACGGCTGATAGCCAGAAACCGGTCCTAGGATGCTTGATTCCGGTCCAGGGAAGACATGGCTTGGCAGTTCGGGCTGGACTGTTCCCATGAGGCACAGGGTCAAGACTGATTTGCATATGGCCATGTCTGAACTGGGGTGGCGTAGTGGGCAAAAGAACGATGGATTTAACCCAGATCTCTTGACTGGGGGAGAATGTTTGCATTGTCAGCATTCCGTCCATCATTTGTTTGTTGTAACGCTTTTCGCCCTAAGTGGGATGGGTATGCCCAGACGTGGGTCCCGTGCTCACTACGCCACTGGAGTCAAGCTATCCTGGCTGATGACGGCTGATAGCCAGAAACCGGTCCTAGGATGCTTGATTCCGGTCCAGGGAAGACATGGCTTGGCAGTTCGGGCTGGACTGTTCCCATGAGGCACAGGGTCAAGACTGATTTGCATATGGCCATGTCTGAACTGGGGTGGCGTAGTGGCCAAAAGAACGATGGATTTAACCCAGATCTCTTGACTGGGGGAGAATGTTTGCATTGTCAGCATTCCGTCCATCATTTGTTTGTTGTAACGCTTTTCGCCCTAAGTGGGATGGGTATGCCCAGACGTGGGTCCCGTGCTCACTACGCCACTGGAGTCCAGCTATCCTGGCTGATGACGGCTGATAGCCAGAAACTAGTCCTAGGATGCTTGTTTCCGGTCCAGGGAAGACATGGCTTGGCAGTTCGGGCTGGACTGTTCCCATGAGGCACAGGGTCAAGACTGATTTGCATATGGCCATGTCTGAACTGGGGTGGCGTAGTGGGCAAAAGAACGATGGATTTAACCCAGATCTCTTGACTGGGGGAGAATGTTTGCATTGTCAGCATTCCGTCCATCATTTGTTTGTTGTAACGCTTTTCGCCCTAAGTGGGATGGGTATGCCCAGATGTGGGTCCCGTGCTCACTACGCCACTGGAGTCAAGCTATCCTGGCTGATGACGGCTGATAGCCAGAAACCGGTCCTAGGATGCTTGATTCCGGTCCAGGGAAGACATGGCTTGGCAGTTCGGGCTGGACTGTTCCCATGAGGCACAGGGTCAAGACTGATTTGCATATGGCCATGTCTGAACTGGGGTGGCGTAGTGGGCAAAAGAACGATGGATTTAAACCAGATCTCTTGACTGGGGGAGAATGTTTGCATTGTCAGCATTCCGTCCATCATTTGTTTGTTGTAACGCTTGTCAAAAAAGATAGTCACTGTTAGAAGAGCATAATGGGTTGGGCCTATGAATACAATCTTGTCTGGAGACTATTATAATAAACTTCAGAAGGCCAGAAGTAGTTTGAGCCATGCTGCATTGCTTTTTCCATCAATCATCCATCAGGAAGGTATCAGAGAGCAACAATTGGGCTTTTTCTACAGCCCAAGAATGAATCACGTACAATATACTAATAGCAGGGCATAATAATAAAAGGGATCTTGTCATGCGCGAACATAGCCCAATGGGCGTCAAGGCGCCTAATTCCAAATCCAGCTCATAGCAAAGCTCCTGCAGCTCAACCTGTGTAAGCTCTAGAGAAGCACCAGGTTTTTAGGGCCTTTTTAAACAGAGCTAAAGAAGGCAGAGTCTTCAGCTCTATCGGCAGGCTATTCCAAAGTTGTGGAGCAACAACTGAGAAAGCCCTGGCTCCCCATCTGGCGAGCTTAAAACGAGGGACAACAAGTTGAAGCAGCCCTGAAGAACGCAGACTTCTTGAAGGGCAGTAACGAGTAAGCAAGGAGCTGATGGCGCCTTTAGATTCATCCTCCATTGCTCTGTATGTCAGACACAGAATTTTAAAGTTAATTCTGTGCTGAATAGGCAGCCAATGAAGGTCTCTCCTCGCAGCAGTAGCAGAAGAAGACCTGGAGAGATCCAGGACAAAGCGTGCAGCAGCATTCTGCACGATTTGCAGTCGATGTATAAGGCCCTTGTTGGCTTCCATGTAAAGAGAGTTGCAATAATCCAACCTGGAGCCAACAAGGGCGACTGCAATCTGCTTGCGAGCTTGGAGTGACAAATAGCTGCGAATTCTATTGAGTGTCCTGATCACGCCCCAGCAGGTCGAAACAGTCCGATTCACCTGTAGGGACATTGAGAGTGAGGTGTCGAACATTACACCCAGATTTCTGGCAGATTGAGATGGAGTCGGGCAGATACCCAGAGAGGAAGGCCACCACTCACTTGACCAAACCTCTTGGTTCTTCCCGAAAATCAAAACCTCAGTCTTATCGCCATTTAGCTTCAGGGAGTTTGCAACCATCCAGTCTGCAACATGTTGCATGCAAGACCGGAAGCCAAAGGCAGATGTTATGACAGAGGATTGAGTCAGCGAAACCATGATCTGGGTGTCGTCGGCATATGATACCACCTCCATCCCCTGCGATCTTACTAGTCTAGCAAGGGGGGCCACGTAGATATTAAACAGGGTGGGACTTAATGCCGACCCCTGTGGCACTCCACAGTGCAAAGACTTTGCAGGGGAGAGGTGGTTGCCGAGCATTACTCTTTGTTCCCTATTAAGGAGAAAGGAATTGAGGAGACTCAATGCCGAACCAGTGACACCTGCCTCTCTAAGCCGAGATGTTAAAATGGCAGGGGACAGAGTGTCAAAAGCGGCTGTGAGATCCAGTAGCACAAGAACAGTTGTTTGTCCAGCGTCCACCTTGCGTCGGATGCTATCGACTACAAAGGTGAGAGCGGATTCTGTGCTGTGGTGTTTTCGAAAACCATGCTGGGTAATGTCAAGACACTCAGAGACTTCAAGAAAAGAGGATAAGTGGCGATTCAGGTGGGCTTCCAAAATTTTTGCGGGTGCGGGGAGCAGAGAGATCGGCCTGAAATTTTTCAGGAGGCCTGGATCGAGTGAAGGCTTCTTTAGGAGCGGCTTCACAATGGCCTTCTTCCATATTGATGGAAAGATGCCTTGAACAATTGCCTTATTCATCACCTCAAGTAAGGGAGGGAGAAGACTGTTCCTACACTCTTTTAATTTTTTGAGCGGCAGTGGATCAAGAGGAGAGGAGGATTTGATCTTATCCAAGAGGCCGTTGAGACCCTCCAAAGACATTAAAGGAAATGCGGAAAGAGGGCTAGGGGGTACTAAAGGAGGACTGAAAGGGACTGATAGAGGATTTTCCGGCAGGGCAAGACGTTGTACTTCCAAAGAGGTATGAATATCTAAGATCTTAGTATGGAAGAAGTCTGCAATATCGTCACAGAGACGCTGAGAACTGACTACGGGGTCTGGAAGTTGGAGGGAGCACAACGAGTCAGCAATTTTAAAGAGCTGCCTAGAGGAAGTGAGTGAGCTGGTAAGGCTGGAGAAGTATTTCTGCTTCTCCATAATCACTTTCTTCTTGTACTCACGAAGAGCAGACTTATGGGCCTCCCTGTCCATGGGATCCCAAGATTTCCTCCATCTTCTCTCGCTGCTTCTACAGCCCTGTCGTAGTCCTCTGAGATGGTCCGAGAACCATGGTGCTGATGGTTTGCGCCGGGCTACATATCGCAGGGATGCAGGAGCAAGTTTTTCCACTGCATTGGCGATGGAATCCTGCAGATAACAGAGTGGCCTTGAAAGAGACAGAGCAGCAATTAGCTCTCACCAAGATAGTGTATCAGTTTCTAAAAGATTTGAAGACCTGCCATCTTTAGAACAATTGGATTGACAACTAAATACCTCAGGGCTTCCAGATGATGACAATGAACGTAATCCCTCCCCTTTGATTGAGACATCTATGATTAATAATAATGTTGTTCAGATAAAAACTTGGGGCTTAATCTCCTGGAATGTGGCAGGCCTAAGAGCCAAGTTAATTAATCCAGACTGAGTTAAGAGAGTGCAGCAGTGTAACATTATCTGCTATCAAGAGACATGGTCACAAGATCTTTTTTTACATAAATGGCTTTTCGACCTTCAGCAGGGATCCACCCACTAGGCACCAGGGAGAGGGGAGCAGCCCCTTGGGTAAGTGCTATTGCTCTCCCCACATTTTTGGGTCAGATCAGTCTTTCTGCCCCCCCAGGAGGCCGATGGGGACAATAGACCCCGATCTGCCTCCCAGAGGGGGCAGAAAGCACACTAAGCACCAAGGATTGTTTATGTATAAAGGGTCGGGGGCTGCCCAAAAAGGGCATGACAATGCCCCCGCCCCCCCTCCCCAAAAAACCCAAATTATAGTCATTCCGCCCCCCAGTAGGCAGATTGGGCCACAGCCCCTAATCTGAAGCATACTAGGCACCAGGGATTTTTTAAAAATGTTAACAGGGGTGGGGGCAGGCCAAAATGGGCATGCTAACGCCCCCACCCTGCCGCAATTTATTTTTTTAACTGTATATGGTGTGGGGGGCAGAATACACACTAGGCACCAGGGATTTCTTTTTGTTTATGTATATAGGGGTTGGGGCTGCCCAAAATGGGCATGCCAGTGCTTCAACCCCCCCAAAAAAATTTGGGGGGTTCCACAGTCTTTCTGCCCCCCTTAACAATAGCCACTGATCTGCTCCCCAGGGGGGAAGAAAGCCTCCTAGGCACCAGGTATTATGTTTTTTATCGTACGTAGGGGTGGGGGCTGCTCAGAAGGATAAATTACTTACCTGTAATCCTAGTTCTCTTCCAGGGGTATCCTCTTCAAAGTCATAAGCACTGAATATTCCCGCCCAGGCGCAGGGACCCCGTAAATAATAAAAATTATATACAAAAACATATATATATATATATATATATTCACTTAAAAAACCATAGGTTTCACACATGTTATAGTTAGCTGTACATTTCACTCGTAAAAAACCAATGAAATTGCCCCGTTATAGTTACTGCAGGCAACTATAACTCACGCGACCGCAATCCTCTGCTGATGACGTCAGATATTACATCACTGTATTTAGACACTTATTTACCCATGTCTTCTTCCATTAATCTTCAGCTATACATATATTACAAATATTTATTTTTCAGAAAGACACATATGTCATCAGTGATGTAATATCTGACGTCATCAGCAGAGGATTGCGGTCGCGTTGAGTTATAGTTGCCTGCAGTAACTATAACGGGGGAATTTCATTGGTTTTTTACGAGTGAAATGTCCAGCTAACTATAACATGTGTGAAACCTATGGTTTTTTAAGTGAATTTGCAAGGTTTTTTAAATGCTAATTCGTAACTATAACGTGTGTGAAACCTATGGTTTTTTCAGTGAATTTGTACGATTTTTTAAATGCTAAGTTATGTAATTATAAAAAAAAAAATTTTTTCAGGTTTTTCACCGTGCGCGCACCGTGAAATTTAAAAAAAAAAAAAATAAATTTTAAACCCTGCGCGCGCTGTGGGCGCTCCGCGAATTATTATTATTTTTTTCAAATCGCGAGGTGCGCGCACCCTGCGCGCGCTGTAGGCGCTCGGTGCGCTTCGCGCACTGAGCACCCACGGTTCGCAGTACGTGCCGTGCGCGCAGGGTGCGCGCACCTCGCGATTTTAAAAAAAACATAAAAAATGTTTTTTTCTCCCTTGGGGGTCGTTCTGTGACCCCCTGACCAAGGCTAGGGGGTCAGGAACTGTCCACTCTGCCCCCTTTTCACGTTCTCCACCTTTTTATTTCACCCCCTCAGACTGCGAGAGACAAAATGGCGGCCGACACTTCCTGGTTACGACCGATTCGAATGTTTACCGACATCTAACAACCAATCAGAATTGCGCTCGCGCACGGCAGGGTGCGCGCACAGTGCGCGCACGGTGCGCGCGTATAGATATTGATATGCTTTTAAATGCTATTTTCTCAGGAAATACTGAACAGATTTACACCAGTCCTTATGGCTTCCTCTCTGCCAAATTTCACGTAATTCTGTTCAGCCGTTCGGGCTGTAGCTGTGTCTAAAGTTCCTATGGAAAATAACATGGGGAAAACGCGTTTTGGGACCCCCCTTTTTTCACGGCCCTCGCTTGACGAATCACCCCGAGACTTTCAGGGTAGGAGCTGAGCAGAGCGCCCCATTAGTTTTGAAAATTTCGCGAGGATTCGTCAACCGGCGCCAAAGTTATTCAAAATAGAATTTTGAGATTTCCTATGGAAACTAGGTTGTAACTATAACTATCTACTGGCGACCGCCAGTAGATAATATATATATACAAACACATACATACATATAACATTTGTTGTCATACCAATGCAGCCACCATATTAGGAGGCTAAACAATGCAATAATATAATAAATACTTGTGCAAACACATAATGAATATATGAACCACAGTAGGGAAAGTATTACTTGAACTCCTTTTAATGAGTACAACTCATGAAAACTGCAAAAAGAGCAGGCATTGTTAGCCTACAGGCTGCATTGTAAGCCAATAGCATACAAAATGAAAGCAATTGTACAAAAACTGGCACCGTGCCTTTAAGGCAGCCATGACCCCCTACCTTACCATCATGCCTCGGGGTGAAAGTTAGGTCAGTTGTTCTTTGCGGAGCCCAAAGATTAGGACACAAAGATAACGCTTAACCAAACGAGAAAAAAAACAGTCTAATTTGCCTGGGGAGGCGGGTGGGTTGCTTATGACTTTGACGAGGATACCCAAGGAAGAGAACTAGGATTACATGTAATTAACTTTTCCTTCTCTTCCAGGGGATCCACATCAATAGTCATAAGCACTGAATAATAGAATAGCAAGCCCATCTTCCACCTGCGGGTAATTGAGACGGAATGACCCAACAGACAACCATAATTATTAGTGTTTGAACAGATTACTCAAGGATGCTTGGCCTACTTGGTGTCTGTTCTGGTATTTGAATCAAGACAATAGTGTCTTATAAATGTATGTACAGATCTCCAGGTAGCTGCTTTACAGATTTCAGAAATCGGTACATTATTGAGGAAAGCAGTTTTAGCCGCTTTTCCTCTAGTGGAATGAGCCTTGGGGCTAGCCCCAAGAGGTTTCTGTGCTAACTGGTAAGCCAATTTGATACATGAAACTATCCATCTGGAGATGGAACGCTTGGAGGCTGGAAAACCTGTTAGAACCATAATAATGAATAGTTGATCAGATTTTCTCATCGTCGTTTTGGACCTGTCCAAATAGAATTAAAAAAACCCTCTTCAGGTCTAACGAGTGGAGTGACCTTTCAGCTGGAGTAGAGGGATTAGAAAAAAAGGTCGGTAGTGAAATGGTTTGGTTGACATGAAAATCTGACACCACCTTCGGAAGGAAGGAGGGGTGTGTTCTTAAAACCACTATATTTAAATGGAAGCTTGAATCTCGCTCACCCTGTGAGCTGAGGTAATCGCCACTAGGAAAGCTATCTTCCACGTAAGGTGTTGAAGGGTTGCTTTATGGATAGGCTCAAATGGGGGACCCATCAATTTAGATAGAGCCAAGTTCAATTCCCAGGGGGGAGGAGGCCGAACAGGAGGATAGACCTTCTTTAGACCTTGTAAAAAATCCTTCACTACCTGTAGCTGAAAAAAGGATGGTTGAGAAGGAGAACGCCTGTATGCCGTAATGGCAGCCAGGTGCACCTTAATGGAAGCAAATTTGAGGCCTGCCTTGGCTAAATGAAGCAGATATGGTAAAACACTTCCTCCAGCCCTTTGGTAGGGTTACAATTATTTTGTACACACAATAAGAAAAAACGTTTCCATTTAAAAACATAGGAGGGCATTCTAGCTTCTTTTAAGATGGTCATGCAGTCTTGAGGAAGTCCTAAATGACCATACTGGAGGACATCAGGAGCCATGCTGCCCAGTTCAGTGAGGGAAGGTTGGGGTGATGAATCCTCCAGTTCATGTTGGAAAGCAAGTCCGGTCTGCACGTCAGTCTCCTGTGTGGGCATACTGACAGGTGCAGAAGGTCCTAGAACCACCATTGCCTGGGTCAGTCCAGAGCCATCAGAATCATCCTCGTGTCTGTAGTGAATCAGCCACTTTTGTGGTCTGACACCCTATGATGACCCTCAACCACCACCATTCTGTACTGACTTAAGTGTGTTATGTTACCTTAGCCTTAATGTAGGATGGGTTTGCATATGCCTGCATTTCTTCTGTCTTTTAGTGGAATAGTCTTTCCAAGAATAGAAGGTATGGGATGTTGAGGTGCAGTCTTGTGGGTGGTGGTGCACACATGTGCTCAATGTTGTATACTGAGGGATTAAGTGTATAATGTTATTTGGGTTAGGTGAATTATGACTTTGACCTATTGGCTTTGACGTAGTCTAATGTCATTCTGCCTTCTGACTTTACCTTGCTTCAAACTTTTCTGTGTGCACAGTGGTGCTTGTAAGTTGTGTGGATGAGAATTATAGGTGCGGACTATTGCCTTTGACAGGGCCTCATGTCTGACTCTGCCTTGCTGCTACGTGCACAGCCGTGCTTGCAAGTTGTTTGGGTTATTCACATTCAAGGTCTTGGTGTTTTCCTGGGCGATTGTTTTTGTTTAGTGTACTGTGGAAGGCCTTGTGAGAGCTTCGTCAAGACAGAGGCTGGAAGAAGTGCAAATGGAGGAAGAGACTTGAGAGCTCCTTACTGCCATGGAGATGCTTGCTTGGAACTTGGCCAGTTCTGGTAAAATTCCTCTGGCGGTGGGAGGAGGTCTTTCACAAATCTTCTAGTGTGTTTATAGCTGAGGGTTGCAGGCTGAGAAACTGGGAGTTTGGATTCCGAGCGAGGGCAGACGTGTCTATCTCGGATTGAACCCTGGCTTGCTGAGCTCTGATCCCCGGCTGTAATTCCCCCAGTCAGAAGTGGGCAGTGTATGCACCAGGTGATGTATTGAGTTGTGTGGTGCTTTGATCATTGGAGGTGTTTTCTTTGTGGTGTGGGAGGTGCACATCCAGAGTACTCCTCTGCTCTATATATATGTATATCTTTCTGATCTCTTGCAGGACGTCCAGTGTACCTTATCTTATATCAGTTATTGCTTGTTTATTCATCAGTATTATAGTTTGCTCAGTTATTGATTCATGTCTTTAGATTATAAGTTTGCTACATATATTTGAATATGTTCAATCATATTATTGATATGTTAGAGTCTGCTATGTTAGGTGCATTTGGCTTACTGTGTGATGCTATTTACTAATAAATACATCCCAGATATACCAATTCGTCTTTTCCTTGTAGCAGGAGGTGTGGACTCTTCTTGGCCAAGTATTCTGTTGTAGAAGGATGGGTGAATTCCCTTCTAGCAGGTAATTGTGTTATAGGAAGTTGGCGCTACTCCTCACAAGTGATGCGCAAATTATTGTTTTCTTGCCTTGCCTTTGGGGGAGTGTTGAAAGTTTGCCCACCTTAGGAAGTGCAAAGGTGTAGTATATTTGCCTCCCAGGTCGGAGTGCAGGGATTGGGTGTGGCTTATTGGTGAGAAGCCACATTCAAAACATTTTGGCGTAGTCGGTTGCAGGATCTGAACATTGATTTAAAAGGGGAAGAAATACGTTTTTTTTGTCTTTTTTAGAAATTAAAAGCAGACTCTTAGATATCAATTGATTTATTTGCATGGGGGTAGCCCATATGATGTGCTGGCTCGTGAAGTGAGCTAATTGTGCTGAGTTAGAATTGGTGTGTGTGTGTGTTTAAGTGTGTTTTGTAAAAAGTGCTTATAAATAGCTTGCTACGTGAGGCAGAAAGGGCTGGCTCCCTTTCAAGTGTTTGTTAAGGAATGCATATAAAATATTTTCAGTTGCAAAGTGAATTTAAGATATCAGAGCATAATTCTGAAACGTGGGACTCCCTTGAGATTCCAGACTCCGGAGTTGCAATGAAGGGTGTTAATCAGCAGGAGATTAATGACATTTTAGACAGAGACAGCGGTGTTATTTTAAATGTGTTGGTTAATATGCATCAAACATGTGGGCATTTGCAAAAAGAACGTAGTGAGTTGAAAACAGAGCTAGTTGATGCCCAGTTTGAAAATATATCTTTGAAGACAGAATTAAACGTGTACCAGGCTGTGAAGCTGTTTACTTTGACCTGCCAGAATGATTCAGATGTGCCAGGAAGGAATGTGCAGGAAAGTGAACAGACTAACGTTTTAGGCTTAATGATCACCGGTTGCGGACATAAATTAGACATGACAGTGAATGATACATTTTGCTTCGAAAGAGAAATGCAACAATATGATTTTGAATGTGAACAGCAGATTGTGTACAATAAGTCTGATATGTGGTCACTTCATAAACATGAACATTTATTTGGTGAGTTAATTCAAGAGCAATGTGCCCTTTTTAGTTACAGGAAAGTGCAGGGAAATAACAGGTCACTTTTAAATTCAGAAGCTGGACAAATGCAGATGATTCTGTGCTTTCTGGCACCAAAAGATTGTGGACAGAACAACGTTACAGAAAATGTGGTTTGCCTATGGGAGATTGCAATGGTTGTTAAGTGGCGTGTACAGACAGAAAAACAGTTTGCACAGGATTTAATAGAAAGTCCTGAGGTGGAGTTTGAAACACAAGATTTTCAAGTGAAGGTGCCCCATGTTACAAAGGAAATTCATTTGAAACAGTACAGAATGCCAGATGGGCGTGAAGGGATCAGTGAGATCATTCAGGGCTTGACAGATTGAGGTGGTGACCCTAATTGTGTAGCATGTGTGCAAATATACCTTCTTTGACTGACGCTGTCCCAGATATTGTTACAGAAGTAGCATGGGACTTGATATATGACTTTTGATATTGCCAATGCTTTTTTTCTTTTTGATATGTCAAGAGCAGTTTAGTTTTTTTTTTTTCATGAGGTGATAGACTAATGACAGTTAAGAATTTGCTTGAATTAGTTAGACAGAATGGGGGAGCATTTTCAGATTAAAGAATGTGAAGTCTTGCTGGAGGTAAGGAGAGGTTAAAGCTGTTTTTCCTCTCAGTCATGTTAAGAGTTGTTCTGGGAGTGGGTCATTTGAAAGCGTCTTTCAGATTGATTTTTGGGAGGCTTGCAGTGAGATCATCCAGCAACGCTGAGAAGAGCTCAGGCTTTCTGTGATGACTTAGGAGGAATTCCTACGGGAGGGGTCATCCCAGCTCCTCTCCCCAGTAGAGAGAGTCGCAGAGCAGATAGGTACAGATGAAAGTTGGCAGCAGGAGTTCAGAGCACGTTGACCTTGAAGAGATAAGGTGCGAGCTAGAGACATGTTATGTTTGGCGAGCGGCCAATTGCTGTCCGCAGAGATTTGTGAAGGGGGGCAGCACCTGTGAGGGGTGCAGTGAGAGAAGTGAGAGGAGGAGACTGCCCCAGCCCTTCTTGCTGTGAATAGAAAAAGAGAGATTTTACCAAGAATTCAGAGGCTAAAGCGTTGGTAGTATTCTTAGACAATTCCCCAGAGCTGGAGGAGACCTATGTAGACAGAAATTAAAATATTGTATTTTTTGGAAATGCAAGACGGAAGAAGTGTACTTTTGAAAAATGTTTTTTTTGCAAGAAGAGTGATGCTTGTTTCTTTTTCAGATTTGCCCAGTTCTCCGCGTGTGAGTGGGACTCCCTTCTCCCGTGTGAGTGGGGCCCTCCCTCTCCCCTCCCTCTCCCCCCCTCCCCTCCCCCCCCCCCAAGCCTGGAGTGATCGCCAGACCAGACGGTGGCGGCTGATGCCTGTGGCTATCCAGACTGGATGGGGTCCTCCCTTGTCAAGGAGATACGGATGCTGATATATACCAGAGAGCATGATGGACTGCTTCTTTCCAAGCAAAATGGGATCAGCAAAGTGTGGAACTGTTTCCTTCACGTGAGGCCAACTTTATATGCATGAAGGCTGTGTGTCTTTCACACAGGGTGACTGCTTGTGTGACGGTGAAGACAAAACAAAAGAAGGAACTACAGGATGTGCTTTGCCAGAACTGTTTTATGAACGTGAAGTTCGGATGCGATGGGAGACGGCTGTGTGTTTTGTCACACAGAAGGACTGTTTTTGATTTTAGAGAGAAAAAACCGATAGAGACGCTTTGCTGCAATCAGAGTAGATATTTTCTGAGTTAGAGACTGGACAGTAATAACCTGTTGCTACAATATATGAGTTTGGCAGTAGAGTTTCCAGTTTAACAATTAGAGGCATTAGGAGCATTCAAAAGCTTGATTCATTTATTTTGTGTATCCATTCAACATGTATCCAGATATCTATGAGCTATTTCTAGATGCACCTGAGTTATTGCATGTTTGCAATGGAGCATTTCGATCATAGTTGCTTTTTAGTCATGATTTGTTTTGAATTATGTATTTTTGTGTAGTCACTTCAACACATGAGTTGCTGTTTCAACATGTGCTTTTTAATAGTTGTGCCTTTCAATTTAGAAATGTGGTTTTAAATGATTTTGCTTCCATTGAGATATGCAGTGCTTCAATGATAGTTTTGTTTTTCAGTTATGATATACAGTTGCTATTTGCTTTGCAATGATTTCATTTTTGCAGTTAAGAGATGCAGTGCTTCATTAGATTTTGTTTTTGACATATGTGAATGGTGATGATCGAGGGTCATGGGGTGCAATGTAGTGAATCAGCCACTTGTGTGGTCTGACACCCTATGATGACCCTCAACCACCACCATTCTGTACTGACTTAAGTGTGTTATGTTACCTTAGCCTTAATGTAGGATGGGTTTGCATATGCCTGCATTTCTTCTGTCTTTTAGTGGAATAGTCTTTCCAAGAATAGAAGGTATGGGATGTTGAGGTGCAGTCTTGTGGGTGGTGGTGCACACATGTGCTCAATGTTGTATACTGAGGGATTAAGTGTATAATGTTATTTGGGTTAGGTGAATTATGACTTTGACCTATTGGCTTTGACGTAGTCTAATGTCATTCTGCCTTCTGACTTTACCTTGCTTCAAACTTTTCTGTGTGCACAGTGGTGCTTGTAAGTTGTGTGGATGAGAATTATAGGTGCGGACTATTGCCTTTGACAGGGCCTCATGTTTGACTCTGCCTTGCTGCTGCGTGCACAGCCGTGCTTGCAAGTTGTTTGGGTTATTCACATTCAAGGTCTTGGTGTTTTCCTGAGCGATTGTTTTTGTTTAGTGTACTGTGGAAGGCCTTGTGAGAGCTTCGTCAAGACAGAGGCTGGAAGAAGTGCAAATGGAGGAAGAGACTTGAGAGCTCCTTACTGCCATGGAGATGCTTGCTTGGAACTTGGCCAGTTCTGGTAAAATTCCTCTGGCGGTGGGAGGAGGTCTTTCACAAATCTTCTAGTGTGTTTATAGCTGAGGGTTGCAGGCTGAGAAACTGGGAGTTTGGATTCCGAGCGAGGGCAGACGTGTCTATCTCGGATTGAACCCTGGCTTGCTGAGCTCTGATCCCCGGCTGTAATTCCCCCAGTCAGAAGTGGGCAGTGTATGCACCAGGTGATGTATTGAGTTGTGTGGTGCTTTGATCATTGGAGGTGTTTTCTTTGTGGTGTGGGAGGTGCACATCCAGAGTACTCCTCTGCTCTATATATATGTATATCTTTCTGATCTCTTGCAGGACGTCCAGTGTACCCTATCTTATATCAGGTATTGCTTGTTTATTCATCAGTATTATAGTTTGCTCAGTTATTGATTCATGCCTTTAGATTATAAGTTTGCTACATATATTTGAATATGTTCAATCATATTATTGATATGTTAGAGTCTGCTATGTTAGGTGCATTTGGCTTACTGTGTGATGCTATTTACTAATAAATACATCCCAGATATACCAATTCGTCTTTTCCTTGTAGCAGGAGGTGTGGACTCTTCTTGGCCAAGTATTCTGTTGTAGAAGGATGGGTGAATTCCCTTCTAGCAGGTAATTGTGTTATAGGAAGTTGGCGCTACTCCTCACAAGTGATGCGCAAATTATTGTTTTCTTGCCTTGCCTTTGGGGGAGTGTTGAAAGTTTGCCCACCTTAGGAAGTGCAAAGGTGTAGTATATTTGCCTCCCAGGTCGGAGTGCAGGGATTGGGTGTGGCTTATTGGTGAGAAGCCACATTCAAAACAGTGTCTGAGTGTGAGAGTTTGGTCACCACCTTCGGGATGAGTGGAAGAGGTGGAAAGGCGTACACAAATGCCCCTGACCAGCTGATAAAAAGGGCATTCCCCTCCGACCCTGGTCAGTAGTACCTTGAGGGGAAGTCTCTACATTTTTTGTTTGTGTCGTCCGCGAACAGATCGATGCTTGGACGACCCCGTTCTTGGAAAATGTCCTTGACAACTTCATCGTTTAGAACCCAGCCCTACTGGTCCTCGAAGTGCCGACTGAGAGCGTCTGCCTGTGAATTCTGCTCTCCCGGTAGGTGTACTGCTGTAATCGATAGATTTCTCGCTAAGAGCCAATGCCAGAGGGCCTGAGCTTCCAGCGATAGAGTCCTCGATCGAGTCCCTCCCTGTTTGTTCATGTATTACATGGTGGTCGAATTGTCCGTCTGTACTAGAATGGAATTGGTCTGAATCAAAGGGAGGAAAGCCTTGAGAGCCAGATGCACCGCCCTCAACTCCAGCATTTTAATGTGGTACAACTGTTCTTTCATTAACCATTGACCTTGCGTCTGGAGAGGCCCCATGTGAGCTCCCCAACCCTGGAGGAAGGCGTCCGTGATCAAAGATTGGGAGGGAGGAGCATGATGGAATGGCACTCCTACCAGAAGATTTTCTTGTCTCATCCACCATGGTATTGATGCTCTGGCTGCGTGCAACAGTTGTATCCGTACTTCCCACCGGGCCGTTCTTTGATCCCACTTGTCCTCCAGATCCTTTTGTAAGGGACGCATTCTCAACCAGGCATTGGGTACCAGAAAGATAAAGGATACCATTGATCCTAGAAGAGATGCAACCTGACGGACCGAAGGTAGGTTGTTGCGTAGGATCTGCTTGCCCTTCAGTGTGATCGAAAACAGTCTCTCCTCCGAAGGAAACACTTTTCCTATTGCGGAGTCTATTATTACCCCCAGATAATTAATTCTTTGCGTAGGTTGCTGAATCGATTTTTCGAAGTTTACATGGAGACGCAGCTGCTGGCACAGGTCCAGACATTGTTGATAATTGCTCCTCACGCTCTGGGGGGAGGGACCTTCCAGAAGCCAGACGTCGAGATAGGGGTACACAAAGATGCTCTTGCATCGTAAAGCGGCTGCTACTACTGCCATGCACTTCGTGAACACTCGGGGAGCTGATTTCAACCCGAAGGGCAGCACCTTGAACTGATAATGCGAGGACCCCACCAGAAAACGCAGAAACTTCCTGTGATGAGGATTGATTGGGACATGAACGTATGCATCTTGCAGATCCAGCGAACACATCCAATCTCCCTGATGTAGATGTGGATATATTTGATGAAAAGCCAACATGCAAAACCTTTCTTTTCTGATGGCCTTGTTGAGTGTTCGAAGGTCTAGAATAGGTCTGAAATCTGACTTTCAACCCTTTTTCTTTACTAGGAAGTATCTTGAGTATACTCCTTGACCTCGTTGTGATGCAGGGACCTTCTTGATGGCTGACTTTCTTAATAGGATAGATACCTCCCGCTGCAGTATTTTTATCTGGTGGCATGTTGTTTTCGCTGGTGGGATCGAGGGAGGCCGATGTTGAAAATGTAGAGTACCCATTTTGCAACGTAGTCAACACCCATTGGTCTTTTGTAATACTCTGCCACTCATCCATATAATTGGCAATACTTCCCCCTACTGGAGTGGAAAACAGTGATGAGGAAGCAGACACTCATTGTTTAGTTGGTGTTTTTGCTGAGGTAGTCGACTGACTAGGGGTTCCTCTGGGGTACGACAACCCTGGTACTGGGACTTCGATTGACCCTGCTGCTGCCTCTGCCAATGAGGGGTTTGAACCATCTGACGGAAGGGTCGCCGATCGTAGGGCCTGTAACTGCGCCGGAACTCTTTCCTCTTCTCAAGTCCGACCGCCTTCAGGGTATCGAGTTCTGACTTCATCCTCGACATTTCCTCATCAGTGTGAGTGCCAAACAAGGATGAGTCTGTGAAAGGGAGATTGAGACTCCGGGACTCCGCTTCCGGTTTAAGTGCAGTAAGACGGAGCCAGGATGATCTTCTGGCGCTGATTCCATGTGCATAGAAATGCGCAGACAATGTCGCTCCATCAGCTGCGGCGCTGATCACTTAGTTTGCCACCCAGCTGCCTTCTTGCACAATTTCCTCAAAATCTCTGACGTCTTCCCTTGGCAGCTTCTCTGTGAACCTCTGCAGGGAGTCCCACAAAGATCTGTCATAGCGCCCCAACAGGGCCGAAGCGCTGGAGACTTTCATCATGGAGGCTGTTGTGCCACAGACCTTTATACCCCATGCTTCCTGTGATCTGCTCACCTTATCCGGTGGAACTGTAGATGACGAGGCTACTGCGTGCGTTTTCTTGGCCGCAGCTATAATAACAGAATCTGGTGATGGATCAGATCTGAGGAATGAAGGGTCTTATTCAAGCGGCCTATATTTCTTCACGATTCTCGCTGGTGCGGACTTGAGAGTCGATGGTGTTAGAAAAATGTCCATTACAGGCTGGAGCAGACCCGGGACCAGAGGTAGCAGTGGCTTGGCTGCTGATCTCTGATGCAAAGTCTCGAATATGACTGAGGACGAGCTTTGCTGAGTAGGCATAGAGATGTTTAGTTTGTTTGCCCCTCTGGATAGAACATTGTGAAAAGTAATGATGTCGTCCACCGGAGAGATTCTCGACGGTGGGCTGTCTGTGAGAGTCGGGGAGTAGTCCCTCTTCGAGGAATGGGTGGAAGAGGGTGAACTTGTTGAAGACCTGTGTCTTCTCCTTTGCTCTCGAGACCTGGATCTTCTTCTTGAAGAGCGAGCAGGAGTATGTGTGCGATCTCTACCTCTCAATGGAGTAGTAGGAGAGAGATCCGCTGCTTGCACAAGATGGGTTAGAAGAGATCTGTGTAAAGGGCTGGAATGGTCGCACATCCAGTTTGTGGAGCGTCAGCTTTCTGCCAGTTATGCAGAGGTAACAACCATCTGGGAGAGAGGTGTACTGATGGAGATTTTCACCTCTCTTCCCGCACAGGAGCCTCCTGTGAACGTTAGCGATGTGCAGATGGAGATTTCTGCTTCCCTGTTCTTGCAGGATCCTCAGCTGGACGGGTTTGTACAGGTGAAGAAGCCTGGCTATGTGACGTCAAAATGACCACTGGTGATTTTGAGGAAGAGAAAGAAGACCGGCTTGATAACGTGCACTGAGATTATGCTCTCGACGTCGGTGATGGCGACCGAGAAAACCTGACAGAGCGTGAGCCTGTAGCAGACTTGTGCTTCAACGTCGAACGTCCGAGTCTGGATGCCGAAGGAGTCCTTTGTAACGACGGTGAATGTCGCTGCTTCGACGGAGAGCGCTGTCTCGACGCCGAACGCCTTCGTGGTATTGACGACGGAGTTCTCTGCCTCGACGTCGACTGTCTTCGTGATGCTGTGGACGGAGACCACTGCCTCAACGTCGACCGTCTTGCCGTCGGAGGAGTCTTCTGTCTCGACGACGAGTGTCTCTGCGCTGACGTCGACCGAGACCTCTGCCTCGACATTGAATGCCTTCGTGCCGAAGACTGGTGTCTCAACATCGATCGTCTCTGGGATAAAGCCGACGGAGTCCTCCACTTCGACGCCAGAGACGACGTTTTATGCCTCGACGTCGATCTATGTACAGATGTGCGAAGACGGAGTGTCCTGTCTCGACGTCAAACGTTTGGCCAAAGCTGACGGAGACCTGTCCCTCGACATTGACCCTCGCCTGGTTGACGCCAACAGAGGGTCTTTTAACTGACTCGACATTGAAGCTGCTGTCTTCGGTCTTGGAGTTGAACGATGCGAGTGCACTGCTGAAGACTTCGACGACGACATCTGCTTCTTCGACGGAGGTAGGTTGGACGACGATCTCTACGCCAAAGGTGAACAGATCGGTATCTTGCTCCTCGACGTCAATCGTGGTCTCTTTTTCTTCTGCCTCACAGGAGACCTACCTCTTTCAGAGAGTCCATATAACTGAATTCTCTCTCTATCCTTGAGAGTTCTTCTGGACAATTTTTTACAATGTGGACAGTTCTCTGGAGAGTGAGAGTCAGGGAGACAGAAGATACACACAGAATGTGTGTCAGTCAGTCAATAAAACTTTATTCAGTTTTTTACAACTATAAAAGTATACAATAAGCAGAATCTCATTCAATTAAATATAAACAAGTCAATATCATAAAATATGTAATACATCTTCTGCAAGCCTATAAAACAAATTTTCTTTAAAATAGGAGATAAATATCGTCTTAAAATATGTTAAAACCAACTATTCCATTCTTAAGGCACATAAACCTTCAGGTACGTCTCGCCCAATACTTCTATCCTTTAATAACCCATTCTCCTGATAGCTTAAAAGATCTAGATTTCATCAGTACTCTTTACATTTGAGGAACACTTTAACTTTCTTTATATATTTCCCAATGGCACAGGCTATATCCAACTTCATCATTCCCACTAAGAGATTTACAGCTTGCTTCCTGTTTTTAATATCGTATTTTTTAAAAATCGGACCTAAAATCTCTTTTCGTATATCTAAAATCTTCAAGCAATCTAATAAAATATGTAAAATATCACAGGAAGTACCCAAAGTGCAAGTGCATTTTCCATTGCTATCTATCAGAAAGTTTTTAACCACTTTAGTCGCGTAACAGGGGTTTATCCCAATTCTCAATCTTAGCACTTCACGCCGTAACATACAACTAGGTAATCTGTCTATATAAGGGTAGTGTAAATCATTTTCCCATGCCGAGGCCATATGAGAAACTGAGTTTTTCCGTAAGAGATACTCCTGATCATGTGTTTGAGACACTTCCATTCCCAGTGACCTAAGTTCTTTCTTATCCATCTTTAAATGGGGAGACTGAGGGCACAACTTTAGCTTTAACACACCATACGCTTCATTTATTGAGGCTCTTGTCTCTTTTGCCCAGGTCAACTCACTGTTGGATATTTCATTTTTACACCACTGTGCAATTTTTTGGTCCTCACCTGATCCTAAACGCTGCCAGAAGCGTAATAAAGCCATGCAAGCTGTTATAGCCCAAGAGGTGATTCCCAATTCTAGTCTTGCTGCTTGTACCATAGATGATCTAGGCAGCGAGAACAAACTTTTAAGAATATTTCCCTCCTCTTTGTCCCATCCATTTTTGCCACTTAAATAGAGGACCTCTGCACCATACAGGAATTGTGGAGGAACCATTGCTAGATAAGCCTTTAGAACCGGCCTATCGGACATTTCTCCATATGCACTATTAAATCTTTTTAGACCCTTCACGGAAGCCGATGCCCTTATTTTTAATGCATCAAGGTGTGCATACCATTGCAGGCTACTCGCAAACCACATCCCCAAATATCTATATTCTATTACTGTTTCCAGCGTCTCTGTGCCCAGATACCAGGAGAACTTTGTTTTTCTTCTTCCAAAGCATAGGATTTTGGTCTTCTCCATGTTCACAACTAATTTTTTAATTTGACAATATTCATTAAACATGTTTAATTTTCTTTGTAGACCAATTTCCATCTGGTCCATAATTACCAGATCATCTGCATATAATAAACAGGAGATATGGTTTCCTCCTAGTTTCGGGCTAGCCCCTCTAACCTTTCTTAATTTTGAGGGCAGGTCAGCTATAAACAGGGAAAAAAGTAAGGGGGCAAGTACACACCCTTGTCTCAGCCCATTACCGATCTGGATCCTTCCAGACAATCCTCCTTCCTCATCCAAGATTAACTGGGCCCAGTTTCCTGTATGCAGGGCTTGGATCAAGGCCAATAAATCGCCTTGGATATTATACCCTACCAAAGTTGACCACAGCTGCTCCCTGTTCACAAGATCGAATGCTGCGCGGAAGTCCACAAAGCAGCAGAACAGATTGCCCCTCTGCTCGATCGACTTCCGCGCAATGGACCAGAGAGCAAAACAGTGATCAACCGTCGAGTGTCCCTCTTTAAACCCTCCCTGTTCTGCGGGGACTATCTGTTTTCCATCTGTCCAATCCTTGAGTGATCCCAGAATTACTTTAGCAAATACTTTTTCACCTATGTCCAAGTGATTTATTAAACAATAGTTTTTAGGGGAATTTACATCACCTTTTTTATGTATTGGTCTTACAATTGCCCCTTTCCAACTGTCTGGCATGACCCCGGTGTTAAGTATCCCCTGGAACATATTCAAAAAAAACTCTGACCACCACTCAGGATTCGTTTTTATAATAACAGGCGGCAAGTTATCTGGGCCAGCGGCTCGAGTTAAGTTTAGCCTGGCTATTATACTTCTAATGTGACTAGGGGAGAAGTGCTCTTTTACTTCTTTCCCTACGCCTGGCCAAATGATGCTGTTTATTTCCACCATCCTTGGCCACTTCCCATAAATTTCCTCTAGATAATCGACCCACTTGTCCTCCGGTACGGAGCACTGCAAGGACCCTACAACTTTACCAGTGCTTTCTTGTATTAGTTTCCAAAAGCTTTTCACATTTTTTTCTTCAATTGCCTCTAGTAACTTCACCCAGCATCTATCCTTATAGGTTCTTTTTTTATCTCTAATGATTGTTTTATATTTTGACCTTAGTTCCTGAAGTTTAAGTAGCAGTTCATCATTGTATCTCCCTCTCAGACTTCTTTACTTTTGCCTAATGCTGGCTTTTGCTTTGCGACAATCCTCGTCAAACCATGGCTTATTATAACTGTGTAATTTTTCCTTACTTGCTAACTCAAGTTTACTACATTTAATTTTTATCCTGAGGCATTCTACCAATTGCCTTATCATCTCTTCATACCAGGTAATATCCTCCTCTGGTAATACATTTTTTAATGTGAATGTCAGCTGGAATGCACTTAGTTTTTTTATATATTCTTCTGTAATACGAGTTGTAAGTCGCTTTGGATAATCTACCTGTACTTGTAAGGCTCTTTGTCTCTGAGGAACCCTTTTTACATAAAGTTTCGTCAGCAATGGGTAGTGGTCACTACCTTCAACCCTTACTACTTCAAAATGTTTGATTAGATCAAAACTCCAAGCCTGTATAAACACATAATCTATCCGACACATTTGCTGCCCTATTGTAAAGGTGCGCTTAGCAGGCCGATCTGCATCCTTTCTTCCATTTACGCAGACCAGGCACATAGAACCCAACAATTGTCCAAGCGTCACATCTTGGGGTGAAGTGTCACAGCTGGGGAACTTGGCAATCTCTATATTGTAGGCCCTTAACAAGTCTCTACACCATAAATCAATTTTTAAAGGGTTTAATCTATGATTGAAATCGCCCAATATCAAAAGCACATCTCTGGGGTAGATATCACATAAGCCCTCCAGATCCTTTTTTAAGCATTCCAGGTCCACCTTATAATCGTTTCCTTTTACTTTCTGAATATACACATTGGCAATACATATACCTTCCTAACCTAAGTTGTTATTCAACGTCAACACTCTACTACCTAGCACCCAATTACATTTAAATTCAAGGGATTCTATATTCCTAGCAATCTTTGTGGAAACCAGCGTTAGTTGTCCACCTGATGGTCTGCCTAATATATTCTTTCTTGCTGGCTTTACATGATGGGTAAATCCCTCTGTGACTAGGGTTTCGTCGCACAGCCAAGTCTCCTGTAAACATACAATGTCAGTATTCTTAAGAAGGTTTTTAAAGCTTTCCTGGCGCACTATTCTTTTATAACCATTGACGTTCTACGATAATATAGACAGGCTGTGCGACGACCCTAGCTCCTAATCAATATCGCTCAAGTACCCATTTTCTTCACATTCCATATATGCGAGCTCTCTATATCTGTTCCCAACCAACACGTCTTTATCAATCCACCCCAGGTCCTTGGGGGTTATTGTAATTTCAAGATCTTCCTTCTTACCCCATTCGGAGTTGATCATTCTTATTTGTCTATCTCCCAGCCCAGCATGTTTCCTGAGAAAAGGTTCCCCCTGTTTATCCATCAACATTTCCTCCCTTTTTATTATTCTAATTCCTTCTTTTAACATCTCGGTTTCTGCTTTTTCCAATGCTACTTTTACTAATACAGAATAAAGTAGAACCTTTGTTACTTCTTCTCCTTTGGTGTTTACTACAAACCCTACTTCTTTTAGGTCTTCTGAGCTAACGTATCGTAGGCTTGGACATTTCGAAAATGAGGAGAGGAGTTGGGAGCGATTTAGGGGGTTTAGTTTCTTAACTCTTTTCCCACCTTTCCCTGTCCTATAGGCTCCACAAAGAGCCAGAGGTCCGCACGTCTTTCTGACTGTAATCCTGGTGGGCGTCCATCTATCATATCTTCCCTTCTTTGCCTGTGTACTTCTTCGATATCTCTCTTCTTGAGGCCCCTCCCGGGGTTGGGGTTGCTAGGTCCTACACCTGGGGACATACCTAACTCTCTTTCTACGACTACTTCTTTATTTTCCCTGGAGTATTTCCTCAGGGAAACATTGGCACTTTTTACGGTTCTTTTTCCCTTTGTCCACCTAAGTTGTGATTCAGGACATCGGTAGTTACTCCTGTATCTGCCAAGTTTATCTTTTTAGATTCTGGGGGTCACTACCCTGCCAGCTGCCCTTTGTTCTGGCGTTACCCCTTTCCCGTTAGCCTGTTGTCTTAAGGATTGGCCTTTGGGTGGACCTTTTCTCCCCTTACTTGGCCGCGGGATGTATTGTTTTTTATACCTCCTTTCCCCACATCTTTTTATGATCATAGGGCAATGTGATATATATACTGTTGGTTCTTCCTTCTGTAATCGGCTATTCCTTACAGCTTCTTCCTCCCCATCAACCTTTGCTTCCTGGTGGGCTTCTACTGGTCTTACTAGTGAGGGCATCAGATCTTTAATTTGTGTCAGCTCCCCGATCATATTCTTAAACTGCTTGCTTTGTGTTTTTAAAATTTCATTATTTAAAACTGAAATCTCTAAAATACCCTGCAGGGTTTTCTGGAGCATCAGCATAACCTCTAGCATAGATACACTGGAGGATCCCGTAACCTCCAGGCTATGCAATGATGGACATGATAAATCAGTTCGAGCAACATAAGAATTTTCCAGTCTTGCTTTCGCGTTGAGACTGTATTTCCTCAGGTTAGAGACGTCCTCACACAAGGATTTACTTAGAGGGGCTCCTTCTTCCTCCGCCACCTCTGCCTCTATTTCGTGAACAAACAGTGACTGAAATAACCTTGGCGAGGAGGATAAGCGTGGTTCCATAGAGATTTCGGCCATGTTAAAATTTGTTTGATTCAGAGATTCCAAGCTTAGGGCTACCGGGTCCTCTGAGATTAGCGGAGTCTCTAACACACTCTGCTAATCTCAGAGGACCCGGAGGACCCGGTAGCCCTAAGCTATATATATATACATATGTGTTTTTCATATATACTTTTTATTATTTTTGGGGTCCCCGGGAGGCAGACGGGGCAATAGTCCCTGATCTGCCCCCCCGGGGCAGAAAGCCCACTAGTCACCAGGGATTATGTTATTTTTTTTACACGTAGGGGCTGCCAAGATGGGCAGGCTGATGCCCTCACCCCCAAAAAAGTCTTTCTGCCACCCCTCCACCCCAGAAGGCAGATCGGGGCAACTAGGCACCAGGGATGTTTATGGGCATGTCAGGGAGAAGCCCTATAGGCAAGGGTCGCTCCCCTTTTTTAGAGGCACACATTTTGGCTGTTTCAATTATACTTCTTGGAGGCAGAAAACCACTAGAAACCAGGGACAGCTTGTGTGTGTGCAATCTTGAGTTTGGCTGACGGTCTCTGTGTACTGACCTTTAGCTGGCATTTTGCTGGCAGTGTGTGTGGACTTGCACTAAGCTAATGGTGTGTGTGGACACGCGATTGATGACGGTGTGTGTAGATTGGCGCTTGCCTGGTCGTGTGCTTGGAGTGGAGCTTTGCTGGCGGTGTACGTGGACTGGCGCTTGGCTGACTGCATGCATGGATTGTGCTTGGCTGCAGGGCCCCGGGCATTTCCCCAGTGGACCGGAGGGGTGGGAGAGGGTTTCTGGCTGTGGGGGACGGTTTTGTGGCAGTGTTTCAATGTCAGCACCCAGTAAGAAAAGCGGGAGTGGTGCTTTTTACTAGCACGCCCCATCCCCAGGGCCGGTCAAGCAGCAATCTGCCAGAGCTAGTTGTTGTTCCCAGTCCGGCCCTGCTTGACTGGCTGTGTGCGGGGATGGCACTTGGTAGGCAGACTGTGTGGGTGGCGCTTGGCTGGCGGTGTGCGTGGATGGAGCTTGGCTGGTAGTTTGCGTGGATGGTGGTGTGCGTGTACTAACTCTTGGCTGGAGTTGTGGCTTACATGGATCACCCAGCGTTTTTTTACCCAGAATCCCCCGCAAACCTTGAATTTACTTATAAAAAATCGCATTTTCCTCACATTTTTGTGTGGGTAAGTTGTAGGATAAGCGTGCAGACACCAATTTCCATCCTCACAAGTAAGGTATTATTTTTATCAGGAGACAGGGGGGAACGTTTAGTGGTCGGAAATGTGTGCCGTGCGGTGATCCTACAACTTCCCTCACAGATATTAGAGGAAAATTTGACTTTTTAGCTACATTTGATGTTTGAAGCGGATTCTGGGAAGGAAAATGTTGGAGGAACAAAGCACGCCACACCTCCCTGGACCCCCAGGGATGTCTAGTTTACAGAAATGGCTGGGTTTTTTAGATTCCCCTAGATATCTGCAAGCCCGGGACCAAAAACACGTGTCCACTTATCTATCACAAACCTACCTGGTTTTTTAAGGGGGTCACCTGCATTTTTGATCCCGATCTCAGCGGCCATCTAAGGAAACCTACCAAACCCAGACAATTCTGAAAACTAGACATCTAGGGAAGTCCAGGAAGGTGTGTCTTGCATGGGTCTCCCAACATTTTCTTACCCTGAATCCCCTGCCAACCTCCAATTTAGCTAATCAAATCTCATTTTCCTCACTTTTCTGTGTGGGAAAGTTGTGGGGTCACTGGGCTGCCGCAAATGTCCTACCACCCAGCGTTCCTCCAAGTCTCCAGATAAAAATGGTACCTCACTCGTGTGGTTGGGCCAAGTACCCGTGAAAGGCAAGGGCCCAAAACATATTGTGGGGGCATCAAAATTACCTATCACAAAATGGACGCTAAAGCTGACAAACCCTTTTCACACTTAAGGAATAGCCGATATGGAGCTATGCTGAATAGAGTAGCTGCCTCCATAAATCTGATATTTGTGCAAGATCTTAACAGCTCAAACTCTAGGCAAGTACTGATGTTCACAAGGTCAGGTTTGTACTCATCATATATTAATTTCAAGGGAACAGACTCCAGTTTTTAACAAGCATGAGGTACACATAAGCTACCTAAGTGAGCATAATGCCTTAACCCTGGAATTAAAACTAGATCTTGGCATTAAAACTTCAAATATTCCTCAATATCGGCTTGAATACACAAAGAATAAGGGCCTAAATATCAATATTTATATTTGGTGAATAATCAGTCTTAAATTGCCACTGTTTTACAAGATGACAGTTGTCCTTCAGATATTATCCAGGCATATTCTACCTTGAACACGTACATGGCAGCTAAACTGACCAAAAACACCCCGATGATTAGTAGTATCCTAAGCTGGTTTAATCATGCTTGCACTCAAGCTCATAAAACTCTCTAATTAGCTCTTAAAAAGCAACACAGAGACCAGCTAGGTGTAGCTCAAGCCAGAAGTACATATAAAAAAATTATTGCAGCTAGACAAGTTGAAATAAGGGGGATTGCCTGGAAAAACCTTAAAGCTGCATGTGGGCTGAAGGATGCTCGTGTCTTTTGGTAGGCTGTTAACTCCCCCTTTCTCTCAGGCTGTGATAGTCTGAAGGTTGACACAGTTATCCCAGTGGAAGTATGGGTAGAGTATTCTCTAAAATGTTTGGGCCCGGTGAATTATCACCTTATCTGGTATCGGGAGAAGAAGCTCATCATGATTAAGAGGCTTCCACTATCTTGAGTGAATCAACTGAGGTGTCAGACGTTATATTAGCTACAGAAAGTAGCCCTGCAGATAAAGCCCCAGGTCCAGATAAAATCCCCGCTGATTTTTACAAATCTTTACACCAATTTTGGGGTCTGTCGATCACAAATGTCATAGGGTCAGCAAGTGTAGGTCCTCCTGGAACAGCCCCACTGCTATCATCCAACCTCACTCTTAAGACAGAACGGTCAAAATCGTGGGTAGGGTTACCCTGGCCAGCCTAGAAGTATTAGCAGCTGAAAACCAGGGACTCTCGGACGTACAGTATGGATTTCGTCCAGGGCTAGGAACTGTTGAGCAATGTCTGACTTTGTGTCTTATCGCACAAAAATAAATGAAGGCCAAAAAGCTGTGTCCATTTGGCCTTTATGAATTTAACACGCACATTCGACATTGTTCAGCGGCCAAAATTATCAGTGATTATGGAAAATATGGGGATGGACAGTGCAATCAAACTTACTTTGTAGATTCCATACGCACACTACAGCCAAAGTCCGGTACAGTAGGGAAGGGGACCTCTCAAAAGAAATTTGTTTAGTTGTAGGGGTAAGGCAAGGATGTGTACTGGCCCAGTTTCTCTTTTTATTGTACATAAATGGCCTCGAGGATTATCTATGTAACAGAGGAAAAGATATCCCGAAGATTGGCTCCCGCTTAGTACCGGTACTATTGTACGCAGATGATGCGGTGCTAATAGCCACGGCAGCCAACAGTTCACAGCCACTTTTAGATGCTTTTAACATGTTTATGGTTGATTTTGGGCGAAGGACATACCTCACAAAGTCTTTTATAATGTAATGAGGGCCCAGGGTATCGAAAACAAGGGAATTTATGCTTGGTGGTGCAGAAATTCTTAAAGTCCCACATTTTACTTATTTGGGTATACCAGCTGAATTTACTTTCAATTGGAATTTTTTATTGAACATCAGAATATCAATCTCAAAGGCCCACATTTGCTATAAGACTGGGGCACAAACTGGTGGGTTAGTTATCGCTGCTAGCAGTCCCTCAATCGACTCCCACCAATTTTTGTCATGCAGAACTAGAGCTTTGTTTTATAGAAGATCACATGAAACTACAGCCACTTCTACTTTGGCTTAGAATATGGAGGAAACCAGAGGTGTACTTCAGTAGAGCCATTATGGCTGACTGTGCTTTAGACAACTCACTAGACATTCCACAGCTCTACTATATACAGCAAAGCTTCAACGAGCATAGTCTCCCAGAACTTTTCTCCAATCCTACTGATCCTTCCAACTGGGCATCTCAAAAAGTGAAAGTTATTTATTAGACGCAATCAATCCTTGTGTATGGCAAATATGAACGCAGGGTTTGAGGGGCATCTCCAACTGAATTTAAATGTGAGTTTATCACCTGCACTGTATCTTAGAGTATTTTTAAAGAAAACCACACATTTTTACTAACTAGATTTCAACTTGACGTTCTTCATTGTTTGATGTCTTTTCCTACTCAAGGTACATGGTTCCCATAGCCCCCACCTTGCCCTCTGATGGTATCACAACACAAAGCACAATGCAGCTTACTCTATTTTGTTCACTTTATAATACACAAAGGAGACAGCTTCTGCACCCAGCACTATGAAAACCAGAGGTTAAGTCTCATGAGCTGGCATCTGCACATTTACAATGTTTGGGAAGATTACAGATTTGTCATGTTGCACTAAATTTCATAACAAGTGCTTTGCAAATCGCTTGCAAATATTGAGGAATTCTACCAATCACTTTCTTTTAACTTCTGTAGTACAAAACTGGTTTTTAGTATTTTAAATTTAAACAAGCTTAGAATTATGATATATATATATATAGGTCAGTCAGGCAGAACTCTAACGTTCCATAAGAAGTACGATCACTTATTCAATGAGGTCACAATCCCAAAATCCAATGTGATTGGTGAGAGAACAACTAGAGAAGAACTCACTGAAGAAAGTGATGCATCAGATAGTAATGTTTCTGATGTGTCGGGAGAAACCCTGGCACAAAATGCACAAGACAGCAGTGCAGGAAAAAACAACTTCTTAAAACAATTCCAGATGATGACCAGAGCAAAATTAAACCAAACACAAGGGGAACAGGATTTTCGGCGGGGTCGAGGACGTGGCACACGAGGAAAAATCAGAGGGCGAGGAGGAACCGCAGGAACAAAGAAGCAAGGTCAAGGAGAAGAAAAAGGAGAGCCAAACAAATCAGTAGCATGGTCAACACGAGCGAAGAAGGGTGCAAAATGAACGTGGTCAATTTATCGGACCGTAAGTTATCAATTTTAGATATCAATTTACTTTCATTGGGATTGTCTTTTTGTCCATCTAGCAAGACAAGCTTGGGTTTTGACTCGGTGGCAGCAGGGCCAAGTCAAGATAATCAAATAGAACAAAAGAGAGTGCCGGTGCTGCACTGAACTTTCAAAGAGATTTAAACAAATGCACCGATTTAAACAAATCCATTTTATCCATTTTTTGATTGATTTTAATCAAGGATATTTTTATGCAAATTTTTCTTATTATTTTGCACGGTTATATTAGAGTGATTCAAGCATATACAAAAAAATAATCAGAAAGAACAAACAAAAAGGTGCATTTCAAATATTTACATTACATAAACACATATGAATAACCACACAGCTAGCGTACCTCAGACATACAGACGATAGACAACATTCAATTTACAATTTACACTTATATGTACAAAAACTAACAACAGGCCATCAGTGAATAACACTTGCACTATTTCAAAAACGTTTCTTTTTAAATTGTTTAGCAGTTATTTGGCCGAAGGCGAAGACAAGTCAAGGTGGGTCAACGCGTTTCGAATCCCTTCACCGGGGATCCTCATCAGGACCAAAGCTCTCTGGGAAACAAAAAACGAACAGCACTGAGTTAGACCAATTAGCCCCTCCGCAAAAGTTTTGAAAGGCCGCTAAACTCTGATCAAGAGCCTTACCTAAAGTTTGAAAGTACGCAACCAAGGCTTTTAATGGATGGTAAAAGAACGTCCAATGGGAAGATCTGTGGACAGCAGAGTAGAAAAAAGTTTTTTGAGAACAGAGATTAAAGAAAAGAACACAACGTCTAACCTGATGTCTAGTGGCTAAAAAATCGAAAACTTACTTGCAGGTGTATACGGTGTCTTATGTATGCATCTATAACCCCTTATTCCTCCTGGGCGGAGTAGAAAGTACTAGTCAGGAGCAGCGTGTCAATTAGTTAACCAGCCGGAATCTGCGCACCAATAGAAAACGTAGTCGTTAGACCATAGTTCTCCGTACTGTTTAGTACTATTGCCACACGCACACTCACTACCTCCTGCGAGGTCTCTAAATCGTATTTACCTTTTTAATCTCGTTATTCGGACGCCATTGGAACCGACGTGAACCGTGCACGAAGACGAATGCTTGTGTAATAAGATGGTGGCCATTTTGTAGTTGCTTTACGGCATCCAATTACAGGGCGGAGCTCCAGAGGTTTCTGGGAGATGTAGTTTGGCCGCGATTTGTGTCCTTACAACGGAGAAAAAACTTCACAACAACAAACATTCTAGGAACAATTTAGAGAATAAAAAGGTCAACGTAGTGACAGCCTTTTGAATGTAGTAAAGGAGTGTGATGTTTGAAAGCTCGTATTTTTAGGGATATTCCTCCTGGTTTCAGGTTGTATTTATCGGCCAGTTTTTTAGACGAAAAACTTTATTGTGCGACATGAATGGACAAGCTGAACGGCATTGTGAAGCTGGAAACTTGGGTTTAACCAACAACAAGGGTTAGTTCATGGACTATTCTTACACCCGTATGTTGATAGTCATCCTTAAATGAGCTCTTGATGAATTATAGTAATCCATTTACCAACTATAATGACCGAGGAAAGAATAAACCTCATTCGGCTTGTTAAGGGGCCCGTTTTCCAAAGATGGGGAAAGGTGTATTTAAGATGTGCATCAACACTGAAACCCATATATCGCCTCGTGTATTTCAAACAGCACCACGTGAGGTGTCAGCAGGACCGGATTTTTAATTGGTTAAAGAGGGCTTGAAGGATTTTTTACAGATTATAAATCTCGGATAGCTCATTCAGTCCATCCACTGATGTGTTAAACTTGATGATAAGCATCGCCTCTCTCTTAACCAATTTGGCGTCAAGATCGCCACCTCGGTCATCTTGTGTGACTTTTGAGATCACAGTCCATCTCACATCTTTTTCTGTGTGGTTGTTGAGATGCCAATGGTTAACCAGCGGAGCATTAGGCACGTTCTTACGTATCCTCGATTTATGTTGTTGTATTCTTGTCCTTATTTCCTGATTTGTTTTCCCAATATACAACTTGTCGCAAGGGCAAAAAATACCATATACTACATACTTCGTTTTACAGTTTGAGAAAGAATTATGTTTCCAATGAACACCCTTGTGGGTGAAATGGTTCCCTTCGATTGTGGAATCGCAACACACACATGTCCCACATTTGTGGTGCCCTTGTATTGGAGGTAAATTAAGAAGACTTCTTATGTCCGGACTTTTAGTTTTTGGTAGTGCAGCTCGGACTAGCTGGTTGGCGATGCTCTTATCTTTTTTAAAAGCGAATAACGGAGTCTCTTTAAGTGAAACATCAAGATTTTTAATCAGATGCCAATTTTGAGAAATGGTCTTCTTGAGCCAATTTGACGTGGGGCTATAGGTCGATACACACACAATCCTGTTGGTTTTAGATTTATCCTTTCTCTCCAGCAGTACATCGCGTGGGGTCCACCAAGCTCGTTTAATGGCTTTCTTTAGTAGTTTTTTAGGGTAGCCCCTGGATAGTAAGTTGTTTTTCAAATTGTCGGCATGATGTAGGTATTCATCTTTGAATGTGCAATTTCGACGAATTCGCAAGAATTGGCCGTACGGCAGATTATCTCTTAAGCTGCGTGGATGATTACTTGAATAGTGTAATGCTTTATTTCTGTCCGTTTTTTTCTTGTAGAGTGTAGTGACTAGACTGCCATTGCTGGGGTAGATCTCCACGTCTAGAAAGGGGATCTTGCATTTGGAATAATTCAGACTAAATTTTATGTCTGGTGTTCTATTGTTTAGCCAGTGGACAAACTCTTGAAGTTGGTTTTCATCTCCAGTCCACGTTAGAAAGACATCATCGATGTATCGGACCCAATTCGTGATGTAGACTGTGAAAGGGTTGTTGTTATAGACGAATCGATCCTCGTATTTAGACATGAAAAGGACTGCCAGCTCTGGGGCAAAAGGACACCCCATCGCAACGCCTTTAGTTTGCAGGAAAAAGTCATCTTTAAAACAAAAATAGTTATTCTTAAGGGCAAATGTGGCTAGTTCCAAAATGAAATTCGTCGGGACCTTTTCAGGTTTAGGTCTACTGCTCAGGAATGACTCCAACACTGCCAGACCCTCATCTTGTGGAATCTCCGTATAAAGTGAAGTAACATCCAATGTAGCAAGGAGATGAACATTTTCTTCAAATACCATTGCATTGAGTTTAGCCAAAAAATCTGTGGTATCTTGTATGTACGATTTAACATCCTTCATAAAAGGTTTGAGAAAAAAGTCCACGAATTTAGATATTGACTCATTCAGTGACTCACAACCCGAAACTATCGGGCGTCCTGGGGGACTCCTCTGATCTTTATGGACTTTTGGAAGGACATAAAAGATTGGTATCCGAGGATTTTTATTCTTTAGAAAATCGTATTCCTTTTTACCCAGGAATCCTTGATCGAAACCCTTCTGTAGAATGTTGAAGAGTTTCCCTTGCAGTTCGGCAGTAGGATCTTTAGTCAATTTCCGATAGCATTGTTCATTGGAAAGTTGTCTCATTACTTCCGTTGTATACCGTTCAGTAGCCCAGATAACAATTGAACCGCCTTTATCGGCTTGTTTAATTACTATAGACGGGTCATTCTTTAGAGAGACCAGCGCTTCTTTTTGAGCTTTCGTTATGTTAGGTTTAACGAACCTCTTCCTTTGATGTTCTGCTTCGGTGATAGCTGATAAAACAACCTTCTCAAAAAGTATCACTTCCTTAGGAGTTTTTGCCGTTGGAGGGCAGAAGGTAGATTTTTTCTTCAGACCCGTTGTTTCGCTGTTCTGTTCAGCAGGGCTATCCAGAAAGAACGTGATTAGACGTATCTTGCGGCAAAATTCAATGAATTCCGTCTTAAGTTGTACGAAATTTGTTGCTTTGGACGGCACGAATGATAAACCTTTTTCCAACACTCCCAGTTCATCCTGTGTCAGCATTTTGTCTGAAAGATTAAAAATCGGTGAACTGTTCTGTACCTGAGGTTCCAGCAAGGGCATGGCCACTTGTGTCCTCAATTCTTGTAATTTTGGCGTCTCGTGGACATTTCCCATGGCTGATTGGTAAATCTTGCTCTGCCTCGTTGTTTCTGTCGGCCCCGTCCTAAAAAAGACGGTTGTCTACCTTCTGCCCTCCAACGGCAAAAACTCCTAAGGAAGTGATACTTTTTGAGAAGGTTGTTTTATCAGCTATCACCGAAGCAGAACATCAAAGGAAGAGGTTCGTTAAACCTAACATAACGAAAGCTCAAAAAGAAGCGCTGGTCTCTCTAAAGAATGACCCGTCTATAGTAATTAAACAAGCCGATAAAGGCGGTTCAATTGTTATCTGGGCTACTGAACGGTATACAACGGAAGTAATGAGACAACTTTCCAATGAACAATGCTATCGGAAATTGACTAAAGATCCTACTGCCGAACTGCAAGGGAAACTCTTCAACATTCTACAGAAGGGTTTCGATCAAGGATTCCTGGGTAAAAAGGAATACGATTTTCTAAAGAATAAAAATCCTCGGATACCAATCTTTTATGTCCTTCCAAAAGTCCATAAAGATCAGAGGAGTCCCCCAGGACGCCCGATAGTTTCGGGTTGTGAGTCACTGAATGAGTCAATATCTAAATTCGTGGACTTTTTTCTCAAACCTTTTATGAAGGATGTTAAATCGTACATACAAGATACCACAGATTTTTTGGCTAAACTCAATGCAATGGTATTTGAAGAAAATGTTCATCTCCTTGCTACATTGGATGTTACTTCACTTTATACGGAGATTCCACAAGATGAGGGTCTGGCAGTGTTGGAGTCATTCCTGAGCAGTAGACCTAAACCTGAAAAGGTCCCGACGAATTTCATTTTGGAACTAGCCACATTTGCCCTTAAGAATAACTATTTTTGTTTTAAAGATGACTTTTTCCTGCAAACTAAAGGCGTTGCGATGGGGTGTCCTTTTGCCCCAGAGCTGGCAGTCCTTTTCATGTCTAAATACGAGGATCGATTCGTCTATAACAACAACCCTTTCACAGTCTACATCACGAATTGGGTCCGATACATCGATGATGTCTTTCTAACGTGGACTGGAGATGAAAACCAACTTCAAGAGTTTGTCCACTGGCTAAACAATAGAACACCAGACATAAAATTTAGTCTGAATTATTCCAAATGCAAGATCCCCTTTCTAGACGTGGAGATCTACCCCAGCAATGGCAGTCTAGTCACTACACTCTACAAGAAAAAAACGGACAGAAATAAAGCATTACACTATTCAAGTAATCATCCACGCAGCTTAAGAGATAATCTGCCGTACGGCCAATTCTTGCGAATTCGTCGAAATTGCACATTCAAAGATGAATACCTACATCATGCCGACAATTTGAAAAACAACTTACTATCCAGGGGCTACCCTAAAAAACTACTAAAGAAAGCCATTAAACGAGCTTGGTGGACCCCACGCGATGTACTGCTGGAGAGAAAGGATAAATCTAAAACCAACAGGATTGTGTGTGTATCGACCTATAGCCCCACGTCAAATTGGCTCAAGAAGACCATTTCTCAAAATTGGCATCTGATTAAAAATCTTGATGTTTCACTTAAAGAGACTCCGTTATTCGCTTTTAAAAAAGATAAGAGCATCGCCAACCAGCTAGTCCGAGCTGCACTACCAAAAACTAAAAGTCCGGACATAAGAAGTCTTCTTAATTTACCTCCAATACAAGGGCACCACAAATGTGGGACATGTGTGTGTTGCGATTCCACAATCGAAGGGAACCATTTCACCCACAAGGGTGTTCATTGGAAACATAATTCTTTCTCAAACTGTAAAACGAAGTATGTTGTCACCCACGCTGTGCCCTCCCCGTGGGTAGAAGAAGGATACGTCTGGACAATGGATTCAGTTTGGGGTATTTATTAATCACAAAGTCTTGCTCTCTCTCTCCGGTCTGAGGATTCCCGGTCTTCTCTTCTCCTCTCCGAGGTCCCCCTCCAGCGGTAGGTCTCCGGGGTATATGCAAGGAAGGGAGAGCAATATATTAGTGACCTGCTCTTTTCTTTGTGGGATTCTGAGGGGGGAAAGGGTGTGAGGAGTCACCGGGGTCTTCCACCAAAACACTCGTGCTATGCTGAGATTTGTGCGTGTATCGAGTCCTTCCCCTTTTCAGAAGGAACCAGGGCCCCTAGACGTCCCGTGACCTCCCCGACAGCTATCTCCCTCCCCGTGTAGGTAATAGACCCAGGACCCGGCCCCGTACCTTTCCCAGCCACCCTCCTCCAGGAGAGTGGCGGGGCGAGACGCCGTGTAGATGGCCTCCTGGCTCTGCAGCTCTTCCGTCCCGGCTGGTCCGGACCTCCGCGTCGCCTCTTCCGGACTGCTCCACCTCCTCCGTCGTACTCCTACTTCGCTCCGCTCCGCTACCGACCACCGCCTCTCGTTCTCCGCTCTTCTCCTCGCTCGCCTTCTCTGCTACTCCTGGCTCTCCTCCATGGGCTTTCGCGCTGGCTTCCGCGCGGGCTTCCGTCTTACGGGAGATGGGCGCTCCTGATTGGTTCCCTGCCGCTGACGTCACAGGGGGCGTTACCTCGTCCGCGATGAGCCAGCCGGCGTTAAAGGGGCCGCCAGCACCCTGCAGGAGAGGTGGAAAGCTGTCATCAATGAGGGTTGCCTCGTACCCCTCCTCCTCTCCCGAGGCCTGGCGACAATGTAGTATATGGTATTTTTTGCCCTTGCGACAAGTTGTATATTGGGAAAACAAATCAGGAAATAAGGACAAGAATACAACAACATAAATCGAGGATACGTAAGAACGTGCCTAATGCTCCGCTGGTTAACCATTGGCATCTCAACAACCACACAGAAAAAGATGTGAGATGGACTGTGATCTCAAAAGTCACACAAGATGACCGAGGTGGCGATCTTGACGCCAAATTGGTTAAGAGAGACGCGATGCTTATCATCAAGTTTAACACATCAGTGGATGGACTGAATGAGCTATCCGAGATTTATAATCTGTAAAAAATCCTTCAAGCCCTCTTTAACCAATTAAAAATCCGGTCCTGCTGACACCTCACGTGGTGCTGTTTGAAATACACGAGGCGATATATGGGTTTCAGTGTTGATGCACATCTTAAATACACCTTTCCCCATCTTTGGAAAACGGGCCCCTTAACAAGCCGAATGAGGTTTATTCTTTCCTCGGTCATTATAGTTGGTAAATGGATTACTATAATTCATCAAGAGCTCATTTAAGGATGACTATCAACATACGGGTGTAAGAATAGTCCATGAACTAACCCTTGTTGTTGGTTAAACCCAAGTTTCCAGCTTCACAATGCCGTTCAGCTTGTCCATTCATGTCGCACAATAAAGTTTTTCGTCTAAAAAACTGGCCGATAAATACAACCTGAAACCAGGAGGAATATCCCTAAAAATACGAGCTTTCAAACATCACACTCCTTTACTACATTCAAAAGGCTGTCACTACGTTGACCTTTTTATTCTCTAAATTGTTCCTAGAATGTTTGTTGTTGTGAAGTTTTTTCTCCGTTGTAAGGACACAAATCGCGGCCAAACTACATCTCCCAGAAACCTCTGGAGCTCCGCCCTGTAATTGGATGCCGTAAAGCAACTACAAAATGGCCACCATCTTATTACACAAGCATTCGTCTTCGTGCACGGTTCACGTCGGTTCCAATGGCGTCCGAATAACGAGATTAAAAAGGTAAATACGATTTAGAGACCTTGCAGGAGGTAGTGAGTGTGCGTGTGGCAATAGTACTAAACAGTACGGAGAACTATGGTCTAACGACTACGTTTTCTATTGGTGCGCAGATTCCGGCTGGTTAACTAATTGACACGCTGCTCCTGACTAGTACTTTCTACTCCGCCCAGGAGGAATAAGGGGTTATAGATGCATACATAAGACACCGTATACACCTGCAAGTAAGTTTTCGATTTTTTAGCCACTAGACATCAGGTTAGACGTTGTGTTCTTTTCTTTAATCTCTGTTCTCAAAAAACTTTTTTCTACTCTGCTGTCCACAGATCTTCCCATTGGACGTTCTTTTACCATCCATTAAAAGCCTTGGTTGCGTACTTTCAAACTTTAGGTAAGGCTCTTGATCAGAGTTTAGCGGCCTTTCAAAACTTTTGCGGAGGGGCTAATTGGTCTAACTCAGTGCTGTTCGTTTTTTGTTTCCCAGAGAGCTTTGGTCCTGATGAGGATCCCCGGTGAAGGGATTCGAAACGCGTTGACCCACCTTGACTTGTCTTCGCCTTCGGCCAAATAACTGCTAAACAATTTAAAAATATACGTTTTTGAAATAGTGCAAGTGTTATTCACTGATGGCCTGTTGTTAGTTTTTGTACATATAAGTGTAAATTGTAAATTGAATGTTGTCTATCGTCTGTATGTCTGAGGTACGCTAGCTGTGTGGTTATTCATATGTGTTTATGTAATGTAAATATTTGAAATGCACCTTTTTGTTTGTTCTTTCTGATTATTTTTTTGTATATGCTTGAATCACTCTAATATAACCGTGCAAAATAATAAGAAAAATTTGCATAAAAATATCCTTGATTAAAATCAATCAAAAAATGGATAAAATGGATTTGTTTAAATCGGTTCATTTGTTAAAATCTCTTTGAAAGTTCAGTGCAGCACCGGCACTCTCTTTTGTTCTTTTTGTCCATCTAGGCATTTGGATTACGTAAAGACTCGCATTGACATTTTTTGTTTTCTGAGAAAACTTAAGTTAAAAAATGGTTTTATACTCAGGCCTTCTCAAGGCGGAAAAGTATTCAAAATTCGGGCTCTGAGGCTTTATGTATTTCAGACATTGAAACTCTACACACCTTGGTACAGCTTAATGAAAATATAGTGCATCATGAAGACACTGTTAGTAATTTGGATGTATTAAACCTAACAGTGGATTCTACTGAGTCAAGCAAATTTAAACCTAAATCGACTTTTACACCAACTGTTCATTGTGATGCAGTAGAAGTGTCAAAGAACTAAAGAAAATGAGATTTAAAGTGGGTGGTAGATCTAGATGTAATTTAAATCATAAACAATTTAAAGCAATTGAAGATCTACGAAATGACAGCTCCATCGTTATCAGATGTTCTGATAAAGGTGGCAATGTGGTGGTGAGGAGCAAGACGGAATATTTGAATGAGGGTTTGAGACAATAGAGCGATACCTCATGTTATGTGTTGAGCAATCAATCAGAAGTATTAGCTTCGTATTCCAAATATAATGAAATGCTGGTAAACTGGAAAGATCAGGGTTTACTAGAATGGGAGGAGTTTCGCAGTCTGTATTGTAAACACCCCAGATTACCTCTTCTATATTTTCTCCCCAAGTTGCATAAACATCGTGAAAAACCTCCAGGCAGACCCATAGTGTCTTCGATGGGTTCTCAACTGGAAATTACATCCAAGTTCATTGATCATTATCTGAGACCTTTTGTTAGTGCTTTACCAGCATATCTTAAGGATACAACTCATTTTCTAACACTAATTGATGGTGTAGTTTGGGAGGAAAACTTTTTGTTAGTTACCTTGGATGTAACTAGCCTCTATACCAGCATACCACATGGCCTGGGGATCCAAGCCATAAGACACTTTCTGAGAGCTAGGCCAATTTCACTGTTATTACACACTGAAATGGTGTTGGACATGATAAGGTACTGTTTGACAAATAACTATTTCCTATTCAATCAAAACACATACAAACAAATTCAAGGGACAGCGATGGGCACCTGCTTTGCCCCCAGTTATGCGAATCTATACATGGGCTGGTGGGAGGAGCAGGTGTCCCAATGCTGGGAAACTCAGGGAGATAACATTGTTACATGGGCAAGATTTATAGACAACATATTCTTGATTTGGAGAGGTGATGAAATGTCGGTTAATCTGTTCATAGACTCCCTGAATAACAATGATAAGAATTTACATTTTACCTCTCACGTAAGTCATTCTAGTATTGTGTTTCTGGATGTGGCAGTATCAGTACTAAATAGAACATTAGTTACTAAATTGGATAGAAAACAAACAGCTGGTAATAGCCTCCTAAATGCTCAGAGTGCTCATCCATCTAGCTTGATCCATAGTATTCCATATGGTGAGCTAATTAGAGCTAAACGGAATTGCAGTACAACAGAAGAATATGAAGAAGAAGAAATAATAATGAGTAAAAGATTCAAATAATGAGGTTATAGCGAAAAAACCATCAAACAGGCTATATCCAAGGCAGATGCACTGATTAGATCAGATTTATTACGACCTAAACCAGCACCACTGGAACAGACTGATTATGTTAGGTTTATAACCACTTTTTCAAACAGCGCATTTAAGATCAGACAACTGTTCAATAAAAATTGGCATATCTTAAAAAGTGATCTAATTCTAAGTAGATATCTCAATGAAACACCACAGATAACTTTTCGCAGAAGTAGATCACTGAAGGATGATTTATGTAACAATGCAGTAGCTGCTACAGAACCAAGTCATTCTAAGTGTTACACAGGTTTTAAGAGATGCAAGCGATGTAAAGCGTGTGCTAACAGTTCAGACTGCAAAATATTAAGACTACCTAAAACTAAAAGAGAGTTTGTCATCAAAGGGAATTTTACTTGTGAAACAGAGTACTGTGTTTACTGTTTAAGTTGCCCATGTGGGAAATTCTATATAGGTAGCACGGTACACCGAGCAAAGAAACGAGTTTTGGAGCATTTACGTGCAGTTAGAAAGCATGATGTACAATATCCTGTAGCTTGTCACTTTTTTAATACACACAACCAAAATGAAAAACTATTATCTTATGTGATTTTAGATGCAATCGCACGTCAAGAGAGAGGCGGTGACAGAGAGCATCAGTTGAGATGTATGGAGTCAAGGTATATTATCGACTTTGACACCATGACGCCTGAAGGACTGAACTCTAGTGAAGAAATGGCTGTACATTTATAATTTGTGGAAATTGTAGATGTTAGAGGTTTCTGCTGTATAACAGTAATATTAATGAAGATTTGTGAAGCAGTAGTGGATTAATGATGCAATTAGTTGTTTTTTTGCCGCAACAATATGAGATTTATATTTACATTAAAATAATGTGTTTCTTTTTCCCTTTTTCAAAGGTATATGCAAAAGTGTATGCAAATAAGAAAGATACACGCCAGATTGTCCACATGAGTATCTTGAAAAGTTGTTTGTGATACAAACGTTTATTAATGGAACCGGTTGGATTATTTTTGTGTTCATGTAATGAGATTCTGGCCCACTTGGGCAAGACCTTTTCAGCATTATCTCTCAAATTAGATGCTTAGGCAGGCATTGTTGTGCACTCAACCCACTGGGGCAAGTTTCCTTAAAGTACATTGTTATTATGAGAATTGAGGCTCTTTTGTGCATTATCATTTAGTACAATAATTTTTTATCAGAATTTCATTTTTAGAGCACAATGAGGTTCCACAGTTCGCTGTCATTAATGTTTGTATATAAAGAATATTTAAAAGGTATATTTTTATAAATTTAAAAATACATATGCATATTAAGTGATATTGTATCAATTTGACAATCACAGATAATCTTTATGTTCTCATGTTGTGTATTACAAAGACACTGTGGAACTGTATATCGAACTAAACAGTATGTAAATATGGCGCTTCCGCTTGCAATTGCAAGCGCATTTACTTTTGAAGTCCTTTTTCAGTGTTATTGAACTAAGTCGGACGTAAATAACGGGGATTGTAAAGCGTTAGCCGCACCGTGACAAAGCTGCAAAGCGAAACGCGTTGGTGATGGGCTACCTTGCCCATTAAATCTTGCAATATACGCTCCTGAGTGTCCTGGATTTCTTTTGGAATCTCAAAAGCTTGTGGTGAATATTGGGTTGACGGAGCCCGTCCAGGACCGCCGCACTAGAAGCACCGGACTTCCGTAATTGTGTTTGTGTGTGTGTGTGTGTGTATGTATATATATATATATATATATATATATATATATATATATATATATATATATATATATATATATATATATATATATATATATATACATGTATATGTATATATATATATATATATATATATATATATCTCCCCTACTGGCGGTCGCCAGTAGGTAGTTATAGTTAAGACCTATTTTCCATAGGAAATCCGCAACATTCTATTCCCAATAACTTTGGCGCCGGTTGACGAATCTTCGTGAAATTTTCAAAACTTTTGCCCAGCTCCGGTCCGCTCCTATCCTGAAAGTCTCGGGGTGACTCGTCAAGCGGGTGCCGAGAAAAAAGGGGGTCCCAAAACGTGTTTTCCCCATGCAATTTTCCATAGGAACGTTTAGTCGCAGCTACAGCCCTAACTGCTGAACGGAATTACACCAAATTTGGCAAAAAGGTAGCCCTTGGTTCAGAGTCGTGCCTTTTGGTTAAATGGTGTAAATCCGTTCAGAAGTTCCTGAGAAAGTCAAAAGTAAAATCACATATATATCTATGGGCGCGGTGGGTCCGCACACCCTGAGCGCACCCTGCACGCACCCTCCTGATCACGAGCTGCATGTTAATTGGCTGTCAACTTGCTATCAACACTCCAAACCAGGAAGTGTTGGCAGCCATTTTGTGCCTCGGTAGAACCGAGGCACAAGAAATCCTTGAAAAAAGTGCACAAAATGCAAAAAGGGGGCAGGGTAGAAACACCCTGACCCCTATGCCTGCTTAGGGGGTCCCACAAGGACCCCCCCCCCCAAATTTTTATTTTATTTAAACGGGAAGATGCGTGCAGGGTGCGCGGATCCTGCCGATTAAAAAAACGGTAATTAGCCCCCGGGGAGGCCAAGTCCCGGGGGCAATATTATTATGTGACTGGGGACCCAGAGGGGCCCCCCGGCCCCGGGGACCGCCACCCCCGGGGCTTAAATATTCATGAGGGGGGGTTCAAAGGCCCCCCCAAGCCCCGGGGACCGCGACTCCCCGGGGCTTCAATATTCATGGGTGGGGGGCTCAAAGGCCCCCCCAAGCCCCGGGGACCGCCACCCCCAGGGCTTCTTTAGAATATATGTGGGGGGCTCATGGCTCCCCCGCAGCCCCGGGGACCGCCACCCCCCGGGGCTTTTCACACGCAAGCGCGCGAGCATTGCGTAAAGTAATACGTATGTGTCGAGTATGCACCCGGAGTCGCATACCGGTCGAATAGCGATCGCGCACGAAAATACGCACCCATCGCACATCCTACGCGGATCCTACAAAACAATCCTAAAATGGCGGAACGCGCAGTGATCGAGAAAGGTACGCTTTGGGTGCGCGACTCCCCAAAAAAAGTGAAAAAATAAAAATACAAATAAAGAAAATAATATAAATATATTAAAAAAATATATAAAACAAAAAAAAAACATTAAAGTTTCAATATTTAAAAATAATATTTTTCCCATTTATATTAAAAATATATAATGTAATTTAAAAAATGAAATATGTAAAAATAAATAGTTAAAAAAAAATTAGAAAATCAGTATCAAAAAAATAACTAACTATTATTACATTTAAAAATTGTCATTTAAGAAATCTTTGAAATTCACTGAAAAAACCATAGGTTTCAGACATGTTATAGTTAGCAATTAGCATTTAAAAAACCTTTGAAATTCACTGAAAAAACCATAGGTTTCAGACATGTTATAGTTAGGAATTAGCATTTAAAGAACGTTAGAAATTCACTGAAAAACCATAGGTTTCAGGGGTGTTATAGTTAGCTGGACATTTCACTCGTACAAAACCATTGAAATTCCTTCGTTATAGTTAGTTCTACTAACTATAACTAGCGCGCCCGCAATCCACTGCTGATGATGTCACATATTACATCATTCATGACATGGTCAGTGACATCACTGATGACATCACTGATGACATCTCAAATGACATCACTGATGACATCATCCACGTGACAATCTGATACACCTCATCATACACTAGTATAACCTTTCATCACTCATTAGAAAATATGGAGTACCATATTTGAAACCATTGACACACCAATATAAGTTTCTAAAAACCCACTCAGTGATTCCTAGATCTATACACACATCTAAACACTTACCTGTAGATTCACTCATACATGCTGACAAAGATCAATAGAACACTATCAAATATACTTGTACACCTACATCAACATTACACACCAGCATACATCCTATTCACGTATGCAGTCGTCCTACTCACTTGTGCAAACAATTAATCATACTTACATTTACTCAGCTACACACTTATGCAAACACCACTTCATTTATTTATATAGATAGTAACTCATGTTATAAAATCACTATTACAAGTATACAGTTATCCATACAGTCACTCATAGAATCACTGAGTCTTATGTATACTTATTTATATACAACAGCTGTCACATACACTGCCTTTTATATTTCTACTTTGTTGGACATGTATCATTCAGAAATAAATTTACTCATCACTACACCCCTAAAGACATTCACTCACCCAAACAACTGTTTCCACATGCAGCCTTAACCTCATATACCTACTAAATCAACTATTTACACATGTTTTAACAGTCACACACCTCTCACCCAACCACACACACATTCACTCTCTCATAAAAATACTCAATTAACTAATCAATAACTAATATAGACTTTCATATAGCTAGTAACCAACTTATGCAGTAGTTTACACAAGAGACAGAGAAATACAGATATTCACAGTTTAATCACTATCCCATTTATTTAATGAGACACTTTAAATTAGTCACTTAAACAGTCAACCACACTGCTAGTAAATCCTCCATCCAGACACTTATACTTCCACTCATTCTTCAATGCGGATTGCTATATATATAATACATATTTAAATATCGAACCAAACCACATTCACTCGATGATGTCATCAGTGATGTCATCAGTGATGTCACTGACCATGTCATGAATGATGTAATATGTGACATCATCAGCAGTGGATTGCGAGCGCGCGAGTTATAGTTAGTAGAACTAACTATAACAAAGGAATTTCAATGGTTTTGTACGAGTGAAATGTCCAGCTAACTATAATACCCCTGAAACCTACGTTTTTTTCAGTAAATTTCTAAGGTTTTTTAAATGCTAATTCCTAACCATAACATGTCTGAAACCTACGTTTTTTTCAGTGAATATATATATTATATATATATATATTCACTGAAAAAAACCATAGGTTTCAGGGGCGTTATAGTTAGCTGGACTTTCCACTCGTACAAAACCATTGAAATTCCCCCGTTATAGTTAGTTCAGCTAACTATAACTCGTGCGCCCGCAATGCACTGCTGATGACGTCACATATTACATCACTCATGACATGGTCAGTGACATCACTGATGACATCACTGATGACATCATCCAGTGAATGTGTGTTTTTCTGAAAATTATATATGTTTTATATATGAATATCTCAAGGTCGATGGAAGAATAAATGTGTATATAAGTGTCTAAATGGATGATTTGTTTTTTAAAAATTGATTGTATAACCGACTGATTAAGAGTATCTTAGTGAATACATGGCTTAGTGAGTAATGTTTAAATATGTAAATATCTGTATCAGCTCTCACTTTGTGTATAAGTGGCTGCATGGGTTGGTGAGTAGCTACATGAGTGTCTATATAGGTTATTAGTTGGTTTTTTGAGTATCAGTATGAGTGTCTGAGTGTCTGTATGGTTCGGTGGGGGTATTACGTAGTGCATAGGTGCATGAATGAGTGACTCACTGTTTGTATGTGTTGAAGACAGCATGTGTGCAGGACTGTATGGGTGGATGAGTGTGTGCATGGGTGTGTTAGTGAGTGAATGACTGTCTCAATAGTGTCTTTATGAGTAACTACATATGTTTTAAACTAGTATATGTGACTATTGGTGTATATAAGTGAGTATATGTGAGAGTGAGAGATTGAAAGAGTTCCTGTATGAATAAGTATGTGTTTCTATAAGTGATTGTTTAAAAGACTAAGTATGTGTAAGTTTCTGTAGAAGTAAGTGTGGTGGTGTGTATATAACTATATGCAAGTAAATGGATGTTTGATTCTTTATTAGCATGAGTGACTATGTGTGTGAGTAACTCTATGGATGAGTGGTGTTGTGTAACAGGATGTATAGGTGTATGAGTACATATGATGAGTGAGTACATGTATGAGTGACTGTATAGGACTGTTGGTGAATGAGTGGATGTGTATGTGGATCTTAGAATTACTGAATAGGTTGTTGTAACTGATATTGGTATGTCCATTGTTTTGAAAATTTTAGTTTCTATTTTTGAATGTGAGTATCAAAGGTTATATTAGGGGGGGAGGAGGTCTGCCACTCTATCACAAGGATGATGTCATCAGTGATGTCATTTGAGATGTCATCAGTGATGTCATGAGTGATGTCACTGACCAGGTCATGAGTGATGTAATATGTGACGTCATCAGCAGTGCATTGCGGGCGCGCGAGTTATAGTTAGCTGAACTAACTATGACGGGGGAATTTCAATGGTTTTGTACGAGTGAAAAGTCCAGCTAACTATAACGCCCCTGAAACCTATGGTTTTTTCAGTGAATTTCTAAGGTTTTTTAAATGCTAATTCCTAACTATAACATGACTGAAACCTATGGTTTTTTCAGTGAATTTCAAAGGTTTTTTAAATGCTAATTTCTAAATATGCCTACATAGATAGGACATGTGAAGAAAGAAGAAAAAACGCACGGAAAGAAAAAAAAGAAATACAGAAAGAAGCAACAGAAGTCCTCAAAGACGAAGAAAAGTGCAGGAAGAAGGATAACGTGCAGAAAGAACAAACAGAAGAGCAGAAAGAAGCCTTGTTGCAAAATCATCCTGTACCCTCAACTTTTTCAGACGGATACTGGTGGTAACTGAGTCTGACTAACCAGTCCTAGAGCCAGTGCTATGTTAAAAGACACTCAGAATACAGTGAAAACACCTACATACACTAGGGAACACTATGCGTTGGGGTCCCCCTGTGATCAGCATGACCTCCTCTGTAAGCCCCTAATATATAATAGGGCAGTGGATTAAAACTACCTCTTAAAACGCACCACAGGGCGTGTTTGCACACGTCACCTCAGGCCCCGTCCCCTCACTTCCCCACTGTGTAAACACGCCCTGTGGCCGTTTTAAGTTGGGAGATTAAGTCCCCTTGAATCCTGAGGGTCCCTAGGGTCCAACTAGACCACTAGGTACCTCCAGTAAGTGCCACAGAGCTGCGTTGCAGAGAGATGTAAAAAGGGGCACGGCCTAGACCACCTCTCTGCAATGCAGCACAGTGGCGCTTACTGGAAGCACCTGGTGGGCTAGTTGGCCCCCAGGGTCCCTCAGGATTGAAAGGGAATTATTTCCCCAACTTAAAACGCGCCCACAGGGCGTGTTTGCACACGTCACCTCAGGCCCCATCCCCTCCCTTTACCACTGTGTAAATGTGCCCTGTGGCCGTTCTAAGTTGAGAGATTAAGTCCCCTTGAATCCTAAGGGTCCCTAGGGTCAAACTAGTCCACTAGGTACCTCCAGTAAGCGCCACAGAGCTGAGTTGCATAGAGGTTTAAAAAGGGGCGTGGCCTCAGAACACCTGTCTGCAACGCAGCTCCCTGGCGCATAATGGAGCTACCTGTTGGGCTAGTTGGCCCTCAGGGACCCTCAGTATTGAAGGGGAATTAATTTCCCAACTTACAACTGGCCAGGGGCCGCGTTTGCAGAGTGCTGCTGTGGTAAACAAAAATCTTCTTTACCGGACTGAATTTCATACGGGATCTTGAAATAAAATAAAATAGCTCAGAATAACAAGAGGCAGAATCCGTGGTATAAGAGTTTCTAAATGGGCTTTATTCCATCAAAAAAATGGCCGACTCGAGTCGCGGCCTTCAGGTTCCGTCACCACGAGGGTTCAGGAAGTGAAGTACAATACTTTATTGACAGACATGCATTTTTATAATAAGTACATTACAATGAAACGAATGTAGAAGGCGTAACATTTGATAAGAAAAGTGACAAAACAGGTACGTAATCGAAACTAGGCGTAATAAGGAATAAAAGAAACATGATTGGTTAGGATTATCAGACATAGGTGGATCTGTAAGATAATACTTGGCATAGATGCGCGCGCAGCAGCATGACGTGTGATTGACGTGCAACTAGGGGGTGAAGGGGACTTGACATTTAGCTCTACATGTGGAGACGAGAAGTCTGGGGGGTCAAGTCAACCTAATCCCAAATCATATCTAACATCCTATGTTTAAAGAACTATGTTATCCACAAGGAAGGACTCTCGGACAGAATCTAGTCTATACTGACTGTGTGCGTGCACAAACGCCTAAGTGTCTATATGAGATGCGAGGGGCAGAAAACTTTCCATGGCAGCAGGGCTATGAATCACTTGCAGGAGGACGGAAAGGCTGAGTCCTTTGCTTGTGAGCTAAAGGAAATGTTTACCTAAATCACTAGACAGGAATGCATCGGCTGAAGAGCAAAATAGATAATTCGAAGGTGAAATACAGCTTCTTGGCAGGCAGGCGAAAACTGGCCGAGGCAGGCACCGTTAGCTGCACAGGGAGTAGGGCAAAGTTCATGGATACAGATGCGAGCTCAAGCTGAAGCTGTCAAAGACAGAGAGCAGGGAAAGGCTTTGAGGACAGAATCGGGCCTACTTGCCTGAACTGTAAAAATGGAGTAACTTAGCCATATAAAGTCGGTGGCCTTTCATACTTAGGAATCGAATATCCAGCCCATCGATGGCGGATCTGACAGAGAACATGTCGACGGTAGACACACATATGTTTGCGTCTTAGAAACTGGAACTAGAGGGAACATACATGTACTTGTAACATGCATATAGAACCGTTGGGGTCCAAGATAGGGGACATAACTGATCAGGAAAATCCACATTTCCACATTCCCTCCTTGTCCCCTACTTGCCCTTCAAGAGATATCAATCTTCATCATTCCATCGATTTGCTCATGGAGCATCATTTCTTCTTCCTTCTTCTTCCGGCATTTTGAACGAGAACTGTGATATGGAATGCATGATGTGGCACACAGACCACAAATCGCTGGTCCACATTGTAGGCATAAACAACAACTGAAGAGCATAAGAAGGCCAATACCTAGGAAGGATAGAACTCTCCATCCCCAGGCTGATATCACACTCCAAAACCACCCGGACCACTTCCAAGTGCCTGGATTTTCGTGTATCTGGCTTACAATCTTATGAAGGCGTGTTATAGCTTTATATACAGATGGCGAATTTTCTGGTATGAATATGCAGCAGCTGGATCCGATGACCCTGCAAGCTCCGCCCCTATCGGCCAGGATGACGTCAAGGACAAGACGATTCTGGAGAACAACAATTCTCATCACTGATTGTTCCTCTGTCAGATTGCCTAGGGCGGCTATAGTCTCATTTACTACAGCTTCAAGAGTCTTGGTGAGTCTACGTATCAGCTTACTATTTGATATTGTACCTATATAGGGAAAGATACCTTTATTGAAATCTGCATACTTGTCCCATGCCGTCTCAGTATAATCGACAACTGGGAGATCTCTTCGCTCTCTATTGTGTACTAAATGAACATTTCGATAATAATCAGGGGGAGCTAGAAAAACAGGTGGCAGAAGGAAAGCTATGTAACAGGTACCATCCCAATCTAGAGGCAAACGCATATATGCAGTCTGACCACATATAAAGTAAGAATGGCGAGAAGCTCTAAATGAAGATTTACCTTGATCACTATATTCTACTGTAGTAACGCATTGGCTATGGCCCATGTGTATGGAACCAACTTTTCTCACACATAATTCACCCTTAACTGGAAATACTGACATAGTGGGCAGAATTAGTTCAACTTCGGATTTGACATTCAAAATCATAAGATTAGGCGTAAAATTACCTAATTTATACACTTCATTTTCTAAATCAGTTCCTGTTCTACTGGGGTGACCCTCCTTATTAGGGTGACAGACTTTGAATAAAACTAGATTCAGATTTCCCCATATCCAATGTTGTTGATAAACTGCTGTGTCTGGGTCTATGGAATTTAATAAACTAAACCATGCTCCACAGGAGCCATTGTGTGTGAACGGATGTGGAAAGAAAGGCAGAACTCCTTTGTTATTCTGATAGGGAGGGAGTCGGCCACACACCCAACAATTGGTGGCATTACTAGTCTGATGGGAATGATGTAACATACTAATGAATGTGTTATTGCGCAGCGCAAGTCTATAGGACAACTCATGTGGGGGGAATTCACTAAAAGAATGTTCATCAGTTATATTGAAAGCACGTTTAGAAACAGGATAATACATATGCAACAATATACTTGCAGTAACTAAAAAACTCAAGAAAAACAAAATTAATAAAGTCACAATACAGTGGTTACGCAGTAATTTACAATAAGCATGTCGTTTCATTATGATTCTGGACTCTACATGATTCAGACCTAAGGGATACATGTCGGGACAGATTCAACCGCTTCACCTTGGAGAGGACTTAAACAATCAAATCGTCCGACAGTTTAGATCTGGACCTGAGTTTCTGCTTGTAAAGTTCGGTGCTACTGGCCTCAGCAAAAGGTAGCTTTGAGTCAATGGGGGAAGACACACGGGGAGTACTGTTTGTGTCAGGAGGAAGTCCATGAAATTTCTTTATATGGCTGGAATGCACCCAGCCTTTTCTCCCTTCGATCTTCACAGCTGTTCTGGTCGTCAGCAGGACCAACTTAGGACGCCTCCACCTTGGCTCCAGTTGGGTTTTCCGATCAAAATTCCTGACGAGAACATAATCGCCGGGAATTACATCATGAGGTTTCACCTCGGTGTTGTCGGGAAAAGCTGCGACTACCTGTGAACGACAAGATTGTAGTGCAGACATCAAGGAAGCCAGGTAATCTGTCAGCATATTACAATCAACATCAGTTATTTTACGGGGTATAGGCGTCCCCCACATATTCGGTGGTCTACCAAAGATCACCTCATAAGGGGATAGCCCCGTTCGAGAGTGTGCTACCATCCTCATGTAAAATAGCGCAACTGGTAAAGCTACTATCCAGTCCACACCTTTCTCCTGACATATTTTAGACAGTCTGATTTTTAAAAGTTGATTATGTCGTTCCACGAGACCTGCTGCCTCGGGGTGTCGGACACAGTGGAATTTCCACTGATATCCCAACAAAAGTGAGACATGTTTCATTAATTCGGATGAGAAAGGCTGGCCGTTATCTGAATATACAACACGTGGTAAACCGTACCGTGGGAAGAATTCTCGAACTAGCTGCTTGGCAGTAGTCGGGGCAGTGTAATCTGATACGGGATACGCCTCTGTCCAACGGGAGAGAGCGCAGACAACTACGAGAACATATTTGAATCCTCGACAACGTTCCATCTGAATATAATCCATCTGGAGGACTTCAAAAGGATGGTCAGGAGGCTGAAATCCACCCTGCTCTACGGGAACACTCTTTCCTGGATTAAACTGACAACATATCATACAGGTACGAACCTTTTGTTTAGCTGCTGCTCGTAAATGTTTGTTGAACCAAATGTGCTGAATGCTGTCTAGCATAGCCTTCTCTCCTAAATGTGCTGGACTGTGAACTGTAGCTATAATGGCTTGAACCATGGAATCAGGGAGAAACCATACAGATTTCTCCTTCGTCATCCATCCTTGATCTGTCTGGATCCCTCCTAGTTCAGTCCACTTCTTTATTTCTTCTGCTGTGGCATGTGTCTGTATATCAATTACGTCAAGTGCGGGATCCTTAATTGTCATACACTGTGTTAGTGTCTGAACTATTGGCTTTGTCATGTCTAATGTGCGATTCTGAGCAGTCTGTTTAGCTGTTCTGTCAGCTAAATCATTGCCTTGAGAAATGATATCAGTAACCTTCGTGTGTGCTTTACATTTCATAATCGATATAGCAGTAGGTAGATGTATTGCATTTAACAAAGCATGAATGAGGGGTCCGTGCTGAATGTGGGCACCATGGGAAGTTAAATAACCTCTCTCTCGCCACAACACGCCGAAGTCGTGTACAACTCCGAATGCATAACGTGAGTCAGTGTATACATTAACTTTCTTATTTGTGGCTTGAATACAGGCTTGTGTTAGAGCAATAAGTTCTGCTGCTTGGGCGGACAAAGTATCTATACAATTTGTCTCAATAACTTCAGTGTCTGTTGTGACTGCATACGCGGCCACTAAATCTCCTGTACTTGTTCTCATGCACGATCCGTCTACATACAACGTCAGGTCTGGATCTAACAACGGAACGTCTGTCAAGTCTTGTCTAGGTTTCGTCTTTATTTCAATGATTTCAACACAATCATGAGCTAGTGGGTCTGTTCCAATTACAGGTAATAGTGTAGCAGGATTCAATGTATTACACCGTCGGATCTCTATGTGTGGTTGAAACAATGTCAATTCATAACCGGTAAGTCTTGCTATGGTCAAGTGTTGTGTTTGTGTTCGGTTCACAAGAACCTCTACTGCATGTGGTACTTGTACTGTCAATGGATGTCCTAATACTATGGCATCGCTTTGTCTGATTGCTAAAGCTGTCGCTGCCACTGATTTCAGACATGCAGGCAAAGCCTGAGCTACGGGATCTAATGTACTGGAAAAATAAGCACATGGCTTGCGTGATCCTGCTTGATCCTGAGTGAGTACTGACAAGGCAGTACCTTCGCGTTCTGTAACAAAGAGTGTAAAATGTTTGCTATAACATGGTGTTGCTAAAACAGGTGCTTGACATAAAGCTTTCTTTAAGCTTTCAAAAGCTTGTGTATGTTCCTGAGTCCAAGGGAGAACAGTCGATGTGGCTGCCTCCTGTGTGGTTAACTGAATGAGTGGTTTTGCTAGAAAAGCGTACTGAGGGATCCACTGCCTACAATATGAAGTGAGGCCTATGAAAGCTCGCACCTCCTTTTGTGTCTGGGGTATTGACATGTTAGCAATTAACTGGATGCGATCTGGTGTAAGCTGCCTTCCCTCCTTGGACAGCGAGTGACCAAGATAAATAACTCGCTGGACACAGAATTGCAGCTTAGAAGGAGACACCTTGTGCCCCTTGTCGGCTAGGAAATGTAAAACTGTCAGGGAAGCTTTTTCACATTCTGGCTCGCTTCTCGCTGTGATCAGCAGATCATCGACATATTGAAGCAGTGCAGTATTGACTGGCATGTGGATACTGTCAAGTTCTCTCTTCAGTGCTTGGCTGTAGATGCTGGGGCTTTCTGTGAATCCTTGGGGAGCGCGTGAGAATTTAAAGCTGCGCCCATTTAAACTGAATCCGAACAAATATTGGCTTTCCGGATCTATTGGGACGCTGAAAAAGGCATTCTTGAGATCGATTACAGTAAAGAATGTTGCTTCGGAATCAATTGCTGTCAACAATGATGATATATCAGGGACCACAGGGAATTGTGGTACAATGCACTTGTTTAGTTCACGCAAATCAATAACCAATCGGTACACTGGTGGGGCAGTAGGATCAGTTCGTTTAAGAATCGGAATTATCGGTGAATTACATACATTGGAGTCTGTTTCTACAACTACTCCCTGGACAATCAGCTCATCAATGATTTTCAGCAAAGCCACTACAGCATCATGCGGTAACTTGTATTGTCGCATTCGTGGTAGTACCACTCCTGCTTTCAGGGTGACTCGATAGGGTGTAATGTTCATGCAGCCAACATCCGTAGGGCCTTGTGCCCATAGATGTACTGGTAAAGTCTGTAGTCGGGGATCCATGTCTCTAGACACATAGTGACCTTTAAAATCACGTAAAAACAACCTTACTCCTTCCGGAGAACAACATATTATGGCTCCTAGTGCTTTCAGAGTTTTAATTCCTAACAGATTTTCTGGGCATGATTTAGTAAGCAATAAATCTGTAGTTCGTGTCAAAGGTCCTATCGTAAGTGGTAGAGGCTGTGATACTTCATTAACAATAGGTTTTCCTGAAAAACCAAGGGAAATATTTTGAGAGCCTGAGAGGGGTGCCCCCGGAACTTCACTACGTTTTATGGTTGTTCGACTTGCCCCTGTATCGAGTAAGAATTTTCTATCTTGACCTAATAATTCACTATGTACATAAGGTCCTTCTTGATCTACAGGAATCTCGATAAGCGGTAAGTCAACTTCCCTCTCTAGGCTTGTTCATGCGTAACGCTGATACTCAGGGTATTCATACTGTGCAGTCTGATACATTTGTCGTGTTGTGGTTTGTGTGGCAGTAGCAGGCAACGGCGGTGCAGCTGGCACAAACTGTATGGGTTGCTGTGAGGCTGGCATGGACTGTTGTTGAACTGGCATGGACTGTCCATGCTGCATAGCTCCTTGTTCATTCTGATCTTGTCTAACTAATCGTGGTCTCTCCTTTGCAATACCTGTAGCTATATTACGTTTCAGGACTGGACAATCGTGTACATAATGGCCCAGTTGTTTACAGTAATTGCAGCTTCCTTTTACAGGAACTGCAGAATCACCAGAATGTGTCACACCCTTTTTGTGACCATCTGCTGGTACTGTCTGAGAAACTAGCATTTTCATTTTTGTATCCTTCATGCGTCTATGCTCGTGTTCTTGTTCATCCCTAATTCTATTGTGATGATACTGTAACATTTGTAGCATTTGTGACGGAGTGTTACTTTGCCAGGTACTCTCGAATTTCAATATTCTATTCTTTACTGGAGGCAATGCATTTTCCACTAATTTTGTCACAAATAAATGTGGATATGAGTCACTACTTGCTTTTATACCACTATTTATACCAAAACATTTTTCAAATCGAGCATAATAATCGCTTGTGTCTTCATCTTGCTTTTGTTTGCAGGCTGTGATTGCACCCCAATCTTCCTTTTTTGTAGTTAATAAACGTGGCAGTACCTGTACTAGTAAACCTGGTAACAGTTTAACTTTATCCCCGAGCCCTGAACCTGCAGTTCGGCCCCTTTCTTCCTCTGCTAATGCTGTCCAGTCTATCTTTTGGTCACCCACTTCCCACTCTTTTTCTTTCAGTTTTTCATAAATGCCAGCAGGCAAAAGCACCTTTAATATCGTCATAATATCAGGAAAGGTGTACTCTCCCATTAGTAACATGTCTTTAATTTCTCGGTGGAAACCCGCTGGGTCTTTGTCATGACTAGGTACTACTTTCTTCATTTCCAATAATTCCATTTTTGATATGGGTGTGTAAACAAATACACGGTGAAACTCATTGTCTTCGCCTTTTATTGGGTGCACTTCTCGTAGGGGATTTTGTCTATCCATATAGTACGGCGCTCTTTCTCTGCGGGGCAGCGAGAGAGAATCCGGACTTACAAAAAGGACATACTGCTTACGTGACACTAATATCTCTTTAATTAGCTTGTTACTAGAACCTCTCCATCTGTTTGTGAGTAGTTCCGTTAATATATCAGGTAAAGGACCAGGGTCAGCATGTTGGCTCTTATATAATATGAGGAGTTGCTGAATCATATAGATTCCAGCTAAACGTTGTTCATCTGTACTGAGATTAAAAAACGTGTGTGCTACGGTCTCATCACCGTATTTTTCAGGACTGTCAATCCAGTGAACGGCTGATCTGGCTAACTCTTGCTCATCCATGGAATCGAGGAAGTGGTAACCCCTTCGTTCTCGTAATATTTTATCTGCGGCTTGAAACGAATGTTCAGGAGACTTCAGATTTATTATAGGCGTCGGATACGTTCTGCTATTATTTGGGCATACTGAGTGTATGGGATCAGAAAAACATCTAGTATTTTCACAGGATCTTCCTCTGCCTACATAAGCTATGGTCTCTGACTGTCTTGCGGAATTCCCTGATTCGGACATTTCATCTTGCTCAAACTCGTCTGTTCCCAATCTCTCTTCATGAATACGCTCTATTTCTTTACGGATTTTTCGGCACATGGCTATTATACAATTTTGCTTATCGTGTCTCCCTTCTGATATATTCTGACTCCATTTTGTAAGAATAAGCATTGCATTCGGGTCTACCCCCGGGCGGTCTTGATTTCTGATCACACAGTTTATGAGGAAACGTAACAGTTCCCCCTGTATTTCTACTTTCTGGAATTCCATAGCTCTGTTAATACATCCTGGATCTCGTCCTGTTTGAACAAAATGATATATGTTATCTAGATGCGTAGTCATTCCTGGTAACCTTGCTAAATACTCTGCGGCTCGCCTGATACGTAATGATGCCAGGACCATTTCGTCCTCTTTACCAACCACTGGGTCATATCTACAGTTTACAAGGAGTTCCTTAAGCGTACGTTCACTTACGAATTTAGGTGTACGTGAATGTGCTGACTCTTGAAAAACAAGTTTATTTATTCTGGGTGGTGTAAAGGTAATGCTAGCACCTCCCGTGGCCCCATCTGGGGCGTCGGGTGTGAATGGGTTCGTTGAACGTGACACAGCAACTATGGGTGTCGATACCCCTGTAGAATCGACTGCGGAGACAGATGCGGAAACAGATGTGCTTGCTGACGCTTGCGTCGGGACTTGCTGTTGCACGGGGACAGATACCTGATCCTGACGTTGAACCCCTACACCAGACGGTCTATGTGGTGCGGCGTTAGCATATTCGGGAGCTGCGTCGTCTAGATATGAGGAAAGAAAAACATCTTCTGCGGTTCTGGGATGCCCTTTTGGATGTACCTTAATTGGAAATAATGGGGGTGGCAAGTCTTTTGGCATTTCTGGAGCAGCCTTAGGTAGTCCTTCGGCTAGAAGGGGATACATACCATTCATAAGAGCATTTCTTTGTCTATTTACTTGTTCTGATTTCACTCGGATACCTTCCTCAATTAATAGACTTTCTTGAGCTTTATTTGAACTTTCTTTACTCCTCTCTTCTTGTCTACGTGCTTTTTCTGTTCGTCTATGAGATTCTTTACGCCATAACTCAACAGCGTCTTTCTGTGACTGTCTGACCTTTCTTTTCCATAACTCTTCCTCCACTTTCATGATGCACTCTGCATTCCAGGTTCCCGCTACGGGCCACCTTTGACTTTCCGGCAATCCCTTGGTATAGTCTACCCATAGATCAAGAAACAATATGGCATCTAAGCCATGCTTATGGTACATAAAATGCCCTGGAGTGTCCCTAGGAGGAATAGGAACTGCTTCTTCAAGCACCCCTTTTCTGGTAGTAATCTGTCTTAACTTCGAGAAGAGCGGCATATTGACAACTGATCTGATACTTACTCTTGAACTCACTTAATACGAAAAACACAATAATGAACAGTGAACAATGAACACTCATTCATACCACAATATTTGAACACTTTAAACATTAAACATTAAACATTTTAACAACGACCGACAATGATGACAGTCTGCCTAACTAATCACCACGCTGAATTCTTGACAATAACTGCATACTTCGGAATACTTGATATACTGCTAAACAGTACATATACACTGCTAAACAGTGCAGACCGGATTTGTGTACCCAAATCCGTCTTGACCGGCACAACCTATGTGCGCGTCAACACGCCTCCCCGGCGATGGTACTCACCGAGTAGCTCCTTGAAACGGAAGGCCTCAGAGAAAGGACAGGACTCGATGACTGCGGACAGCGGACCCTCTGGACATCGGGGTTTCGAAATAACTGGTGGGCCTCTGTATACCTCGGATCTTGCTCTCTCAGCTAGGCTCTGGTCGGGATACTTCGCACTTCTCACCGCCTCGTCTGGGTTGATCGCAGCCTCAGTCGCCCCCGCTTGACCGGAGGGAGCTTACAGGAAATCCTGCTGGTACGCGTTTATGGTCCGTCCAGCTGTGGCAGGAGACCGGGCCTGCAACGCACCGCCGGCGCGTGAGATGAGAAAGTGTCCCTATTCGGGCGCCATTATGTGGTAAACAAAAATCTTCTTTACCGGACTGAATTTCATACGGGATCTTGAAATAAAATAAAATAGCTCAGAATAACAAGAGGCAGAATCCGTGGTATAAGAGTTTCTAAATGGGCTTTATTCCATCAAAAAAATGGCCGACTCGAGTCGCGGCCTTCAGGTTCCGTCACCACGAGGGTTCAGGAAGTGAAGTACAATACTTTATTGACAGACATGCATTTTTATAATAAGTACATTACAATGAAACGAATGTAGAAGGCGTAACATTTGATAAGAAAAGTGACAAAACAGGTACGTAATCGAAACTAGGCGTAATAAGGAATAAAAGAAACATGATTGGTTAGGATTATCAGACATAGGTGGATCTGTAAGATAATACTTGGCATAGATGCGCGCGCAGCAGCATGACGTGTGATTGACGTGCAACTAGGGGGTGAAGGGGACTTGACATTTAGCTCTACATGTGGAGACGAGAAGTCTGGGGGGTCAAGTCAACCTAATCCCAAATCATATCTAACATCCTATGTTTAAAGAACTATGTTATCCACAAGGAAGGACTCTCGGACAGAATCTAGTCTATACTGACTGTGTGCGTGCACAAACGCCTAAGTGTCTATATGAGATGCGAGGGGCAGAAAACTTTCCATGGCAGCAGGGCTATGAATCACTTGCAGGAGGACGGAAAGGCTGAGTCCTTTGCTTGTGAGCTAAAGGAAATGTTTACCTAAATCACTAGACAGGAATGCATCGGCTGAAGAGCAAAATAGATAATTCGAAGGTGAAATACAGCTTCTTGGCAGGCAGGCGAAAACTGGCCGAGGCAGGCACCGTTAGCTGCACAGGGAGTAGGGCAAAGTTCATGGATACAGATGCGAGCTCAAGCTGAAGCTGTCAAAGACAGAGAGCAGGGAAAGGCTTTGAGGACAGAATCGGGCCTACTTGCCTGAACTGTAAAAATGGAGTAACTTAGCCATATAAAGTCGGTGGCCTTTCATACTTAGGAATCGAATATCCAGCCCATCGATGGCGGATCTGACAGAGAACATGTCGACGGTAGACACACATATGTTTGCGTCTTAGAAACTGGAACTAGAGGGAACATACATGTACTTGTAACATGCATATAGAACCGTTGGGGTCCAAGATAGGGGACATAACTGATCAGGAAAATCCACATTTCCACACTGCAAGGAGGGGGCGTGGCCTCCGGCGCAATGCCGGTCTTTTATTTATTTTATTTTTTTAAGAAGGAGGGCTGTGTGGCCCCCCTTCTTTTTCTAATTTACTGGCCCTGGGGACCCCATCCCCCTTGTCCTGCACCCTAATTTTTTTTGTTGAAAAAAATAAATTTGGCCCTCTCAAGGCCTTAATCGGCCCCGGGGACCCCAACCCCCGGGTCATAACGTTTTTAAAAAAAATTCTTTAGGAGGGGGCTGCGTTGCCCCCCTCCTCAGGCCACTTATGGCTCCGGGGACACCATCCCCCGGGGCCGGCCTTTGTTTTTTATTATTTAAAAAAAATATATATTTATAGAAACACCTAGGACATGCTGGACAAACCGTATGTACCTATCACCATGACGATTTGCGTGATATTCATTAAAAGGCAGCTATGCATAGAATGAATCCACATGGAATGTATTTACACCGCTAGTGAAGCTCTGACGAGTCTGACGCCCTACCGTGCCTAATCTCGGCACCCCCGCCGGTGGGTACTCTCCAAGTAGACACCCTTGTCGTTTATTTATACAAACATGGGTAGCTATTGACAGGCACATTTAATATACACGCACACCAAGCCATTCAAAGGGGAATCGAAAAAAATTCGACCAAACTATGCAAGAAATCCCCCTCACGGTTAATAAAACACACATCCACCGCCGGATGTGTAATACTTTTTATTTTACTCTCTGGAAAGGAGACGAACCTCACTTGAGAGTCACAACGTGCTCCTGGCTGAGCCCAATGCTATGTTACACCCACCACTGCCCGCCGAGTGCCTCACACCTCTGTGTTGTATTCCACCAGCTAGTGCGTATGCTATGACACTCTCTAGCCCATGTGCACTGTAACACCACCCCGTGACTATGTCATGCCACACTTGCCTTCGCACGGGTTATATTGCCCCATCTAACGTGCCTTCCTCCATGCCTATGTTATAACGCACAGCGCTATGCCATACATATTACAATCTAGGATCCATATCTTTGTCACAGTGCATATGCAACGTTACACTCCCCAGCACATATTTTATATTACAACTTTAGAGAATAGTTAGGTTACACAACACTGCCCTGTGCATATTACACTCCAAGGCGCATATCGCATAGCACGCGCTAGTGCCTGTGCTATCTCGCGCTCTCCAATGAATCTGTCATTGCGCACAATGTATTGCATATTATATTTCACGCCCCGGTTCATCTTATATCACACTTTTTGGTGCATAGTTTATACCATATACTATATCTAGTTTTCATTTTCAATCGTGCTCTCAGGACTATGTTCTATATAACACTGCGTCCACCTACCCTTTTCACGGGCATGACATTTTGCGATGGGGGTGGAGGATCGGGGGGTGTTTCTGCCAAGTGAGCCCGGAGTCACAGTCACAAACGTCCTCTTCTTCCTGAATAAAAGTGAGATTATGCTGCATACTTGTTCATATTTTAAGTAGGTTGCACAGACACACATTTTAAAAACAATAAAGTTCCTAATACCCACCTTCTCTGAACAGTTAGCTTGCTGCCCCGTCCACCTCCTCCCTATCCTCTGTTGTCTGAATCCATGGACTAGCCTCCTCCCTCCTGCCATGCATGGTCTGATGTGCTGCTGCTGGAGCGGGTTATGCAAAATTTTGTATACCCTTCCCATTTTGCATGTCGTTTTATTAATTAGATTAATTAATTAATCATAATCGTACTAATGGTTTGGAGTGATGTGGAAATAACTAATTAACCTTATTAATGACCGAAATACACGTGGGATTTGCATCTGCATGGCCTAATTAATGACGTGAACTAAATTTCGTACGCATATTAACGATAGATAATTAGAACATTGCATGATATATGTCGCTTTGGTGATGAAATTGTGATTCGTGCTTTATTTAGTAAGTATAAACCGCATTGAGTGTTGCTTTTGGCTAGATAAATACACACACATATGGGTATTAGCGAGGGAATAACATTTAATTAGTCATTTCTATGTATTAATTACGTTTTTGTGTTTCTTTGCTTTTGGTGCCTAACCCAACTGCCGACGCTGAACAAGGCTTGGGTGAAGTGCGCCTGCGCTAAAAGATGAGCAACAATGGCCGTGTCTTGACCCCAGGCAAGCTGTACTTATCAAGGCCACTGGGAAAGGTGCCAGCGCTACAGACAAAAGGCTTTATTAAAGAACCGGAACCAGCAAGTATGCTGACAACATGGACTAAACCTTATGGGAACGGAGAGGTTGACCCCTGATCAGCCAATCAGAACAGTTTAAAACTCAATATTGTTACATTTTGCTATTGAAATTATTATAAAACCCATAGAATAGAGAGGTTGGAGGGTCGCTCCTTCGATTTCCTGATGATATGCTGACGAAGAGGACGGTGACACTGCAGGACAGCTGTTAGCCTGAATAGCCTGAATCTTTGACGGACTGAATTAATGCCCAAAATCCTGATAAACTTAACCTGCTAAATTGATGGGCATAGATTTGCGATATTGCCAGATTTGACATAGAGGACGACTTTAGCCAGAATAGGTAAATATGAATGGCAACTTGATCAAATGAATGATTTAATCTGCAATATTAATATAAATTTGGATTTGAACATCTACAGAAATGAGTTGGGTTGTTTATTCATTGAAATGTGTTAATGAAAAGGTTAATTAGAGTATTAGAAATTCACTTAAATCTACAACTAACAGATCCACCCCGGGAATACCAAATGTAGAATCTAGGGCCTAATGAGTATAAGAAGGGTTTGTAGGTTTGTTGTTCATTAGGGTAAAGTGGTATCTTCCTCCCTCATTATCCAGCACTTGGAAGGATAATCGCCTCTCGTACGGACTGATGGTGAGTGTGTGTTGGTGTTATGGGCCCCACCAGCGAATGTATGGATAGTATGCATGTGTGAGATCTTTTGGTCCGCAACGGTAGGGAGGGATTTTGCACTCCGCGCTGGAGCACTGCCACTGCCCTCCATTTAGCATGATGTACCAGTCCACTAGTCCTGCCCTCCATTGCCCAATTCTATGGCCCATCATTGACCTCCTGATTAGCCTCTGTGCTTAGCTTGCTGCCCCTATTCTCCTTCCCCCTGCCCTCTGATGTCTTTGTGCATGCCCCTGCTCCATCCTTTTTGCCCACCATGTTCCATGGACCTGCCACTCCTATCTACTCTGAGTGTTCTGTTGAGCTGCCACTCCCCTCCCACCTGCCTAGCATTGTCAGATGACTGTAACCTGTCCCTGCCACCTCCACCCTGCCTGTCCACATGCCATGCCCCTATCCCCTTCCTCCTGTCCTCCGTGGTCCATTTTACTGCCACACCCTTCTGCCCTCCCTGGTCTGTTGTGCTGCAACTGCTCCTCCTGCCTGCCCGCGCGGTCTGTTGTGAGGCCCCTTCCCCTGAACTCTCTTGTCTGTGCCCAGGTCCTGACCCTCCCTTCTATCCTCCATGGTCCTTTGTGCATGCCCCTGCACCCTCCTTCTTGCCCATCATAGCCATTGTGCTGCCACTAACCCTCCCGCTTGCCATGCATGGTCTTCTGTGCTGCCATGGCCCCTCCCACCTTCCCTGTGTGGTCAGCTAGCTGCCCCTGACCCCCTCCCACCTTCCCTCCATGGTCTGTGTGTATGCCATCATAGTCTCATTGTTGCTCTCCATGGTGTGTTTTGTTTCTAGTGCCCAACCTGCCTGACCTCCATGGTCATCTTGCTGCTCCTGCCTTGGCCCCTTGCCCCCAGCCCTCTGTTTCCATGTGCAGACCCATATTCCCTCCCTCCTGGCTTGTCTGTTCCATTGTAATGCCCCTGATCCGTCCCACCTGCACTTTATGGTCTGTTATGCTGCAGCTTTCTCTCCTGTCTGCCCATTATGGTCAGCTAGCTACCATTGCCTCTTTCCCCTCTGTTCTCTGTTGTCCATGTGCATGGTCCTGTCCCCTCCCTATTGCTTTCTATGGATTGTTGTGCTGCTCTCCTGTCCCGCATGCGCTGTGTGGTGTATTGTGCTGCTGCAAACCCTGATGCCTGCCCAGTAGGGTCAGTTTGGTGCACCTCTCCATGTCCCTCCTGTCCTCTGTTATCCGAGTCCATGTCCCTACCATGATCCAATGTACCATACTTGCGAACATTTTGAACTTGGTAAGAGGGAGATTTTGAAAAAAAAACTGGGGTATTGAATTTCCCCTTTGAGTTACATTGAAAAAGAGGAGATTGTAGACAGGAGAGAGATCAAATGAAGCCCATTTGAGCTTAAAAACATTGGACATTTCCTGGCTGAAACGGGTCTATTGGCATGTATGGTTGTACTACCACTGCCTCTTCCTTCTGCCCACAATGGTGTATTATATTGCCACAGCCTCTCTTGCCAGTCCTGTATTGTTGGTTTGTTGCCCCTGCCCCCCTTTCCACTGCCCTCCATAGTCTGTTGTGCTGCCACTGCCCTTCCTGCCTGCCCAGTGTGGTCAAATTGCTGCATCTGCACTCTCCTACCTGCCTTCAATTTTCAGAGTCCGTGCCCCTGGCCTCTGCCTCTCAACAGTATCCCAATGAACAACTAAATTGCTAACATTCTATATTTATTACAAAAGTGTGGAACGCCTGACGTCATCTTGAAATAATCCAAACTGTAATACCTAGAGTATTTCCTTTAGAAATTACATATATGAGAGGGTCTTATTTGCATCAAAATTATGGTTAGTGCTCTAAAAAACTAAAATGAGGATACATTTTCTGAGTTTTCAAATAGCGACAAAGAACTTTTACATTATTTGTATTCTTTATGTTTTTTTATCCAGTTGACCACTTGATTAAATGTTGCACCTAGGGGAGAGGATGTGGTGTTACTTCCAGAGCTGCAGACTTTGCAACTGGGGAACCAGGTTGGAGTTTCTGCTTCAGCTCAACATTCTGTGATTCTGGTCAAATCACTTAATCTCCCCATGACTACAACCAAAATGAATTTGGTCTTGTGTGATGTAACCAACGCTCATGTAAAGCACTCCAATACCTGACAAGTCTGCACTATATAAAACCGCAAATACTCAAAAAATAAGTGTTTTGCACACTTCTGTCATTGGGCTACATGTGGGCTACATCTGGGTGATATTTGTGCTGCATTTGGGCTCTTTTGTCTCTGGTGGCCATCTTGGGAGATTTATTTGTTATGAAGTTTCCTAATTTCCTGCAGTCTCCTCAGTAGGAAATACTTTCAGTTTTTTACTTTGGTTCCATCAAGAAGGCATTCAGATATGTCACACATTTGCTTTAAATTCTGAATGTTAGCACTCTAGTTGCTCATTAGATCACTGTAGTAAAGCTACTGCTCACCAGGGAAGTCTGCTGCTGGTATTCAAAGTGCATGTTTCAGTCTGCATGTCAGAATTTTTTTATGAATTAGAGGAGGATTTGAGAAGTCAAAATGTGCCCTAATTTTTCTTTCTACAGCACTATCATAATATACAGTGATGTAATATCTGAACCCCCTCATTTTGTTCCTTTGTAAATTAAATGTTTTAAGTGTTACCACTTTATTCCAATCAAGATGGCTTCAGGTAAGCCATACTTTTGTCATAAGTAAGACTGTTAGCGCTCTAGTTGTTCGTTAGAACACTCTGGGACATTCTGTCATTGGGCTATACTTGGGCTACATCTTGGTGATATTTGGGCTACATTTGGGCTCTTTTGTCTCCGGTGGCCATTTTGGGAGACTTATTTGTTATGATGTTTCCTAATTTCCTCATTTACTACAGTCTCCTCAGTAGTAAATACTTTCAGTTTTTTACTTTGATTCCATCACGAAGGCATTCAGATGTGTATCACATTTGCCATACATTCAGAATGTTAGCACTCTAGTTGCTTATTAGATCACTGTAGTAAAGCTACTGCTCACCAGGGAAGTCTGCTGCTGGTATTGAAAGTGCATGTTTCAGTCTGCATGTCAGAATGTTTTAATGAAATAGAAGAGGATTTGAGAAGTCACTCAAAATGTGCCCTAATTTTTCTTTCTGCAGCACTAATCATACTTTCTTTGGCAAAATGAACCCCCTCATTTTGTTCCTTTTTAAATTAAATGTTTTAAGAGTTACCACTTTATGCCAACCAAGATGGCTTCAGGTGTGCTATACGTTTGTCATAAGTAGGACTGTTAGCGCTCTAGTTGTTCTTTAGAACACTCTGGGAAGCTGCAGTAGAACACAAAGGAATCAACTGACAGTCTCTGCCCTTGTTGGATGTACATGTTTTACTGAGAATGTCAGACTTCATTCCCACATGCTGAGAAAGATAATGTGAATTTACAGAAAATATGCTCTCAGTTTAGCTTATAGATCACCTTCCAAACCTCTGTGGGAAAAGCATGAGAAAATAGTTTTCTCTCAAACATGATTCATGATATCACAGCAGAAGGCTTTTTCACATGGTACAATCACCTTAGAACACACCACAATTCCTAAAATGAGTATGGTACCATCAACAAATGATTTATAATGTAACTAAAGTCTTAAAACCTTCTATTAACTGCAATGCTTTTTAATGAGGTGCTATCATGTATATTGGTCCCAAGATAGCTGCCAACACTTCTTGGATGAAGTGCTGACAGCCAATCAGATCTCACGATGAGATGTGTGATTAGGCTCCGCCCAGATATATATGTGATTTTACTTTTGATTTACTCAGGAACTACTGAACGGATTTACACCATATATGCAAAAGGCACATGCCTGACCTGAGGACTACCTCTTTGCCAAATTTCAAGTAATTCTGTTCAGCCGTTCGGGCTGTACCTTCGACTAAAGGTCCTATGGGAAAATGCATGGGGAAAACGCGTTTTGGGCCCCCCTTTTTTCTCGGCCCCCGCTTGACGAATCACCCCGAGACTTTCAGGGTAGGAGCTGAGCGGAGCGCCCCATTAGTTTTGAAAATTTCACAAAGATAAGTCCACCGGCGCCAAAGTTATTCAAAATAGAATTTTCAGATTTCCTATGGGAAGTCGGTTCTAACTATAACTATCTACTGGCGACCGCCAGTAGATAATATATATATATAGGTAGTTATAGTTAGGACCGTGTTTCCATAGGAAATCTCAAAATTCTATTTTGAATAACTTTGGCACCGGTTGACGAATCCTCGCAAAATTTTCAAAACTAATGGGGCGCTACGCTCCGCTCCTACCCTGAAAGTCTCGGGGTGATTCGTCAAGCGGGGGCTGAGAAAAAAGGGGGGTCCCAAAACGCGTTTTCCCCATGAATTTTTCCATAGGACCTTTAGACAAAGCTACAGCCCGAACGGCTGAACAGAGTTACTTGAAATTTGGCAGAGAGGTAGTCTACAGGTCAAGGATGTGCCTTTTGTAGGTTTGGTGTAAATCTGTTCAGTATTTCCTAAGAAAATAGCATTTAAATCAATATATATATCTGTAAGCGCGCTCCGAGCGCGCACCGTAAGCTTACCGTACGCGTACGGTGCCGTGCGCGAGCGCGATTCTGATTGGCTGTTAGATCTTAGTAAACATTCGAATCGGTCGAAACCAGGAAGTGTCGGCCGCCATTTTCTCTCTCGCACTCTGAGGGGGGGGAGGAAAAACAAAGTTGGATAACATGAAAAGGGGCAGGCTAGACAGCTCCTGACCCCCTAGCCTTGGTCAGGGTGTCCCAGAAGGACCCCCAAGGCCAAAAATTAAATTGTTTTTTTTTTTGACAAAACGCCGAATGCGCTTACCGTACGCGTACGGCAAAAAAAAAAAAAAAAAAAAAAAAACTCCACATATTCCCCCCCCCCCCGTGTGCAAAAGGTGCCCGCAGGGCACCTTTTGTGCAATGCATATTAACCTTAAAGAACATTTAATAGATAACCTTTCACAACGAAGCGCATAATATGTCCTCCGTGTGCGGACGGTGCGCGAAGCGCATCGTGCGTACATGGCCCATCCAGCGTAACGTGGGCACGCGGTGCGCGTAGCGCACCGCGTGCCCACCGTGCGTGCACGGCACTAACTGCGTAAAGTGGGCGCGCGGTGCGCGAAGCGCACCGCGTGCTCACTGTGCGCGCACGGAACGAACTGCGTGAAGTGGGCGCGCACGGCACGAACGGCGTAAAGTAACTTAGCATTTAAAAAACCATACAAATTCACTGAAAAAACCATAGGTTTCACACACGTTATAGTTAGGAATTAGCATTTAAAAAACCTTGCAAATTCACTGAAAAAACCATAGGTTTCACACAAGTTATAGTTAGCTGTACATTTCACTCGTAAAAAACCAATGAAATTCCACGTTATAGTTAGTGCAGGCAACTATAACTCAATCGACCGCAATCCTCTGCTGATGCTAATACTGTATTTAGACACTTATTTGCCCATGTCTTCTTCCATTAAATTTTAGCTATACATATATTACAAATATTTTTTTTTCATAAAGACACATATGTCATCAGCAGAGGATTGCGGTCGCGTGAGTTATAGTTGCCTGCACTAACTATAACGTGGAATTTCATTGGTTTTTTACGAGTGAAATGTACAGCTAACTATAACTTGTGTGAAACCTATGGTTTTTTCAGTGAATATATATATATATATATATATATATATATATTATCTACTGGCGGTTGCCAGTAGATAGTTATAGTTAGGACCGTGTTTCCATAGGAAATCCGCAACATTCTATTTGGAATAACTTTGGCGCCGATTGACGAAACCTCGCGAAATTCTCAAAATAGGTGGGGCGCTCCGCTCCGCTCCTTCCCTGAAAGTCTCGGGGGATTCGTCAAGCGGGGGCTGAGAAAAAGGGGGGGTCCCAAAACACGTTTTCCCCATGCATTTTTCCATAGGACCTTTAGTCCGAGCTACAGCCCGAACGGCTGAACAGAATTACTTGAAATTTGGCTGAGAGGTAGCCCTCAGGTCAGGGATGTACCTTTTGAAGGTCTCGTGTAAATCTGTTCAGTATTTCTTGAGAAAATAGCATTTAAATCAATATATATATCTATAGGCGCGCTCCGAGCGCGTACCGTAAGCTTACCGTACGCGCACGCTGCCGTGCGCGAGCGCGATTCTGATTGGTTGTTAGATCTTAGTAAACATTCGAATCGGTCGAAACCAGGAAGTTTCGGCCGCCATTTTGTCTCTCGCAGTCTGAGGGGGTGAAAAACAAAGGTGGAGAACGTGAAAAGGGGGCAGGGTGGACAGTTCCTGACCCCCTAGCCTTTGTGAGGGGGTCCCAGAAGGACCCCCAAGCGCAAAAATTTATTGTAATTTTTTTTCCAAAAATCGCGGAATGCGCGTAGCGTACGCGCACGGTGTAAACGGAAAAATTCCGCGAACTTCGCGTAACGATTCCGCGACTACGCGTACCGTGCGCGCACGGCAAAAAAATGTTTTCAAAAAGGAAAGATTAAAAAAAAATAAAAAAAATTGTGAGGTAAGGTTGGCTCTTAAAAGAGCCGTTGTGTTAATACAGGGATAGAGGAAAGAAAGAATGGGAATATTATGAACGTCTACAAACGTGCTGGTCTATCTTATTGTTAATAAGGGAAACAATGGTCTCCCCAAAAACAATAAGACCACAACACGTTGTACACCTCATTGAAACCCTCCGAAATCGAGGGTTAATGTCCAGAGGAGCTGAAGAAGGTGATGCTCCCACCTCAGAGGAAGGGCTCAGCTGAGCTGCCGATGATGTACTCGGCTGAGCTTCTGAGGTTGGGCTCCGGTGACTTACTGAAGAGTTTTCTTCAGTATGTCGAGCAAAGGTCCTGGGATGTTTATCCCTAATGTGTCTCATCATAGAGTGATTTCCAAAGGAATACTTCTTCCTTGGATTTCCTCTAGATAAAACACGGTCACAAAGTGTGCAAGTGACCAATGGAGCATTGACCTTTTTCTGCCCCTCTGGAAAAGTAAAATACTCCCACACAAAAGAATCCTTTTGTTTCCTTCTTCTCTGTCTGATGATGGTGCTGCTAGGCTCACTCTCAGAAGAGGACTGCTGCTCTGCCATTGTATCTCAATGTCAATTCAGCTCCTTCTCCTAGGGGATCTCAAGCAGTAATGAGGGGAATGGGTGTGGTGTTGGAAGTTTCTGGAACTGAAAATAGTTTCAACCAATGAAAAGTGTTCTTTGTGGATCACATGACCTACCGTGCGCGCTCCGTAAGCTTACGCTACGCGTTCGTAAACAAGTACGCATGCGCAAACGTGACGTAAACATGCGCTTACGGAGCGCGTAGGTAGGACGCACTCGCGCATGCGCATTACATGCATCCACGTAACCGCGACGTTGGTTTCGCGCAACGCGCATGCGTGTACGCGTACGTCACGTACGTATCACGTAAGCGCACCGTACTTATGACGTACGGAGCACGTAGCGTCAGCTTACCGTACGCGCACGGCAAAAAATCCATAAAAAAAAAAATTTAAAGTTTCAAGGGTTGTAGAAGATAACTGTGATGTACAACTGTATGTAAACATTAATTTTAAAAAAATTAACCATTCCATAATGCAGGATATAGTACATATATTATTTTATACATAGGTTGGATATTATTTTTTAACAAAAATCTCAAAAAAATATTTGCATTTAAAAAACCTTTGAAATTCACTGAAAAAACCATAGGTTTCACACACGTTATAGTTAGGAATTAGTATTTAAAAAACCTTGCAAACTCACTGAAAAAACCATAGGTTTCACACATGTTATAGTTAGCAGGACATTTCACTCGTGAAAAACCAATGAAATTCCCCCGTTATAGTTAGTGCAGGCAACTATAACTCACGCGACCGCAATCCTCTGCTGATGACATCAGATATTACATCACTGATGACATATGTGTTTTTCTGAAAAAAAAATATTTGTAATATATGTATAGCTAAAAATTAATGGAAGAAGACATGGGTAAATAAGTGTCTAAATAAAGTGATGTAATATCTGACGTCATCAGCAGAGGATTGCGGGGGAATTTCATTGGTTTTTCACGAGTGAAATGTCCTGCTAACTATAACATGTGTGAAACCTATGGTTTTTTCAGTGAATTTGCAAGGTTTTTTAAATGCTAATTCCTAACTATAACGTGTGTGAAACCTATGGTTTTTTCAGTGAATATATATATATATATATATATATATATATATATATTTTTTTTTTCAACTCCACCGTTCTCTGCAACTTCCCTTCTGCGGGGAACAAATGGAAGCAAACCCATGTTTTCGTGCTGGAATTTTTTTGTTTATTGCTTAGTCACCACAATCGCCATGACGCGTTTCGGCCTGACACGGCCTTGATCACATGACGATATATATATTCACTGAAGAAACCATAGGTTTCAGGGGCGTTATAGTTAGCTGGACTTTTCACTCATACAAAACCATTGAAATTCCCCAGTTATAGTTAGTTCAGCTAACTACAACTCGCGCGCCCGCAATGCACTGCTGATGACGTCACATATTACATCACTCATGACATGGTCAGTGACATCACTGATGCCATCTCAAATGACATCACTGATGACATCATCCAGTGAATGTGTGTTTTTCTGAAAATTACATATGTTTTATATATGTATATCTCAAGGTCGATGGAAGAATAAATCGGTATATAAGTGTCTAAATGGATGATTTGTTTTTGAAAAATTGATTGTATAACTGACTGATTAAGTGTATCTTAGTGAATACATGGCTTAGTGAGTAATGTTTAAATATGTAAATATCTGTATCAGTCTCTCACTTTGTGTATAAGTGGCTGCATAGGTTGGTGAGTAGCTACATGAGTGTCTATATAGGTTATTAGTTGGGTTTTTGAGTATCAGTAGAAGGGTCTGAGTGTCTGTATGGTTCGGTGGGGGGGTATTACGTAGTGCATAGGTGCATGAATGAGTGACTCACTGTTTGTATGTGTTGAAGACAGCATGTGTGCAGGACTGTATGGGTGGATGAGTGTGTGCATGGGTGTGTTAGTGAGTGAATGACTCAATAGTGTCTTTATGACAAACTACATATGCTTTAAACTAGTATATGTGACTATTAGTGTATATAAGTCAGTATATGTGAGAGTGAGAGATTGGAAGAGTTCCTGTATGAAAAGTATGTGTTTCTATAAATGATTGTTTAAAAGACTAAGTATGTGTAAGTTTCTGTAGAAGTAAGTGTGGTGGTGTGTGTATAACTGTATATGCAAGTAAATGGATGTTTGATTCTTTATTAGCATGAGTGACTATGTGTGTGAGTAACTCTATGTATGAGTGGCGTTGTGTAACAGGATGTATAGGTGTATGAGTACATATGATGAGTGAGTACATGTATGAGTGACTGTATAGGACTGTTGGTGAATGAGTGGATGTGTATGTGGATCTTAGAATTACTGAATAGGTTGTTGTAACTGGTATTGGTATGTCCATTGTTTTGCAAATTTTAGTTTCTATTTTTTGAATGTGTGTATCAAAGGTTATATTAGGGGGAGAGGAGGTCTGCCACTCTATCACAAGGATGATGTCATCAGTGATGTCATTTGAGATGTCATCAGGGATTTCATGAGTGATGTCACTGACCATGTCATGAGTGATGTAATATGTGACGTCATCAGCAGTGCATTGCGGGCGCGCGAGTTATAGTTAGCTGAACTAACTATAACGGGGGAATTTCAATGGTTTTGTACGAGTGAAAAGTCCAGCTAACTATAACGCCCCTGAAACCTATGGTCAACACTATGCATTGGGGTCCCCCTGTGATTAGCATGACCTCCTCTGTAAGCCCCTAGTATATAATAGGACAGGGGATTAAAACTACCTCTTAAAATGCGCCACAGGGCGTGTTTGCACACGTTAACTCAGGCCCCATCCCCTCCCTTCACCACTGTGTAAACACGCCCTGTGGCCGTTTTTAGTTGGGAGATTAAGTTCATTTGAATACTGAGGGTCCCTAGGGTCCAACTAGCCCACTAGGTACCTCCAGTAAGCGCCACAGAGCTGCGTTGCAGACAGGTGTAAAAACTGGCACGGCCTGGACCACCTCTCTGCAACACAGCTCAGTGGTGCTTACTGGAAGCACATGGTGGGCTAGTTAGCCCCCAGGGGCCCTCAGGATATTAGGGGAATTATTTCCCCAACTTAAAACGCGCCATAGGGCGTGTTTGCACACGTCACCTCAGGCCCTGTCCCCTCCCTTCCCCACTGTGTAAACACGCCCTGTGGCCGTTTTAAGTTGGGAGATTAAGTCCCCTTGAATCCTGAGGGTCCCTAGGGGCAAAATAGCCCACTATGTACGTCCAGTAAGCGCCATTGCAGACAGGTGTAAAAACTGGCACGGCCTGGACCACCTCTCTGCAACACAGCTCAGTGGCGCTTACTGGAAGCACATGGTGGGCTAGTTGGCCCCCAGGGTCCCTCAGGATTGAAAGGGAATTATTTCCCCAACTTAAAACTTGTCACAGGGCGTTTTGCACACGTCACCTCAGGCCCTGTCCCCTCCCTTCACCACTGCGTAAACGCGCCCTGTGGCCGTTCTAAGTTGAGAGATTAAGTCCCCTTGAATCCTAAGGGTCCCTAGGGTCAAACTAGCCCACTAGGTACCTCCAGTAAGCGTCACAGAGCTATGTTGCATAGAGGTGTAAAAAGGGGCGTTGCCTCAGAACACCTGTCTGCAACGCAGCTCCCTGGCGCATACTGGAGATACCTGTTGGGCTAGTTGGCCCTCAGGGACCCTCAATATTGAAGGGGAATTAATTCCCCAACTTACAACTGGCCAGGGGGTGCGTTTGCAGAGTGCTGCAAGGAGGGGGCGTGGCCTCCGGCGTGATGCCGGTCTTTTATTTATTTTATATTTTTAAGAAGGAGGGCTGTGTGGCCCCCCTTCTTTTTCTAATTTATTGGCCCTGGGGACCCCATCCTCCAGGGCCTGCACCCTAATTTTTTTTGTTGAAAAAAATTAATTTGGAAGGGGGCCGCGTGGCCCCCCTCCCAAGGCCTTAATCGGCCCCGGGGACCCTAACCCCCGGGTCATGGCCTTTTTTTTTATTCTTTAGGATGGGGGCTGCGTTGCCCCCCTCCTCAGGCCACTTATGGCTCCGGGGACCCCATCCCCCGGGGACGGCCTTTGTTTTTTATTATTTTTAAAAAATATATATTTATAGAAACACCTAGGGCATGCTGGACAAACTGTATGTTCCTATCACCATGACGATTTGTGTGATATTCATTAAAAGGCGCTAGTGAAGCTCTGACGTGTCTGACGCCCTACCGTGCCTAATCCCGGCACCCTCGCCGGTGGGTACTCTCCAAGTAGACACCCTTATTGTTTATTTATACAAACATGGGTAGCTATTGACGGGCACATTTAATACACAGGCACACCAAGCCATTCAAAGGGGATTTGACCAAAATTCGAGCAAACTATGCAAGAAACCCCCTCACGGTTAATAAAACACACATCCATCGCCGGATGTGTAATACTTTTTATTTTACTCTCTGGAAAGGAGACGAACCTCACTTGAGAGTCACAGCGTGCTCCTGGCTGAGCCCAATGCTGTGTTACACCCACCAGTGCCCGCCGAGTGCCACACACCTCTGTGTTGTATTACACCAGCTAGTGCGTATGCTATGACACTCTCTAGCCCATGTGCACTGTAACACCACCCCGTGAATATGTCATGCCACACTTGCCTTCGCACGGGTTATATTGCCCCATCTAACGTGCCTTCCTCGATGCCTATGTTATAACGCAGAGCGCTATGCCATACATATTACAATCTGGGATCCATATCTTTGTCACAGTGCAGATGCAACGTTACACTCCCCAGCACATATTTTATATTACAACTTTAGAGACTAGTTAGGTTACACAACACTGCCCTGTGCATATTACACTCCAAGGCCCATATCGCATAGCACGCGCTAGTGCCAGTGCTATCTCGCGCTATCCAATGAATCTGTCATTGCGCACAATGTATTGCATATTATATTTCACACCTCGGTTCATCTTATATCACACTTTTTGGTGCATAGTTTATACCATATACTATATCTAGTTTTCATTTTCAATCGTGCTCTCAGGACTATGTTCTATATAACACTGCGTCCACCTAAGCTTTTCACGGGCATTACATTTTGCGATGGGGGGTGGAGGGTGAGGGGGTGTTTGTGCCAAGTGAGCCCGGAGTCACAGTCACAAACGTCCTCTTCTTCCTGAATAAAAGTGAGATTATGCTGCATACTTGTTCATATTTTAAGTAGTTCGCACAGACACACATTTTAAAAACAATAAAGTTCCTAATACCCACCTTCTCTGAACAGTTAGCTTGCTGCCCCATCCACCTCCTCCCTATCCTCTGTTGTCTGAATCCATGGACTAGCCTCCTCCCTCCTGCCATGCATGGTCTGATGTGCTGCCACTGCCCTCCATTTAGCATGATGTACCAGTCCACTCCTCCTGCCCTCCATTACTCAATTCTATGGCCCATCATTGACCTCCTGCTGAGCCTCTGTGCTTAGCTTGCTGCCCCTATTCTCCTTCCCCCTGCCCTCCTATGTATTTGTGCATGCCCCTGCTCCATACTTTTTGCCCACCATGTTCCATGGACTTGCCACTCCTATCTACTCTGAGTGTTCTGTTGAGCTACCACTCCCCTCCCACCTGCCTAGCATTGTCAGATGACTGTACCCTGTCCCTGCCACCTCCACCCTGCCTATCCACATACCATGCCCCTATCCCCTTCCTCCTGTCCTCCATGGTCCATTTTACTGCCACACCCTTCTGCCCTCCCTGGTTTGTTGTGCTGCAACTGCTCCTCCTGCCTGCCCCGCGCGGTCTGTTGTGAGGCCCCTTCCCCTGAACTCTCTTGTCTGTGCCCAGGTCCTGACCCTCCCTTCTATCCTCCATGGTCCTTTGTGCATGCCCCTGCACCCTCCTTCTTGCCCATCATAGCCATTGTGCTGCCACTAACCCTCCCGCTTGCCATGCTTGGTCTTCTGTGCTGCCACGGCCCCTCCCACCTTCCCTGTGTGGTCAGCTAGCTGCCCCTGACCCCCTCCCACCTTCCCTCCATGGTCTGTGTGTATGCCATCATAGTCTCACTGTTGCTCTCCATGGTGTGTCTTGGTTCTAGTGCCCATCCTGCCTGACCTCCATGGTCATCTTGCTGCTCCTGCCCTCCCCCTTGCCCCCAGCCCTCTGTTTCCATGTGCAGACCCCTATTCCCTCCCTCCTGGCTTGTCTGTTCCATTGTAATGCCCCTGATCCGTCCCTCCTGCCCTTTATGGCCCATTATGCTGCAGCTTTCTCTCCTGTCTGTCCATTATGGTCAGCTAGCTACGATTGCCTCTTTCCCCTCTGTTCTCTGTTGTCCATGTGCGTGGTCCTGTCCCCTCCCTATTGCTTTCTATGGATTGATGTGCTGCACTCCCGTCCCGCATGCCCTGTGTGGTGTATTGTGCTGCTGCAAACCCTGATGCCTGCCCTGCAGGGTCAGTTTGGTGCACCTCTCCATGTCCCTCCTGTCCTCTGTTATCCGAGTCCATGGCCCTACCCCAATTCCTCCTGCCTTCCATGATCCAATGTAACATACTTGCGAACATTTTGAACTTGGTAAGAGGGAGATTTTGAATAAAACTGGGGTATTGATTTTCCCCTTTGTGTTACATTGAAAAAGAGGAGATTGTAGACAGGAGACAGATCAAATAAAGCCCATTTGAGCTTAAAAACATTGGACGTTTCCTGGCTGAATCGGGTCTGTTGCCATGTATGGTTGTACTACCACTGCCTCTTCCTTCAATGGTCTATTATATTGCCACAGCCTCTCTTGCCAGTCCAGTATTATTGGTTTGTTGCCCCTGCCCCCCTTTCCACTGTCCTCCATAGTCTATTGTGCTGCCACGGCCCTTCCTGCCAGCCCAGTGTGGTCAAATTGTTGCCTCTGCACCCTCCTACCTGCCTTCAATTTTCAGAGTCTGTGCCCCTGGTCTCTGCCTCTCAAACGTATCCTAATGAACAACTAGATTGCTAACATTCTATATTTATTACAAAAGTGTGGAACGCCTGACGTCATCTTGATGTAATCAAAACTGTAATACCTAGAGCATTTCCGTTAGAAATTACATATATGAGAGGGTCTTATTCGCACCAAATTATGGTTAGTGCTCTAAAAAACTAAAATGAGGACATATTTTCTGAGTTTTCAAATAGCGACAAAGCACTTTTAAATTATTTGTTATCTATGTTTTTTTATCCAGTTGACCACTTGATTAAATGTTGCACTTAGGGGAGAGGATGTGGTGTTACTTCCAGAGCTGCAGACTTTGCAACTGGGGAACCAGGTTGGAGTTTCTGCTTCAGCTCGACATTCTGTGATTCTGGTCAAATCACTTAATCTCCCCATGTCTACAACTAAAATGAATTTGTTCTTGTGTGATGTAACCAATGCTCATGTAAAGCACTCCAATACCTGACAAGTCTGCACTATATTAAGCTGCAAAAACACAAAAAAATAACTGTTTTGCACACTTCTGTCATTGAGCTATACTTGGGCTACATCTGGGTGATATTTGGGCTACTTTTGTGTCTGGAGGCCATCTTGGGAGATGTATTTGTTATGAAGTTTCCTAATTTCCTCATTTACTGCAGTCTCCTCAGTAGGAAATGCTTTCAGTTTTTTACTTTGATTCCATCAAGAAGGTATTCAGATATGTCACACATTTGCCATAAATTCTGAATGTTAGCACTCTAGTTGCTCATTAGATCACTGTAGTAAAGCTACTGCTCACCAGGGAAGTCTGCTGCTGGTATTCAAAGTGCATGTTTCAGTCTGCATGTCAGAATATTTTTATGAAATAGAAGAGGATTTGAGAAGTCAAAATGTGCCCTAATTGTTCTTTCTGTAGCACTAATCATAATTTCTATGGCAAAATGAACCCCCTCATTTTGTTCCTTTGTAAATGAAATGTTTTAAGTGTTACCACTTTATTCCAATCAAGATGGCTTCAGGTGTGCCATACTTTTGTCATAAGTAAGACTGTTAGCGCTCTAATTGTTCGTTAGAACACTCTGGGACATTCTGTCATTGGGCTATACTTGGGCTACATCTGAGTTATATTTGTGCTACATTTGGGCTCTTTTGTCTCTGGTGGCCATTTTGGGAGTCTTATTTGTTATGAAGTTTCCTAATTTCCTCATTTACTACAGTCTCCTCAGTAGGAAATACTTTCAGTTTTTTACTTTGATTCCATCAAGAAGGCATTCAGATGTGTCACACAATTGCAATAAATTCAGAATGTTAGCACTCTAGTTGCTCATTAGATCACTGTAGTAAAGCTACTGCTCACCAGGGAAGTCTGCTGCTGGTATTGAAAGTGCATGTTTCAGTCTGTATGTCAGAATTTTTTAATGAAATAGAAGAGGATTTGAGAAGTCACTCAAAATGTGCCCTAATTTTTCTTTCTGCAGCACTAATCATACTTTCTATGGCAAAATGAACCCCCTCATTTTGTTCCTTTTTAAATTAAATGTTTTAAGAGTTACCACTTTATTCCAATCAAGATGGCTTCAGGTGTGCAATACGTTTGTCATAAGTAGGACTGTTAGCGCTCTGGGAAGCTGCAGCAGAACACAAAGGAATCAACCGACAGTCTCTGTCCTTGTTGGATGTACATGTTTTACTGAGAATGTCAGACTTCATTCTCACATGACTGAGAAAGAAAATGTGAATTTACAGAAAATATGCTCTCAGTTTAGCTTATAGATCACCTTCCAAACTTCTGTGGGAAAAGCATGAGAAAATAGTTTTCTCTCAAACATGATTCATGATATCACAGCAGAAGGCTTTTTCACATGGTAAAATCACTTTAGAACACACCACAATTCCTAAAATGAGTATGGTACCATCAACAAATGATTTATAATGTAACTAAAGTCTTAAAACCTTCTATTAACTGCAATGCTTTTTAATGAGGTGCTATCATGTATATTGGTCGCAAGATGGCTGCCAACACTTCTTGGATGAAGTACTGACAACCAATCAGATCTCACGATGAGATGTGTGGTTAGGCTCTGCCCAGATATAACTATCTTTTTAACTCTAATTTCCTCAGGAACTGCTGAACGGATTTATACCATTTAAGCAAAAGGCACGAGTCTGAACTGAGGACTACCTCTTTGCCAAATTTGGTGTAATTCCGTTCAGCAGTTCGGGCTGTAGCTGCGTCAACAGGTCCTATGGGAAAATGCATGGGGAAAACGCGTTTTGGGACCCCCCTTTTTTCTCAGCTCCTGCTTGACAAATCACCGTGAAATTTTCAGGATAGGAGTGGACCGGAGGTGGCCAAAAGTTTGGAAAAGTTTGCGAAGATTCGTCAATCGGCGCCAACGTTATTCCAAATAGAATGCTGCGGATTTCCTATGGAAAATAGGTCCTAACTATAACTACCTACTGGCGACTGCCAGTAGGTAATATATTTATATATATATATATATATATATATATATATATATATATATATATATATATATATATAGATATATATAGATATATATATTTATATATCCTTTTATCATGAACTTTTATCGCTCTATGTAACCAAAGAAAGTATTTAGTTGATTGAAGTCAGTAGTGATATCAAGTCAAAATCCAATCACACCTGGCTTTAAACATTTAATACAAAGTGTAGTGACAGGTATTTGTGAAGAGTCATATGACCGTGTACATGGAATAGTGGTTAAAACATTAAACAAGACTTTCCGCCTACCAACAAAATTTATAGCTGTAATGTCCCCCATTGTGTTGTATGATACCTTCAGCTAATCCCAACTTTTTACCTAAATGCAATTTACTGCTGCGGGTTTTCAGGCCATAGTTACATTGTTAACAGAAAAATGTAAAGTACCTGAATGCAATGTAATGTCTGTTAAAAGATTGGGACTGTCAAAGTAAGACATTTGCCATGCGGCCACTTGCAGCTATTAATGTTCATACAAGAGCAACACCACCTCAATGTAGTCAGACAAAGGGTGCAGAAAAGCAGTGGCGGACATGCTTAATGCACAAGGTTTCAGGTGCCTTACAATGCAGGGTACAAATTAATCTGGTGCAATTCAAATTTTAAAGATTTCACAAAGTACTAAGCTGTTGGCAAGGTTGACCACCTCCACAATATCATAATTTTCATTAATGAGTAGGTGACCGATCCCCAACTGTGACCGGGAATTTTTATCAAAACATTCAAATATAGCACTCTTATTTTTTAATCCATTAATAGTCCTGAAACCAGACAGGGTCCTAAGTGAGTGTAAGAGTGTATTGAGATATGGGTAAGAGTGAAATATACAGACTTTCTATGCTTAAAACATGTAACAAAAGTCCACTGAACACACTACCAATAAGAACACACTGCATACCCTACATTACTCTGAATTAAATATGTACATCATGTTTTGCAAACACTGGAAAACAGTTTCTCTCTATTTGGGTTAGCCAGCTTAATAAACATGGTTAAGACCAGATTTGAAAAGCTGTGGAAAACACAGAGAAAACACCACTGAAATCCACAAAATATAAACACTGAAAACAGAACAGCCTACATTGTAAGCAGATGACCTGCTGATATCTATGCAGGATCTTAGTGGCCTTTACTCTGAGCCTTGCAGATGCTTCGGATATTTGGATGCTTTAGAGGCTGGGGAGTGAACGTGACAATCACATTCTATCCTATTGGGCGTAAGGTAAAAGATCTTCACTTGGCAAAAGACCTTAAAATTACCAGAGTACTTCATGTACACAGCACTATATATAACAGATGGCAATCCCTACCCAAGGCCAATGAATATCTTTCCATGGACAGAAAGATTGTGCACCTAAATTTCTTTTGGGTCCATCTTCGGCTCCTGTACCATTTACAGTATTACTGCTAAGAGTTTTCCTATGGCTGCTTCGGTCGACTTTACTCCTTGGTTAGAGGCTTGCTGAGGAAAGATGCCCCTTAATACCCACCCCCGCCCCTCCAAATACTGAATTACACTTCACTTATTTTACTGCCGCAGAGGAGGCAGACCACAAGCCCTAGGCAGCAACGCAGCCATAATCACAACCGCACTCGAAGTAGTTGAAAATGGGACCATGGCAACCGCAGCGCAGGATTCTTTTACTGCCGCAGAGGGGGCAGACTACAAACCCCAGGCAGCAACGCAGGCAGCATAACAAGCGCACGGGAGGCGCAGTTGAAAATGGGACCAGGGCTCCCGCAAGGCTGGATTCTTTCACTGCCGCAGAGGGGGCAGACCACAAGCCCCAGGCAGCAATGAGGCCAGCATCACAACAGCGCTCGGAGGCGCCATTGAAAACAGGACCAGGGCTCCTGAAGCGTGGGACGCGCCCGGGCACAGACCAGGCCAAGAGTGGGCCCTTCTGCGCCCATCGGTGGCAGTAAGAGGCAGAGCTGGGCCCACCCTTTTGGTCTGCCCTTTGTGGTCTTTGTGGTTCCAGGGCCTGGGAAAAGTCTGAAATAGGGAACCCAGTGATTTTGATCGCGTAGTGAACAAGCTTACTAGTAAGTGGTTATAGCTGTTTACATTGTTTTAGGTGCTCTGGAGGCTTCGTCCACAAAAGTAAAATAGTTAAACGCAAGACTGGAAGTACGAAACCTCCAGTTGAGCCAAGTGTTGCTACCAAGAGGACCACCATAGACTCATCTTTAGCACGTGCGGTAGGTGCCTTAACTAAGGCAAAAGACCAGGCTAAACGGCGCTTATAGTTGAGTGCGCCTGGGCCAAATGGGGAAGGGGAACTAGTGGTACCTATTGTGGAACGAGATTTTGGGATACCAAACCACCAGAAGTGCCTAAGTAATGAACTTATGGAGGGCCAGGGTTTCCCTGCTAATCAATCACTGAACATTTCAGAAGCGGCGGTACCATTTGCCACCACAATGCCAGACATCCACGACCCCAACCCTCCTACCTGCAGCAAAACACAAAAGGAAGTCCAAGAATATTATAACCATAAATGAGAACCTCCCTGACCATTCAGTTTTTCAAGGGCCTATTGATCACAATAATGACATGGATAACCCTTCCTGGAAACCGTTTTGGGACTAACAGTTATAGTAAATGAGTTATTATTGCCACTTAAAAATAAATTGGCCAAATTGGAGGGAAATTAAAACTGCTATCTCCTGTTGTAAAAATCTATCTAGTATACAGATTTCAAAGAATAAGGAGGTGCGACCTATAAATGCTAAGCTGTCCAAAGAAGATACATCTGTGGGGATTGGCGACCAACCTTGCCCGAGTTCAACTTCCAGTCAGATTCGGCCGAATCTCAAGGTCAATCAAGCGATGGGACCAATAAACATGATCCCTATTCAGACACCTACTGTAAGCCAAAACCACATAATCAAAGCAGATAAATATTTATCCTATGAACATAATCACTTCCAAGAGCAAGGAACAATTAACCTACCTCCAGCATGTTGCCCATATGTGGCCAGTTAACGTCCCCTTACTGAAAACCGGAGTTATAGAGTCTGCATAATGCCTAAAGAATAAAGGCTCAGCTCTAAACGTTTGTTTGTACCCCCTAATGCAAAGCAAATTTTATTCACACAGAGATTGAGGTGAATTGGCCCACAAATTAAAGGTTTTGTGGGAGAATGCATTGTTGTTCATTTTCAAAATTCTAGTATAGCCAGAGATATACACCCAAAGGCAGCACTATTCCCACTGGTTGTCCATAATCACCCCCGTGATAACACCGAAAAAGCACAGGTATCAAGGCTACCCTATCTCCATGACCTATTTTTGTCAAATAGGTATCAAGCACTAAGTACCATAGAAGATAATGATGGACTCAGTTGCAAAGAATATAGTGGGGAAACAACGTTTACATCGCATGCGCTACAACGCATGCGATTACAACAGGGTTGTTACAACGAACGTGTTGTTACAACGCAAGCCATTACATCGCAAGTCATTTCTATGACTTGCTGTAGGGGGCGCTCACAAATAAGGAAAAGTATAATTTACTATTCCAACACCAGCACAAGCTGGAGTTAAAATAGTAAATTATACTATTCCTAAGTCTAGTGTGCCCCCCTACAAAAAGTCGTAGAAACGACCTGTGGTGTAATGGCTTGCGTTATAATAAAGCAGTCGTTGTTACAACCGCACTGTAATCACATGCGTTGTAGTGCATGCGATGTAACATCTCATATTCAATATAGTGTAGATAATATCATGATTTACTGTAGAGACGATGTATCTAAGGTACAGGAGTGTAATGCGTCCTTCAGTGGTATTAACTGCGGACCTGTTCTGGCTACCGAGCATAGAGGGAAGATATCTAAACCGGACAATATTAATTGTGATAATAGATTAATTTCCAGTACAGCATTAATTGTGGCTACAACCACAAACCCAATTGGTGGATATGTGGGAGGAAAATTTCGGCTTGCCACATGGAATGTGAATGGGCTCACGAATAAAATAGGGAACACTGAGTGGATTAATATCATATCTGAATTCGAAAAACCATACATGCAAGAAACTTGGGTGCACATGCATCAACAAAACCAAAAGCGATTCCTTATTAGCGAAAAATAAGGATTCGTTATTAAGGAATCGCTTTTGTGAATGCATCAACAGATTCGGTAAATAATAGCGATTCCCTAAAAATCGCTATTTTTACCGAATTATCAATAGCGGGGCATGCAAACACCGAGGAGCTAATAGCTTTTTCGGAAATACCGAAATAGCTAATTACGATTTCAGTAATACCGAATTAGCTAATAGCGAATTCGGTATTAGCGAAATCGGCAAATATCGGGTCCCTCCGGGAACGTGTTTATGACATCACCAACCAGGAAATACTGCTGCCCCACCCTCATTGCCTCGACAGAGGAGCAAACAGGAGCTGGGACTGGAGACTGGCTGTGCAGATTGAAGCAACACCAACTGAGCTACCCTCAAACACTACCCAGATGGAGAAGGAAGCACCATCCAGCGCTGAGGCTGCACGCAAGCGGAAACGCAAGTTTTCTGACCGGGAGCTGGAGTACCTGATAGAGGGAGTCAGCAGCAAGCACGATCGCCTTTTTGGTAAGCTGTCCCTCAAGGTGCCAGAGCCCGAGAAGCGGCGCATATGGCAGCGCATCCGGGAGAGGGTAAATGCTGTTGGTGTGACGCCCCGCAGCATTGACGACCTTAAAAAAAGATGGTACGACCTGAGGAAGCGGGCTAAGGAGAGGATTGCGGAGAGGCTCCGGGAGGCATCCAGAACGGGAGGCGGACCTTCTACAGTTCAAGCCAACACTGCCCTGGAGGAGCTGGTGGAAGGGACGATCGAGCATGAGGCCGTCGTGGGAGTAACCCAGATGGATACCTCCGGCGCAGCCACAAGTGCCCAAGGTAAGATGCATGCCTGTGCCCATACCCAGCATAGCGTAAATCCATTCCCATGCCCCCAGCAGGATCACAGTGTGCATGTAGCTTTGGCCCACACACCTTTACTCTTAACACTAGTGCATCATGGGAGTTGTAGTCTAGTCAGCCCAGTGTGCATGTACAGGATGAAATACAATTACAAATCACCACATCAGTTGAACATGGATAGAGACTGTTTATTTAGTGGATCACAGAGGGACTTGTATGTTTACAACACTACGTAGGTGTAACTATCCCACTAACCATGCACTGTTTCACACACAGATGCATCTCCTGGGGATTCGGACAACAGTGAGCGGCTGATTATTTCGGAGACTCCTGCGGATTCCGACATGGACACAGCGCAGGATGCGCATACATCACCTCCACCTGCGACCCCACCACCACCACCAGCACCAGCACCACCAGCACCAGCTACACCAGCTCCACCTACAACATCCACTAAAGCGCCGAGGCGCAGGTCCCAAGTCCCGGCCCTGCAGGTGATGGGAACACCCTCTACACCCTCGGGACAAAGTCTGCGCAGCATCACACCGCCTGCTGCACCACCTGCACGTTCCAGACTCCCACAGCGGCGCAGGTCTCGCCCAAGTTCACTCTCCTCAGGCGACGTTGATAACACCCAAAATGCTGCAATCGAGGAAAGGATGCTGCGTGTCCAGCGCCTGCAGGGACGACACATGGCGACAATCAGCACAAACATCGCGCGCCTTGCAAGGGAAATGCGTGCCATGACTGCGGCGGTGAGGGACATGAGCACTGTGGTGGCAGAGGGCAATGGGCACCTGAGGGAGGACATCCATGAGCTCACCCGTGCCATGAGGGAAGGCCATGAGTGCGAGAGGAGGAGGCACCGTCAGAACTTGGTGCGGTCCGCGGCCTCTACAAAGGCCATCACTAGGATGAGCAATAGCACCGCAGTGTTGGCACGCCGCTCGGTGTCCTTGCAGGTGGACCTTGGACACTTCTGCGGGGATGTTGCCAAGGCTCTAGGGCAGATGACCGCTGCAGTAGAACACCTGCAGAGCAGCACATTCAGTGCTGGTGCATTGGGAGGGGAAGACGCCAGTGAGGCTGCCTCGAGTGTAAGCAGTGTGTCTGTGGCAGAGACCAGCACCAGGTGCCGCAGTTCACGGGGCTCCACGGGGACAGGCCGTGGTGAGGCGTCGGAGAGGAGGCTTGGCGTACGTGGCAAGCGCCACTAGACTGATTTTCATCCATACCTGACCGTGGTGGGGCAACCATGGTCCTCCTCTTCCTGACGCTGCACAGCCGTGACTTAAACGCACATTTGTTCTTACATTTTGCATGGGGAGCATTATTTTCATTGCTTGTTTGGTTGCACATACCGCAGTGCTACTGTGCATTAAACAGTTGAACCACCAATGAAATAGTAATGTATCATTCTTACCTGCTTCAGAAATGATGTTGCATGATGTATGACCGCCTCCTATGGCCCTCTGCTGTGTTAGGGACGTGTGCCTGTCGGTGTTGGGCGGGTGGTTGGTCATCCCGGTGGTCGTCATTCCTGTCCACCTCTATGGGTATCCCCCTTCTGGTCGCAATGTTGTGCAGCATTGCACATACAGCAACAATCCGGCAGCAGGTATCAGGTTTGTATAGCAAGGCACCGCCAGTCTTATGTAGGATTCTAAAGCGACTCTTCAGAATCCCAAATCTCCTCTCTATGACATTCCTAGTGCTTATGTGTGCCGCGTTGTAACGTTGTTCCTGTGGGGTTGTTGGATTGATGTATGGGGGGAGTATAAATTCACGCAGGGCGTAAGCACTGTCACCTAGAAGATAGAAGCAAACACTTAGCAATGGTGATGTTCATACATGTGTGGTGTTCATGTGGGGAAGAGGTATGTGTACGTACCAAGCAGGTGTCCCTCTCCAAATTCTCCGTTGAGTAGACGCCTGTGGATGCCACTGTGGCGGAATATGTAGGAGTCGTGTGTGCTCCCCGGAAATTGTGCCACTAGGTCCGTTATGATGTGATTGGCATCGCACACAACCTGCACGTTTATTGAGTGGTATGACTTGCGGTTACGGAATATGTACTCATTTGCTGAGGATGGACAGATGGGGATATGCGTAGAGTCGATGCATCCAATTACATGGGGGAATTGTGCCACCTGGTAGAATGCCTGTTTGATGCGGTCCAACTGCTGTGGGGTGGTGGGGAAGCTGATGCGGGTGTGTATCATTGTCAGCATGGCATCTAAGAATTTCTGGAAGAAGCGTGAGAGTGCGCTTTGCGATACGCCTCCGGCTACGGCGATTATCCCCTGGAAACTTCCTGAGGCCAGTAGGTGCAGGCTGCATAGGACCTGGACGTGCGCAGGGATTGCATTGGTCCGGTGTGTCTGGTGCTGCAGTAGTGGTTCCAGGTCTGCAATGAGGCGCATGATCATGGCACGATTCAGTCGATACTTCTCGTACACCTCGTCCTCATTCTGTCCGAGCAAGGTGATGCGCAGTCTGAATACTCTCTCCTGGACCCTTCTCCTGCGCTGTCCTGCCGCATTGATACGCATCCTCCTTGCAAGCACGTAGAGGGCTGCCATTTTGTGCTAGCCAACAGGGTCTCCTAGGCCTCATTTAAGGGTTTGATGATTACCACAATCAGTTGCACATAATTGATTTTTTTGTTTTGTTCACAAAACTTTTTTTTTAACTTTACCTCCAGGTTCCGATTCCCCTTATTTTGCTCATGCTAAATAGCGATGTTTGGGATTTTCGGTATTTGCGACTGGTGTTGCATTGGGTAGCGATTCGTTATTAGCCATTGGCACTTGCCGGGAGCTATTAGTGATTTCGGTGATTGCTAATTCGGTATTTAGCGATTCTGTATTATTGCATTTTTGTTATTTGCGATTCGGTATTATTCCGGTATTTATTTAGCAATTGGGTAATTGCTCACAATTTGGGTTGATGCATTGGGATTCGGGTTTTGATACTCGCTAACGGGTGATTTTAGCGATTCGGTATTTTACCGACTGGATTTTTGCTTGATGCATGTGCCGGTTGGTGTTTAAAACCTGTATATGTCGATGGGTTCTCCTCATACTTTGGGGAAGCAATAGCATCACACGGTGGGCGAGCAAAAGGGAGGATTTTGACCCTTATTTCAAACAGAATCTCAGTGAACGTAAAAAAGATTTTAAATTCGGATCCACACTTCCAATTACTGTAGCTGAAGAAAAAGGGAGAGAAAGATTTGGTAATAATACATTTTTATAATAATGTTTTTGATCTAACAAACCTTTCTAAGCTCTATACATTCAAATGTTATATCTTTATCTGATACACAAGCATGTGGCCGTATTGATCAGGATGGGACGGGAAATGTCCACTTCTGCCACAATGAGTATGGTGAAGCCTTGAATTTCATTATTGCCTAACACGATCTCCAGCTACTGAGGTGTGATTGCTATAATAATGGAGAGATAGTCACAACATTTATTGATAGGCATTCGGCTACAATTATTGACCATGTATTGATAGCTGCGTCAGTAAATGTTGTGTAACACACCCACCACAATAACGGCAGCCCTAAGTGATCATAATCTGATTTCATGGTCATTCAATTTTTGGGGTAAGAGGCAAGATTCATTCTCTATAGTGAATAATATTACCCAAAATTGGCCAAATGGTGTAAGAAATAAATGGGATGGCGTTCATCCCAATACTATGTTACGAAAAATAGTAGAGCAAAATCCTAGGGAAATTGATTCATACCTCCAGGAGGCTATTGTACCCAATTTGTTAGTAAAACATTTTAATCATAATCAGCTCCATAAATCACTCCTGACTTGCCACCCTATTAAATCAGGGAATAATAAATAGGGATGGTTTGATACTGCCTGAACCAAAGCACTTTGGTCTCTCAAACACGCCTTTAGTAGCTCACCACAGGATACTATGGCCATTCAGACCCTGCACATTCAATACAAACAGGACCCGGGACACAAGGATAAAAATGCTCCAAAATAAAGCATGGGATAATTTCCCCCCTGCGGCAGGGAATAAGAACATGAAGTTGTTCTGTGGTACTGTGTACATTTTCTAAAAAATTATGATATCCCCGAGTTTAGCTACTTCGTTCCCATTTATGGCAGGGTGGAAAACTTCTCTAATAAGTTTTGACAGAACAAAGAGGGTGCAACAAGTCATTCATGGGGGTTTGTAGGTGACTGGGGACTTGCAATGCTGGAAATTACTAATGAAGAAGTTATACTGGCCATGCAGGCCAGCGCAGTGGGACGGGCTCCTGGACCAGATGGAGTGCCAGGGTTTTTAATGCAGCGTCGACAGGCAGTATCCCACCCTCTTGGGAATCCTCCATTATCATACCTATATATAAAAAGGGGGATAAAGCAAACCCTTAAAACTATTGTCCAATTTCCCTTGTAGACTCCTCAATGAAGGAAATGACCAGAGTCCTGCTGTTAAGGCTGGAGGAATAGGCATATGAACAATTGATTCTGAGCCCAGTACAGTTTGGTTTCAGGAAGCAGCTGGGGACCGTAGAACAATGTATTAATCTTGAGCTCTTAATTGGAATATATACTAGGGCCAAGGTGGGCACCTTATATCTTTGCTTTGCAGACTTCAGCAGTGCTTTTGATTTAATCGACCACAATTATTTATGGGCGTTGCTGATCTCTCTAGGTGCACCTAGACCAATTGTTGGGTTTCTTCAAAGTCTTTACGAGAACCTATCTAGCCAAGTTCATTTTGGCCGCCAAGGGGAATGTACACCAAGCTTTAAAGTGGGGCGTGGAATTCGCCAGGGCTGTGTATTGGCACCACTCCTGTTTTCACTTTTCATTTTCAGGGTGGACAGCCATTTACAGTCCCTGCAGTCCGAATTCCCTAAGGCTGCAAGACACCCAATACCAATGCTGCTTTACGCAGATGATGCAGTACTTTTAGCCAGAACACAGGTGGGCCTGCAGAGACTGCTGAATGCATTTGGTGAATTTATGGCTTCCAAGAAAAACGTCATCAACAAAACTAAAACATTCACCATGGTCTGTGGCCAAATGCGGAAACCATGCAGAACCTTCTTTATTGACAACACCCCAATAGTCTCCGTAAATTCTTTTTGTACATGGGGATTCTATTTGCGGGCAATGGCTCATGGACACACCATGTGTTGAATACTAGAGCCAAAATGAGCAGGCTCTCCCAGGGGATTTTTAAGCCTCTAAACTGGGTAACTGACCCATTAAATAAATGGTAGCTATATATAAAGCCAAGGGTGTAACTACTGCTACCTATGGGGCAGGCTTTTGGGGCCATGTTAATGGCTATGCTTCGCAAATAGAGGAAAACACAGTTTTTAAATGGCTTTTATGTTTGCCATCTTGTGCACCAAATACTATTATTCATAAAGAGGTTGGCCTGCAGTTTTTAAAAGACCACCTTTTGGTGAGATCTCTGTTACTATGTGAAAAGTTCGTTAAATACCACAGAAACTGGAATGTAGTTGGAAGAGAGATTTATTAATAACACCTCATCCATCAGCTACCTAGGAGTAACTGACACACAAAGAATCCCCATCAACTAACGTTCCAAGTTCTACTGAACTTGTAGAAGCAGGAAGACCTGTGGAAACACCACACATCTCCGTTCTTATAACAAAAGGATAAACCTTACAGTTCATAGAAACAGGAGTACTACATTAAACATTTTCATCTACGAAATCCACGAGAAGTGAATAGTAAAACCAAATACACATTAAATAAAACTTTACATACTCTTTCATATATCCGAGTACAAATTTTTTTTTTTTTTTACCTAACATATTCTTTCAAATATCTTGGTACAAATTTTTCACGAACACTAATCCTCTGATGAGAATTGACAGAATCACTTGCATTAGCCACAACACTTTGATCAATCCCACAGTTGGAATTATCTTTCTTCATGATAACAACACGGTTTAAATTCCAAATTTTACCATTTTCTAATTTCACAGAATTTTTGAAACATTTAATGACACGCATAGGTGAAGTATATTTTGACCAAGATAAAGCTCCTACAGGAGCTTTTACCCGCACCACATCCCCTATATTGACAACAATTTCTTTGACTCTTTTCCTTTCATCATAACTTAATTTGTTTTTAAGTTGTAGTTTTTCTTCTCTAAGTCTCCATGTACCAATGCTGTTATCTTTTACACCTTTACCCCAAATCATCCAACCAGGACATAAACTTGTATTGGGAGTTCTACCTTTGAACAATTCAAAAGGTGTCTTATGTGTAGACATATGAGGAGAAAATCTATGAGCCAAAATGCATTTCTGCAATTCCTCCTTCCAATCCAAAGAATTTACCCTTGACAGCTGAATATTTTCCTTGATCACTCTATTAAACCTTTCCACAGCCCCATTAGTTTCCGGATGATACACAGAAGATCTTTTATGTATAATACCACAGGATAACAAAAATTCTGACATTAAAACTGAACAAAACTGTGGACCATTATCTGATAAAATCGTTTTAGGGTACCCTTCTCTCCTGAATATGTCTTTCAGAAAAGAAATCACACAAAAAGAAGTGACCTCAGAAACAGAACAAATTTCCACCCATCTTGAATATAAATCAATCAAGACAATGAGATAAGGAGTACGATGTTCACCCTTAAGAGGACCCACAATGTCAATAGCAATATCCTCCCATGGACCACTAGGTAACTTACGACAAACCATAGGAGGAGTACGAGGAGTGAGAATTTTATCACTAGATCTGCATTGTATACATTCTCTCACCTCACGTTCAATTTCAATATCCATTCCAGGCCACCAAAATGAAGTTCTAAGTCTTTCTTTAGTTTTTACAATTCCTAAATGTCCCTGATGAGCCTCTTCAACCAGTCTTTTCCTGAGAGAATTAGGAGGAATCAATCTGCTACCCCTTAACAAAATCTCATTATCCACAGATAACTCGTCCGCAATCAAGTGCCACACTTTAGACAAAGAGTTATCAAAATTAGACTTACTTGAAATCATAGTAATGACCTTCTTTATTTCACTGTCATTTTTAAGACCATCCTTCCACTCTTCTTCCTGTATGGCACCCGAGGTAATTTCACATACTCTAACCTCCTCTTCATAAAACTCTTCCTCATCCTCTTCTTCACAAACATCACACACCAAACGCGAAAGACAATCCGCAGTCACATTATCAACACCAGGAATATGTTCAACTGTAAAATTAAAATCCTGCAAACCAATAACCCATTTTCTTATCCGTGAGGAAATAGAATCCAAACCTTTCTTCATAAAAATTTCTTTTAACGGCTTATGATCTGAACAAACCTTGAAATTCAAACCCCAAACAAAATGTCTAAATTTTTTAAGTGCCCAAAAAATCGCCAAAGCCTCCTTTTCAATCACTGAATAATTGATTTCCGCACCCCTTAGACTTCTAGATGCACATGCAATCAATTTCTCCTGTCCACCTCTTTTCTGTTTCAAAATAGCACCTAACCCTTTTGAACTGGCATCAGTTACTATACATGTTTCATCAGTTGGAATAAACGCTTGTAAATTAGGTGCATTTACAAGATCTTTCTTTATTTCAACAAATTCATTTTGACAGACATCTGTCCAAATAAATTCCTTACTTTTCCCAAGTAGATTTCTCATATTACTAGATTTACTTGCCAAATTTCTTACAAATTTCCCATAATATTCAACCATTCCTAAAAACGAAACAACTTCCTCTTTATTCTTTGGAGAAGCCAAATTTAAAATAGTATTCACCAAATCCTTCTTTGGAACAATTCCTGAGGCAGAAATACAATGCCCCAAATAATTTACCTCTTTTACAGAAAATTTACATTTCTCAAATTTCAAAGTGAGACCAGCACCCTCTAACCTCTTCAAAACTGATCTCAGGGTTTTGTCATGTTCTTCTTGATTTGCACCAAAAACAAGTAAATCATCTTGATAACATTTCACCGACTTTATTCCTTTTAAAATTGAAGCCATCACCCTTTGAAAAACCGAGGCCGCAGATACAAGACCAAAAGGCATTCTTTTATATTTAAATGCACCCATGGGAGTGATGAAAGCCGTCAGATCTTGAGACTCACGTGTAAGTTCAATTTGATGATATGCCTGCGTAAGGTCTAATGTTGTAAAAACCTTTGCATCACCCAAAGAGGACAATAATTCATCAATATTCGGAAGAGGAAACTTATCCACTACTACCTCTTTGTTTAGAGATCTTAAGTCACAACAAAGCCTAATGTCACCATTAGGTTTGTTGGCAACGACAATTGGCGCCAACCATTCTGATGCCTCTACAGAAGTAATAATGCCCTGTTCCTCAAGTTTCTTTAGTTCCTGTTCAACTTTTCCCTGTACAGCAATAGGAATTCTTCTTACCTTGGCTACTACTGGCACAGCATTATTTTTTAATTTGATACAATGCTTATAACCTTTAAGACACCCTAAATCTTTCTTAAACAATTGAGGGAATTCACTCACAAAATCATTAGTCTCAGCTCTAATTTCCTGAATTTGTACCTGAGGATCCATATTTGGATTTAACATGACACCCAATAAACGTTGATGTGGCCAACCAATTAAATCATCCCCAACTTTTGATACATAAATTTTCCCAACAAACATTTTCTTTTCCATTTCAATACAAGCATTAAAATATCCAAACATACTTATGGAATGCCCTCCATACCCACCTGGATTTATATCCATCCTATTCAATTTGTTCTTCTTCTGAAACCATTTCTCAAAAGACTGTTTTGAGATAATGGAAATATGCGAGCAAGAGTCAAATTTCATTTCCAATTCTATACCATCAATCTTTACTTTACCAACCGGGTGATCATGACATTTCTTATCTTTTATCTGACATATAACCTCTTTTATATCTTTATTTGCCAATTTTTTCTCTTTTGACTTACAAAACTTTATGAAATGCCCTTTCTTCCCACAACCATGACACACAAAACTCAAAGCAGGACACATTTTTGAGTTCGCTTTATGTCCTGATTTACCACATCTAAAACACACTACAGCTGCGTTTGATGCGTCATCTTTACCAGACTCCTTCACAGGAATTTTCACATCTTTTACTTGACATACAACATTTTGTACTTCCTCCACTACAGGTTGACTTTTTACTTTATCACCCTTTAGCTCATTTACACATTTTACCATATGTTCTACTTTTTTAGCAATTCCTACCACTTCTTCTAATGGTGGCTCATCTTTTAACCACAGTTCCTCTCTTATTTTATCTTCCCTACATTTGAGAACAAATTGATCCCTAATTCTTTCTTCATTAGCAGCTCCAAATTTACAACTAGAAGCTAACTTTCTTAAAACAGTTAAATATTCCTCAACAGATTCCTCTTTACCTTGCTCTCTTAATCCAAAATGATATCTCTCCATTATTGTGCTTACACGAGGTAAATAATGCTTATCTAATTGCAATAAACATATTTCATATTCATCTAAACCTCGTTGTTCTTGTGCAGATAAAGCTGGCAAATTTTCCAAAACTTCTTGCCCTTCTCCACCTAAACAATGTAACAAAAGTGAGCATTTTCTTTCCGCACTTAGATTTGTTCCACAGACCTTTGCATAATGCGCAAATATTTTCTTCCATTTGCTCCATTTGACATTCGGCTCACCTGGATCACTCAAAAAAAATGGTGGTGTGGTTACATTCTGCATTATTCCACTTTCTTTCTTATGTGTCTTGTTATAATCCTTAACTACTACTACACAAAAAAAAATATTAAACAGTAAATGTTCCTTGAAACAATATAATACTACAAATTAAAATTGTATTACATGTATATCACTTCCTCAGATGACTTGCTTAGTTTCCAAACCCTTTACTGTTTTATTTCTTCTAAACACATTTAAATACCAATGTGCTACTACTCCGTTCGCTCTTGCCTCTTTCAAATTTCTTCAGACTTCCACAAGAAAGCTTCCGCAGCAAACGTCGTATTCCTGAACTCAAATCTCCCTTTTTTTTTTAACGCACACAAAAAACCGTGATTGGCATCGTCACGTTGAAAAACCAATACAAGAATGCAGTTAAAACAGAAGAATTCCGATGTGGTTAAAACATATACCTACGCCAATTCCAAGATGGCGTTACGCTTAAAAAACGTGTCCCGGGTGGCTATCGGCTTGTTCTTGCTTCAAAACCTCTCCCTTCAGCATGCATTCCAATGACGATGAATGTTACGCTGACTAGTCACCGAATCCCCATGCAGAATTCGAATACGTCATCAGTCACCAGGAACAGTTGAAGAGTGAAGACCTCCAAGCGTGTATTAAGATCCCAACGAACTCCACCGAGCGTTATGCGCCGACCGCTGAGTCTCAACTGAGAAAGTCACCAATTCATGCCTCTCTGCGATTCAACAGCCAAAACGCAGTCACCAACTCCTCCAGCTGATCTCCTCACCGTGTCTCTTTGTTAAAAACAACGGCACCAAATTCCCGCTGGATACCAACTTCACCTCAGGAACAGACAGACGCTGAAGAAGATAGGACACGTAAGTAATTTCTTACTTGTTTCAAAAACCGTCACTACTTCTTTTAAAACTTCTCGCAGCTTAAATACGCTTCAAATATTCATATATATATATATATATTTCAGAAAGCATTCTCCGCTGCACCATCCATTTCTTCTTCCTTAGCACGATGTTGAGGTGTTAAAATCCTCTTCTATGTATCCCATCCTCGTCGCCAGTGAAAAGTTCGTTAAATACCACAGAAACTGGAATGTAGTTGGAAGAGAGATTTATTAATAACACCTCATCCATCAGCTACCTAGGAGTAACTGACACACAAAGAATCCCCATCAACTAACGTTCCAAGTTCTACTGAACTTGTAGAAGCAGGAAGACCTGTGGAAACACCACACTATGGGTTTCACTCTGGGCAAAGGAAGAAACTAGCTTCACTAGAACTAATATCCTAGACTATCTAGCCTTGGATAAGTATACCTTGTCTATCCTATATTAACTCTTTTCTTGGTAAACTGTTTAATTTACCAATCTAGTCTGACCCTACCCAGATTACATCTCTAACCAAGAATAAGTTTAAAGATATATTTTTTTCCAAACTAGGATGGATAAGCGTGAGCTAGATGATAAAAAATCGTCAGTAATATTCTATATGTCTCTGGACAAGGAGGAGGGGCCAATAATTACTAAGTATACATAACTAATATGCAGCACCGTTTTGTACTGGCAAGGCCGAGATGTGGTATTGTGCATCATTTTGCTGCCTTCCCTCCCATGAGGTCTTGCCCTTCCAATATGACTCCCTGCCTCCGTGATGGCCAAAGCAAACAAAGCATAATGCATTTTCTATTGTCCTACAAACAGGTCGCTCTATTTGAAACCAATGTTTGCTGCCCAGAATATCAGATATCACAAAGCTGCAATGAAATACCTGGTGACATTAGGTGACCCTTGTGTGCGTTACAATGCTGCCGTTTTTATATTGAATGCCATTAAAATAAGGAAAGCATATCGCAACAGCTAAGGAATTGAGCACTATGTATTTTCATTGTTTTTTAGACCTATCTGACCTTTTAGATTTATCAAATATTAATGATTGTTCTATAGAATGATTTAGATTAAATGTATATATACATTTTAGGAGATTTTTGATTGTACTTTTTATATTCTATACCGTTGCAATAGGACAGGGGCTGAATACTCTACTGTGTTTTATGTACTAAACAATCTGGAGATTTGGATGATGTGGCTGGGGATCTTTATTGCCTTATCTATGCATTTGTATGTGTTTTATTTATGCACATTTATGGCTGTATCTTTTTTCAGCCGAATAAAGTTTATGAATTAAACTGAACACTGACAAAATGCTTCAAATCCCCATGACAGAGGGATCGTGCAGCGGATATTTGGGCATATTACCGGATATTACAAATAGTAGTTAAGGAATAGTTAAACAATCCACATGGCAACACCCACATACGAAACGGAGAAATTGGAGCTAAAGGAACACATCCTCTGCACATGTAAAACGGTGAGAAGGATGCTTCGGGCAATGCCGGGATGCAATCAAAATATCCTAGATTGGGGGACATAATGGTAGACGCCGCCCTGTGTAACTTTTCAGAGCTTCAAACAGAATATGACATGCACAAGAGTCAATTTTTCTGATACCTGCAATTGTGACCCACCATCCTCCCCCCACAATCAACGATGAACTGAATTGCCAGACTTTAACCCATTAGAGGGCAAACCGTTGATGGGAGTCATGGGCAAACAAGATATCTTCTCTTTATCATATGCTAATGAAACACACCCAGGATAGTTTTTAGTTCCCCAGACAGGGATAGGAAAAGTTATGGGTAAACTCGCAGATGCGGAGTGGCAAGCAGTTAAAATGGCCACTTGTGCAATTGAAATTGCACCCCAGTTCTAAATTAGACAACATAAAAATTTGCGCTGCACATAAGTCAGTAGGCAGAGACTAGAAATTTTACCAGGCACACTTTTCTGTCATAAAAAGAGGGGGTTTGCCCTGGGTTTTACAAACCCTTTATGATTGAGTTGAAGTCCAGGTATTCCTTATTGGCCTCAATAAGTGAGAGAAACCCCTTTCTCATTAGGGCACAAGGATCACTGGAGAGTTAGAGGTCAAATTGGGCTCATTAGTATCCCAGGCTCACTAGTATACTCTGCATAGATACTCATAGATCCAATTTACATTTCAAACATACTGCCCAGTCCAGATTATGGATTGTTTCAGAGGGCATCCTCTTTATTGGTAGATCAGAACTTTCAGCTCCATACAAAGTTCTATGGCTTTTTTTCACACTCCAGACTGGAGGTGCCACGTTACACCAGTTCTTAGCAATGTCTCTTCTTGCCACTGCCAGTTTCACCCACGGCAATTCTTTTCCATACCTATTGGAATCCAAATCCGATTCTATATGTAGAAGTTTCGTTTTGGTTGTGCTGTAAATGTGTACTATATCACTTTCCTCAAGGGTGCCATGCACAGTTTCCCAGAATGGCCATGTCTGCATCCAGGTCCATGCAGTATTCAAGATATCTTCCATATACCCTGCACACCTGAAACAGAAGAGAATGCCTGTATCGCTGGAGGGTTAGAGGTCAAATCATGCTTATTAGTATCTTTGGTCTTACTCTGCATAGAGACTCATAGATCCCATTTATATTTCCAAAATGCTGCCTGATTTTAATGAATAAGAGTTACTGGTTCATACGTTGAACCAGGTTTCACCAGAAACAACAGCCAAGATGTGTTTAGCCCCTTCCCTATGCTCAGGCCTGGGGTTTTTTCAAGGCTGAAAAATGTAGCAAGATAAAAAGTAAAACATGTATTATAACCCCCTCCCCCCAAAAATTAGAAAAAGTATGACATAAATACAGGGTGGGATTTGCATATTAGAAATGAATAAATAACCAGTATACATCCATGATGGGCACATTGCACATTAGTATTAGTAATGAAGATTCTGTGTTCTTAACAGTACCAAAAAAGTTATACCACACAGATACATACATAGAGTGTATATATGGAAGACAAAAAATATCTAATATATATAAATGTGTATCATGTGGATATTAAGTTATATGAAGCACAAATGTGTAAGAAAAAGTCAAAAATAGATGCATATAAAATCCAGTTGAGCATGCATATGTCAAGGTTTGCAGTGAAGTTGAGAGTGTTGTGTAAGCAGAAGCCTGAGTGTCAAAAACGGGAATTAACACCCTCACAAGATCTCTATGACAATCTTGCTGACTTCTTTGAGAAGATTAGCAAGATTCTGGAGGACTTTGGAGGCCCTCTTGAACCGATAGTTTCTGGTCAGGGTGAATCGCATCCAGATGGTAGTTTAGTAACAGTCACATCTACTCCTTCAAATACCGAGGTTATGGCGTTAAGTAGCACTGAGGCATACGACAAGTGTAATCCATTGGTTAATCCACCATACAGGTTGAAAGTCTTCGATCCTATAACTGAGGATGGCTTCTGGGTCATAGCTAGGTCCACTTCGTCAGGTACCCCCCTACCACAAAGGGTATGGAAAGAGATGGCAGACGATTTGATCCTGCTACATTGTAGGTATGCAATCAATCTTTGGAGTTGGGTACTGTTCTATGGATGTGGAAGAAGGCCATAATCACCTCCCTTCTGAATAAATCCACATTTTATTCCCCCGTTCCTCAGTAATTACAGGCCAATATAATTTCTGTCTTTTGCAACTGTGGATCCTACCAGACAGTGGGAATACTGGTGTGACCCCCATGAGTGGAGGAAGCTGTTCAAGAGTCCTGACACAGGATGAACACAGGGCCATAAAGAGGGGTGTTAGAGTGGGTGGTACCCAAAGAGAGGGAGTGGAATGGTCCTTTACCAATTTTAATGAAATAAGTTCACTCCTGACGTCCTTACATGCAACGATAGGCCAGCAGAAGGCAACTATTAATAGTACACCCCCCAGAGCAGAGTGTTCCATTATAGAGGAACCCAGCAATTTAAACCAGCTATCAAAAGACACAGCCAAGCTTTGCGTGTTATCCTGGAACATTACGGGCCTCACCTCAAAACTAGACAACCCGAAGTGAGGAGCATTTATCCAAGACAACGACATTTGCATGTTCCAGGAAACTTGGGCGAGAGAGGATACCCATTGATTAGGTTACGCAACCTTTTGCCTAACAGCTACAAGTGGAGAAAGGGGAAGACCCGCAGGGGGACTTTGTACCTGCATTGCAGTGCACTTGGGTTGCACGGCTAGGTTAGTTGAGACCTCCTCCCGAGACATACTCTGTGTTATTCTGAGCTTACCCGCCAAGATTAGAATAGCTGTATTTAATGTCTATTCCCGCCCAGTTAATCATGGCCAGGTGTCTTCAACTCTGGAGCAATTGACTACTTTTTTTATACACTATTCCTGATAACACCTTGGTGATTCTTGCTGGCGATTTCAACTGCCAGTTTGAACCCCTGAAAGATCTAATTGGGGGTGATGTCAGTGAGGAGGACCACTATTGGGCCATACCAGAACCAAACGCCCCGGCAACCCGGGCCTGGACTGCACTGGTACTCCAAATGAATACCCTTACACTGAACCACTCCCTCAGGGCCTGTAATGGGCGCACAAAATCTGACTCCCCAGCGAATCAAACTTATAACAGACCAGGAAACTCTTCTATTTTAGATTACATATTGGTTGACACTAAATCCTGGCAGCGGGTGATTGATTTTAAGGTTGTCCCTCGATATGACAGCGACCATAACGCCCTGACTCTTGAGATGATACTGCCTTGCCCTAGGCTTGCTAATACAGGCCAACTTTCAACCAGCCCTAGGCTAACTGTTTCTAGTTGCAGGAGGAGAGTCAAATGGAGAGCATTTTGTGAATCCCAGGAAAAGCTAGCCTCCCTCTACCAAACAGCAATTCCATATCTTAAGGATGCAACCCAATTTAGTGAAATTGCTATTCTTACCACTGCCCTACATGAAATTGCGAACAATCACCAAGGCTTAGTATCTGATCTGGCAAATATCTTCTTCCCAACTTCAAAATCTAGGGAAAAGGAAACCCCGGGTCACCCTTGGTACAATGGCGATTGTCGCAAGGCCAAGAAGCACTAGTCCTAGCTATCAAATCCAAAGAAAGAGCCCAGATAAAAGACAAAAGATCAGCCCACAAAAATATAATCAATGTGGCCAAGAAACAATGGAAGGAAGATAGATGGGACAGTTTGAAAAGTGCCTTATGCACCAGGGATATGAGGCACAAACAACAAACTGGCAAAATTTGGGGGCAGAAATTTGGAGGGCCCACTTTGAAACTCTCTATGAAAGGGTAGAGGGTGTAGCTGAGCGGGATATAAATGAGTGCCCCCATTTGCAGTTATCTATTTCTGCTGCTCCAACAACTTCTTTAGAAGAGATAGGAGATGCCCTTAATAGTTTTTCGCCCTCTAAGGCACCGAGATTAGACAAGATCCCAGGTGACCTCTTCCGTAATGAGCCGAAAATCTGGGTACCATACTCTGGACTCTGTTTAATGCTATCCTGCAGGGAATGCCAATCCCCAAGACCTGGCTGGGGGCAGAAATCCTTCCAATCTATAAGAAGGGCTCACCAATGCTACCCTTCAATTATCGCCTAATAAGCCTCATAGATGTTACCCAGAAGATATATTCACGAGTGCTATTGGGTCGACTAGAGAGATGGATGGAGGCGTACTCCATACTCAGCCCCTTCGAAGTAGGTTTTAGATCTAGAATGTCCACAATAGATCAAATTCTTAGGCTGCAACTCGTGTACTGGAAGACGGTACTTCTGGAGGGTGGCAGCCTTTGTTTTATCTTTGTCAACTTAAAAATCGGCATTTGACCTGGTCCCCAGGGACAAATTGTGGAGCATCTTACTAGAAATGGGGGCTCCCCCCTACCTCTGCTACCAGATGAAATGGCTCCACAAATGTAATTTTGCCCAAATCAGGCATGGGAAGAATGGTGAGCTCACTGACCCCATTTCCATAGAAAGAGGAGTACGACAAGGGTGCGTGCTGGCTTCGACCCTCTTCTCCCTATTTATTAACGGCTTAGTGGAAACCCTGACCGCTGGGAGGGATATAGATGCCCCTAGATTAGCGAACCTCAAGGTCCCTGCCTTGATGTTCGCCGATGATACCCTCTTACTATCTAAGTTCCCTATGGGAATACAGAGGGCACTAGATATCTTCCATTCATTTTGTAAAAGCAGGGGTTTCGAGATAAACACACAAAAAACTAAATATATGGCTTTTAACGTAAGAAATACCACACAACCAAACCCCCAGCTAGATGGGAAACTACTAGAGAAAGTGACCATTTTTGAATACTTAGGGTTAACACTCACTGAGAAGATGGAGTGGAGCGCACAAATAAAGAAGGCCAGCCTTAAGCTGGCACAGACAAAGGGGATGTTGGCCAAAACACTCAGGAAGTGTACCCATAAAATGGTTGGGCCAGTGATGGAAATTTACAAAGCTCAAATAAGGGAGGCAGCCCTGTATGGGGCAGAAATCTGGGGCCATCGGCCAACCGTCCCCCTATCCAAGAATGAAAATGATTTTCTTAGGCAACTCCTAGGCCTCCCAATAAGTACTCCGCTTACGCCACTTCAAATGGATCTTGGGGTTGGTCCAATTGCAGAAGAAGCTGCCCTTAGACCCCTAAAACATTGGCGACTCCTATCGAGTACCCCAGAATTAGAAGCTTTTAGAGCCGGGTTAAAGGAAGTGCTGAGCCTAAAAGGAGCTAGCAAAATCCCATGGCTGGCTTATATTAAAAACTCCTTAGAAGCTATGGGGATGGGTGAACCATGGGCTAACGCTGAAGGAAGTAGCATGTTAATATCCAGGAAGACGTTGTCACAGATCTTTAGGGATTACAAAATTAATCAGTTAAAGAGGAATCCCGTAACTGGTACAATGACCGCATCCTTCTTAGAGATTAAAGAGCAATATAGCCTAGAACCTGTTCTCAATGTCATCCAGCCCCCCCTTGCAAAAAAGCTGTCCCTACAATTCAGGCACAGAGCATTGCCGATTCGCACCTTCACAAATAACCGGGGGGGGGGCACTTCAACTCAGGGTTGTCCAACTTGCAACCACATCTCAGTTCAACATGTACTGTTTTTTTGCCCGGCATACAAGAAGGCTAGACGCCATTGGCTAGTACAGATATTTAGAAACCTTGGAACAAACCATTGCGCGGAAGTCTATAGGATTTTAAAATATGATACTAGTATGCCAATTGTGTATTCTGTCTCCCGATACCTATTCTCCATGTGGTGTGCGCGCCGAGCTATTTCAAAATCAGGCTCTGCTTAATCTGATCACTCCATCACCTTTCTGTGACCTTATATTGGTATCAACCCCCACCTTTTTTTAAACCCCAAATGTTGCTAATGTTTATTTTAATGTACTTATTGCATTTTATAATTCTTAAGTGGAATTCTTTGATATTGCACATGCACTTTACCTTTGAAATTTTTATGTATGAATTGTGGTGTATTTTTTTTACCTGTGCTTTTATGGTCATATTGGCCGAAATAAAGAATTCTTGACTTGACTTAAAAAGTACTCAGGTGCTTGGTTAGTAAGAAGCTGTCCCAGTATCAGGAAGACAACTCTCTCTTACAGGAGGAACAGTTTGGTTTTAACCTGGGGCACGTTACTGAGTTGTCCCTACTCCTTGCCATGGATGAACTCTGGCTGAAGGTGGACAGCGGCCAGGCCGCGGTTATTATACTGCTCAATCTGTCAGCCGCCTTTGATATGGTCGACCACAAAACTCTGCGGGCTAGATTAGCCTCAATTAGAGTTTGCGGTACCTTACTGAAGTGGATAAGCTCCTACCTTTCAGATGGTTGCCAGGCTGTTGCTTTGCCCTCTTACTGCTCTGATTTTAAAACTATCAAACATGGAGTTCCACAGGGTTTGACACTCAGCCCAATACTCTCAAGCATATATATCAAATGCAGGGGGCTCCCATATTGAAAGTGCCACACACAGCGCGTTTACCTCCTTTTATTTGCAAGTCTTACAAAGCAACCAACATCTCAGTTCCAGCCAAAAGTACGCCAATTCTTGGTCAAACGTGTTTCGGGCGGTCTTCCCCCCTTGGTCACTGACCTGGCATCTCGTGAGAATAAGCAGAGAGTTCACATCGCACTCGCAATGTTTTATAAGTCCCGCCCTGTGGGCGTATGTACAAGGTGCACTCTGGTCTGGGTAGTTCGATTTCACTTTATCCATAGTGGACGCCGCTCAACTTTCTCCTCATGTTTTAAAACTATCAAACATGGAGTTCCACAGGGTTTGGCACTCAGCCCAATACTCCTAAATATATATATTTATTTATTTTCACTGAAAAAACCATAGGTTTCAGGGGCGTTATAGTTAGCTGGACATTTCACACGTGCAAAACCATAGAAATTCCACTGTTGTAGTTAGTTCAGCTAACTATAACTCGTGCCCCCGCAATGCCCTGCTCATGACGTCACATATTACATCATTCATGGTATGGTCAGTGACATCACTGATGACATCTCATATTACATCACTGATGACTTCACCCAGTGACTGTGTTTCTGTAAAGTTTAAATTTGTTTTTTTATATATATGCCAAACTGTATTGAAGAATGAGTGGTTGTATAAGTGTCTGGATAGGGGATTTAGCAGGTGCGCGACTGATTGTATAAGTGAGTGATTAAACGTGTCTTTGTGAATGCATAGGTTAGTGGCCAAACTCTGTGAATGTCTGTATCAGTCTGTCTGTTGTTGTGTAAGCTGCTACATGGGTTGGTCAGTAGCTACATGAGGTGTATATGGGTTATTGTTTGTTTGCCTGAGTATTTGTATGGGAGACAGTGTGTGTGTGGGTGGGTTTGAGGTATGTGACTCTGTGCATAGATGTGAGTGGTTCATTCACTGGCTGTATGGGTTCAAGAGTGCATGTGGAAACAGCTGTATGGGTGGGTGAGTGTGTGTATGGATGTGTTGGTGAGTGAATGGATGTCTCAGCGGTACATGTGTGAGTAACTACATATGTAAAAGGCAGTATATGTGAGTGATAGTGTATATAAATAACTATACGTGAGAGTGAGTGTGAGAGTGGCTGTATGGATGAGTGTGTACTTGTATCAGTGATTTTATAAGAGAGTAAGTATGCGTTAGTATCTGTCTGAATTAGTGAGGTGGTGTGTTTTTAACTGTATAGCCGAGTAAATGGGAGTGTGATTGATTCTTTGTATGACTGACTAGGTGTGTGAGTAACTTTATGGATGAGTGGCAGTTTGTGAGTGTCTGAATATGTACATGAGTGCATATGATAGTGTTGTATTGATGAGTGACTCCATGTATAAGTGATTGTATGGGTGAATGAGTGGATGTGTGTGTAGACCTAGATATCAGTGAGTGCGTATGTAGTAAATGGTATTGATGTCTCGATGGTTTCGAAAATGGTTGTCTGTATTTTACAGTGGGTGTATCAAAGGTTATATTAGACTATGAGGAGGTGCATCAGATTTTCATGTGGATGATTCATCAGTGATGTCATCAGTAATGTAATTTGAGATGTCATCAGTGATGTCACTGACCATGCCATGAATGATGTAATATGTGAAGTCATGAGCAGTGCATTGCGGGGGCGCGAGTTATATTTAGCTGAACTAACTATAACGGTGGAATTTCTATGGTTTTGTACGTGTGAAATGTCCAGCTAACTATAACGCCCCTGAAACCTATGTTTTTTTTGAGTGAATTTCAAAGGTTTTTTAAATGATAATTTCTAACGATAACGAACCTGAAACCTATGGTTTTTTCAGTTAATTTCAAAGGTTTTTTAAATGCTGATTTCTAACTATAACGTACCTGAAACCTATGTCTTTTTCAGTGAATTTCAATGGTTTTTTAAATGCTAATTTCTAACTACAATGTCCCTGAAACCAATATTGATTTTAAGGAAATTTTAAAAAGACGTGCATACTTTTTGTAGTGAAAAACAAACTGTAACAGTAGTCTGTTATACGTTATAATTTAACAATGTTTGAAACGTAATTAGCAGTAATTAACATATAAGTGTGGAAAAAGTGTGACGCAGCAGCTATATAGCTGACTTCGAACAACAGCGTTCACAGTTCGATTCCAGCTCACCACTATGTCACTGTGGGCAACACCTTGCTTAATCTTTCCGACGCCCCCGAGCGCCAGCACACCTTTCCAGGGGTAGGTGTACGCTTTACAAATGCTCGCATTTTTTTAATGTAAAACCATAAAGATGAGAAATATTAGCACTTTTTTTCCCTTCTATTTTGAAAGATATATTTTTTTATGTCTTCTATTTAGAATTACGGCAATTAATAGATGTATTTAGTCATGAGAATGGAAATGACACGGTTTGCCGGGTATCAGTTTTTAAGCTCTCCAACGTATGTACATATTAAGGACCTTATACGTGTTAGGATCAAAATCGAAACCTTTACCGCTTCACATTTTGTAACTTTTCCCAACACGTGCACAAGTTAAACAGTTAAGACGTGAGCACGTGTCAACTGTAAAACGTGACATCTAAATGGGTGGAGCCGCAGCTTCCTTTCATAGACTACTCAATAACCAAAAAGTATATAAACCACACCGTTTATTGATTAGTTTCGTTTTTGCGAGTTATTTACGCGTGTCCATTCAATGATGCAGGTGCTCTTTTCTAGAGTCTGATTCTTCTTTTGCGCCACAAAACATAATCCAGAGTTGTAAGTTGTTTGATTATGGCATAGTAGATATTTATAATACCTAGCTGTTTGTCAATATTTAAACACTTGTATTTAAAAAATAGTGTTATTGATTGTTTTTGCCATTTATATGTAACGTCAGCAGCTTGTTTTCAGAAACAGACAGAATACAGCAAACATTGTTCCTTTCCTGGCTTCTTTGAGCTCATATAGTGTGACTTTGTATATTATAATATTGACACTGAACTTGATGTCAGATGTGTTGGTGACCCGTCGGCGTGAAAACTACAGATTTATATGTAACCTCAGCAGCTTCTGTGTCTTCCTCTGTTTCCCCCTTTGGGATCATATACTGTGAATATGTATATTATAATATTTACAGTCATTATGATCTCAGAGGAGTTTATGACCCGTCGACGCGAAGAATAAAGATTTATATGTAACGACAGCAGCCTCTTGGTTTCAGTCTGTTTCCCCCTTGGGATCATATGGTGCGAGTATGTATATTATAATAACCACACATTATGATCTCAGAGAAGTTTATGACCCGTCGGCGCGAATACTAAAGATTTATATGTAACGTCAGCACCTTCTGGTTCAAACTCTGTTTCCCCCTTGGGATCATATACTGTGAATATGTATATTATAATATTAACAGTCATTGTGATCTCAGAGGAGTTTATGACACATCAGCGCGAAGATGAAAGATTTCGAAGTCCAGGAGAAAAGAAGCTCTGAACATATTTATCGCTGAAAAGTATTTCGTTATTGATCTTCTTTTGTATCCATGAGTTTATGCTCCTTTTCCTTTTTGCGTAACAACAGTGACACTCTGTATATTGTAATAGAGTGTCATATTTTTACACAACAGGAAGTGGAGATTTGTCGCTGCCAGGATTAAACCATCTGAAATACAGCTTACTGACCTTTATAACTTACTTGATCCAATATTTTTACAGTAAGAATATTTTTTGAAATTGCAGTTTAAAAAAGATAGTTTGCATACGTGATTACCTTTCATAAACCCTACATTTCTGGATTTTTTTTGGTATTTCTATTTTTCTCTGTTGCGGTTCCTATTCTCCTTCTTCTTATAGAATATATAAGACCAGTAGTGTATATTATTATACTACTATCATATATGTTCTTAAAGGAGTATGTGATTTGTTAGCGGAGCAGTGAGCGACCTCTAAGCACTATGACAGAACTTTCCCGAATTCTACAGAATAGAATTTTTTTTAAATGATAAAGCGTACATTTGTATGTAATATAAAGTAATTTGTGTTTAACTGTTTTTACTTGTTATTGTTCGACCTGAGATGATGTAGTGCGGGAGTGTTTCTTGTAGCACTTCTTTTCTACTTTATCTAAAAGTAACTCATGCCCTCTTATATTATCAGGAATATGGGGCAACACTTTTACAAACTATAGCAGAAAAAAAAGGGAGGGTGTGGCCACGCTTAAGGGATATTTTATGAATTGCGTTATTTGTCACCCCTTTGATATATACAGCTTCAGTTTCCGAAGAAAGTAAATTTTGTAATTGCTTAATAAAAACTGTTTCAAACCTAGACTGAAATTTTTGCTGCGCAACCACAGCTCCCCGTAAACACCACATTATACGTAAATAGTTCTCCTGGGAAATATTCCACCTGCAAACTCAATAAAAAGAAGACCTCAACACACTGTAGCCAATAAAATACCCATGGTGTTCCGCAGAGGGGGAGGGAATAGCTACCAACACTTCTACTTTCAATGGTTTACAGCCAATGAACATTGTGCTTGGGAAGGTCCTGCTTGGAACACGTCAGCCAATCAGATGTCCCTGCTACTCCGCGGACGGGGAGGAAATGGCTGATAACACTTCTACTTTCAATGGTTCACAGCCAATGACCATTAAGCTCCGGAAGGTCCTGCTTGGAACACGTCAGCCAATCAGATGTCCCTGCTACTCCACGGACGGGGAGGAAATGGCTGGCAACACTTCTACTTTCAATGGTTCGCAGCCAATGAGCATTAGGCTCGTTGTTGTAACACCTCAGTCAATTAAACGTTAATTTTGTTCCGGGCACAGGAACAGAACACGCACTCCCACATAATATTAAATTTCATTTAAGAAATTGACACTGTCCGTGATAAAAGTGAACATCACATTATAAGTAAATATTACTGCGCATTATATTAAAGTAAAGCTGCAATACAGCGCATTATTTTCCAGATATGATTTATACAGCCTACTGAACATTGCTGCAATACCGCACATTTACACTACCTGTGTGTGCACCGTTACACAGCCTACTGAACATTGCCGCAATACCGCACATTCACGCTACCTGTGTGTGCACCCTACACACTACTTACCGCAATACGGCGCATTGTTTTCCCGACGGGATTTCCAGACCCTATTTAACCTTGCCGCAATACCGCGCACCGTTGTTCTGCGGATGTAATTTCCACGGCCTACGCAACATTCAAACTCCCTGCCTCTGCACCGTACAGACTGCTTAAACTAAGACCAAAGTGTTCCTACTATACCCTCTTATACAATTATTCTCTTTTTTCCGCCCTACACCTTTCAACGCAGTCACAAAATGGCTGCCAACACTTCCTAGTTTCAACAGTTCGAAGCCAATGACCCGCACGCTCGTGCTCGTAACGCCTCAGTCAATCAGATGTCAGAATTCTCAAATACCGATATCTGTAAATTTTCATATTTCTCTAAAACTACTGAACGGACTTGCCCCATTTAAACAAAAGCGTGCTTTCTGGAATATAACCTTTATACCTGCCAAATTTGGCGTAATTCCGTTCAGTAGTTTGACCTGTAGCCTTGTCTAAAGTTTCCTATGGAAATTGCATGAAGAAAACACGTTTTGGGACCCCCCTTTTTTTTCAGCCCCCTCATGACCAATCACCCCCAAACTTTCAGGATAGGAGCTGACCTAAAAAGAGGAACTTTTTAGAAAATTTCGTAAAGATTCGTGAAACGACGCCAAAGTTATAAGCAAATCGAAAAATGCTTTTCCTAGGGAAACATGGTTCTAACTATAACTATCGACTGACGACCGCCAGTAGATTTTATATATATATATATATATATATATATATATACATACATGCACACACACACGATTCCAACATAGACCATTTCTGCACTCAAGACGGGTGCTACTCACCGTGTGGAGGTGGGTCCGCATAATAATATCATCCAGTCACAAAAGAATTGCCAAGCACTTGCGCGGTCAAGTATAAGTTTCGGCATTTGTCTTTCTCAAAACTCGCTTTCTAACAATGCCACAATTAACCCATTATGTTTAAAAAGCAAGCAATGTATTCTCATTGGATGGCAAATTATGGCAAGAGACAGAGGACTGCTACTACCTACATACGGGAACCAATGTTCTTTGCAGCCATGACAGTATAGTTCACTAATATTGAAGCCAACTGACAACTTCTTTAAAGTAATGTTGCACCTATTGTGATCTAAATGACAAATCCACAAAGATTTCCTTGTTGATAGGTTTCATAACACCGGGGAGCTTTCACTTTATGCAACACTACCATAGTTCTTTTACACAGTTCTCTTCACATAGCAATCTTTCATTCCATAAAATCATTGCCACTTTGCATTTAAATAGATCTCTTCACTCCTTCATGCTGTACTGTCATAGCCATATAGCACGATTTTCAAATTCACAAAGTGCCCCACGCCACAGTCTTATTCAGAAATGTTTCGGCATCTTCGGCAGGCATCGGTATACTTACCGGACTACCAACAGTTTGTATACCTGTCGACAGAGGTGCCGCAGTTCCAATCCGGCGATGCAGCGGTCAAATTTAAACACATCCACGACTCCACCTTAGACCATTGCTGCACTCAAGACGGGTTCTACTCGCTGTGTGGTGGTGATTCCACATTATATCATCTATTCCCAAAGGAATTTGAAGCAATCGCAGGGACAATTATACATTATTTTAATAGAAAGTTGACGTGTTTCGGCATTTGCCTTTCTCAATAATAACCAGCAGGATGCCATTGACACTTTCCAGAATTGCGTGATAGACATTGTTAACTGACTGAACTCAAAGTCCCTTAAATTAAACGGGGATTAAACAGAGTTTCTCTGCTGTTTGGCAAGCAAAGTCCCCATAACACTCCCCTTTAATGTTTGGCTTGTCACGACTGGTGAAGAACTTCATCTCCCTGACCCTGTCTAGAACCTTGGGCTTATTTTTTATACGAAACTATTCCTGGAGAAGCATGTCAATAAAGTAGCAGGTACCTGCTTTGCGCTTCTTCATGGCCTAGGAAGCTCTTCCAACTGCTTCCAGCTCAAGCAAAATCTCAAATTGTGTGCAGCATAATTCTAAGCAGACTGGATTATTGTAACACTCTATTACTCGGAGCACCGGACTATATTATTATTATTATAATAGACTTTATAGGGTCCAAGCGTCTGCTGGAAAACTGGCATTAAAAAGACCATGATGCGGGGCGTGGCTTCAACAGCCAACATGGCGGACGCAATTTAGTAAGGCTCTGCGCGTCCACGCCAAATAAGTTTATTAATCCGTCCTAATCCAGTGATGTGGAGCACCTCGGCTGTGGCTAAGACTGGGCAGACGGCTGGAACGACCCTTCTTGGTTCGGGAGTGAGAGACTGTGACATCCTACCGGCACAGCGCACATCGAGAGGTGCGGCGCAGTCCGGGGCCCGTCGGAGGCCGTTACTCGTCTGGTACCCGAGCCCCCCAAACTGACGAGCAACTGGGAGAGATAGGTACCAGGTCGAGGTCCGGTAGGTGAGGAAGGGACACCTGAGGCTCAGCGCTGACGTGGCGGGCTGTGGCCGCTACGGTGATTTGGGCTGGAATGCAGGCCTGCGACGGGAGTGGAATCGCTCTGTAGCGGGCGCACACCCAGACAAATCCCTGGGTGCGCGTACCTCCCTGTACGGCCTGTGTTTCTCCTCGCGGCACGGAGCCCTCAGACGCATCTACGCCCGAATACCAGTAGTGCCCCAGGGCTGCAGCAGTGGAGGGGTCGTGACGGTGCGGCGCTCAGCCTAGATGGGGCCCTTGCGCCTGAAGTAATCTGTGCACCCTGGGCCTCTTCCCCCCTTTTTTCTCCACATTGTATGGGGGTGGTAAAGCACCCGGCCGGAGGTCGCGCCTAAGCCTCACGGCGGGGGGAGGTGCCTCCTGAACTTGAGCCTTATATCATTGCCCCTGATTTGTTGACCCGGGCTGGGGGCTCGAAGGGATTGCGAGCAGGCCTGCGCTGCTGAACGCAGTGAATCTACATTTGGGCCAGATGTGAAGAGCCTGGAGGTCCAGGACATTTATACATCGCTAGAAGAGGGAGGGCCTCATTTACAGTGCTACGCCAAAGGTCCAGGGATAGACGGGGAACACCGCGGGCTGGAATTCTGGTGAGTCTGATCCCATTAATGGGCCTACTTGGCCGGCCGTCGTGGGCTGAGGAGGCGGCCGGGCTAGGCTTGGTGCGGCTTGTGGCCCAGGGCGTGCCAGGTTCCGTGAGGCCCGGCATGCGGCGCTGTTCCGAGGTGTAACAAGAGAGACGCCTGTGGTGATACTCCATGGCCTGCAGTGATCTTCCAATCAAGGGGCGCCCTCCAATCATAGGATCCCCTAGTCTGCCGGATTAGTCTCCCTTCTACCTATCGCCATGGGTAAAGGCAAGCTGGGAGGTGCAGGTACCAAACAGAGCACCCACGACTATTACACTATGACCTTGGGTGGCGCCACCAGGGGAGACACGGACGGCCTGGTACCGGACAATGCAACGCTCCAGGCAGCGATCACCGAGGCCAGAGACACGCTCGACGCCAAGATCAGCGCGGTGGGGTCCGAGGTCTCCTGTTTACGACAGAATATAGGAATGCTGTGGACTGCATTACCGGAGCAGAGACACGTGTTTCGACCGTTGAAGATACCGTAACTACCTTACAGAAGAAAGTCACTAAGCTAACGATGGTGTCTCTGGAGCTGGCGTCTTGGGTGGAGGATGCATAAGGCCGCTTCAGGCTTAACAATCGATGCTTCGTTGGCTTCCCAGGGGGCTGCGAGGGCTCTTCCCTGAACCATTTCATCACTCAATGGCTGACCGGTCTCCTGCCCGACAAGAAACTGTCCACCTACTTTGTGGTGGAGAGAGTCCACCGGGCATTAACTAGGAAACCACCCCCGGGAGAAAGCCAGAGGCCAGTAATTGCCCGGCTGATGAACTGGGACGCTATATTGCAATTCTCCAGATCGCATAGGCACAAACTCCAATTTGATTCGCAGCCTATAATGATCTTTCCAGATTATACCCGATTGGTACAATAGCAGCGCCAATCCTTCGCGGCGGTGAAGCGTAGTTTACGAGACCTTAACATGCAATATATGCTCTTATACCCGGCCCAAATGCATGTTATATATAATTCGAAATCCCACTTCACCAAAGGCTGTCTTTGCCTGGACGGATGAACGTTCTTATTTGAGGCCACACACTCTGCCGCCGCTGGAATCAGACACCTCCCAGTGGCTCGCAGCAGACCAGACTAAAGAGGAACAATTCAAAGAGAAGACATAGATCTGGCTCCGACTGGCGCTCCTCCAGTCCGGGGCAGGCATCCTAAAAATGAACAGCTGTCGCTCTCTCCCTGGCATCAACTGGCTGCCATTAGTCACTCATCAGAAGGAATTTTACTCCACATAGAATACTGGGTTGGCATGGACGCCCAGCCGTAGGACCATCTTACCCCAGACATTCACATCTTATGTTAATGTTACATGGGAAGTTTGGGTGGCATTAGAAGAGGTGCCCTAGGCCCCCCCGTTGGGGGCCTGGGGTTCTCTTCACAGCGACAGATGCTCCCTGTTTATGGCGGTATTGGGGGTGGGGGGTTAGAGGGTTCATAGGGTACCATGTTAGAGTAGTTTCAGTTTTTACACGCGCGCAGATGTTAAACTCGGATTCCACCATATTAGTCTTAAAGATCACAAACATAGACGATAGATGACCACACAGACATACATTCCCCCACTCAGGGATTTGACCGTGGTGTCCTGGAAGGTCAGGGGGTTGCTCAACAAAATTAAACGGGGCGCTATTCTTCACCAAGCCAAGCGATATGAGGCTGACATCCTTCTCCTACAGGAGACTCACCTCTTGGGCACCAAGGCTACCTGCCTGGTCAGATTCAGATATCATACGATCTATCATGCAGGGTTTACCAGGTCATCTCGGGGGACCGCCAATCTAATACACTGCCGTGCCCCTTTAATACATTCTAAGCACTGGCTAGACCTTGGGAGACGTTACGTTATACTATCGGGCACATTATATGGAGAGCACATTAACATTGGCAGTATATATGCACCTCCCCAACCGGGAAATTCTTTTATAGATTAAATAATTAGACTATGGGGAGAACTCCCAGAGGGGTTAACACTCCTAGGCGGGGACTGGAACGATATCATGTCACTGCTGGATAGAAGGAGGGGACCAGGACGAGAACCCCAAACAGACAAATCCAAATTGCACCTCCTAGCCACTACATTGGGATGGTCGGATGTATAGCGGGAGTATCATCCCGCCAAACTGAGCTAAACATATATGTACACCATCCATGACTCTTTGTCCCGACTGGACATAAATACATTCACCGGTTCTCCCATGTATCCCATCTTTCCAGGGGTCTTTCAGATCATTCTCCAGTCTCTCTCAAACTCCGCATTCATTCTCAAAAACCCCCCTTTAGTTGGCGCCTGTCCTCCTCGCACTTCCGAGACCCTGATTATCAGAAGATGTTGACTAGAGCAGTCTTGGACTATCTCAAATTCAATTTGGCCTCAGCCTCATCCAAGTGTACCCTGTGGGAAGCCCTAAAACCCACCATCTGCGGGCTTGATATCAGTTATCGTCCCAATGAAAAACGTAAACACTCGGTGCAACTGGTGAATTGGAAACCCACCAGAGGGCCCTGCAAGCGCAGTTAGTCCTTGAACCCAGCCCACTCCTCCAACGAAACATGCTTCAGGCACAAAAACATATACAACAACATCTCATTGGTGGGGCAAAGGAAATCTGGCTGGCGTTGCAGCATCGAATCTAGCAGTGGGGGGACAAATCTAGCAAAATGCTTCATAGGCTATGCCAAGTAGAGAGGTCCCCTGCAGGTGTCCCGGTGCTGCGTGGCACAGATGGTGTCCTTCATTTGTCCCCCGGAGCGGTTCCTGGGGAGTTCCCTCACTATTTCTCTTCACTTTATGCGCACCACGAACAGATATTAGAGGCCTTAATAGCCGAATTCCTAAGAGATATTCCCCCCGAAGGGTCACAGACTACATGCGGGACCAACTTGACGTCCCCATCACAACAGATGAGCTCAGTGCAGCACTGGCTGCTATGCACCCAGGGCGGGCCCCTGGCCCTAATGGATTCTCCATGGAATTCCTCGGACGAGACGCCCTGAGATTTGCCACTACAAAGCTACCACTGCTGTCAAGCCCCTCGTAGGGGGCCAGGAGGGAAGACCAGCGGAGTGGACCGGGTGAACACCGGGACTTCAGTTCCCACCCTCCCTTGCGGTTCCTGGCGCTGTCGCCAACGAATGCCTTTTGCGCCAGCCGGCGCTTTAAAACTCTTGCCGAGGCTCCCGCGGCGCGGGACGCTCCGAGATTTGCCACTACAAAGCTGCCACTGCTGTCAAGCCCCTCGTAGGGGGCCAGGAGGGAAGACCAGTGGAGTGGACCGGGTGAACACCGGGACTCCAGTTCCCACCCTCCCTTGCGGTTCCTGGCGCTGTCGAGTGCCTTTTGCGCCAGCCAGCGCTTTAAAACTCTTGCTGGGGCTCCCGCGGCGCGGGACGCGCTTGGGCCAAGGGCGGGCCCATCCGTGCCCGTCAGAGGCCGGGCTGGGCCACCCCCTTGTCTTCAATATCCTGCTCTTCTGGTGAGTACTGCGAACGGCAACTTTGACATGGCAGAGCCCTAACTTTGCTTGTTCGAGTCACTGTGACCGCGTACTTAACTTTTGTTTGACATTCTTCGAATATTTAAGCTGCCACTCACTAGTAACTGATAATCTGCAGGAGGTTTTGCATTATTACAAACATCGTTAAAGACACATTTTTAGTAACGTGACATTTGTCCTCCTGAAGATTTTTGTTATAACCTAGGATGGGGAAAAGAAAGGCAGAATCCAGCAAGGGACTATGTGGGAAGACAGACTCTAAAAAGCCCACGAAGCCCCGCTCCTCATTATTGAACTATCTGACAGACGCAATGGGGGCAATAGAAAAACAAATAAGCACAGTCGAAGAGACATTGAATGCGGAAGTCAGAGGGGAAAATCAAACTGAGAATACCCAGATAACATCTGGGACGGAAACTACAACTATTCCTATAATCCCCCCTATTCCCAATATAAATGGTTGTGTACAAAACATATCAGATCATGTGTGGATTAGTGACGAGGAGGAAGAAGAATACCAACCTCCTTTCAAGCGTGTGAAACATCTGGGGAGTGCAAAAGGAGGGAAAGGGGCTATAGAAGGGAATGCCGACGGTCATAAAATTCCTAGTCTTAAACAGTATAGGAAGGCTCCAAAGCGGAAAAAAGTAATACAAGTAGATCAGAAGGATAAACAATTAGTATCAAAAGACTCCCATAGAGACCCTAGCGACGTCCCAAACCTGATAAAAGATCTAGAAAACATCCTAAAAGAATCACTGGGAAAGATGGATTAAAGACTGAAAAATATCAAGACAGCCGTAGAGAGATTACAGGAGAAGCATCTTATATAAAGAGAACAGGAAATAAGAGGGAACGAGACCTCTCGATTAATTAGATCACCACATATAATAAGCACCAGACTACAGGAGGTATCAAATACATCAACCAGTTCTGTCACCAATGTGTCAATTAATCGCACGTGAGTAGATACCAAGACAGTAAGTCAGGATAAACAGATGGGAACAAAGGTTTTAAAAAATTTCCCTGATACAGGACACCAACTACAAAATAGTCATGGGGAGGTATGGAGAACACAACAGGGGAGAAAAACAACCGTAACCCCCATGCATTATACCCACTCAAGCGCCTATTCCACACACCCTTCGCAGGCAAAAAAGGAACACATTGCCCGTACATTAGATCTTCCTCCGGAGGCAACCCCATATACTGTGATTTTAACAAATGTCTTGAAGCTTCCAATACAAGAAAGCGAATCATGGGAGACCTTAAGAAACAAATCCCTAAATTGGTTAGGGACCAGGACAGGATTATACAGAGCACTGTTCTCGGATTCTAAAATGGTTAGAAGAACGCCCTGGGTAGGAGAAACTCAAAAGGCCTTGACAGGAGATGGTGTGGTTTTATCTTTTGGTCCCACACACTTGGTGAGAATAATCTTGGAGCGCCAAGGGAATACCTTTACTAGCCCACAAAATATAAATGTCGAGCCTCTGGGCTACTTCTATAAACCACCATTTAGACGGGAGAACCTAAACCCAGACGAAAATAGTCGCCCTTTGGGAAATAATTGGAGATAAAATATAGATATAGCAAACAGATTTGAAAGTCTGCATTACCTAGACGAACAAGACTGACTGACAAACACATCTATTTCACAAATAAGAAAAACATATAGGGTAGCATATGGATTGACTGGACAATCAATCACTAATACCTATTCTAAGTCCATAACAGAACCAAAACGCCCCCCGGCCTCTCTATCAAAGGCTGCAGATGACAGAGAAGGCCGAACAGTGCCAGAGAAGATCAACATAGTACATAATCAACTACAAGGAACAGAGACTAACGCCCTAATAACAGGAACACATCAGACCATAACGTCAAGGCCCCCTTCAGTCCCCACTATGTACAAATTGTGTAAAAGGAATAAATATCGTAAAAGGTAAATTTACAAACGTGGTTTTCTGGAATATTGCAGGACTTCAAACCAAGTTAGGAAATCCAATATGGCTCGAATTTATAATGGGGTTCCAAATCATGTGTCTTCAAGAGACGTGGCTAATAGAGCCCGTACATCTGAATGGATACCAAACATACCAAACACCTGCGGTCCAAGGGAATCATGGCAGGGCAAAGGGGGGTTTAACAATTTTCATCTCCAACATGTTAAATATTAAGACAATTGTACTTGGGTATGAGGAGGCATATTACCAAGTAATGGAACTGCATATTGGAAAGAAAGAAAGAGTAATATTGGTAAATTTTTATAACAATGCACAGACGGACAAAATTGGGGTCATTTTAGAGAATTTGTTAAAAGCTTTGAAAAGGCTGCAAAGTGAAGGCGAACAGGACACTTTGATTGTTTGGGGGTGGATTTTAATATTAACTTGTGTGTTAGGAATGGAACAGATTTATGTAGCATAATAACTAAAGATGAGGAAAGTGAATCACATTTCTTACATTCACACTATGGAAATATTTTAACTGAAATGATGTGTGGGCTTGATCTCGGTTTTGCAAACGAGATAAGCCTTAACCCAGTGCCTTCTAAAAGCACTTTTAATGGAAGAGGTTGCCACACAACGATAGATTATATCCTAATTTCTGCAAATCTAGCCTCAAAGGTGAGGAAATCTGACACGCATGGAATTATTTTGAGTGATCACTACCCCCTGAGCATTTCTCTGAAATTACTAACATCCCAAAAAGAGCATAACTATAAAAATTGTTCACCCCCCTCAACAAATGGAAATAAGTAGAAAAAACGGCTATGCCCTGAAATGGTCGCTGGTTGACCCACTAGAAATGACTCGAAAAGTTATAGCAAATAGTCAACAAGCGATTAAAGCTATTTTAAAGGAGACCGCGACACATGAAACCGTCCTAACCGCCTTTCAACAAATTACAAGATCAATAAATGAGGCCCTATGCGTATCAAAGCCTAGTTCTACAAAAAAGCCCACAAGTTGGTTTGATTTGACTTGTACAAAGGCTTATTCTGCTCTGAAAAAAATATCACATAGCTCCACAAGAGATCGGGTAGCACTAAAAGAGGCGAGAAAGGCTTATGATAAAGCAATTAAAGAACGTAAAAGGATGCTAAAAGAAGAGCTATGGCAGACCCTCTACGATACCATAGAGTCCAAAGACGGGGTAGGCTTTTGGCGGGCTGTCAGGGCACCCTTTTTGGAATCAAGGGACATCCCGACCATAGAAATAGCGATCAATGAAGAAGAGTGGGTGAAGCACTTTTCAGAAATGTTTAATGACAATAGTGCAGCCAATGCCGTAGCCATGCAAAACAAGGAGGGTGAAGAAAGAACACCAATATGTCAGACAAATGTGAATGATCTCCAAATCACCTTGGATGAAGTAAATAGGGCGATTATGGCAAGCAAGGGGGGCAAGGCACCCAGCCCCGACGGGATCCCGCTAGACTTATATAAAAGCAATATAGAAGTATAGGGACCTATACTCACTCAAGTAATCATGGTCAGTAGTTCCCTTAAACACATAGAGACATGGTCTGAATCTATTTTAGTACCCATTTTTAAAAAAGGGAACAGACAAGACCCCGCTTGTTACCGACCTATATCCCTGCTAGATTCCTCAGCAAAAATAGCGGGAAGGGTAGTCCTAGAGAGACTACAAGAGTGGGTGGAGGATAATAAAATACTGTCGGACTTACAATATGTATTCCGCAAGGGACTGGGAACAGTCGAACAAAGCCTTAACTTAAGCATTCTGATTGGTAAATACTCTTGCCTAAAAAAAGGAAGATTATTCCTAGCGTCCGTTGACTTAAGCGCTTTGTAATTCACGAAAGGCTGTGGGGAATATTGCGGAACTTAGGGGTGAATAACACCATTATATCCTTTCTGACACACCTCTATCAGAATGCCAATGGTAGAGTTCGATATGGCCTCAATGGAGAATGCACGGTACCCTTTCAAATTAAGAAGGGGGTCAGACAAGGGTGCGTGCTGGCTCCCTTCCTTTTTAATCTATATGCAAATGGACTAGAACAAGCATTGATGAAGGCGGGACAAGATTACCCTTTGATAAATGGTCGATCCATACCGGCATTAATGTACGCAGACGATGCCGTTTTAATGTGTCGTACCCAAGTGGGCCACGAAAGATCACTGGACGGTTTCGCTGCTTACATGCGCGACCTAGGCCTCTGGGTAAGCACATCAAAAACGTACATCATGAGATGTGGATCAGGAAGTATAAAATGTAGAGATATGTTTATCGAACGTCAAAGAATAAATGTTATCAATAATTTTAGCTATTTAGGTATTTTATTTGATAAGAAATCTACATGGACGCAGGCTGTGCAAACGAGAAAACTAGCCTTCATGAAAACTACAGCAGCTTTAATAAGCTTTTCAAAAACATCAGGAGTGAGACCCCCGCAAGCCCTACTACAAATTTATAGAGCAAGATGTGTATCAACAGCTATGTATGGGTCGGGACTGTGGGGACACTAACACTCAAGCGCTGCAAACGGTTGAGAACCAGTTTTTAAGATATATATTGGCCTTGCCAAATGGTATATCTTCATATGCCTGTCACTCGGATTTGGGGGTCCCATTCTTAACAGACCTAATAAAAATAGAAGCACTCATGCTCTGGCATAGGATATGGACCTCCGAGGAAACTCACCTAAATAGGGATATTTTAAACAATATTTTGGGAATGACTGATGTGCTGAAATTGAAATGGATAAAATATGTCAGGAACTTTTTTTATGACCTAGGATATCCTGAGCTTTATGATAAACCATCTACTATGAGCTCGTTGTCTAGAAAAGAACTGAAACAAAAATGTCTATCATTACTTGAATCCTGCCGTTTGACAGATGAAATAGTAAAGCACACAGTACTGCATCAACAGATGATAGGAATAACCTTGAACATTCAACCCTATCTTATTCTAGTGCGTGGTCAATACGACAGAATGTTGCTCACAAGATTCAGATTAGACATTTTTCATTGCATAACGAGCTTCCCAAATGTGAATGACTGGGCAAGGGTGATGCAACTATGCCCTTGCGACAATATATCCGAGCAAACAATGATATATGTAGCTTTTTTCTGTAAATTGTACAGCCTACAAAGGAAAAAATGGCTGGTTCCACTTTTAAGGCAGCTTGCTTTTGGAAGATGTAGACCAGCGTTCTTAGCCGTACAATTTTTAGATAATGAATTTATGATATGGATCTTAACAACATTTTTGAAATCTGTGATAAAATGTAGGAAGCAGATAATATTGTAAAGAATTAATGATGTACATTATAACTCAGTGTCCATGGGAAATGTATTGAAGCCTTTTTAATGTATTTTTATAATGTGCTTTTATGATTTTTTAGCATCGAAATCGAATAAAGTTTGCTATCTATCTTTGAGACCTTACCTACTGGAGGTCATACAGGAAGCATTTGATCAACGCGTGCTGCCTTAGGACATGGCGACATGCAAAGATCGTCCTGTATCTGAAGCTGGGCCGCCCACCGGAGGATCCTTTTTGGTATCGCCCCACTCCCTTATTAACTTTGAGCCCAAACTCCTGGGCAAAATCCTCACCGATCGCCTATGGACCTGCGTGCAGGACTAGATTCATCCAGATCAGTCCGGCTTCATGCCACACCGTGCCACTCGTCACAATATCAGATGGGTCCATAATGCCATGACAAAAGCCCCAGAGCTGGGGCGCCCTGCGACTATTTTATTAGCCGACATAGATAAGGGGTTCGACTCCCTCAGCTGGGTGTACCTCTTTCAACTCCTGGAAGCTATTGGCTTCGGCCCCTGCTTTCAAGCATACGTACGCCTACTCTATACGAATCTGACGGCCTCAGTCCGGATCGTGGGACACCGGTCGACCCCATTCCCGATTTGCCGCGGTGTGAGACAGGGCTGCCCCCTGCCTCCACTATTTGCCCTCGCCATGGAACCCTTGGTTACATGGGTGCGCAGCGACCCGGTGCTCAGAGGCTTCGAATGGTCACAGTCCCGATCTGACCGCATTGCGCTGTATGCGGACGATGTGCTTTCCTTTATGACTGGCCCGTGGTTCTCGGGACGACGAATCCTACAGATTCTCCGAGTGTTTAGCCAGACCACCGAGCTTCATAGCAACCCCGCCAAGTCGGTGTTGTTCCCGGTATGCGGAAATCAGGGGCACGGCGCCTGACAATGCAATTGTCGCACGCGAACGCAGGCTTTAAATATCTGGGCATTTTCATGTCCCCCTGCCCAAATACATCGTGGGCACATAACATCCACCCGCTTATCACCAGCCTTCGGGACGAGACGGCAATTGGTTTCCCCTCCCGCTCTCACTGTACGGGCGTTGAGTGCTTTTTAAAATGGTCTCACTACCCAGAATATTATATAGGTTACAGAACTTCCCCTATAATGTACCACAAGACTGTTTCGCGCAAATTAATACTATACATAACACATTCCTGTGGAATGGCGGGGTGGTCCAGGTGGCATTAAATACATGTGCACAGTCAACGCACTGTGGTGGCATCGCGGCGGCAGACGTACATGCTTATTACGCAGCATCTCACTTGCTCATTATAAATGAGTGGTGGTACAACTCCCAAGCAGACCCGGGGTTTGCACTCGAGCATATGGAAATGGAGGATACACCCCTTCTTCAGCTCCTCTATAGCACGCGGAATCTGGACTCCCCTGATACACTCAATTAAGACCTTGCCCGATATCCATCCCCTTGAAGGCCGTCTGTTAATGGGGGACCTGGGCATGCACAAGATCTATCAGATTTACCAAACGCTGACCACGCACACCCGTACGATATTACATAAGACCAAAAAGGCATGGTTAGAGGACATCCCGGACCTGACCGACGACGATTGGACTGAGGCCCTGGCTAGTCCTTGGGGGCAGTGGTGTCTTCCCGCTATCGCCTCATACAAATTAAGCATTTACACTCTGTCTATTACACACGATCCCGACTATGGAGGATGGGTGCAATTCAGTCCCCCCATGTCTGAGATACGAAGGGGAAGAGGGGACCTTCATACTTACGGTTTGGAGCTGCACAGCAATACAGGCATTTCAGCGGAGGATCTTGTCCTGTCTGGGTGGGGTGTTATTGTGGGATCTCCCATTTGATCTGAAACTGTTCCTCTTCCATTGCACTGACGTAATAGGCAGAATCGGTACAAACAGCACTTAGTATTTCTGGCCCTCACTATTGCCAAGCGCAATATCGCCCAACTGTGGAAAGGGGCGTCCCCTTCGACCATGGGTGGGTGGAAAAAGGCCATGAACCAATGCATGGGAGCAGAGATTACAGTGTTCCAGGCCCGAGGCTGTCCCCAGCATAGGAAAATATGGTCCCTCTGGGCTATCTCAGGATTATAACATGAAACAGTCTGTTACTATGCTATTAGACTCCTCAAGACATATGGGATCTGAGACAATCTGTGATACGTTTTTGTTGTTTTATCTACAGGTTGTTCAGAACTTACAATTTTATGCATGTATGGGTACACCTGATTAATTGTGTCTTCCAATTGTATAGATGGGGTCACGGCCCAACATGTACCATGAAAACCCAATCAAATATATATATTTTTTTTAAACTGACCATGCTGCATTGAAGGAACTGCATTAGCTTCCTCTGAAACAGAGGATAGCCTTTAAGTCTATGTGCATTGTCTTCAAGGCCCTTCAGGGTATGGGTCCTGTGCCCCTGCAACGGAGATTAAAGAGGTACCCCTGGGCGATGCCTCCATTCAGCATAAACAAACCTGCTCTTTGTAACCAGTGACGAATTCGCCCGTTGTAAACGTCATGTCAACCCGACTCAGAAATACATTGGCAGGAACTGAGACCCAGGCCCTGATTGACAGGTCGCAGTTGGGGTGGCATATAGCCGGCAGATCACATACAAACAGGGAATCCCAGCTCAATCCCACAGATAGGTGTAGCAACACCGCAATGGTCCAAGGACATTGGCCACAATAAAGCACACATGGCCGGAAGGGTGCACACGCTCCCAAAACACCATAAAGTCAGATTCCACATAAAGTTAGAAACATATGGTTAATCAGGACACAGCACACACAGTGAGCACGCGCTCCCCAAGCCAGACATCTGGAGACATTACCCACTGGCTGCATGGTGTCCACGCAAGGTTGAGGCCCACATGGATTTCCTATCCGATGCATTAATTTATGACTCCACAGACAGCGATCCACATTCCTAACCAAAAAAGGATCAACTGAACTGGTTATGACATTCAATGAATTGTATAAAACCTACTCCAGAACAATTGTAAGTTGAGACAGTTCTCAGGCCCTATGCTTGTGACTGTCCTCCCGGCCGCATTGTTTAATTAAACAAACTGTTCTGGTTTGCCAAACACCTCTTGCTTTTTTTAGGTACTTCATGTCAAGCAACATGGTCATTGTTGACTTTACCAAATATGCTCATTTCATTCCATTAAACAAAATATCTACTGCCTCACAATCAGCCGTGATATTTTTGAAAGAGACTGTCAGATTACATTGTTAACTTTCTGAGATTGTAACTGATAAAGGTTCCAAATTCTGTCAGGACTGGAGGCGAGGATTATGCCTTCTTTCTTCACTTTAATACATAGCAGCGAAAGATAACAAAAGACTACATTTCCCATGAATCAAAGGGAAAATGTAGTCAAACAAGAAAATACATGGTAACAACCAATCACGGAGCATGAACTCAATGTCCAATCAGGGCCTAGACAGCCCAACATAGTCCATCAACAGTGTCCTCTCTTCCTCTTTCTTCGCTGCTACGCAGCAAGAGAAGTACTCCTCAGGTTTTTTATATGTTTAGTGCTTTGAATGTGTAATTTGCTTTCTGCTTTAATGAGCGCTGCTTCGCGCTATGTCATTTCTAATTTCTGTGATGTTATGACGTTTCTTTTCAGGCGCGCAGTCTCAGCTTTGTGAGTTTGTATTGCGCGCATTGCTTTGTGATTACTTTGTGCTTGCTTGGTACGCCGGTAAAGTGTTTCAATATTCTACTCTCCCGCAGCGTGGGGAGTAAACCGCGAGCACGGTTCTCCGTCCCTACGTGGTACATTGCTGGCTGTGGTTCCAGTCCTACCGCCACCAGAGAGCGCAGGAGGCTGTGCGAGCGCAGCGCGCCGTTTGATCTTTCTTCAGGGAGTTTCGCGCCCGCATTCCGGAATAGCCTTGGTCTGAGGGAGACACCTAAACGGTTGTAGAGCGCGGTGCATGTCAATTGCCTTGCCGCTTCTCTTCTACCTCACGCTCTGTGCCTAAGCCCAATCCTGATAAGGGCAGAGCCTGTATTTGCAACTTGCTGCTGTTGAACGCCTCTGAAGGTCCAGTATTGTTTGGGGTGCATGTGAAAAAGGGACGTTACCCAGACCAGTTTGCCCTGCGAAAGGGTTTGTTATATTGCGCATTTGCCAGCATTTTGTCCCTTGGGTTTCAACCCGCCAAATTTGCGGTTCCCCGCATTATAAAAATCTTTAGGCTGCCACCCAGCCCTGTTGAGGCCTCTGCCTGTAGGCCCAGTGGGAAACCACTTCTGATCATTGCACAACTTTCGTCAGTGTTGCATCATCATGGATTACTGTGATGATTACTAAGAGGAGGAAGACCCCCTCGCTGACATGCCCTGGGGAGACGCCTTTTATGAGGCAATGGATACCTCGATTGACCAAGCCATTTCCCCATTAGAAGATAGACTCTCGCGCCAAATAAAGCAGGCTTTTTCCAACCTTTCGCAACAGATTGCCCCCCCCCCTCCTCCCCAGACTCCCGCCACTACATCGCAGGATCCTCTTGGCTCTCCACCACCTAAACGTTCCCGTGAGGCGAGTGTGGATGGTAATGCTTTTGACTGCCTTAGGCGGGCCTTCATGGCTGGTCGCCCTGCGGTTCCCTCCGCAGTTCCTCCTGCGCCAGCGCCGGTTTCTCCGGCTGGTCAAGTTCCCCCTCCTGCAGTCCCGGTCCCTCAGTCTCTTCCTAGTACATCCCAAGACCCCCCGATCACCGCAGATATGTTGGACCCCAATGATATAGTTCACCCACGGTCCTCTGAGTGGACTCCTGCTGATAAGGTGGCTACTTACGTGGCCGCCCATATCCAGCGTTCCCTTGAGAAGGATGCTCGCAACTGCCTGCGGGCGGAGTGTCCCCGCCCCACCTTGGAAGGTAAAGTAGCTCTTACACCTGAAATTGACCCGCGGATGGGCACCTTCCTCTATAAGTTTATCAGGGACCCTAAAAAGGGGATAGACAGATCCTGGAGGGGCTGCCAGGAAAAACTGCTGGACGCCCTAGGCCGATCACAAAAATATTGGATATGGCAGAGGAGGCGAAGGAATCTGGCTCTATTATTAATCCCGAGACCTTATCAGGCTGGGCGCAACGAGTCGCGATCTTCATGGGCAACGCTAATTGTGCCCTGTCCACGGTGCGTCGCCGGTCCTTTCTTATTAAGATTGACCTAAAGTTAGGGGACCTGGCAAACTCCAAGGCGGGAGCTATTGCCCAGGGTGGTCTATTTGGCGAGCCATTTGTGAAGGAGCTTGGCAAATTTGTTAATACCTTCACCTCACTAGACTGAGCTCAGTCTACAATCAAAAAGGTATTCCCCCGTGTTTTTCGCGGGGCCGGCCGACGAAGTGGCCGCTCGGCCGGTCGTCAGCAACACCAGACCAACCAGAGAGGCTCAGGACAATATCAGGACCAGTCCAGGTTCGGAAACTTTTACCCCACACGAGGAAAGGGGGTAAAGGGAGAGGATACCGTGGAGGAGCTGCAGCCTCTAGCCCAGGTGAGAGTTCTCCTTTCTTCCCCACACGGCTTAGGGGGGCGGTTGGCAAGGTGCTCCCAGGTTTGGTTAACCCTCACACACGATACCTGGGTTCTGCAGACGGTGAGGGGTTTTCACAGAGTTCGAAGGGACCCCAGTGCAAAAGTCCCCACCTCAACCTATTCAGTTCTCCGTGCAGGACGCCCTCCTGGTGGACGAAGAGGTTTCTGCTCTTCTCAGGAAAGGCGCTATCACCCTTACTACCCAGCATGCCCGAGGTTTCTTGAGCAACATTTTTCTGGTCGACAAGACCGATGGCGGCAAGAGACCGGTGATAAACTTGAGCGATTTCAATCAATGGCTGGTTTATCGCCATTTCAAGATGGAGGGGATCCACCTCCTCCAGGACGTTCTCCGACCCCTCGATTGGATGGTCCGTTTGGACCTCAAGGATGCCTATCTTGTGGTTCCGATCTTCCCGACCCACCGGCGGTTCCTCCAATTCATCTGGGGTCACCACACTTACGAGTTCACGTCTCTCCTTTTCGGTCTTTCGTCGGCTCCTTAGGGGAGGACAAGTCTGTCGAACTTCCCCACAACCCGGAAATCGAGACGGAGGAGTTGTCCGCCAGACCAAGCAGTGTAGGTCTTTCCACAAGACGGACTTACACGTCCACCCAGCACTTTGGAATTCGATACACCCGGGGAGTTCAACAGACCTGTCCTCCCCTTCCATCACATGTGGCACTTCCATATTCTACTTTTGAATTGAACCCGTGTTAAGACCGGGTTGGAATTATCACCAGTCCAGCGACTTCCGCACAGTTCATTTTTTCTTTCCCACAGCCCTGAAGAGTTACGGGATTACTCCCCAGTGACGAAACACGTGTCGTCTGGTTTTTCTTTCTGTACTCATCAAGAAACGTGATATAAAAGTCATCTTAAAGATATTACTGATGTCGACCTTCATAATTTCTGCACAGAAAGTTCTCTGAATAGTGGTTTTTACACTAATACCAATACCCTAAACGTGTGCACAGGACTTGGTTCTAATTTTCAGTGTGGGTCCAGACCCACACACTCGCAGGGGTTTTTGTTTGGGTTTGTTTCCCCTGACCTGGTAGCACCGTAATTCTTGCTCACATCTCACACTCCATTGCGAACTTGCTTGAGCGCCATTTCTTCCTGTCTTAATCTAAACCCTCCACCGAACCAGTATTAAGTGTCAGGTATTGGTCAATTGCGCCCTCCAGGCATTCCCTGTAATCCGCTTCCTGGAGATTCCACATCGAAGGCGCCAGCGGAAGGGCTGCTGTGTCCAGCCCATCCGAACCGTCAAAGTAGTCGGCGAGTGATCTGAGAGACCCCTTGGAAGGATATCTGCCTCCACTACCCTACCTCTGCCACCCGAGGGACAAACAAATAATCAAGGCGAGAATAGAAATGGTGAACCGCAGAGATACGTGTAGCCATGATCATCCCAGTGCATCCGGTGCCAGGGGTCCACCCAATCAAGCCCAGACACCAAAGAGGAAAGTTTTGTGACCTGGCTAGCGGCCGCACCCTCCCCAGGCCTCCAGCGATCCCGGGTCATATCCAGCACGTCATTCCTATCGCCCCCAACTATAAACAGGCCATCAGGTATATCCGCCCATAAGGACATAAGCCATTCCACTAGGCCCCACGAAAGCGGAGGGGGGGGGGCAAATACACAACCTAGAATCACCGGTTCCTCTCTGACCATGCCCTGTAGGAATAAATAGCGCCCCTGGGCATCTGCCCAAGTCTTCACATGTGTATATAGGACCCTGCGGAGGATCATAATCGCCAGCCCCGTGACCCCCTTACAAACCCTGAATGGAAAACATGAACATAGCCATACCTGCTGGAGGCAGTGCGCTTTTGAACCCATAAGATGTGTTTCTTGGAGCATGAGTACATCGGCATGGGCCCTCTTAGCCTGCTGGAGAACAGCCCCCGCTTAAATTTATCCAGGACTTCCCCCCCCTGACATTCCAGCTCACGATTCTGAGGGTCCCGGGGGACACCTGGGAGCCATCACCTGAGTCCGCCATGAAAGATCTTTATGGGAGACACTGGTGCAGGAGACAGCAAGTGGTGCATGCAAGGAGTCCTAAGTAGACTGTGGCAAAGTGCGACCTGTTGAAAAATGCACAAACAAAAACAACCCAACAATCACCCCACCCAATACTTCAAGAACGATGAAGCTGAAGTACTGGGTATTTTAAGCCCAGCGGTGCAGGGGAACACACCCTATGACTTCGGGGTTCTTCCTGTTTCAGACCTACAGAAACACAGAGTCTTCTGGGTGAAGTCAAAGATCAGTTTATTGGCTGCAGACCAATTACAGGTATCCTAGAAGTACAACAGCGTGTATGTTCTCAGGAGACTGCTGAAAATCACAAACGGGCTTCTTCTTAAATACAGAATATCCTGCCTCAGGCATACATTCCTAGGTTTATGGCATGGTCATTTAAAGTATACATTACAAACGAAAAGGCAGAGTCATGATGACCATCCCACATTCCAGTTAAGCCAGCCCGCAATTATTTACACAGCAAGGCTCAGATCCCACATCAGATATCGATAGGCCCCAATAAACATGAGCATCTCCTGTTTTGGGAAACAAGCCATAAAGCAGGAACAGTCAGGTGAGAAAGAGATTAGCTGGAGGCTCGTGTAGGATGAAAGGACTTTATGGTGTGTCAAGCCCTGATGCTAATCACAGGTGGCCAGAGGACGGGGAACTCGTGGGACCAGTTTGACCTGGGGCAGCGGAGCCAAGCTGCCCAGGTCACAGAAAAGTCAAAGAAAGCCACATGTGCTCTAAAAGGCCCGTATTTGCTTCATGCTATATAGCCTATGTGAGGGCAACCATAAGATGGCCACCGATACAAAATGGAACCCACGTAGTGATGTGAAATAGCGTATACACAGTGCATTCATAGCTAAAACGTTACACAAAGCACTTGTACATACCGCATTAACCATTCGCGGTTCACTATTACCGGGATAGACAGGGGTAGGGCCCTGCCTCCTACGCGGTCCCAAATTCTAAAGTACGACAGACCCTCCTTTTGCCCTTACATAGGCAATAACTATACTCATTTCAATCCGAGTCTAGGTCGATATTCATGAAGTCATGGAGATGTTGCTGTAGCATCATCCTATTACTTAGCTCGTCCCTCGATACATGTTTCCTTCCACATAATGTAGCACAGAGGCCACATATCGCAGGAGCACACTGTATGCACAGACAAAACAGGAAAAGGATGGCTAAGATCATTCCAATGACCATCAGAACTTTCCAACCCCAGGCAGATATCAGTTCCCAGAACCACCCCACCAGTGACCAATCTCCTTTATCCACGTGTATGGACTCAGATATTTTATGCAGTTTGGAGATGGCTTGATAAACTGTTGGAGCGTTGTCTGGTATGAAAATGCAACAACTGGATTGGATAACCTTACATACCCCACCACGGTCTGCAAGTATGACGTCTAGAACCATGCGGTTCTGCAAAGTCATGAGGCGATCCGCTTGGAGCTCAGCTGTCAAATTACCAAGGGCACCAGCCGTAACATTAACAGTGGATTCAACCACATCAGTCAGTTGTCTTAGGTTCCTACTATTAACCATAGGTCCCCAAAATGGCAGGAAACCCAAAAAGAAATCTCCCACTTCCTGACCGGCAGTATCTTCCTTACTAATCACGCCTCTCACAACTCTGGTCTTGTGATAGTCAGAGGCGGCAGTAAATGTTGGCGGTAGCAGATTTGCAATATAACATGTGCCCGAGAAATCAGGGGGCAACCATGTATATGCTCGGTCATTGCAGATAAAATATGTACCCTTGGCAGCCAAAAACGCAGGGGAAAACTGTGACGGAAAAGTGTACGTTTCAGTACAGTCACTTCTTCCCAGTTGAGCTCTAGGATTCTGACAATTACCTTGCAAACAGAACCGACCCATGTGGGGTACGACCCAGATTGGGGATGAGATTTTCCGTTGTCTTTCACCTAGACTAATACTATACCCCGTCGCGTTCCACCCTACATAAGCTCTCAATTCTTCTTTGGGAATGGATGAGTATGCATCGATATCTCTACTCATATCGGCAACTCCTTTCATTAAAGCTTTATTATTGGTGCTAGGTCTGATGGAACGCGGTTGTCGCGGGGAGTACGCATCTAGTGCATAGAGAAACATGGTCTGGAATGCCCATGACGATCCATTGTAACTATACGGCAGCACTAGATAAGGAATGCCCTTATTAATGGTATGTGGCATTAAACCACACACCCAGCAATTGGTTGTATTCATGACTAGTTGGTGCTGGTGCAGGAGCTGAATAAACGAGTTGTTTACAAACTCAGACCGTCTAGCTTGTTCATGTTCAGGCAGAGGGTGAAAAGAGTGTGAGGAGACAGTAGGAGGAGGTATAGGCTGTACAGTGGGGGCAATGGGCTCTTGAGAGGAGAAGAATACAAATCCTACAGTAAACACTACCATACTACATAATACGAATAGGCATAAAAATACAAAACGTTTGCTCCTCATTATTTTACATATTCTTGCTTTAAAGTTCATTTCCTCAGTGAGTCTCTCCATCTTACAAAACTCCATCCTCTAATCGTGCCGCTCGCGGCGGGTGAGTATCTTCTGCTAAGGAGTACGCCTGTCAGTCCAGGGAACGCCCTAGACCAACCAGAACCGTCGACCTAACGTCTTCGGTCTGTACCCCAAAGTCTTGGCACCGCGACCCTGCGGCTGAACCCGGATGGTGGTTCGAAAAACAAAAATCAAGAAAGTCCTTCAGATGGGAGAGCTCTGGTTATCAAAAAATAAAAAGGTAAAAGAAAAAGAATATTTATTTGTCCATGGGCCTTGGTCTTAGATTGTAATGAAAACGGCCAGGTACTGTTTGATCTTGAAACAAAAGTTCAGGCTCTGTAGTGTCCAATCGAATTGACGGTGGCACAGCTTCTTGCAAAATATCGTCACTTTCCTGCGCTGAAGTTGTGCCTTTTATGCGTGCATCACTGAACGGCACAAAACGAGGTACAGTGTCTGTTTCAGAGTCTGCGATACCCTCCTGGACCCACTGGTCATACGGCAGAGGCAAAGGGATCCTCTTCACGTGGGCGCCGTGGATCCAGTTCCTTTTCCCCTTTACTCGAACAGCTGATCTTGTAGACAGTAGCACGAGGTGAGGGCCAATCCAGCGGGGCTCATCGTTGGTTTTCCGCTGGAAGTTTTTGATGAGCACCCACGTGCCAGGGTCAATGGGGTGTCCTGGAGCCTCAGAGGCCGGGGGGAGAGTATCGTGCACCTGTTGGTGTAAAACACGCAGTTTAACCGTCAAATCATACAAGTAATCAAGCAGTACTGGGTGTTCGATTTCACTGAATTTTGTCGGTCTTGGCACACCCCATACATTGGCCGGGCGGCCAAAAACGACCTCGTAAGGACTAAGTCCCACCCGTGAATGCACGGTCATTCTAGTGGACAGGAGTGCTAAAGGCAGAGCGTCAGGCCATTTAAGACCTGAGCTCGCTTGGATTTTGGCCAGTTTGAGTTTTAGAGCGCCATTGTAGCGCTCCACTAATCCAGCTGATTGGGGGTGATTTGCAGCGTGAAATTTCTGCCTTATACCTAGTCCCTCACACACATTCTTCATCACTTGGCCCACAAACTCACTCCCATTATCACTCCACACCATTCTTGGCATTCCAAACCTGGGGAGAAATTCCTTCACAAGGGCTTTGGCTGTGGACAGAGCAGTGTTATCTTTTAGAGGATAGGCCTCTATCCATTTTGAGAAAGCGCAAACAACCACCAATACATATTTCAGGTTGTTGCACCTTTCCATGTGGATAAAATCTAGCTGCAAAACTTCAAATGGATATGATGGAGGCGCAAAATGACCAGCTGGAGTTGGGGTTCCCCTACCAGGGTTGTACTTCAAGCATACCATACAATTCTTGACCACATTCTCTGCACACTTAGGAATTCCAGCATTCTGCCATACTGGAGCCAACAACTTACAGATTCCTTTCATACTGATGTGTGCCATTCCATGTGCCATAGTAACCACTGGAAGCACATATGCATCAGGTAACAACCATCGCCTATGTTCTGACAAATCAATCCAACAACCATTCTCATCCAACTTACCCATACTTTCTCTCCACTTGCTTAACTCTTTCTCTGTGGCTTCAGCTTGAAGGGACTTTACACTCTCTATTGTGTTTTCACACATTCCAACATCACCAACCCATCTGGCAGGGCCTGCAACATACATTCGAGTCTTTACATCGTTTGCTGTTTCTTTCGCGACTTCATCAGCAAACGCATTACCACGACCAACATCATCAGTGATTTTCTTGTGCACACTGCATTTCATAATCGCAACTTGCAACGGTAGGGTCAGCGACTCAAGGAGATCATTCACCAACTTGCCATTCTGAATCTTAGCTCCATGCGAAGTCAGGAACCCACGTTCCTTCCACAATCGCCCAAAACTATGAGCCACGCCAAAGGCGTACTAGCTATCCGTATATATGTTCACTTTCATTCCTTCAGACAACACGCATGCTCTCGTAAGGGCAATCAATTCTGCTGCTTGAGCCGAATTCTGTGGCACACGTGCAGTTTCCACAATCGTGTGCAAAGTCGTGATAGCATATGCAGCAGTCGTATCACCATTTGGAAGCTTGAAACACGAACCATCCACCCATAAAGTACCATCACACTCAGTCAGGGGAGTATCTTTAAGATCTACTCTCCCTTTCGTCTCTGAACAGACAATCATGTTGCTCAATCTCATCTAGATCTGCTGGAATTGGTAATAGTGTAGCTGGATTCAACGTGTTGCATCTCTTTATGTGTATATGATTTGCTAACAGTGTCAGCTCATAACCAGATAATCGCGCACTAGTTAAGTGTTGTGTCTTGGTCCTGTTTAACAATGTGTCCACAGCATGTGGAACCATAACAATCAATATATTATCCATTACTAGTCCAGCAGACTGTCGAATAGACATAGCTGCAGCGGCTGTGGCTCTCAGACAACTTGGCAATGCCCTCGCTACAGGGTCCAAGGTTGATGAAAAGTATGCGCATGGACGCGGTCTGTCGCCAAAAGGCTGTGTTAACACTGATAATGCGCAACCATCTTTCTCATGAACATACAATGTAAAAGGCTTGCTGTAGTCAGGGGTACCCAACACAGGAGCTGAACATAACGCATTACGCAATTCCAAAAAACTTTTCTGACACTCTTCAGACCATGGGATAGGATTTGGTGTGTCTTTGCATGTTAATGCTAACAAAGGTTTTGCCAACAAGGAAAAATTGGGAATCCAATGCCTACAGTATGAAGTAATGCCCAAGAAAGCACGCACTTCTCTCTGTGTTCTTGGCACACTCAACTGTGCAATGGCTTGAATTCTTTCTGGGGTCAGTTTCCTTCCCTCCTTCGATAAGAGATGACCTAAGTAGGTCACTTCTTGTCGACAATATTGCAGCTTTGAGAGAGACACTTTGTGATGGAAGGCAGACAAATGACGCAACAATGACAAGGTAGCGTTTTTGCAAATCTTTTCAGTGTCCGCGGCGATTAGTAAATCGTCGACGTACTGAATGAGGATAGCGCCACTAGGTAAAACCAGTGCATCAAGCTGCGCTTTTAAAGCTTGGCTGTATATTGATGGACTCTCACAGTAGCCCTGGGGAGCACGTTTAAAGCGGAAGCTGCGACCTCCTAAACTAAAGCCAAAAATGTCTCTGCTCTCCTCTGCAATTGGGATGCTAAAGAAAGCATTCTTTAAATCGATCACTGAGAACCATGCAGCGGAGGCTGGAATCATGGTTAACAAGGCAGTTATATCAGGGACAACTGGAAACTGTGGTACAACAATCTTATTAACCTCTCTAAGATCAATCACAAATCTGTAAACAGGTGGCTGTGAAAGGTCCATTCGTTTTAAGACAGGTAAAACAGGACTATTGCAAACGTTGCCTCTTGTCTCTTCAATCACACCCTTTTTAATCAAATCGCTGACAATTGCTAACAACGCTTTCTGACCTTCATTGGAGATCTTGTACAGGGGAATACGTGGCAATCTGACATTGGCCTTTAAAGTTACCACATATGGCGGTATTTCCAAGAGACCCACATCATTGGGCCCAGTAGCCCAAAGGACATCCGGAAAGGATGACAATTCAGGTGGCATTGCATTTTTAGACAAATACATTGGGGAAATCACTTTCTTGCCTAATGTAAGTTGTACTCCTGAGGGAGAACAATATAGCGTCGCATGCAATCTTTTTAGCAAATCTAAGCCTAACAAATTTTGACCACAACCTGTTGTTAGGATGAGGGGTGCTTTTAGCTAACAAAGTCCAACAGAAAGTGACATAGGACTAGAAATCGGGTTCCTAACTGGGGCGCCAGAAAAACCTACTGAAACATTCATTTCGCCAGACAAAGGCGCGCCAGGGAGTTTTGAATGCATGATTGAACTCTTTGCAGCACCAGTATCCAGCAGAAAGGGCTCCGTTACATTTGCTGTAGTTACTTTAACATAAGGTCCGCTCTGATCCACTGGCACTGAAACAACTCCCTCTCTCTGTCTACGGCTGTCCTAGTAATCATTATCTTCTACATTGTCATCTTCTGCATAATAATCATTATTGTAGTACTGAGCTGTATTACCAGTCGCGTTGGCTTGCTGATCAAAGCTATTTATGGTATTTTGAGGCGGAAGAGGACGCGCGTTCTGGAGAACATTTCCACGCCCTCTACCCCTAGGAGCTTGCTGACCACCTCTACCTCTTGCGCCATACGCATTACTGTTACGCTGCATTAATTTAGGGCAACTATATTTAAAATGACCTTCCTCTTTGCAATATGAATATTGGTTGGGACCTACAGGGATTCGTGGTTGATAATACCCATTCATTTGCTGACTATTCTGAAACTGTTGGGGTTGCTGATAGATACCTTGTGTTTGCCTATAATTACTCTGTCCTCCACGTGGCGGATAGGCCTGCTGCAAGAGGACCTTTATCTTTAGTTCTTTCGTTTTCTTATCTGTTCTATCCTTCTCATCTTTGTCTCTATTCTCATAATACTGTGCAGTAGCCAGTATTTGCGCTGAAGAGGAAACAGCCCAAGAACTTTCTGAGTCTTTTAATTTCTTACACAACTCGGGAAGTAGATTCTGCACAAATTTATCAATGAATAACCGTTGGCCACCTTCAGTGCTCATGTCTTGGCCACTGTGGTCGATAAACGTTTCTTTAAACCTGGTGAAGAAATCAGACACTGTCTCAACTTTCTTCTGCTTGCATGCGGATAGTTTATCCCAATTTACGCGCATCGCAGGCATTATAGTTTTCATGTAGGTAATAATTCTACCAGGGAGCTCTGCTACCAAAGGCTCAGGTTTTGCACCACCAACTTGTCTAGCGTCTGCAGCAACGATATTAGCCCATGTGTCACCCAATTCTACAGCGTGATCTACATTACGAATGGATCCCCATAAAGGCTGTGGAACCACATTCCCAAACAGCATATCTATGTCAGACAGATTCATTACACAAGATTCTGCAGTTTGTGACAACTCCTTATAATATCCTGCAGGGTTTTTACGGGGATCAGGCAATGTCTGTTTAAGTGCTAACACCTCAGATCGCTTCCATGGGACATGTACCCAAACACGCTGAAAATGTGCTGGAGCAGCAGCAATACCTTGAGCGGCATCAGCCGCAACGGCTTCCTTCCATACCGGAGGGACTTCTCTCATGGGGTATTGTCGTGCTTTTCCCTTTCTCCCCACAGGGAAATCTGGTTCAAACAACGACTGTTGACAATCATCATTCCTCAAGGATAATAAGATCGCAACTGCTTTAGTCACATCGGGGCCCACAATCGTGCCTTTTCCAAAATCGAATCTCACTCGACATAACTCCTGCGGGCTTGGATCTCTACCATGATCATCCAATTCCTCACAGAGGATTTCACACATTTCTTCGAACACATACCTCTGTTTCGGGGCATCCCATTGGTGAAAAACGTCCACAACCGATTCCACATCATAGAGTGATGAAAAAATAATCCACCTACGCGCCATATGATCTAATGTCTTTTTCTCTTCAGGATCAGGCAGCTGACTGCGCAATTGCTTACGCTGTAAGGCAGGAGTCGCACTAGATGACCCAAAGAGAGGCGACATTAAACTAGTAACTACACTAGCTAGTCGTTGTCGTGCTGAAGGAGAAGTTGAGGCGAAAACAGGGGGATAGACAGAGGGAAGAAAAACGGATTCAGATACAGGTACCTGGGTAGTGCAAGAAGGAGCGCCAGAGGAGGCCGCTGGCGTGCCAGGCAAAGTCGCAGGAAGCGCAGGGGCAACAGGTAGCAAAACTGGCGGCCCTTGAGAGGGCTGCACTGCAGGGATAGGAGCCGGCTGAGGAGGAGCTGGCGCCTGTGGGAAGGCTTGCGGCATATTTACTGGAGGCTGCGCATTTACAAGCTGTGGAGGTGCGGTGGCATTTTGCGCATATGGGGGTGGCGAACTTAACAAATGGGACATTAGGGAATCTTTTTCATTCTCTTTTGTCTCATCTTGCACAAGGGGTGACAAAACAGGGTAACATTTATCAATCCCTAGTTTGCGCTGTCTGTGTAGCTGTTCCTTCATTTGTTCCTCCTCATTATCTTTAAAATGCACAGCTGCTTGCATCACTGACATACCTCTTTCTCTCTTATTTCTTTTCGCTAGCTTAATTTCCTTCTGTTTGGCTTCCTTTCGCCATAAGCGGAAAGAATCAAACATCGCCGACCGGGCTTTCTTTTTAACCCATTTAACTTCCAAATTATCTAAGATATCTGTATCGAAACTACCATTTTGGGGCCATTTTAAAACACCGTCCTTTCTAGTATATCGGATCCATATTTCATTATATGCAATGGGGCCCACGCCATGTTTTACATAAAGCTCATAAGTAGGAGTTCCAGGAACCGGACATGAATCCTCTAACTGGAAATCCCTTCCACAACCCAAACAAAACAATCTACAAAATACACTAGAACCAGGCATCTTCGCTCACTAGTCTAGTTTCAAACGTCAAAGGATTATCGAATACGATAGTCTCGTGAATACACGAGTCCTCTGGCTTTGGGACTTGCAAGCACCAAATCAAAATGATCCCGAAGGATACCAAATTCAAACTAGGAGACGCTCCACTTATACTTAACTGAATATTGATGATCGATGGCGTCACCAGAAGACTCTCTCGATTGTTTCGCTCTACCAAAATCGTCAAGGGTCCAAAACAGGGCGATTAATCAGGGCAGCAGTCCTTCGTAGCCGTCGGGACGCGGAGAACCTCGCAGAAAAGACTTTCGGACCACGTCGACATGCAGGGGTCGATGAAGTGGCGGCCTTCCTCCGGAATTTCCACACGAAGCTCCTCACGAACCTCTGGCTTGGACCGGTACCGCTGAAATCGCGCCGAGTTGGGCGCCAACTGAAGTACTGGGTATTTTAAGCCCAGCGGTGCAGGGGAACACACCCTATGACTTCGGGGTTCTTCCTGTTTCAGACCTACAGAAACACAGAGTCTTCTGGGTGAAGTCAAAGATCAGTTTATTGGCTGCAGACCAATTACAGGTATCCTAGAAGTACAACAGCGTGTATGTTCTCAGGAGACTGCTGAAAATCACAGAAACGGGCTTCTTCTTAAATACAGAATGTCCTGCCTCAGGCATACATTCCTAGGTTTATGGCATGGTCATTTAAAGTATACATTACAAACGAAAAGGCAGAGTCATGATGACCATCCCACATTCCAGTTAAGCCAGCCCGCAATTATTTACACAGCAAGGCTCAGATCCCACATCAGATATCGATAGGCCCCAATAAACATGAGCATCTCCTGTTTTGGGAAACAAGCCATAAAGCAGGAACAGTCAGGTGAGAAAGAGATTAGCTGGAGGCTCGTGTAGGATGAAAAGACTTTATGGTGTGTCAAGCCCTGATGCTAATCACAGGTGGCCAGAGGACGGGGAACTCGTGGGACCAGTTTGACCTGGGGCAGCGGAGCCAAGCTGCCCAGGTCACAGAAAAGTCAAAGAAAGCCACATGTGCTCTAAAAGGCCCGTATTTGCTTCATGCTATATAGCCTATGTGAGGGCAACCATAAGATGGCCACCGATACAAAATGGAACCCACGTAGTGATGTGAAATAGCGTATACACAGTGCATTCATAGCTAAAACGTTACACAAAGCACTTGTACATACCGCATTAACCATTCGCGGTTCACTATTACCGGGATAGACAGGAGTAGGGCCCTGCCTCCTACGCGGTCCCAAATTCTAAAGTACGACAAAGCGAGTGCGGCCTGTGGACCCCAACAGGGAGTCCCGGCCCACCTCGACCAATGGATCCCCAAGTTACAGCCCAAAATCAGCAGGCCCCCACACCGTCGGAAGGTCCAACAGAAAAGCCGGCCTGCACATGAACTCCTCAGATCCAACAGCAATGTCAAAGTTACAGAGGACTGCAATCACCCCCACTAGTTAGAGAGCTGATGGAGTCTGCTGGGAGGCCGAGCCGGCCCGGGCGGACGTACTGCAGGAGTGCGATCGACGATTGGACCTGGAGCGCTTGAGATCCTTGAGCTTCGCGTGGGGCTGACCACGAGCTGCTTTGCTGGAAGAAGAGTCGGACTCCTTCCGAGGAGGGGTGTGAGGACGCAGCCGCACTGTCTCATCTGTCCACTGAAACACCTCCTCCGGCGAGTCAAAGAAATGTGTGCGGGATCGATACACCACCCACAACCGGGCAGGGTACAGCAGTGCGTAGGGATTCTCGATTCTTTTGACATTCACAACTCTTTCCAGCTATCTCTTCACAAACCTCTGCCCCTTCAGCTACAGCTCTGTCAGCAATCTCTACTATAGATGCAAATGCTCTACTTTACTTACAATAGGCCTAAGCAGATTACAAGGAGCAAAAAGCACCCAACTACAAGATAGGAGATTTAGTTTAGTTATCAAATCAATTTTTGTCCTTGCCCAGTATCCATTCCAAATTTACACCTCTATTTGTAGGTCCATTTACTACAACCAATTGACAGGATGAGAAGCAGTACTTTTGGCACTCCCAAAAGGCTGGAAAGTGTGTTTTACATCTTCAGTGGAAAGCCTGCAATATTTAAACAAGCAGCTCCTTACCCAAAGAGTCTGAAGGATGGGTGCAAAGAATCTGAGATTGAGACTACAGTATACTCAAGGAAAGTGAAATCTCAGTTGCAGTTCCTAATAGCATGGAATGGAAGGAGTATGGGCCTGCAACGCGTTCTTGGGAACCAGCAACCTTTGTTCATACCCCTAGCCTAGTGGCTTTCTTCCATAAGAAATTCCCTGATAAACTGCCACCAGCCTGTGGACTGTCGGGATTCAGCAGGGTATTTGGGGTGTGAGGATGGCTACAAAACACTTGTGAGAAGGTCTCCATTAAGGCTGTGGAGGACTGGATGTTGGAAGCTGGGACGCCATAAGCAGGAGGTTAGCCTGGGTCAAGGGTGGGACTTCTGGGCCATGACAAGCAGCGGCAATATTTAAACAACATGAAGGCTTTATGAATGTATTTATAATTTCAAGGTAACACAGCGATAAAAAAGAAGGATAATGATTTCAATAACGGCACAACGTTTTTGTCATAAACGTGTTGCAGAGCCGCTCTGAGAAGCAATAGAGATGAAGCTAACTGTGATGCGTGGAATATATACAAAAATCGAAAGACACTGTACTAGCCAACAACTGAATTATAATAGAGGAATGTCAGTTTCCCAAACCAGCCAGGTTGGTGTGTCCCCACCCAATCTCCTTCATTTCACAGTCCAGGTACATATCACCATAAACTTGGACTCTGCAGAGGGGAGTATTTTAAGTTAGAATATGTTTTTATTTTAAAAAATGTGCCTTGTTCATCTATCATACAACAAAAATAGAGTCATCTGTGTGGGGAACAACCGGACAACCCCATAAAACACTTCCATCCCCCACCCTCAAATTTCTCATCCACCTCCCCGATAAAATGAACATTTGAGGTATTATGGCGACCAAGAGCTTGTCTCTTTAAATATCTGCTGTGACCATGGCTGAGCTCCCCAAGTCTGTGTGCCATATGCAAACTGTCAAAAAACACAAGAAAATGCCAATACTGATAATCTATTCAATTTTAACTTCACTGGTGCCTAGAACAAATCTACAGCAACCTTTAGCAGCCTTTTGCTTAATTTCAATTTATTTAAACTATTTTTACATTTTGAGATTCAAAATTATTTCATTTTTTGAAAACCGCAGTAATTACATGGGAGAAATACATATTAAAACAGCCAACCATACTTTTGATTACCAAATAACATCACTCACTCCGCCAGTCTTACTTCCTACTTACATATCAAATTCAATCCACATTTATAACCCGTACTAAACTCCAAACATACCTATTCAAAAATGCAAAAAAACCTGACTGAGCTTCCTATTTAAATCAAAATCTAATGTCAGGGATAACCACCAAACATCACCTATTAGAAACAATAGTCCGTTATAATGCACAAACAAAACATATATCACATCTTTATAGATTCTTCAATACAAATCACAGTGCACAAACCAGCTATAAACATTAGCCCTAAGATTGTCGGGTGAACAATATGCAAGGTCGACGCGTTTCGAGCCCACTTGTTAAGGGGCTCTCTTCAGGACCAGAGTAACTCTAAAAGCGGAAAAAACTCAATGAAATCATACTGGAGAATGATAGAATACCAACAGTATGTGTAGAATTGTAGTTATTGTCCCAATTTCTTTAAAGTAATTCCAAAACACCATTTTCAGCTACAGCGCTTTGGCTGTTGTCCGATGTGAATTCGATCAGACACGGGGCCGGTATACCATTTACCCAAACCCGGTACGTTCTATAGGACGCGGGGCTCATGGTGTAACTTTCACCATTCACTGCTTCTTAGCGTGAGGACTCTACGCGTACACCTGAACAGCTTTTTCATATTCATGGTACATATAACATTTGGTAAATATACATAACCAGACAAGTGGCAGACAAGGAGAAATTACATAAAAGCAGGAACTTTGGGGCAACACCGGAACTACAGCAAACAAAACAATGTGTCCTCCATTAATTACGGCCACAATTGTTATATGTACCAGCTTACAATTCTGAGCCTCTTGACACATTTTATTGAATAAATTTTGTATGTTTTTCAAAAAAAATTTCTTACATTGGCCCTTTTCTCTCTCTTTCCTTGTATTTCGGTGTGTGCACCGCTATACACACAATTTTTGTTTCATTAATTGTTTATATACGTTTGTGCTATGATAATTTTATGAACATTCTGAACCATTGCTTGGATTAAATAAGTATATAATAGAAATGGCATGTTTGTCGTCTATGCAATGTCTGAGATATTTTTCACAAAGGGTGCAAGGGCTCTCGGTCCCCCCTGGGTGGTTCTAGTGTGTTATAGCCAGTGGCGCAACTGCAGGTAGCCATATTGTTCGGTTTCTGGGTAGCAGTACTCCTCTTTCAAGTGCTCAAAAGATTTGATTGATCCTTGTAAAAACATGTCTCCCAATGTTTTGAACCCACCGTTCAGCAAGTTGCTATTAGGACCTATCCAGGCAGGGCATAAATTTGCAATTTCCCCAAAGAGGCGTAAACGGGGAAGGGTGAGTAGTGAGACCACATCTAACCCAAACTTTATCGCAAACCTCCAGTATCGCTCTTGTGACTGGTGCGATATGGAGAGTTTTCGTTTATTCTGCGTGAGGTCGCCAGGGACTTTCCTGCAGGGGTTCCGCTGCCATTGTGTGGTCTATCATGCACCATCCCTTGTCTGTCTCTAGTTGTGTCCAGTGTATAAGAAATCGGAGATTGTCAGTGGCATAGTAATTACCTAGGTTGGGACACCCAGTACCCCCTAGCAAGAGAGCAAGAAACTCTGCTTCTGGCCAATCTTCTCAAACCTGCCCTGCCATCCGAAATTGACAGCAGTCCATTTAAGGTTGGGTATGAAGTCACCTGGTATTCAAAGGGCTAGTGTCTGGAACATACACAATATTTTGGGTAGTACCGACGTTTTGTATGCTGGTATTCTACCTAGGGGTGAGAGTTTTATATTCCAACTGTTAAGCTTTGATACCTGGTTTCAAGCATTGAAGGTTGATGTCTCGGGTTTACTTTTAGCAAACCTGGAGGCCAATGCGAAGCCCGATTAATTATTTGTGTACAGGCCCATTATAGCTGGGTTTGTGATTGTATATGGTCAACCACCGCCCGGGGGACAGACACATTCAGGAGTTCAGATTTAGTGACATTGATCTAAAACCTTAAGACTGCCTGGCAAAAGCTCTCTGAACACCTGGGGGAGGGAGGCAATGGGGTCCATCAGGGTCAGGGGGACCTCATCGTCAAAAATTGACAATTTCAGCTCTTGTTGGCTGACCCAGATCCCTTTGATCCAGGGGTTTGCCCGTATGCACTGTGCTAGTTGTTCCAAGGTTAGGGGAAAGGGGGGAGGGGGGTAGTGGGCAATCCTGTCACTTAACTTGGCCGATGTCCACCCAGTTGAATAATAAATCATCTATCTGAATTTTGGATCCTTGGGTGTGATAGCCTACCAGGAGCAAGAATGCAAACATGTCTCCCATCCACACCACTCTCAGGACAACTATCAAATGCCTTTTCAGTGTCTACAGTGATGATAGATTGTTTGGCTCCCGTGGCTCCGATCTAGAGAAGGTAAACAGCCTTCTTCATATTGTTGCCAGCCTGGCACACTTGGATGAAACCAGACTGATCTGAGTGTACCAAGTTCTCCATCGAACGTTGGAGTTGCAGGGTAGTTATTTTATTAAGTCTTTTGGTGTCTATGTTTAGGAGAGAGATGGGGGGGATACGATCCACAATAATTAAGAGTTTTGTTAGGCTTAAGAATCAGGGCTATGGTGGATTCAGTCATACTCTACTGTAGGAGAGTGGCATCGACTGCATAGTTGCCCCCAACTTTTTGCTGATGTTTTGACTGTTTTCTGACTCTAGCCAGGCTGTGGTCCTGCTATCCAGGACCCCAGCCTATCTGCTTCCTCTCTAAACTGATGTGAGTACCATAGGTACCAACCAATTGGATACTGAGGACACCCTATCAGCCCCTTGTAGATGGTACCCTAGGTACCCAGGTCATGGGTCCCTCAGAGGCCTACCAGGGGCTGCAGCACTTATTGTGCCACCCCTGGGACAGCCATACAAACTGACACCACCAGACCACTACTGTAGTCTGGGTAAGGTGGTGCTTGCACCCCTTACAGGGATTTGTATCCCACTTAGTACAACACATATATCCTCATAGGTCACCCCTAAGGAAGGCCTTGTTAATCCTACAAGGCAGGGTGCTGAGATATGTGTGAGGGGGAACCCCTACCTGAGTAGGGCCCCTCTGCAACCTTCGTAAAACTACTGCTGGGTTGTTTGTAGTGCAGCCATACCATATACTCTTAACCGCATTATAAGTAATCGCGATAACGTGATAACTTGAGAGTGGCTGCACAGAACCATGTCGTGTTTGGTGTCAAACATGTAGGAATCATGCCCCCAATCCAACCATGGGAGCGAGGGCATGATTCCCCCCTGCTAGAGAAGCGATATGGTAAAAGCGGCAGATTTTAGACACCAATTTAAAAGTGCACACGTAGAGCAAAACGGATGCTACCCGCCACCCACACGACTCTGGCTGTCTGTTGCTGGGCAGAACTCCAGCCACGGCAGCTGGACAATAGGGATCTTGTTGCAGGGAGGTGCTCCCACCTCCCCAGACAGACTATGTGGATTGGAACTGGGTGGGTGCACCATAGGATGTCTTTCAGACTTCTCCAGTGCCTACTTCTGCATACACCGCCTCAAACCGGTTCAGGTGCATCCTGTCCCCTGCCCAGGCGGGAAAACACACAAAGGGGAGAGGGTGTAGCCACCCTTTCCCGCCTGAACTCTCATTGGTGGGCTCTGATCTGGACACTCCCCTAATCCTTGGATAAAGGTGAATACAGGGTCCACAGAGCCTCAGATTATTCTTGGACTTTACAGACTTGAACTTCGACTTGCTGCCGCACAGCTGAATGAAGAAATCTCCCTTGGGGTAAAGGAGTTACCCCCCTGCTTGGCAGGCACCTGAAACACTGAAAGTGACCCGGTGGAACTTCGCTGCTCCTACGGACATAGATGACTCTTACCTACCTTGAGGTGGGTTCCCAAGCATCCCAGAGGCCAGTGAGTGTGCACAGCAAAGCTCAGCACCGTGGACCCCGTGGGTGCCGAGATCCCCAATACCCCAGGACACCGGCCACCTCTTGCACAGCACACGAACCCGACAAGTGGGGAAGTTGTGCTTTGGCTCATTATTGAGCCAACCTCTCAGCATCATAGGTGCCAAAGATCAACGCCCTAGCCCGCATCTTTACGCACGCCAAATTGCTGCCTCCCGCGGTCCCTTGTCTCTCGACTGGTGGGCCCTGGCGGAGGTCAATCTTCACTTCCAAGAGTTCCCCTGGTTGCTCCAGGCCTGCTCATCAGTCTCCTCGCTGGAGACCTCGCTCAGACCTTGTGGGTCTGCACCAGTAGCTGTTTTGTGATTCTTGTGTGGGTTGCGGTTGCCAAGGCTTAGTGGATCCAATCCGGACACTAACACCGCTTGCTGCTTTTGTTTCTGCCCGTTTGAAATCGCCTGCTGCCAGCCTACTTCTTGCGGAACCCGCTCCGCGGGTCCCGCTGCGTGAGGAGTGTTGACCGCAGCGCCTTGAAGGGGACACCGAGGGAAGTACTTGCACGGGGCTGCGAGCGAGTGCGTGAGCTCCTTGGGACTGCATTTCCCAGGAGCACCTGCCAGCCCTGATCAGCTACACCTGGGCCGCTCTCCCCGACCCCTCCTACCCTTCCACCGAGCCCTTATCATCTGCTCTCGCTGAGACGGCGAGTGGGACGCCTTGCTGCTTTTGTTTCTGCCCGTTTGGAATCGCCTGCTGCCAGCCTACTTCTTGCGGAACCCGCTCCGCGGGTCCCGCTGCGTGAGGAGTGTTGACCGCAGCGCCTTGAAGGGGACACCGAGGGAAGTACTTGCACGGGGCTGCGAGCGAGTGCGTGAGCTCCTTGGGACTGCATTTCCCAGGAGCACCCGCCAGCCCTGATCAGCTACACCTGGGCCGCTCTCCCCGACCCCTCCTACCCCTTCCACCTATTGTGTTCATACTCCTTATTAAGCCACAAGTACTCCCGCAGCGCGGGAGAGCGCGCGGGAGAAGCCCGGGACAAGGGCGGGACCGTCTGTGGCCGTCCGGGGCCGAAGGAGGCCGGGCTGGGCCACCCCCCTTACCAGTGACATATAGTATCACTTCCAGTAAGTGGCTTAGAAAAGTTGGATTTGTTTAGTGTTTAACATGGCAACGTCTACATCAACAAACTCTGTAAATAGCCATCAAATAACTCCTCCTGTAGAGTCTGGTCCACTGGCAATTGGCCCCTTAGATAAATTTTTCTTTAATCGTTCACTGGTAATAGATAAAGAGTTGACCTTGGCAGAGAAGCGCGCAGAGCGTAGGCTGTCAATCGAAATACTTAAGAATTCAACGGATAAGTTTTCAAATCTAGCTTACCCCACCCTGGTAACTCCTCTGTCATCAGTGAACCTGCCAGTTGTAAACGACCATTTTGAGGTCCAGGCCCAAAAACCAAACAAGGATGTTGTGATAGAACTAAATAATCCTTGTGGCGGCAAAATCCTACCAGCACCGCTCACTGATTCTGGCGCCCAGGTTACATTGGCCCAACCCAAAATCGGGTCCAAACGGAAACGACTAGCATCTGTAAGAAAATGTAAAAGGGTGGTCAAACCCCCTCAAAAACTCAGGAAGTTACATAAACTCGTGAACACAGGAGAGGTAGCTACTAACGAAACTCAAAGCACAGAAAGTGTTACACCTACTAATCTTGTCTCCTTGAACAGCCAGGACGGAGATGACAATCCTTGTACCGACTCCACTGTACCATGTAAAGATAAGGAGCAATCACTTGTAATTGTTCTCCCTGAACTGGAAAAATTGTTTAGATCACTACTCACCCCCATTGAGGATAGAATTGCAAAGCTTGTAGATAGGCTAAACCATTTTGAACAGACTACCTTAGACAATTTTTATTCCACAAAATCACTGATTAAAGCGAATAGGGTGGAAGTAAGCACAAACTCTCAGGTCCTAAACAACCCTGTTATTCAGGACAAGGGAAGAAATCCCCGAAATAGCTCTCCTTTACCTCCCAAACTGAGCAAACCTACAGTTAAAGCCATTACAAAATCCTCAGACAGAACAGAGAGAGCAAACGTTGGCCCTGATTTACCTCAGTCGACCATAATACACCCTACACAGCCCACAATCCCCCCTGACACAAAATCCACCAATCGCAACGAGTGCTGAGGCTACAGTGCGTCACCAAGCGGGAATAGTACCAACAAACGCAAACGTAACTAATAGCACGCAGAAAGCTCAGAATATTCCGGTGGGAGGGAATAGGGCTAACACAGGTTTGTTGGTAGGTAAAACTTCAGTACCGTCCCAAATAAATAACAAACAACAGGCGCTGAAGCCTGTCCCCCAATATGTCCCCCAAGTTCCCAAATCTATCCCACCGCCCGTGGCAAAACAACCCTACAGAAAACCACCAATTAATCTCACCCCAGACTCCTTTCCCTATGTAGCAGTTCTTATAAACGTCCCACCATTACCCCCAGGACAGAGAGAAACTTTCCAGATGCTCAAAAACAAGATCATGCACTGGCTAAAGGAAAACCGTCCTCTGCCTGGTGACATCGACGGGCTAATCATAGGGGTAAGGAGAATAGATTGGATGGGATATACATCGAAAACCTTGGGTGGGGATTGCATAGTGGTCAATTTCCAAGACCCAAGGGTGGCGGGATGGATAACAAGGCAGGGATGGGGAACAAATAAGGGAGGTATCGGAATTGTAGACCTTACCTTTTTTTACCCCCGACCGACTAGTGTAACGACTAGTTTACTCAATGAACCCCTTATTCCCCCTACTGTATCGTGGCCAGTCAATCCCTTACCACCTCCTCCTGTAGGTCATAATCATACCACTTACACATATTACAACCCTCATGTAGGATGGCAGGAGCCGGGATGGGGATATTGACAAACCAGTACTGACAGTTTAGGAGGGAACACTAACGAGCCAGAAGGGCAATGTGATGTTCATGGTAATACAACTGTTACAAACTCATTGGTCAATTACATCGAGACGGGGGGTTTGGTCGAAGAAGGTGGTTTTAGACTGGGAACCCTAAATACAAATGCCAACATAACATACCCAGCCAATACGACAGTGGATCCGACAGATGACCAAGAAAGGCAGACTAATTCTACTGAAAGCCCTATGTTAGCCCAAGTATTTCCATTGACTAACACCCGAGATGGGCTAGATGCTAGCATTGGTACGCTTTTATCTTGGAATGTCGCTGGGCTGGCAAGTAAATTGGATTCCCAATCCTGGGTGGATTTTATAAGTGGGTATGACATCTGTTGCTTCCAAGAAACCTGGGCTTGTGATTCCCTTTTCTGTCTTGTTTATTTGAACTATTGTATACCAGCGTCAAAAGGGGGAAGAGGGCGGCCCAAGGGAGGCTTAACTGTTTGGGTTAGACAGGACCTGCAGGTCAACATCAAAATGTTGGACCTGGGAAATTGTGATTTGCAATTATTAAGAATCTCCGTAGCAAAGGGTCAACTAATAGATTTGTACAATGTCTACGTGAGAGGTAGCAACGTAACCAATTTACCCACCATTGAGCTGTTGTCTACTGCCATTGAGACCAAGTCCCAGGAAAGTGTAACGATAATTGTAGGGGACCTCAACAGGACTTTTGAACCTTTGGACTGTACAAATGACCTCTTGGAGAGCGAAGAGGACAATCTCTGGGGAGTACCACCTCTATGCCTAAAACCTGTAAGGAGATGGACAAAAGAGATCTTATCACTGAATGGAATTTGTATGGAACATGGCTTAAGAGCACTGAATGGGAGGACACCTGAGGACAAGGAGGGCAGCTACACTTTTGACAATGGCATCAACAGGAGCCGAATCGATTACATTTTGTGCAGTCTCCAACTGTGGAAAGGGGTTGTTGACATGACAGTTAGGCCCCGGGTTGAAAGTGACCACAACCCCCTCTGTGTGACTCATAGGTGGTGGAATACTGGTGCGGGTAACCCTCTAGTGATATACGATGAAACCCCTGTTATGAGTAATGATGAACGCAGGTTAAAATGGCCCAAGGTACTGGCAAACGAGGCCACTATGACTTACATCAATAATGCTGTTGATTGTGCAATTTCCGCGATGGAAACAGCGGTTCCAGTGGTTCCAGGGGATAGTGGAATCACCGAAATCCACAATAAGTTATTCTCCCTCCTGAGACCATGCTTCTTCATTAAAAAAAGGAAAGGGAAGAAATCTAAAGAAGTGGGAAGGTTGTTTGATAGTCATTGTAGATCAGCACGATTAGCCCTGGGACAAGCCATAAGGAATAGGGACCGCGCCGCTGTGACAAAGAATAGGGAACTGTACAAGATGGCCATCTATCGTGCAAAAAAGAATTGGGATGAAGGCCACTGGGCCGAACTAAAAGAGGCCTCTGATAGTAAAGACTCCAGGGCATTCTGGAAAATCATCAAGTGGGGTAGTGGAGCCGGTCCTGCGAAGCCAGACAACAATGTAGCAGAGGAAGCTTGGGTTGATTACTTCAGACCTCAGTATGCGGAAGTTAACCATCCTGTGGCAGCTGATAGTATAACACCGGTTTATGCAACCGACGATTTGTTCTCCCTTAGAGAAGTGGAAATTGCCATTGGTTCCGCGAAATGTGGGAGGGCGCCAGGTCCAGATGGCATTCCACCTGATATTTTTAAACACGATATGACCAGATGGGCAAGATATACCCTCCTTGTAGCGAATGCCCTAGCCAAGGGGGAAGTGGTCCCAGACCTCTGGAAAGGCGCAACCATTATCCCCATCCACAAGAAGGGAGATCGTTCACTGCCTGCAAACTATAGGCCCATAAGCTTAATAGCCACCATACAGAAAGTAGTTGGGAGAATGGTAACAAACCAGCTTATGGACTGGGTTGAAGACAACAACGCCCTTTCTCCATACCAGGCGGGATTCAGGCGAGCAACCAGTACCATCGATCAGGTCTTCCGCTTTACCAGATTAAGGTGGAAGACCGTTGTACTGGGAAGGGGCTGCCTGTACGTCGCGTTCGTCGACCTGCGGACAGCGTTCGACCTAGTCCCCCGGTTTAAGTTATGGTTGGTTTTGCAAAAGTTGGGGATCCCTGCTGATCTGCTAACATTAATTATGCGACTGCACGAATCCAACTTCGCTAGAGTCCAGTGGGGTGGAAGTGGAGAGACAACAGAGGATTTCCCAGTGGAAAGGGGTGTTCGACAGGGCTGTTCCATGGCCCCTTTACTTTTCTCGTTATTTATTAACGGAATCGTCGAGAGGATGTTGAAGGCTAGTGTTGATGCCCCATCGTTAGCGGACACCAGGGTTCCGATCCTGATGTTCGCTGACGACACTCTTATCTTGTCTAAGACCCCCATGGGGCTGCAACGTGCATTAAGCATTTTTGATGCTTTTTGCACTGAGCATGGGCTAGAGGTAAATGTGGGAAAAACAAAACTAATGGTTTTTTCCCCCGGACGCAGGAACTACCCCAAGGTAACCTTAAACAGCAGTAGGTTAGACATTGTCAAAGAATTTACGTACCTGGGTGTACAGATCGCAGAGGGCATTGGCTGGACGCATCATGTAGATAAAGTGGTCTTAAAGCACCAGCAGCTTTCTGGTGCTTTAAGGGGGGAACACCGCAAATCCAAAACAAAACCCATAAAACCCGCATTAATAGTGTATGACGCGAAGGTTTTGGGTGCCACATTATATGGCGCGGAGCTATGGGCCTGGGATGGTTTAGCGGCTCTTCAGACTTCAGAGAACAAGTTTATGCGAGGGATTACAAGACTCCCACAGAGTACCCCCTTAACCCCACTGTTTTTGGAGTTAGGTAGACGCACCATTGTAGATAGAGCCCGATTGCGCCCAGTCCTTTACTGGAGACGTCTCTGGACGACTCCAGAAATAAGACAATATGCGGAGGGTTTTCAATGGATTATCAAGGAAGATACCTTCCATAAGATAAAATGGCTAAAACATCTGAAGTCCATGTTAGTAAACTTAGGGTTTTCAAATCTTTGGAATAACCCTGAGGGAGAGATCTTCCCTAGCAAAGAAGCCCTTAAAGAACAATACTGGGATTGGGTTGGCGGTAAGATGCTGAATGACACCAGGGCCGACTCTATGACTGGTCGCTTCCTGGAGATAAAAATTTTTCCTGCCCTGGAAAATTACTGGGACAACATCACGGTACCAATGGACAGGAAACTTGTATTTCAGCTAAGATCAGGATCTATCCCCCTCAAGAAACTGACATCTGGCTGGCACAGACCCACCAATAACTTATGTCCAGCATGCGAAAATGCCGAGGAGAGCATAGGCCATTTTCTTTTCGTATGTCACGCTTATGTGAATCCGAGGAGAAAATGGCTCTCGCCGGTATGCAAAAACTTGGGGACACGAGACAGCACAGTGGCTCTAAGAATCCTACGTACAACAACTCAGGATTCGATAGTCATAGGGGTAGCTAAATACCTGGGTTGGGCATGGGCAATTAGAAGACGGTCCCTGGGGGGAAGCAGGTAACAATGATTAATGTAATACTATTTGTAAATATGGTTTTTATATGCAAATGTTGTATGAGCTGTACTCTATGTTTAATGAATTTTTAATCCGTAATAATGTATTATTGTATAACTGTGTTGATTTTATGTGCTTTTATGAGAATTGTCTCGAATAAAGCTTATACAACAACAACAACTAACACCGCAGCGACCCTCATCCTTCGTGGGACAGTCGCCCTCCAGAAGCTGGCCTTCCTTGAAGCCTCCTGGACCCCGTGGCTGACGATCCAAGCTACCCATCTTCTACCTGGAAGCACCCGACATTGAAGGGCTCTTTCTCCTGAGCCCCCTGGTCACTGTGCCGTGACCCAGACTCTGTCCCCTCTGCTTTCAGGTCCTTCTCTTCAAGATCTGCATCTTCAATCTTCACGACATCGACGACACTTCTTGCTAGCAGCAGTTCTTCACGTTTTGCCATTGAAAATCAGCCCGCGACCCGACATCGAAAACGACCTATGCACCCGGCTTCCCTGGGGCAGGTAACAGTGGTACCTCGGTACTCTCGTGGGTGTGGTCCCTTCAAAAGCTTAACTCTAAACTCTTGAACTTGAACTCCTGCTAGAAGTGTTTTTAATCTTGTAAAATTCAACCGCGACATTCTCCATAAGCTTTAATAGAGATCCCGACAGTAGCTTATACAACTGCACGCGTCTCCCGTGGGTCCCCTTCCTCACTACCTTGGGTGGTTTCACAAGGGGCCAGCGACCCTAAATGCCCTAGGCATTGTCTGAAGAATTGTCGTGGTTCTTATACCACTTTTTTGATATATGTTTTGGTCCCCCCCTGGGGCCCTATGATTCCAGTGCTATTTATTGTAACTATCAATGCTTGTTTGAATTGTATCTTTACCTCCAGCCTCATAAAGAGATTAGTGGGATTATTCTTAGAATAAATACATATATTTTATATATATATATACCTGTGTGGACTACTCTTTCATTTGGTTATTCAAGCGGTTATCTATGGTAAAACAATAAGCTTAACACTCCTTCAAGACTTAGCCTGAAGGCTGCTCTCCACAGCTACCACTAGGATAGCTTTCTTTAAAGGTTGTCTTTTAACCTATCACCATAAGAGTCGAATTGGACTGGTGCAAGGTGTCCCCTATAACTAGTGGACAGCATATGCCAGGCCAACTTCTCACATCTACCCTCCTCAATTATCTCACTAACTACTTTGAGGAGAACAGGCAACACTATAGTGCCAAATCACTTGTAGAACAGCACTGTTAACCCATCCTGGCATGTGGCTTTAGAGGGTCATGGATGGATGCTGGTGGAAGCGAGACCATTTCTCAGCCACCCGCCACAGGGCTTGTGGATGGCCAATGTTGGGAGTCGCAGGCCAATGTTGAGCTAGTGAATGGTGTGGTTTTCCAGCACGCAGACATCATGCCATTACCGAAGTCAGGCCCTGTGCTCTCTCTCTTCTCCGCGGCTTGGCTGCCTTAGGGCTTCTCCCTGCCCTCACTTGCTCATAGGCCGCTCCCGAGCCTCATGGCCACTCAAGAATGTTGGTGGGGTCCCAGGATCAGATGCATCAGTCCTGGACAGGAGTGACACACTCCGGGATACGGCGCCATCTTGGTCACGCCCCAAGGGGAGTATTTTAAACGGAAGAACTACATGATGTTACTGGGACATTCCATCATCGCTGTCCATATGTTGAAATAAATCATTCCGAAACTGGCCCCAGATGTCCCTCGGACAAGAAGTAGGAGGCAGAAGTTCTGCATATATTTAAAATTGTTCATTATAGAATATCAATGAGTCTAACCATCGCTTGAGCTTTGGACATCCTCCATTGCCCGAACAGCAAGTCATTTCGGGGCTCATGACGTAACGGTTCCGTCATGAGCACCAGTGCTCCTGACGTGACTGAACCATTCCGTCATGTGTACAGGCGCACTAAATCCCTCTGCTTGCTGCAAACAGCAGAGGGATTTCCTTTTTTTTTGTCCTCGGGAGGTGGGGAAAAGCATCTTCAACCTCCCGAGTCCTGTTTCTGATTTTCAAAGTAATGACGATTGCGCAAAAGGCATCCTGTCGTCATCACATTGAAAACTAAACTAAAACGTAGTTTCAGATTCAATATTTCGGTGCTCGTGGGGCTATCTCCCCTTTCCAATGGTACCCTTCCCTAGGCACCAGAGATTTTTATTTTATATATGTAGTGGTGGGAGTTGCCCAGAATGGGCATGCCAATGCCCACACCCCAAAAAAAAAAATGCTACCATCTTTCTGCCCCCCTCCCGAGGCAGTAGCCCCCGTACTAGGTGCCAGGGAGGTGAGGTATCATTTTACTCGGGAGATCAAGGGGATCCGGTTTTGCAGGGGGGGAGTCACCTGGATTTTTGGCCCCAGGCTCAGCGGCCGTCAAGGGAAACCTACCAAACTCACACATTTCTGAAAATTAGACACCCTGGGGAGTCCAGTGAGGTATGGCTTGTGTGGATCCCCCAATGTTTCCCTACCCAAAATCCCCTGCAAACCTCAAATGTAGCTAAAACAAATCATTTTCTACAGTATTTTGTGTGGGATCACTCTGCTGGCACTCGTCCTACCACCCAGCGTTCCCCTTGTTCTCCCGAGTAAAATTATACCTCACGTTTTAGCTGATTTTGCACTGTACAGCCACACAAGTGAGGTATCATTTTACTCAGGAGACCTAGGGGAATGCTAAGTGGTAGGACATTTGTGCCGGCACAGTGAACCCACACAAAAATGTGTAGAAAAAGTGATTTTTTCCAGCAAGATTTGAGGTTTGCAGGGGATTCTGGGTAGGAAAACATTGGAGGTTCCACACAAGACATACCTCACTGGACTCCCCAGGGTGTCTAGTTTTCAGAAATGTGTGGGTTTGGTAGGTTTCCCTAGATGGCCATGAGCCAGGGGCCATAAAACCAGGTGCCCCCCGCAAAACCAGGTAGTTTTATGAAGTCTCCACAGTAGGATTTGGGCCCATTCCTGTTGCAGCCACGATGCCTACCCACACAAGTGAGGTACCATTTTTATCGGGAGACTTGGGGAAACACTGGGTGATAGGAAATTTGTGCCAGCCAGGTGTTATCACAACTTTCCCACCCAGAAATCTGAGAAAAATTTGTTTTTTTCAGCTAAATTTGTGGTTCGCAGGGGATTCTGGGTAGAAAACTTTGAGGGGTCCACACAAGCCATATCTCGATGGACTCCTCAGGGTGTCCAGTTTGCACAAATATGTGGGTTTGGTAGTTTCCCAAGATGGCCGCCGAGCCCAGGGCCAAAAACCCAGGTGACCACCCTTGCAAAACCAGGTTGTTTTGTGATAGGTCATTTTGATGTCTCCTCAATATGTTTTGGGCCCTTCCCTGCCGTGGGCACTTAGCCCACCTACATGAGTGAGGTACCATTTTTATAGGGAGACTTTGGGGAATACGGGGTGGGTGGAATTTTATGGATCCACGCAGATTCCAGAACTTTCCATCACACAAATGTGAGGGAAATGTGTTTTTTTTTTTTTTTTTAGAAAGATTGAGGTTTGCAAGGGATTCTGGGTAACAGAACCTGGTGAGAGCCAGACAAGTCACACTATCCTGGATTTCCCTGGGTGTCTAGTTTTCAAAAATGTATAAGTTTACTAGGTTTTCCTTGGTGCCGGCAGAGCTAGGGTTCGAAATCTACAGCTAGGCACTTTGTAAAAAAAAGGGTCTGTTTTCACTGAAAAAATGTGGAGTGTCCACATTGCATTTTGGGTCGTTTCCAGTTGTTGGCACTAGGCCTACCCACACAAGTAGAGTACCATTTTTATCGGGAATCTTAGAGGAACACAAAATTGTAGAGCAACTGTTATTACCTATTGACTTTTGATGCATTTCTGCCTTCCAAATGTAAGACAATGTGTAAAAAAAGAAGTCACTTTGAAAAATGTCCTATAATTCACATGCTAGTATGGGTACCCACAATTTCAGAGATGTGCAAATAGCTACTGTTTCTAAACTCTATATTTTGTTCTCATTTCAGAAATACATAAGTGTTTTTCATACAGAGTTTTCACTTTTTATATTTTCAAAAATGAATTGCTATATACCCAGTACACAATAACAAACCATTGCACGATCCTGTTCAATTATTGGCTCAGGGTTCGTCGGTCGCTTGGTGAACCTACAAGTCTTATATATCCGCACAACCAGAAGGGTCTAGCGGATGTAACGATATATTGCTTTAAAACATCTGTCATACTTAGAAGAAGTTGCAGGTGAAAACGTTGACACAAATGGCTGTTGTTTTCAACTCATTTTAAATGTTTCTTATTTTCAACTGTTAGTTTCTATAAAGAAAACCTTGAAGGATCTACACAAATGACCCCTTGCTGAATTCAGAATGTTGTCTACTTTTCTGAAATGTCTAGCTGTTCAGGATCCATTATTGCTTTCATACCCATTTCTACCACTAACTGGAAGGTGGTTGAAAGCCCAAAAATAGCAAAAATAGGCTATGTCCCAGTAAAATGCCAAAACTGTGTAAAAAATGTTGGTTCTTTGACAAAAGTCTGTCAGTCCCTGAAAGTTTGGAAGATTGTGATTTCAGCACCACAAACCCTTTGTTGATACCATTTGCAGGGGGAAAAAACAAACGCTTTCATCTGCAGCCCTTTTTCCCATTTTTCAAAAAAAATAAAAAATTCTGTATTTAGCTAATTTCTTGGTCGGTCCCCTCTAGGGGAATCAACAAACCCTGGGTACCTTTAAAATGCCCATGATGTTGGAAGAAAAGGACGCAAATTTAGCATGGATACCTTATGTGGTCAAAATGTTACAGGGGCCTAAGCACGAACTACCATGAATAGCTTTAAAAAAAGGCTAAGCACAAGGGGGTAAAAGGCCTAGCAGCAAAGGGGTTAAGCATATGGCTAATAACACCAGCGAGAGTAGCCTCTTTTCGACTGTGGGCACGTCTGCCACCTGCACCAAAAGGGCTACCCTGGGGTCTAGTGGGATGTGCATTCAATCATAAGACACATTGTGGACAGCACTTCTTTCCAGTAGTGCCACACCTTATCACAAGACTAGGACAAGTGGAAAAAGTCAGCTTCTGGTATCCCACACCTAATGTAGCATGAGTCCTCTCAAAGGCAAAGTGCCTTTTGAGTCCAATATGCACTCTGGAGGAATTTATAATGTATAATTCGTAACTTCCTGCTTGAGGCTATCATGGCCGTTCGGGACAGCAGAACGGCGAGGCTGGGGGAGATTCTTCCATTTCTAGGTCTTCTTTGCAGTTCACCGTGGCTGAGTGCTCTCACCTCCTGTGATACGAAGTACAATATAAATATCAGATGCTTTGTTTTCATGATGCTGAGTAGTTTATTTAGCGCTAGGAGAGGCTCAGGCTCTAAGAGGGTACCTCAGTCTGCTCGCTGGCTTGCACTGTTGATGCAATATTAGAGGCAATATTAGAAGAGTGGACCCAGAGGAGTGGGACTGGAGGGCCTCTTAAAATTCTTCGGGGGAGATTACAGTGCTATTCGTGTATATGTCGCCCTAAGGTATAAATTCCAGTTTTTGGAGCCCAGACCAAGCCACAGAATCATGTGTCATTGGCAAAAATGGGTAGTGAGAAAGTAAGTTTGGGGGGAGTAGACAGAAACCCTCCAAGCTTTCCTGGACAGACCCTCCCAAGCCAGACTGTGCAGGCAGTGGTAGATGCCTTATCTGGTAAAAGAGAGTGGTGCTCCAATCAGTGACATGAGCGGGACCCATGCTTTTAATTTCAACTGCAACTTGTGGCATATAGGGGGTCGGACATTACCAATAGTGAGTGAAGTGTGCTTGCACACACAAAGTGTATAATTTTGGGTTGTGTGCATCAAAGCCAACCAAGTGCAAAGGAAGAGTCAGGATCCCATCTGGTCCTAGCTTGCTTACCTAACCGTGCCAGATGTATAAATTGAGTTACTAATTAACTGAAACAGGATTTATTGAGCACAATGGATATGTTTATTAACAGGTAAAGAAGCGTGGACAATATAACCATTTTCATGAAGCTGATGCGGCCTGCTACGGATAGCCTGAGGGCTATCTAGCATGTGATATGCTATGTTATCTGAAGAACAGCAGTCTGTAATTCTCTTGGGTTACCAAATGTGGGTCTCTGTTTATCTTAATGCCCAGAGACTTGGAGTGAATCACCACACCATTCTAACGGGTAGTGTCTCTCAAAGTGTTTCACATTGGAAGTAAGGAGGAATATCAGAGACTTCTTTCAGTTGATTGTCCCCCCAGACAACATCCTAAATCAGACTGATTCCCTCATCACAGGGTTTAAGCTCACACTTGGATTTCAAAGTTAAAGTGTCATATCATCCGTGTATAGTGATAAGTATAGGACGGCCTGTCTACCGAAGGGCGTATTCAGCGTGAGGTTGTCTAACCATTTGCTGCGAGTGGTTCATGGACCAGGGTGAACAGAATAGGTGGCAGAGGTATCCCTGACTAGTTCCCTTGGAGATGACTATAGGTTATGCGGTGGTGGTGTTAGTGCGAAGATCAATGAATTTGCAGGGCAGTAACATCCTTGAAAGGATATTGAAGAGGTAACCCCATTTCAGCGGGTCAAACACTTTTGTTGCGTCCAGGAAGACTGCAACCACAGTTAGGTCTAGGTCTATATCATTAAGTAGTGCAAACAGTGTGCATAACCTATGGGAGGTAGAAAAGCGCCTGGCACAAACCGGGACTGATCTTGTCTGTCCGGCTCTGGAATTAAGGGTGTAAGACTATTTTCAGCGAGTTTAAAAGGGGCTTTTAATGTCACAATCGTCAGTGACAGTAGCCTACCAGAGTAAACATTTTAGGCGGTTTATCTGGCTTTAGTAGTGTTATCAGTAGTGCAGCACACAGAGGGGAGGCGTGTATGTTGTTGGCAGGCTTCCTTGTTTACTGCAAATAAATATGGTGCCTGGATTTCAATGTATCACTTATAAAACTCAGCAGGGAAGCTGTTCGGCCCCTTTGACTTTTTATTTCAAATGCGTATATTAAGAAAGTTCTGAGAGTCTCTCCTAGCCATGCTATAGCAGTGTTGTCAAGGTAGTTGTATACCTGTGCCGGCATTTGGATGTCAAGGTGTAAAGATCAGAAAAATAGTAAGAACATACTTCCAGTATTTGATGAGTGTGTTGAAGGCAGCTACCTGTTGTGTCTACAATTTCCATAATGTCATTGGCCCTTGATCAATGCCACATGAGACCCTCCAGGCTGCTCCCCATCACGTAAAAGGTGCACATTTGCTACAGTATCTCCGCCCTCTACTTTCTTGTATTTAGTGATTTTGTTTCTTATTTGCACCAGTATTGGTCCGATCTCATCTCCCCCAAGCTCCCCTATAGTTTTTCTTTCGTTCTCTAGACTGCCAAAGTGTTAATTGCTTAGAGATGCAGAATCCCATCGCAATTGCCTTAAAGGCTTCCCATACAGAGCTCAAGTGGGCCACTGTGCCTAAGTTGAGTTCAAAGTATTCTAGAATTCCCTCTTGTAGTTTGTGACTAAATAGATTATCTGTCAGGAGTTTGTGGTTAAATCGCCATAGACCCATCCCCCCAAATGGAAGTGAATCTGGAAGATTCAATTGGAATAGTACCAAGGAGTGGTCCGATGGGTGCAGACAACATGCCACACATCAACTATCCAAGTCCCCATGGCTACTATGACCAGGCGATAGTCCAAGTTGAACCACATGTCATGGATAGTGCAGTAGGAAGTGCCCTATTTCCTAGGGGAATATTTAGGTCTCCGAGCATCTAGTAGTTTACATTCATTCATTACAAAGTGTATTCTGTTCCAACCTGGTTTTTGATGTAGCCGGGGACCTGTCCATGTGCCACTGCAGTGAGCAACTGAAGTCCCCACCTCATATCGGCGATTGTGGGCTAGCGGACTCAACCCCCCACCATAATGTGGTCTAGAACATGGGGTTATCTATGTTCTTTCATCAACAATTTACTATATTAATGCAGGCAGCATCCAGCCGTCCCCAAAGGGGCTTGTATCTGCCCTGCATGTCCACCAGCAAGCCTTGTACAAGAACACTTCATGGCCAAATAGTGACTAGAAGCCGTTCCAAGTAATCCTCTATTCTCCGAGTGTCAAGTTTTTTCTGAAATGAAAGGATGGGTGTGGTTTTGCAGCGGGACCTTGCTTACAGGTTCCCATTTTTAGCTGCAATAACGTGAATGACTTTTCCATTTTATGGAGCGTGTCACCCTTGCTAGTGAAGTGGTTGTTTGCTTGTGATATCCTTTGCTCTGCTTCAGTGATTTGGCTGTCGTGCTCGTCAAGCATGTGCAGGTGGAATCTATGGGAGAGTTGAGAATGTCCATTTTTTTGGCCTATAGATCGTAGGCTCTCTTGCATGGTCTGGAGCAATGATTTCATGTCGTACTTGACACTGTCACTCAGGTGCGTTCCGAATGGCCATCGCTGGAAATAATGACCCTAGTACCTCATTCAGAGTTGAAAGGAAGTTTCTAATGACAGGCCTCCACTTTTCCTATAGATATTAGTGGGCAAATCTGCTATAATATTATATGGGGAGAAACGCCTGGTGTCCGGGGCCACGGCAAAGTGGGCAGAACATAACGTAGGGGTGGGTGTGCAAGACGAACAAGTTACTTACCTTTGGTAACGATATATCTGTAGGAAACATTAGTTAGTTAGATTCCTCACCTTAGAATATCCCCAGGCGTCTGGCTGGATCCAGAAAGATTTTTCGTCAGCAATACCCTTGCGCGTCGCTAGGCGTCGTCTGCGGCTCCGCGTCAGTCGTCGCCGTCGTGCGCAGGGATGACGTCGGAGTACTTAGACGCCGCCCTCGCGCGCTGACGTCAGTTCTTGTACATAGCTTTCCGCGCCAGGAACGCAGAGCCATGCAAGAGACCGACACTGGTGCCAAAAAATTCTAGGGCCCTGAAAGGGATAACCTCAACCCTAGATATCGGTTCGCAGAACGGGGAGGATGGGTGGGTCGGTAAGGAATCTAACTAACTAATGTTTCTTACAGATATATCGTTACCGAAGGTAAGTAACTTGTTCATCTGAAAGAAACGCGTTAGTTAGATTCCTCACCTATGAATAGATACCCCAGCAATACCAACCCCGGTGGTGGGTCTGCAAACCAAGATCACACCAGAAAGTCCTGGAGAACAGAACTTGGCTGTCCAGGCAATAATGTTTAGCAAACGTGTGCAGCGAGTCCCACGTTGCTGCCTGACAGATGTCCTGCAAGGGGACTCCCCAGCCCAGGGCAGTTTTCGCCGCTGTGGCCCGAGTGGAATGGGCCCTCAGCCCTACAGGAGGTTCCTTTTTAGCCAAGGAGTAACAAGCTTTGATACACAAAACGACCCACCGAGAGATGGTCCGCTTGTGCACCGCCCGTCCCTTCTTAGTGCCTACGTAGCCAACAAAGAGTTGGTCATCCACCCGGAACTGCTTGGTGCGGTCCAAATAAAAGGACAGCGCCCGTTTTGGGTCCAGACGGTGGAGCCTCTCGTCCTCTTTCGAAGGATGCGGAGGCGGAAAGAAGGTGGGCAACGTAACAAACTGCCCGATGTGAAAGGCAGTTACCACTTTAGGGAGAAAGGAAGGACGAGTCCTGAGAACAACTTTGTCCGGATGGACAGAAAGAAAAGGAGGCTTAGAAGAGAGAGCCTGAAGCTCACTCACCCTTCTAGCAGAGGTGATGGCTACAAGGAAAGCAGTCTTTAGCGTCAAGACCAGATTCAAATCCCACTGAGGCATTACAAAAGGGACAGGAGGAAACATGTGAGTAATGCCCTTAAAGAAGCGAGAAACAACAGGGGATTTGAAAAGAGAAGGCTGATCAGGAAGCTGTAAGAAAGCAGAAATAGCAGAGAGATAACCTTTTAGGGTGCCCAGAGCAGAGCCCTGCTGGGCCAAAGAAAGAAGAATAAGGAGGAGAACATCAGAAAGAGGGGCGGAAAGGGGATCCACAGCCTTTGCTGTGCACCATGCCACAAATTTGTTCCACCTGCAGGCGTATACCGATTTTGTGGAGGGACGCCTGGCTGCCAGAATCACATCACAGACTTCAGGAGGCAAGTCAAATGGCATCAACTGTCGCCGCTCAATCTCCACGCATGGAGGTGGAGGCTGGACAGGTTCGGGTGGAGGACCGTCCCCTGCTGCTGCGACAGAAGGTCCTCCTGAAGAGGCAGTCGTATCGGGAGATCGATCGACAGACTGAGTAGCTCGGGATAACAGAATCTTCGTGCCCAATCCGGAGCTACCAAGATGACTTGGGCCCAGTCGCGCTTGATCTTCTTCAGCACTCTGGGCAGAAGTGGTATAGGCAGAAAGGCGTACAACAGACCGCAACTCCACTCGCGACGAAAGGCGTCCCCGAGCGAGTGCCGCCTTGGAAACTCCAACGCGACATTGCGCGTTCTCTTCGGTGGCAAATAGATCTAACCAAGGCTCTCACCACTGCCGAAAGAGGCCTTGCTCCACGCCAGAGTTTAGACGCCATTCGTGATCCATCATGCACCGGCAGCTGAGTTAGTCTGCTCTGGTGTTCAGAGAGCCCGCCAGATGTTGAACCACCAGGGTGATGCCCTGATGTTCCAGCCATGTCCAGAGGCGCAGACCCTTCTGACAAAGGGTTCATGACCCCACCCCGCCTTGTTTGTAGCAATACCACATGGCGGTGGTGTTGTCCGTGAACACCTGCACTACACTTCCCCGGACAGCGGGAAGGAATGCCTTCAGTGCAAGCTGGATTGCCCTCCGCTGCAGAAGGTTGATATGGAGCCGGGACTCCGCCGGAGACCAGAGGCCTCTGATCTCCGCCTCTCCCATGTGGCCTCCCCATCCTAGGAGAGACGCATCAGTCACAACTACGTGCTCCGGTTGGGGTAGGGAGAGGGATCTGCCACTGACCCAATCGCGATCCGTGAGCCACCGCTTCAACTGATTCGCAGTGCCCTCCGAGATAAGGACGTGGTCGGACAGGTTGCCACGATGCTGGCCCATTGAAACTTCAGGTCCCACTGCAGAGCCCGCATTCGCCACCTGGTGTGATGCACCAACAGGATGCAGGAGGCCATCAGACCCAGAAGCCACAGCACCAACCTTACCGAAACCCGGGATAGAGGCCGAAAGATGGGAATCAGAGCCTGAATATCCCGGACCCGCTGTTCCGGAGGATAGGCCCGGAACTGCGCCGAGTCCAGAACCGCTCCGATGAAGAGGAGCTGCTGGGAGGGACTCAGATGCGACTTCGGCACATTGATGGAGAACCCCAGCGAATGCAAGAGGTCTGCCGTAGTCTGGAGGTGGGAGACGACTGCCTGGGGCGAGCCCGCCTTAAAAAACCAGTCGTTGAGATAGGGGAAGACTGAAACCCCCGATCTGCGCAGATGAGCTGCGACCACCGCCATCACTTTCGTGAACACCCGAGGGGCACTGGTGAGGCCGAAGGGGAGTATGGTAAACTGAAAATGCTTCTGGCCCACCGTGAATCGCAGGTAACGCCTGTGGGCCGGCAGGACGGGTATGTGGAAGTATGCGTCCTGCAAGTCCAACGCTACCATCCAGTCTCCAGGGCAGTCAGAACCTGAGCTACAGTGAGCATCTTGAACTTCTCCTTCCGGAGGAAGGTGTTGATGCTCCTGAGGTCCAAGATAGGGCGTAGGCCCCCTTTGCCCGTCTTGGGAACCAGAAAGTAGTGGGAATAACAACCACGACCTACTTCTGGACCAGGAACGCGCTCGATGGCCCCCTTGGCCAAGAGGGCCGTAACTTCCTCCTGCAGAAGTTGCAAGTGATCCCCCGAAATTCGGTGGCACTGCGGTGGCATGGCTGGAGGGGTCGCCTCGAGGGGGAGGGAGTAGCCCCTTCGGACGATTTGCAGCACCCACCTGTCCGACGTGATGGAACGCCAGTGGAGCAGGTGATGGCAAACTCTGCCTCTCACTGGCGTGGAATGGGCCTGAAAGCACGGACTAGGAGGGCTTTGAGGCGGATGCTGCTGGGGTAGATGTGGACGGACCGGCACGTTGTCCCCCTGTACTGCCTCGGCGGAAATCCACGTCCGCGACCGCGTGGAGGTTGGTTCTGCGGTCTGTGGCTAGGCCGACGTGAGGGGGCGCCCCTTCCTTGGCCACGAAAGGGGAGAAAAGCCGAAGTTTGCGGACGTCGGGCCGAGAGGCCCACGGATTTGGCCGTAGCCCTGGGGTCCTTAAAGCGCTCCAGCGCACTATCCGCTTTGTCGCCAAAAAGGCGACTGCCATCGAAGGGCATGTCCATGAGGGTGCTCTGGACATCCCCAGAAAAACTCGTGGACCGCAGCCAGGCGTGGCGACGAAGCGCCACCGCGGTAGACATTGCCCTACCCAGCGAGTCCGTAGTGTCCAGTCCACATCCGATAGCATGCCGCGCTGCATCCCGCCCCTCGGCAAGAGCCTAGGTGAGCCGTGTCCGGGCCTCCTCCGGACACTGGGGCAGCACGTCCTCCACCGTATCCCACAAGGAGTGGGAGTAACGGTCCAAAAGACAAAAGGTGTTAATAGCCCGCAATCCCAAACTAAGGGAGGAGAACCGCTTCTTATCAAACTGTTCTAGTCTCTTGGATTCCCGATCCGGGGGAGCGGACGGGAAGGAGGTCTGAGAAGTAGAGGCGTGGATAACCAGGCTCTCGGGCGTGGGGTGCATGGACAGAAAACTGGGGTCGCCCGGTGCTGGGCGGTGGCGCCGGGCCACGTTCCGGTCCACAGGAGGTACTGTGGAGGGCTTGGACCAGGTGTCCTTCAGAACATCCACTAGTGCTTCATTAAACTGCAGCAGAGGCTCCGAGGAGCTTGCTGACGGTTGGAGCACCTCTGTGAGGAGGTTAGTCTTCACGGCCACAGCAGGTAGCTCCAGCCCAAGGGCTTCGGCCGACTTGCGCAGCACCACAGAAAATGCAGCACCTTCCTCTGAAGCCACGGTCGGAGGAAAGATGAAGCCAGTGTCAGGGGAGGTGTCAAGACCACTGACATCCCCCAGCTCGTCTGCCCAGTCCTGTGATAACTGGCCCTGCCGGGCCAGAGGGTCATCAGACCCCTCTCAGTCGTCACCGTCATCCGATTCCTAGTAGGCAGGTGGAATGATCGGAGCCGGGCGGAAGTTGAAATTGCCACCCATCGGCGTCGGGTGCGACGCCGGATGGCGCCGCTCCGACGCCGGGCCCGGACCGGGACTGAACCGGGGAACGGCGTCATCCGAAGGCGGCGCCGGTGGTGGCACCGGAGTCGGCAGCGGCGGAGGGGTCGTGAGGTTGACCGGCGCCGACTGGGATCCAGGCCTGGATCCCGCTGGGACCTGCGGCGTCGGGACCGGAGTCAACGACGGCGCCGGAGCCGCCGGCTCGCTAGGCCTCCCAGTCGAGCCCGCGGGGCCCGAAGGCAGGTGTCGACGGCGGAGCCAGGCCTCTCATGGCCGAGAGGAAGGCACTGATCCCCGCCGGAGTCGCGTCAGTCCCAGGGACCGGCGGGTATGGGGACGGACGTGACTCCTGCGGTTCCAACGGTGCCGCGTGGGTGGTACCACCCGAACCCTCAGCCGAGTCGCGCGACCTGCGAGGAGAGCCGGAAGAGCTATGTCGCCTCTTGTACTTCTTACTATGCTTCAACTTACCCGAAGACTTGGAACCAGATGAGTGGTGATGGCTGCGGCTCCGCGACCGGTCCCTCAACCTCCTCCTTGACTGGGATCGTGAACGGCGCGGAGTCGACTGCCGGAGCTCAAGTAGCTTGCGGGACCGCTCCCGCCTAGCCTTCGAAGTCCAGGCCCGGCAGTCGAGGCACGACTCGGCATCATGGTCGGCCCCAAGACAGTAGAGGCACCGGCGGTGGTGGTCCGTAACTGACATCAGTCGGTGACAGGAGTCACAAGGTTTAAAACCAGGCATCCTACCGGCACCAGAGTCGAGTCGACGAGAATAGACCAAGAGAGTCCAAAAAGTTTAGACAAAAAATGACTAAATGGGTATGCTCTTCCCGGATCGGCGCTGTGTGGCGCGGAACAAAGAAGAACTGACATCAGCGCGCGAGGGCGGCGTCTAAGTACGACGACGACTTCATCTCGGCGCACGACGCCGATGACGGACGCGGAGCCGCAGATGACGCCTAGCGACGCACAAGGGTATTGCTGACGAAAAATCTTTCTGGATCCAGCCTGACGCCTGGGGATATTCTAAGGTGAGGAATCTAACTAACGTGTTTCTTTCAGATATGTAGCCTTACTGGGGAGTATATCTTTAGTAGTGAGTGTGATGGTGGTAGGACCAGCTTTTTTGTCTACATGTTGGTGGGGTATGACAGCAGCCCCGTGGTTAGATCTCCATTGGTGAATCACATAACCTTGAATCTGCCCTTGTCCGGTGCCACATGAGAACATAAGGAGCCCAGTTGGAAGAAGATGCCAGCTGCCGCACGTTCTACCCTGGCCACGCTGCAAGAGCGAATGGCCCATCAGCGAAGGCATGGCACAGCCAGGATGTTGCAGGTATGCCCACAGATACCACCAGAAACAAAGGCAGCAGGGAAGGGCCCCCACTCAACAGAGGGCTACCTCAAATTCCATCCGGCAATGCCATGCGAAAGTCCCTGGATCACATGCGCTCCCCCAAGATGTAGCTCACGAGGGCTCCAGAGCTCCAGCCAAGTCCCCCTGTCTAGCTTCCAGACAACAGTTACAAGACAGGGGAGGCACGAGCAGACCCTGCAGCTCGTCGCAGTCAGTTCAGGCCCTAACGCTGAGTGGCTAAGCGGCACTCAGTTGCGGGCCAAGGGCCCCTGCCACACCAAAGGCCTCAGGGCACTAGTCGGGGGTACACAACAATGGACGGCGTCCACCCACTATTTTCACAGGGTGGACGCCGTCAACCCTGCCAATAAGTTGGGCCCCACTAAAAAAAAAAAGCTGAATTCGTCCCGGTGTAATTTGCACACACATTCAGCAGCAGTGCCTGCACGTTGTTCTCTGCTTTCGATCCGCAACAACAGGCAGGCAGGGACGGATGACCCTTCCTTAGTTAAGACTCCAGCTGGACCCATAACAAAGGCCGGATCTGAGTGGTCATCATGCCTCCTTTTGCTCGTGTCTCTTGGCTTGGAGCAGTCAGGAGCCTCACACCTAGATGCAAATGCAGCAGAGGGGAAATAAAGGCTCACACCTTGTTAGCACTTCACACATACTTAAGAGAGGCAGCTTTTTACTTTGTTCAGGATCTGTTTAGAAGCTCTGCATACCTGTAAGAATGTCAGATGTGTTGATCTTTCCCAGTATTTACACAAAATAAATAGTATTTATATATTGCTTACTACCCCTGAGGAGGCATTGTAATAATTTAAATATCACAAATTTTTCTTGTAAAGCACTATGGGTAGAGGAAGTTTACGCTGACAAAAGGTAACATTGTTTTATGTGTAGCTTACAAAAGTGTTAATCTTCTGCCTAAATCAGGAGGGTTTCCCTGTATACTGGAAATGTGCTCCAATGTACTCATGATAGACTTGTTAAACATATATGTGAGGGCTTAAGATCTGATGTCACTTCTTATGATACCACTTCCTGTGATGTCACGCGCCGTGATGTCATGCGCCCGTAATGTCACTTGCATACCGATTAACTAGGTTAGTCCCCCCACTTATTTTTTTAGGACTTGTGCCCTGAATGGCTTCCAGATGGAAGAGCTCCACTTCCGATCCCCCTCAGCACCCGGGAACCCAGGTTAGCAGAATCATACTGACTGAGCAGGAGGGGGCAGGCTGGTAGCCACCTCCAGACCTTGGTGGTAGCCACCTCCAGACCTTGGCCCCGGACGAGAGACCACACTGGCAAACGTGGCCTAACAGCCTGTGGCAGTTCAACTTCACCCCGGGGCCTTCAGCATCACAGTGTTCCCCGCCATCAAATCTGCCGAGTTCAGTGCAGCCAACATCAGCCTCCTATAGTGGCAGCAGCACTGGGCCAGCCTGCCACCAGAGTAATGACAGGTCACCCACAGAGTCTCATCACTCAAGCCAGATCTCCTGGGCGGAGGGGTCTCCATCCTCACCTCGCGGCTACGATATTGTTGTGCAAGCCGCATGCGACTGATGCAGAGTAGCTGCCAGTACCTTTGCTTTTAGGCACAGTTGGCAGCCGGTCTAAGCAGTTTTGTGTCTATTTGTTTCCGAACTTCCTCCCTCTGTATTTACCCATGGTTCAACCGGAGCCATACACCTAAAAGTTGTGCTAAAGCAGACTGCCAACCTTTCTAAATGCCAACGTAAAAGTAATCAACAATACTGAGCTTGGTCTCAATCTGATAAAAAAACTATATATATAATCCCTTTTAGAACAGTATCTCTGACCCCAATGCCCCATAGCCATTGTATGAGCACAGTATTACAAACAGGGGTCGATTCCGATCGGACAGCCCTCCGAGAGCTGTCCGTGGGCTTACCTTGCGACCGACTCGAACCGGGAACCAGTCCGTCTAGTCGACGAAGTACAATGCGCATAACTGACACAATTCCGTCCAACACGAAGGCTGCGGTTCCAGTAGTATTTCCTGTACGAGCCGTACCTCCGAACACATTCGAGTTGCCCGGAAGCAGTTCCCACAGCAGTTTCCAGCCGGACAAGTACGATGGGCAAATCCTACGCGCCAAACAGGTCGCCACTAGCAGCACGTCACAGCATCCGGGAGAGCTGCATAGCTGGTCCAATTCGCGTCACAACACGATCCACGGCTACGAGACGGACCAATTCTCAACGTGTACGAGACGGAGCAACAAGCAGCAAGTACGAGACAAACCAACAATGAATCCCATCGCGTAGGTCATCCCTGTACTGTACATCTATGACCGGATCAGGAACAGATGCGCACAATGCAGACAGTCAGTCAGACACTTCCACAAATTAATGTCACTAACACGCAAAATGCTACACACACACGGGGGGGTGAAATCCCTTCCACCACCTACAGCAAAACCACAGGGGTAGCATGGTCCCCACTACCAGCAGTCACCACACCTAGGGTGGTGGTGCCCATCACCACTCCCCTCCCCACTCATATGGGGCTGTATGCCCTGCACTACTCCCCTCCCCACTCATATGGGGATTATGCCCTGCAACACTACCCACAACTCATAAGGGGCTGTATGTCCTGCACCACTCCCCTCCCCACTCATAGGGGGCTGTATTTTCTGCACCACTCCCCTCCCCACTCATAGGGGGCCGTATGCCCTGCACCACTACCCTCCCTACTCATAGGGGGCTGTATGCTCTGCACCACTCCCCTCCCCACTCCTAGGGGAATTATGCCCTGCACCACTACCCACAACTCCTAGGGGAATTATGCCCTGCACCACTCCCCTCCCTACTCATAGGGGGCTGTATGCCCTGCACCACTCCCCTCCCCACTCATAGGGGGCTGTATGCCCTGCACCACTCCCCTCCCCACTCATAGGGGGCCGTATGCCCTGCACCACTACCCTCCCCACTCATAGGGGGCTGTATGCCCTGCACCACTCCCCTCCCCACTCCTAGGGGAATTATGCCCTGCACCACTCCCCTCCCTACTCACAGGGGGCTGCAAAAGGTGAATGTGGGTTTCCAAAAAACCAGCATTGTCGGATCATTGTGGAAATGGGGTACAAAACCCCCATCACTACAGTGACCAAAAGGTGAGTGTGGACATAACAAGAGCAGCATCACCAGACCAGCATTTGTGACTACTGCACCCAACACCACAACCAACATAGTAGCAATGTGGTGGTTGTGTCACTTACAAACATAGATATGAGAGGCCAAGAATGCTGTGTATCACAAGAACTTCCTCTGCCATTTGCAGACAAGCATTGGCCATGACCCCTGACAATGCCAACAGTGTACAATTAGACTATGTGAAAAGTGAGCATCATGATGCATACACACATATCTCTACAAACAGACACACAAACTGCGTAATCCTGTGTAGACTGTTGATGTTAGGTGACAAAGTCACATACTATGGCAGCAATGGGACATACCAAACATGATCAATGTGCAGGATGATGACCTACAAGACGCATGGACACTAGGGACAATCCCACAAACAACATCCCCCCAATGGAACGCTAAAGCCACACCAATACAGAGCCGCAGATGCCCAAACACAGACAGGCACCGACACACTGCATATCATACACAACACGTGTGTGGGTCACAGTGTCCCCAGGCTTGTGCACAACGCATGACGGTGGGCTGAACTACAATGACACACATGTGTGCACAGTGCCATACAAAAGTAAGTCTTTGACTGGGCACACCTTTGGGGGGCAAGCAGGCATTGTCAGGTAAGTGGGATCACAAAGGATTCATGTGACACGAGGTGGGTGGAACAGCAACCAACACAACAAGAGACAGACCCAACACAGCACTACCCTCTAGTACCCTAATTTGTGGTGACATTAGCCTGTACGCCAATCCCACTGTTATGATAAAGCTAGGTTTTCCCAATACTGCGTAGCACAGTCAGATGGGCGTCCTGGGTCATGCGTCCGGGCCCACAAACTCGCATCACACCTCCATAAACACAAATCACTGGCCATGGCCTGCAAACAATGGGCAAAAAGTAGTTATGGGCCTAGACATGAAACAACTCCCATGTTGCCACCATCAACACCACACACCTTGATCGGCAACAATGTGCATCAGCTAGGCACACAGGGACTGGTGAAATTGCTCATGCACACATGACAATCCCAGGGGTGGGGGGGATCCAAGGTACCCACAAATCCTCAAACATGGGCTGACAACAGCACCTGTGAAGGTCTGCCACACTGCGCAGCATGCGGCACATCGACATTACATGAAAGCCACACAATTCATTCGGAACCCTGCCACACACCTACACCAATGTTGAACCAAAGGAGAGCCACAATGCACAAAGGTCGACACCTTACAACATAGCAGCAATGACCCTGATGATAGGGAGTAATCACACACACACACAATTGAGCTTGTCAATGACAGATACCACATAGGGAAAACAACATGATGTTGGTAATGGTAATCCAGAATGTGTCCCACGTGCGTTGGACAACATCCCTGGAATTTACTACTGAAACAGCCAGGGATGACAGCCTAATTACCAGTAGTTTGTCATGCATCTACATCCCAGAAAAGGCAGGGCAAAGAAGTTAGACGAACACAGGCAAGTCCACAAAACAGGTACATCTGTCTGGAACACAGGTTGCGTCCAAAAACGTGAAGTGAACACACACAAACATGTTCACACAACACACACCATGTGCCCAGGCAATGTCATGGAATGACACAATGCCATGAGGGGACTGCACTCCTGGGGAAGGTCAGCTGTGCCAAATTTTGTCTGTGCAGGCTTTTGTCATGCCAGCACAACACTTGCCCACTGATCCAACTATTACAACTCAAGAAAAGCTATGGTCACAGAAGCTTGTGTACGGGAGTCCTCCCTCAGTCATCTGCACATATGCAATACACATGTAGACCAAGTTGGACTGATGACACAGATGACTTGTGTAACATGGATGCACAAACATGCCTGTCCAGTGGGGATTGTACAAGTCAGGGAATCTTTCCATGTGCCCAGATGTAAGCACAACCTATGTGCAACAGTGTATGCTAAAGATTTGAAGTAGTAACCCCAAAGAGAAAATCCGACCCACAACATGTAGCCAACATCACACCCTGAAATTGCAGCTGAGGATGTCATGGATACATATCTGAAAAGTACACAGATTTCAGGGACCACATGGAGTACATCCCATCAAAAAATCATTCTGTTATACCTCTGTAACACCTGTACAGCAGCAAGTCCATGACACTCATCATCAACATCATGTACATTTGATGCAACAACACTGGATAACAATTGACTTTATTGGGGACATAACTCTTTGAAACCGTCTAGACCACAATGTCAAAAGGCCAATGGCCAGTCCATTTCTGGAGTCCGCACATGGTGAGGTGTGATAAGTCGTCAACCATTGCTTGCCTGCACTGCTACGGGCAGGGGACATCTCCCCTTGGAGGGGCATACAGAGGGGCAGGCCAGGTACCGCAGTAACAGGATCAGGGGACAGCAGAATGGGGCAGGGGAGGGCTAGTGTGTGCAGGAGTGTCACTGGCAACTGCATCGGAGGTGTCTGACACAGTGGGCACAGTCACCACGGCAGGGCCCAAGTCCAATGGGGTGTCTGCTGACACCAATGCAGGGCCCAAGTTAGACGGGGTTGTTACCGGCAGCACTGCAGTGGGCAGGTCAGATGGTTGGGACGGGGCCTCCACTGCAGTGCAAAACTCCAAGGGAGTGTCATGGGGCTCAGGTGAGGTTGGCAGAACAGAGGGGGGGACACGGTCCCCACATCAGTGGCAGGAACCGGCTGAGCATGTGAGGCGAGGGTGGAAGTGCATGTGGTAGGAGGGGATGGCCTAAGCATTTTGGGGATGCGGTATCGGTGTATGGGGGAACCAGGGGCAGGGTGTGGCGGGGGGACCTGTGGAGTGGTGGCCTGGGGGCTGCAGGATGTAGACTGTGACTTTGAGCTGCGGGATTGGGGGGGGGGGGGGTCTTGCTCTTCCTGCTCCGGGGGGACTTGCGGATGGGGGCCTCAGTGTCCGGGCGCCTGGAGAGGGATTCTGTGTGGCAGGGAAACTCCCCCCTGTGCGTGGTGACATCCTCTTCCCCTTGTGCGTCTGAGCAGATGGATCGGTGGGGAAGAGGCCAAGGTCACAGAGGAAGAGCTGCTTGGAAGGGGGGTTGCAGGTGAGGCAGGGGAAGTACTTTTGGAGGGAGAGGCATCTGAGGTCTGCGGATTGGTTGTGGATGCCTGTTTGTGCGTCTGTGACCCATCCCCTGTGTGTGTGCCATCAGTCCCTGGAGTGTGCGTGCCGGTGTATTTTGATTTTGACTTGCGTGATTGTGTGCTGCCTGGGTCTGTTGTGGTGCGTGCCGGTGCTGGTGTGTGTTTGTGCGTTGGACAGGTAGGGTAGTGGGGACTGTCGGTGTGGCAGAGGTAGGAGGGTGAGCGACTGTTGGAGGAGGGACACTGCTGCCGTCTGTGTGGAGGCCATGAACTGAATGGTCCGATGTAGGGCAGACATGTTGGATGAGATGCCCTCCATGAAGGAAACCAGTTGAGTCAACAGAGTGGTGTGGGAATGGAGGACACTCAGCATCGCTGTCTGCCCTACATGGAGCAGCTTCAGTAAGTCCACAAACTCCACACTCAGGGCAGCAGGGGAGACAGGGGCAGGGGGTGCGGTGCCTGAACCAAAGGAGACATGTTCCCTCACACCAGGGCCTCCACGTACATCTGGGATGGCAGCAGATGGGAGGGTGGAGATGATGGTGGTGGCGGGGACAGACTCGCTAGGTGTTGTCTGGAGTCCTCAGCAGAGGTGTTTGTAGCGGAGGTCTCCTCTGTGTGGCTCCCCTCACCCTCTGTGCCACTGGGTCCCTCAAAATCCTCTGAAGCTGACCGAGTCTGGCTGTGCGGCTCCTCTTGGTCCGTGGAGCTGTCTCCTCCAATAGCCGTCGATGTATCTGCAATCAATCGTGATAAACAGATCCACATCAGTCACCTGTTTCACCTGACACATCACAGTCAGTACAGCACATCACAGAGTACGACTTGGCATCAAGTGTCAGATATTGCGAAAAGTGGAGACATTTTTTGGAAATGACACCTGTCAGTCTGCCAGTCAACCATGCCCCTCATATCCTACCCCTCCATGGACCCATATGTCTGGTACATGTTGTATGCCACTTCTCATATGTGTGCACAAGCACCACATAGACGCATCTCTGCAGGACTCGTGATTTAAATCTGCCAGGACTAACACATGCCATCTCCTGCCACTGACTCAGTACATGTGTCATGAGAAGGGATGGCCAAAATCATTGTCACTAAAATTAATATGCTTCACTCACAAGACACCATGATGTGCACATGTCTTGATGGTCAAGGCCACAATAGAGTGCATGCTGTACAACTGACATCACTGCGGGATACACATCAGCAAGTGGGATACCATGCTACCGCCCAGTATGGCTAGGAAGCCAGCACTGGCTTCAGTCTCAGGGGTAGTGCATCCAAACTTAAACACTCTGCACTGTGTCACAACCATTAACATGTATGAGAATTTAAGCCCCGCAGATGTCAAGTGCACAGGTACATCCCCAGTATCAAGGATCCAAGCCCGAAGGGGAGGGCCAAGTCTTGCCTCTTAGTTGCCCTCACACACCCCGAAGGAGGTCATGCTTCATCATCGGGTTTTTTGTTGCTCCTCGTCAGGTCGGCGCTGCAATGCCCGACGGGCCCCCAAAGGGTCTCTTTTACGGAGATCTTATAAAGAGAAAAGCCGTTTGGTGAGTGTGGGTGTGTGGGGGGGGGGGGGAGGATCCAGTGAGAAGTGGTGGTGAAGTGCGTGTGGAGGTGGATAAAATTACCTAGGGGTTTCCACTAGTGGTTTATTTATTTGTGTGGTACCCCTGGTAGGTTAAAAAACCAAAGGGTTAGTGAGTCACAATAAGGCATAATGTGCCAGTGTAACTAAATACAAGTTCGACCCGTTTCACGCTATGTATGTCCTAGTGATCAGTAGCGTTTCTTCAGGACCTAAAAAGGAAAGTGAAAGTGCACGTCAGAAAGAAAAGGGGTTCCGTAGTGGTAACCCCGTTGCTGTGTGAGGTAGCTCGGGGTCGACCCTAGGAAGTTATACCTAGAGGGGTCCACAATCTCTGTAAGTAGACGTGTCCAAGCAGTACCTAAAAAGGGGATGAAACAAAGGGAAGAGAAAAGGAAACTCTTGTGTCAGGTGCCTGTTGGCCCAGTGATGCTGCAGAAAAATAACTGGAGGGCAGACCCGACAGCGTGACCAGACCAAAATATATTTGAACACAAACACGTACATAACAATAATTACAGCGTTGCAGGCAAAAACAAGTGCTCAAGTGGCGGGGCAATCAGGTCACGTACTGTCATAGTGTGGCGTGGTGAAGAAATGACAGTAGCACCCCTGATCCACCGCCTGTGCACCTGTAAATGTTGTTCATTTGCCTAATCCCCTTTGCAGTAAGGGGCGCAGAGTGATCGAGGGCACAGGGCGCTTTGCGTGCCCCCCGCCTCAGCAGAGTGGTCACTGTTAATGCCACAATGCGGTGCAGTCAAACCCCGACCGGCGGCTGCGCCACCAAGTCCAGTGTACACCCCTTGCTGCCCAGGTGGTTAACTGGCTAGACGTTCGTCAGAACATATTTAAAGTAAAAAAATTTAAAAAGGCCTGCTCGTAGATGGGGGCGTGTTACTGCTTACTCTCTCACTACACGGGAGATGTGTCCCACGGCTAAGCGACGCTGGTTATACCCGTATCATTTGGACTGAAAAATCAATGCAGGCAATATTAAAGTAGAGGCTGGCCCTGGAAATGCGGGGTCGTAATAAGCAAGGTTTTAGGCGTGCAACAGGCGGTGCGCCTATCCCAACCAACAGGTTGTAGGTTTACTCACGGTTATGACGGGTGCCTGGTCCTGTGCACCTACCCTCGCCAGCGGCTGCCTGAGTGTAGAGGAGACTGGGGGCCTCCGTCTGCTCTAAATAGGAGGCTGGAATCGGGGCCGGAGGCGTCTCATGTTTCCGGTTCTGAACAAGTGTTGTGCCTAGTCATGCGTGAGAGTTATCTGCGCATGTGCCAGAGAGAGTGTCTCTGAACTGCTCGGCGCATGCGCGGTGGATCGGCCAGTGTGAGGGATTATGGCAGTCCGTGAGGCCCCCGGGGGAAGAGGGTCGGCCAGTGTCTGGGGTGATGGCAGCCCGTGGTGCCCCCGGGGAAAGAGGGGGCATTTGATATTAACTCTTTACTTGCATGTGATCTAATGGAAAAGATTAAACAGTCGTTCACAGGGATAGGTGAAACACGCTATGCGGCTGCTGCTGTCATTGTGGTTTGCGCACATTAGTGGCACTCTATAAGGGGCAGTAGAGTTCAGTGCTAGGTGATAACCTGCAGACTGACAATAACTCTAAGGGGGGGGGGGGGCGGGGAATGCACAATGGTGAAGATGTTTGTATATTCCACTCTGAAAGGTAAAGACAATGGTCAATCACTATGTATACAAATGCAGTCCAGGTACCCATGGTGGATAGTGCATCATGTACCCCAACCGGTGACACCCCGTAGCAGGGTGGTGTGTGTGTTTTTCTGGGTGTCAATGGCGATAACCACGTCGTTTTGACCAGGTCGTGGTGTTATCAGTGTTTTGCCACAGTCTAGAGTTCCACCCAAGGTATTTCGTCGTTCAGTCCATGGATCTGTGTTTGGAGGGGGAATACCCACTCATGTTCCGGACATAAGAGGGCCTGTGTGTCCCAGACGGGTTTCGTTTCAAGGACAGTCCAAGTCATCTCATCACATTTGTGATTGTGCTCGAGATAGTGGTGGTTCAGTTTAGGTGCAGAGAGGGTAGACACCGGCCTTCACATTCAAGGATTTTTTTTACATTTTTTTTTTAAACAGACTTTATTAGGTCACAAAACAAAATGCAGTCAATCCCCTTCCCCCGTACTCCGCCCTCCAGCCAAATCAGAACGTGGTGCAGTGACCAGTCCACCAAACTGATCACAACTGTACAACATTCACCCCAACAGCGTCTATGCTACGAGGTAGGTCATCCACAGGAGTAATCCACAATGAATGTGCGATAAAACCAATATGCTCCCCGCCCCATCCCCCAGCAACCCCCCCAACGTAACCCCCCCCACCCACCCACCCAAGCATGTCGCCAGTATCTATCATAATTACATGTGCATCAAAGCCTCACCTACCACTCGTCGGATCCGCCTCCCAGCTATCCCAGCAGAGAGTGCCTCAAGAGCATAGGGGGAAGCCTGTTACAGGGTGCTCACGGAACCAGGGCCCCATCATCCTCCACCGGATCTCCCCCATCCTCCACAGCCGAGCACTTGAACGATTCCAGGAGCGCCAACCATGCCCGGGCCCATTCGTGGATCTTTCATTTTCACTACGTCTAGCCAGACACAATCTATAAGTCCCCTCACTTCCCGCCCATTTCTCCATTTCCCTAGCCCACCGGAAGAAATTAGGTCCCTGCCTCGCCTTCCAATGGGAAGTAATCTCCCGCTTGGCCAGGACCAGCCCCAAGTCAATAAACCTACTGGTGACCTTAGTCTTTGCAGTATGCGGAAACCCATGTAGCAAACATACCCCCGGGCCCACCTCCAAATCCCTCTCTGTCACCGTCAGGAGTAACGTCGCCACTTCTTGCCAAAATCCTGTCACCTGCGAACAGTCCCAGAACATGTGAAGAAAAGTCGCCCCAACATGGCCACATTGGGGGCAAGCATCCGGCCCCCCAAAGTACTCAGCTATTTTGCTAGGTGTAAGATATGCCCCATGGAAAACATAAAGCTGAATGAGCTGGAAACGTGCATTTCGTGTACACTTCCAAGGGCGCTCCGTGATTTCTTCCCAGTTTTTGTCTGCAATAGGCGCCCCCAGGTCCACCTCCCACTTGACGCGCAGCGCAGCCAGGGGTTGCCGCATATCCCCAGTAATCCGCCTGTAGAGACAAGTCACCGCCTTAAAGGTACCCACCGCCATCACTACATACTGGCAGGCAAGAGAGGTGTCCGGCTCTACCATCCCCTTCCGCCAGTGCTTCCTGACGGCCGCAGTCAAGGCTGCATATAAGAGGAAGTTCACTTTCAAGGATGGCTGTCTCCGAAAACATGCAGATGCAAAACAACTGCGTGTTGTGCTGTGTTTATGCCTCCCTGTGCCGGCTGCAGTGGAGATGCGTGTCAGAATCGTTGTTGGAGCTTCAGCAGTGCACTCTGGAGTGTTAAATGAACCCGATTTACAACAATCTGTGGTGTAAGGACCAGAGATGCCGACTTTGTATTTGTATTTGTATTTGTAGGGGTATTTGTAAAGCGCGGCGTTCGCTCCGGAAGGAGCATCATCGCGCTGAGAATCCTTGATTACCGGTCTGGGAACAGAGAGGGATTAGAAGGCTGCTTTAGTGAGATCATCGGGGAGGCTGAAGATCCAAGTCTTCAGAACCTTTCTGAATGGCTTTTCTTGCGTTAGTTGCCTGAGGTGTTTGGGCAGATTGTTCCATGCTTTGGTGGCCAGGTAGCTTAAGGTTTTAGCTCCCTTCGTCTTCAGATTATACTTTGCAGGCAGGATGAGGTTGTCCTGGGACGAACGGAGAGATCGCCCAGGGGTGTAGTGGGGAAAACGTTTGTGGAGGTATTTTGGACCTGATTTATTAAAAGCTCTGAAGGCGACGATTAGAATTTTGAATAAAATTCTCTTGTGGAGAGGTAGCCAGTGTAAGGATCGAAGGGCTGCGGAGATGGAAGCTCTGCGGGGCAGTTTGAGTACAAGTCGAGCAGCTGTATTAAGCACGCTCTGGAGTTTCGCGAGAGTGCTCTTTTTTGCCCCTGCCAGTAAGCCGTTGCAGTAGTCTAGTCGTGAAATTATAAGGGCTACTGTTACACTCTTTCTGGCGTCGAGAGGGAGGAAGTTGAAGAACTTTCTTAAGGATCTTATTGTCCCGAAGCATTTGCCGGCTACAGTCTTAGCATGTTGATCAAAGGAGAGATCTGAGTCGAAAATGACGCCTAGATTCCTGGCCGTAGTTACAGTTTGGGGGGGCGATTGAGTCGTCTGGCCACCAGAGGGCTGGGCAGAAGGAGGTATTCTTTCCAATTGGGAGAATCTCCGTTTTATTTGAATTACATTTCAAATGATTTGCGTTCATCCAATGGAAGACCTCCGTTAGGCAGTTCTTGAGGTTGAGTTCAGCACTGGTGGAGCTACCATCCAAGGGCACGATGAGCTGGGTGTCATCGGCGTAGGAGGTTACAGGTATTCCAAAGGATTCAATCAAGGACAGGAGAGGAATGAGATAGATGTTGAAAAGGAGGGGACTTAGGATAGAACCCTGCGGGACGCCTGAGGAAATCGTTTTCTCTTTTGAATGGAAAGGGCCCAGAGCGACAGTCTGTGATCGGTCTGCAAGGAATGATTTTAACCAGGATAGAGCGTAGTCTGAAATCCCTATGTTCGTCAGTCTACTGATGAGGATGGAATGGGAAATGGTGTCAAACGCCGCGGTCAGGTCAAGAAGGATGAGGATTGAATTTTTTCGCTGATCTTGTAGCAGTTTGATCGTGTCTGATAGTTCTATCAGCGCTGTTTCCGTCGAATGTTTGGGACGGAAACCCGACTGCTGCGGATGGAGTATGTTATTAGCTTCCAGGTATTGTCTAAGTTCTCTATAGACCAGTTGTTCGGTTATTTTTCCTAAGGCTGGGAGTAGTGAGATCGGGCGTAGATTGGTCAAGTCAGACGGAGGTTTATTGGCCTTTTTCATGAGAGGCTTGACAATTCCTTTCTTCCATCGGGGGGGGACAGTTCCTGTGCTAAGCGACGAATTGACTATGTCGTTAATTGCTGGGTTGATCACGTCGATAATTTGGTGAAGGATTTTGGGGGGACAGGGGTCGGAAGGGGAGCCTGATTTGCAGGCCAGGATGACTTCTCTAGTTTGCGCCAGAGTTACATGGGTGAAACTGCTCAAAATTCCTGGAAAGGAGTCCGAGAGAGGGGGGAGTGAGGAGGTACAGAAAGGAGGGAAATTGCTTTGAATGGAAACAATTTTCTCTTCAAAATAGTCGGAGATTTTGTCGCATAAGTCCTGTGATGGAGGTATTTCAGGTTGCAGTGCTTTGGGCTGGGTGAATGACTTTACTATAGAAAACAGGGTCTTTTGTTTTTGATGGGATTCTTTGATGGCGTTCACATAGTAGGACTTCTTGGCTGATTTGATACTCGAAAGATAGGCTTTTCTTGTTTGAGTATATAAGAGACGATCGTCAATGTCATAGGACTTACGCCATTTTCGCTCTGCTTTCCTACAAAGTAGGTGAGAGGTGGCAAGTTCGGGGGTAAACCAGGGGGCATTGATTTTGGATTTTTTATGAGAGATGCCTTGACGTTTGGGGGGGTTTCTGGTTTTCATTTCCTGTGTGAGCCAATTGTAAAAGAGGTCGGCGTCGACTTCTACATTTCCGGACAGGGTAGGGGTATGGGATTGATCCATAGGTTTAAGAGTTAAGCTTTCTTGGACTTTTTTCCAATTGATAGGGTTGGAGGGGCGTGAGTTAGTGTTATTGCGAGAAGGGGAGCGTACGCTATGGATGTGGAACAAGATCAAGCTGTGGTCGGTCCAGATTTGAGGGAGCGGGGGTAGGGTGATGAGGGAAGAGAGATTGGTACATACAGCATCAAGGGTGTGACCAAGCAGGTGGGTAGGCTGGGAGACTAGTTGTTGGAGATTAAACATTTCTAGTGTTTGGAGGAAATTGATGGCTTGGGTATCAGATTTGGAGTCAAGATGTAGGTTGAAATCCCCGAGTAGGGTGAAGTGGGGGTATCGGAGAAGAAAGTGACCCAGGGAGTCGCACAATGAATCAAGAAATTCAGTGGCATTACCGGGCGGGCGGTAAATGAGGCCACCCGAGAAGGAGGTTTGCTCGTTCAATTTGATTGAGAAACCTAGACCTTCCGTGTTTTTTAGGGGCTCTAGGTTGAAGGAGTGGCATGGGAAGGTGTTCCTAAGTATTATGGCGACACCTCCTCCTCTGCCTTTTGGTCTGTCCTGCCTAAAGAATGAGTAGCCTTGAGGTAGGGAAGCAGCAATATCAGGATTGCTATCTTCTGTTAACCAAGTTTCGGTTATCATTAGGCAGTCCAGGTCCGAGTCGCAGATGAGGTCGCGAATGTCTTGATTATGCTTGCACATGGAACGTGCGTTAATCAGACCTCCTTTAAAGAGCGTTGTGGCGGCCTTGGGATGCAATAGAGGAGTGGGTATAGAGGCTGGATAATTAGTAGGCGTCCAGTTGCAATTTTTACAGCTGATAGTGTCCGCAGATTTTGTTAGATCGGGTATACAGGGGCAGTGTTTGCCACCCTGTAATCTATAGAGGTCTTCAGGGAGGTACTTAATGATGGTTGAGGTTTGCGCAGAGTTTCGTGCGCTAGGCGCGGTCTTGGCGCGGACGGGCGCAGACGGGCTTGCCTTAGGCGCGCCTTCGGCGCGCAGACGGCGCTCCCGCTGCGCTCGTCCGCTGCGCTTGGTTGGTCGACACATTTGTAGTGGTCGGTGGGCGTGGCCTCGCAGTGGGCGTGGCTCCGCCTTTTGGCGCGCTGGCGCTGTTGTGGTTTCCTGTGGGATCTGTGTGAGCGCGAAGCGGCAGCGCTTCAACTCAGGTGAGACAGATCGTTATTGTGAGTTTTAAAACAAATATTTTGTGACAAATTTAAAAAAAATGCAGATTGAGCTAAACCTCCGGCTTTCCGCCTCAGAGGGGATCAAGAATGGCAGTCGTGGAAGTGGGGAATGGGATTTGAGTCTCAGCACTGGCTTAACATTATGTGATTCTGGGCAAATCACTTAATCTTCCATGCCTACAAAATAAAATGATATGTCCTTGTGTAATGTATTGGTGCTCATGCAAAGGCTCCAATACCTTCAGGCCGAGTTCGCTCTATACAGAACTGCAAAAAAAGAAAAAAACACTACCTCAGCTTATTGTGAACCGCATCTCGTGACAACACTCAGAAAGCACACGCTGTTTGGCCTGCTTGCGTCTTGTTACATCCCAGACACCCAGCTTTAGCACATCATACGGTTGAAGCACCACGTTAGGTGCTGCTCAGCTGCGGCTTGTCTGCACGCACGTGCATAACAGAATGCACCCTACTTCAGTTGCACGATTCTAGGGGTGGCAAGATACAGTCGGTACATGGTACAAGGGAATCTTACTTCAGAAAGGGGAAGGTTTACATCTCCCAGCATCCCCCCACCAAGTCCCGAATACGGATGATAGGGGTAGACAATTTGGGAGATAAAGCTAAATAAAAAACTCACTGTGTAAACAGTTCCTCCCTGTCTGTCACAAAACTCCTCTTGTGAGTATTCTGGGCCCTCCTTGGCTCGTGCAATCGATATAGGGTGGCTTGTGTGTTTATTAGCACGCGTGCACACCGACTTTGGCCCAGAAGCGATAATAACTTGCATCAGCTGCCGGGTCTGTCACCGCAGGGGCCCAGGGTATCAGTGCTCAACAATGCATCTGAAAGACTATTGCTGCCCACTGACCCGGGCGGGCATCCCATGACCATGCTGAACCAAACTGCCTGAGCTGTAACAGACCAAACTTCGCCTTTTCTCGTTGTGGCGTTACAAACAAGGTTTTATGCTAACTGAATTAATACTCGGCCGAAGTGTAAAACAAAACCAAGTAGGACCTCTGCGCGTACATGTGCGTGTGTGTAAGAGAGAGCGAATTAATACAACAGAGAGAGGATATGGAGATGAGGAGGAGAGAGATATGAACAAGCGGGGGCGTGACCCGAAACAGATGGCACACTGCGCTGCGCGCCACTGCTAATTAAAACAAGTGCGAGCGGAAGAAAACTGTAGTTAGGCGCCGCTGCTTCCGGACTACATGGAAGTTACATATCGGATCAACAGCCAACAGAAAGCAAGATACGAACAGCAATGCCACAGTTAAACGAATCGCAAGCAGTATGACAAATTACATGGAGTTTCGCCCAACATACAGATTACTTTATGTCTCGCTGAGACAACGCATGCAGCGCATGCAGAGCATGTGCTGCCAAGGCGAGACCTAAAAAGCAATATGTTGTTGTGTCGCGGTCTGCAATCAATTTATGATGAACACCAATTACTGTGAGTGCTTTTGCACCTACGCGTTTACTTTATATTAGGATCGAATCCCACCGCTCTGCCGCCAAATGTTGAAAGTGGGGGTCCTTATCGCTTACCGCCGCCACCAAATGCTGGAGGCAGGCCTCCCCGACCCCTTCAACGTTAGGCTAAGTAAGGACACCGTCTGAGATAGCCCTGCTCACCCACTTAGTAGCTTGGCACGAGCAGCCAGGCTTATCTCCAAGGCACGAGTGTTCAGTATGTGCAACCACGCTCTCAGTAACCCCATGATGTCACCACAAATAGACTTCACACGAGTTTTGATAAAATGAGTATAATCTTTATATAAGCAATTATACGATACAACCACACTATACAAAATCAACATATAAGAATGGATAGTATTCTTTCCGATGGGTTGGTAGGTTCTAATCCCAACCACCGCTTCTAACCAGCAGTTAAGGTCACTTCTAACTGTGTCCAAAAGGTTAGGCCAGTCGTATTGCTAGAATCACACACGTTGCAAAAGGAAACAAATACTGCAATGCGTAACGATATTCTCTTAAACTGTGCAACAGACAAACAATGCCATACGTAGCGCCACAGTCATGTACTTTGCAATTGAAAGAATAATGCAATGCGTATCACCACCAGAATGCCCTGTACCAGGAAGAAACAAAGCAATGCGTCACGCTACAATCCTGTACGGTGCAATGAAGAAATAATACACCGCGCCACGTTATACTCAGATACTGTGCACTGAGAAAATAATGCAATGCGCCACGTTACAATCAGGTAATATGCAAGGGAAAAATAACGCAGTGCGTAGTGCACCAAGCATGTAGTTGGTCAGGCACAAATGAGGTCAGACGTCATTCGACAGTTCGATAGTTCGCTAGCAGCAATAATGCAAAGTCTAATACAACAGTTTTACGTGCTCTGTTAACAGTGCCTCCGTTATGGATCAAATGATGACACAAAAGTACTGCTTCCCACTCCGGCCCCAGCACTGCCCCTCCTTGGGTCAGCACAGGCCGGGATCCGAGTGGAAGCAACGGCTCACGCAGCTGACTGAAACGGGAGGCGGAGAGAGTGTCCCTCAGGGCCCGGGGGGGGGGGGGGGGGGGGCGCGTGATTCCACTCTCCTTCCCGATGTCAGCAACATGGGCCTTGATCCAGAACCCCATCACGAGGTGCGGGGGACTCGGACCGGCGACTCAGCTCTTCCGTGGCTGCCAGTGCAGGCGGCTGCGGTTGACTCCGAGAGCCCAACGACTATGCCCTCCTTCTGGCGGTCTCAGTCCACACCGAGATCCGCCCTCAGCACTGTGGAGACTTTACATCTAATTTGGTGCACCCCCTACTCAGGCACTCCTCACCAGCGCCTTAGGTTGCACTTCGACACGCACACCACGCGTCCGAGACTCGCCTCTTCTCTGGGGCTCACGGTGATCCGGCGTTCTTCACCGACGCTCCGCTTGCACCTCAACACGCACACCGCGCGTCCGAGACTCGCCTCTTCTCTGGGGCTCACGGTGATCCAGCGTTCTTCACCGACGCTACGCTTGCACCTCAACACGCACCCTGTGCGTTCGAGTCTCTCCTCTTCTCCCGGTGCACACGATGTCCAGGCGCTCTTCACCAACGCCCTGGCTGCACCACGACACGCACTCCGCGCGTCTGAGTCTCACCTCTTCTCCCGGTGCACACAATGTCCAGGTGCTCCTCACCAATGCCCTGCCTGCACCACGGCACGCAACCCGCGCGTCCGAGACTCATTTCTTTTGGTGCCTACGAGGCCCAGGGGCTCTTCACCAACACCCGGGCTGCACCACATCACGCACACTGTGCGCACGAGACTCACTTCTTCCTTTGGTGCACACGAGGCGCAGGCCCTCCTCACCAACACCCAGGCTGCCCCACTACAGGCACACTGCGTGTCCAAGCCGCACCTCATCTCTCCATGCACACCATGACCAGGCGCTCCTCACCAATGCCTTGGCCTGCACTTCGACACGCACCCAGCGTGCTCGAGAATTCGCTTACTCCTGCATGCCCACGATCACACGGCACAACTTCTGAGGGTCTCAAGCTGCAAAAGCATGCACACACCGTGTTGCTTGGGACTTCTCCGTAAACTTTTATGATCCTGTATTTCCAAATAGGGAGCCAGCTCACCTTGGGCCCTTGGGGGTTACAAGACACAGCACAGTCTTCTTCAAGCAGGGGGACCCAGCGCCTCCAAGCACAGTCCCAACAGCCTCTCCCTTAGTTAGAACAGCAAACTGCAGACCAGCCCCAGATCACGAAGCAAGGATTGGTCTGTCCACAGGAGTCTCTTCAGTTGCTCCTTCTTTAGCAGAGGTTCCTCTTGACCACAGAATGGGTCCACGCCTTTACAGTCTCAATCCATATCTTTTTCATTCCCACTTTCAGGGGTTTCAACTCTCCTAGTTATACCCCTTAATGTCTTTGAAGTTCGTATGTGCTCAGGGGTCCATGACCCCTCCCTAAATCAGTTCTGGGTGTCTCCCTCCCAGTGTCACCTCTCTCCCTTTGATACTGGGAGTCTGGATCCTTAATCACTCAGCAAGAGATGGGTCAATTGGTTTATAGCACCAGCCCGGACTGGAGAGATGCCCTTATGGCACCCAAGACCCTGACAACGTCCTCCAAACTACGTCTCGTTCAACTCTACTTCCTCCATGCGGCTTACCTCACCCCAGCACGTTTATATAGAGCTAATATGCGGCCCTCCCCAGCATGCGCGCGTTGCTCCCGCGGACTTCTTTCACGTGGTCTGGCAATGCCCCGTTCTTGAGCCATTTTGGAGGGTGGTGGAATTGGAGCTCACGTGCGCCCAGGGTTGGGAGGTTCCCCACGATCCGCTGCGCCCGATACTGGGGGTGCTGGATGGCCTCGATGGGTCCCGGGCGAATAAACGCTTGCTGGGAACGGCGGTGGCGAAGCGCGACATTGCCACACTATGGTCCCAAGCCAAACCACCCACTGTGCGGCGGTGGAGGTGAGGAGTGGATTGGTGTGGAGCCCAGGAGGAGCCCCTCTTTGAGGCCAGAGGTTGCCCCGAACTGTTAGGCAAAATATGGGGTAAATGGTTCAACTTTTTGAACCATTGATTCAGTCATTTTATCTTGATTGTATTTCACCCGAATAATGTGTTGACTTGCTACCGATGTAGATTTGTGTTGGCAATGAAAATGCAATAAAGTTCATTATCAAAAAAAGAATCCTCGAAGCACAGCAGGCAATCGGGAAGTTAATTTTTAAAGGGCAGATTAAGACTGTGACAAGGAATGATTCAGTTTTATGATGCTGCTCCACAAAAAGGCATATGGGAAGTTTATGAAGCCAGAGGAAATGCTTATGTTGAAAAATCAACATAATCAATTCTTCCTACGCCATCAAGGGATTCTCTCCCATATTTAACAATGGTAAACCACAATAGAAAATGTAACTCCAACCCAGAGCATGAAAGCAGGGTATAAGCAGATTCATTATACAAACAGGTTGAATAGGAACGTCTGAGCCACTACTGCATCTGTTTTGGAGTCTATGAAGAAAATTTTGGCAAATGCATGGAATTATCTCCAAACGATAGATCTTAAAACATCATAAATAGGAGAATCCCCCATTAGAGCATGCTTGGCTGCTTTCTCTCTAGTGAAGTAGGCCAATCGCCATTCTTGAATGAGGATGATACACAAAAGACCATCCATATTGTTATGAACTGTTTCTTAGGAACAGCTTCATAATTAATAAAGAGCTATTCAGCTTTGCATAGGTCTTTAGTTTTAAGTAAAAGAACCCTTATAACTTGTTTGTGGCTGCTTAATACACAGAGCTTGATGCTCACTTATAGTTCTGAAATGTAAAATAGTAATTCAACATCTACATGGCCCCCCTCGCCGCCATCGTCAGACAGCATGGGCTTAGCATAGTATCTTACGCCGACGACACCCAGCTCATCCTCTCTCTCACGAAGAACCCTGAAGACACCAGACTCAGCTTCCAAGAAAGAATGAAAGACGTCGCAGCATGGATGAATGACAGCTGCCTAAAACTGAACTCGAAGAAGACTGAGGTCCTTGTCCTCGGACCCTCCCCCACTGCATGGGACAGCTCCTGGTGGCCCCCTGCGCTTGGAAACCCACCCACCCCGACGGACCACGCCCGGAACCTCAGCATCATTCTAGACTCCTCCCTCACCATGACCCGCCAGACCAACGCCGTCGCCTCCACCTGCTTCAACTCCCTCCGCATTCTCCCCAAGACCTTCAAGAGGATTCCCCCGAATGCAGTAAGACCGTCACCCACGCACTCATAAGCAGCGGACTGGACTATGGTAATGTCCTCTAACCAGGAATCAACAAAACCCTGCTACACAAGCTCCAAACCATCCAGAACACCGCAGCCATACTCGTCCTCAGAACCCCACGACACAAGCACATGACCCAGCTCCTACGAGATCTACACTGGCTCCCCATCGAGAAGAGAGTAACCTTCAAGCTACTCACCCACGACTACAATTCCCTCCACAACATCGGACCCAAATACCTCAATGAAAGAGTCGCCTTACACGTACCCAAAATGAACCTCTGCTCCGCCGACTTCGCCCGGGCAGAGACCTCGCGCATCCGCAATACCAGAGCCGGCGGAAGGGCCTTCTATCTCGCAGCAAAGATCTGCAACAAGCTCCCAGTCAACATCAGATGCTCCCCCACCCTGCACACCTTCAGGAAGAGCCTCAAGACCTGGCTCTTCTAATGATCCAGAGCTGCAGCCCCCCCCCAGCGCCTTGAGACCCTCACAGGTTAGTAGCGAGCTCTACAAACCCCTGATTGATTGAGTGATTAAAAGGTCAACTTTCTAAGTCAGATGTTACAGAGTTCCCCCATAATCTATCTTGTTTAAAGCAGGGTTTTTCAAACTGAGTGGTGTTAATCCGCTTTTTCATTTGCAATTGGAGTTGATATGTGGAATCTGTTTCAGGATTCACACAAATGTCCAGAATTTCTTTCAGCATTCACAGAGAACAGCAGGACTGCCTTTTCTATCTAGCAGGATTAGTACATCTTGTCATGGCATATGTTGTCTTTGCTAGATTGTGTTTACTTAGGAAGGTGTAATGTTAGATGAGCTCTTTATCTTTGCTGGGAGGACGTTTATAAGCCATTAGACTGGCACAGACTGCGCTCCGGGAGGTAGTACTGGTAGTGAATGGTGAGTCTGTAATAAAGTAGTCTTAGATTATTATTACCATGTCCCCTTGTAATAGTACCCTAGAAAGGTACCTGGAGTGGAGTTTGTACCATCTTCTTTATCAGCCTTCAACCCCCTCCGCCCCTGGTACAAAGGGACTCATTATGATGGCGGAATGACCGCCAGCGCCATGACGGCGGTCCTTCCGCCATCACACAGGAAATTCCTGTGTCCACCACGGTTCCACAAGGCAGTCCTTTTCCGCTCGCCCTGCAGAACCAGGACACAGGGCAGCACTGCGGCTTTACGGCACTGGGATTACGGAATCCCTTTCCGCCTGTCTTTTTGCGGCGGTCAGCCCACCGCAAAAAGACAGGCAGAGGCTGGATTCGGGGGCCTGCGGGCTGCCTCGGTTGTGTGGGGGGGGTGCACTGGGGGTTACCCATGGTACCCCCTGCGGTGCCTGCCACGTAGTGCAGGGAAATTCAGGATGCGCCCGTCAGTATGGCGGGCGCATCCTAATTGCAGTGGTGGGACCGCCGCACGTCTGGTGGGCGGTCCCAGCACCGTTACGATGGCCCCTAAGACTTTTTGGGGCTATTTGGGGTAGTTTGAGCTTAGACTCCTGTAACTTTTTGTCCACATTGGTATCCAAGCCAAATTTGCGTCCTTTTCTTCCAACATCTTGAGGATTCTAAAGGGACCCAGGGTTTGTTGATTCCCCTGGAGGGAGTCGAGAAATTTTCCAAAATAAAGCTAATTTTTGTTTTATTTTTGGAAAAATGGGAAAAAAGTTCTTCAGAAGAACGCGTCTGATTTTTTCCATGCAAAAGGGTTTGTGGTGCTAAAATCACCATCTTCCTAGCTTTCAGGAACAGGCAGACTTTTGTCAGAAAACCAAAATGTTCTACACAGTTTTGGTATTTTACAGGGACATAGCCTGTTTTTCCAATTTTTTTTTGCTTTCAACCCCCTTCCAGTAAGTGGTAGAAATAGGTGATAGCGCAATAATGGATCCCGGAGAACTATACATATCTGAAAATAAGACAACATTTTGAATTCAGCAGGGGGTCATTTTTGTAGATCCTTGAAGGTTTTTCTATAGCAACTAACAATTGAAATTAAAAAAAATGAAATTGAGTTTGAAAAAAGCCATTTGTGCCAACATTTTCACCTGTAACTTCTGCTAAGTATGGCAGATTTTTAAACGCAATATACTGTTGCGTCCGCTGGACCCTTCTGGTTGCAGGGATACATAGGACTTGTAGGTTCACCAAGAACCCGAGGTACTCAGAGCCAATACCTGAGCTGCGTCTTTCAATGGTTTTTCATGGTGTACCGGGTATATAGCAATTCTTTAGGTAAAATATAGAGAATGAAAAATAGGTACCAATTAAACCTATATATTTCCTAAATGGGAACAAAATATAAAGTTTACAAGCAGTGGTTATTTGCGCAAACTCCCAAATTGTGGTTACCCATACAAGCATGTGAATAGAGGTAATTTTTCAAAATGACTTTTTTTTTACACATTGTCTTACATTTGGAAGGCAGAAATGCAAAACAAGTCAATTGGTAATAACATTTGTTATACTATTCTGTGTTCCCCTAAGTCTCCCAATATAAATGGTACCTCACTTGTGAGGGTGGGTGTAGTGCCCACCACAGGAAGTGGCCCAACACGCAATGTGGACACATCATATTTTTCCAGTGAAAACAGACCCTTGTTTTGCACTGTGCCTGCTGTGGATTTTGGACCCTAGCTCTGCCGGCACCGAAGGAAACCTATACATTTTTCAAAACTAGACATCCAGGGGAATCCAGCATGGGGTGACTTGTATGGCTCTCACCAGGTTCTGTTACACAGAATCCCTTCCAAACCTCAAACTTTGTAAAATAAAACACATTTTCCTCACATTTCTGTGATGGAAAGCTCTGGAATCAGCGTTGATCCACAAACTTACACCATTCCAGCATTCCCCAAAGTCTCCTGATAAAAACGGTACCTCACTTGTTTGCGTAGGCCACGTGCCTGCGACAGGAAACATCCCAAAATGCAAAGTGGACACAGCACATTTTTCCAGTGAAAACTGACCCGGGGGAGGCAGAAACACTGTGGCTAATTGTTTTGGGGGGTAGCCGCACTGGCCATTCTGGGCAGCCCCCACCTCTACGTCTAAAAAAAATTACCCCTGGGGTAAATAAGGGGCTATGGCCCCATATGTCTCCTGAGGGGGAAGAAAGACTGTGCCATTTTTGGGGGTGGGGGAATTGGCATGTCCATTCTGGGCAGCCCCCAACCATTAACTTTGAAAAAAATAATCCCTGGTGCCTAGTAGCCATTCTGGGCAGCCCCCACCTCTACGTCTTAAAAAATTACCCCCGGGGTAAATAAGGTGCTATGGCCCCATCTGTCTCCTGAGGGGGAAGAAATACTGTGTCATTTTTGGGGGGTGGGGGCATTGGCATGCCCATTCTGGGCAGCCCCCACCCTTACGTATAAAAAAAAAACTAGTCCCTGGCGCCTAGTGGGCTATTGCCCCAATCTGGCTCCTGGTGGGGGGTGAGACAGACTTTTGCATGGGGGGGGGGGGGGGTTAGAATGTCCATTCTGGGAAGTTCCCACCCTGACCTATACAAAAATTAGCCCTCCAGGGGCGATCCCCAAGCAGGGATCCACTAGGGATGTGTACCATTGGAAAGGAGGATTATTCCCTTTCCAACGATCCTCTCCCGTGTGTTTCATGTGTTTCGGTGCTCTGGGGCGGAGATAGGCTGATGAGCACCGAAACAGTCAAACTGAAACTAAGTTTCCTTTTCATTTTGAATGTAATGACATCATCGCACCATGCCCGTGGTAGTCATTATATTGGAAATAAAAAAAGGCTTGGGAAGTTGAGGAAGCGCTTCCCCACCTCCCGAGGCCCAAAATAAAAAGAAAATCCCCCTCCTGTTTGCAGCAGAGGGATTTAGTGATTTAGTGCTCATGACAGAACCATTACTTATGCAGGTCTTTTCCCTGCATAACTAGGGATATTATTTGAGTTCTAGATGTCTCAATTGGACTTCCAGAGACTGGTTCATTGTCAAATGACTGGGTGTGTGTGTATCCTATGGAATGAAGTCTTCACTTTTCTGGCAAAAGGATGCAGCTACCGCAAGGGCAGGTTATTGCTCATGCTGCACCTGGGAGAGAGTCGGCAATACTCCCAAGACAGTTTTCACCAAATTGTCTCCCCTTCACCCTGGGTTTTGACGGTTGGGAGGCTAGGCTTGGTCGATCAACCTTCCTCTCCAGTGTCATGTGTCAACCCAAACTCATGCGGCTCCCGGCTCTGTAAAAAAAGTGCACACATTGAAGCACTACGATTTTCAGCTAGGATAGAAAGAGGAGTGCATACTTCAAACCCATGCATCTCAGTTTTTCCTTGACTTCTGTAAAACTTGCTTTGTAGTGCTGCACTGCTAAGATGCAATAGGGGAATATCATAACCACCCACACTCAAGTGGAAAAGGCCCCTTTTTGCTCACTTGCAATAGGGTGTCTCTGTCACAAAAGTTCATGCTCTTGGCAACAATTGTTCTTGGGGAGGGTCCCGGTATTGGGGGGCTTCACAGGAACAGGTCATGGTTTGCAGCAGTTCACAGGAACAATATGCCCAAATTAAAAGAACTGGGCATCTGCAAACGCTTGGGGGCAACACAAAGTACACTGAATCACAAATGTGTCTTCTGTGAATCCTCATAAAAACATTCAGGTGTTGATAATGGAATATTTGGTTGTACTTTGTGTATGACCTGTGTAGTGGATGCCATTGTGTACGGGAGTAGTTACTGAAACAGATGGGACAGGTAAAAATATCCCTGAGAATACATTGGATTTGGCTATTTCCTACCTATATTACTGCCTCAGACTGTACTTTCTTGTCTGGCTGCAGCTATTTCCTGTCTCCTGTCTCAGGACACGATTTTCATTGCAAGACGCCACCAATACTCATTCAGAGCTGGAAGCAAGGATTATGCTTTCTTCCTTCACTTTATTTTTACAGCAGATGACAAAACACAAACTACATTGAGAGTTGTCATTGTTTCTGTGAATCGTGGCAGACTGAAAAGTCCACATTTTTGTGTTTACTCAACAAAATAGCCTGATGCTTTGCAGAGAGAATGGCAAATGTCCCAAGTAACGTAAAAGAAAGTTTCAATTCTATTGAGGATACAGAGGTGAGGCTTATGCTTTCCTCTTTTGCTTCATTTTTATTGCGGAAGAAAAAACAATACAATAAACGACACTTCCAATGAGCCGCGGGGAGAAAGCTACAGTTCTAAATAATCAGTCAAATACTACTATTCTAAAAAACCTGTGAACACATCCTGGACTTCCTCCATTACTGCTCTTGCAGCAGATAAGTCTTGTTTTAATTTATCACATTGGGTTTGCCGCCGATGGTGGCAGATATACACTGTTTTGTAGGGTGTTTTTAAATAGAAGATCAAGCACACCACACTCCTAAACCTCTCTCTCTTTACAGGTGCCACGAGCATCCTATTCACTGGAGACCTGCACGGCTAAGCGGCAGAAGTCCTGAAGTGCAGTGGGGACCTCCCACTAGGCAGTGGTGCCAGACTTAAAGAGCACCACCCCTAGCCTCACTGCTTTTAGCAGCCCCACTCTGAATGGTCCAATGTAAGCCGCGAGGAAGCAAGCATTGGATGCTCCCTGCTGCGCTGCTATATCTGGAGTTGATCTGACTCTTACAGAGTATAATGGTTCATTAACAACCAAGGTGCACATGCATCAACAAAAGCAAAAGCGATTCCTTAATAGCGAGAAATAAGGAATCGGTATTAAGGAATCGCTTTTGTGAATGCATCAACAGATTCGGTAAAAAATAGCGATTCCTTAAAAATCGCTATATTTTACCGAATATCCAATAGCGGGGAATGCAAACACCCAAGAGCTAATTGCGAAATCGGTATTACCGAATTAGCTAATAGCGATTTCGGTATTAGCGAAATCGCTATTAGCGATTACGGAAAAGACCGGGTCGCTCCGGGAACGTGTTTATGACATCACCAACCAGGAAATACTGCAGCCCCACCCTCATTGCCTCGCCAGATGAGCAAACAGGAGCTGGGACTGGAGACTGGCTGAGCACATTGAAGCCACACTAACTGATCTACCCTCCAAAACAACCAGGATGGATAAGGAAGCACCAATCAGCGCAGAGGCTGCACGCAAGCGGAAACGCAAGTTTTACGACCGGGAGCTGGAGCACCTGATAGAGGGAGTGAGCAGCAAGCACGATCGCCTGTTTGGTAAGCTGTCCCTAAAGGTGCCAGAGGCTGAGAAGCGGCGCATATGGCTGCGCATCCGGGAGAGGGTAAATGCAGTTGGAGTGACGCCCCGCAGCATTGACGACCTCAAAAAAAGATGGTATGACCTGAGGAAGCGGGCAAAGGAGAGGATTGCGGAGAGGCTCCGGGAGGCATCCAGAACGGGAGGCGGACCTTCTACAGTGCAAGCCAACACTGCCCTGGAGGAGCTGATGGAAGGGACGATCGAGCCTGAGGCCGTCGTGGGAGTAACCCAGATGGATACCTCCGGCGCAGCCACAAGTGCCCAAGGTAAGATGCATGCCTGTGCCCATACCCAGCATAGCGTAAATCCATTCCCATGCCCCCAGCAGGATCAGAGTGTGCATGCAGCTTTGGCCCACACAACTTTACTCTTAACACTAGTGCATCATGGGAGTTGTAGTCTAGTCAGCCCGGTGTGCATGTACAGGATAAAATATAATTACAAATCACCACATCAGTTGAACCTGGATATAGACTGTTTATTTAGTGGATCACAGAGGGACATGTATGTTTACAATACTACGTAGGTGTAACTATCCCACTAACCATGCACTGTTTCACACACAGATGCATCTCCTGGGGATTCGGACGACAGCAGCCGGCTGATTATTTCCGAGACTCATGCCGATTCCGACATGGATACAGCGCAGGATACGCACTCACCACCTCCACCTGCAACACCACCACCACCACCACTACCACCAGCACCACCAGCAGCAGCACCAGCTACACCTGCTCTTGCTACAACTTCTACTAAAGCGCCGAGACGCAGGTCCCAAGTTCCGCCCATGCAGGTGATGGAAACACCCGCTACACCATCGGGTCAAAGTCTGTGCAGCATCACACCGCCTGCTGCACCACCTGCACGTGCCAGACTCCCACAGCGCCGCAGGTCTCGGCGCAGTTCACTCTCCTTAGGCGATGTTGCTATCACCCGAAATGCTGGCATAGAGGAAAGGATGCTGCGTGTCCAGCGCCTGCAGGGAAGACACATGGCAACAATCAGCTCCAACATAGCGCGCCTTGCAAAGGAAATGCGTGCCATGACTGCGGCGGTGAGGGACATGACCACTGTGGTGGCAGAGGGCAATGGGTACCTGAGGGAGGACATCCATGAGCTCACCCGTGCCATGAGGGAAGGCCATGAGAGCGAGAGGAGGAGGCACCGTCAGAACTTGGTGAGGTCCGCGGCCTCTACAAAGGCCATCACAAGGATGAGCAATAGCACCGCAGTGTTGGCACGCCGCTCGGTGTCACTGCAGGTGGACCTTGGATACTTTTGCGGGGATGTTGCCAAGGCTCTAGGGCAGGTCACCGCTGCAGTAGAACACCTGCAGAGCGGCACATTCAGTGCTGGCGCTTTGGAGGGGAAGACGGCAGTGAGGCTGTTCGAGTGTGAGCAGTGTGTCTGTGGCAGAGGCCAGCACCAGGGTCCGCAGTTCGCGGTGCTCCACGGGGACAGGCCGTGGTGAGGCGTCGGAGACACCTGAGAGGAGGCTTGGCGTACGTGGCAAGCGCCACTAGACTGAATGACAGTCATACTTGACCGTGGTGGGGCAACCATGGTCCTCCCCCAACCTCTATGGGTATCCCCCTTCTGGTCGCAATGTTGTGCAGCATAGCACATACAGCTACAATCCTGCAGCAGGTATCAGGTTTGTATAGCAAGGCGCCGCCAGTCTTATGTAGGATTCTAAAGCGACTCTTCAGAATCCCAAAGGTCCTCTCTATGACATTCCTTGTGCTTATGTGGGCGGCGTTGTATCGTTGCTCCTGTGGTGTTGCTGGATTGATGTAGGGGGTGAGTATATATTCACGCAGGGCGTATGCACTGTCGCCTAGAAGATAGAAGCAAAGACTTAGCAATGGTGAAGTTCAGACATGTGTGGTGCTCATGTGTGGAAGAGGTATGTGTACGTACCAAGCAGGAGTCCCTCTCCAAATTCTCTGTTGAGTAGACACCTGTGGATGCCACTGTGTCGGAATATGTAGGAGTCGTGTGTGCTCCCCGGGAATTGTGCCACTAGGTCCGTGATGATGTGCTTGGCATCGCACACAACCTGCACGTTGATTGAGTGGTATGACTTGCGGTTACGGAATATGTACTCATTTGCAGAGGGTGGACAGATGGGGATATGCGTACAGTCGATGCATCCAATTACATGGGGGAATTGTGCCACCTGGTAGAATGCCTGTCTGGTGCGGTCCAACTGCTGTGGGGTTGTGGGGAAGCTGATGTGGGTGTGGATCATTGTCAGCATGGCGTCTATGAATTTCTGGAAGAAGCGTGAGAGTGCGCTTTGCGATACGCCTCCGGCTACGGCGATTACCCCCTGGAAACTTCCTGAGGCCAGTAGGTGCAGGCTGCATAGGACCTGGACGTGCGCAGGGATTGCATTGGTCCGATGTGTCTGGTGCTGCAGTAGTGGTTCCAGGTCTGCAATGAGGCGCATGATCATGGCACGATTCAGTCGATACTTCTCGTACACCTCGTCCTCATTCTGTCCGAGCAAGGTGATGCGCAGTCTGAATACTCTCTCCTGGACCCTTCTCCTGCGCTGTCCTGCGGCATTGATTCGCATCCTCCTTGCAAGCACGTAGAGGGCTGCCATTTTGTGCTAGCCAACAGGGTCTCCTGGGCCACATTTAAGGGTTTGCTGATTAGCACAATCAGTTGCACATGTGTAAAATAAAAATTCTCTTTCAAAAATATTTTTGGGGGACTTTACCTCCAGGTTCTGATTCCCCTTAATTTGCTCATGCTAAATAGCGAATTTTGGGATTTTTGGTATTTGCGATTGGTGTTGCATTGGGTAGAGATTGGTTATTAGCCATTGGCACTTGCCGGGAGCTATTTGTGAGTTCCGGTAATTGCGACTTCGGTATTTTTGAGGATTGGTTAATTGCGATTAGTTATTTTTCCGGTATTTATTTTGCGATTCTTTATTTGCTCACAATTTGGGTTGATGCATTGGGAATCGGTTTTTGACACTCGCTAACGGGTGATTTTTTGGATTCGGTATTTTACCGACTGGATTTTTGCTTGATGCATGTGGCAGATAGTTCCTTCTTTTTAAAGAGGTAGTCAGTTTTGAGTCTTTTTTAGGTGAAGTTCGTCCACAATTGGCTAAATCTTTATACATGAAGTTTAGATATGGAGTGCTACAAACTAATACGAATACATTAAATTGGGCTACAAATCAAGATGGAAATAGTAATGAATATTGTGAACTATGTCAAAATATGTCCAAGGAAAATGATTTACACATACTATCCTCCTGCCCGGCGTATGGCAAACCGAGGAACAAATGGATTAAACCCATCTGTGGTAATATGAATACTAGACATTGCCCAGAGGCAGGACGAATACTGAAAACCGACACATCACAAAAAATCGTTTTTAGTGGCAGTAGATTTTTGTTTAATGTGAGCTTTATAAGGGCAAAAGCAGGGTTAAAACTTTAAGGCTTAATAAATTAAGAATAGGTATTTTTAAGCTAATGGCTCCAGCAAATTATGCACATGCACTTTAGGTATAATGATGCTATAAGGCAACTTGTGTATCCATTGATTGCTACAAAGTATCTGTAACGTGTGTTAATCAAATGGGAATATCATTTAGAGCTATATATATATAATGGATTATGAGCCCACATTGGAGCAATGGACACTGATTTCTATCTCACTATATAAATGAATTTTAAAAATGTTATGTCTAGTTTTAATTATTTATATATTTTATCTGTTCTTTTCGTGGTTAGGAAATGAAACTTATTTTCTTAACGATAGCCCTTACCTCGATGAAGTATTATTACATAAACATATACATATACATTTGTACATTTATACCCAAACAAACTGTATGAAAATGTTATAATGCATCTTATATGGTTTTATGTGAACCGAAATAAAGATATATTGATTGATTGATTGAGTGTCTAAAAGGGGGTTTAATTGGATTAAAATTCTAAGTAGAGTGCTGGCATCTCTTCATTATTGCCCTACCTTCACGGAATCGAACTTCACTTGAAAGCTTTTTTTAAAGATTTTATTTATTCCGTTTTTCATATACAGAATACAACATAGCAGCATTGTCACACATTGACAAATACAATACCATCCATTTGTATGTTTGTACGTTTGTATAAGTATGTCCCAGGCAGAATAGGGGGGCCAAAATGTATCACCGTTGTCTGAGATAATAGAGACGAGACTACAAATGAGGAAGAGGTGTGGCGCTGCGGCCAGGGCGACTGACTCCGGAATCTGGGGATCACGGTTCGATCCCCAGCGCCGGCGGCAGATTAGCCCAGCACCATGTGACTCTGGGCAATAGCTTGCTTAATGTTCCCGATGGCCCCCAGCGCCTAGAGACCCTTACGGGTGATTGTTCGCGCTTTACAAATGTGGATTACTATTATATGTGGATTATTACAAATCTTTCCTCTCACTCCCATATCGTGGAACCTTGATGAGTGGCACATGTGCAGAACAATGGAGCCCCTAGCCACACCCAATTCCACTCCCGCAGGATAAGTAAGGGTGGCACAGACAATCTCCACCGGGCCCAATCCGTTTGTCCTATCAAGTGACGTGTTAGTCTGTTCCACCTCCTCGCTCACCTTCAGCAGTCGCATCCGTGTCACCGTTCCCATCTCACTCCTTCCCCTCATCTCGTTGCCCATTGTTGTCACCAAGGATATCCAGCATGCTCGACCATATCTCAATATCCCTCTCTGCATGTTAATGCGTACACACCTTCCTTAATCTACGTTCTACGGCTATAGCCCTTGCTCTCAGGTCTGCTTTCCACTTAAGGAGCGCCGGGTTAGCTATGCGGCGGTGAGCTAATATCAGGCCAAGTTGGGCACATTTATAACACATTTTTTGTCCCTTCCAGGGGGTGAGTAGCAAACCCAATAGACAATGATTGTTTGAAATCTCCTCTGCCACCCTACACATTTCATCCCGTACCTCACCCCAGTATGGTGGAAGCTGTGCACAATACCTAGTGCCAATATCGGCAACAGTTATCACAACACACATAAGTACATAAATAAAAACACACGACACTGAATGTAAGTGGAGAAATATTGCTGCAGGTTTATTAGCATAAGCAATATGCAAACATGGTGGGTTATCTTACGGGCGATCCCAGGGCAGGCCAGCCCCTATGCCGCCTGCCCGTCTGATAAGCCTAGAGTCACCATGGCAACGCCAATTGGTGTATACCTAATGTTGGGAGGGTCCCCCCCTCCCACCTGTGGACCACCAGTCCACTTGCTACACACGCCCCCCCGTGATGGGTGGGCGGAGCATACATGGCAGCCCCCGGTTGCTCAGACCCACAACCGCCTGTCGGATAGCGGGGCGCCGTCGGTCTTCCAGTGGACACGCTAAACATCCCTGGGTATCCTGGCTTAGCACCACACGGTGCTGCTGCATGCTATACCCCTTGGTATGTGCAGACCCTGGATCGCCCTGTAACTCCTCCACAGCCTTGGGAGTGGCCACCGTCACTACCAGGGCCCCCCACCAAGGTAGACCTATTTCCTTACAACCTGCTGAAGCCAAAGCTTCCCCTAGGTCCAGTAGGAAAAGAACCGTGCCTAAACTAGAGAGGTGCACCCCATCTCCCTCCCGGCACCCTGTGGACTTGGCGTGTATAAAACCATGCCTGATGAAGCCCAAACCTCTCTGCTCTGCGCAACTGCGCGTGGCTCCAGGTAGACCTTTTTACCTACGGCAACTGATACCGGGCTTCTCCCAGGTCCATCCAAGACAATCTACGCCCAACCGGACCGGCGGGCGGCCTGCCCCTCAGGACAGGATGCCCTCATCCTTTCTAACTCCCCCGTGGATTTTGACTGAAATGACCGTAAACCTATACTAGGCGTTGGTCCAATGTAGCCTTTGAATGGCTGACGAACAATCCCCTTGACAAGACACTCCTGCCCGGCAGTGCCAATGCGGGAGGGGTAAGAGTTGACAAGCCCGCCTTACCTCCTCCCAATTGTTCTCCTGCTAATTGGTAGCCCAAAAGCATTACCCCGGGGTTTCCCTCAATCATGTGTACCATATCGCCCCCGAGGAAGGCCACTTCCACAACCTGCATAGCTGCCAGCCAGTGCTGAAGTGCAGGATACGTTACCCGGTACCGATACTCGCATCCATGGTACCTGTTTCGTCGAACTCAAGGACGGGCTACTAAGTGAGCAACCAGGCTCCGCCCACTCCTGCCAGGCAGTGCCCATGCGGGAGGAGGTAAGGGTAGACAAGCCTGCCTTCCTTCCTCTTTCACTCCGTTGGGAGTACGCCCATCGTATTCCATCAGTCACCACCAAATGTGAAGCCTTGCCCTCCCAAATTCTGCTATTATACCAGGGAGAGACAGGACAGAGTGACCACAGAGGAGAACAACGTGTAAAATGCTTCTCTATTTGAATACTGGGAAAGCCAAATTGCTCTCCTGCAGATTTGTAGCCCAAAGTGTTACCCCGGTGCCTCCCTTAATCATATGGACCATGGCCCTGTTGGAAGGCCACCTGCATAGCTGCCAGCCAGTGCTGGAGGTCGGGAGAAGTTACCCGGTACTGATGCTCGCATCAAAGGTACATGTTTCGTCAAACTCCAGGGCGTGCTACTAAGTGAGCTACCAGGCTCCGCCCTAGTACCCCGAGGTCAAACCCAAGCCCCTCCAAGTTCTGCTGCTTCACCTGCCTGTTAACACGAATCCCAGGGCAGACCACCGGCCTATAACCCATGCTTGGCCATGCCTGAGCTAAAATACCTCTGAACAGCCTGACAACAAGCTAACCACCAGCATTGAGTTCTGAATGTTTCTGACGCTGCCAAGGAACATGCGCATAACTAAAGCAACTGGCACCATGCCATAAAAGTAACAATTCAGCCTTCTATGAAACAGACGTGCCCTTGTGGCGATCCGAGTAGTGCTCCCTCCAAGCCAGCAGCCCTACTCAGGCAACCCGCGCCCTCTTGGCACTGACACACCCCCGCCCCAGCTGCCCTCGAGTGCCTGGTCGTGTGTAGCCACAACCTAGGTTTCATAACTGCGTCATACCGGGTATGATGACCCATCTAACTCGACTGCTGAGTGCCCATTGCACCATTGCAAGTATGCCTTTGCCTGCTCAGAGTCTGGCTGCAAAGTTGGAAGGCATTGGCCCCCCAGCCCAGGGTGAAGATGGCAGCATTACAGTGCCTGGTGCTATAGACGGTCCCCATACCCTGATGGGACAGAATGCAAATCCCTTGCTCCTGTTGAGCACGAACCCAAAACCAATTGCTCACCATGGTTTAATACCTTCCTGCTGCTAATCATTTCCTAGCTGAATGTTGACAAATCCATGTTCTGTAATGGCACTACTTCGCAGCCTGCACCATTCTGCCAGTGCCGAAAAGACCTTTGTCATGCTGCCTGGCCTCATCAATCTTGCCCTGTTCTAGCAGCGCCCGCTTCAGCTGTGGAGCAAACAACTCGCCGGTACCCCCAAACTGGCCCTGATGCGAGACAAACCGGGCCAAGGCACAACAGTGAGTGTACTAACTAATAGCAGGTCTAACAGCGTCAACAGGATCCTCAGCTTACAATAGGCGTGATGGAGTGAGGGTATCCAGTGAGAATCAAGATGACAACTTCCCATCTGACCGACCGTGGTGGGAACCACTCCTGTATATTCTAGTACACATGGTCCCAGTTCACCTGTCACTGCCTGATGTACGTGACCTAGGTACATGGTCCCCTTGCATGGCGACATGCCATTGAGACCAACATCCAGTCCCCGATAAGTACCACTAACTGCCTATGCTACAATCTTGCCCTGCGTTCCTTCATGCCCAGCTATACCAGGCGATGAATGCTCTCCTCCGTCACTTGACCCGACCACACCTAGAAATACAAAACAGCGAGAGAAGGCAGCCTGTGGCCTGCCCCAGAAACCACCATCCCGCATCAAACCGACCCGATGGAAAGACAAGCGCCTAATGCTCTACACCCCTGGAAGACCCAGGAAATAACCCATCGTACAAAAGCGAGTAAATAACAACGGACATCCTTTCAGCATCTGAAGGCCTAGCCCTTCCGAAGACCTGGGAGCCCAACGCCAGGCCTCAGCACCTGTGGCGTGAGTGATCTTTGCCCACTACCGTGCGAGCCAGGGCCCCCGGTGCTTTTTCTTTTTTTTTTTTTTTTTGATCACTGAAGCACACGAAAACAACCCTAGCTGTTCCTTGCCGCTAGGTCTTCCTACCCTCAGGAGGCCAAGACCGACCAGTTAACAATAACACTCACTCAACACTAGGCGTTCCAAGTCCACTCGGCCTAATTTGCCATTGCAACAAAGCATTGCAACCAGGTGTAACTCTTTGCTTCGCCTAGGTGCTGGATGTAAAGTGACATCTCCCCCTGCTCCCGACCATAGTGGTGGGGAGCACTCCAGTTACATGTCATACTGCACCCTAGCATCGCATCTCTATATTTACAACGCGAAGGGCACTACCTACCCAAGCCCATCTATCGGATGGTCAGTGCTTATAATTGCGTATAGTGAAGTAATTCACCATCATAGCTTTGTTGCAAGCCACACCAAGAACTGTTCTACCTCATGTCAGAACAGCCTGCGTGTGCACCAGCTGGGCTGTCCCCCCACCCCAGTAAACAGCCAATTCTTTGGAAAGACACCAACAGCGCGAGCTACAAATATTGTCTCCGAAGTAGGGAGACGCGATAAGTCCTGCAGGCCACCTGTAGCATTTAATTTACAGGTCCTCGGTACAAATAGCACCATATAATCAGTACTTAATAGTAAATTAAGTGTGCGAAATAGGTGTTTGGAATTCACCCGGTTTAAGCGGGAGAGCACAAGCCTTTTACTCTTGGTAGCAGGAGTTGACGTGTACAGGCGCTGGGCTGACTGGAACGGGTTCTGTCAGAGGCAAAACATTTTCAGGATGCCACCATACACATATCCAACATTTAAAATGTCACTGTGCTGAGATGTCACATCCTGCAAAGAAAAAGGGGGCACTGCCTTCCAATGGCACAGGGTATGAAGCCATAAATATTATAGATATTCCAAAGTCGATCATTAAGGGCAAATTAGGCAGGTAGACAGGGAAATGCCGTTCAACGAATCCCGCGATACGAACAATAGTATGAACAAGTTTATTTAATGATGAGATAAATCACCTCATTGAGTGACCATTCCAATCACTGATTTATACAGTGAGCAATACACAAGATAGTCTTACCACCAGCACAGTATTTTAGAATAGCGGAACCGTAGCTTAAACAGTTCCTTCATTATTAAAAGTGGTTAGGGCATAATAGTTGACGTATAAATTCCAAGAGCATCTGGCCATCCTCCACCTACAAAATAGAGGAAGCAGCGCATCAAGCTTGCCAAGAGGTCCGGTGATTCACCAAAGGGCCCAAAGAGACAGTACTAGGCCATGTTCAGTAATTCGTTAAGTGCAACTTTTAGCTCTCTTTGCCACTATTGCTGCATATAAACAAGTTCCTCCCCTGCTTCTCCCAGTAGTAAGGATATTATGGAAGTTTGTAGCAGGTTCCCGCACCAAATATGTTGGGTTCTCCCAGGGATCTGCACAGTGAGCTATTTAAACGAATGCCTTCCACTACAAAGCCCCTGCATATAGCTGCAGGTCACCGTTTGTGCTGAGTTGCTACTACTGCAGCCCATAATTAGTGAGATGGAACCCTTATGTTTCATTAAGCCATATACCATCTTTCCCAAGAACACGGCATAGATAACATGACCCCTACCTTCCTCGCCCAAGTTGTTTCTAATTTTTTTTTTTTTTTTTTTTTACCAGTCAGATTATCTTGTCCCCTGCAAGCCCTTTCCCTATATTTCCTTGCCAGGTGAAAACCTTTCACACCCCTGCAGCAGGGCTTACATTGCAGATGAAGTCAGGGCACGCGAAGGGGACGTCCCGCGAGCGCAAACCAGGTACCACCCTTCGCTCTGGAGTAAGCATGCCCATGCCCCAAATTGCCCAGTGAGCGTGGCACCGATGTCATCTGTTATAACACAGACAGGTATAGGAGCGTAATGAATTGCCCAGAGTCATAGGAAAAAGGGGAGCCAACGTGCAGACGAGGCCTACCGGGCAGCCTCCAGTTGCTGCCAACGTCAAAGCTGTACAGGCCACGAGCAGCATCCCCGCAAGGGGGGGGGTCGCCACCTGGTCGCGCGGCACTTGCACTCGGCGGACGGGCCATACCCAACGGAACGGACCATCAATCATGGTACACCTGCGCATTGTTAATAACACAAGCTACACGGGCCGCGAGCAGCATCGCGCACACAAAGTAACCTGCAGACCTGTTTACATCCTACGCACTCTGGACTACTTGGCGCACGTTCTCTGCAGCAGGCGCAGTGACCCTCTGCACTAACTTCACCGGAGTCAATACCTAAACTGTACAACATGCTGATCTCTCTCTCAGGAAGAAAATTAATCACACGAGATATCTTGAAATAAATGAGGTATTAAGTAAGAGAGCTCCGTGCCCCGACCAGGGAAATCCTGCCATAATCCTAAAATCATGGATTTGGGATGCCACGATTCGAACTCGTGTGCGCCCTGGTTTCACAGCTGCGGATGTAGCGCGCTCACCACTCCGCACCTGATCTCTGTCCAAAATTAACACGCATCACATTGAGCTTGAGAGAATGAGATGGGAGTAGGCTTACCCGATTCGAACTTGTGACCCAGAGTTCACAATAGATGTCAGTGGGAAGCACTTAATTCGTTGCGCCATCTTGCTGCCGGGAATAAAGGCAACTCATCCACGGCGATAATCGCCGAGACGTACCAGATAAGTGCCCATCTATGAGGATTCAGTGGTCGCTGACTGGAAAACCCCGCAAGCTGCCGAAATCAGAGCAGTGACTACCCGCCTGGAGGGGACCGCGTGCGAGGCCGAGCCTGTGGACGGGAGATGGGGGCAGACGACAGAGACATTACGAATCCCACACGGGGAGATATTTGTATCAGATATCAGAGCGCTCATGCGCACCATTACCAATGAAAACATTCATTTTTTGTTGGGCACAGGGAGCTTAAGCGGTCTGCCCAAACTCGCAGGATGCTAAGCGCCGTTGCCCCGGCTCGAACCTGGTTCCCCAACTGGAAGTCCACCGCTCTAGCCGCCACGCTAAATGGCCAAGGTCGCCTACGCAATAAATGGAAGGATATGGGGGGTGAAATGTAGCCTCGAAACCGAGTCAGGCCTGGAATCTAGCACGGACGACAAGCGGGATAGGAGCGCTGTGCATGAGCGCGGTATGGCATTACATGAGTGCGCTCGAGCTCGAGGCTCGCCCCTGGGTTGCTGCACCAGCGTCGGCCGGTATAGGCCGACCGACCACATCCTCAACAGGAATCACGAAAATTCGGTGGGGATGGGAAACTAACCTCGAGTCTCAGGGTCACGGACCATAACCACTCAGGCCAGAGAGACTCTGTAGGTTGTACACCCAGGTCCCAGGAGGTAATATCATCACAAGCAAGGTCCCCCCTTCGAGGTAGACCGACCAACCCGCCGGCCCGGGCAGTTGCGAGCAGATAGGCGTAAGTAAATGATTTGCCCAGAATCACAGGCTGTGGACGCGACGTCGAGGTTCGAACCCTGGTTTCCCGCACCCGAGGCGGCAGCGTAGCCGACGGACCACATCCTGGATCGAACCGCCAACCTTGTTTTTCCAAGTGCCACACTGTAACCGCTTGAGCTACCTCGTACGAGAGACGTGTTGCCCAGGTGTTCAGCGTCAATACCGCGACTCGAACCCGATTCCGCAGGTCCGAGGACGAGCGCCCTAGCCGCTGGCCACCTCCTCTCGTCATACCCAAACTCGAACCCCACTTCCCCCAGGTCCGCAAACGTGTATAGCTGAGCGCAGTCGCTCCCACCCTAAGGAGGGGGGGGGGGGGGGTAATGCCATCTAACGAGGTCGCCAGGAGCCTTGCGGATGGAAGAGGTCAGCTAGGCCCACTTCCCGAGACAAGGCCCAGGAAAGTGCTTCAGTGCCCCTGATAGAGGTAGTAAGCGCTAAAACAATGTTACAATGCAATTCCACACACCAAATGCCGTGGACTCCCAGTGACGTAACGCAATATGATGGGGATTCCCTGCAGGACTTGGCGAGCTCGTAGAGCATGTCCTACAACGTGAAGGCACAAACATCAATTGTTCAGTACTTCATTTTGTGTCTTGTGGAAATATGTGCATTTCCTAGTGGCCCAAATGACAAGCGAACTACTCCGACTCTATCTGAAGGCCACAATAAGACATTTCACTCTTGCCTTCCATTAGCATCTCGACTCGGTGCTCTAACATTTAGAGTGGAGAGTCATGGTGTCCATTTTTAGCACTTTATAAATCAATAACTCACTCTTCAGCCGCGAGATGCTTTTCTGCTGTGCCTTAAACTGTGCCCTTTAAATCGTTTAAGCGCGAGGCGTCTCAATCTGAAGGGGTTTTAGTTTAGACAACGCAGGCCCCTAGCTCCCCCCCACAACAACGCAACACAGCCAGCCCTCCGCGCACGGCCCTCACCCCCGCCCGTGGTACACCGACCACAGGGCCCCGTCTCCTGGTACTGCCCAGGGACAGGGCCGGGGCGAGAGTAAGGTAACCGGCAAGACTCACCACTGAGGCTGGAAGGAGGTTGAGCGCGCACTACGACGAGACCACGACGGCGGGCTGCGGCCTCAACCCAAGGCGAACGAGCGGACAAGAGGGCGAGGAGGGGGCGGAGACAGAATATGTAACCCCCTGGCTCCTCCCCGCCGGAAGCAGCTACCTGCTGGGGTCTCCCTTGGTCCATCCCAGGGACACGACCTCCCACCCCTGTGCCTTCCTGTGGCACTAAGGCGGCCGCCCTCAAGGGGGCGGGCCGCTGCGCAACCCCCCCCCCCCCGGGCAGCCTTACAAAGCCACATGAAAGTAGTCTGTGGGCGTTTTTCTGCACCTAATGCAAACCGGTGATCTCACGGGATATGTTCTGTGAAGTTGGGCCAGGGTCAGATAGGCCTGATAAAGAAAGTAAAAATGCACTAAGCGGGAATTGCTTGCTACCTCGCGCACCTTTGCTAGCACCCTGCACCATTCACCGTCCGTTAGTGGAGTGTCAATCTCCCTGTCCCACGCTTCTGGTCTCTTGGCCACAACTGTCATCCTATTTGCCTTCACCACAACATTCAATCTGGAGATGCCTTTATAGGAGCCCTGGTCTAGAATCACCCTAAGAACATGAGATCTCTGTGGCTCTTCCGGAAAAGTGGGCCATATCCCCCACACAGAGTGCAAAATGCTTGCATATTGCAGGTACTGTTGGGCGTCTACCCGTATTGGGTCCCCATCTCCATTAGTCCTTGAAAGTACAGTTTATATACAGATCACCCGCAGAGGCGCATCCCCGGTGATCCAGTCCTCAACATTCATGGTCTCACAGATATGTAAGAAGGGGCATAGCCACCAAAGCGAGAGAAGTGGGTCGTAAGGCGCCCTCTTCACAACTTTAGGAACCGCCGTGTCCCATGCGCTTTCGCTACATTGGCAATGCAAAAGGGGGTGTCCGGCGGCAAATCCCTGCCACATCAGCAAATGGGGTAGCTCTGAACAGTACCCGTGATCCCTCCATCAAGCTTTTTTCCCCAATTAGATTCCGTATCGCACCACATCGTCGCATATTGTAGAAGACCTAACAGGTAGTACAAATGCAGATCAGGAAGCCCCAGTCCGCCCTTACCCAAATCCAGCACATCCATATGCACCTTGCATCTCTTCCCCGCCCATACCAGATCCACTAGTAATGTATCTATTTGTTTAAACATGTCTGAGGGCAGCGTACAAAAATAGTTCTGCATCAAATAGAGGCAGCGGGGGAGGAGGACCATTTTACCTAGGGCCACCTTACCCATGACCGACAATGGCAGTGTGGTTGTCATGGTTCTCACCGACGACTCTAGGACATCACCCCCATATGTTGCTCCTTGCAGTTTACGTCCTCATCAGATATGTGGCAAGATCCATGCCTCCTTTGCTGTAAGAAAGTATTTGTGGCATTGCCCTTATGTACTTCAATGATTGGAGACTTTGTATTGAACTATGAAGAGTTTATCATGATGTACACTACCGTTCAGTCTGATGCTATTTCACTATGGTGCCAATTTGAATTCTATGTTGGAGGGCCAGGCATTGCTCATACTTAAAGACACTCATTGCTTTTTTCTTTTTTGATATACTTGTTCCTGGTTTGCCTTACAGCTGCTTGCGGTGCAGTGCTGTACCGAATATGACGTTCGGCACGTAGGGCCATCTTAGGTGTGGCTTGTGAGTATAAAAGGAGCCGCTCCCTTGGTCACGTGCGCTATATTCTTCCGTCTGCTGACCTGGGCAACAAAGCTAGCGCCACCATCGCACCCCATCTCCGCAAGGCCATCAACATCTCCTTCGAGACCGCGACCTTCCCGAAGAGCTGGAAGCATGCCGAGATCAACGCCTTACTCAAGAAACCCAAGGCGGACCCAAGAGACCTCAAGAACTTCCAGCCCATCTCCCTGCTCCCGTTCCCGGCAAAGGTCATCGAGAAGACAGTCAACAGACAGCTGACCCGCTACCTCGAGGAGAACATCATCCTGGACCCATCCCAGTCCGGGTTCTGCAGCAACCACAGTACCGAAACTGCCCTCATCGCCGCCACCGATGACATCAGGGCCCTGCTGGACAACTGCGAAACCACGGCCCTCATCCTCCTGGACCTATTAGCCGCCTTCGACACTGTCTGCCACCGCACCCTACGCACACGCCTCCACAACGCAGGGATCACCTCCTTCCTCTCCGGCAGAACCTAGAGCGTCCGCCTCCCCCCTTTCCATTCCGAAGCCTCTGAGATCATCTGCGGTGTACCCCAATGATCATCCCTCAGCCCAACATTGTTCAAAGTCTACATGGCACCGCTCACCCAAGTCGCCCGACTGCACGACCTCAACATCATCTCCTACACAGACGACACCCAGCTGATCCTCTCCCTCCCCAAGGACCCCCTCACCGCCAAAACCAACCTCCACGAAGGAATGAAAGCCGTCGCCGAGTGGATGAAGAACAGCTGCCAGAAGCTGAACTCAGACAAGACAGAGGTCCTCATCCTATGACATCATTGAGGTCAAAGGGTATATGATGTCACTTCCATTACCCCTAGCATTTTGGTGAATTGACGTCCATGGTTAAACCGCCATGCAGTGAGCTATGAACACTTCCAAAATTACAGAACATGACTGGGTGAGCACAGAAGAGCTGGGTTCTCAATTGTAAAATTGCACCAGGGAAACCGTCCATGGAGTGAACTCTATAACTGTGAAATTGCAATGGTGCCATTTACTTTCCAATATGTATTGCCTCTGTCTTTTCAATATAGCATACCATTCCCTTCTGTTTGCCTGATCCCCAGAATGTCAGCCCTGCAGAACATCTGTCAGAGTATTTGATCATAAGGCAAACATTGTGCAGGTGTTCTTGGAAGTAGCTGATACCATTTCTGTGGTCACATTTGAAGCTCTTGTCCATAAACAACAAATTTCACATTTGCTGGACAGCAGGTGCGACTGGCTAGTCAGAAAGAAGAGATTTAGTTGTAACACTGATATCTTGGTTGGTTTTCTAGAGAGAGAACAAAGAATGTTGTGGTTTTTCTGCAATAGTATCCAAATGCACGAAATAATTTAAACCTGCGATGTAATGTGCCGATTCCACTACCGTGCTATCTTGCGCCATCTTTAAAACCAGCAGCATCACCTACAAAGTTATCTTGATTGGTACCCGGGTCTATCTGGCTGACAAGCTCATCATTTCCAGTGGCTCTCAGTAAACCTGCAGTCATAACACTATCAGACCGGAGACAAAGAATGGGAAATAGGTATTCTCCATTAGTGCAGCAAGGGTTTGTAACGGCATCACCATATCCAACCTTGTCGCACTTCAGAAAAGAGCTGAAGACGCAACTCTTTAAAGAACACTACATTACAAGGCAGTAACAGTCCACTTCCGCTCTCAGAAAGCAGCTACCCCTCCAATCTCTTGTTGACTGTCTCCTTTCGCCTTTGACCTTATACAGCGCACCACTGCCTTCTAGTTTGCTTTGCGCAATATAAGCACTACACAGAGACATACATACCGACCACACCCAATGATGTCTTCAGATTATACATTCATGGGAGGTTCCCTTGCTTTGTTTCTTCTGATACTGTGTTTCATACTTGAGTGCAATTCTACCTGCGAAAGCTTGTAACTGGAAGGAAATTTTCAATGGATTAGGGATGGGGAGTGGAGTCTGCACACAGGCTTGTTTGTTGTATAGTATAAATATGAAAGGAGAATTGTTTTAAGTGTTCATTCCCTTCACGGACATGCTAATCCCGTGTTGGTTTGTGCCCCCACCAGTGTGATAAAACTGCTCTGTTTTACCTCCAACTACCTGTACTCCTTTGGATTTAAGTGGACAAGAGTGGTATTATCCAGGGAGAAAGTGAACGCTTTCCACAGGAGGCCAGCCACAACAGAGGATGGGGATAGTCAAAGCCATTTCAGGGTCAGGATGCTCGTTCACCTTCCTTTTTCTCTTCCTGTCAGTGCCAGGATTTCCTAGGTTTCTTTTGGGTGGGCTTTGCTGGGAGTGGGTGGACGTAGGGGAAGGGACTCAAGATGAAATAGTCTTGGAGACCTGCTCTTTCTTCGGGCCCCCGCCACACGAAGAGGGGCATGATCACTAATAGCATCCACTGTCTGAGAAACACCTAACAGAAAAAGAAACACGAGTATCTACTGGCACCTGATTTGTGAATTCACCCGTCTTTGATAGTTTATACTGTAGGTATGGGGCCGGCTGGCCTACTGGCAGTCTGGACGTTTTAGCCCTGCCAACAAACGGAATGTTATGTTTTTGGGACGGGGTAGCGCTGGGCTAAACCATAGGTGACCTAACCATGGTATAGTGCCACTAGACAATTGTCAGAGAATGGTTGTGAGAATTTATGTACAGAAAGAGCATGTTTCCAAGACTGTAAATATTTTAAGTTGGTTGTTCAATTTGGTCAAGAAAGGAAGTAACATAATTAAGTACTTTAATACTTTAAGTCTGTTTATACATTTGAAAGTCTTAAGTTGATATTTAACTTCATGTAGAAGTAAAACAAAAAGCTATGGCCTACATGAACAAACAAAACATGATCACTATACAAGTAAGATGTACTGACCAAATGGTGTGAAAAGCGTAGTCCAGGATTGAGAGAATAATAGGGTTTCATTTGATAACTTGTGTTTTTGAAGCGATTGCCTTGTTTTACTTCAATCGAAGTAACTAGGTTGATGCACTGGATGATTCATTGCTTTAAAGTTTCTTTAAGCCATGCACAGCAGACAGCTATATTTATTTCTCTTCAGTCTCTCCTCGCTTTTTAACCAGTGGGACATAGCATGTTGAGGTTGTATAGCCATACCACTTCCCCTTGACCAAAAAAGAAACAGCTGATTGTACCATTTAAAAGTCGGAACTCACATATGGCTAAATATCACAATTTTCAGAAGGACTAGAGCTTTAGCTCTAAATGCATCTTAATTCTGAAACTTGCTACGTGCCCAGAAGCGTTTGGGAGCTTTGAAGGCTTTAAGAAGCCATATAACCACAGAGAAAGAAACCAGACAGAACCTTTAAATGATGGAACAGGCTACTTTTTCTCAATTGGGGTGCTGCTCAGCTAACTTGTATTCACCAAGAGACTAAGTTAGTGGAGTTTTCATGTCATTTAATTTTACATATATACAGATTTCCTCATTACACATTTTACTTCTCTTTTTTTTTTATTCTCATTCGCCTCCGAACCCAGCTAACTTGAAATCAGAAGGTCGCCACTGTTACTCTGTTAAGAGAAATAGGCCTTGGGGTAAACCTTCGCACCTCCTTTGTCCCCCACCTACCAGTGGCATACCGACTTCCTCCGAGTTACTGACCTCCCATTGTTATTGAGAGGGTGATCGTGCTCTCTACAAGTTTCTAAAAACCGACGACTGATGCTGGTGGCCTACCATTGATCGAAAGCTAGGGCCCCTAGGGTAATAGCACAGACCAGCACAGTCTGAGAGCTTCCCTGAGGCTTAATCATAGGACAAAACATCATAGGACAAAAGATGGTGGTAAATTGTAAAAATAAAATCAAACCGAAGTCCAATTCAACAGGCAGTCCCAAATAATTCTCTTCTTAGAGTTCTTCAATCTGGCCAGGTCTGTTTTTGATGTTTTGTACAGGGCGGATAGCCAGTCTGAGTGTGTGGGGGGTGTAGACTCGACCCATCTCTTACATATTTCCCGTCTGGCCAATAGTATAGCAAAAAACAAAAAGCCTCTATTGCAGCCAGTTATATCACCTAATATACCAAAAATAATAAGCTTGAGAGAAATCTGTATTGGATGGCCCAAAATAGATGTTAAGGAGTCTCCAACTCCCTCAAAAAACAGAAAGAGATGGGCACTCCCAAAACATATGTACATCCGGGACACTCTCCAGATCACATTTTTTACATCTAGCAGGCAGGGCATTGGACATTTTAGTGAGCCTTGCAGGGGAGAGATAGGCTCTATGTGTGGTGAAGTAGTGGTTCCTCCTCAGCCAAGCTGGTTTAACAACTGAAAAAAAGAGTGTCATAAGAACTTTGCCACAAGTCCACCAGGTCTATCCCTGTGAAGAATTCTCCCCAAAACTCGCCGGCTAACTCAAAATCACCATCAATAGCTTCTTCAATTGCCCAATAGAAGAACGAGATCTCCTTCTTTCCTGCTAGTCTATTAACCAGATGTTCTTCCAAAGGGTTCCCCAACCCTATCGGATTTTTTAGATCCTGGGACCAGCTTTTTAGCTGCAAATATTTAAATCTAGACATACCGTTCACCAGTTTATCATTTAATTCCGCCCAAGGTAAAAGTGTTCCATCTACCGCTAGGTCTCCCCATGTTAATAACCCAGCTGTTTTTAGGGGGACAGCCAACAAATCTTTAAGACAGTTAGGAGTTCCTGGGCTATCCCACAGAGGAGCTAGCCTTGAGTAGTATTCAAGGCCTGTAAGTTTTTTAATCCTGGCCCAGTTCTGAGCTGCACCACTTAGGACTTTCAGTCTAACCTTCTTAAATAAAATGTTGCCCCCATATTTGAATAGAAAGCCTTCATATGGAAGCCCCGATTGTTGTAGCATAGCTAAAACATTTTTCCTCTCCCTGAAGAGTCTGGGGATTTTAGCAGCATTCTAGAGTGCACAAACAGAAAGGCCCAAGCATAATACTGTATATCAGGAAGAGTGAGACCTTTCTCCCTTCTCCGTCTTAATTTTTTCCACGATATGCTAGTGGATTTATAGGCCCACACAAACCCATTGATAGCTTGCTGGAACTTATCTATCAACGATTTCTCAAAGTTGAGTGGAATAGTATTAAACAAAAAGGTTACTGTTATATTCTATGTTATGTACCTTTAAGTGCATGCACCTTGTTAGTGTGGCATGCGCTTAGTTATTATTTCCAATGCATTCTAGGTTCTGTTTTGGAATTATATGTCTATGCCCAAGGTTTATCAGTTACTTGTAAAGCCTTCAGCTGGAAGGACATACTGCCGTGCTGCCTTGAATTAAACTACTTGAAGATTAACTCTGACTCCATTTCAATAGTTACTTTGGGTAAGATTATCATTTTTATCAGATTCACTCTTCCCAAGATGGATAATGGAAGATGAACCCAACATTTCATTCATTTTTGACTCTCTTTTAAGATATTCCCAAAGTTTACTTTAGCTATCTTATCTATCTCTGGGACTATTTTAACTCCCAAGTAGCGCAACTCGCTTTTGGTTTGGTATCGGGACTCAGGCAGATTCCAGGTCATTATCCCCGTTTTATCTGCATTGATCTCATAACCATACATGACCGAAATCTCGCGCTAGATTAATGACCTGGGGAAAAGAAGATTCCAAATCAGAGGAAAGCGCAAGAATATCATCAGCATACAGGGCTACCTTCCTCTCCCATGAACCGCTCTTAAATGATGAGATAGCTGCCTCATCTCTAAGACACTGAGCAAACGGCTCTATATACAGATCAAAAAGAAGCGGGGAGAGGGGGCAGCCCTGTCTAGTTCCTCTTTTGATTTTAAACGATCGAGTCACTCTACCATTTACCACCAACCTTGCTGAAGGCTCGCTATATATGAGGCGAATAGTTTGACAAAATCTTGGCCCAAGATTGAACTTCTCAAGAACTGCCGTGAGATATTTCCAGTTGACTCTGTCAAAAGCCTTGGTTGCGTCTAGCGTCATTGCCGCCAAGGGGAGAGAAAAATTAGACGCAAAATCTATTGCACCAATGAAATCATGAGTAAGGTCGAAGAGGTTCCTACCTTTTACAAAACCCTTTTGGTCAATGTGCAATAGATCCCCTTCTACTGCCCCCAATCTATCTGCCAACATTTTTTGAAAATACCTCAGTTTTCAAAATTACGGTAATATTTGCTTCTCTCCATGTGGTGGGTGGTTGAACTCCGTCCATTAGAATTTTATTGAAAACCTCAGACATGACAGGAATTATTGCATCCCCTAGTTTTTTATAGAGTTCAGCGGGAAGGCCATCTGGCCCAGCCGCTTTACCCTTTTTACATTCCGAGAGTGCCTTCCTAACCTCTTGATGCGTTATTTCAGCCTCTAAGTTGTCACGTTGAGTTACTCCTAATGTAATTAGCTGAATTGATTTTAACCAATCTTGAATGGCCGTTCTATCTGGATAGATTTCCTCATCATACAACTCTTCAAAATAAGCATGGAAGGCTTCACCTATTTCATCTTCCCTGCTCACTAACGATCTAGTGTGTACATTCTCTATTTGTTTAATTTGATTCGGGATTCTATCCGATTTGGCCTTCCAGGCCAATAATCTCCCAGCCCCTTCTCCATATTCAAAGTGGGCGAGCTTGCTCACCTCCCACCTATTGGCAATCCTGGTCTGAATTATATTATCCAGTAAAGTTTTTGAGAATTCCAGATCTGCCACTAATGTCTGACGAAGTTCTTGTTCCTGATCCATTACTTTATTAATCTTCACCTCCTGCATTTCATTTGGCGCTCAATGGATGCAATCTCCTCCCAATATTGTCTATTCTTATAAGCAGCTTTATTTGTAATTAGGCCCCTCAAAAAAGACTTCAGGGCATCCCAAACAACCATAATGTCTGCCGAACCTATATTAATATCCAAAAAGGATGTCGTCTCCAGGATTAAATATGCAGTTACAGCATCATCTAAAAGGAGAGTACGGTCAAAGGTCCATAACTTCTGCGGTTCTTTCCCCACCAGATCTAACTCTAACCAAACTGCCACATGGTCCGATAGATGGGGAGTCAGATAATCAATCTTCTTGATATTACCTCGTAAGTCATTACTAATTAAAACATAATCAATTCGAGATTTATGTCTATATTTTTTATTGTAAAATGATACTCCCAACTGAGAGCCAGATCTCTCCCTCCATATGTCACATATGGCATATTGCTTCATCATTATTTTCAAATATGCCCTGGATTTGGAAGGGATATTGGCCCTACTTTTTGGCGATTTATTCAAATTTGGATTCAACACTATATTGGAATCTCCTGCGAGAATGATTGTATCAGGAAACTCCAGGAGATTTGCAAAAATAGTTTTTAATGTAGAGGGGTCATCATAGTTAGGGCCATAATACCCTACTACCGTGATAAGTATATTTTCCACAGAGATCTATGACCCACCTGCCACTTGTGTCTGTTCTGACTTCCTGAAGGGTCACATTCACTTGTTTTTTTATTAAGATAGCCACACCTCTGATAACTGTCTGGCATGAGGAGGCACAATGCTCCACCCACCTAAGCTTCCCACAGATCTCACTAATCTCTTTTTTTGAAAGGTGGGTTTCTTGTAAAATGATTATCTGTGCAGGTGAATCTCTTAAATACTGGAAAATTTTCTCCCTCCTGCTTTTAACTCGCAGACCGTTCACATTCCACGATAAACACTGTAATGTCCTCATGGGGGGGTTAAATGATTGAGTTTTAACTTTACCCTGTCCTGCAGAGTTCCGATACCGAACAAAAAATTGAAAAAAATGGACCTCAGCTGAGATGTAAGGCGAATGAGTTTTTTCCTTTTCTTTTTTACCCCCCTGCCCCCACACCCGTGCCCCCCCTTTCCCACCCCTAACACCCACCCACTCTTCCCTGGAGAACCCTACCCCCATTTACCTGGACAAGTCCAGATTTTGCCAGCCGGTATGCTCTAAACTACTCCAGTTTAACTTTTTTACTATTTCCAGAGCTGTATATATAGATTCATGTCTTCAAATCAGCTTTAGAAAAAAGAACCTGTAAATGTAAGTGTAAGTGTAAGTATAAACAAATTACTATCTATATATATATTTTTTTGGGGGGGAGTTTTCTTTACCATACGAGGGGATGCTGAGAAGGTTATTTTAGATTCTCTAGGAGCTCCTCTGCTTCCTGCACTGATTTTACAAAATACATTTTATTATTAAACATAATTTTTAACTGTGCGGGAAACTTTAGTTGAACAGTTGCCCCCAGTCTCTTAAAATCCTCCATTCTTTTATCTAACTCCCACTGTATATCCAAAGTAGTACGTGAGAGGTCTGACCTTATTTTAAAGGAAAAAGAAGAGTCTCTTGATTTTAAGGTCTTCAATTTAAGAGCTGCTGTTAATATTTTCTCTTTCAGAGAGGTCAAAAAGTTAATTAGAATTTTCCTAGGTTTTATCCGATTAGGATGTCTTCTGAAAGGATCTCTATGAATTTGTTGAAGGTCCTTCTTTAATTCGTCCTCCGATTCTTCAATTTGTATCATATCTTTAATGAGAGTCATGATGAAAGACTTAAGGTAATCACCCTCTTTCCCTTCTGGAATATTTAAAATGCGCAAATTGTTGCGTCTTGAGTTGTTCTCTAAGGATTCAACTCTATCTCGGAGGGAGTATTCTTCTTTTTTAAGTGTGGAGATATCCGCTTTGACACTTCCAAGATCGTCCTTAAAGGCTTCCATGGCGCACTCTAAGGCCACTGTCCTTGACCTCAAGTTAGCCAGTTTTTTCTCTAGGGATTCAAAAAAAAGACGAATCTCCCCTTGGTTAGATGCTGAGACGGCGAACCCTTTTTTGATATCTGAGGCCAGTGTGAAGAACAGATTTTCCAAAGGGCCACTACATCCTTCCACTACTCCCACTGCTCCCGCTGCTTCCACTGCTACCATTGCCCTTATATCAGACCCCCACTATCTCCTATACATGTAGCTGTTGACGTACTATTCTCCAGAATAGCCAGATTTTCTAAATCCTTTAATGGATTAGATTGATTGGCTGATGGCTTAACTTGCTGCGCTGCTGATCCAAGGAGATCCAAAGAGGGCTCAAGAGAGGAGCAAGAATTGGGCAAAGGGTCAAGCATGGGGGCAGAGGTCACGGTCAAAAGCAGGGAGGAATCTATATCCATGCTAGACGAAGAAAACGGCTTTACTGACCCTGTCAACTCGGAAACCTCTCTTAAAGCTTCCCCCTGTTTAACCACATCCAACACTTGGGGGAGAACTCTAAAATACGACCTTAATGAAGGCGTTATTCTAATTTTGGCATCTGCTGGTATACCTCTCTTCCTTGAGGTCTTAGTGTCCTTTACTTTATATTCCCGAGAATTCTCCCCAATGCCCCCCTCCAAACCTTTAATTGGATTGTCTTTTTTGTCCACAAGTGTTTTATTTATCTCTTTTTTCCCCCTCAAAATTCTCCTGAACATTAGGTTCTTGAGTCTCCGTATCTTGGGCTGCCCACCGCTTCCTGCCCCTTTTAGCTGTTTGATTATTTTTAATTTTTTTAGCCTTGGAAGCTTTCTCTATTGCCTTCTTTTTTACCACCTGTAAATTGCTACTAGGCAGGGGGGGCAGTATAGATAGCGTGGAGGACGTCGACGACAATACACTATGCCTTACTGTTCCAAACCCCCCCCCCTTCGGCTCCCCTGTCTCAAACAGTACGGTGGGGAGGACTTACCAGGTTTAATGGAACCCCGGGCCCCAATACCTCACAATCCTGGTGCTTCTCTTCACTGGCAGTCACAGTTCGTCCACCTTCCTCCACAGCAATGGCGACAGCGTCTCTCTCCTCTCGCTGCCTCTTCCTTCTCCAGCGTGAGTACGACGGCTGCAGCCGCCTTCCCTGTGCTGACGCTGCCCACCGCACTCCCGCCGCAGGAGCGACCGCCGCGTAGGAGCCCGCGCGCCACAAGCCGCCGGCCTCTCCTCCACTCGATCGCAGCCCAGAAGCAGTGCGGGAGATTCGACGGAGACGGAGACTCCCAGCGCATCTCAACACGCCTCAAAACACCTCAGGTGATAGAACAAATCCCGAAATGCTTTTTTTCTAAGTAATTGGTAAAAAAAGAACTAGCTGACTCGTCTTAACACACAGCATTGTGCATATATCCTGGAGCAGAGAAGCTACCAGCGCCGGCCTACGACCGCTTAACTCACGGCCGCCATGTTCTCCCACATTTTACTTCTCATGGCCCTATTGAGGACTCAGGTTTGTATTGTGTAACATCTCTTTATGTAATGTCACATCCTGCAACCTAATCTATGCTGTTAGTTCACGAATGTGGGCTAAGAGGTGAGCCATTTTAGGAAAAAGATACAGATTTCCAAAGAGGGCCAACCTATTGACATTTATAGAGGTATGTTGCTTTCAAGAGAATACATATAATTGAAAAGAGAGTGACACCCTCTAAATATGAAGGCATGTAGTAAGCTCTTCGGAATGAAAGAAGAGTGGAAGCAGGTGAAGAATTCAAAAGGAACTTTATTCCATAAGCTGAGAGACCCACGACATCCTCATACAGGTTTCAAGACTAAAATGAACAACTGCAGAACCCACATTCTAGATCTTGGAACATGCAAATCAGCACATTCCATAACTTTTAAAGCCATGCAATAAATACAAATGATAACAATTAATCCAACTCATTACAACCCCCCTTCCTATGGATAAAATAAACAAAATCACAGATATATATATAAAATCAACATACACAGTAAATACAGTCTATAAAAATATATCTATAGAACTGACATCAATAGTAAATAAAGTCTTCGTGACGAAAAGGTGAAACCCTGACTCGAGTACTACTCCTCAAACACCTGCTGTCACCAGATCCCATAATATTATTTGAGGTATCATTGTCAAACAACAAACTAGGAAGGGGAGATACAGAAGTATTATCACCCTCTCCCCTATGTGAAGAACGACGAGAGCAGTCAGATGAATTATTAACCTCATCATGTCTATGGCTTAGATTACCAAGATTGAACCAATCAGAAACACATTGATTTCTAAAATGAGATTTTCTTTTCTCCCGAATTATTTTAGCCTGTTCTTCTGTGATTTTAATCACTGCATTCCGATTCCACCAACCACGATCCTGTAACATCACAGCCATTTTTGAAACCTTGACTATTCAGTTCAGTTCAGTTATAAACTTTATTTTGGTTCTTTTACAGACCATAAAAGTACATGTACAATACAAAGTACATTACAAATAAAATGCCAAAATAACTGTACTTTCTTCCGCAAAATAGAGTCATTACTAAGGATGAAGACATAAATAGTGCAAAATACACAGTGAATCATTACTGGTCCAGACAATGTCTCAATTTAACAGTTAATTTTAAAAATTCATTCATTTGGAGGATACTGTCACTATGCAACAATTGTAGGTACATTAATGCCGGTCTGATTTGTGTAAAATCAAGTTTTTTTAAAAGAGAAACCAGATAGCGCTTGCGAGGGAATTCATAAAATTTACATAAAAATATAAAATGCAGCATATTCTGCGGAGACTTCCCGTCGCAGCCGCAGGGTGCTGTCAAATTATTAAAAATATCAGTTTTTGGTCTGATCAGCAAATGATGAAAAAGATTTAACCCAAACCTTGTCAGCAAAAATTTTTCATGTGAGGTCAGGGAGCCAGTCAGGTATGGTTCTATGGTTTCACAAGTTTTCAGCAGGACAAATTTCCTCACGCTTTGTTTCTGAAGCTCCACTTCTTCCCTCCGGATCCTCCTATCCATAAGGAAGGCCCGTTTAATGAGCTCTAAGTCCCCTTTTACAATTTTACTCGGATGTTCAAACAATCCTGAACAACCAAGCCTCACAAAATTGAGTTTCAGATATTTTATCCAAGGGGTACACATTACGTTTTCTAGACCCAGAAAGTTACTCACAATCAGATGTGTTAATGGAATGTCCTGATTCAACCATAATTTAAGCCAGCAGGTCAAGGGACGTAAAGAGTACATGTCACTTAAATATTGCGACCCTAGCTCTTCATGTACGACATAATTGGATGTGCCTGCAGGGACACATAAAAGACGCTTCAAAAAGGAATTATCCGCAATCTGCAGTTGATCACCACCAACATACCCCCAAATTTCACTGCCATAGATTGCAGTTGCCACTGACTTTGCGTTATACAATTTTAACATGGCACACATGGGTTTTTTCCCCAGTTTGGCAGCAAAGTTAAAAATAGAGGCATTAACCCTCACAAAATCGCCTTTTTTTTTGCAAGGTGAGGGGCCCAATTTAGTTTTGTATCAAAGAGAACCCCAAGGTAGGAGAAAGTTTTGTTACGGGGATTATAGCTTCATCAATTTTGAATGTAAAAGTCCTCCTTGGTTGCTGACCTACTTGCATGACAAATAATTTAGAATTATTTACCAGAAGGTCTCTATCTGCCATAAACGATTTAAAAGCATCTAAAAGTAATTGAAGACCCTTCTCAGTTCTTGAAATTAAAACCGCATCATCTGTGTACAGAAGTATAGGAATTCCCCGCCTACCGACTCTAGGACAGTCTGCCGGGACATTCTGTAACACGCTATCTAGTTCATTAATATAGAAATTAAAAAGGAAGGGGGCCAAAATACATCCCTGGCGAACACCCTTTCTAATACTAAAATTGTCCGTAACACTCAAATCTTGGGAATATCTCACATTAGCTCTGGTATTGTTATGTAAATCAGCCAAGAAATCAACCACACCACTGTCTACCCCCTTCTCCCTCATGAACTGCCACAGCTTTCCCCTGTTCACACAGTCGAAAGCTGAGGACAAATCCATGAAAGCGAGATGAATGGTGCCCCTTTGGACTACAGTGTACTTACTTAGGATTAAAAAGAGATTAAGGCACTGAGTTATTGTGGAGCGACCTCTGCAAAAACCATACTGAGAAATGGACATAATGTTTTTTTCCTCTGCCCAGTCAGAGAGTCGTGACAATAAAATTCGTCCCACAATTTTAACCATAGAGTCTATTAGTGAGATGGGTCTATAATAATGTGGGCTACCTCTGTCCCCCTTCTTGAAAACCGGGACAATTGTAGAGACACCCCATGATTGCGGACACCCATCTTTCACAGCAGCGTTAAAAACAGACTCTAGTATAGGTGCCCAGAAGTTAGGCTCGGACTTATACAAGTCCGGAGGGATCCCATCTGGCCCTGGTGCTTTGCCACCAGTTAAACCCACAATGCCCTCAATAACTTCACCTCTATTAAAACGAATTATTTCACCACTGACGGAAAGGGCAGAGCTGTAAGACTCATCCAACGAGCAACAGTACAACTTCCTGAAGTGTGCTTCCCAGTCCTCCTTAGCGATGTGACATTCTAAGCCATCACCCTGCTCCTGAACCAAAAAAGGTTTCCTCATCACTGTCCAAAATCTAGTGCTACTCCGCAGGATAGAGGGATCAAGAATCTCACTCCAAGCTTCTTCCCTAAGGAATTCCTTATGTCGAGCGATAGAAGTTTTATATATCTTACCACATAGCTGAACTTCTGCCTTTATCCTTGGTTTGGCTGCCAGTACTATTCTTAAATTTCTAGCAGCCATTGAACATTCATGATTAAACCATTTGGGTCCCCTGATCTCCAGCTTCTTTGTCGGAGCTGACATCAGTTTTGAGACCTTGTCCGCCAGACTTTGGAACGCATTAAGGACATTGTGTGGCTGTGCACCTTCTTTCGTACAAGCCATGATCTCATCTGCACAGGCGACTTTAATCTCTTTATACAGCAGATCTGGAGTGATCTTGGACCATCTCAAATGACGTCTCCCGTCTGTCGTACTCACCCTGCCTGAAGGGAGATTCAATCCTTCTTTGGCTAACCACGGACCCCTCATATATACAGTGAGTGGGTTATGATCACTAAACTCACTGACTTCAATAGCAGAGGAACCCACAAAAGACTGCATTGATGATGTTAATAAAACAAAATCAATAAAGGTTCCCCTCCCATGACCCTTAAAAGTCGGTGTCATAAAACGCATAGTAGGGTCAGTTAGTGCCATTGTCGTCGTTAAGTCCAGATCATTAAGCATGTCGTTTAAATATTTCCCCTCCGTTGTATGTTCGAAATGAAGATCCGTGGATCGTGGGCAGTTTAAATCTGTAATACTTTTAAAGAGTGGATCCCCACAGGGATGGACATTAAAATCCCCCATAATCGGGAGGTTATGGGCACAATCCTTCATAGAACTAGTAATAAAAGCATTTAATGCTACTATCTGACTCAAAGCAGAGCAAGAATTAGTAGCATTATAAAAATTAACCACGCCGGCCATACAGTTTTCCCCCGTTAAAACTAGACCAATAATTCCTGTATTACATGTTGAGACTCTGCGTACTTTACAAGATAAAGGAACCGAGATAAATATAACCTTTCCCCCTTTGGACCTGCCCCTAGTAGTTGCTATTGCAGGGACATAGTGAGCTTTATACCCTTCGAGAAAGTGGTTACAGTCAGTGGACCAAGTCTCCTGCAAGCAGATAATTTGATACTGCTTGATGTACCTAGTCCAATTGCAGTCCTCCATCTTACTGGCCAGGCCCGCAATGTTCCATGAAATTACGTTATGTTGACTCCATTTTGCCAGGGTTATCTCTGCACATCCCACTTCCTCCAGTCTTCCATTATCCTGACCCACAGACTCCTCACGTCAGTCACATGACTCTAATCCTGAAAGAGTGTCAAATCTATTCTGTGTGACAATATTAAAACCTTTCCCACATAGATTATTGACATTTTGCAAATATACTCCATTGGGGGCCAGCGGCTGAATAGAGGTGAATGGTCTAAATAACCCAGGGTTCGGTGGGACTTTAATCAGGTGAGTATAGAAATAACCAAGTGGGCGTACACAAATATTATTCACATTATGAGCTAAAGATGCCGCTCTTAATAGAACAGTGGTAACATGTTGGGGATGCTTAAAGTTGACAATAACACAGTCTCCATTTGTTGATTATCTTGACATACCAATCCAGTTCACCCTCCTTGTTGACAATATTTGATCAGCAAATGTGACTGGAAATCCACAGTTTTTATTTAACCATGATACTGTTCTATTTTTAATGAATCATGGGATTCCTCATAAGCCTGATGAGGATGACACGCAATGGGGGGGACGTTCGTAAGAACAACCACATAAGGAGCACAATCAGGGGGAAGGTTAGCATGGCGGTTATTCTTTACAAGCCTAAGAGCTGACGTTCCTTCAGAGTCTACTGTGGCCTTAGTATTCTGGATAGTAAGAGGGATGGACTCAGGTGGGACTGGCTCAATTACAGGTGTTAATTGGCTAGTTTGCTGTAAGTTTACAATAACAGCTCGCTGCCCCTCAGCGACTATTCTCTTGTCCACCACCTTAGGACTGCCTGCCGCTGCTGAGGCCAGGTATGTTGCTAACAACCCACCCAATCTCTCAACTTCCAGTGCCACTGTATCTAATTTGGATACCAGGGGTTTTATCAGTTCTATAATTTTTGCCTCTATCTTTGCTTCTATAGAATCAGTGAGAAGGGCAAATTGCTCCATATTTTTATTTAGATTTGTGCCAGCCACACTTATACCTTCCTGTCGATCAGCTATAGCCACAGCACTATTCAGGACAGAATGTCCTTTTTCTGCTCTTTTTTTGCTGTTCTTCCCCCCACGTTTAATTTGTGCCTTTCTACACAATCTCACTGGCCTCGGGGAGGGTAATAACTCTTCTTCCACTGATTCGTTGATTATATCAGGTAGGACGTCATTTAAATCAGCATATCCCTGTACTTCAGCCGAGAAGGTGCCCCTAATACCCCCCTCCAGTGTATCAGTTACAACCTGGTCCGTCGGTGGGAGAGATACCTCTTCATGTAGAGCAGGGTAATCTCCTCGCCCTAGTGAGGCCCTGCGGTCATTATTAATTTGGTTCACCTTTTTGACCAGGTAATTGTCCATAGCTCCTAACCCAGATACACTTTTATCAATCTTAAGCTTAGACATGGACCACCTTTACCAATATGCCACCATACAACATGAATAACCAGAATAAGTTAGTAAAAACGCTTTACTCTATCAACATATAAAGGAGACTCACGTAATTTATCAGTTCTTTAAAACAGGGCCACGGGCCGTGGCCCAGCCCAGCCTCCTTTGGCCTCCAACGGCCTCAGACGGCCCGCCCTTGGCCCGGGCTTAGCCCGGCGCACACCCGCGCGCGTCCCGTGATGCGGGAGGCGCGAGGTGTTAAAGTACTGGTCCCGGTGTCAGGGGGCGGGGCCCCGTTGCTCGGTCTCGCCCCTAGGCTCCTGGGGCTGGTAGTCCTGCTCACTGCCACTGAGCTACTGCCCCAAACAAACGCTGCGTTTCCTTGACTATTCTAGCTGGCTCAGAAAATTTTGATTGACCTTTGCAAACCTTTATAGGTTTCTTTATTAGAACCCAATCACCTGGAGTGAGACAGGTAACTTTAACATGTTTTCTAACAACATAATAAGCTTTATATGATTGTTGTCTTTCTTTCACATGTTCCCTGACCCTCTGCAAATCAATTTCATGAGAATTACTGTTTCCTAATTTGCTTTTCAACCATGCTGGACTAAAAAGAGAAACTGGTTTCCTCCCTCTCAAAAGCATGTAAGGAGAAATGTTAGTGGTTGAATGTGGAGTAATATTGTAACTCCAGACCTTGTCACTAATATACTTGTACACATCCAACTTGTCAGCTAAGGCTGTTTGTACACCTTCTTTCAACAACTTGTTAGCTCTCTACCAAACCATTTGAAGAGGGGCTATACAAAGGTACTAAAATATGCTTAATAGAAACTTTACTCATGAAATTTTCAAATTCACCAGATATAAAATGGGTCCCATTATCCGTAACAATCTCAGAAGGGAGACCTTCAATTAAGAAAAGACGTTGTAAAAATGAGATGACTGATTTTGAATCTGAATTTTTAACAAAAGAAAAATACAGCCACTTAGAGAAGTAGTCAATTACAACAATTAAAAACCTATTTTCGCTTCCAAGCAAATTGAAAGGGCCAGCAAAGTCAAGTCCTAACTTCTGCCACGGACCACTAGGTCATTCAACTGGGCATAAAGGGGAGGTCGAAGTGCGCCAATGTTTATCAGAGCATAAACATTCAGGGCATTTATCAATAAAGGACTTAACTTGACCATCTATACCTGGCCACCAGTACACATCCTTAATTTTCCGGACAGTACTTGAAATCCCTAAATGACCCTCATGAGCGAGAATAATGATTTTGCTCCTCAAACTCTCAGGCGGTACAATTTTATCATCTCTAAGTAAAATGTCATTAACTATTGATAGTTCTGACGCAACTTGCGAAAAAAAATTTGTCTTGCATAGATAAGCTCCTATCACAAGGCCAACCCTGGACTAGGAATTTCTTCACCCTTTCCAGACAAGGATCCTTTCGTCCACATTCAATCCATTCATCCTCAGATAAACTACTAATTTGTGACAAATCACTAATAGTGAATACCACATCAGAATCAAGATTCTCACAAGGCTCAGATGTTACCTTTTCCAAAGGAATCCGAGACAAACAGTCTCCCCTGACATTCTTGCCACCAGGAATGTATTTAATTTCAAAGTTAATCTCTTGCAGTCTAGCTAACAGTCTGATCAACCTAGAGGAAGCTTTGTTTGAACAACTGTCACCTAACATGTACACTAAAGGTTTATGGTTTGTAAAAAGCTGAAATCTCGAACCCCAAATATACATTTTAAACTTTTCTACCGCCCAGGAACAAGCCAAAGCTTCTCGCTCTATTGCGCTATAATTCAATTCAGCACTGCTAAGAGTTCTAGATGCGAATGCTATAGTGTAATCATTATCATCAATCTGGCTTAAAACTGCACCTAGACCTTTTGAGCTGGCATCCACAGTTACAACACAAGTCTTACCATGAGAAAAGGGTCTTATAGCTGGTGCATCCAAAATTAATTTTTTTACCGAGTCAAAAGACAACTGAGCCTCTTCGGACCAAATATATTTTTTAACAAATCTCTGAGAGGTTGGACTATGATAGCGTAACTCTGAACAAAACAAGCATAATATTCGCTAAGTCCTAAAAAAGCTCTCAAAGCATCTTTATCATGAGGTCTAGGAGCATCTTTGATAGCCTTGATTAAAGACAACTTGGGTCTTATACCGTTAACAGAAATATTATGCCCTAAGTAGTCCACTTCTTGAGTGACAAATTTACATTTGTTTTTGTTAATGGTCATACCAACTATTTCGAGTATTTGTAAAACTTTATTGAGTAGGGAGTAATGTGACTCTAGGGTAGCAGTGTGAATTAGGATATCATCCTGAAAAGCTTGGATTCCCTCTATGTTGGAAAACAATTTGTCCATTAGATGTTGGAACACACTAGCCGCGGATGCTAATCCGAATGGCATGCGTTTATACATAAAGACACCAAAAGGAGTAACAAAAGTGGTTAAGGTTTGAGACTCCTTTGAGAGTGAAATCTGATGATACGCAGATTTTAAATCAATTGTGGTGAAATACTTGCTACCACCCAGATTTGCCAACATCTCTTGAATTCTGGGTAGAGGATGGCAGTCCACCACAATATTTCGATTCAGAACTCTTAAATCCGCACATAAACGAATCTCACCTGAACTTTTACGGGGAACAACAGCAGCGGAAACCCATTCTGAGGATTCTACAGGTGTTATGATATCCTGTGAACATAAATCATCAAGTATTTTCTTCAAATTCTCTCTAGCAGACAAAGGGACTGGTCTACATTTTTGAACCACAGGAACTGCATCTTTTTTTAGTTTAATAGTGTGCTGAAAATCCTTCACCAAGCCAACCTTATCAGAGAACACCCTAGAATATTTGGACAATAAATGTGTTAAGTCAGATTCATTGTGCCTTTCGAGCACCTTATCCGGGTAATGTACGATTGAAGAGATAGGTAGATCCCCTAAAACCACAGGCTCGGAATGTCCAGGCCTTAAGATAATTCCAAGGTCTGCCTGGTCCTGCCAACCTAAAATGTCACGCCCATTGAGTGCAACATAAATTTTGGTGTAAATCTCCCTACCTTTAAATGTAATGGAATCCAAGAAATATCCACGCATTGTGATATCAAATTCACCAAAGGCTTTAGGGTTGACATCAGTCGGTTTGAGAAGAACTTAACACCAAAACTTATTTAAGGTTTTTTCATCTAAAATTGTGATAGGAGACCCATGACATTAACTCCAATAGGACCAATTAAAACACTGCATAAAGGACCTCTGCACCTTTTCCTGTCTCCGCTTAATGTATTAATTTCAATAGTGGATAACATATTATTCATAGCATTGCAAAGTTCATTTTGTTCAACATTGATACAATTAAGTTTACTCTTATGTCTGGTCGATTTGCATACTGTATAAAAATGACCAATTTTCTTGCATGTGTTGCACCTTTTTCCTTGGGCTGGACAATTTACATAATTACCCATATGATACTTAGAACCACATCTATAGCATGAACCTTTTATTTCAACCAAAACATTAGTTTTATGTTTAGTGGAAACAGCATTCACATTTGTTTCATTAGAAGTACTGGGATCAATCTGCATAACATCTAAGCTAGTAGATGGTTTATTGGCAGAATCTTGTGTAAAAAATTTGGAGGAAACTACGGATCTTTCAATGCTTCTAGCGATGTCCATTACTTCATCCAGAGAAGGATTCTTACAAGTTAAAATACGTTCTTGTATTTTCTTATTATGGCAATTGAAAACCAATTGGTCACGCAAGTATGTATCTAAATGAGCATCAAATTGACACTTAGCTGCTAAAACACGCAAACTTGCCAAATAATCCTCAATTGATTCATCCTGTGTTTGTTTACGTTTAGAAAATAAATGACGTTCTACCATAACAGATGGTTCATCAACATAATTTTTACCTAATCTGGCTAAAACCTCAGAATAGACATTCCACCTTTCATCACTAGGTGGTGCTGGAATGACAGGTACATTATCATAAACATCTTGTCCTGCATTGCCCAGGTGGTTGAATAAGAGAGCTTTTTTCCTTGACGCAGAATATTCAGTGGCATCAATGGCTTTTAAGTAATTCTCAAAAATACGATACCATCTATGCCACGGCATAAGTGGTTTACCAGGGTTTGGGAAAAATGGTCGCGGTTGCATGACATTATTTGAAGAGGAAGACATAGTTCAATGAAAATGCAAATCAATATGATCTATAGTAAGATGTTATGAATTAGTAATTGTTCTAATACTGAATAATGTGAAAGACTGTGCAACAATTGGAAATAAATGTCCTGTCACAAAATGTATATTCTGAACATCCCTGGAAAAAAAAATATATATATTATAGATTAAAACACAAAAAATAATAAATATCAGTCACCGATTAAGATCATTAGGCCATGAAGAACATCCAGTAACGTGTGCTTGTCCCGGAAGCAAAGTACAGCTTGATGTGGCGATCGACGGATGATTTGAAGCAATGAAACAGGAAGTAAATGCAGGGAACACAAACGCATGATGGCCGCCGTAACGTGAGAAGACGTGATTACTCACAAACGTTGAAGCGTCTGCTTCGTGATGATGTTTCACGTATAAGTGTAGATCAGAAAACGTCGACGTCAGAGAAGACACTGGACTGTGCGCGGACTGCGCGTGTAGCAGAACGGAGATGCAATTCAAATCCAAGCAAGCAGGAACAGTCAACCGTACTCGAGGTATTTTAAGTATTTGAAGGGTATCCAAATGAAAGTTTAAATATTTGCAATTAGTCCACAGCGCACGCCTGCAAGATTAGGTTATAGGATAAACAGTACCTTAATTTAGCTGGCAACTGGAATTTGCAAAGAAACAGCCATCCGGAATGTACGATCACCCAATAAATCGGCTTGAAGGAGTTAGATATGTTGAAGTTGAATATCGTTGTTTCCTGTGCTGTGTAGAAATAAGTGACACGATGCTTGTGCTTAACACAAGAAGTTCGGTGGATCTCCAGTAATATCCTCACTAACGTCATAAGATAAATCGTCGCCAAAATATGTAGAAAGCTCTTCGGAATGAAAGAAGAGTGGAAGCAGGTGAAGAATTCAAAAGGATCTTTATTCCATAAGCTGAGAGACCCACGACATCCTCATACAGGTTTCAAGACTAAAATGTACAACTGCAGAACCCACATTCCAGATCTTGGAACATGCAAATCAGCACGTTCCATAACTTTTAAAGGCATACAATAAATACAAATGATAACAATTAATCCAACTCATTACAAGGCATTGACAGGGATGAGGTTATCTAACTAGAGGTGGACAAGCCACTGAAAGCTGGAGCCAGATGCCTGGTACAGCTCCAGGTCCGCTTGGTCCCAATACGAGCTGAGCTTTCATATAGCTTCAGCCTGCCACCACATCTCATGTGCTAAAAATTAAAGATAAGGCAGTGCCTTTTAGGTAAATTGGGCAAGAAAGCAATACACATCTAGAGCATGAACTGCACAATGTCAAACCAGAAAAATTGTGATCAATCCCAGACTCCCTACTAGACCAAATAGTGTGATCCTATGAAAATATTTCATATCAAGCCTTTTTTTTCTTTTAATCACGAAACCACCTACAAATACACGAGTTTAGGAAGTGCGGTGTACACAACCCTCTTCTGTTTCCTTAACAGATTATAATAGGTCTCCATCTATAGCAAGAATCTAGGCCACATATAGGATACACATGACATCTGACATGCTTATTTGTTCACTGGTGGCATTTCCGTCAGGGCAGGGAGCGGTAACATTTCTTACTTCATGTTTAAAAAGTGTGAATTTTGATAAACGCCCCTCAATCCAGTGAGATCATCTAAAAGCACTAAACAGAAAAGGTTTCGCGTGGTAAATAAATACAGATTTCTAAATATCAAATAGACATCATATTTTGCATGAGATGTGTTGTTGATTTACATGCCAGATATTTTTTGGGCTCGCTCGTGTCGTGCACGGGCTCTTAGAACCACGCCAAACCATTGGTTTACTTCGTGTTAACACATCTATAGAGGGATGGACTCAGGTGGGACTGGCTCAATTACAGGTGTTAATTGGCTAATTTGCTGTAAGTTTACAATAACAGCTCCCTGCCCCTCAGCGACTATACTCTTGTCCACCACCTTAGGACTGCCTGCCGCTGCTGAGGCCAGGTATGTTGCTAACAACCCACCCAATCTCTCAACTTCCAGTGCCACTGTATCTAATTTGGATACCAGGGGTTTTATCAGTTCTATAATTTTTGCCTCTATCTTTGCTTCTATAGAATCAGTGAGAAGGGCAAATTGCTCCATATTTTTATTTAGATTTGTGCCAGCCACACTTATACTTTCCTGTCGATCAGCTATAGCCACAGCACTATTCAGGACAGAATGTCCTTTTTCTGCTCTTTTTTTGCTGTTCTTCCCCCCACGTTTAATTTGTGCCTTTCTACACAATCTCACTGGCCTCGGGGAGGGTAATAACTCTTCTTCCACTGATTCGTTGATTATATCAGGTAGGACGTCATTTAAATCAGCATATCCCTGTACTTCAGCCGAGAAGGTGCCCCTAATACCCCCCTCCAGTGTATCAGTTACAACCTGGTCCGTCGGTGGGAGAGATACCTCTTCATGTAGAGCAGGGTAATCTCCTCGCCCTAGTGAGGCCCTGCGGTCATTATTAATTTGGTTCACCTTTTTGACCAGGTAATTGTCCATAGCTCCTAACCCAGATACACTTTTATCAATCTTAAGCTTAGACATGGACCACCTTTACCAATATGCCGCCATACAACATGAATAACCAGAATAAGTTAGTAAAAACGCTTTACTCTATCAACATATAAAGGAGACTCACGTAATTTATCAGTTCTTTAAAACGGGGCCACGGGCCGTGGCCCAGCCCAGCCTCCTTTGGCCTCCGACGGCCCGCCCTTTGCCCGGGCTTAGCCCGGCGCACACCCGCGCGCGTCCCGTGATGCGGGAGGCGCGAGGTGTTAAAGTACTGGTCCCGGGGTCAGGGGGCGGGGGGCGGGGCCCCGTTGCTCGGTCTCGCCCCTAGGCTCCTGGGGCTGGTAGTCCTGCTCACTGCCACTGAGCTGCTGCCCCAAACAAACGCTGCGTCTCCTTGACTATTCTAGCTGGCTCAGAAAATTTTGATTGACCTTTGCAAACCTTTATAGGTTTCTTTATTAGAACCCAATCACCTGGAGTGAGACAGGTAACTTTAACATGTTTTCTAACATCATAATAAGCTTTATATGATTGTTGTCTTTCTTTCACATGTTCCCTGACCCTCTGCAAATCAATTTCATGAGAATTACTGTTTCCTAATTTGCTTTTCAACCATGCTGGACTAAAAAGAGAAACTGGTTTCCTCCCTCTCAAAAGCATGTAAGGAGAAATGTTAGTGGTTGAATGTGGAGTAATATTGTAACTCCAGACCTTGTCACTAATATACTTGTACACATCCAACTTGTCAGCTAAGGCTGTTTGTACACCTTCTTTCAACAACGTGTTAGCTCTCTACCAAACCATTTGAAGAGGGGCTATACAAAGGTACTAAAATATGCTTAATAGAAACTTTACTCATGAAATTTTCAAATTCACCAGATATAAAATGGGTCCCATTATCCGTAACAATCTCAGAAGGGAGACCTTCAATTAAGAAAAGACGTTGTAAAAATGAGATGACTGATTTTGAATCTGAATTTTTAACAAAAGAAAAATACAGCCACTTAGAGAAGTAGTCAATTACAACAATTAAAAACCTATTTTCGCTTCCAAGCAAATTGAAAGGGCCAGCAAAGTCAAGTCCTAACTTCTGCCACGGACCACTAGGTCATTCAACTGGGCATAAAGGGGAGGTCGAAGTGCGCCAATGTTTATCAGAGCATAAACATTCAGGGCATTTATCAATAAAGGACTTAACTTGACCATCTATACCTGGCCACCAGTACACATCCTTAATTTTCCGGACAGTACTTGAAATCCCTAAATGACCCTCATGAGCGAGAATAATGATTTTGCTCCTCAAACTCTCAGGCGGTACAATTTTATCATCTCTAAGTAAAATGTCATTAACTATTGATAGTTCTGACGCAACTTGCGAAAACAATTTGTCTTGCATAGATAAGCTCCTATCACAAGGCCAACCCTGGACTAGGAATTTCTTCACCCTTTCCAGACAAGGATCCTTTCGTCCACATTCAATCCATTCATCCTCAGATAAACTACTAATTTGTGACAAATCACTAATAGTGAATACCACATCAGAATCAAGATTCTCACAAGGCTCAGATGTTACCTCTTCCAAAGGAATCCGAGACAAACAGTCTCCCCTGACATTCTTGCCACCAGGAATGTATTTAATTTCAAAGTTAATCTCTTGCAGTCTAGCTAACAGTCTGATCAACCTAGAGGAAGCTTTGTTTGAACAACTGTCACCTAACATGTACACTAAAGGTTTATGGTTTGTAAAAAGCTGAAATCTCGAACCCCAAATATACATTTTAAACTTTTCTACCGCCCAGGAACAAGCCAAAGCTTCTCGCTCTATTGCGCTATAATTCAATTCAGCACTGCTAAGAGTTCTAGATGCGAATGCTATAGTGTACTCATTATCATCAATCTGGCTTAAAACTGCACCTAGACCTTTTGAGCTGGCATCCACAGTTACAACACAAGTCTTACCATGAGAAAAGGGTCTTATAGCTGGTGCATCCAAAATTAATTTTTTTACCAAGTCAAAAGACAACTGAGCCTCTTCGGACCAAATATATTTTTTAACAAATCTCTGAGAGGTTGGACTATGATAGCGTAACTCTGAACAAAACAAGCATAATATTCGCTAAGTCCTAAAAAAGCTCTCAAAGCATCTTTATCATGAGGTCTAGGAGCATCTTTGATAGCCTTGATTAAAGACAACTTGGGTCTTATACCGTTAACAGAAATATTATGCCCTAAGTAGTCCACTTCTTGAGTGACAAATTTACATTTGTTTTTGTTAATGGTCATACCAACTGTTTCGAGTATTTGTAAAACTTTATTGAGTAGGGAGTAATGTGACTCTAGGGTAGCAGTGTGAATTAGGATATCATCCTGAAAAGCTTGGATTCCCTCTATGTTGGAAAACAATTTGTCCATTAGACGTTGGAACACACTAGCCGCGGATTCTAATCCGAATGGCATGCGTTTATACATAAAGACACCAAAAGGAGTAACAAAAGTGGTTAAGGTTTGAGACTCCTTGGAGAGTGAAATCTGATGATACGCAGATTTTAAATCAATTGTGGTGAAATACTTGCTACCACCCAGATTTGCCAACATCTCTTGAATTCTGGGTAGAGGATGGCAGTCCACCACAATATTTCGATTCAGAACTCTTAAATCCGCACATAAACGAATCTCACCTGGACTTTTACGGGGAACAACAGCAGCGGAAACCCATTCTGAGGATTCTACAGGTGTTATGATATCCTGTGAACATAAATCATCAAGTGTTTTCTTCAAATTCTCTCTAGCAGACAAAGGGACTGGTCTACATTTTTGAACCACAGGAACTGCATCTTTTTTTAGTTTAATAGTGTGCTGAAAATCCTTCACCAAGCCAACCTTATCAGAGAACACCCTAGAATATTTGGACAATAAATGTGTTAAGTCAGATTCATTGTGCCTTTCGAGCACCTTATCCGGGTAATGTACGATTGAAGAGATAGGTAGATCCCCTAAAACCACAGGCTCGGAATGTCCAGGCCTTAAGATAATTCCAAGGTCTGCCTGGTCCTGCCAACCTAAAATGTCACGCCCATTGAGTGCAACATAAATTTTGGTGTAAATCTCCCTACCTTTAAATGTAATGGAATCCAAGAAATATCCACGCATTGTGATATCAAATTCACCAAAAGCTTTAGGGATGACATCAGTCGGTTTGAGAAGAACTTAACACCAAAATTTATTTAAGGTTTTTTCATCTAAAATTGTGATAGGAGACCCATGACATTAACTCCAATAGGACCAATTAAAACACTGCATAAAGGACCTTTGCACCTTTTCCTGTCTCCGCTTAATGTATTAATTTCAATAGTGGATAACATATTATTCATAGCATTGCAAAGTTCATTTTGTTCCACAATGATACAATTAAGTTTACTCTTATGTCTGGTCGATTTGCATACTGTATAAAAATGACCAATTTTCTTGCATGTGTTGCACCTTTTTCCTTGATACTTAGAACCACATCTATAGCATGAACCTTTTATTTCAACCAAAACATTAGTTTTATGTTTAGTGGAAACAGCATCCACATTTGTTTCATTAGAAGTACTGGGATCAATCTGCATAACATCTAAGCTAGTAGATGGTTTATTGGCAGAATCTTGTGTAAAAAATTTGGAGGAAACTACGGATCTTTCAATGCTTCTAGCGATGTCCATTACTTCATCCAGAGAAGGATTCTTACAAGTTAAAATACGTTCTTGTATTTTCTTATTATGGCAATTGAAAACCAATTGGTCACGCAAGTATGTATCTAAATGAGCATCAAATTGACACTTAGCTGCTAAAACACGCAAACTTGCCAAATAATCCTCAATTGATTCATCCTGTGTTTGTTTACGTTTAGAAAATAAATGACGTTCTACCATAACAGATGGTTCATCAACATAATTTTTACCTAATCTGGCTAAAACCTCAGAATAGACATTCCACCTTTCATCACTAGGTGGTGCTGGAATGACAGGTAAATTATCATAAACATCTTGTCCTGCATTGCCCAGGTGGTTGAATAAGAGAGCTTTTTTCCTTGACGCAGAATATTCAGTGGCATCAATGGCTTTTAAGTAATTCTAAAAAATACGATACCATCTATGCCACGGCATAAGTGGTTTACCAGGGTTTGGGAAAAATGGTCGCGGTTGCATGACATTATTTGAAGAGGAAGACATAGTTCAATGAAAATGCAAATCAATATGATCTATAGTAAGATGTTATGAATTAGTAATTGTTCTAATACTGAATAATGTGAAAGACTGTGCAACAATTGGAAATAAATGTCCTGTCACAAAATGTATATTCTGAACATCCCTGGAAAAAAAAAATATATATATTATAGATTAAAACACAAAAAATAATAAATATCAGTCACCGATTAAGATCATTAGGCCATGAAGAACATCCAGTAACGTGTGCTTGTCCCGGAAGCAAAGTACAGCTTGATGTGGCGATCGACGGATGATTTGAAGCAATGAAACAGGAAGTAAATGCAGGGAACACAAACGCATGATGGCCGCCGTAACGTGAGAAGACGTGATTACTCACAAACGTTGAAGCGTCTGCTTCGTGATGATGTTTCACGTATAAATGGAGATCAGAAAACGTCGACGTCAGAGAAGACACTGGGCTGTGCGCGGACTGCGCGTGTAGCAGAACGGAGATGCAATTCAAATCCAAGCAAGCAGGAATAGTCAACCGTACTCGAGGTATTTTAAGTATTTGAAGGGTATCCAAATGAAAGTTTAAATATTTGCAATTAGTCCACAGCGCACGCCCGCAAGATTAGGTTATAGGATAAACAGTACCTTAATTTAGCTGGGAACTGGAATTTGCAAAGAAACAGCCATCCGGAATGTACGATCACCCAATAAATCGGCTTGAAGGAGTTAGATATGTTGAAGTTGAATATCGTTGTTTCCTGTGCTGTGTAGAAATAAGTGACACGATGCTTGTGCTTAACACAAGAAGTTCGGTGGATCTCCAGTAATATCCTCACTAACGTCATAAGATAAATCGTCGCCAAAATATGTAGAAAGCTCTTCGGAATGAAAGAAGAGTGGAAGCAGGTGAAGAATTCAAAAGGATCTTTATTCCATAAGCTGAGAGACCCACGACATCCTCATACAGGTTTCAAGACTAAAATGTACAACTGCAGAACCCACATTCCAGATCTTGGAACATGCAAAATCAGCACGTTCCATAACTTTTAAAGGCATACAATAAATACAAATGATAACAATGAATCCAACTCTTTACAAGGCATTGACAGGGATGAGGTTATCTAACTAGAGATGGACAAGCCACTGAAAGCTGGAGCCAGATGCCTGGTACAGCTCCAGGTCCGCTTGGGCCCAATACGAGCTGAGCTTTCATATAGCTTCAGCCTGCCACCACACCTCATGTGCTAAAAATTAAAGATAAGGCAGTGCCTTTTAGGTAAATTGGGCAAGAAAGCAATACACATCTAGAGCATGAACTGCACAATGTCAAACCAGAACAAGCATTTGCAATGCAATAGGTCTCGCATTTATTCGAGTTTGAGCTATTGGCATTGTAAATGACAGTGCCTTTTATTTATGTTTTAAAAAAACCAAACTTAAATGAAAAGCATTGTCATGTACAATGCCAATAGCTCAAACTCGTATAAATGCGAGACCTATTGCATTGCAAATGCTTGTTTTTTTATCGCAAAGAGTAAATATCTGGGCTCTAGAACTTCTAACGCGACACCAGATGCAGCTCATGCCTGCAAAAAGTTTGCTAAGCAAAGGGATAGAGGGGTCATAAACCCCCCGCCCCCCACTACACTTCAAAAGCAAAGACAAGGAATTCGAGCAAAGGGACCCCATAAAACTTGTGCTTATCTCAAGGAAGCACATTCTTCAAGACAAGCTTTGCTGCTGCCTTGGGGGCAGCACATTACTTGTAATAGGCTGCACTGACCTTGCGTGAGTCCAGGACACCTGTTGAAAGCTGTGCCCTGGGACAGAGGGGAACAGTGCACCCATTATGTAATACGGGCCCTGGTAACTGTGTGAGTGCGTCTGTGTGTGTACCTCCGTGCGTGTCTGTATGTGTGTTTGTATGTGTCTGTACGTGTGTCTGTGTGTCTAGGTGCGAGTGTGTAATTGTGTTTGGGTGTATGCGTGGTGCGTGTGTCTGCCTCTCTGAGTGTCTGTAAATGTGTCTGCTTTTGTGTGTCTGCGTGTCTAGATGCGAGTCTGTATCTGTGTATGAGTGTGTGTCTGGCTCTCTGAGTGTCTGTCATTGTGTCTGCCTGTGGGTCTGCTTATTGTGGATAGTCGTAAATGCACCAACTGTGTAATCTAATGTCTTGAGTTTAGGCGCGAATGTTCCTTCTCAATTATTGTTCAAAATGCCTGCGCCTCCTTTCTAACTTGGCGCTTTGTTCTCTGAGGTAAGAAAACACTCAGTTTTACTGTCAGGGATCCGGGCGTGCAGGTTGCTGTTTGAAGATGTCGAGTGTCTGCTTTGTCTACGCCTCGCTGAAAAGTCTGCTCACGCTTAATACCCAGTTAAAGGAGGCTTTGTTGCTGGCTCGGGGGCTTTGCTATTTTAACAAATTGCCTCCTTTTGCCGTAGTTAAGCATGAGGAATTTTGATATTATGTTCTGTGCGAGCGTCAGGAGATTGGAAACCGGAAGGCATTGTCATGCAGGCCCGGCTGGTGAAAAGCTTTGTTCAAAATGCCTGCACCTCCTTTCTTTTGGTGTTGGGGCGGAGGCAATGTGGGTGAAGTGAGGCCCCCTGTGGTACTACTTTTGTTAATCACACGTGTGTTATTCACTCAGCGTGAAGACAATGAGAAAGGGGCCTGACTGGTGGTAGCATGTGATCAAATACAGAAAGCGCCCCCGTCTTTGAAGTGACTGGCTTAAGCACACAGGGGCATGGTGACGTCACAGACACTGGGGTGGAACTCCGTTTCAAGCAAGCATTGCCGAAGCCAATACGTCGGCCTGGCATTTTGAATCCTAACTAAAACATCTTAGAACAAGGGGCGTTTTAGGAAAATGTGATCGATGTATGCAAGTCTAGTTTGCATAGACCACAGTGAACTTCAAAGTAAAAACATTTAAACAATATTACATCGAAGCTGCTTTCCACGCTAACTTGGCGCTTTGTTCTCTGAGGTAAGAAAACACTCAGTTTTACTGTCAGGGAACCGGGCGTGCAGGTTGCTGTTTGAAGATGTCGAGTGTCTGCTTTGTCTACGCCTCGCTGAAAAGTCTGCTCACGCTTAATACCCAGTTAAAGGAGGCTTTGTTGCTGGCTCGGGGGCTTTGATATTTTAACAAATTGCCTCCTTTTGCCGTAGTTAAGCATGAGGAAGTTTGATATTATGTTCTGTGCGAGCGTCAGGGGATTGGAAACCTGAAGGCATTGTCATGCAGGCCCGGCTGGTGAAAAGCTTTGTTCAAAATGCCTGCACCTCCTTTCTTTTGGTGTTGGGGCGGAGGCAATGTGGGTGAAGTGAGGCCCCCTGTGGTATTACTTTTGTTAATCACACGTGGGTTATTCACTCAGCGTGAAGACAATGAGAAAGGGGCCTGACTGGTGGTAGCATGTGATCAAATACAGAAAGCGCCCCCGTCTTTGAAGTGACTGGCTTAAGCACACAGGGGCATGGTGACGTCACAGACACTGGGGTGGAACTCCGTTTCAAGCAAGCATTGCCGAAGCCAATACGTCGGCCTGGCATTTTGAATCCTAACTAAAACATCTTAGAACAAGGGGCGTTTTAGGAAAATGTGATCGATGTATGCAAGTCTAGTTTGCATAGACCACAGTGAACTTCAAAGTAAAAACATTTAAACAATATTACATCGAAGCTGCTTTCCACGCTAACTTGGCGCTTTGTTCTCTGAGGTAAGAAAACACTCAGTTTTACTGTCAGGGAACCGGGCGTGCAGGTTGCTGTTTGAAGATGTCGAGTGTCTGCTTTGTCTACGCCTCGCTGAAAAGTCTGCTCACGGTTAATACCCAGTTAAAGGAGGCTTTGTTGCTGGCTCGGGGGCTTTGATATTTTAACAAATTGCCTCCTTTTGCCGTAGTTAAGCATGAGGAAGTTTGATATTATGTTCTGGGCGAGCGTCAGGAGATTGGAAACCGGAAGGCATTGTCATGCAGGCCCGGCTGGTGAAAAGCTTTGTTCAAAATGCCTGCACCTCCTTTCTTTTGGTGTTGGGGCGGAGGCAATGTGGGTGAAGTGAGGCCCTCTGTGGTACTACTTTTGTTAATCACACGTGGGTTATTCACTCAGCGTGAAGACAATGAGAAAGGGGCCTGACTGGTGGTAGCATGTGATCAAATACAGAGTCTTTGAAGTGACTGGCTTAAGCACACAGGGGCATGGTGACGTCACAGACACTGGGGTGGAACTCCGTTTCAAGCAAGCATTGCCGAAGCCAATACGTCGGCCTGGCATTTTGAATCCTAACTAAAACGTCTTAGAACAAGGGGCGTTTTAGGAAAATGTGATCGATGTATGCAAGTTTAGTTTGTATAGACCACAGTGAACTTCAAAGTAAAAACATTTAAACGGCCGTACTGAATGGCCGCCTGATCCCGGAGCTCCGCCGGGACCGTTGATGCCCCGTTGAAATCCGACGTCCATCCGTGCTGGAGGGATCACCCAGCGAACCCACCAGCTTCCTCGGGCCCAGTGCTTAGCCGTAGAGGCTTCCCGGACTCCGACAGGCTGCTGACGACCCCATCCGGCGGCCGCGACGTGCGGCGGCGGCTCGGCGCCTCGCCCTTGGAACTCCGTGGCCGCTCCCGGCCAAAATCGAGGCCCTGGCTTTCGGCCTAAGGCGCGCTGCGCCCTGAGTGACTGCGACGGACCGGGGCGGCGGCCCGCAGGTAACGCTGAGGCGCCGTGGGACCCGGAACTCCTGGGGGCACTGCTGGAGACCCGACGCCGGGGAGAACAAGCGGGCTGCCGCGACGGCTGCGGCCGGCTGACGGCCCCGACTGGAAGGGGAGCGGCCGGTGACATACTACTGCTGCAGGTGTGCGATCTGAGGACGGGCTGCCGCGGCGGGGCCGCTGCTGGGCGGCCTGGACACAGAAGAGCCCACGGCGTTGGGGGCTGTGGTCGCGGACCCCGTATCGCGGCGGCCTGCTCACTCTGGGGTTCCCCCCTCCCCCCTCTGCTCTGGACGGCTTGCTGCCGGGTGTCGGTGGACTTTGACTACGCCCAGACTTCAGCCGTGAGGATCGGAGTTGGCACATATCCGTGGGAGCCTAGCAAGTGAGGGCCGCAAGGCTCCGGGGGCACCTGAACGACAATGAGGCCTAAAGGGGGTACCGCGACCCAGACGAACAAGCTCGACCACTATACGGTCGCCAAAACGACGCCGCAGCCAGGAGGACCCACGAAGGAGGCCGCAGGGCAAGCGGAACCCTCCCTGACATCTATCATGGCCGCCATACAAACCCTGGGGACGACCCTCGAGACAAAAATGGACAAGATCACCATTGAGGTGAACCTGCTTCGGGCCGACTTAGGGAAAACCACGGATCGGTCCAAGACTAACGAAACGGACATCAAGGCCCTGCAGGACTCGGAGAGGCGGCTCGAGAACAGGGTCAATGAGCTCGTGCAGCAACATCGGCAGATGGCCCTACGGCTCGAAGACCAAGAAGGTAGGGCCAGGAGGAGCAACATACGCGTAGTGGGTGTGGCGGAAGGACTTGAAGGTGACTGTGTGGAGCTCTTTCTGGAGGATCTGATCCTCCGCCACCTTAAACCCAAGAGGCTCTCCAAGCTCTTCACTATTGAGCGGGCTCACAGGGCTCCGATCCCAAAACCTAAACCAGGGGCCCTCCCGCGCACCATTATCGCCAAAGTATTGAACTATCGCGACCGCGATGCAATCCTCCAGGCGGCTCGACAACATGGCGATCTACACTACGAGGGGGCCACGGTTCGCTTCTTCCCGGACTTCACGCTCCAGGTCCAGCAGGAAAGGCGCTCCTTTCAAGGGGTTAAGGCGGCGCTGAGAGATCGTGGTATCCGGTACATGATGTTCTTTCCCGCCAAACTGAAGATCATCGCAGGCGGTAAATCCCTCTTCTTCACTTCGCCGGCGGCGGTGCAGGAGTGGCTGGACACGACCGAGTCAGCGGCGGGCCCCCGGCGGGACGGCGCACAGGGGCGTGGAGCGAGGCAGCCCTCCCCGGGCTCAACGGCAGGACCAGTGGACGGTGGGGAGCAGAGCCAGAGGTCCTGGCGTTCGCGCTCAAACAGTCCCCGCTGGGGCTCGCCCAGAGACAGCGCAGGGCATTGAAGCCACGGGAGCTCGACCAGAAGCCGTCGGACAGTAATGTATGAAAGTTCCTTTGACCTTAAGACTTACTTGCACGAGGGGGCAGTGGGAGGGCTTGCCCGACTCTTGTGAGCCAAGCTCACCACTAGATGATGCACTGTTGGCCTGAGGATTTTACGAACTGGGGCACCACGGACAGGCGGTCAGGAGGGGGCTGGCCCACGATCTTCTTACGTAGAGTTCCTCAGTGGGCTCCACTGGGGCAGGGTTGGGCGACAGGCGCTCTGCTAATTGGGGTGGTGGGTAGTTCAAAACCCACGGAGCAGGGGGCAGGGAGGGGGGGGTTGTTTTGGCTAGGGGGGGTAGGGATGTTGGGGACAGAGGGGGAGGGAAGAGGGTGGCACGAAGGGTCAGCCAGACCTCTGACTGTAGATATTCCATGCACTTTTTGGGGGGGAACCAGGGGGGAGGGGGGAGTTTGGGGGAATTTTATGGTCACACGTAACATGTTGCCCTACGGGAGGCAGCACTGCCGGGGTGGTGGGACAAGGCACCCAAACAAGCCACAGCTATGGTTGATAGATATGAAAAAAGTTTGAAGGTCCTCAGCTGGAATGTCAACGGACTGGGGGATAGTCTCAAGCGCACCATGGTACTGCAATTCCTCAAGCGGCACCAGCCTGATGTAGTACTACTGCAAGAAACGCATATGATGGGGAATGTCTGTCGGGCCCTCAATAGGTACGGCTACACTCTGGCGGCCCACTCTGGCTTCACCTCCGGCTCTAGGGGGACGGGGGTGCTGGTACGGCGTGCGCTGCCCCTCCATATAGACCTAGTCAGGACAGACCCGCAGGGCCGCTTTTCGGCGGTGTCTGGCCGCTGGGAGGGCCGCACGCTCAACCTGGTGTCGGTATACATCCCGCCTGGCCTCCAAGCCCGGGCCTTCGCGGAGCTCGGCACTCTACTCCTTTCCCTCCCCGAAGGTCAGTTGGTGTTGGGAGGGGATTTTAATGCTGTAGTGTCGGGAACCCGTGATAGACAGCCCCCCAGAGATCTCCCTCGGGGGCAGGAGTGGTTGGCGGACTTTCTTGAGGCCTTCGGGCTCGTGGACGTTTGGCGCCTGCTCCACCCAACGGACAGACACTTTACCTTCTTTTCGGGATCGCATCATTCATTCTCGCGCTTAGATTACATCCTCACTATTCTACAACACGACATGACGGTACGTGAGGCAGCACATCTGCCCAGAGGCATTTCTGACCACTCACCAGTCCACACGCACATCACATTCGGGACTCAACGGGAGGGCTGCTTAGCGCCAATAAACGCATGGCACCTTAAACACGAGGACACCAGAAAGCAGGTATCCGTCTCAATCACACGCTACTTTGAAGAGAATCTCGGCTCGGTGAACTCCCCCGTCACCTTATGGGAGGCGTTCAAGCCCGTGATTAGGGGAGAGGCGCTTTCGGCCATATCGGCGAGGCGACGGGAGCGGTGCAGGCAGGTCGCTACACTAGAGGCGGAATTGGAGATTCTTGGGTGGGGAGGCGGCGGGGGGTGGGGAAGGGGAGGCCATGCATAGACTGCAGTTGAAGACGGCGGAGTATAGAGAAGCAGTCACTCAAGAGGCTCAGAACGTGGCGCGCCACAAACTGGGTAGAATCTATGATCAGGGCGATAAAGCCGGGAAACTAATTGCCTGGCTTGCGAAAAAACAACAAGCCAGTAAGGTGGTGCCTGAAATTCGTACCGAGTGCGGGATGGTGGTTACTGAACCTCGGGAAATAGTTGAACAGTTTGCGCGACACTACCAGCGGGTCTACAGGCGTGAGTCGGACCGGCCGGAGGAGGACTCCATGGACCTCCTAACAGACATTCGCATGCCCTCCTTGTCTGCTGAAGATCGGGAAGCTATGGACAGTCCACTCACTGAGGCCGAACTGCAGCGGGCGATAGGAGAACTGCGTCCTGGTAAGGCGCTCGGCCCCAACGGCCTCCCAATTGAGCTCTACAAGCTCCAGCCGGAGGCTATTAGCAAGCATCTTAAACCCATGTTCGAGAACAGTATGGAGAGGGGGATGTTGCCCCGTGATCAGCGTGTTGCGACCATAGTGGCGATACCGAAGGAAGGGAAGCCTAAAGATGCGTGTGCGTCATACAGACCGATCTCGCTCCTCAACGCGGAGCCCAAAATACTCGCGAAGACACTGGCCAACAGGCTTAAATCGGTGCTGCCTTCGTTGGTCCACCCAGACCAGTCGGAATTTATGCCCCGCCGTAACACGGCCCTCAACATACGAAGGCTAAACGGCGTACTGGGGCAATGCCACAGACTACAGGAGGACGCGGTGGTGGTCTCTCTGGACGCCACAATGGCCTTCGACACCCTAGAGTGGCCATACATGTTCGCGGTCCTGCGCAAACTGGGCTTTGGCCCTCAATTTATAGGGTGGGTTCGCCTACTATACGCTGAACCCTTGGCGCGTGTGCTGGTGAACAACAAGCTGTCCGAGGTTTTCTCGCTGGAGAGAGGGACCCGGCAGGGCTGCCCCCTCTCCCCCCTTCTTTTCGCCCTCTCCCTCGAACCACTCGCGGCCTGGATACGGCAGGCTGTCGACCTGACAGGTATATCCTGGGCAGAGGGATGGGAGGACAGAATCTCCCTCTACGCCGACGACATACTCCTCTACCTTACCAAACCACGCAGGTCCATAATTGTGGCACTCGATATACTTGCTAGCTTCGGCCGTAACTCGGGCTTCCGGGTCAACTGGGCCAAATCACACCTCTATGTCCTACGGGGTGAACCTCCGCGCCTCCCGGCCACGTGCCCCATTAATGTGGCAGTGGAAGGGTTTAAGTACCTGGGAGTCTACATCACCACCAATAAAGCTCTGTCATACGAGCGCAACCTCAAGCCGCCACTCGATCGGCTCCAACGGGAGGCCAAATCCTGGCAGCACCTGCCACTGACTCTGCTGGGCCGGGCAGCCCTATTCAAGATGCTAGCATTACCACGGTTTCTGTACGCGCTGCAAAACTATCCAGATTTAGTCCCCAACGGCTACTTCGTGGCCATCGAGGCCGCACTGCGCAACCTCCTCTGGGCCGGGTCGCCCCGAATCTCCCTGGCCAAACTCACATTGGGATGGTACGAGGGTGGTATAGCCCTCCCCGACATCCGTAAATACTACTGGGCGGCCCACCTGTCCGCGATCAACCAGGGTACATATGGAGACGGGAACGATCCCGCCTACGGCATGGACAGATGGCTGCTTCCCGGGGGGAACTACGAGATAGCACTCTACTCCAGACGGGGTATACGTCCACTAACCGGACCTACCCGTCACTCGGTACAGATATGGCACGTCGCCCAGAGGAAGCTTGAATGGGCGGGGGTCCTTACGATGGCCACGCCACTGTGGGCCTCCGACAAGCTGGGCAACCTGGGGCGCACCAAAGGGTTCCGTAATTGGGACTTAATTGGTATCTCCCAAATCAAGGACATCTGGGGCCCTACGGGGATCCGCACATTCGCCCAAATGCAAGACACATATGAGCTAGCTCACACCGAATACTTTCGATACCTACAGGTGCGACACTCCCTCCGGACTAACATCCCACCGGAGACCAAGATACCACAATCCTCCCCGCTTGAAGATAGGTTGTTAGATGGGCACCTCCCGGAACACGCCATATCACTCACGTACAAAAAGCTGATTAACAACCCCCCCGACACGCTTCTGCCCCTTAGAGAGAAATGGGCCGCTGATGGGCTGGAGATAGACGATGAAGAATGGCTCTACGCTCTGGCCTCTCCCCGGGAGGTCGCAATATCAGCCCGGCTGCGACTTATCCAACTTAAGATCCTTCACAGGGTGTATATCTCCTGCACTAGGCTACACACGATGGGGAGGGCGGACTCAGTACTCTGCAGAAGGGGATGTGGGGGCACGGGTACATTCTTCCATATGGTGTGGGATTGCCCTAAGATTCAGCGTTACTGGAGAAGGGTGGTGCAGTGTATGGAGGAGGTTTGGGAGGTGGAGATTCGCCCGGAGGCCAAGAGGTGCCTCCTCAATATATGGGAACCTACGGACCTGTCACCGAAAGGGAGGCTCTGGGTGACGCTCGGACAAATGGTGGCGAAGAGGAACATAGCCAGGCTCTGGGGCAGTCCTCTCCCACCCAAAGTGTCGGATTGGCACAGCGACATGGACTGGTGTATGCTGCAGGAAAAGACTGTATATATAACGAGAGGATGCCCCCGGAAAGTGGAGGGAAGTGTGGTCCAACTGGAACGATTTCAGGGGGGGCATATGCGAGCCTCCTCCCGAGGGGCGGGAAGGCGCAGAGGGTCTTTAAACCCTAACGCTGTGGTGGCTCCGGGTGCTAATGGATGGGGTGCGATAGTCATATCAATAGTAGATAGGCGACTTATGGTGCTACGTGATGACCTGGTTTGTTTGGGGGGGGGGGGGCAATACGGCTGTTGGGCGCTATTCACCAGTTTGGCAATAGTTTTATTTTAGGATCGAATATAAGGAAAAAAGGAGTCCTGCAATATCCTCCTTGACACTGTGATACACTCACACCGTTCTAACGCCGCCGTACCCCCGGGTTGACGGCACTGGGCTGTGTGCTTAATAACGAACTGCAAAGTACATCCTCCGCGGCCGGCCCGAAGGGTTGTAGGCTGTAAGCTGTGTATTTTGTGAGTTTGCAATAAAGGTCTTGTTTAAAAAAAAAAAAAAAAACATTTAAACAATATTACATCGAAGCTGCTTTCCACGCTAACTTGGCGCTTTGTTCTCTGAGGTAAGAAAACACTCAGTTTTACTGTCAGGGAACCGGGCGTGCAGGTTGCTGTTTGAAGATGTCGAGTGTCTGCTTCGTCTACGCCTCGCTGAAAAGTCTGCTCACGCTTAATACCCAGTTAAAGGAGGCTTTGTTGCTGGCTCGGGGGCTTTGATATTTTAACAAATTGCCTCCTTTTGCCGTAGTTAAGCATGAGGAAGTTTGATATTATGTTCTGTGCGAGCGTCAGGAGATTGGAAACTGGAAGGCATTGTCATGCAGGCCCGGCTGGTGAAAAGCTTTATTTACATCGCGATCACATCAAAGCGGCCGCGAAAGTGAAAGCAAACGAGTGCTTTCAGGCTGCCAAATGGTGCGCGCGCCCGGCGCACATGCACTGTATTTGGAGGCCTGAAAGCACTCGTTTGCACTTCCAAAACTCGCTTACTATAGTCTCGCCAGAGCAGCGCTAAAGCGCTGTCTCAGGCGAGACCTAAAAATTGTGATCAATCCCAGACTCCCTACTAGACCAAATAGTGTGATCCTATGAAAATATTTCATATCAAGCCTTCTTTTTCTTTTAATCACGAAACCACCTACAAATACATGAGTTTAGGAAGTGCGGTGTACACAACCCTCTTCTGTTTCCTTAACAGATTATAATAGGTCTCCATCTATAGCAAGAATCTAGGCCACATATAGGATACACATGACATCTGACATGCTTATTTGTTCACTGGTGGCATTTCCGTCAGGGCAGGGAGCGGTAACATTTCTTACTTCATGTTTAAAAAGTGTGAATTTTGATAAACGCCCCTCAATCCAGTGAGATCATCTAAAAGCACTAAACAGAAAAGGTTTCGCGTGGTAAATAAATAAAGATTTCTAAATATCAAATAGACATCATATTTTGCATGAGATGTGTTGTTGATTTACATGCCAGATATTTTTTGGGCTCGCTCGTGTCGTGCACGGGCTCTTAGAACCACGCCAAACCATTGGTTTACTTCGTGTTAATGTAGGTTCCCACCACTGTATGTCTGAATACTTCACTTCGTTTACATCCCTATTCTTTCTATGGTCTCCAAAGATTCTACTAGCCGCGTGCCTCCCTACTTTTCCCTTTCCCTCGACACCCTTAAAGCCACTACCTGAGCGCTGGACTGCGAGGCTGAGAAGCAACAGCAGAGCCACATGCCCGCCCGACATTGGCGCCATTTCTTCACAGAACCGTTGACAGCTAGCGGCACAAGATGCGGAAATCCCACCTCAAAACGGATCACATTGCGCGTGACCTCACGAGCCCGCCCACTTCCCAAAGGTAGTTCTGGGACTTGTCGGCTGTGACAGCCAGAATGCGCGTGCGCATCGTCGCGTGGGGAAGTTCAGAGGGAGTCTCAACCTCAAGCGACGTAAGTTAAGCCGTAGGACGTTTCATTTCGCGTAGGGTTCTTTCTTTCTAAGTGCGTTACTGCTGCACGATTTAGCCTATAAATATGTTTTCTTTTGCGGCGTGAAAGACGATAATAGTATAGTATGTCAACAAGAGTTTCTTGTGGGTTGTTTATGTAGAGAATGTTCTCTAAAACGAATCCGAGTTTCCACATTTCAGCTCTGCGTACAGTTTGCAATAGTTTTCATGTAATTGGGGCTGCTGCATTGTTTAATGTAGCTTGAAACTTCCAGTCACAGCTTTCACTTCCACCCATTAGTTATGTTGCGTTTGTACTATGCCCTCCAGGGTTCACACCCAAGAGATCTCTCCAATCAGACCATGTGTAAGAGCGATGCTGTTGTGCAACAGTGCAGGTGCTTCGTGTTTCACAGGAGCGGGGTGCACTGAAGGAGAAAACGTATGAACACCAGCTGCCGTAACAAAAGGTTTGTACAGAAAGTGAAATGAAGGGAGCAGCACAGTAATCTCAAACATTTTGTGAATGTGATGCTCACAAGCCTCTGTCCGTTTCAGCCATCCTCCCCTTTCTTCATTGAAACATGACACTTCTTTTCAAGAGACGTTTTAAAGCGTAGGCAAACTTTGCTCTACCCGCACATTCTAAGGGCCCTCTCCATACCTGCCAACTTGAAGAACAAGCATTGGCATAGCCAATAGGTCTCGCCATTGGGACCTTATAAGTGGTTAGCCATGCAGCACACAAGCTGCGAGTTTACAGACAAGTGTGAACAATATGGAGAAGTGACACTGAAAGCTGAATGTTGGATGGAAATATTGGGCTCTCATACACTGTACCTGTAGCCTTATCCACCTGACAATAAATTTGGATATATATAAAAAAAAAAGTAGACAGAGCAGCCGATCACATATTATGAAACAATGGCAGGAACCGAATAGTTCCGCCCTGCATACCCTGTGCGCAGGATTAAGCAAGAGCATTAACAACCGATCTGTGGTGGGTGCGGAGGGCACATGGACTGTTTCCTTTCATCTTTAAAAATGCAAGACTACATACAAGTGTCAGAATTCAAGGATAACATGAGAGGATGTGCATGTGTGACTCACACTTAATATGGGACACGGCAGGCTCTAAACAGGGAGTGGTTTGCTTTGACTTGGGGTGTCCAAAAAAAGACCAGGAGGGCTGGACTCATGCCAGGTTTCCAGGATAGCCTCATAAGATTAATTTCAATACAACGAACCGAGATGAAACCTATTTATAGTAGGCGATTATCCTTAAAATCTGGCATGGAGCCAGCCTTCTGGACCCAAGTTGGACACCGCTGCTTAAACAGAGCCAACCGACTAACACGCCTGGCCTATGTTTTGTAAAAGGAAAGCCGAGGGGTGAAAACACTTGGAGAGGCAGATCTGGCCGGGTCACAGAGCCCTATCGCCAGCACACGAGGCCCGTGTATCTCAGAGTCTGAACTGCTAGGTTCCCTGAGAAGATAAAACAAGGTGAAAGGAGGGACAGTCTGACGCGGAGAGACAGCCGTGAAGTACTGATGGGAGAACCCTAAAGAGAGACAAAATGGATGAGATGAACGAGAGACTTAAAGGCTAGGGTGAAAAGGACCGGCTGAAAAACAAAGAGCCTCTGGTGAAAGGAGGGACAGAGTGACATGGAGAGGGGAGAGACAGCCCGTGGGGTGTGCCATTATGAGAGATGAAAAGCTGCGGTGAAAGGTGGAATCCGGTATGAAGCAGAGACTGTGGCGAAGGAAGGGGTAGGATAAAATGGTAGAGCCTGTGGAGTGTCGGTGGGGAGTGCCACAATGAGAGACTGAACGATTGTGATGAAATAGGTGACTGGGTGAGAAATGGAGAACCTCTGGCGAAGGGAGGGACAGAATGAGGGGAAAGATAGCCTGTGAAGTATTTGAAACAAGTGCTATTAGAAGACAGTGACAGGCTGAGGTGAAAGGAGGAACAGTGTGACCAGGTGAAAGGAGGAACAGCAGTGAAGTACCGATGGGAGAGCCATGAAGAAACGGAATGGATGCATTGGAGAGTGAAAAGGCTGGGATGAAAAGATGGACCGGGTGAAAAACAGAGAACCTGTAGTGAAATGAGGGACAGAAGGGAGAGGGAGCCCGTGGGGAGTGCCATTAGGAGAGACTGAACGGCTGAGGTGAAAGGAGGAGTCCGGCAAGAAGCAGAAAATCCGGTGAAGGAAGGGGCAGGATGACCAAGAGAGTGGAGAGACAGCCATGAAGTACCGTTGGGGAGTGCCACAAGGACAGCGTGAATGACAGATTAAATAAGTAATCGGATAAGAAAGAGAAAGACTGATGAAAGGAGTAACCAGGGCTTTAAGTGGGCCGGGTCTGAGCACCGGCAGTTTTTTTTTTTTGGGGCCCTCGAAACGGGTCTCTATCGAGCTCTATTTTCGTGGCTACTAAAGGTAGTCCGTTCTTTATTTTTTTTTTTTTCGGACCCGTTTTGAGGGCCCAAAAAAAACTGCCGGTGCTCAGACTCTGCCCACTGTTGCTGCACTGTTAGGTAACCTGACCCCGTCTCCCTTCGCCATCCTCCACTTTGCTGAACTTGTTGGGAACCTATCAGCTCAGTGGTCACGGCCTGACGTCACTACAGAAGGCCCCTCGGCGTGCACCTAGCTGCCTTGAATGAGTCTCCCCTCCTGCAACACAGATAAACACACGAGGCTCCGACTCTCCGAGGTGCCTTGCACGAGTGCCTTCCCCCGCACTTAAATGCCGTGGTGCAAGAAGGTTGGTATGAGGAACGTGTTTCTGAACCTAATTTCAATGTGCTGTGGTGCGTCTCTGTCCCGAAGGGTCTTGCACTGGAGCGAAGGTTGCACAGTGTGAACCTCTCTCGTGCATGCTGCTGCCAAGGTACATTCTTCAGCCCGGTTCTTAAACTCTTTTAAAAGTAGGCGCAGCGCCACCAGGCAAGTAGGAGCCTGGCACTGTCATGGTTGGCATTCCATGCCCACGTTACTGTACGAGTCTCGCACACGGCCCCTCGTGGCTTGCAGCTTTCAGCTCATAGTTCCATGAAAACAACACGCTTCTAGATTGCTTTTCTTCGCCCTACCTGTAATGTTCCGCCCTGGGCTAAAACCCGTCCGTAGCCTTCCGTACACCCCCCTCGCCCCAGGGGCAGCCTCGAGGGTGGCCACCCTCCCCCATTGGCGCATCCTCCTTAAACTTCTGAAGTCAAAAGGAGGCTTGAACGAGCACATTTTTTGTAGGTCGGTTGGTAACTTGTACGTGTAATGGGATACAGGACGTTAAAGTGACAAGCGTTGTTAGCAACGTTTTCGAAGAATAACAGCCAGAAGTAGCCCCCTCGAGATGGTTTACTCTTACTTACCTGCTACCATTTAAGGGAGAGTGTCTTTTGGCTATTCATTAATTAATATATACGTGTTAATTTGCAGTATACAGTGTATATAACATGTATCCGCAGAGTAAAGTACAAATAGCCTGCCGGGGTCCGAGGAACCTCGTATTTGCGCAAGACGTATACCGGCTGCGAAAGAGGCTTTGGGTAAGAATAAAAAAACATTAGCGGTACAACTTGGTCGAGAGAAACGCGACCATAACGGTGGAGTTTATTTCTCCGACTTTTGAAAAATATACACATTTAGTCAAATGCAGTCGAAGTAGCGAATGGACAGACTTCCGGTCTCGGGGGGGGTTTGCAACAGCGACGCGGCGGCTTTTACAGTTTCAGTTGGGCCCTGCTGTGCCCGGGATGCGTTTTGGAAAAGGGAATGGGCGTGACGTCATTACAATGACTGGAACTAGAATACCCCGTGCTAATAAAATATATATATATTTCTTACTATCATTATTATTATTTTAATGTATTTTTCAGTTTTTTTTTTTTTTCAAAACGTTGCATCGCGCATAATATACAGTGGGCGATAAAACACAAAATATGCGCAGGCTGCAGTGATTCTCGCCAGCTCTTCCTTGTTGGAAAATCCTAGATTCTTAGAGTTGGGCACCATGTGTGCAAACATTAAAAGGCCAGCGAGGTCAAAGCTACTCTTGGGTGTTTTTATTTATGGTTTTTATGTGGGGCTGGTGAAAGCAACACCCCAATACGTGTTTTTTAAAGTGTTTGGTATTTTTATGGGTTATACTTAATAAATATACCTTTTTGCCTATTTTATTATCCTTTGCTGGATGCGACTTCATGATTTTCTTAAGCACACAGTGCTAGTTATTTTGATTTAGACCACGCCCCTACTCGGATAGGCCACGCCCCTTCAAGACATTAACCACGCCCCTTTTAGAGCACCCCCCGTTTTTTTTTCCCACTTAAAGCACTGGGAGTAACGGTGAAAAGTAGGCAGGAGAGGCAGCCCTGAAGGACCGGTGGGGTGTGCCACAAGGAGAGACTGAAAGATTGAGATGAAATGAGTGACGGGTGAGAAACGGCCTCTGGTGAAAGGTGCGACAGGATGACAAGGAGACGGGAGAGACAGCTGTGAAATACCAGTGGGGTGTGCCAGTGTAGTTGTGATGGGGTTGCAGAGTTGTAGTTAGAGTTTTTCGTTTGTTGTGTTGTTGTAGATGTACCACTAATGTTTTTATCGGTGCTGTAGTGTTATTGTTTATGTGCTGCTGTAAAGCTATAGGGTCGATTCAAATGTGGTTGTGGACTACTAAAGAAGTAATGTAATTTATCTGTGAGTTTCGAACTGTGTGATGAAGTTAAACTACTGACGCCTTTGCTTTTTTTCCTACTTTTTCTTCATCGGCCTTGCTCAGTAAAGCTAAATGGCTTGTCTCCACTATAGTTTCCCGACTGTCAGGAAACGTCCCTACCTGAGTGCGGCCTGTGAGAGACCTGCATCAGAGCGAGTCTGATGGAGAGGTCTTCTACCCGGAAACTCGACCGATTCTACAGTTTATTTTTTGCCAAGTCCTTTTAAAGGGGGAGGATCCTCCCATTGTATCGGGCACCGACTGCTGGGATCTGGTGGGCCCTAAGTTGGATGTGGATGATTTGAAGTTGTTTTTAGAAACGTGTTATTTCCTTGCCATTGTTGCACAGCGTGAGTTGTGACACACATGGATTGGATATGCAATAGCTGAGTGAAATATAAGTACAGCACATAAAGTGTGCTTTTAATGCGCTGCCGCAGAGATATAAAAAGAAAAGCATTTCCAGCAGATTAAAAATACACAGGTGGAAAAAACGATGCTGCACCAGTGATGCATAGCCCAGTGTCACTGTAATCTAGCACGGAGGTGGGGGAGCAGCTAAGCGGACATGGACTGGAATTTATGGCATCCTATTAGCCAGAACAGCAAATGACTTAATCGCAGAAGTAGGAGCCATGTGTGCGTCTCCTTGTGTGTGCCTTTTAGAGAAAAGCGGCCTGGAATATCTTAACTAACTGTTCGACGTTGCCTTTTATAGCCCACTTTTTACTTGATTAGTTAAGTGCTCTTTAGAAAGCTTGTGGTTTTCATGCAGTAAACAACTCAGTGGAACAAACAAGGGTGTCTCTTGTGTCGCTGTTGCGCCTGAAAATTACTTCGGTCAGACTACGTGTCTAAGTCGTGTTTTGGTACCAGCTGCACGCTGGGCATGTGAATGCGCAACGGCTTTCAAGGCACTCGGTGAAGCCCAGAGGATGTGTACACTGGCTCGCGAGTTTGTTTACGGTACATCTTGTTGATGCAGTGGTATCTTTCAAGCTACGCTGTGTGTGGCTCTACCTGATCATTGCTGACTTCTGCAATTCTGATAAGTTAAAAATTATCCGATTTTACTAATTAAATCTTATTAACCTTTATTTTAGTAACCTAGACATGGCAATTTCGCAACCAGCAAAGTCCTGTGGTTAGAGTGCCTCCAGGCATGGCATGCACCTCCCAGGAGGTGATAGATGAGAGCGCTATACCGCAAGGAATCGGGGCAAGCAGTCGTGCTTGTGCTTCCATCCACAAGAGCGCATGCGCGCTGCCTAGGCGAGACCTTAAAAAAAAATAAGCATTGGCATAGCCAATAGGTCTTGCCTTTGGGACCTTATACGTGTTTAGCCATGCAACAGTTGATGTTGTTGCACCAAGGATATTGTGCTGCATGGCTAAACACTTCTAAGGTCCCAAAAACGAGACCTCTTGGCTATGCGCACAGGTACACTGTTTGGAAAAGTTCTTGTTTCCTAAAAATGCACGTCTCAAAACGAACCTTCACAACTTTTGTGATTTGTTCATAGTTTTAGAATTATGCAAATATTACGAGAAACAAAACTACTTAACACAGCTCTTTAACCCTTGAAATACAGTTTTGTTTATGCTTAGATGTGTGTTTTATTTGAAAGACTCCAAATACAAGGTTTTGTTTTTTTAAACACTTTTTAATGATATTTCAAGAGCATTCATAACAATCTCTGACATTGCTTATAATGAGGATCATTCCAGAAATACATGTATATTCAGTTAACATCTGACACAGTAATACATTGATATGATCACATCTTATACCATTCCTCCGAGTTAACGCCCCATCGAGAATATCCACGCCGCCACCTATCCCTCAACCGTCCCTCAACTTCTTAATCACTCATTTCTGATTCTGAGTTTTCTTTCGGGGGCTCGCATATATCCCCACGATACCTGTTCCCCCCCCCCATATCTGAGTCCATTTTTTGGGGCATCCTTTATGTACATATACTGCCTTTTCAGCAATCATTGTAGTATCCATGTCCCTGCACCACTCGGGGAGGGTATGGGGCTGTCCGGATCCCCATCTCTGTGCTATGTTTCGCTTTGCCATCATCATGCCTATGTTAAGATCTGTGGGTTCCCATATGTTAAGGAGGCATCTCCTTGGTTCTGGGAGAGTCGTGATTTTCGTAACTTGAGAAAGTGTACGCATTACCGCCCTCCAGTATTGGACAATCATGGGACACGTCCATAGGGTGTGAAAGAGAGTCCCTTCCTCTCCACAGCGTCGAAGACATAGCGGCGAGTCTGTCTGCTTGAGCTTATATCGGAGAGTTTGGGTATAGTAAGTGCGATGTAGCATTTTTAGTTATATTAGTTTGAGTTGTGATGGTATCGCCACCTCCCTGGGGGACGAAAGGGCTTCTTGCCATTCTGTGTCGTCGAAGTCTCCTATTTATGCTTCCCATTTAGATTTGAGGACTGCTAGGGAGTCTGGCTGATTATTTATGATTTTGCGATACGTTTGAGATATAGCTTTTTTGTTGAGATGGCCCGTGAGGAGTCTATCCTCCAACAGTGAGGATTCCGCCAGTCGTGTGCCCGGTGTGATCTCAGCCATAAGTGAGTGTCTTATTTGTGTATAGCGGAATTTTTTGGTGTGCGCCAGGTCATATGTAGTCTGTAATTGGGCAAATGTAAGTACCTCCCCCTTCTTCCAGAGGTCTCCGACTCGCAAGATCCCTATCGGATCCCACTGCCGAAATCCCTTAGTGTTACACAACATACCCACTCGTTTCGTGTCCCACAATGGCATAGCCTGCATTATCTTTCCCTCCCACCCCAACGCCCGCTGTGCCTCAAACCATATTTGTATAGTGTGCGCCGACGGGCCCCTGAGGTTGTGTCTCCAAAACTTGTTATATAGTGCTCCCATAACTCCACCCTTGCCCAGTAGGTGCCGATCCATACGGTATGCTGGGTCGTCTCCAGATATGTGAAGCCATTGGGTTTATAACTACGAGCTGCGAGGCCCATTAGTATGTTTTTATGTTAGGGAGGGCGATGCCTCCGTCATACCAGCTTCTTGTTAATTTATGAAGTGCTATTATGATGTTTTCCCCTCCCATAATAGGTTGGTCACTTCAGCGTTTATTGCTGTAAAGTATGTGTGGGGGGCTGGGAAAGGCGCGTTCTGTAGTGCGTATAGGAATCGGGGGAGTGCCATCATTTTAAAGAGGGCCGCCCTACCCAGTAGTGTCAGTGGTAAGGAACCCCAATGCTTGACGTCACGTCGGAGCCGTATTAGTGGCTGTGTGAGGTTCTCTTTGATGAATTGTGTTCTGTCAGCCGTGACATATATCCCTAAATATTTGAACCCTTCCTCTGCTATCTGTATCACACATCCCCTTGGAAGCCGCGGTGGGGGACCCTGGAGTACATAAAGGTATGACTTTGCCCAGTTAATGGTATATCCGGAAGCCTGACCAAATGCTGTACATATGTCTAATAGACAGTTGATCGAGTGCGCTGGGGATGCAAAGTATAACAGGATATCATCCGCATATAGAGATATACGGTCTTCCCAGCCCCTTACCCATTTCAGGCCACGGATAACCGGATCTTGGCGGATCCAGGCCACCAATGGTTCTAGTACCAACGCAAAAGCGCTTACATTGCTTTGATTGCATTGTTGTGTGTGATTTCCCCCGGCGCCCTGCTCTGACCTCCCCTCCATTTTGATCCTGCTGTTGTTGTGTTCCCCTGAGCCCGCCACGCCTCCCAGCTGAGCCGCCCTCCCACAAGCACCCAAAAGCATTCCCCAAACCTCGCAGCGCTGTGATTCACTCGCTGCTTCCGCCTTGAGTGATCACTCCCCTCGCTGCTCCTCACAGCGTGGTATCGTATTGCTGCATTGTAACCAAGTTGTGATATCTGCATAGCTCCATTTTTAGTAAGCTTCGTAATTTCATAGCGCTATTATCCCACAGCGCCTACATTGCTTTGATTGCATTGTTGTGTGTGATTTCCCCCGGCGCCCTGCTCTGACCTCCCCTCCATTTTGATCCTGCTGTTGTTGTGTTCCCCTGAGCCCGCCACGCCTCCCAGCTGAGCCGCCCTCGCCCCTCTCCCTCCGCTATCCATATATGACAGTAGTTCCCGCGCGCAGCGTCCGCGCCCAACCCGCGCCGAAGGTGCGCCAAAGGTAAGCCCGTCTACGCCCGTCCGCGCCTGGACCGCGCCCAGCGCCAGACCCCCTGCCCCTCGAGCTGCCCAGCCCTCCCGCATTACCTACGATGCCGCCTCCCTCCTAGCCCTCTACCCCGGTCGCGCCCCCAACTGCGTCCTTGCCGCTCCTGGACACACCCATGGCCCTTTCTCCTGCTACTCCTGCAAATTCAGCGGCACCGACAACATCTCTGCTACGTCCACACCACAGATTCCCGACCCCAACCACCTACAATGCATCCTTCTCAACACCCGATCGGTCCATAGGCATGCCATTGACCTATGGAATCTACTAGACACCATTTCCCCGGACATCGCCTTCCTTACGGAAACATGGATGAATGCTTCCTCCGCACCAGACATCACCATTGCCATCCCTGAAGACTATAAGATCACCCGCAAAGACCGTACCAGCCACACAGGAGGAGGAATCGCCATCGTCCACAAGAAATCTATCCGCATCTCAACCAGCTCTGACGTCAATCTCGCCAACTCCGAACATCTTCACTTCCAGATCCACATCGACCCCAAAACAACACTCAGAGGCACTCTCCTCTACAGACCACCAGGACCCCGCGCAAAATTCAGTGAAGACATCACGGACTTCATCACCCCACACGCGCTCCCCTCCAAAGATTACATCCTTCTGGGAGACCTCAACTTTCACCTTGAAAAGACCAACGACCACAACACCTCCACCCTCGTGGACAACCTCGCCAACCTCGGACTTAAACAACTAGTCACTTCCCCCACCCACATCGCAGGTCACACACTCGACCCCATCTTCACATCCAGCAATCATATCTCCTTCTGCCACACTACGGATCTCCTCTGGACCGACCACAGCTGCGTTCACTTCATCTACAACAAGCCGAAACCCATCATCCACTCCCAACCTACCCTGCAAAGAAACTGGAACAAAATCACCACGGACCAAATCTCCGCATCGCTCCTTCGAAACTCCCCAGCCCTCTCTTCTAACGCCAACGAAGCCGCCGCCAACCTCACCCTATGGTTATCCAACACCGCCGACACCTTAGCTCCACTGAAAAAACGTCGAAGCAAACCTGGCAGCAAGAAAGCCTCATGGTTCAACGATGATCTCAAGAAGTCCAAGAAACTCTGCCGCTCCCTTGAAAAGGCCTGGAAAAAAGACCCAACCACCAGCACCAAGGACGCCTTCAAAAGCGCCACCCGCACCCACCACCAACTGATCCGAAAAGCCAAGAAAACAGCTTTCAAGGATCGACTTGACAACAACGCCCACAACAGCAAGGAACTTTTCAACATCGTCAAGGAATTTTCCAATCCCTCGGCCAACTCCAACGACATCACCCCCTCTCAAACCCTCTGCGACTCCCTAGCCTCTTTTTTCCACAACAAGATTGCAGACATCCACAACAGCTTTGACAACCAACCCGGAAACCAACCCACCCTACCATCTGCTGACCACCTTACCCCCGTGAACACCCTTAACGCCTGGAACCCAATCTCCACTGAGGACACCATCCGCCTGATGAATTCCATCCACTCAGGATCCCCCACAGACCCATGCCCTCACCACTTCTTCAACAAAGCAGACTCCGTCATAGCACCGCACCTCCGAGACGTCATCAACTGCTCCTTCAACTCCGCTACCTTCCCAGAAGACTGGAAACACGCCGAACTCACTGCCCTTCTGAAAAAACCAACAGCGGACCCCACCGAACTCAAAAATTACCGCCCCATCTCGCTTCTTCCATTCCCGGCCAAAGTCATCGAGAAAGCCGTCAACAACCAGCTCGCCGCTTTCCTCGAAGCCAACAAATCCCTCGACTCCTCACAGTCCGGCTTCCGAGCCAAACACAGCACTGAGACCGCCCTCATCGCAGCAACAGACGACATTCGAACTCTACTGGACAACGGAGACACAGTCGCCCTCATCCTCCTCGACCTCTCTGCAGCATTCGATACAGTCTGCCACAGCACCCTTCTACAACGCCTCAATAACATCGGAATCCAAGGAAAAGCACTTGAATGGATCACCTCGTTCCTCACCGGAAGAACCCAGAGAGTCCGCCTTCCTCCATTCAAGTCCGAGGCCTCTGAAGTCATCTGCGGCGTCCCTCAAGGATCCTCACTCAGTCCCACCCTCTTCAACGTATACATGAGCCCCCTCGCGGCCATCGCACGCCGACACAACCTCAACATCATCTCCTACGCGGACGACACTCAACTAATCCTTTCTCTCACCAATGACCCTAGCACCGCCAAAACTAACCTACACGAAGGAATGAAAGAAGTTGCCGAATGGATGAAACAAAGCCGTCTGAAACTGAACTCAGACAAAACTGAAGTCCTCATCCTAGGTACATCCCCCTCTGCATGGGACGATTCCCGGTGGCCTGAAGCCCTCGGAAAAGCACCCATCCCGACAGACCACGCACGGAACCTAGGCGTCATCCTGGATTCTTCACTCTCAATGAACAGACAAGTCAGCGCCGTATCCTCTTCCTGCTTCAACATTCTTCGCATGCTCAGAAAAACATTTCGCTGGATCCCCCTCGAAACAAGGAAAACAGTTACCCACGCTCTTGTCACGAGCCGACTGGACTACGGAAACACCCTCTACGCGGGTACTACCGCAAAGCTCCAGAAGAAACTCCAACGAATCCAAAACGCATCAGCCAGGCTCATATTAGACATCCCTCGCAACGAACACATCTCTGATCACCTTAAAGACCTCCACTGGCTACCCGTCAATAAGAGGATCACCTTCCGACTGCTTACCCACGCACACAAATCACTCTACGACATCGGACCAGATTGCCTCAACTCTCGACTGTCCTTCTACACCCCCTCCCGCCAACTACGATCTTCCAGCCAAGCCCTCGCCACTATACCTCGCATCAACAAGACCACCATGGGAGGCAGATCCTTTGCATACCTGGCTGCTAAAACATGGAACTCACTCCCCGCCTACCTTCGCCTCACCCAGAACCACCTAGCGTTCAGAAAGCAGCTTAAAACGTGGATATTTGACAAATAACCCTCCTCCCCTTCCTAAGCGCCTTGAAACCCTCTGGGTACGTAGTGCGCTATACAAATTCTATGACTTGACTTGACTTGAATCCCTGTCTTGTTCCCCTTCCCAACGGAAAGGTGGTCGATATATGGCCATTTACTACGACCTGCGCCAGTGGGCTTGTGTAAAGCAGTTTGATCCAGGCACATATCTTTGGAACAAATCCCACGTGTTGAAGGACTGCAAAGAGGAAGGGCCATTCCACCAGATCAAATGCCATTCTAGCATCTAGTGATAGGATGACGGCCTCTTCCTCTATAATGGATTGGCGCGCAATGACCCCATGTAGTCGCCGCAGGTTCAGGGCGGTATTACGGTTTGGCATGAATCCGGATTGGTCCGGGTGTATTATGGTGGCTAGATACGTCTGCAGCCTTGTTGTCAACACTTTTGCCAGGATCTTTGCCTCCGCATTGATCAAGGAGATCGGTCTATACGATGCACATTCGTGCGGAGGTTTGTGGGGTTTATGGATGGCCACTATAGTGGACAGTCTCTGATCTCTGGGTAGGATCCCTTTCTCTAAGCTATCAGTGTACATATTTAGGAGATGTGGTACAATCTGTTGTTGCTTTTTTATATAACTCAACTGGTATTCCATTTGGTCCCATTGCTTTCCCTGTGTGTAGTGCGGCTATTGCAGCCGTCAGTCCTCAGGAGCCAGATCTTTTTCAAGGGCTACCACCGCTGATGGGGCTAGTTTGGGCATAGCTATATCTTTGAGGAAGTCCAAATTTTCCTCTATGGTGTTTGTGGCTTCCGGGGTATATATTGTCTTGTAATGCATCGCGAACGCTTCTGCTATTCGCTGAGGTTCCGTCGTAGACGTGCCCTCATCCAATTGGATTTGCGCCACCCATCTAGTAGCCCGTTCTTTTTGTTCTAGCCATGCTAATAATTTACCCGCTTTATCTCCTAATTCGTAGATAGTGTGTCGTGTTGCCGTGAGCCTGTTTTTCGCCATTTCATAGACATAGGACTTATATTCCTGTCGTGCCAGTTGCATCTGGTTCGTTGTGTTTTCGTCTACATGTAACACATGTTCCGCCTCCGCCCGAGACACTGTCTGTTCAAGACTATCTACCTCTTTTTGCTGGGTCTTCTTATGATCTGTTACCAGCGAGATTGCCTGTCCTCGAAGAACCGTTTTGTAGGCTTCCCACAATATCGTTGGGGATGAAACTGTATGTTTTCCGCAAAATATTGTTTAGTTGTTAACAAAAGCGCTTTGGCAATTTTTGGAACTCTGAGGTATCCGGGAGACAGTGGGAACATCCTACGTCTCTGAGGGGCAAAAACAGTGTATGTGATAAGGACCGGGGAATGATCAGAGATGCCCCTAGGGAGGTGTGTCACCTCTGCAACACCCATCATTCCTGTCGCCAGTGTGAAAATATAGTCCAGCCTAGAGAGGCTATTGTGCACCCTTGAATGGAATGTATACTGTCGTTCTTTCGGATATCTGAGTCTCCATACATCTATTAGTCTGAGAGCCTCCGTGAATTCTAATAGTTTAAGATTGGCAGTATTGAGGTCTCTAGGGGGCATTCTGTCAATGGATGCGTCCATCGTCACGTTAAAATCCCCTCCCATTATTAGTTCTCCATGCGGAAGTGATAGGAGGAATTACCCCAATGCACGGAACGTAGTCTGATGCAGTGTTGGAGGGATGTATACTGACACTACGTTGTATACCTTCCCCTCCCATTGGCAGGACATTGCCGCAAAACATCCCTGGTCGTCTTTGCGGGAATCAGTTATTATCAATGGGAAACGTTTATTCATCAGTATACCCACTCCTCGTGAACCTGATGTGAAGCCAGAGTGTACCACCATTTTAAATCCCCACCTATCTAGGGCTCTACAAGCCGAGCCTGTCAGATGGGATTCCTGGATTAATGCCACAGCTGGACTCTTACGCTTGAGGTATTGCAAGACCAGCCCTCGCTTTATTCTATCGCCTAAGCCATTCACGTTCCAAGACAGCACTTAAAATGGGAGGTTGGGCGCTCGGAGAGTCTGTGTGTTTGGACCTGTTTCAACCATTGGGGTCTGACTTCGCGTCTCGTCTGTCAGCTATTGTAATGTAAAACTGTAAGATGTGTACAGTCCTCAGGAGCCAGATCTTTTTCAAGATTTTTTTCTTTTTGTTTTATAGCAATGCCATAAATGTCATTTGTTATTATCCTATATCTCATCACAAAATCAAAGGCGAAACCAATATTAACCATCATGAACTGTACCCATTCCCCCTCCCTGCCCGGCGGATTCAGAACTACCCGTCACCCCAACTCAGCAGAGCGCTTAGTCCCCATAACTTTATACTTGCGTAGGGGGAAGAGTCACTTCTTGCCTTTCACCCACTCCCCGGATACATCGTAGGCCAGTGCAAGAAACCTAGAGTTCTAAATGCATGAGTCTCTTGCAGAGCTAATGTATGCAGGACCCACACGCCAGCCAGGCTCCGTCATCTTCTTCATCCATCGCTTGTTCAGCATCTGTGAATCAGTCTGTAGTGTTTGCTTCCTTCTGCTGTGTGTTATCTGTTACTTCTGGGCCAGTGTCACCTGAGAATTTCGATATCTGTGACCACTGCTTGTGTGCAGGATCTGCACGTCTCGAGTCTTTCACTGGTCACCAGCCTTCCAACCATTCAGAGGCCTCCTCAGGCGTAGTAAAAAACCATGTCTTTCCCTCTGCCTCTACTCGCAATCTTGCTGGGTATAGCATTGCATATTTGAGTTCACGGCTGCGGAGTTCCCTTTTTATATCCAAGAAATTGCGACGTTGTTTAGTCACTGCAGCAGTGTAATCTGGATATAGTGTTATAGTACAGTTGTCCACTCGCAGGGGGGGGCAATGCGTGCCCTCTGTAGGATGGTATCCCGGTCCCGAAAGTTGAAGATGCGTGCCAGGATCGGTCGTGGGGGGGCTCCTGAACGGGGTCGTCCCCCGGGCACCCACTGAGCCCTTTCCACAGAAAAGAAGTTAGACAAGCCACGAGGCTGCAGCTGGTCCATAATAAGTTTTTCAACAAAGAGGTCTAGGGCCGGTCCCCTCACGCTCTCCGGCATGCCCACCAAGCGTATGTTATTCCATCTGGACCTTCCCTCCTGATCTTCCAGCTTGTCAAGCAATTGTTTCTGCACCGTTTCCAATGTTTGTATCTGTTTTTTTGAAGGCAGCTGTTTCTTTAGTAAGAGCCTCGGTGGTTGTTTCCACCTCCTGAACTCGTGTGATCATTTTGGAGATATCTGCACGGAGCAGTGCAACATCGGTCGAGATTGTTCCCATGGTTCCCTGCATCTGAGTCAGCACGGTCATCACATCCCGGAGGGTGATCTCCGGTGGTTTTTCGGGTGGCAGATCTGGACCATCGGCCGCGTGTGGCGACAACGCGTCAGCGCGCCCTTTATGATATGCGTATTTGTCCAATTTGGTGTGAGACACCGTGCGCTGCCCCCGATTACAAGCAAGCGGGCGAAAAGCGAGATCTGGTACACCAGGGAGATCACCGATAAGGGGGGAGCCAGTAGTCGCCACCGCCTGCCACGGGAAAGTTTCCACATGCGGCCTGTCGGTTTTACTGGTCCCTCTCTAACAGGTTTTCCAAGGGTCACAGCAGATTAGTGTACGCTCGTCTCACACCGTATCAATCTGCACCCGGGGCCGACTTTGTGTGTTCCACACGACCATCCCTTAGGGGGCCCCTCTCCTTCACATATACAGACACAATTGGGTGGTATCTCTTGCCTCCATGCCTTATCCGGGGCCCCGGTAGTGTATCGGGCCTTATGGGTCCGTCCCCCAAGGAGCTCCTCGCATATCCCTCCTCTGGTGGTGCTTCCGAAACCCAGGGGTCCAGGCAGCAGGGGGCATGTATCCTTGTCTTCAGCAACACTGTGCCTTAGTCTTATATATGGATGGGTACTTCTTCAGTTAGTGGCCGCTATATATGGCAACAAGGCATGGGGAACGGCCCGCCCCTCTCTCGCAGCGTGTGTCCCCTGCGACTTTCTCCCGCAATAGAGCCTGCCACGGGGGGGGGGGAGAACAGCGCTGCCTTCAACGGGAGGCCTGCGTGCAACACGCTCCCCAGGGCATCGCGGGATCCTCCTCACCTCTCCGTAGATTGTCCCGAGGAGCCGGCAGGTCGCTCTCTGTAGTTTTGCCCCCGCACAGACTATGGAGACCCGGCAGACGCCGCTATCGGGCTCCCGGAGTCAGGATGGGTGCGTGTGCGATCTTCTCAGTTCTGGGCGGCTCCCCAGGTTCACACTAGATCGGGGCCCCGGCCTGCCTGCCGCCGTGCGGCCTCAGCCGTGCTTTCTTCGTCCGTAAGGATATAAGGGCGGAGCTGCCCACGAATCTCACCCTTAGTCTCCGGGCCGCCACAGCCCTACCTCCGCCAGATCCCACGGATCGCAGGGGTCAGTGCTCGTATGCGCGAGCGCTCCGCACTCCTCGGCGCCCCCACATGTGAAATCGAGGCCCCGGTCTTTGTGCTGCAACTAGGCCTCAGTCGCTGCGCTCTGTCGCGCCTCTTTCTGATGTTCGCACGGGGTGAGAGCTGCTCCTGGCCACCGCCGCGGCTGCTCTAGGATTGGCTCCGCTGTATTGCATCTAAGTTTTCGCCGGATTTGTGCCAGGATTACTCGGAGTGTGGGTTTCAGGCCCGGAGCTTCCCTAGGCTGCGGCCATTTTCGTTGGCTACTGGCCACACCCCCCAAGGTTTTTATTTTTAAAGTGCATGGACGTGACAAGGAGTCAAGGCATTTTTTTTTTTTTTTGTGTACTCAGGGCCCCTCTGTAAGTCAGGTCGGCCCCATCAATCTGGAAGAAATACTTATAACAATTTGGACAGCTGCTTTGGAGAAAGCATGTGAAACAAAAGACCATGCTCGATGGTGTAACTGTATACAAGCTAACTAGGCACGCTTTGAGCTGTTCATACATAAAAGCGTTGAGTAACTACAGACAAACTCATTAGAAAGTGCCACTATGGGGACATTCTCAAATCGAATTCTATCTTGGTATCACCAACTGGCCCTGCATATCACTGGAACGTTTATCCCTCCAGTGCAGTAGACCCAGGAGGCTGAAGCAACGGCCGACTTTCTGTAAAACTTTTAATGACCATTTAAGCATAACACATGTAAACAGGAATTGCACAGTTGTTACCATAAGAATCTGGCACAGACATGACCCTTCTGGACCTACGTTGGCTCGGTAACTACTTCAATGAGATTAATCCATTACACAGATTTCATAAAAACAAGCACCGGCAACATAGCAAGGATACGGTTGATGCAATTCTCCAAAGCCGACGTCATCGTCTCCCAGGAAATAAATGAACGCAAACAAAAAAATACAAAGTTTGAACTGCAACGTGAATTACAACAGCAACATGCACGAAAAATGCACTGAAAGAAACGTTCACAAGACCTGCGTGTTCCGGGGTAGTGACCACGTCCCAAAAGGTGGCCATGATAGAGTCAGGCAAATCCCGGCCTTACACTGATGTTAGCATGGAAACAGAAAGGAGCGGCGTAAATCTTTGAACAAATAACATGACGAATAGCTATATAGGAATCGCTAAAAAGGCACCCCCCAAGTTGCAGCACCATTTAGTTGCATAATGTACAATATAAAATCATTCTTACGAAAGAATTAATGAGTCTGGTTTATGAAAATCTCTATATTGTGTTTTTTTCTGTATGTAGTAAAAAAGTAATTACAGCAAAAGTTTCATATATTGAAATAAGTGGAGAAGGCAGAAGTTCTCCAGTGTTTCGTTTATTTTAGGTTATGTCTTAGGTAAGTTATGTTTTCGTACATTTTCATTGTAATTTATGCGTTTGTCGTTGAATGCTGGCAAAAGCTCTATTTTTCTGCCATCTACGCTCTAATTACCTAGTTTAAAATTGGTTCGTCACTAGTTTCATTTCCGGGTGAAAGGTAATAGAGGCTATTATAACGGAAGCAAACTGGTAGTGGGAAGCCGGTCTTTGCTGATCGAAGCTTTCTCTGCTACACTTGGCTTCGTATTTTTAAGTTATATACTACTCCTATAAGACCATTTGCGTATATGATAATCTTATCCCTGGGAGTTCGGAGCTGTAGGCATTTTGTCGCAGTACCTCTACGAAGCAATAGCCATCAGACAGAACAAAAGCGAAGTCAAATCCTTTATAAGCCAATGAAAAGTAACAATAACACCGTATCGCCACCTGCATACACGCCGACTACGTCTCACTCAAACACCAGTAAAGAAAAAAAAAACCTTCACGATCTTGCCAAAGTCTACTTAAAGCATTCGGAGTAGGATATTTTAAAGTACAGCTTCTTCCTCTTTCATGGCAGCGCCGAAACATTACCAAAGAAGCACATGCGCGCACGGAAGATTACAACACAAGAGAGGCAAGAAGGACGGATCATTTGTTTCTTTGAATTCTGACATTTCTCGTCTGGAGCTCAGATAATGATTAGGGCTTAGAATGCATTACATTTTCTCTCGCTCCCTCCTACAGTGATGGGCAATGACGAGTTTCCCAGTAAAGCAGTCAGCAGCGAAATCAATGTCTGAAAAGTTATATGCATCAATATTAACAATAATAAAATAACAGCAATGCAAAATACCTGTGGTAGGAGCTGAGAACAATGATACAAGCAATTACAGGCTCTATTAGTATGCAAAAGGAAAGCAGCAGAATGGATTTCTTGTATTACAGAAGCAAGTGTGCGCTGGTCAAGCCAATAGGGCTGACTGCTATCGTGAAAAGCGTGTGGAACACTTTTGTGTGCGTAGTTTAGAAATATGGTGCCAATGAAGGAGAGTGTTGCAGGCCACAGGTTCCACTTTTGTGAACATAGATCTGCATCTAAGCTTGGCTCATTCAGCCCTTCATCCTTAAATTGTCCAACTGCTATAAAGAGAGCGCTACCGGATTTTGCAATGATGTGTTATATTTAACCAGTGCTCAAGAGCACCTGTTAATTCACATTAGCATGATGACGACACATTTGAATCGTGAGATCCAAAAACAACACCACATAGGCCGGTCTTGTTTCACTCAGCAAAGCTTTAGGCTGCTTGAAGCAGCGGGAGGAAAGGAGAATTATTGGGTGGTTTGGGCCCGGAATTACCGTTGCGGGAGAGGGGGGCGGGGCGCGGGTAGGAAAAGTTGGTGTGCGGCATAAGTAAAATGCAACCGCCGGCCACAGCTTGCAGTGCATGTGCGCGAGTGGAGCGCGCACGCAGCAGTAATCACGCCATATGGCGCCTCTGCTCAAGCGCGCGCCTGCGCACATGCACTGCAAGCTGTGGCCGGCAGTAGCATTTTTTGAAGCCCTTACATAAAGTCTCACCAGCCCAGCGCAAGCGCTGGGACAGGCAAGACCTAAAAACACGATTCCACTTAGCTTATTTTTAGGTCTCGCCTGACCCAGCGCTTACGCTGGTCTGGCGAGACTTTAAGTTAGGGCTTCAAAAAATGCTACCGCCAGCCACAGCTTGCCGTGCATGTGCGCGGGCGTGCGCTTGAACAGAGGCGCCATATGGCGTGATTACTGCTGCACGTGCACCACTCGCGCACATGCACTGCAAACTGTGGCCGGCGGTAGCATTTTTACCCCGCGATCACTTCGCGGTTAACTTCCTTGTTGTTTCTTGTCAATTGGATCAAAGATGAGGAGAGGCATCGGCCAGGCTTTTGGCTCCCACTGTTGTTTGTGGGAGACAGTTAACTTTGCCCCTATTTCTTTCCCCAGCCCTTCATAATCTTGTAGCTGACGCAAATCAGTGTAGCTCTGCTCATCCCCGACCACCCCCCCCCCCCCCATGGTTGATGCTCTTTGGCAACACCTCATGAATGATTATTATGACCCCTCCCCCACCCCATCCATGTTCCTGTGTCTCCCACCACGAAAACGGAGAAGATGACTCGTTCTGACACTTTCTTGTCATGAGTGAAATTTGGTGGTAATAACACTGCATCCAAATCTGTTGCCTTCCCACCACAACCCCAACCCACTTTGTATGAAACTTGACGCCTCACTCCCTCCCATCCCTACGTCCTCACTACACTATCCCCATTCTCACCTCCAAACCTCCTCCACAGCTGGTTTCAACTAGCTCTCACTCCCATCTATCTCCCGGACTAAACCCTTCTCTTTGTACCCATTCCCGGAGTGAAATGTGTTCCTGTCAAACTCTTCTGCTTCGTGTATGAAGCTTTGTAATCTCACTATCGGCAAGCCACTTGTAGATACATTTCTCTCCCGGTTCAAGCTCTACCTTCCTTCCCCCCCCCCCTCCCCCCCTTGCAGATCTTCTCCCCACTTCCTCTGAGTACAGATTCCTTCACTCTTAAGTAAATTTCTCGCAGATCACCTTGCCAGTCGTACTTGTTTTCATTGCGCATTTAAGGATACATTTTCTGTTTTTCCTGTGGACTTTTTCTGACGAGCAGTGCATAGCAATGCAGCGCTGACATCTCCAGGAAGAGAGGGCTGCATGTGAAGAATGGCCTTGTTTGTTTGACATTTTGATCTTTCCTTGAATGTGGGCTCAGGCAGAGGTGTGCTAAGAAACTCAAAACTGCTGTGGACGTCTGGGAAGTTTCACTGCCAGTTTACTCTCTTGTTTAATGAATACTTTTTAGGTCTCGCCTAGCTATTGCGTTCACGCAATTGCTATGCGAGACTCTCGTAAGAGGGGCATTTCAAAGTGCTCCCAAAAGTGGATTGCATGGCGAGCACGCGCACAATCACGTGCATCGTGCCGCCATGCAATCCACTTTTGGGAAGCGCTTCAGCCCACTGGCGCGTGCATCTACTTCAAAGGGTCCGCTCCCCCGCCTGGAATGCGCTCCACCGCCCCTTGCCGCTTCAACGCCCGCGTTTAGTGAGATTAAAGTGACACTTCAATCTGGGCGCGAGACTGACGTACAGCAGCGCACGGGGAGCTCGAGCCCACGGGAAGACACACGCTACTTTTGTCTCCCTTGTTTAAAATGTATTGCTATTTATCAACAACAAAAGGATGGTAATAAAACTAGTCTGCCTATAAATTTGAGCTCTCTCTGTAAACATTATCAGTCCCCGTCATTCTACAAGCAGGAGTGCCCTACATAACTCACAGCACAGCTCCGGCTAGCGGTGGCATAGAATCAATGCACCGGGTGTTACCACAGCCTTTGGACGCCTGAACCCATGGGAAGGAACATCGCACGTGCCGCTCCTGTGATGTATATACTCCATGCATGTGTGTATTATCACAGCCTCATCACGGGCCTGAGGGCGAGGGTCAGAGCATGGGTAATGCCACAGCGCCATGAATTGTTGGGTGTTTGCGCAGCTTTAGACCTGGCTTGGCCAGGCATGGTATGGGTGCACGTGAGGTCTGAGCCAGAGGTGAAAATGCGAGGTTAGCAGCAGTCTACGCTTGTATGTATGTATGTATAATGTACAGCTGTATGCATCTACGTATGTATCTATATACGTATGTGTGAATGTATGTACGTATCAATATACGTTTGTATGTATGAACGTGTGTAAGTAAATATGTACGTACATGCGTATGAACGTATGTGTGTCTATGTATGCAGGTGTGGATATATATGTATGTATGTATATATGTATGTACATATGTGTATATATGTGGATATTTATATAACATGAACCTTGCCAGGGACATGAAGGTGCCGTACACTTCTAGCATCCATAACCACGTCCGACCACCCCAGATCTCTTTCTCCCCCCTTGACTTTAGACAGAGGCTCGGCTGGATCTGACTTTCACCAGGCGCTTGGGAGGTGCTTCCGAGTCAGATACTTCTATCTCTTGTCTAGGGATGCAGGCGGCCCCTGCCCCCCCCCCCTCCCCCTCGTTCTAACCATGTGATACTTCCCCCCCCCCCCCCCCCCCCTTTCTATCACACCCACCACTCTGCAGGAAGCGGAGATCCGTGTGTACAAGTGTCGTGTTTCCACACGCACTGTGCACTGGTGCAAGCAGTGGGCGGCTCACGCTCTTCACAGCCGCGCTGCTGCAGTGAAAGGGAGAGGAACAAACGTGGGCTTCACAGGTTTAGGTGGCAGAGGCAAAATGAAGCAAACCAACTGTGGAATAAAAGCGGAAAATTTATCTTTTACTTATACGTTTTGTTGTGCGTGTATACTACATACTTGTGAGTTATGAGAACCCTGTGTGGTCATGTAATAACTTGCAAGGGGACGGACGCAGCATAGTTTTACTGGTTAGATTGAAAATACTGAACAATAATGCATAATAGTATTATGCATTACTGTACAACATGTTCTATCTAACCAGTAAAACTGTGCATCGGCACAAAGGCATGTGTCTACTGTGGCACAATAGCACGTGGCTGCCGTGGCACAATAGCACGTGGCTGCCGTGGCACAATAGCACGTGGCTGCCGTGGCACAATAGCACGTGTCTACTGTGGCACAATAGCACGTGGCTAGTGTGGCACAATAGCACGTGGCTAGTGTGGCACAATAGCATGCGTCTACCGTGGCACAATAGCACGTGGCTACCATGGCACAAGCCCTTAGTATTTTATGTATTCACACATATTATGATAATACGTTTGAATACATAAAACACGTAGGGCTTGTGCCATGGTAGATGCATATTATTGTGCCACGGACGCTACATGCCACAGTAGCGGCATGCTATTGTGCCACAGAAGCCACATGCCACAGTAGCCGCATGCTATTGTGCCACAGAAGCCACTTGCCACAGTAGCGACATGCTATTGTGCCATGGTAGCCACATGCTACTGTGCCACACACAACCACACACACACACAACCACACACACACCCCAACATACACACTCCACCACACACACACCCCAACATACACACACACACACTCACACACACAACCACAAGCACACACCCACACGCACACACAACCACACCCGCACCCCCACACACACACACACACACCCAACCACACACCCAACCACACACCCAACCACACACCCAACCACACACCCAACCACACACCCAACCACGCACACAACCACATGCACACGCACAACCACACACAACCACAAACTGTTTTTGGGCTGACAGCATAAATACGCTTTCATCCAACACTATGAACACCTCGGGAAAGTTTGGGAAGTCACCCCCAACTTTGAAACCACTTGCTGTTGCAGAGTGTGTGCTGTACACATGGCAATACCTTGACACAGCGGACTGTTGCAAGGGATGCTTTGAGCCTCGGAGGCTGACAGACCTCAGTCTGTGCATTAGTTTACCCCGTCTTGGTGCTGCATGAAAACAGGGTGCCCACTGTCCAGCATGAAGTGAGACATTGTGATTGGGCTGGAGATGCTATTTAGCAATCTGCTTAGAACATTGTGTTTCATTTATGGCATTAAACATAAAGGAGCACTGGCAACGCTGATAAAATGGATTTAATTTTGAGTAGTGACTAAAACTTTTAAAAAGCCTGCAGTACTGAAACAAGCATTTGCAATGCAATAGGTCTCGCATTTGCAAAAGTTTAACCCCTTGTATGCCCATGACGAGCTGGACTCGTCATGGAGCACAGTCGCGCTGTGCCCATGACGAGTCCAGCTCGTCATGAGGCATACCCTAGGGAATCCCTCTGGTGCGGGCACCAGAGGGATTCCCTTTGTGCACAAATAGCCTCGGGAGCTGGGGAAGAGCTTCCCCAGCACCCGAGGCCCCCCCCCCCTTTCACTGTAACGATGATCGGCGCGCACGTCATTACAGTGAAAGTGAAACTGAAATGAGCCAAGAGGCTCATTTCAGGTTTCACTTTGTACGTGCTCAGGGGGCTATCTCAGCCCCCTGGGCACGTAGAAAGACGGGAGAGGTATCGTTGGAAAGGGGAGAATCTCCCCTTTCCAATGGTACCCCTCCCCAGTGGATCCATGCTTGGGGATCGCCACAGTAGGGCGATCCCCAAGCAGGGATCCACCCACTAGACACCAGGGAGGGGGGAGCGGCCCCTTGGGCAAGGGCCTTTGCTCCCCCCTGTGTATTTTTGCGAATTTTAGTCTTTTTGCCCCCCCTGGGGGGCAGATGGGGGCATTAGTCCCCAATCTGCCCCCCCCGGGGGGTAAAAAGCCCACTAGACACCAGGGAAGTTGCATTAAAAAAATAGGGGTGGGGGCTGCCCAAAACGGGCAGGCCCATGCCCCCCCCCAATTACTACAGTCTTTCTGCCCCCCCGGGGGGCAGATGGGGCATTGGCCCCTAATCTGCCCCTTTGGGGGGGCAGAAAGCCCACTAAACACCAGGGATTCGTTTTTTAGTTTTAGTTTTATTTTTAGGGTGGGGGCTGCCCGCAACGGGCACGCCAATGCCCCCACCCACCCGCCACCATTACAGCCTTTCTCCCCCCCCCCCCCCCCGGGGGGGCAGATGGGGCATCGGCCCCCAATCTGCCCCCCGGGGGGGCAAAAAGCCCACTAGACACCAGGGAATTGTTAAAAAAAAATAGGGGTGGGGGCTACCCAAAACGGGCAGGCCCATACCCCACCCCACCCCCCAATTATTAGTCTTTCTGCCCCCACCCGCCACTATTACAGCCTTTCTCTCTCCCCCCCCCCCCGGGGGGCAGATGGGGCATTGGCCCCTAATCTGCCCCTTCGGGGGGGGGGGCAGAAAGCCCACTAAACACCAGCGACAGGCAAGGGCCCAAAACGTAGTGAGGCGCACTACGTTTAGGACCCTTGCCTGTCGCGGGTACTTGGGCCTCCCCAGCACCCGAGGCCCCCCCCCCCCCCCCCTTTCACTGTAACGATGATCGGCGCGCACGTCGCGCCGACGTCATTACAGTGAAAGTGAAACTGAAATGAGCCAAGAGGCTCATTTCAGGTTTCACTTTGTACGTGCTCAGGGGGCTATCTCAGCCCCCTGGGCACGTAGAAAGACGGGAGAGGTATCGTTGGAAAGGGGAGAATCTCCCCTTTCCAATGGTACCCCTCCCCAGTGGATCCATGCTTGGGGATCGCCACAGTAGGGCGATCCCCAAGCAGGGATCCACCCACTAGACACCAGGGAGGGGGGAGCGGCCCCTTGGGCAAGGGCCTTTGCTCCCCCCTGTGTATTTTTGCGAATTTTAGTCTTTTTGCCCCCCCTGGGGGGCAGATGGGGGCATTAGTCCCCAATCTGCCCCCCCCGGGGGGTAAAAAGCCCACTAGACACCAGGGAAGTTGCATTAAAAAAATAGGGGTGGGGGCTGCCCAAAACGGGCAGGCCCATGCCCCCCCCCCAATTACTACAGTCTTTCTGCCCCCCCGGGGGGCAGATGGGGCATTGGCCCCTAATCTGCCCCTTTGGGGGGGCAGAAAGCCCACTAAACACCAGGGATTCGTTTTTTAGTTTTAGTTTTATTTTTAGGGTGGGGGCTGCCCGCAACGGGCACGCCAATGCCCCCACCCACCCGCCACCATTACAGCCTTTCTCCCCCCCCCCCCCGGGGGGGCAGATGGGGCATCGGCCCCCAATCTGCCCCCCAGGGGGGCAAAAAGCCCACTAGACACCAGGGAATTGTTAAAAAAAAAATAGGGGTGGGGGCTACCCAAAACGGGCAGGCCCATACCCCACCCCACCCCCCAATTATTAGTCTTTCTGGCCCCACCCGCCACTATTACAGCCTTTCTCTCCCCCCCCCCCCCCCCGGGGGGCAGATGGGGCATTGGCCCCTAATCTGCCCCTTCGGGGGGGGGGGCAGAAAGCCCACTAAACACCAGCGACAGGCAAGGGCCCAAAACGTAGTGAGGCACACTACGTTTAGGACCCTTGCCTGTCGCGGGTACTTGGGCCTCCCACACGAGTGAGGCACCGTTTTTATCGGGAGGCCCGGGGAATGCTGGGTGGTAGGAAATTTGTGTCAGCCCGGTGATGCCTCAACTTTCCCACACAAAAATGTGTGAAAAAGGTGATTTTTTTCAGCTAAATTTGAGGTTTGCAGGGCATTCTGGGTAAGGAAACGTTGGGGGATCCACGCAAGCCATACCTCTCTGGAATCCCCCGGGTGTCTAGTTTTCAGAAATGTGTGGGTTTGGTAGGTTCCCCTAGGTGGCCGCTGAGCACCGGGCCAAAAACCCAGGTGACCCCCCCTTGCAAAACCAGGTCGTTTTGAGGTAGGCAATTTTCATGTCGCCTCAATACGTTTTGGGGCCTTGCCTGTCGCGGGTACTCTGGCCTCCCACACGAGTGAGGCACCGTTTTTATCGGGAGACCCGGGGGAACGCTGGGTGGTAGGAAATTTGTGGATCCACGCAGATTCCGGAACTTTCCACCACAGAAATGTGGGGAAAATGTGGTTTTTTTTTGTAAATTTTTTTAGGTTTGCAAGGGATTCTGGGTAACAGACCCTGGTGGGAGGCAGTCAAGTCACCCCATCCTGGATTCCCCTGGGTGTCTAGTTTTTATAAATGTATAGGTTTGCTAGGTTTCCCAAGGTGCCCGCAGAGCTAGGGTTCAAAAACTAGAGCTAGGCACTTTGCCAAAAAAGGGTAAATTTTCACTGCGATATTGAGTTGTGACCACGTTGCGTTTTGCGCCGTTTCCTGTCGCGGGCACTAGGCCGACCCACACAAGTGAGGTACCGTTTTTCTCGTAAGACTTTGGGGAAGCAAGGTGGGTGGAAATTCGTGGATCCACACAGATTCCGGAACTTTCCACCACAGAAATGTGGGGAAAATTTGTTTTTTTTTGTCAATTTATTAGGTTTGCAAGGGATTCTGGGTAACAGACCCTGGTGGGAGGCACTCAAGTCACCCCATCCTGGATTTCCCTGGGTGTCTAGTTTTCAAAAATGTATAGGTTTGCTAGGTTTTCCAAGGTGCCCGCAGAGCTAGGGTTCAAAAACTAGAGCTAGGCACTTTGCCAAAAAAGGGTAAATTTTCACTGCGATATTGAGTTGTGACCACGTTGCGTTTTGCGCCGTTTCCTGTCGCGGGCACTAAGCCTACCCACACAAGTGAGGTACCATTTTTATCGGGAGACTTAGGGTAATTCAGTTTTGTAAAGGAACTGTTATTATCTGTTGACTTTCGATGCATTTCTGCCTTCTAAATGAAAGATATTGTGTAAAAAAAGAAGTCATTCTAAAAAATGACTGAGAATACTCATACTAGCATGAGAATTATCAATTTCAGAAATGTGCAAATATCTACTGTTTCTAAACTCTATATTTTGTTCCCATTTCAGAAATACATAGGTGTCTTTCATACCGATTTTTCCATGTACACATTTTTACAGAATAATTACTATATACCCGGTACATAATAAAAAACCATTGCAAGTTGCTGCTCCGTTTTTGGCTCTGGGTTCGTCGGGTTCTTGGTGAACCTACAAGTCCTATATATCCCCACAACCAGTAATGTCCAGTGGATGTAATGGTATATTGCTTTCAAAGAGCTGTCATAATTAGAAGAAGTTACAGGTGAAAACGTTGACACGAAAGGCTTTATTTTTTTTTCAACTAATTTTCAATTTATCCTATATTTAACTGTTAGTTTCTATAAAAAAAACCTTGATGGATCTACACAAATGACCCCTTGCTGAATTCAGAATTTTATCTTCTCGAAAATGTATAGCTTTCCAGGATCCATTATTGCTTTTGTACCCATTTCTGCCATTAACTGGAAGGAGGTCAAAAGCACAAAAAATAGCAAAATTAGGCTATGTCCCAGAAAAATGCCAAAACTGTGTAAAAAATGTTGGGTTTCTGACAAAAGTCTGGTATCCCCGAAAAGCTGGGAAAATGGTGATTTCAACCCCACAAACCCTTTTTTGATAACATTTGCAGGGAAAAACCCAGATGCTTTCATTTGCAGCCCGTTTTTCCAATTTTTCCGAAAAAAAACAAAATTTTGCTGTATTTTGGCTCATTTCTGTGACCCCTCTAGGAGAATCCACAAACCCTGAGTACCTTTAGAATCCCCATGATGTTGGAAGAAAAGGACGCAAATTTGGCGTGGATACCTTATGTGGTCAAAATGTTACAGGGGCCGCAGCGCGCACTACCCCAAATAGCCAAAAAAGGGCGTGGCACAGGAGGGGAAAAGGCCTGGCAGCGAAGGGGTTAAGCTATTGGCATTGTTCATGACAATGCCTTTTTTAATCTATTTTATAAAACAAACACATAAATAAATGCCATTATCATTTACAAAGCCAATAGCTAGTGTTGCATTATTATTAGCAATGCCAACTGCTCACACTTTTATAATGTGAGACCTATTGCATTGCAAATGCTTGTTGTTTTTGCTGATAGTGTGCATTTGCCTACAGTTGGACCCGCTAATTGGGGCAGGTGGCGTCACTGAATCTACCCTTCAGTCCTCGGCCTGGTCTTTCTCGCTCACCATTGGTGCATTTCCGGGATCCTGGCAGGCCTCTGTCACGCCCCTCTCAACACTTTGGGGCGAGGGAGAGGGGCTGACGGTTCTTGGTGCTGCTTTCAATCGTGTAACCACATCTGTGAAACTAATTGCGTAGTCTCTCCTTCCCTAAACTAATACCACTCCTCTCACCCACCAAGGATATATTTAAACTACTGGGAAGGAGCTTAGAGGGCCAGGCAAATGGGCTGGCTGAACGACGTGCGCACAGGTGCAGTGTGAAGGAGCCGCCACTTTCAAAGCTGGTATACAGATATCTCACCCGACGTCTGTTTCCCACTGGATGTTTGGCGATCGTTTGTGCACGTAAGGTCACTCCAGCTCGTGTCACAAGAGTCAAACTGGACGAACGTAGCACAACCCTTGATTCAACTCCCATTAACTGATAACGTTGTCACAAGGACCCCCGAGGTTACTTTTTGCTTCCTTAAGTGAAGTGTTATCGTGCCGTCTTCTCTTCTAATATCGAGGCCTGTTGGTGTCATTTCCCAGGCCGCAGCCCTCAACATCGTGCCGCTCATTGAAGATTTCACTGAATTCCTTTTGGCAAATGCCAACAGCCCCTGTGAAATATAACAATCACAGATCTTTTTTGTTTGTTTGGTATGTTTGTTTTATTCCTATAAAAGCACCAAGAGCAGAAATGTGATAATGTTTTTAAGTATATACATCCTCTTTGTAAGGCGATGGTGCATTGTCACCTAGGCGGGTGGTTTTGTTGGCATACTGTCCTCTCAGTGTTCACCCCCTCCTTGGTTGCCAGTTAGTAGACGGTCGTTTTGTATGCTGAGTACATGCTGCCTCATAGTCTGTACAGTTCCTTGGATAAAGCCACGGTACTCTTTAGCTGTTCACTTTATAGATATAGCCTCTATTTATTTTTGTAGCAGTAAAGAGAAATTGGTGGAAACAAAAAACATTGACAGAGTAAACAAGCATTGGCATAGCCAATAAGTCGCGCCTTTGCGACCTTATAAGTGTTTAGCCATGGAACACTTGATGTTGTTGCACCAAGGATATTGTGCTGGATAACTAAACACTTATAAGGTCCCAAAGGCGAGACCTATTGGCTATGCCAATGCTTGTTAAATCATGCTTTCATTTTCTCTCGTTCTCTCATGAGTTTTAATTTCTATTCAGTAGCATCATCATGCGACCGAAATTAAGCTGATTTGTTACAGTGAGTCTTTTCTTAGGCCCTGGTGTCCGTAGGAACTTCAGCATTTCTGTGCACTCAAGGAGTAGGGTTTTTAGGATATCGCAACTATTGTGTGAACACAGCCCTACACTACCGAACAAGTAGCAGTCTTACCAGCAGAGTCTATGTTCCTACCAGGGACTATTTTGACTTCTGTTGCCGTGTGCTTTGGATTGCTCTGTGCTGGAGTGTAGAGGGTTAAAGCGTGCTCTGGTACTAAAGTCTGGCTGGAGCACGCTATGCTGAAAGATAAGGCCGCTGTAAAGCAAGCGCCATAGGCAAACAGTAACACATGTAGGAGACAATAAAAAGAAGAACCAGAAAACCGAAGTTCAAGCCTGGCTCGAACAAACCGTGTGATCCTAGGTAAATAATATTTAATTGCATTCAGCCTCCTTTTTTTTAATTAACACATGGCAGCTCCTTTAAATAAGTGTGTTCAGGATGTGCGATGTACAAACGCCTCTAAAGTTCATTAATGTTGCTCCATCTATAAAAACATACTGGCTTGCATATAGTGTACAAATGACAACTGACTTAATCCTAATTCACTAATGTCACTGTCATCAGAGCTGCGGAGCAGGAATATCACGTGTTAAAGCAGTACACCTATTTTGAACTTTGCAGAAACGTTACATATTTCTATAAAATGTTGCTGCATGGTTTGCATTCCAGCGCAAGTTCTTAGTCAGGCCAGGAGGACCCATGGCTCGGCTCCCACAGTTAATGTGTTGGCTCGCCCACCTCTAATCCACGTGTTCTGGTGGTGAAAGCGTCCAACCAGACCGAAACATGCCGCCTCTTTAGACGCTAACCGAGCAGCAACAGGCGTCACGGTGGCATGCCAAATGGCACGCCTAGCTAATCTTATCAAGGGCTTCAAGGCGCTCCCTATAGGCAAACACAGTGATGCGATTTAGTTTGCTTTACGCACAGCGCTCTAGGATGATGTGTCTATATTGTTATCATTATTATTTCTGAAGTAGAAACCGAGGATACGCGGCGCTATATAAAAGCTCCAAGTTAAATAACGGAGCAAACACAGCACTAGCTCAGAAGCGTGTATTTTTGGGGTAGTTTTATCATGTTAAAACGCACTCCGAATAAAAAGGTCACATGATACGTCAGGAAGCTGCTTTGAGCAACAAGATGTCACCAGGGTGTGTGCACGTTCGTTCCAGAATGGGAAAGTGAAAGTCCGAGATCCACGGCCTGCACGAGGGGGGAGAGACACTGCGTGGGGCACTAAAAGGCGGGCGGCTGTGTGGACGAAGGCGTTCCTGTGGTGCATGGCGTTTACCTTGTGGGAGTGAGCGGGATAATTGCTAACATATGGCGCTGATGCTCGCTCCCGCAAGGGAATCGCCAAACGTGCACGAGGGCTCATTGGGAACAGTGCAAAACATACACGAGTTCCCATTAAAGCCTGAAGCGATTCCAAATGATCTCCAAACCAGTACTTGCGCACTGCTAGGCGAGACCTAAAAATCTCACCGTGTGAAGAGGGAGCGGCAGTCCTGCCAAGTATCACGCACCATGCGTGACTATCGCATTTCAGTGTGGTGGTCTGCATCACCGCACTGAAATGCAAAGTCACGCATTTCCTTAGGTCACAGATCTTTGCTTGCACTTAACTCGGGCCATGGGAATGAGGACGTGACAGGCTGCAGAGAATGGCCTGATAACAAGGGCCCCATTATCACCATTCGCGTAGCAGCTCTATGCAAGAGATATTCAGCTACAGCGCGATTCCAAACATCTCCACACAGCCTCGTCTGACACTAGATCACATGGCAGGAAGAAACTGTGTGATGTTTCCGGTTACGCGATGACGTCCTGTTACCAGTGCATTACCAGCTACGCTGTGATAACTCACTACGCAGGCATATGCCAGATCGGAAGTTATTTGTTGCTTGCTAAGGAGAACAGATCTAGTGGAAGCCTTGAAACTATTGCCGAGTTCAACTTCACACGTGCTAGAATGCGCATTTCACAGAATGGTGCCCTGCTGTCAGCGCCCGAGTCTACAACGTCCAGTTTGGTATTTCATTTCTAAATGAGGCTATTTTGTCTTCCTTAACAGGCAAAATCACCCTAATATTAAAAAGCGAAATGTATGTCCCGACTCCTTAAAATTATTTTAAAGCTATTATAAAACGTCATCGTCACTGTGCTGAGCCTGTTCCAGAATGCAGCTGCTGGTTCCGCTCAGGTTGGTCGGGTCCTCAGTTTTCAAGGAAGGATGGATTGCAAGCATTGAAAAAATATACCGGATATTAACATTTGTTCATGTACACATAAAGCCATTTGTATTCACTTTTAACATAATTTTTCAGTTTTTGTTTATTTTACGTATCAGTCAGATATCATTACGCGAAGCTCTAAAGCAGGTTTACCTGCTGTTTGTAGTATGAACTAATGAGGGAGAAAATACAGACCTTTTTGTGATTTTTTTTTTTTCTTTTTTTTTTTTTCTTTTTCTAATTTTCTACCGACTGGTGCAGTAAAGTGAGTTTTTGATTGCACAAATGGGTGTAAATTCTGATATTTATATGTTCCCCTGGTCTTCATTGCTTTAATTGGCTCGCGAGAACGTGTTGCTCCTAGTTGTTGAATGTTACTCATAAGTACACTGATAAAATGAAAATGTCACTCATAAGCAAGCTGAAACCTTGGCAGCTATGGAGCGGAGCCTCATACCGAGAAGTACCTACAAGGCACTTTTGAACCCCACCCTGCCCCTAAGCCCCCTTCCTACAAAAAAAAAACCACTTGCTGAGGCTGATGTCATGGACGTCGGCAGCTCAAAGCCTCAGAAAACGAGCTGTTAAACCACTATTTACATTGGCTTCAGCTTGTTTACCCTGCCACTGTGCGATATCTGCTTCTCCGTGTATGGAGCCGATATTGTGTCACACGGGGTGAGTTGGCAGGTATGCCTCTCACTAACTCATACATGCCAGCCCTCCTGATTCAAGCAGGAGACTACTGATTTTCAAGGCTATTCTCCAACCTCCAGTTCCAGCATGCAGAAACTCGATTCAAATGGTTGGAAAGAAGGCAGCTTAAGCTCAGAAATATACTTAGCCAGAGCCCTTTGTGCCTAATTCTTTGATGGGGCGTTTAGAGGGTGTGACAGGCCTCAACATTTAATTTGTGGCAATTTTACATAGCGCATATAAAAAAAAAAAGAACACGAGTTTAGAACTCTATTTTTATTTGTGCGATGTTATTGTTCTGCCTTAAATGAAATGCTGATTGTCTGTCACCATTCATGCTGATGGACAAATTCAGACAGATTGCCTGTGCTTCAGTGCAAGTCGGTGGGTAAAAATGTATTCTCCCGACTAATTTAAAAAAAATAAATCTCCTACTTGCCTGATCTAGAATGTTGCGTGTATGCTAATTGAGCCTGTACTTTCAGCCAAATTCAAAAATCTTTGCCTAGCTACTTATCATACGTTTTAGAAATGTCTTCTTTTCCAGATAGAAAGATAACTGCATAACAAAGAGAACCAATAAATGCAGTGGGAACGGCAGCCTCTCCAGGACGTTCAGCTGCTTATCCAAGTCATTATGGCAGTAAAAAGTAAATGTCAAACAAGGCTAATCAGCAGTGCTTTCAATGGGCCGGTACTGCGTACCAGCATTTCTCAGTTTTCTCCCCTAGAGTACCAGAACTTCTCCTTGTGTCAACAGAGTATCGGTACTCCTAGCGGCAAGCTGTGGTCTGGCTCTGGGGTATGGGATTTCATGCAGTGTCTGTGAGGCGCTCTGACAGTCAACAGTGGGTGTATTCCAGTGCTAGGTTGCTGCTGCTGCCGCCTTGGGCTCTAACTGACCGCGTGACAGGAGTAAGGAAATGTGGCCTGTCAGACAGAGCTAGCCACATTGTAACTTTTGCGTTGTCAGAGTGTAAGGCTGCAGCGCTGGAATACACAGTCAGAGCGCACAAAGCCTGTGGCCAAGTTTAGCTCGTGTGTACAGTGCGCAATTAGTACTTATTTTTGCAGTTATATATATAGCGCACACTTGGCAGGAGGGTATTAAAGCACTTTAAATGAGTAGTGCAAGTTCTACACGAAAGCGTACTTTATTTTGGTTTTATGGCACAGAAAGCTGAAATCCCAGCTTCTGGTCAACATCCTGTTGTTCTTGGTGATCTTCACGTACCGTAAAAACAAACAAAGATGTTTTCATGTAAAACTTCTGCTTCTCAAGTAAAAAGCTTTAATGCCCTCTGGCCAAGTTCGCACAATATACAACTACAAAAAACACCAATTACGACGTGCAAATATGAAGAAACTTGACCGAAGGACACTAGAGCGCTTTTGCACTGAATAAGAAAATACTACCATTGTTAAAGTCCTGCCTCGAAGCCACGTCCCCAGACACGGCCTTACGAGACCCTCAAGACCCATCCCAATAAATTTGGTGAGTACCGGCACTTTTCTTTTTCCATTTAAAGCACTGCTAATCAGATACTGTCTGGATTATCAAGGTGAATATTCAGTTGTGTCACTAGAAAGTGGATTGTTCAAAAAATGTTTAGATACAGCTATTATTTATATGACACTTAAAACTAAGATGGTCCAATGTGTAGAACGTCCGCATAAGCCATTGCTTTATGTAATTTATTTGTGATAGCCATATCGATTATACAAGTGTTCGGGTGCTTGACTAATAAAGCTGTGAGGGGAAATTGGTACCTGCCGCAGACATTGTATGCAAGTGACCGAGAGCGGCTGAGGTGGACCCCAAGAGTGACTGACCACTATTGCATGCAAAAAACAAAATAACAAGCACATTATGTATTGGCATATTGTTGAAAAGAAAGTATTTTTCAAAATCTCAATGCGTGAACAGGACAGGTGTTGCTGCTCATTAGTCTATTATGACAAGCTATTTAAGCACAGTCAGAAATCATTACAATTAATTGGGTGCCTCCGTATTCTTTAAAGTACGGTGAAGATACCGCTCAGTCGCTCTATACCATGTGAAAAAGCATAATGTGTCTGCTGGTAGTGAAGGTCTGCCATGCACAGAAACATTTTCCAAACTTTTCACTGCAGACCAACAGATTATCTTTTCTTCGCCTTAGCCAATTACAATCACATTTTTCTCAGTGCAAAGTCAAAATACTAATCTCTCATTTTGCGTTTGTCGTAATAGAGTGGGGCATTTACCATATTTACCACACTGGTAAATACCATTACCACAGTGTTAGGTATTTCTGAAGTAAATACCCCCTGTTCTGAGTTTTTGCATGGAAAATGGGACATCACACGCAGAATCATTTTTTAGCACACCAAATTACACGATTTGCCTTTTTTTTTTTTTCCAAAGAATTTTCCCACAATAAAGTTTGACATGCCGGAATTTATCAGGGGAAAACTGCGGTGGTATCATAATCATACAGTTCGTAATTCCGATCATTGTGCAGATACATGTTTGCACAGGAATCCGAATTTATCTCTTAACTCGCAATGAGGCCCAAAGAAGTTGTGGCAACACTTAGCATGCACTTACATTGCAATTTCAAATGTGCAATGGGTGCAAGTATTGACAGTATAAACATATGAGTGAACAAGTGCTTTTTTTCTTAAAGCTCAGTTATTTGATTTTCAGATAGCTGGAGTCTAAACCATAATAATGAACACAGTTATTACCTATATTAGTGGTTCCTATATCAAATAAAGATACTGGTCGGAGCTCAATGCACAGGGCACATAACTCTGACAGTACCCTTAACAATTGCCATTTAGAGCCCATGAACAACCCGCATACCCTCCTTCCCTAAACCAACAGGCATTGCTTTATCAGAGGTCTGGATGAAATAGTAGCAACTAACAAGTTGGTACATGGTCTCAAACACTTGAAAACCACATGTCTACCAATTTCTACTCCTTTTTAAGTCTAGCTAGACAGCACAGCTGTCTCTTTGAGACCTGCTGTAATCGGTCTGTGGGCATTCAGTCCATCCCCTTTCTTGACATTGCTTTTTATTTGTCTATGTCCGTGTCCTTCAAACATCCCTGCTTGCTAGTGGTTAGTCCTGCCCCTTTGTCCTTCCTTTGTCTCTACTCTTCCTCCCACAGAGCAGGGTCTTAGTACTGTCTCATCCCACTCTGGTTCTTAATCTGTTCTCTAGAGGACGATTTTTTTTTTCTTGGTTTCCTGTTCTGTTACTGTTTTTCTGTTTTCACCTTCAGCTCCCTAGTTGCATTTATTAAAATAGAGCATTCTTCCTCCTGTGAATGCCACAGTTGTGTTACTGCTGCCTCCTGCCCCATTGCTTGTTTTTTTAAATTTCCATCCTTGTTTAAGAAAGCTGCTAATTAAATGTTCGATCCTTGTTTCTTTCTCTAAGAGCCTTCCTCAGAAGTGCCTGTGTTTTCACTTTCTCCTAGGCTTGGAGCCCTTTTCAGTAACCAGGGTTGTAAATCATGGTATCTCCTCCCATCGCTGAGCATCCAAAGACTGAAAATAAATATCAGATGCCTGGAGCCTGTTTACTTTTATTTGTTTGACTCAGTCCTGGTTTGACTTCTAAGTAAGCCATAGAGGAAAAATCTCGAGTCGCAGCTCACCAGCCACGAGCGCAGGCCTCTGCTTCTCCCTGACCTCAGCTGCCTTTTTACAAAAGGCAGCTAATCACGTGAACCCTGCTGTTCCAAAACATTTTAGCTGCGGCCATTTCTGCAGTCTCTCCTTGTTGAAGAGTGAAGCCCTGCCTCGCAACTCTAATGTGCCACTTGTTTTAGTTTTTTTACTCCATCAGCTGTTTTTGCCAAAGACTAGATAAATGTATCATAAATGGGCAGATGTCCCAGCGGAATAGCAGATTGAACTTTTACAGCTGTTCCTGGTGATGACTGAGGCTCATGTTCTTTAGGCTTAGCCCGTTGTGCTAACAGGCTGAGGTTTTCAAGTTTGATTGATGAGGGCATGGATATCTGTGCATGTCTACTCTTGCACCTGTAAAACCTATTTCCACTTTCATATCGTGAAATAAACCCAAACAAACGTCAAAAAAAGTTTATGTATTACATACGGCTGCGCTTTAAGTAAAATGCAGTTCATAGGACAGAATATGCTGTGACAAATGCAAACACCTTAACGCACATTGTATGTAAAATTCAAATGCAACCTTAATAGAAGCTCTTTAAAAAGGCATCTGCTCTTTTTCCACGCTATGGATGCTGCACACTTACCCCAGTCCATGCCTCCCCATTCCAATATTAACTGGATTTTTGTTTTAAAAAGTCCCCAAACAAAATCTCTCTCTCGCCCTTTCTGTGTCACTCTGCCTTGCCAATTGGGTCCTCTTAAATAGAGGTGTGTTAAGGCATGGGCAAAGTGGGCCCTGACCCAGAGCCCCAGCCTTTCTGGGGGCCCCTGTAATGAATCTGCCTTTCACAAAAAGGATGCACCCAAACCCTGCGCTTCCCTAAAGAGAGGCAAATGTATCGCTGCACCTTTAAGTCACACACTTTGCACAGCACTCCCACTTTGGAGGCAAAAGACAAATTCAGGTGCTTTGAAATAACACACACAAGTTTATTAATGAATGGTAGGCCAAATACATCAGTAAATGCAAATTCATTAGGTATCAAACACTTTTAAATGAACAAGTAAAATAAAATGCAGGGACTCGCACTCTTTTAGAATAAGGCTTGGGGTTTATTACTCCATGCTCTCTAAACAAAGGCTGTCTCAGATGCCAAATGCACAAGATTCAAATATATGTAGCAAACTATAATCGAATTGCATGAATAATACTGATTAATGAACAAGCAGCAGATAAGACACACTGGACGACCTGCAAGAGATCAAAAATATATGTACAAATACAGCAGAGGATTACTCTGGATGTGCACCTCCCACACCACAAAGAAAACACCTCAAATGATAAAAGCCACTGGCTAAACATCACAATGGCAATAACCAAAACTCAATACATCACCTGGTGCAAACACTGAATCTGCATCTTAGCCCACTTCTGACCGGGGGAGTTCACAGCTGGGGTTCAGAGCTCCGCGACCAGGGTCCATACTCCGAAATAGATACGTCTGTCCTCGCTCGGATTCCAAACTCCCAGCTTCTCAGTCTGCAACCCTCCGCTTTAAACACAGTAGAAGATTCGCGAAAGACCTCCTCCCACCGCCAGAGGAATTTTACCAGAACTGGCCAGGTTCCAAGCAAGGATCCCCATGGCAGTAAGGAGCTCTAACGTCCCTTCCTCCATTCTCACATCTTCCAGCCTCTATCTTGACAAAGCTCCCACAAGGCCTTTCAGAGTACATTAAACAAAAGCAATCGCTCAAAAAAACCGAAAGACCTTGAATGAGAATAACCCAAACAACTCACAAGCACCGCTTGTGCACACAGAAAAACTGCAGCAAGGCAGAGTCTGAAAACAAGATGACATGAGGCCATGTCAATGCCAATAGTAAGCACCTATAATTAACAAGCAAGGCAAAGTCAGAAGACAAGATGACATGAAGCCATGTCAAAGCCAATAGTAGGAACTCATCATTAAGCAAAACCGAGCACATGTGTGCACCATCGCTCACAACACTGCACTTCGAAACCAAAGAGTACATTCCACATCTTCTATTCTTGGTAAGACTATTCTACTCCGTGACAGCTTCCACTGAAAGACAGCAAGATTACAAGAAAGAAGAGAGTCCGGCATATGCAGAACCGTCTCATAAATCCAGGCTAGGGTAAAAATAACACACTAAAGTTGGTTAAAATGGTGGTAGTTGAAGGTCATCATAAGGTGCCAAACCACAAGAGTGTCTCTTACTACAGCCCCCTGATAGAGCAAGCTCCGTTCTGCAGAATCTTGCCCTGATTACCTTAAACTCTAAAACAGATTATTTAGAATACTGTTTTCCTTTCATTTATTTTTAAGATGGGTGATTTTGTAGAGAAATGTTGAGTTTATGTTTCATGTAACATTCATAAATATTATTTCTTTTAGATAAAAACAGGACCTCATATATGAGAAATAGGAGTGTGCCACAGGGATTATTTGCAATAATGTTAGTGCGCTGCAGCTTTGTTAGAAAGCATTAAAAACACACCTCATTATCTCTGAATATTAGATGTTAAAACATTTGGAATTTGCCTGAGCTGAAAATGGATCATAAATCCAAACCTGTTCCATACAGGGGCCCCCAAAATTTGTTTAACCATGGACCCCTAAAATCCTTCAGATTTCGCTGCTCGTGACATAGCTGTGCAAGGCTGAAGATTAGGTTCAAACGCTCCAAAGAATGCTATGTGACCCATTTCTTCTGACTCTTAGTCCCCACATGATTACCAAGTGTGCATTTATTTGTTCAAAGAAGCGTTATTTTATGCTGGTACAGGTAGTTTCTTGTGTTTTTCTCAATGAGCTCCTCTCAAAGCAAACTGATAGCCCAGTGTTCAGAAGCATTGACAAAACCAATACGTTTGCCTTTGGGACCTACTGGCTTTTTACATAGATTTTTATTTTATTTTATTTTTTTAGCCATGCTGTACAGCATCCTTGATGATGCGCAGCATGGCTAAAGAAAATAAACTTTAAAAAAGATTCTATTATGGAGAAGTTGCGTCATGTAGGAGCATGCACCATAAAGGCACATATGTATAAAATGATGTGAAATTGTATGAAATGTAATAACAAACAGTCTTTCACTATACAGATCAACACTAATTACACGTTTGGGATGTCAGAATTTGGCACATACCCTGGTGACTAGATATAACACAGTTCAGGTTGGAAGAGATGTGTGGCAAATAATACCAAGAAACGGACAAACAAAAACACTTGTATTACATGTAAAGCTAGCTGTGACGATACCAGTAAATAAGTCTGTTTATGGGAGAAATAGCTTATTTTCAAAGGACCAACAGAGACAAACCTACACAGCTTAATAGTTTTGGCAAAAGTATATCCTATATTTGGGCGTATAAATAATGGTGTCCGTTAGGTGCACAGAGCTCAATGCAGTTTGCTTTTCTGAAGCTGTGCCTCTGTTGAGCTCCATGTGGGTCTTTTTCAATTATTTGGGTCGGATTATCTTAAGACCTTATTGTCAGTGTTGCTTGTGTAACACAGCAAAGCCCATCAAGTGTTAGCTGAGATCTTTCTTACAGGTGGTTTGTAAAGACTTTAGAACCATTGTCAAAAGTAAGTTAAGGAGGAGGAAGTCGCTACTTCCAAGTCAAGTTATGAATGGAGAATACTCCCAAACAGATTATTGTAGAATGGAGTATGATGCCAACTTGCATGACCTCTTTATTGGCTTTGTATATCTTTGTCCAAAAGGTTGCTAATACCAACGATTTGATTATATTGGTGAATTATTTAAAAACGTTGTATTAATCAGAGGGTGGTTATTGCCAGCCATCTCAAATACTACAAATACTTACAGGCCTTCCCCAATCGATATTAAATGTCATTTGATCAAGGTTAACCACTCACACTTCATGTTTCTGGCCAGTTAAATCAGCATATTGGAATGCTGATGTTGGAAGCCGAGAAGGCCTTTGACCGAGTGGTATGGGGTGCTTTATGGTCGACTATGTCATCGTTTGGTCTCAGTCAAAGGTTCATCTTGGCGGTTCAGACACTTTATAGAAATCCGACTGCCGCTGTTGAGCTTGATGGCCTTTCTTCATCTTGCTTTGCTGTTCAAAGGGGAACGCGGCAGGGTTGCCCATTATCCCCATTATTGTTTGCCCTTTATATTGAGCCTTTTATTAAGCATTTGTTGCATAATGTTGGGATTCCTCCGGTGTCTTTTAATGGTCTGGTATTAAAACTAACTGCACATGTGAACGATTTTGCAATTTGTTTCTACTAGAGCAGCAAACGCTATAGCCGAGATCACACAAGAGGCCCAGAGATTTGGCTCCTTTCTCTTGCTATAAACTAAACTTGGATAAGACACGGACGATTTTAAATTTTCAACTTGATACGCCCCCAGCAACACTAGGGATTACAAGAACGACTGCATATCCTGGAGTCTGTCTTGGTAGTCAAGTAGAGGACGTGATTACATTAAACTATGAGCCACTGATTAAAAAAAGGTGGTGGCAAAATTGCGTTGTTGGCACCGGCTTCCCCTTAGGATATTTGGGAGGTGCAACGTTGATAAAATCTATATTCTTCCAAAGTTTTTGTACCTTTTTTGCACGATCCTGCTAAGGGTGCCGTTGATGTTTTTTAAGCGTTTAGACGGTGCTGTCGGTAGCTTTATTTGGGCTATCGGCATGCAAGGAGAGCTCTTTGGTATATTAAATTACCATATAAACGAGGTGGTTTTAAGCTACCAGATTTAAAATTTTATTTTTGAGCTGCATTCGTCAGCCGAATACAAAGCTTACTTAAGGGGCCCGATACTGGTACTGTTTGGCTTTCATACTAACTGGCTTGTGGATTAAATACGGAGTTTCTTTTGTACAAAACAACTGACCCCAATTATCATAAGCGGGTACGATTCAAGGTAGTCAGGGATATTACTAGGATATGGCATGATATTCATAAGGTATATACATTACCAGAGCTGCACGTATATACTATGTTGTGGGGAAATCCCATGCTGCCTGACATATTTCATGACCACATGGGGAGAGGGTGGCAGCGTAAAGGCATAATACAGCTTGATCAATTGTATGACGGACAAGGATTTCGAACATTCTTAGCCTCGAAAGAAGAGTGTGGGTTGCTACAGAATTCATTATATAAGTACTTGCAAGTAAGGGATTTCTTCGCCCGCGGTCAGAGCTTATTAGAATTGCCGAATCCTTCTGAGGTACTAGCTGTATCTTTTTCAGATTTCAGGCCGAGGAACTATTGGCATAACCTATCAGAAACTTTTAGCAGCTGTTAGTGACTATGGCAAACAGCAGCTAAATTAAGTTGGATTTTTAACCATGACGTAACTAAAGAGGCATTACACAGGGGTGTGGAATTTAATAAAATATCTACTTGTCCATGGGGCAGGTTGCTTCATAAATCTACTTGTCCTGTAACAAAATGCACTTGTCCCTTTTATGCCATGTAATGCGGCAACAAATTACAGCAGCAATTTTATTATATAAATGGTTCTGAAATAGCCTCTCTAACTATACCAGAGCTCATACCATAGTAGGGTTTGAACACCAGCAATTCCCTTATGTTGGTACGTTTGTGCAGGTCAACATACTGGGGCTGAAGGTAGTGGTAAGCAATAGTTCAATGGTTGGAATGCCTTTTGAGTCTGTGCAAACCTACTAACATGCATCTTTTAAGGGTTTTCACCAACTCTTTTCCCATACTAAAAAAGGTTAAAAATGTACTCCCGACAGTCACAGACGTAAAACTTTTTCCATTGTTGGGAAAAAAGTGTTTGGAGGGAAAGTGAAATTGAAACATTCAGATTTTCACATGAGCAAATCTATACATGCACATTTGCTCATGCTAAAATGCAGTTCACAAATATTTTCTAGGAGAACTATTTCTTGGCCTACTTCTGTAAATTTTTGTGATTTCACTGAAACTGTACATATGCAGTTAATGCAAGGATATATACCATGGGTGAACTTTTGAGACTTTTTAAGTAATTGGGCCGCTAATTAGGCCTTGCGTTAACTAAGACCTTTTGTGTTTAATAAAATTCCATCTCTCTCTCTCTCTCTCTCTCTCTCTCTCTCTCTCTCTCTCTCTCTCTCTCTCTCTCTCTCTCTCTCTCAGCTGGCTTCTCTGCGAGTGACCCTATTCTGCTGTTTTTAAAAGGAGCATATTGACACACAAAGTAGTTTTGTTTGGTGCCCGGAACTGCTGTGGCAGTGTGTGCTTTTGAGACCAAAAACTGTTTTTGCTTTTGCCAATGCTTGTTAGAATTTTGAGCCAGAAGCTCCCACACACAAACCATGCCTAAACAAGTCGCACATTGACAAAACCAAAAGGCTGACCACCAATTTCAGACCTACTGGCTTTGCCAATGCTTGTTTATTTTTGTTTCCCTTAATCGTATTTAAACTGGTTACACTGATTTTCCATTATGAATATTTTGGGGAAATACAAGCATACATCATCATGTTACTAAATGATGCTGCAAAGATATGGTACATAAAATATTACAGTAGTTTAGCAAAATGTTTTTCCCCCCTATTTGCATATTTTTGTGAACATTTTATTTTGAAAGCAAAGAATCATCACTCTTGCTTTCAAGCTTCTGCAAATATTTGCATATAATCAGAGGTGCATTCTGGGAGCATTGTACATAGCCTCGTATTACTAAACTTTGAAAACGTGTGTACACATTTATACTGGAATCACCGTCAGTAGTGCAGGCCGAGCTTACCACATCTACTTTTAGTGCACACCCTAATAATAAAGGCTTTGCATTAATGAACCATAAATACAAGTTTGAACAGCAATAACACATGGACACAAATATTAACTTAGCTGCAGACAATGCCCTTCCCTGATCTATAATGTGGCACTGCAAACTGGCAGCCAAAGGGTTTGTGCTGGAGGGAGTTGGGCCTACTTGTCCCAAGGACAAAATACACATGAAAACTTGTTGCAGTTTACCCCAAACAATATGTCCCGGGCGTCGGGCTATAGGAATTCCACATCTGATTACAGGAATCTTTGGAGATTATAGATTCTGCAGTGACGTCCGTTGATCTAAAACTTCAGCAAGAAAGGGTCCTGTTCATGCTCTATTATACTCCAGAGCTTAATTCTAAGTGGCCTAAGACCCAACCATCTGCTAAGTCATGTTGTCCGAAATGCCAAGAGTATGCAGCAGACTTGCGTCACGTGTTCGTCACCTGTCCAAAGTTGAATACATTTTGGTCTGATGTAACTTATGTGCTTGCAACACTGGTTGGTCCTGATAATCGGAATACAGTGAAGGAAATGGTCTGGAGGGTAATACTAGACTGGGGCAGCCTAACGAGATCACTTGTTTTAATCATTCTAGCATGTGCCCGTTTATGTATTGCCCTAGCCTGGATTCACAAAGTGAGTCCAAGTATTAATGAATTTTGGGTTTACTCAGAGAAATTTACGAAATGGAATTTGGATTTGCCAAAGCCAGAGGTCCTCTCTCTTGGTTAAAATTTAAAAGGTTGTGGTCTAGCCTTCAGTGGGATTAAGAATCCGTGGCGTTAGTTTAGTAGATGTCTCTTTCCGCTCTATATGTGTGGTAATTGCAATTGGATATGCCTAATGTAACTTTTCTATTCTCTTTTGTTTGTGCAAAGTATGCTTTAGCTTGTGTTCTCATGTGCTCCGATAATGATTACTGACGTTTTATTTCTGTTTTCTTTTTTTGTAATGTACATATGGCTAAGAAAAAGAATAAAAATGTATTTAAAAAAAGAACCTATGTCAAAAATAAGTTGAGGAGGAAGTCACTTCTACCAAGTCGGGCAAGTTATGAATGGAGAATGCTCCTAAACAGATTATTGTAGTATTAAATATGATGCCAACTTGCATGACCTCTTTATTGGCTTTGTATACCTTTGTCAAAAAGGTTGCAGCATTTTGCATTTGAATATCGGGTCCAGAAAATCCTTGTTTTTATCTTGTCAAAGCAAGCATGTATTAATGGGAAACCGTTTTAACTTGTATAGCCTCCTGAGGGTTCCAAAAGTTTTATAAAAAGCTAGGAATTCATCTTGTGCCAAAGCAGGAGAGGCATTCGGGGATAATGCTCCATATTGTGGCCATTGACTGTGGCATAAGGTTAGAACCTCAACTGATTTTTGATCTTTATTGCATTGTTTTGTGATTTATTTTAGACTGTACATTAAGTGAAGCATAACTTTAGAGACAAGGTGGCCCTGAAAAGTGGCTTTCTGCAGTATTCTACTTCTGCTCGGTTGGGAGATACACCTAAGACAAGTTATTGTGGTATTCATTTTTAAAAGTTCGAAGAGGTCCAGATTTTCTAGATTACGTTTTGGAATCCTGCTGAGGTGGAATGGAGTTGCAAGTCCCAACTAGATTCCAGAATCTTGTAATTTGTCCCAAATTATATTGTTCCTCCCAATTGTAATCTTTTCACTATTCCATAAGGACATCATGGCAGAGAGTGACAGTTAATTTGTTTGTTAACCTTTGTATAGTTGCAGTAATGCATTTATGTTTAAATATTTTTATTCAAATTTCCTAAAACAGAAAACATTCCAACAACGTCGGCAATTTATGCAATGTAAAAAAGGCATATTTTACTTGCAGATAAGATTGTACATTTGTGTCGAGGCAAGGAGGACATTGCATTGCGAAAGATACCACCTTTTATGTGAAACAAAAACTGAAACATCCCCCCCCCCCCACCCCACCCCACCCCATCGATATCCCTTGGCCCCTGACTGACCAAATCTTGTCTCGCCACAAAAACGGCTTCCTTCATACAGTTGAAGCAGGTTGCAGCTCTATCCCCAGGTAGGAGAGTCGCTACACCCTCACGTATTTGGGCTGAGTGATTTCATTGAATTGTGCTAGGAGCAGTTTTAAAAATGGACTCCATACTTTCTGAAATGAGGCAGCCGAGCCTCAGTGTGGCAGAAATGCATTCCATCCCAATGATGTGCCATATTCGATGAAGCCACCCCTAATATGTAGGAGGAGTATTCGTCCCCCCCCCCCCCCAACGCATCAAGATATTCTGTAAAGCTGCACCCAGTGTTCACCCCATCTGTCGCCCTCTCCTGCTCTTCAGGGGAAATGTAATGGAGTTGGGGAGGCCCAGGACCACATACTCCGGGAGTCGCGGGATTTCAGAGTCAAATAGTTCATCTATCTCGTCTAGGATTTTGGACCAATAGGAAGACCGCATCAGCCACTCCCACAGTATATGAAGCAGAGTGCCCTCTTTGTCACAGCCCCGCCAGCAGGTGGGACTCCTGTGTGGATTGCCCCTGTGGAGACGCGCAGGTGTTGGATACCAATATGTTGCAATTTTCATAGCAGTTTCAATACTGGCTACATTTCAGGCAGTGTGCTTTGCTCTGTAATAAATGCCCTCCAAGTCCTTCCCAGAGAGGTCACCTCCCAGTTCTATCCCCCATCGCCTCTGACTCTGGGTTGCTTGTGGGCGTGGGCCATCTCGCAGCATATCGTACATTTCAGATACCATCCCTTTGTCAGTGAGCTTGCTGATTAGCCATTTTTCATATTTGGTCCCTCATCCCAGACTGGAGGACCCAATGTCGTAGCTGCAAATACCTCAATCTCTCGTACTCAGGGATCCCATACTCTAACTTCAACTGGGGAAACAAGAGTATCCCCAAAAGATCAAACGGGTGACCCATCGAACGGCACGAGGGGTCTTGCCACTCCCCAAATGATTTGTCAGACATGCCTGGGGTGATTTCATTATTGCCAAACGGGGGGTCAGCGGAGAGGGAAAAGCCGTGAGGTTCTTGGTTGTCTCCACCCCATCCCAGACCGCCATTACCGCCTTAGTGACCGGAGAGCCCATCAGGCCCCGGGCCGTTGTGCTCCCCGGAGAAAGGGGATCTTCCATAACCGGATGCCAGCCAGCGCTCTGTCCTGAAAAAGCCACCGCTTTTCAGACTCCGGCCTCATCCACTCCACCAAGTACTGCAGTTGGGCTGCTTTATAGTAGCTAAGGAGATCCGGTATTCCAAGGCCCCCATTTTCGGGGCGCATGTACCCTATGGCCTTGCTCATCCTCTGCCTTTTCCCTGCCCATACAAACTGATTGATGCTGTAGCGATGCAAGCACACCAGTGGGGGACTGAACCGGCAAAGTCTGAAACAAGTAGAGTGCTCTAGGAAGTAGGGACATTTCGACCGCTACCCGCCCAAGTAGAGATAAGTGGTGCTTGCTCCAAGCGCCCAAATCTTTCACTCCTTGTTGCGACAGCCTAGCATAATTCAGCTGAGCCGTTCGCTGAACCGTTGCCGCTAAATCTAGACCTAGGTACGGAATTGTATCTGCAGCCTTTATACCGGCTAGCCAGTCGCCTGTGGCTGTTGAAGGCGCTGCCGGGCCGAGAGTCCATGCCAGGGATTTACCCACATTGACCTGAAAGCCAGATACCTGGCTGAATGCATCAAACTCCTCGAGGAAGGCGGGAAAGGATAGCCTAGGTTCCGTCAAAGCCACTAATACATCATAGGAGTAGAGGATGATGGGGTGAGTCTGCCCCCCCCCCCAAAAAAGGGATCCCCTTAATTCTACGATTATCCCTAACCCTCTGGTTTCTATGTAAAGACCGAACAATAACTGGGACAGCGGGCACCCCTGCCTGGTCTCTTTGAATAGTAAAGGGTTCACAGGAGAAGTCATTGACTCTGATGCAAGCCATAGGTTTGGCATAGCAGCAGCCCACCCATTCTCTGAACCTCTTGCCCAAGCCAAATTTTGCCATTGTGTGTCCCAGGAACCCCAAGTCCACCCGATCAAACGCTTTTTCAGCGTCAATCGTCAGCAGGAGGGCATCCATTTGCGTTTGGTGAGTCTTATCTATGAGATGGAGTATTCTGACCGCGTTATCGCTGCATTGTCGGGACTGGATAAACCCTGCTTGATTGGGTTCTATCAAATTTGGCATGCAAGGGCTCAAACGCGCCGCAAGGATTCCTGTAAAGATCTTGAAATCTACATTTAGTAGAGAGATCGGGCGATACGAGCCGCATTGTTGCTCATCTTTCCCTGGCTTGGGCAAGACCACTATTGCTGCTGCAAGCATGGTGTCTGGGATCTGGGTAGGGCCTCCAAAGGTGTTAAAGAGCCTAGTTAAAATTGGTGCTAGGATGGAGCAGAATTTCTTGTAAATGAAGGAGGGTAACCCGTCCGGGCCCGGTGATTTAAGCAGTTTCAGGCGTGAGATCGCTGTAATGACCTCTATGCAAATGGTGGCGTCCAAAGATGCTGCTTGAGTTGGGGACAATACGGACATAGCGACAGATTGTAGGTAAGCTGCGGTGTCACAGCCGGGCTGGGTGTCTGCTGTGTAAAGCTTCTGATAGAAGCTGCGGAATGCCTGAGCTCTCTCTGCATCCCCACTAATTTCTCCCCCATTTTCCCTCTGTAGCAAGGAAACCTGTGTTCGCTGTCCCTGTGCCCGTAGCCGGTTCGCTAGGTGCCGGCGTGTGCGTGTTTGTTTTTTTTTTTTTTTTCTGTCCCCACCCCCCTGACATAATAGGAATACTTTAGGTGGACCGCAGCGTATTCCGCTCTATCCAAATCGAGGGCAGCAAGCTGCGCCCTAGCCGCCTTCAATTGCCTCCAGACCCTAGGGGCCCCAGTCCTGCTATGCACCCGTTTAAGCTCCTATACCTGTGCTGACAAGTTGGATCTCAACTCTTTGCGCTCTTTGTTATGGGCTGCTGCGGTCCCTATAAGCTCCCCCGTACCACCTTGTAAGAATGGAGGTCACTTCAAGTTCATGTCAAAGCAGGTTTATTCATAAGAAAGGATCCCATCCACGAGCAGCAGTTACAATCGGCTGTTTCAGGTTACACAGCTCGGCTCTCAGTGAACAGTCCCACCTATTCACATCATGACATTCTACAGCACTTAGCAACAGGCATGGAACTCTAAGATGCCACACATCTCCCTTCCTACTAAACAACAAAAATGTACAACTTTCAAAAGAATAAAAGTAAATTACAAGGTGTGAAAGCTTACCAACATGAAAAACAGAGAAACCGTTAGTTTTAACTACTTGGCAAAATCTTTTAAGTACCGTAGAGAATAAGGTACTCTGGAAGACTTCCGAATGACATTGGGAGCATTTTGGGTTGAAGGCGACACGCTAGAAGAGTTGTTAGAATTAGAAACAAACTCTTTTCTAACCACCACCACCACCACCCTGTTCAAATTCCAGATCCGGTGATCAGCAGTCTTAACAGCATTGTTGAAAGTCTTAATGACTTGGATTGGCTTCAAAAATGCAGTAGAAGACTTTTTGTTGGAAGGATTTTTTATGAGAATTCAATCTCCAACCTTGACCACCGTTTTCTTAACACTTTTTCTTAAATCATGAACCCTTTTTCTATATTCAATTTTCTTTTACTCTGCCAGCTTCCAATTACTTTCTTCATTTTCAATGAATCGGTCCGGTTGCATGTCATTAACCCATGGAGGAGTAACTATAGTATTGGCACATCTACCTCTAAAGAGCTCAAAAGGTGTTCTCTTGGTGGCAGCATGTGGAGATAATCTGTAGACCTCAACCTTCTTCCAAACTTCAGGACGCCAGTCTAAACTAGACGACTTAGCCATTTCAATGGTTTCTTTGAGCACTCGATTAAATCTCTCAACCATTCCATTTGTTTCTGGGTGATATAGCGAGGATTTTTTGTGCCGAATGCCATGCCTGGTCAAGAACTCTTCCATTTCCCTAGAAACTAATTGGACAGCATTGTCCGTAAGAATGCTGCAGGGTATTCCTTCCCTGGCGATGAGCTTTTCTAGGAACGAAATGACATGTTTTGTTTCAATTCCACGAGTGATAGCTATTTCTGGCCACCTTGAATAAAAATCAATAAGAACCAGTATATACCATTCTGTACTAGCATAACAAATGGGACCAACAATGTCCAATCCTACTTCTTTCCAGGGTGCATCAGGACGATCCCTTATGACCATGGGCTGTACCTTGGGTTTAGCTACTCTCTCACTCAAGGCACAATCAATACATTCCCTAATCTTCCTCTCTATCTGTAAATCCATCCCGGGCCACCAATAGGATAACCTCAGTTTTTCCTTTGTCTTAGAAATCCCTAAATGTCCTATGTGTGCCAGAGATATCAGCTCTTCCCTAATGGAACTTGGAGGGACAAGTCTCATACCCTAACAAGCAGACCATTCTGTTCGGACAGTTGATCCTTGACATGCCAAAACCTCTGTAAGATTTCATTATCTTTGGGTTTAACTCTCCAGCCTATGTTAATACACTCCAATACTTTCATTAAATCAACGTCAGCCTGCAGGGCTTCTTCCCATCTTACTTTGTCAATGAAATTTTCTTCAATAGCACATACCAATTCCTCATCTTGCTAATGCTCATTTTCAACTTCTATATCCTCTTTAAGGACAAGACTAGAACGCATCAGCGACTTTGTTCTCTACCCCAGGTAGATACTTGATGTCAAAATTATAATCTTGTAGACCCACGACCCATTTAGTGATTCTACTAGAGACGGCATCAATGCCCTTTTTAAAAAAAAAAAAATCACGCATAACGGCTTGTGATCCGTCCTGACTTCAAAAACACTTCCCCACAACACATTTTTAAGTTTCTTCACAGACCAGTAAATCACTAGGGCTTCCCTTTCCACTACGGAGTACCTCCGTTCAGCACCCCTTAAGTTCCTAGACAAAAATAGAATAACATCATCCTTGCCATCCCCTCTTTGAAGAAGGACCGCACCCAGACCTTTCAGACTGGCATACGTTATTAGAATGGATTTTTTTGTGCGGGTCAAAACTGCTTAACTTGGGGCCGGAGTTTAACTTCCCTTTAAGGAAGCAAAACTCTTTTTCGCAAGATTCGTTCCAAACGAACTCACGACCCTTGCGCAATAAAGCTCTCATGTTAACACACAGCGAGGCAAAATCCTGAACAAATTTACTGTAATACTCTGCCATTCCTAAAAAATTCATTAATTCCTCTTTATTTGTGGGAGAGACCATTTTCTGTATAGTGGTAATCAAACTTTCTTTCGGCAAGAAACCACCCTCTGAAATAGTGTGACCAAGATAATCGATGGAACTTCTTCTAAATGTGCATTTGTCAATCTTGACAGTCAATCTAAAATCACTAAGTCTATTCAAAACATCTAAGAGTCTTGCATCATGCTCCTTATTGTCCCCACCAAAGATCAATATGTCATCTTGATAAATTCTAACACCACTTAGACCTTTCAACACATTTTCCAAAGCCATCTGAAAGACAGACGCGGCTGATACCAAGCCAAAAGGAAGTCTAAGAAACCGGTACGTTCCATAAGGAGTAACAAATGCAGTTAAATCTTTGGACTCCTCATAATCTGATCTGATGATATGCCGACCTCAGATCTAATGTGCTGAACACTCTTGCCCCTTTTAATAACATTAACATGTCTGCTATTTTTGGTAAGGGAAAACGATCAACAACCACATTCTTATTCAATTCTCTAAGGTCCACACATAGACGGAGAGACCCATCAGATTTTTGAGCGGCTACAACCGGAGCAAGCCATTGAGTTGCCTCAACTTCTTCAATAACTCCTCCTTTGAATCGCTCCAATTCGGTTTTAACCTTTTCTCTGACTGCAACAGGGTCATTGCGTACTTTACAGCATACTGGTTTAGCATCGCTGACTAAGTGAATATGATGAATGTAGCCCTAGAGGCAACCTAAATTAGCACAAAAAACATTTGGAAATTTTTCTCTTAGTATGTGTGAGAATTCGTTATCTGAGATTTGATGAATGGTAGAGGTAGAGATAGACTTAGAGTGAAAATTTTCTTTTAGAATAATGGACGGTGAGGCATTAGGATCTAAAATTACACCCAGATCTTTTTGGTGAAACCAGCTTAATATGCTATCACCTTTTTGTGAAATGTACACTTTCGCATTTGTTAACCTGTTCTTGTAATCTATCAGGCCCCAGAAATAACCAAATAAATGTATTGGTTCACCGCCATAAGCATATGGCCTAATGTCCGGACGAAAAACCTTAGTTTTATCTTTCATTTCCTTAAGATAAAACGCTTTTGATATTATGGTGATCTTGGCCCCAGAATCGAATAGGACTCTAGTTGGTTTTCCTTCAACAAGGATTTCATCTGTAGGACAATTTTTACTTTCACCATTTTGTATGACTTGAACCTGAATTTGACCACAGTCCACATCTTCAAAATTTACATAATTATCATCAACATCATAATCCACCTCATTAATCTTGCCTTTGTAGTTTTTCCCTTTACATGCTATAGATAAATGTCCCTTCCTCTTACATTTGCTGCAGGTGGCCTTCCAACCAGGACAATGCTTATCATTAGCAAAGTGACCCATTTTCCCACAACGAAAACATTTGACAAGAGACAAATTGAATTTGCTTTGTGCTTCATTAAAGACTCCTCTCTTCTTGACCTCTTTATGGTCCATATCCTCTTTCATATTACCTTTAACTGCTTAGACTGAGCTTTTATCTTTAACATCAGCATTTTTCTTAATAACATCCACACATTTTATTGAATGTTCAATCCTTTTAGCAATAACTATCACATTGTCTAGTATCGGTTCATCTTTCTGCCACAATTCTTCTCTAACACGTTCAATATTGCAGCCTAACATAAATTGGTCTCGTATTCGCTCATCCAGAGTGGCACCAAACTTACAAGAGGAAGCTAATTTCCTAAGAGAAGTTATATAATTCTCAATACTTTCATTGTCTAATTGGGATCTGCGACCAAAATGGTACCTCTCGAGTATCGTACTGACCTTCGGTAAGTAGTGTTTGTCCAATTTTGCTATGCATATCTCATATTCATTAAGGCTACGATCTTCAAGGTCAGGAAGATGGTCCAAAACTTCCTGACCTTCCGAGCCTAAACAATGAAGCAGCAAAGCTGTTTTCCTCTCCGTACTTAACGAAGAGCCACATACTCTAGTGTACCTCTCCAACACCTTGCGCCATTTTTGCCATCTAATGGGTGGATCACCAGGAGATGACAAGAAACACGGAGGTGCAGTTACATTCTGCATACTGTTTTATAATGTACCAAAACTAATTAAATACTTTAGTGTCCCTCACACTGCCATATAAGCACTACATGCACAACTGTATTAAAAAATAAATGCTTACTTGGTATTGACCGGGCGTTCAAAGATACATAGGGAACAGATATTTAAGTGGTAATATAATTGTAGTTGACAAAGTATGTGTCACTGTTGAGACACACCGTGGCTTATAGAGGCAATTTTTATAGTTGCTTAAATAATTCTTTATACTTGCCACACTCACTGGCTTGAAATGCTATATTGAGCGTGTCACTGTTAAAAAGTGTAAAGTTGTACCATTCAAAAGTGTGTGTATCACTGATGTGACACAGGAGGAGATACCTGTAGTACTAGAAGGTGTGAAGGCTCGACCCAAGTATCCGCTTCGTTAGTTCTACAAACGAGTGTCACTCTCCCAGTACATTTCGTAACTTAAGCCGAGTAACCAGGAATTCACCGCGTTATTGAAGAGTTTACCAAAATGGCCATCACGCTGACGCGTAAAGCGTGAAGAACGCCATGGCAACGGGACGCTTCGTAACGGGATGACGTGACATCCGTGAAGTGAAGGTAGAAGGAGCGCGATGTCAGGAACAATGGAGTCTGGAGAGAACGCCGCTCGAACACAGCGATGAGCGCACCCAACGGAGGCAGTGGAGAACGCTGCTTGAGCGCGCCGTGTACTGGAGTTCAAAAGTAAACAGGGCCGTTCCTTTCCTCCTTTCCCCAACGATTTGTCAAAGTAGTATCAACAGATTCAGAAAGGGCACTCCTTAGCGATAATATACACAAAGCCGATTCCAGTGCAAAGTGCAATTAATTAATTCGACGAAATTAGCAGAGTAACAGGAGCGGTCTCTAACTGGAGCGCACAGTCTCTGACTGATGAAAAGTGCAGTTTTAAGAGATGAAAAATGTACTGAGTTGTGAGCAACACGCCCAGAAGTTTCTTTAGTCGATATAGGGATCTTCCTTCCCTTAATTGAAAATTATTTAAAACCGTACCTTTTATAAGTAAAAGATCATATACAAATATCGTTCTTCTGAAGGTCCTTCTTGAATTAGTGTTGAGATCCTTCCATAGCCATCCTCTGTCGCCAAGTGTAAGAATGGAGGTCACTTCAAGTTCATGTCAAAAGCCGGTTTATTCATAAGAAAGGATCCCATCCACGAGCAGCAGTTACAATCAGCTGTTTCAGGTTAAACAGCTCCGCTCTCAGTGAACAGTTCCACCTATTCACATCATGACATTCTACAGCACTTAGCAATAGGCATGGAACTCTAAGATGCCACACACCTCTTTCAGTGCCTCCCACAGTGTTGTAACTGCAATGTCCAGAGTGTCATTTATTGTGAGAAAATCCTTAATGCAGTGAAAAAGTTGCTGTTCCACCTCCTTGTTGTGAAGCATAGGTTCTTTAAGTCTCCAAATTCCATACCGGTGTATGCGTGGGGTCAGCGAAACCTGCACAGTCAATGCATCATGATCTGACAAAGCCATGGGTTCAATGCAGGTCTCCCTCACCACAGCATTCACCTCCGCAGTCCCCAGAAAGTGGTCTAAGCGGGCATAAGACTTATGGGCATGGGAGTAAAATGTGTATTGTTTTGAGGTGGGGTGAGCTGCCCTCCATATATCGATCAGGCCCATTTCCCTCAGCCATTCCTTACCATCCCTCGAGGGCTCCCCACCCTGAAAATAAGATGTGTGTGTGGCCTGTCCATATTAGAGTCCATGACTATGATGAGGTGTCACCCCCCTCCCCCCCCCCCCGTGTCATGCGCCCCTGCCGTGCCAGTACATCCGCTAGGGCAGCTTGGAGGAAAGTCTCCTGGCCTGAATTAGGGGTGTAAACTGAGCCGACCACTAGGAGTATAAGCCAATAACCTCCCCTTGAGTTCTGCCAATTTCTCCTTCACCTCCCAGAGGGGTATCGCCAGAGGTGGTATGGTAACACAATTGTGGTAAAGTCAGGGCACCCCATCAGATCAAGCAACTGTGGATCATGGATATCGGACCTTGCTCTCCCCCACCCTAACCCCAACAAACCCAACAAAAGAAACCACACAAAGTGTCCAGGAATTGCAGCACTCGACCGCGTCCTCTCGGTGAAACACTCTGTAGGGCGCATCTGTGGCCGACGGTGCCCCGCCCCCCAGCTTTGCTATAGTTCACTTATCTGACCCCTGGTGCAGTTCGGACGCCAGCCCCAAGTCCGGATTCTGCAGTCGGGGAGGCCAGCGCAGCTCGACGCTCCTGCGCCATCATCTCTGGATTCAGTTTCGAGGGGGTCCCCAAGCTCCTCCTGCCACCTACTCTTTGCCACCTCTCCCGCTGATTTTTTTTTTTTTTTTTTTTTTTTTTTTTCCTTACTGTCTTGGATCAGGGCCTCCTCCGACGAGGGCTGTTCGATGTCCAGGACCTGGTACGCCTCCTGAAAGGAACGGATTTGTCGTAGATTGCCATCCCATTTGAAAATGATGGGGAGGGAAGGGTGCCCCCACGAGTAGGAGACACCCTGGTTGCGGAGATGGGTCGTGACCGCCGAAAGTCCCTCCGTTTCTGGACGTTGGTGGCCGCCAAGTCCTGATATAAGGCTATAGTGTGTCCCCTGAAAACCAGGGGTTGGACATCTCGTGCTCTGTGTAAGATGAGCTCTTTAAGCTGGAAATCCGGCAGGATATCAGGAGAAGGTGCCGGGGCCCTCTGCTGCAAGCCAACTCTGTGAGCCACTGTCAGTTTTGATAGTAAAGTCTGGAGATTCTTGCAGCACATGGCGAAACTGATCTTGGAGGTACCCAGTGATGTCCTTGTCTTCTTTGTTGGAGGGGACACCCCTTACCCGTGTGTTGTTTCTACGGGAACGGTTTTCCATGTCCTCCGCGAGGGCCTGGAGATCGTTTTTTTTTTTTGTTTTTTTTTGTTTTGTGCCTGCAGGCGAACCACTTCTTGCTGCAATTGTTCAACTTCCTCATCGCGAGATTGTTCATGATTCTCCATAGTCACCACCCTTTCGCCCACCGCGTCCAAGTCCCTGCGCACTTCCTTCATCTCATCGGCGAAGTCTTTTTTTAAGGGCATGGCGATCTTCTCTCAGGGCTGTGAATAGCTGGGACAAGAAGGCCCTTGTGACTGGCTCGTCTGCGTTCTCCATCTCTTGCCCCCCCCCGGAGTGAGCTGGAGAGGTGCGGCCCCCCCCACCGGTCGCGCCCGACATTTTAGCGAACAGGTCCTTCACAGTCCTATCATCCTTTTCCTTTTCTTTCTCCTTCTTTACCCGCGTGGTGGACATGTCTGGGCTGCAGCTGTGGGGGCAAGGTAGCTGTCGATATGCAGGGATCTCCCCCTAGACAGGGCGAAAGGGGCCCAAGGCACGCGTCCTCCACTCGTGGTGGGGGAATCAGCGGCTGATCGTGTATCAAACTCCCAGCTTCTGCACCGTCTGTGGGTTGGGTGTGCTGCGGGGTTACACCAGGACGGAGGATCCCAGGACGTCGCCCCCCCGCCACCAAGAGAGGGCAAGGCAATGCTTGTCTTGTTAGCCATTAGCGCGCCTGGTCAATGGTGCCTCCTACGTGGCAGACCTCACCACCCGGTGAGCTTCTTTCGTGTCGAGGCCTTGGGTCGGGCTGATGCTAGGCCGTGTGTTGGCTCCGCCGGGGCCTGTAGCAGTGCTCCCCCTCAGGTGTGGTGGTATAACGCCGTGGGTCCCTCAGCCACCAAGGCGCTAGCGCTGTACTCTTTCCCCTCCACCCGCCCTCCCCCCCCCCCCCCCCCTTCCCCTCTGCGGAGCAACAGTCAACTATGATCCGGCCTACACCTGCTCCTTCCGATGAGCCCTGTGTCTCCCGCTCCTGTCAACTATGATCCGGCCTACACCTGTTCCTTCCGATGAGCCCTGTGTCTCCCGCGGGAAACATCCTTTACCACGCAACCATTACAACGCGGTATGGTTACATCGTGGTTTTAACAACGCAAGTCGTTACACCGACTTGCACTGGAGGGCGCTGTAGGATAAGGAATAGTGTGAATTACTTTCCAACACCTTCCCTACTGTACGTAGACTGGAGTTGGAATAGTAATTCACACTATTCCTATGTCCAGCGCCCTCCAATGCAAGTCGATGTAACGACTTGCGTTGTTAAAACCGCAATGTAACATACCGCGTTGTAATGGTACGCGTTGTTACATCATACATCCGTCTCCCGCTCCTGTGTGTAACCAAAGTCAGAGTAAGGGCCCTCCAGCAGTCCCCCGGGGGTCCTGAGCCAATCTGGCAGGATCAACCCCACACGGCCCAGCGGCGATGCGACCAGGCCCCCCCCCGGCTCTCCCTGAGGGTGTGGATGCGTAAATGCGCCCGGAATGGACACAGGCTCTTGCTGATGGAAAAAGTAAGCGGAAATCGCTAGGGCGCTCATCTCTAGCTCCGTGACCGCAGCCCCTGTTAGCTGTATCAGCGGCTTCACAGTCCGAGGCTCCCCCAGAAGTCACCGGGCAGGCCGCTCTCTGGGACACCAGCACGTCTACTCCGCCGCCGCTGGTCTTGCCTCACTCCCCCCGGCCGAACTGCCCCAGGGAAATCTAGGCACTGGCAGGCTTCCGGACTCCTCAGGCATCCCTGAAGGCACCCTCGGCGCGTCAGCCGTGTCTCTGGACCTACAGCTAGATCCGGGCTGCCATCTTGAGGCCGGGTGCTCGGTGCGCTAAGACGCCGTTTCGGGGGTGCATGGCGTCAGAATTTGGTGAAAGAGCTTGCCGATGTGTTCCGGCCGCCGTTCTCTACACCTCCAAGGGGGTCCTCAGCAGATTAACGGCACCGGGAAGCGCCCAGGCCGGCAGACTGGGATCGGGAGTCGAGCAGGCTGCGTCCTACCCGCTCGCCATCTTTGCCACGAACCCTCGTAATGCATTGAAAATACCAAGAAAGTTACCTTTGGGGTCCACACTCTTAGCTTTGGTATTAGTTATGATGCATTCTATATAGTCAAAGGAGGAATCTGTGAACGTCTGGCCATACTGGGGAGGTTTCAGTTTTCTCGCAGAAAGAGCTAAGCACCGTATCTAATTAGGGGGAGACTTAAGGCAAGAAAACTGATTACTAGGTTTGCCCCATCCTGTCTGCTCATAAACCTTAGTTGATGAGTGAGAAATGTGTTATTTTGTTTTTACCAAGGAATCTGGAGATTCATCAGTAGTTTTAAGGAAACCGTTAGGTAAGCGGATTGAGAATGAACTGAGGAGGCAATTGATAAATGATGTTCTAATTATCTCTATCTTTTTTTAATCTTTGCTGCCAAAATAGATATTTAGGTGAAATAAGCTTTTACAATTCTTTGAGGCAGATTTTTGCATCATCAAACCAGATCCCAGGGTATTTCAAGTAAGGAGTACATGTTTGGGACACATGAGGTTTAGGGCAGGAACCTCAGATGTGTCTCTTTTTAGAGTATGTCTAGAGACAGACGCATACTCTTTAATGTCTAGTAGCGTCAGGTTGGTAGTATTCATATTTAACTTTGAATTCCAAAGTGTCCTCCGCAATGGCCATTGTTTTGTATGCCTAGATTCTATATTTGATGCCTTGGAGAGAATCAGCATTCCAAATTGAGGCTATTATGTGTCAGCATCAGTGCACCACCTCAGCAGCAACACAGCACCACCTGCTCTCACCTCTATCTATTAATCATGTCACATAATTCCACTGCTCATACACATCACACAATGCCACCCCCACACAATTCCATCAACTAACAATTCCAATTCAACCATCACAATTCCAGTCCAAACCACATACTAACACTCCACTCCAAACCAATTTACATAGATTGTCATTTACAATGCCACTAGCTCTACTCATACAAATGCGAGATCTATTGCATTGCAAAATGCTTGTTATTTATTTCTCCCCATTCACATCTTCTCTCTATTCTTCACACTTTATCTATAGTTCAACCTTTTTTCCCCTCCCTCTTTTCCCATTGAACTCCTGCACCTTCTCCAACCTGCTTTCCACTTCTGCTTCCCATGCTTCCATTTTCACCATCACTTTATTCATCCATTAGACTCAGCCTACATCTTCCTTCAGATGATTTTACTCGCATGTCATATTCTCCCTTCTCAGGCCTTTATTTTGCCATCAGATTTTAATCTTTCTTCTGCTCACTCATCTTTTCTCCCAGTACTCCTTGCCCCTTCTTTTTTTTTTTTTTACTCTCACGTTCTTACCATAATTTCACCTCACATTCTTACTTCCATCTTTTCCTTTTGCTCTCCTCTTCCTATCTCATTCTAAGTGATCACCTCAGCTTCTTCACTTAATTCCTACCCTGTTTAATGCTCTCTCGTCTTCCCTTCGTTCTCTATTCCTTATCCTTGTCTTCCTTCTCCCCTTTTCTTGCTCCTCTGCCCCTATAATCCCATTCTCACCTTACATCTTGTTTCAATCCCTTCGTCTTTCTAGCTATGTCTTCATTTACTTAATCTTTTTTTCTTTTCTTTTGTTGACAAATACAACTGACAATAAAGCTATGTACTTGTGTGAAGCATGAAGCTGGAGACTGTAGAATTTGAGAGTAATGACAAGCTGGAAAGGGTACACTCAATGGCACACGTTTTGGGTAGAAATAGTACTAGTAAATGGCAAGATTAAGGTGGGTAAATAAACAATGTTAGTAAATAGCGAGTCTGTATGGGGATGCTGTTCTCATCTGCTACTATGTTTTTGTTGTGGGCAATGAAATATCTCCAAGTGTTGCCTAGCTCTCACAGCTCTTAGTGATATTCTAAGAATCAAAGGCCACACCATTCAAGTAAAGTGTCATGTGGTCATTTCCTGTGATCTTGCCATCATGGTAAAGGTCTTGTGATGTCATTGTTATGTAAATTAGCATGAGGGTAATCTGAAAAAGCCTACCTGTTTTGATCATAGAATGATGTTGAATACACCATAGCCCCATAGTGGGCTGCCTAATGGTGCCCTGTGCAGTGCTATTGGTGAATCAAGATAGTCCAAGGTCGGATGGTTCACTGGCAGAATATCGATGTACACAATATAGTTAAAAATATTGATGAAAGCAAAAATATCGACTCCTTATTCTTAAACGGGTAAGTACAAAAATATCGGGGGAAAAAAGTTGATGTAAAAAAATATAGTTGTACAAAATATCTATATTTATTTATTTATTGCACTTCTAAAGCGCACAGCTACACAACAGGGTCTCCCGGCGCTAAAACTTGTGGAGACAGAACCAGATTAAACAGAAGACAAAAAGGAGACACAGATCAAGCCGAGTCACTAAACAGAAGCGTCTTTAAGCTTTTATAGAAAGCTAGCAGGGAATAACAGTTCGTAAGGTCAGTTGGAAGAGAATTCCAGAGCCTAGGGCCAAGACAGGAAAAGGAATGACCCCTCATATGGACGAGTCGAAACCTGGGAACTGAAAACTATGAGAGGCTGAAAGATCTTAGCTGTCGAGCCGGAACATAAGGTGTAACCAGACTTTGAATATAAGAAGGGGCAATGTCACATTTGGCACAAAACCTATAACAGAGGGCCTTGAACTCCATGCACTAATTGACTCCAAGCCAGTGGCGTTGGTGGAGCAGAGGAGACACAGAAGCATATCTAGGCAGATAAATAAATAAATAATAAATAGATAAATAATAACATTAATATAAAAAAATAAAGTACATTTAACAAACATTAACAACCTTTAAAAAAAGTTAAACACATACATAATATATATTTACTTTAAAACAAATAAACTGTTAATTTAAATTTATTTTCTCATTTTAAAAATATATAAATATATATACCAATAACATAAAATCTAATAAAAAAGCATTTTATTATAAATTAAAACATTAAACTATTTAGAAATCTTTAAACTTAAATTTCCCACTCCAGTCAGTGCAACAGTAGGGAAAGTGTTGGATTGCGGACGGGTAAAAATTACTATTCCCACTCCAATGAGTGCAACAGCAGGGAAAGTGTTGGATTGGGGAGGGGTAACCATTAATATTCTCACTACAGTTAGTTGAAAATTAAAAACAAACAAAATAATAACAGCAAAAATATATTTTTTTAAATATAAATATGCTAAAAATTGAAATGCATATATATTTTATATCATTCTTTTAAAAACATATGTTAAATACATATGACAAAAACCTACAAATATATTAAATCTGACTCCGATCGGGGCGACAACCTATGGACGCATTGGATTGGGGTCCCGGGTAGAAGGGTGGTGCAGTATGCTAGATCTCCACACATAAGGCCGGGTAGATGGAGGATGTGGTAACCTGAGGACTCCCCCCCCCCCCCCCCCCCCCCCCCCCCAAGAAAAAACACAAGGTAATCTGGATTCACCTGCATGAGATCTTGGTCAACTGAGCCAGAGGCGGGGGGAAGGGGGACGGCGGAGGGAAATGTCCAATAAATGTTTATAATCGCACATGGTTGAGATAATAAATTGAGGTAATCCCGAGGGGAGGGGCCTGGTCAAGCAACTCCTGTCATTACGTCTGCCTTCAATACTAGATCTGTGGGCTTGGCGAATCGAGAACTTACCACTCACCCACTTAAAATTATTTCCTGTAATATTGCAAGAATTCACCCCAAATTGATGGACGAGGTATGGCTAGAGTGAGATTGTCTGTCTTGTTTTGATAACCCGCTCTCTGAACTGTCTGAATTCAGAAATATGGGATGACTCCTTTTCAACTCATTCACTCGTCAAAATTGAAATTGATTTAGAGGTAGGAAAGAGGGAAAGATCCAGGTGGCAGATGTATAGACTCCTTGTAACAAGGATCGATTACCAAGAAATCAAGGTGAGCCGCTCTTGAGCAGCAGTTTTCTTGAAAGGATAAAACTGGAAACACAATGTAATTTTTCAGATGGGGAGTGGCAAGCTATCTCGCAATATGGTAGTAAGGCATTAAGAGCGGCACATTTTCAAAGAATGGCATTCTTATCTGGCTGGATGGCTTATTACACTCCCAAAGTGCTCCATAAGATTTATCCTGAGGTGGAGAATAAATGTTTTCAGTGTCAGCAGTTGGAAGAGGAAAGCTGGCTACATGTTTGTTTTACATGTCCATTGGTAAGACCGTTCTGAGAGAAAATTTGTGTTGAGCTTAGCCGTGGCCTGCAGAGAAGCGTGGAACCAGAGTCTGAGTGAGCACTCTGGTTTATTAAAGCTGAGACAAACCCAGCCAATAACTAGAGGGGAGGAAATGTTTTTAGCAATTTCTTCCTTGGTGGCACGCTCCCTGATTCTCCAGAACTGGAAGACAAGTAAAGTACCAACATTCTTAGAATGGTGTACAAAAATTAGTAGAGTAAGAACATTTGAAGAGGCTTGTGCGAAAATGGTTGGAGCTAGTAAAAGATATACCTCCGTATGGAAGCATATGGATAAGCTGGAAAATCTCCAAGGGTGAAAGCATCTAATTGGCTTTATAGTAACTTATTTAAGCACAAGTGCACTTTGAATAGCACCGGGTAGAATATGAGTCGATATACTAGATCGAGGTTTAGAATTGACTGGGTGAAATAATAGGAAAATGTACTTTATCAGAGCTAAATGCACAGTATCTCATCAACTGCACTTTAAATGGTTTAAATGTTTCAATAATGGAGGCAGTATGGAATTTTCAGCGATCTTGCACATTGCACTTGCACTTAAAGATAATAAATGAGAAAGCCTTGATAATCTAATAATGTCTGCTATGCGAATATTTTTAAACAATGGTGTTGATTTCAGAACTATGAATTTTTTTGTGTTTTAGTATCTTTTTGACTCTGCTCAATAAACATTTAATAAAAAAAAAAAGGTATGGCTAGAGTACATCAGATGTTTTGACATCATTTGCCTCCAGGAAATGTGGCATAAGGACGACATTGTGTTGGACGGCTACTGCTCCTTAACTGTCCACGCAACACCTTCACCAGCAGGGAGGGCAAAAGGAGGGCTGGCGCTGCTAATCACAGCCAAATATGGGTCCATAAAGTCCTAGTTGTAAGCTTGTCACCATGGTACCCACTAATCATGATTTCCAACATGATACAGGTTATTAGTGATGTATTGGTATTATAACATCTTTGACTAAAATAGCTCATGTTATTGAAGCTCTACAGGTGGAAATCCAATATTTCTGGGAAGTGGCAGCAATTCTGTATTCTCTGGGTCGGTGATTTTAATTGCAGTACCTGTCCGTATAGCACCAATCGAGTTTTTGGGCTGCTGGACGTAGAGAGTCCGCCTCAGACGCATTTTATGCACACACCACAGGGTGAGGCCTTAAATTCCATCGTCATAATCAAGAATGACCTAGGCCTCATCAATAACCTAGTTAGTAGTCTATCACTGTGCCCCACTTATGGCAGGTAAAGTTTTATTGATTTTTATTTCAAGGAAATTCCTGCTGCTTGTTGGCGACTGAGGTGGAACCAAATAATGCTAGTGACCATAACACCCCTCACAGCTTCCATTACTGTATTTACCCAGACAGGGAAAGGTGCCGGTCGCCTGATCCACTACAATCCTAATAAAGGGGTAAGACTAATTTGGAATAAAATAAACCCTTCCCAGTTTAAGGTAAAAGCTGATATAGTCCACTATGATCAGATCATGAGGTGCCTCCAACAGGATTCTCTCCCAGACGAGGTTATCCACGAATTTGAATAGATTTGCGGGGATGTAACCAAAAGACTAACTAAAACGGTCCAGATAAGGGAACCCCAGGAGATACTGTGGTTCAACACCGAATGCTCTAGAGCGCAAAAGATCCTGAAAATGGCCATTCATGCTAACCCTTGTGATAGTACTCAAATTAAAAGCGCAAGGCAGGCTTATAAAAGTACAATAAATCGAAGGAAAGAAAACCTGAGGAGCTTAGCTTGGGATGATTTAGAGAGCGACAGTTCCCTCAAAGACTCTAAAAGCTTTTGGGACATCCTCAATCGCCCTTTATTTATGGAAGAGGCGAGGCAGATGGATTCTGATTATGGGGGACATCTGAGAATCTCATTTCTCTTCCATATTTAATCAAAACTGCCTCTAGTTAGAGGAGGAAAGTGGGGATTTGCCCCTAGATTTAACCTTGGCTTCTCAATTAAGCGCATCCCTCTCAGTTGCAGAGGTTGAGGAGACCTTAGCGAAGGGAATTTGTATGAAAGCTCCAGGTCCTGATGGCGTCCCATTAGATCTGTTTAAAAGTAATTTTAATCTTTGTGCTCCCCTACTAACTAATGTTTTTAAAGCAGTGGTGACTGGTCCCATCCCAGCAACCTGGAAGGAGGCCATCGTGGTTCCAGTGTTTAAAAAGGGTAATCGGAATGACCCTGCCTGTTATAGGCCAATCTCCCTTATCAATGCCACAGAAAAGGTGTTGGGGAGGGTTGTCCTTGCCCAACTTAAGGCTTGGGCGACCCACACAGGAGTCATGTAAAAAATGCAATATGGCTTTAGGAGGGGGATGGGTACCACTGAGCAGTGCCTCAATTGGTCCCCGACTATAGGCAAGTAAATAAAGGCCGAGGGGGGGGGGGAGGGGGGAGGGGGGGTGGGGGGGAGGGCGATTATATCCACCTGGCCTTCATGGACTTGTCCAGTGCCTTCGACACTGTTAAGCAGGAGAAATTGTGGGCACTAATGGGGGAAAATGGGCGTTGAGGAAGCATTGATTTACCTTCTGCGTAGGCTTCGTGCTACCACCACTGTTACCATAAGATATGGCCCACAAGGGCAAAAGACTAGGCCTTAAGTTTTCACAGAAGGAGCTCAGCAGGGGTGCATTTTAGCTCAATTTGTCTTTTAAATTTATACCAAGAGCCTAGAGCAAGGGTACTCGCAAACTTTCTCTCGGGGGCCAAATTTACTGTGTGGTTTGTGGCCGTGGGCTGTACCAGTGGGGGCGGGGTTAGTGGGGTGGGGCTTGAGCAAAAAAGAACCTGTGACCAGGAGGTTGAACACAGGCCCCTGCAGCGGACCCCTTTGTCCACTGAGCCACCAGACCCTGCATACACACCTCCATCCTTCCCTCTGTCTCCATCCCTCCCTCTGTCTCCCTCCCCCTCTCCCCCGTCTCCCCCCCCTGTCTCCCTCTCCCCCCTGTCTCCCTCTCCCCCCCCCCTGTCTCTTTCTCCCACCCCCCCCCGTCTCCCTCCCCTGCATCGGTCTGTCGCCCTCCACTGTGGCCCTCCCTCCCTCTGTCTGTGGCCCTCCCTTTGTCTCCCTCTCCATCTCTCTGCCTCGCTCTGTCTGCCCCTGTCTCTATCTCTATCTGTCTTGTCTATCTGCCTCTGTCTGCCCCTGTCTCTGCCTCTATCTATCTGCCCCTGTCTCTATCTCTGTGTCTCTGCCCCAGTCTGTCTGTCTCTGCCTCTATCTCTCTGCCCCTGCGTCTGTCTCTATCTCTCTGCCCCTGCGTCTGTCTCTATCTGTCTCTCTGCCTCTGTCTGCCCCTGTCTCTGTCTCTATCTCTGTCTGTCTCTATCGCTGTCTGTCTCTGTCAGTCTGTCCCGATCTAGCTCTGGCCTGAACTCCCTGGCCTTGGCTCAACCCTCTGACTACAGGCTGGCGGGAAACATCACATCACAGGCTCTTAACGCAAACCTCACCCGGCTCTCACTCCCTGCAACCCTCTGTCCCTCACCTGGCTCTCAGTCCCTGCTGCCCTTTGTCACCTCACCCGGCTCTCACACCCTGCTGTCCTCTGTCACCTCACCCCACCCGAGTACTACAGAGGTCTTTAAAAGACCATTTACTTGTTAATGAGGCTTTGTTGTACTTCACCTCTTCTTAGCGCCCCTGCATCTTCACTCTATCGCTGGAATCGCCCAGCCCCCACAGAGCAGAGTCTCTCGGAGTCCGCACTGCTGCAACCGGCAGTGTTTGCTGACACTCTTTAAAAAAAAAAAAACACACGCAGGTTCGATGTCTCAAGGACCGTGGGCCGAGTACCTGTGGCCTAGAGGCATTTTTATTAGACAAGGAAATCGATTTTCCTCGACTTGGGAGAAATCCAGTCCCGCTACTATCATATGTGGATGACACCGTGCTAATGGCCCTGACCGCAAACAGTCGCCAAAAATCACACAATGCCTTCACAGATTTTATGTTGGTACTTGATTTAAAAGTAAATTTTATGAAATCCTACATTATGGTGTGTGGTCCTAAGTCGACTAAAACTAGAAATTTTGCTGTAAGGGATAAGCGCATTGATAAATTGAACAATTGTAACTTAAGGGAATTTTTTTTATAATAAGATGAATTGGGAACCACTTGTCACTGCAAGGGTTCAACATGCCGGCAGAGTTGTGGAGGGGATCTTCCGCTTTGCCTGTAAACTGGGCCATAAGCCGTTGACGGAGCTGGTTGCCCTTTATAAAGCCAAATGTTTGTCTGTTACATCATAAGGGGCAGGAGTTTGGTGTTCCCACTAAAGTCGTCACCTACAGGTCTTGGAAAACAAATTCATAAAAAGGCTATTGATGACCCCATATAGCGCCCCTACACTGTTTTGTTATCTTGAGTTGGGGCTGAAATTTTTAGAGGATCGCATAGATAGTGCCGCTTTGCTTTTATGGGCAAAAATGTGGCTGTTTGAGGAGCTACTGTTCTCAAGGGAGGTTATTAAAGATTGTTTTAATCTAGATATAGCACTGTCGGTCCCTTGGCTCTGAATTGTAAGATAAATTCCACGAGATAGGCCTGAGGCATTACTTTGACAATCCTGCAGGTATCCATACAAATGCGGAAGTCATCATAAAAGAGGCGCATTATTCCGGGGTAAACTTGCTCCGCTCACAACTTGAGGTGACAGATTCCCCATGTTTGTTCCCCGCCCAACAGCAATTTTATCTAACATTCACCATAAATGTGAAGACACGATTTTATTTAACTAGACTTTGTTTATGTGCTCTGCACTTTTTAATGGCTTTTCCCAAGACAATCAGGATGGGTCGACAAACTTACGGCCTGCCCTTGCGATCATTTGGCAGCTCAGAGCACTTTGCACTTTATGCTATTTTGACCCCTTTATAAAAAGCAGAGGAGAAAATGTTTAGCCCCTGTTTTGAGAGAAATCAGGCCCTGTACTTGTATTGAGGTCTTTAATTATCTGCATTATCTAGCTACCTCTGCTTTATGCACAGCGGTTTCTAATTACATTAAAGTTGCAATGGCTATTAGGATATATGTCATGAGTATATGATGGTTGATATATCTTGTGTTAATTACTTTGTATTCTGGACTATATCCTTTTTTAAATGTTTGAATCTTATGAATCCCTTTATTTCTTTAGTGTTGTAATAGTTCTATCCATGCTGTTGTGTAAATAGGTCATGGAAATTTTTAATTGAAATGTTTGTTCGCAAACTTTTATGGTCTCTGGAACAGAATAAAGTTACTTTGACTGACTGAAGTTGATATCTTGAGCGAAATGTATACATTGTTCTCACCTATTTGAATTGCTAATAAAAACATGGTAAAAAAATTATATTAAAATAATTTTCAAACATATAATATTTAGTAACAAATTATTGCATACATTTACTTTTTTATTTTCTAACCTATAACACCACACAATTTATAAACCACATCTAAATTAAAAAAAAATACTTCCATAATTAACATAATCACCAATTAAATAAATAATATTATTTTAAAAAACATATTAAAACTCTTAAATTAACTTCTTACACTTTGCCCCTATAATCCCCACAACACACAGCTAAAAATAAACTGTAAAAAAATGAATTACAAAATTAAAGCTTATTTTCAATTAAAACACTAATAGTATTTATCTAATTATAAAGTAGGTAAAATGAATTTACTCCCCTCCCTTTACCCCTATAAAAGTAAAACCCACACTTAAAAAAATATAAACAAATACCCTAATTAAATATAAATTAATAATGATCAACTAATTATTAGTTGATTAAACAAATTACTTCCCACGCTTTACCCCTATAAACCCAACACCTAAACTTAATTACACAATTTCCATATTTAATTTTATATTAACTAATTAATTACAAATAAATTACTTCCCCCCCCCTTTACCCCATATCTCACAACCTGCATCTTAAATTTAGTTTCCATAATTAATTGATATAAATTGGCAACTAATTATTCATCAAAAATTTTACCCTTCACCTCTATAAACCCCACAACCAGCACCCAATTTTTCTTTACAAAATTACCATCATTATCAATGAATTAATATGAATTAACAACCAATTAATTATTACAAATAAATTACTTACCACAATTCATACTATAAAATATGAATTAAATAAATATTATTAAACAAAACATTAATTTATTATAATTAAATTACTTCCCACCTTATTCCCCTATAAACCCGCTACGAAACTAAAAACACATTTAATTAAAATTGATAACTACTAAAAATGTAACGTATTAAAAAACAAACAATACTCCTACAAAAAACATACATATAAACTAAAATACATAACCCTCATTTATAAATCGATATTTTAAACTATATATTTTTACAAATGATATTAATTGACTTCTATATTTTTGAAAAACGTATTTCTTACCTTAAATCCGATATTCTTGGCCACGATATTTTTGCTGCCGGTGTTTCTGTGACAAGATATTTCCAACTCAATATGTGTGTAGGTCGACATTTCCAACTCGATATTCTGTCTGCATACCAGGTCAGACCAAGAAAAGGAGGGATCTTATAGTGTAGAGGTGAGACAGGACAGTAAAAAATTGAATATCATTTGTTTTCTTCCTTTTACCGTTTCTGACATTTTAACCCCTTCCATGCTCATGACCGTACGATTCCGTCATGAGCATCGGTTGAGCTGTGCTCATGACGGAACCGTTCCGTCATGGCCCCGCACGCGCTCGAACCCTTCAGCACCGCGGGGGAATCCGCGCAGCGCTGAAGGGGTTAATGTGTGTGTGTGTATATAATTATAAAGATGGGATTTAGCTGAAAATGGATCAGATTTTCAAAGTTGTTCGAAACAACTGCCCCGAAATCCGGAAGATGTCCCTGCACTCTTGTAAAACATCATTGGTTCTAGAGCTTAATGTTATCTAACTTAAACAAGTAAGACAGTGACTTATCTTCTGAAGCAGGCTTGAAATCGGCTGGAGGTTGTTTAACATAATCTTTTAGAGTTCCTTGTTTCTAGTAGAGTTTACATCCTGAGTTTTTGTAGTCACAAGTTGGGTTTAAAGGGTTCCAAAGTGAAAGTATTTACATCATATTACACTGTTTAAAACCTCAACAGGGGGGGGGGGGCGTGGACAAGATGGCGGCGGGATAGGATGCTCGTTTTTCGTCTCCTGCCCGCCGTCCACCCGTTAAAGCACAGCTCGGCCCCAGGAGGGCCCGATCAGCGTAGACCGGCCCTCGCAATTGTTGCCCGTCCACTCCAGACCTGAGCGAGGCACGAAATCCGGCTCGCTGGGGCGGGCGGTGAGCCGGGATCGGAGAGGCGGCGCGGCAGCTCCAGCCGCCCGCGATAGGGCGGCCTCGACAACGCGGTGGTCCAGGCCTGGATCACCGAGGCCAGCAACCTTGCCCCCGCCCTCCCTCCTGCTGGCCTTCTGCCCCACTGACTGGACAACAACATAGCGCCGGGTGCCTGGAGAGCGACCCGGTGCCGGCTTGGCGGGCGCTGGGGACAGACTCAGCAGCTACTCTCTTGGAGACATCGAAGCTGCCCTGCATTGCTGCCGCCCTGGGGTGCTTCTTGGGCCTGCTGTCCAGACCTGTAATCGGCGAGCCCACAGCAGCCGGAGGTGCGGCCGGGGGATCTCCGGGCCAGAGTGGGCCGTGATGATCCCCGGCCTGTGGTGTTACAGAGCCTGCCAAAGGGGCGACTGAACCGGCGGAGCCCGACACAAACCTGCGAGGTCCGGACAGGGCCTCCGGGATCAAGCAGCCTAGTACTTGGATGGTGATTTGTGGAGCTTTCTGAGCCCCCTGTGCGCATCGGCCCGTCTTGAAGCAGGGACCCTGGACAGGCAGCGTTATCTGGAGAGCTGCGGCCCTACTTACACCGGGCCGCCTACATCGAGGCCACAGCAGAGGCCCTGTGACACTGGAGGTGGCGCTTCTGAGGAGGACTGTCCCGAGTTGGCACTGTAGGTAGGAGACACCCTGTGTTGGGCCTGAGCTACGAGCTGCTGCGATGGCAGGGGAGAAGGCACGCTACACGCAGCAAGCTATACCTGGTTATTGGGGGAGATTTGTGAGACCTTCTGTGCCCCCTCCCCCCCCCCCCCCCGCCCCAGCCGCTAGCACAAGACATCCGCGGTGGATACCTCTCTGTGAGTCTGCGGAGCGCACTGACCTCCCCCATGTCTGTCTGGTGGGAAGATCGCGTGGAGCTGGGTAGGCGCAGCGGAGGTTGGAGTGGACACCTGGGCCCGGCGAGATTCTGGGTGCGGAGGCCGGTGTTGGCGCCGGCGAGGATCCGGCTGGCTTCTCTTCTGCGCCCGCCACAGTGATCTTAGGCGATACCTCCGCCAACAGTGACTGTTCCACAAGGGGGGGGGGGGGAGTGCTTGGAAGTGGCGGCCTGGACACGGAGCGGCCTGCGGGCTGGCGGTAAAGAGACTTTCAGCCCTCCCTGGGACCGGCAGGAGCGCTTTGGTCATAGGGTGGCGCTGGCGCTGCTTTCGGGGGCGCCAACTCTGCTCTTGGAGTCTGCACGCTGGCTACGTGTGAGGGCCCGACAGAATGTCTAAGGCTAAGACTGGCATAGGGAAGCCGCTTAAGGATATCTTTGGCCGAGCGCAATCCACGCCCAATATGGCTGCCGCAACTCCGGAGGCTCCTGCAGAGCGCTCTCCCTCGTCCACCGGAGATGAACCGATTACTAAAGCCTTCCTGGAATTGCTTTTTCTCGAGTTACGAGAGGACATTCAATCTGTGAATGCGGAATTTGCAACGGAGCTCAAGGAGGTTCGCCGGGACGTTGACCGCGTGGGAGAACGGGTGGCTTCTTTGGAAGAGAGAAGTGACACCATGACGTCGACTTATCTATGCTCCAGCAAGAGGTGCTTAGGCTTCAAGATCAAAATGTCAACATCCAGACCCATTTAGAGGACTTGGAAAACCGATCCCGGAGGCACAACATTCGGATCCGTGGGGTCAAAGCTTCGGAGGACACCCAGGACCTCTTTGCGTTTACTCAGGGCCTCTTTCGCAACATCCTGGGGGATTCCCACCAATCTGAGGTGGTCTTGGATAGGGCACGCAGAGTTGGGCCACCCCGGGCCCCCAACGCTCCGCCAGTGGACATCCTGGTGTGTGTCCAGGACTTTCGGACTAAAGTGGCCAGTCTCAATAAGGCGAGGTCCCTCCACCTCATTGTTTACCAGGGGCACTCCCCGGTGTTGTTCCAGGACTTAGCCCTGATCACGCTGCAGCGGTGCCGCCAATTTTGCCCAGTCACAGAGCATCTCAGAGAGCAGGGTGTCTCCTACTCTTGGGGTCACCCTTTTTTCGCCTCCTCTTTCGCCATTCTGGAAGACTCTATCAGATTCGCTCACTTGTGGAGGCATGCCGGGTGCTGGGTTTAGCAGAACCCTCCGGGGAAGATGACGCCCGCAGCTCTACGTCAAATCTCGAGGTATCCCCAATGGGCTGGCGGCGCCAGGGTGGTCGGCGCCGGGCCCGGAGGCCGCCCAGATCGGAGGTTGCTAAAGGACAGCAGGCAGCCCTTTCAGTGGCAGCTGAGTCCTTCTCTGGAGAAGACGCAGACGGTGAAATGACTGCCTAACTCGGCCGGATCTTCTTCTCGCTTCTTTGCTGGGCGGGGGGAGCGGCCCTTACTCTTGGGCACAAACAGACCCCTGCATGGTAGACTGACCAGTTGTCCTGGGACGACGGATTATTCCAACTAACTGGACTTGTTGCTTTGATCCCCTGTTGGGATATGTTTCAGGGATTTTCTTTTCCTGGGTTAGCAGGATGTTTCTTGTTTACCTTCTCCCCCTTTTTTTTATTGTTATTGGGTGGGACCCCCCTTGTCCACGTTTTCGTTAAACTGTAGCACAGAGCATACCTCGGGCCGTTACTGCCCAATCCTACTCGCATTGCTCCCTCCTAGGATCCATGCAGCGCTCCCTTTAGCCCACTCCCTTTTCTTACACTAGATGCCACGTTGGCCGCTTCAGGTATTGACCCTTAATGTCCGTGGATTGAATAATACTGTTAAACGCAGGGCTGTACTGAGTTACCTAGAACATTCGGCTGCCGATAATAATCTCTTACAGGAGACCCACCTGCTTGCCAAAGATCACCATAGGCTGAAGTCCCGTGCCTTCCCTACGCAGCTCTTCTCCTCTAGCCCCACCAAATCAGCCGGGGTGGCAATTCTCGTTTCCCGTTCCTTTCAGGGTAAAATCCTCCAGAAGGATGCTGAGATTAAGGGTCGCTTGCTCACATACCATTTCCTTGTAGCGGGGGTGTACCTCCTAATAGGCTCGTGTATGCTCCCAACGAAGGGCAGAATAAATTCCTCCACCATGCACTCACCAAAGCGACCGCTAACTCGGAGTGGCGCCTGTTGCTGGGGGGAGACCTGAACCTAGTATTTGACAACATTGCCGACCGCTCATGCCAGCGCACTAGTCAAGTAGGGGCCCTCTCACGGTCTGGTTTGACCCATATCCGTGACTTGGGTCTGGTAGATTTGTGGCGACACTTCCATCCCTTGAGTCGCACATATAATTATTATTCAGGAGCTCACAAAACCTATGCCAGACTCGATTATTTCCTGTGCTCCACTCCTCTGCAGATGCTAGCTACGGAAGCTGAGGTTTTCCCTGCGTCTTTATTGGACCACTCTCCAGTCATAGCTTCCTTTTTGCTCCCACACACACACTATTACCGCTGAGGCACTGGCGTCTTCGTGACTCCCTGCTTCACCAAGCCTCCACGGTGGATCAGATCAAATCTACCATTGCAAACTACTTAGCTATTAATGCTAACTCTGACCCCTCGCTCGCGACTAAATGGACTGCCCTTAAAGCGGTCCTTCGGGGGGAATTCATAGCCATCTCCACCGCTGTTAATAAAGAGCGCAGTCGGAAACGGGCCGAACTCGCACAAAGAGTGGCGGAGCTGGAGCAGATGCACCAACGCACCGGGGCTGCCAGGGCTTGGCGCCAGCTCTGTACGGAACGGAAGCAGCTTGCGACGCTGGATCAGGACAGAGCCGAATATGCGGCCCTCCGTCATCGCCATTCTTACTATACCGGAGGTGACCAGTGTGGCCGGCTCCTGGCGCACAAACTCAGGGAGGTGAGGCAGCGGGAAGGGGTGCAGGCCATTCAACAGCCGGGAGGTGAGCTCACCTCTGACGATATCGCTATCGCCGATGCCTTTCTCGAGTTCTATGCTAGGCTGTACTCGGGACTCCCTTGATATGTTGCATAGCCTTGATTATTTAGAAGCGGCTCAGATACCCGCTCTGACTGCGGATCAGGCCGCCCACCTTGACAGAGATATTGTGCTGGCGGAGGTGGTAGCGGCTATCTCCCGCCTCCGCCTTGGCAATTCGCCTGGCCCAGATGGCTACTCCGCGACCTTCTATAAAGCCTTTTGCAACCAGGTGGCCCCTCTGCTGCGTGATCTCTTTAACACATTCACGCAGGCCGGAGCAATCCCAGAAGAAATGCTGGAGGCCTCGGTTATTGTTATTCCGAAGCCCGGTAAAGACGTCCCGAGTTGCAGCGCATATAGGCCGATTTCCTTGTTAAATATTGATATCAAATTATACACGAGCATCCTGGCGACACAGCTTGCCCCGTACATGACTCAACTGGTGGAGCCAGACCAAGCAGGCTTTATCTCGCAATGGTAAACCCGTGACAATACGAAGAGGGTACTCCATCTTATTGAAAAAGCGTCCCGCACACAGGGGGAGTATATGCTATTGGCGACTGACGCAGAAAAAGCCTTTGACCGGGTTCACTGGCCCTATTAAGAGCAGGTTCTGCACCGGTTTGGCTTTGGGGTAAAGCTGCACACTCGCATATTGAACTGTTATCACCAGCCCCAAGCCACAGTCCGGGTGAACGGCCAGACGTTCTCACGTTTCCCCATAGGGAGGGGCACCCGGCAGGGGTGTCCCCCCTCTCCTATTCTATTTGCGCTCTACATGGAGCCTCTGGCGCGGAGAGTTAGACTACACCCTCTCATCACAGGGATCAAATTTGGGGGTGATATACATACGATTAGCTTGTATGCGGATGACATTTTGCTCTCCCTCACTGACCCCGTTCAGTCGCTGTGGGCCCTTTTCATTGAGCTTCATAATTTTGCACAAGCCTCTGGTTTCAGGATTAACCTGGATAAATCGACCGCCTTAAACATCTCACTGTCAACGACCACATTAGCCCGGGTAATGGAAGACCATCCTCTCCAGTGGTCCGCCACTACGGTCCCCTACTTGGGAGTGCAGTTGGGCCCTACAATCCTGGCCACCGTAACAACCAATTATGATAGGCTCCGAGCCCATATTTGCCGGGAATTAGGCAGATGGAAACACTATCCCTTCTCGTGGTTGGGCAGAATCAGCGCTGTCAAGATGACTGTTCTCCCCCAGATGCTTTACATCTTCCAAACCCTCCCCCTGCGCCCTCCCGCAGGTTGGATTCAACAAGCCCAGTCAGATCTGGCACACTTCATATGGCAGGGGCGCAGGCCTCGGTTTAAGCAAGAGATTGCTGTCCTTCCTCCAGAACAAGGAGGGGTAGGTATACCGTCCTTGCAGCTCTACTTCTACGCGGCACAGCTCCGCTATCTAGTTGATTGGAGCCGCTTAGAATCCGAAAAACACTGGTTATTTCAGGATCAGGCTGTTGCGGCAATGCCCCTGCTGGGGATCCCCTTTCTCCGGAAGCAACATAGGCCAGCCAACCTTTACGCCTCTTATATCACAAGCACTATACTGGAGGCTTGGGACCGCACTGCTACCTCACATGGGCTAACTACATTCCCCTCCCCCATGACCCCGCTGTTTGACAACCCGGACTTCACTCCTGGATTGGATTCTAGGGTGTTTACAAGTTGGCGCCTTACTTCTTGCCGGTCCCTGGGGCATCTATTTGATCTAGAGGGCATACTCTCCTTCCCACAAGTCTGAATACACTATGGCGTTTCGGAGACTGATAGGCTGCAATATTTACAACTCAGACACTGGTCACTTCAACCACAAATCAAACCCGGGGCTCAGTGCTTCTTAACCCCATATGAGAAATGGCTGATTACTTGGTCTTCCGATTAAAAAAACCAAAAAAAAACTCACCTCTGATCTTTATAAACATTTGCTTGCAGCTACTACCTTCACCCATAATGCCGGACGGGCGCGTTGGGAATGGGAGTTGTGGAGGACTCTATCTCCCAAAGAGTGGGGACAGCATATACTATAGGGCCCGTCACTCGGCGCACCACACAGGACTAACGGAGACGCTGACCAAGGTTGCCACCTATTGGTATCATACCCCGGAACGACTCCATTGCTTTGACCCTCGCGTTAGCGATCTGTGCTGGAGGGGGTGTGGGGCGGTGGGCTCCTTGGAGTACATTTTGTGGAGCTGTGACCGCATCCAAACCTACTGGGCAACAATTTTAGATGACATAGATGCTCACCTCGATACGCAGCTCCCTCGCTTTCCAGCCTATGTCCTCCTTGGCCTGCCCAATCAGTTGACATATCCCCTGAAATCCCGGAGAGGCCACCTCATTGCCATTGTCCTAGGGGCTGCCACCCAGAAGTTAGTAGCACACTGGCGCTCCCCCCAGGCTCCGCCGCACTCGGGCTGGCTACAGCGGCTGTGGATGGTTCTGGGCATGGAGAAGTTATCCCTTACGCTTGCAGGCAAGGGGGATGAATTCCCGGAGCTGTGGCGGCCCTTTTTAACTCTGCTCACAACGGAGTTTCGAGAACTAACGTGCACCCGATACCTCAGGCTCCGCCACCTTGCGGACACTCCACTCCCTGCGAAACTCAAGTCACAAAGGCCGCGATGACCTGCGCACACTGCGTGTCGTCCCCTTTTTCTTCTTTTTATGGTTTGTGGACAAGAGGTGGGGAGGGGGGTTAGTGAGATTTTTTGATATTTGGTTTTGCCTTCTGCTACTGAGGGTTACTGTTGTTTTCTGTCTTTTAAAAATCAATAAAACAGATTTAAAACATAAAACCTCAACAGGAAGAGTGACAATTAGACTCCTCATACACCAGCAAACATTTTTGGTATTCTAAATTTGTTTCAGCAATGCCAGCGATCTAATGTGTGCCTGGTTTGTGGTTTCACACAGTATTTGCCCCTCATCAATAAGCTGGTCGATATAATGAACAGCACTAGAGCAAATTGACACCACATTCTCCCCTCACCCTTACTGGTGTTTGTGCACCCCGTAGGAAGCTGGCTCTGTATATACTATACTAAAGTAAGGTATAGTGTGCACAGTCCAGTGGATCCTCAGAGGCTAAAGTAGGTAATACTTATGCTCTCTTTTGTTGAAGTGTGGGCGAGCAGTCAGGCTTATCGGAGGGCTGTGTTAAGCATTTGTTGTACACACTCAGGCAAGAAATTATTACACACACTCAATGACTAAATCTAAGACCAATGTTTTTTTAAAATATTACTTTAACTACTAGTACCAAAGAACCTTAGTTGCAGGTAAGTACAGTTTTCAAACTGGCAATACTTTTCAATGCAGTAAATACTTGGTGCAGGACTTCAGTTCAGTAAGATATATCCAGTTTTTAGAAATAGCAATACTTTGCAGAGAAAAGAAAGCATACACTTTGTGCAATATTTCAAAAGAGCATGTTATTCTATGGGAGGAAAACAATAACTCTATTTAGTAGGTAAGTACATAACTTACAATTCCAGTCTCCGAGGTTTAAGGTCCGCAGAGGGCAAGATTCAGGTAAGCACAAACAGTGCACCACCAGGTGGTGGCCGAGTGCAGAGGTCAAATCTGGAGTTTAGACCCAATGTTAACCAATGGAGACTGGGGGTTCTTTAAGACACGCTGCTTGTAGGTAGGTAAAGCGGCTGCTGGGTTCAAGATTCAGAGGTTTAGGCAAGCACAGGGAGGGCACAAGGCAGGATCAAACATACCCCACCAGCGACACAGGGGCGGCCGGGTGCAGGGTGCAAACATGGTGTCGGGCACCCAGTGCAAGTCAATATGAAAATTCGGTTTTGGAAACAGGCTGGAAGCGTTGAACCGGAGGCTGCACAAAGAACACCATTGACAGCAGAGGTAAGTTGGGATGCTGTGGGTCACAGAGACAGTCGGTCGAGCTCTCCAAGGCCCAGAGGCTTTGGGTGCTGGGGTGTCCTTTGACGTTGGTTTCTTTCACCGGAGTCGGTCGCGGTTGGGAGGGGGGAGCCTTCAGATTTACACAAATAGGCCACGCTACAACGCATGCATTTACACCACATACCATTACAACACAAGTCATTACGACTTGTTGTAGGGGGGGTTGCTGGATTTTGGAATAGTATAATTTACTATTCCAACTCCAGTCTCTGCAACATTAGGGAACGTGTTGGAAATAGAATCCAACACCTTCTGCCCCTATAGCAAGTCGATGTAATGGCATGCGATGTATCAACATCGTTGTAAACGATGTTTACCGATTTACACTGCAGGCGTCGTCAAGGAGGGGTCAGCCAACGCTGGTCTTGGACTCAGGAATGCTGGGGAACCTTTTCAGGATCGGTGGGCCACCTGCAGGTCTGGAGGCGTTTGGTGCAGAGTGGTCAGGAATCGCGGTTCCAGAGGGCCCCAAAGTTCTTTGTCTTGATTTCTTGGGACAGATACTGTCCTTGGGAGGTCTGGTCTTTTTCGCAGGCAGTAATCCAAGGGGTTTTGGAGGTCTATTGCTGCAGGACAGGCGTCGTATTCTTGGCATGAGCTTCAAAGCTGCAGACAGGCCGGTAGGGCTGGGGCCAAGTCAGTGGGTGTCTTCAGTCTTCTCTGCACTGCGTCTTCTTCGTCCTCTCTCTTCTTAGGTCAGCAGGAAGTAAGAATAAAGGTTTAGGAAACCCCTAAATACTCAATTTAGGGGCTTTACTGGGTCTGGAAGGTAGTAGCCAATGGGCTACTTCCTTTTAGGGTGACTACACACTTTGTATGTCCACTTTCTTTGGGGAGGGAGTATACCCTTTATCCTATTGGTTGAAATCCTCCAAAACAATATGAAGAATTTTCAAAGGAGGGTGTCACTTCGGCTCCGGGCACCTTGCTGCCCAAAGTGGGGCTTGGCCAGGGGGGCAGACATCTCCACTAGCTGGAGAGGCCCTGGCTATCACAACAAGTCAGCCTTTGAGGCTCACTGCCCTTAAATGTTGTTCCTGCTTGGTGGTAGGTGTGTAGCACTACCATCAAGAGCAGGCTTTGTTTCTGGCACATGTACTAGTGGTTTGTCAGGTTTTCAAATAGTACCTCTGAGGTGCCCTCAGAGTACATTTATTAATGAATCCAACACTGGCATCACTGCGGGCTCATTAACCTGAGATGTTTGGTACGAAACATCAAGGGATTCGGTGAAGCCATCATGGAGCTGTGGAACTCGTATTGACAAGCTTTCAACCCATGTACTCAATATGGCTTCACTATTCACTTATAATGTCTAAGAATGGACTTAGACACTATAGGGGCATATTTGCTCATGCAGTTATGCCCTCACAAGAGGTATAGTGCACCCTGCCTTAGAGCTGGAAGGCCTGCTGTAGGGGTGACTTACCTATGCCACTTGCTGTGCTGGCAGGTCTGGCACACAGTGATATGTGCCAGGTCGACTCTTAACTTTTAGCTGCACCAAAACATGCAGGCTGCAGTGGCAGTGTGTATGTGTTTGGTGAGAGGGTCTATTAGGATGGCATAATGCATGCTGCAGCCCTTCGAGACCTCCTCTGGTCACAATGTTCTTGGTACCACTGGCACCTTTTACAAGGGGCTTATATGTGGGGCAGAGGTTTGCCAATTGTGGAAACAAAGGTACAGTTTTGGGAAAGAACATAGACACTGGGAACCTGGTTAGTAGGGACTCCGTGCACATTAAAGCAAAGTGCATCAGAATCTGGCAAAAAGTTGGGGGTAACCATGCAGAAAGGGGCACTTTCCTACACACCCACTCACAAATATGATTTCATCAGGGAGGATCACCAATGATTTCCAGATCTATAAGATTAAATCTGGGTCAGATATGAAGAAACAAGAACAGTGATATGTTTGACAAATTCCTTAACAATACTTTATCTTGATCTGCTCCCAGCCCTACTATTTTTAACAAGCCATTCTCCATCACACCCTCTAGTAGCCAATCCAGCAATATTCCAAGATAAAATATTGATAGTCATTAATAAGGCCAGGATCTTCCTTCATTTCATGATCCCTACTAGTTTGCAGCAACTCAGTTTTGTTGCAACAGCTATTTAATGTTGTCTTGCTCGTTTTGGCCCTATTTCCATCTTTACTGGCCAGGGTTGATGCCAGCCATGTCAGATTTCAGATTCAGATTTTAAAGTCTTTATTTCGATAATAAAATCATAAAAGACAACAAAATTTACACAAACAGTTGAGGCCATACATTACAAACGCCACATACTAACCAATTTACACATAATAAAAACTATACATTAAAAATAATCCTTGTCAAACATCCCATTTATGTTTAGACGATCCGTTTATGTATACAGTTTTTTTTAAAAACATAAAATCAATAAATAAAACCATCTTAAAATACTGTGCAATATCCAACTTTGGATTGAAGCTTTTAAGGACGAATCGCATGATCAAACATTTCTAGCTATTCATGGGCTCTAATGATCCAAACCCAGCCCAAGAATTTCGCTGTGCTCACCGCAAACAACTCAGAAGTATTGGACTTTAGTGCCCGAATCGCCTCTGCAGACCTACCACAAGTAAGGCGTTGAAACAGCGGTTTTAACCATTTTTTACGAGGGTCGTGGTACTTGGGACAAGCAAATAAGAGGTGGCCCTCTGACTCCTTGTGGCCAGGACACCATTTACAAAATTCAGTTACACCAGTGCCCCAATTTTTAACAAATGTATTCAGCGGCAAAGAACCCACCCGAAACTGATGGTAGAGTTTCTTATCTAGCGGCCTGGTGATAATGTCCCAGTAATTCTCACGGGAATGGTCCAGCTTGTTAGCCAGGAACCTGCCTGTTAGACTGGTGGAGCTGGAAGCAGACACTAGGGTTTGTCGGACCGAGGCCCAGTACAATGCTTTGAATTCTTGTTTGGAGGGAAACACATTGGTTCCAGGAGACAACCACAGCTGTTCCAGACCCATTTGCACCAAAATGGTTCTAACCGTACGTAGCCATGGAATTCTCCCGGATCCCTCCAGAGACCTGACTTCAACAAGCTCCTTAGCAAATAAGGCAAGGTCAGGGGAAGACCAAATCAGTCTCCAAAAGGCGACCAGTCTGAACCTCGCCATCTCATTAATTGGATTGCACCCTAAGTCCAAACAAAGGGGTATAGATGGAGTTGATTGAGGAAGCCCCACTAGATTCCGCAAGAACTTACACTGTGCTTTAAACAGACTAGATAGATCCATGTACGCCCAAAGATCCGCTCCATATAAAATAGCAGCGTTAATCTTTGTGTCGTAGATTTTTAGCGCGGGGTGCACTCGTTTAGTAATGGATCTCTTTTGTTCCCTAAGGAGACAGCCAGTTAAGCGGGCCAGTTTAAGCTGCTGTTCGACTACCTGCTCCTTCCATCGCAGACGAAAGTCTAATGTAACCCCTAGGTAGGACATGTGATCTACTTGTTCCAAGTTAGCACCACCCATCATTACCGCGCTCCGAACCGGAGTATTCCTTGTGAATACCATGAACTTAGTTTTGCCCACGTTTACCTTCAAATCATTGATGACACAAAACTCCTCAAAGCGGTTCAATGCCCGCTGTAAACCGCTTCTGGTCTTAGAGAGGAGCAGAGTGTCATCAGCGAAGATGAGCATGGGGAACTTCTTCCCAGCCAGGGAGGGAGCATCTGTTGGGAAGGTATTGAAAAAGTTTGCTACCTGGTCAATAAATAGCAGGAAGAGAGTGGGCGCCAGGACACAACCCTGACGAACCCCGCGTGTTACTGGGAAACTGTCCGTCACTTGTCCTTGACTGCCCCACCGAACCCTAGCAAAATTGTCCTCATGCAATTTAACAATTAAATCCAGAAGTTCCAAGGGTAAACCTAGGTCTCTCAAAACGCACCACAGTTTAGCCCTCGGGACCATGTCAAAAGCAGCCTTCAGATCAATGAAAGTGGCGAAAATTTTTCCCCCGCCTAGCAGCACCACCTTCCAGTATATCAGACAGAATCTAAACACCTGGTCGATGGTGCTGATACCAGCTCTAAAGCCTGCTTGCATGGGAGACAAAATGCACTCTGAAACCATCCATCCCTGAACTCTACCTAAGATCATTCGTGCGATGACCTTTTGGAGGGAATCAATTAGGCTGATCGGGCGATAATTGCCCGGGTTGGACCGATCCCCTTTTTTATATATTGGGAGGATCTCAGCCCCCTTCCAGCTCATTGGGATTCTAGCTCCTTGGGCAATTGCATTGGCTAACCTAGTAATATACGGTATCCAAAGATCTTGGTTGGATTTAAACAGATCAACGGGGATTAGGTCCATCCCTGGAGCCTTCCCCCGCTCAGTCAGGCCCAATGCTAATTCTGTTTCTTGTTCAGAAAAGAACAGGACCCCACCGTGGTCCAACAGTGTGTGCTTGTAACTTAGCAAAGTGGGGGATACCGAGATCTCAGACCTAAATTGGGTAGCGTAGAAATCCACCCAAGTTCCGGGGGGGACATGATTTGTAGGCATTTTCGAATCTGGGTCCCTGCCCCACTTGACCAGTTCCCAGAATTTCGTCTGGTTATTGGATGTCGATGCATCCAGAAGATCGGACCAATGCCTATCTTCCCACTCTCTTTTAGCTTCCCACTGGGTTTTTTTATACTGGACCCTGGCTACCTTAACATCTCTCATAACCCGTGACTTGACCGCCTTAACCAATTGACTATAGGCCTCCCTACATTTCCCGTTATACCATTTCTGACGGGAACCTAGCTTTTTTGGCGGGCCTGCCAGGTATGGACTGGATAAAAGAATTTTAAGCTGTTCAAAACAACCTTCGTGGGTCTTGGTAACATGATCGAGGCCAACCCCCTCAGGCACAGTGGCCATAAATTCGTTCACCGTGTGAGTAACCAATTGTGTAATACTTTCATGGAGGGTGGCGTCACCCGCTATCCTAGACCATTTCAACCTTCTTCTGTCATTTGTCAAGGTGAGGTCTCCTGTCCTAAGAGTATCTGGGTTCTTCAATCTATCAGAACCCAGATACCTTAGACTGAGCGACAGGGGGTTGTGATCACTTTCTGGGCGGGATACCACTTCCATGTCGATCATATAATGCCAGAGTTCCAACTTTAGCAAGATATAATCTATACGGCTTTTCCTTAGACCATTATCATAGGTATTACAGGCACATTGATCTGATAAGGAGCGGCCATTAACTGCCCTTAAGCCCCTGTTCAAACATAAGGCCAACCAATTCAAAGCTGCCTCAGTCCCTTTGGCAATTTTATCTATTGACAGGTCAGGAATGTTCCAAACTGCATCCTCTGAGGACCCCCAACTGTCCCCAACTGCCTGGAGCGGCTCAAAGGTACAGTTTAAGTCGCCCGCAAGGACAAAAAGATTATCGCTTCCTGAACTATCAAGATACCTATCAACTACATCAACAATGCCAGGGCAGCGGCCACCGGGTAGGCCTCGTGCGTAGATGTTAATAATGAACAGGTCCCGATGGGCAGCTTTACTCAACTTGATGCCCATAAGGTCTTGATGTTCCAGAAAGATTTCCGTTAAATGGACTCCCAAGGATTGCTTCACCCAGATCAATAGGCCCCCTAAAGCGCGCCCTTTGCTACCTCTGATTGCGGGTTTGGAAAAATTAATGAACCCAACCCTGTGGATTGGGGCCGTAGCCCAAGTTTCCTGGAGTAATATAATATCAAAGGTATCTATAAATTCCAACCACTCCTCTGAGAGTAGCCGGCCCTTGATCCCAGCCACATTCCAGGAGGCTACCTTTAGAATGTCTTGGGGAGATGTTACGTTACTTTTATATAATTGGATCGTTGGCACAGTAGGGGCTGGGATCTCCACTACCTTCTCGGGTTCAGCCCGTAACTCGAATCTTGGGATCATACAAGCACCAACCACCCCCATGATTTCCTCTGATATATCCTCAGTAGTTGCTACAACCGACCCCTCCGTAGGGTTTAACAATGTGCCCCCCCCCCAACAACCTGCCCCATAGAAGATTCCACCCTGCCGGGCACAGATATTACATTCCTATGGCTCTCCACAATACTATACTTCTTACTTGATAAATGTAGTCGATCGACAGCCTCAAGATCAGAAAGGGGGCTGTATCGATTGAAAAGGTGAAGATGTTGGGAGTGATAAAGTGTTCTCACGATCGGACGCCTCCTATCTAATAATCGCTTGGGACGGGGGCCTGGTGTGAGTTTAGAATGTCTATCGGGGTAAAAATAAGCAAGATCCAGTGTTTGTACATCCCCCATTCTTGCAAACCTTGCTTCCCTTCGAATTGACTCTACCACCCAGGAATCCTTAAACGATACCAAAATGCAATCACCCTCTAAGTCTTTAGTCCCAAAACCCACCCAATCAACTCTCCTCACTAATAGGATTTCGGTTGAAATAGATGGCGGGAGAGGGCGATTTTTATTCAGCCAAAATACTACTTTATTACGTAGGTCCCTGTCTGTCTCTTTAACACCCTCCTTAACTGGTGCTGCCTCAGTTAACACAATGGTATATTGATTAGATTCTGGGGGTAGGTCAGTGCGGGGGTGAACACCCTTAGCAATGTTTCCCCCATTATGAATTGTAGGGTTACGGATAGTAGTTGGCTTTCCTAAAGGGGGCTGGGATGGGGTGCTATGTGCAACTTTTGCCCTGTCATCCACCCTCCCAGTTTGAGCTCGTTGCACTGTTATCATGGAGGAGGTCTTACTAGATTCCTGCACCAGGATGTCTGCACCAACGGTGCTATCTATATCCTTGGAAACCACCTGAGCCATAGATGTTATTTTTTCAGCCCCCATTGTTTTACCAAGGCTCACATTGTCTGTGTTGTTGATTATGTTTGCCTGAAAGGTGGGGGCCCCCACTACCAAGGGGGGGGGCAGTTAGCTTATGGAGTAGGCGCATGTTCCTGTTCGCGACAGATTCCAAGGCTTCGATTTTGATGGACATCAACCTTGTTTGCTCCAAGACGGGGCGCAGGAGGGTTTTGAACATGGCCTCCATTTTTACCAGGAGGATTTCATCGCTGTTAAAGCAAGTGGGGCAAGGGTCAGATGAACCGATAGGGGTTAGAGAGGGGCACAATACATTGGGATGTGCCAGGGGGGGGTGTGTAGCATTGTGAAACTGTGGAGCAGCTGCATTGGTTTTATTAGGAGCATTTAATTTAGGCAGCTTCTGTACTCTTCCCCCCATGTTTGCTTTGGGTATTTTTCCTTTTACAGGTTTTTTTTTTTGACGGAGTCAGACACTTCCGGTGGCTTCGACACCGAATTATTAATTGTGTCCCCTCTGTCCAGGCCACTAGCATTTGACCCATTGTACTGGGTAACATCGGAACTCGAATCAAGGTTGTCTGTCGAATGTAGAGAATTCACCCCATCTCCCACAGCATGCATCAGTGCCTCTGTCGTTATTGGATGTACATAATTAGATGGGGCTTGGGCTGCAGGACTAGGAATTGTAGCCAGGGCACCTATGGAGGAACGCTTACCACTGACTAAATCTAGAGAGAGCCTTTTCTCGGTCATTGCTATTTCTTTTTCTAGGATCCCGGTGGCTCTAGTTATGAATGCATCTAGTGGGCCAGAAACTATTCCCTTGGAAGTTTGTAGTTGGACTGTACGGTCTTTACCTGACCTTAGAGGCATGTTAGAGTGGAATAGAAACAAGCAATACCTATGTCAAGCCCCAAACTATAATAATAAGTGGATGCCTGCGGTGATAAAGAACAAAATAAAATGTGAGAGAAAAGGCCGAAAGGTGTAGACAAACTCAGCCTTGACCAAACACAGGCAGGCACTGGCCAAGCCCAGGCTAAACCCGGGGTAGTTACAAGTTCTCAGAATTGACCCTATTACACAGTAGACAATGGACAATGGCTACACTGCCTGGGAAAAGACAAAATAAGCAAACTAGCATAGGGGGGTCGACTGCCGCAGTGCTCAGCAGATGTATAGCAAAAAAGAGCGGGGTAACAACCAGGAATAGTGCCAGAGGATCATGAGAAAACAAAGTCCACAGTACCTTGGGGGGACCAATGATGGACTGGCACAGCTTAGAGGGGTGGCCCTGCCCCGGCCAACTCCGGTCAGTGACGGGCAAGGACGGGCCCGCCCTTGGCCCGGGCTTCGCCCGCGCGCGTCCCGCGCTGCGGTGTTGCTGGTGTCCTGAAATAGGACCCGGGCGCTGCGTGATGACGTCTGCAGCGCGCGCCGGGCGCTGTGGCCTCTGGGTGATGTGGTCTTTCCCGTGCCGTTCCCCTCACGGCGATAATGCAGGCAAGGATTGTGGCAGGGATAACAGATGTGCCCCTCGCAAATGCCGTTCCCCTCACGGCAGGCTCAGTAGCAAGAAAGAGATTCCTTCACCAGGTAAATGCGCGTCCCGCGCTGCGGTGTTGCTGGTGTCCTGAAATAGGACCCGGGCGCTGCGTGATGACGTCTGCAGCGCGCGCCGGGCGCTGTGGCCTCTGGGTGATGTGGTCTTTCCCGTGCCGTTCCCCTCACGGCGATAATGCAGGCAAGGATTGTGGCAGGGATAACAGATGTGCCCCTCGCAAATGCCGTTCCCCTCACGGCAGGCTCAGTAGCAAGAAAGAGATTCCTTCACCAGGTAAATGCGCGTCCCGCGCTGCGGTGTTGCTGGTGTCCTGAAATAGGACCCGGGCGCTGCGTGATGACGTCTGCAGCGCGCGCCGGGCGCTGTGGCCTCTGGGTGATGTGGTCTTTCCCGTGCCGTTCCCCTCACGGCGATAATGCAGACAAGGATTGTGGCAGGGATAACAGATGTGCCCCTCGCAAATGCCGTTCCCCTCACGGCAGGCTCAGTAGCAAGAAAGAGATTCCTTCACCAGGTAAATGCGCGTCCCGCGCTGCGGTGTTGCTGGTGTCCTGAAATAGGACCCGGGCGCTGCGTGATGACGTCTGCAGCGCGCGCCGGGCGCTGTGGCCTCTGGGTGATGTGGTCTTTCCCGTGCCGTTCCCCTCACGGCGATAATGCAGGCAAGGATTGTGGCAGGGATAACAGATGTGCCCCTCGCAAATGCCGTTCCCCTCACGGCAGGCTCAGTAGCAAGAAAGAGATTCCTTCACCAGGTAAATGCGCGTCCAGCCATGTCTATTTTAAGCTCTCGTCAATTCCTTCACTGACAACAGTTCGCCTACTTCCCAACAGTTTGTTCTTCCTTGAAAATGTTGCCTTTTGTAATTTGTAGTTTTTTTATAACCAATCCCACTGCAGTTCCAAATACGTTGGACACTTTGGGCTTGGCTGGTTGATTAAATTGTGGCCTACTTGAGGTTGTGCTCATAATTGGTCGATGGTCTGAGCTTTTAGGCACTTGACTCAACTGATCTTGACATGGCTAGGAACCTATGCTTATAATGTGGAACTCGTCAAGATTGGCCATAATTATTCTGCTAACACTTGGAGATTCAAACTCCACTTATGTACCATAAGACCAGTCAGTTGTAAATATTTCCTCCAGCCTCATCGGTTGAATATTGTGTGATACAATTAAATTAGGAGGTGGAACAGCAAAAAAATGGAAAGCAGGAGTGACCTGTTTAATCCTTTAATTCTACTCACATCAGGGAATAGTTCTAAAAACTTGTATGGGCAGGTAACCGGGTTGGCTCCTAGTAAAGGGTCTGAAACCACCCTGTTGATTACCAGATTTGTGCCATCTGTAGGCCCTATTTGAAAGGGTATGGCTAATGGGTTATAATAATAATTCATCTGTATTACGTGAATGTACTTATGGCTCTCACCAATCTGGAGTATCGTTGCTCACAAACAGTAATATTACCTCAACATTTTATATTTGTTATCAGCCCTTACATAGTTATTTCCCTCTATAGGGGCATCAGTTCTTGGTCTTTTTAAGGAACTGCTTTTTTGATACTTAGTTTAGAATTTCCACTGTTCTTGTATTTTTTTTCTTTTTTCCTGTACAGTTTGAATTAGTCTGTCTTTTTCCAAAGATAAGGGTACACTGCTGCATCAAGTTTAATTATGGATTCAATTTCTTTCTTCTCTCGTTCCCTGTTCGAAATCACCAATATGGCTTATTATCTAATGGTTCTCCTAAGGAGGGGATATGACAGTGGAAACCCACCCTTCTGGCCTTTTGTCCTTTTAAAATAGTTTCTTTAATAAGACTATCTGGCTGTCTTTCTTTCCATTACAGTTCTTTTTTCATTGTTTCTTTCCCATAGTTACAACTGATTTATCCTCCTTTAGGATTATAATCATCAGACCGTACCAATAGGTTTGTGGTTTCAGTGGACCATCAGATCTCTATTACATTACTGCCATTACCCCGGACAGTGACAATGATAGGTTATGACAATATATATCATAATCATGTTGGTTGGTTTGGCCAGCTACGGAATTTACAAGTGTCACTGGGGGATACTATGGATACGTTTGTGTTGATGAAAAACTTTTATCCCTGGTATTAGTCATTATTTGACTGATAGTTGATAAAGGTGATGCAGTATGGTCCACTAGCTCCAATAATTTCTCCATCAACTCAAGTAATACCGTACTCTATGCAAGGTTCTTCGTGCTTCGGAGGGGTAGGAAATTTGGTTACTGGTTGAGGGGGCTGAAAACCTACTCCATCAGCAACCACCATTCCTGTCAGGGTGAAGTCATAGGCAAACCCCAAATGAATCTGTGCTTAGCCCTCTGGTAGCTAGACACAACGCAGTCATGCTTAACTAAGAGGCAATGTGAAAAGTATGCAGCACTTCAAACTGTAATAAAGTAGAAGCACAACATAAGAAAAAGTCGACACCAATTTAGAAAAATAGAGTAACATGTAATATATTTGGATTTTTGTTGTTTTTGTCTCAATAAGTAGAACCAGAGATATGCAGCTTTAAAGATTTAAGTGAGATAGTGCCTAAATGCACAAAGCCACAACTGTGGTTATCTGGCTGTTTTGGACCGAGACAAAGTCAAAAGTTCAGGCCAACTGAAATGTAGTGCGGACCAGATACCGGGACCAAGTTAGGCCCACTTAACAAAGAACCTTAAATCCTGTTTGCGGAGCGTTGCGAGATCCTGCGTCGAGGATGCGTCGCGCAGAGGCGATTCTGAGGAGCTGTGATGCTTTGGGGGATGAATCGCGCGGTGGCAGTTCCAATACAGAGCTGTGAGGAGATGCATTGCGCTGTGTTGATTCTGCCCAAGAGACCACAGCTGGGTTGGCAGAGCACCCTCAGCCCCACTTCCAAGGTTCCAGGACTGGGGTGACACCACTTGGTGCAGCAAGACACGCAGACCACAGAGTCCATGTGCTGGCTTCAAGGTGATTGGAGCCTTTTCTGTCCCTGAGCCTCTGATCAGGAGGCCTGCCAACTAGCCTTTGGAGTCACTCTAGTGATACTTGGTTCAAGATGCAGGTACAGTCCTCACTCGGGCAGCAGAGTAACAGTCCTCCTTTCAGAGCAGCACAGCAGTCCTGAGTCTTCCATGGGTCCAGAGGTGTTCTGAAGAGTTGGGTCTGAGGATCCAATAAATATACTTGGTGCAAGCTTTGAAGTAGGAGAAGGGTCTGGAGGTTTCTACCGCCAGAGGTGTTTGGAAGTTTCTGCCTCCATGCCCTGGCAACAGTTTGTCTGGGGTCACAATAGACTGGTGTGAAGCCCCTTGTGAATGTGCTGAGGCAGAGCCTTCATGATGTACAAGTGTGGTAGCTGATAGCTCCTCCCCCTCAAGTCAGAGATGGCCCATCCTGCCAACACCTATTCCCCCTTTGTCTCACTCTCTGGGAGCGAAACACGAGGACCAACTGCCAGCTACACCAGGCTCTGTGACCCAGGATACAGGATGCAGGCACTAAATGGCTAGGACAAGAAAATGCCAAATTTCGAAAAGTGTCATTTTCAGAATTGTGACTTAAAATCCGACTTTAGCATTAAAGAGGGTTTTAAATTATATTTGTGTAGACACCACATTTGATATTCCTACCTGCTCCCAATTTAAGGACACATAGAAAATGGAGGGAACACAAAACAAATCCAACATTTATACCCTGTCAATAGATCTGGGTTAAATCCATAATTCTTTTGCTCACCATGCCACCCCAGTTTGGACCCAGCCATATGCAAATCAGTCATGACCCTGTGCCTCATGGAGAACAGTCCAGACCGAACTGCCAAGCCAGGCCCTCCCTGGACCGGAAACCAGCATCCTGGTACCGGTTTTCGGTGCTTCACCCCCTCATCAGCCAGGCTAGATTGAATCCAGTGGCACAGTGAGCCTAGGACATCTGGCTGATGTGGGGTGATACCCCGAAACCGGTCCCAGGATGCTTGTTTCCAGTCAAGGGAGGACCTAGCCTGGCAGTTAGGGCTGGACTGTTTCCATGGGGAAAAGGGTCAGGACTGATTTGCATATGGCTGGGTCTGAACTGGAATGGCATTGAGAGCAAAAAAACGATGGATGAAGGCCCAGATCTATGTATTGGGGTGAATGTTTGACATTGCGCAGTATTCTGTCCATCAATTGTTCTTTTTCCGAATTTAAAGTTAGCACTTATAATGTAACAAGGTTTTTCAATACCAGGTCATGTAAAAGTTTAAAATACATGTCCAGAATTGAAATGCACTGCACCCTGCCATATGGGCTGTTTAGCGCCACGTATTAAAAAGAAATGTTTAGGTCTGGCAAAATGTTTATTTTACCAGGTCAAAGTGGCAGTTTGCAACTGCCCACACAGGCTGCAATGGTAGGCTTAAGCTGCAGGGTGCTCCTTTCGTGCTCTGGCTTCGAAACCCTGGAATGCGCTCCCCATTTCTATCTGCAGTCTAAAGACTTATTTGGCATTCCGTAAAGCTGTCAAGACGTTCCTCTTCCCTCCGTTGTAGGCAGTCTCCCTGCTAGTAGCTGTGCAGTTTACTGCCATCAGCACCGGGATGCCCCTTTGCAGCTGTGCGCTTTACAAGTCTGTATAACCTAAGCCAATGAAACCATGTTTTAGGGAGTGAGCACACATTCATTAGCTCTGGTTAGCAGTGGTAAAGTACACAGTCCTAAGGCCAACAAAAATGAGATTAGCAAAAACGTAGAAGTAAGGAAGAAGTGTGGGAGAAGACCACCCTACAACTGACAAGTCTAACAGGAGATGATTTGATCTTGTTTACTCGGGGTTCTTGCTCTGGCATATTCAAAAATATTGAGTCTCCAGAGTATGGCCCCAAGCTTTTCTTGTCAAGAGCAGCTGCTGTCTATCATATTCAGGCTGCACTGAAGCTTCTATGTTTTCAATTAGGTGCTTTTTTGCAACATGCCATCTGGAATATCTGACAGTGTGTAGTCCAACAAATTGTCTGGTACATGATGTACCAGGGCTTTTACAGTATTGGATGGCCATAATATCCAGTTTTTATCATCTAGCATATCTATTAGGCCTGTAAGAATGGGTGCAGGCTTCACTGGAGAACTGGTTTTAGGAAGAAATGAATTAAAAGGCCTCTTTATACTAGCTGCTTTGTGGTCTATAGTAGCTACTCTGGGTGCCCGAACCCGGGACTGACCTTCGAATCATACTTCCTAGTGTTTATAGTGCCTTTATCCTTAACTTTATTTTTATCATTCAGCTTCTGCATAGCGCTTCTACTCCAAGGATTAACCATAACTGAAAATTCATAGGTTGCTTCAAACAGGTTAACTTTCATGGAATAAGAGGCTACAACCATATCTATTTCCAAATCCGATTTCATTACTGAGGATGGACTTGGAGCCGCTACATTAGGTTGACTTATGGTGCCCACCCCACAACTGACATCTTTCAATCAAACTTGGCTCCGTCAACTTCTTAAAATGTTGGTAATACAATTAATCTCTGTGTTAGGGACTATCGTGCCTTCAACTACCACATTTGACCGATGAGGAACAATGTATATTGGCCTCTAAGTAAATTTCTTGTTTTTGGGCAGTGCAGCAAGCTCCCTAATACAAACTCTGAATGACCTTCTTTAACCAGGCTGTTTCTCCCCAGTTTACTGTTTGCTGTTGTCTGTCAGCTTGCAACCAGTATACAGAGTGTCAAACATACCTGTAATACAGTTTTCTGTTGAACTCCACACCAACCAGCCTCGATTCAAGGCCCAAGCCCCCAATGTACCCACTATGCCCACCCAGGCACCGGCCACACAGGTACCTACTTCTTGCTCTGCAACACACACCTCACACTCAACCAAGAATTCCCTTACCTCTGTGGCAGGATCTCTTTTGCCAACTCCCCCACTGATAGGAGAAACACCAGACTCCACTGCGTAACCTCATGAACAAGGAAACATGTTTTCAGGATGTAAGCCGTGCGATGCCAGCCACAAGGACACAATCGCAACCAGCCACCTTCAACTGGTAGAAGGGGTTATCGAGAGGGGGAAACCAGCAATCAATCACCCGGCCAAGTGAGTACACAACACAGTTTCAGGCAGCTGCTTTATATCAGCAGGATTGAACCACTTTTGTAGTCTAAGGGGCATGATTGCAGGTATCCCTTTCTCCTCAAGCTAAGACCTGGCCCTAGGGCTCTTCCACCCTCTATACCCCATATGATGTTATAATTGTAAAATTGCAGTGCAGTGATTCAACGTCAAATAAAATAATGTTATGAATGGTATGTGCAGATCAACAATTTGTGGTGTGTGTGTGCAGTATCTCTTCTCCATGCCATTGATCACGTGAGAGTGCTTTCTACATACTGTGATCTTTTGAAGGATCTGCTGTTCACTGTGCAAAAGCTGGTCCTTGTTGTTGATACACTTCTCACCTAACCCCTCTGAGTGGAACATTCTCGTTTTTTCTCAACCCCACTCAAAAGTCAAATGCCAGACTTGTGTGTGATGGCAATGACGACAGGTTTTGGCTGCCTGGTGTATTTTTTCAAAGAAACCCGAGCTGATCTTAGGAAGTAATAATTAAGATGGGAAATTTTGCAAATTCCTTAGAAGTTGGGAAGGTATAGTTGCTAACTTTCCAAATTACAAAAACACTGATTGTGTCAGATATAGTCTAGGGAAATGTGACCCTCTATCTTATTTACGTTAACTTTGTAGCACTTTTTGTTTGAAATGCATTCCATATCTTTCAGCCACCATCTTTGCTAAGCCATTCCATAGTTAAGTTTGCTATGTAACTCTTTTGGAGGACTCCAAGGAATCCCCTGTTATTTACATTGACATTGCCACATGTAAATTTCCATATTTACTCCTGCTGCCCAATACAAGAATGTATTTCATTTTGTGACTCAGTGTTATTAGGGATAATTGTTATTGAATGGTAATCGTTTTGGATTGCCCCTAGTGAGAGAGCTGTATGAACTGATTTGAGACTATTTGTCTGCTCTGTATTGGCTCGATATTTTGTGTGTGTGCGTATATGTATGTGTGTGTGTGTATATATATTCACTGAAAAAAACACATGACTTCATCAGCAGTGCATTGCGGGGGCGCAAGCTATAGTTAGCTGAACTAACTATAACGGCCGAATTTCTCTGGTTTTGTACGAGTGAAATTTCCAACTAACTATAACGTCGCTGAAACCTGTGGTTTTTTTCAGTGAATTTCAAAGGTTTTTTAAATGCTAATTCCTAACTATGTCTACAAAGGTAGGACATGTGAAGAAAGAGAAGAAAAGCACAGAAAGAAGCAAGACAAATGCAGAAAGAGGCAACAGAAGTCCAAAAAGACAAAGAAAAGTGCAGGAAGAAGCAAGAGATGTGCAGAAAGAACCAACAGAGGAGCAGAAAGTCCTCTTGTACCCCCAACTTTTTGCTGACGGGTTCTGGTGGTAACTGACTCTAAATAACCAGGCCTAGAGCCAGTGCTTTGCTAAAAGACCTTTAGAATACAGTGAAAACAGCTACATACACTAGGGAACACTATGCGTTGGGGTACCCCTGTGATTATCAAGACCTCCTCTGTATTTGATACGAGTTAATGCCCGGGCCATTGCATGAGTACATGCGTGGTGACTGGATGATTAGAATGCTGCAAGGAGACTGCATGGTGAATTTAAAAAGTGCTGGGGTTTTGGCAGAGCGATTAGATAAGTATATGGTGCTGGCAGAGTGATTGGAAGAGTGCACAGGGAGATTGCTGGACTGCATGGGTAGAGCTCTGGGGAATGTAGCAGTGCATGTGTTAGTGCATGGGCCATTGCATCAGTACATGGTTAGTGACTGGATGATTACAGTACTGTTAGGAGAGTACATTGTGAATTTATAAGTGCTAGGGTATTGGAGCAGTGATTGGATAGGTACACGTGCTGACAAGGTGATTGGAAGAGTGCTCACAGAGTGGCCGGGGGAATGCTGGAGTGCATAGGTTCTGCTCTGGCGATTGTAGCAGTGAATATATTAGTGCCTGGGACATTGCATAAGTACATGTGTACTTACAAATTCACCATGCTCTCTCCTTGCAGCACTCTAATCATCCACTTACTACCCATGTACTCATGCAATGGCCCAGGCACTAACTCATGCAGTGCTACAAACCCAAGAGCACTATCCATGCAGTCCAGCAATCTCCCTGTGCACTCTTCATGCAATGGCCTAGGCACTAATACATTCACTGCTACAATTCTCAGAGCAGTACCTATGCACTCCTGCATTCCCCCTGTCCCTCAGTGAGCACTCTTCCAGTCACCTTGTCAGCACCGTGTACTTCTCCAATCACTGCTCCAATACCCTAGCACTTATAAATTCACCATGTACTCTCTTTGCAGTACTCTAATCATCCAGTCACTAACCATGTACTTATGGAATGACCCAGGCACTAAGATGTAGTGCTACAATCCCCTGAGGACTACCTATGCACTCCAGAAATCCCCCTGTCAGTCTTTGACCACTATAGGTGTTCTAGTTGTCTGAACTAGTACATCGTAGTGGCTGGGTGACTGGAGGAGTGCACGGGGAGTGACCGTGTAATTACGGGACTGCATGGGTACTACCTGGTGAATTAAAGGAGCAAATAAGAAGTGTGTAAGTAGTTAGAGGACTGTATGGGTAGTGCATAGGGGATTGTAGCAGTGATCAGTTAGTGCCTGGATCATTGCATGAGTACATAGCTACTGACTGAAACATTAGAATACTGCAAGGAGAGTGCCTGAGTGAATTTATAAGTGCTTGGGTATTGGCAGAGTGTTCGAATTAGTACATAGTAGTGGCTGAGTGGAGGAGTGCACGGGCAATGACAGGGTGATTGCTGGACTGCATGGGTACTACCAGGGGAATTGCAGGAGTGAATGAAGTATGTAGGGGGTTAGAGGACTGCATGGGTAGTACACAGGGATTGTAGCAGTGCATGTGTTGGTGCCTGGATCTTTGCATGACTACCTGGTTAGTGACTGGGTGATTAGAGTACTGCGAGAAGAGTGCATGGTGAATTTATAAGTGCTTGGGTTTTGCCGCAGTGATTGGATAAGGACATAGGACTGGCTGGGTGATTGGAGGACTGCATAGGTAGTACCAGGGAGATTACTGGACTGCATAGGTAGTCCCCAAGGGATTGCATCAGTGCATGTGTTAGTGACTGGGTCATTGCATGAGTACATGGGTAGTGACTGGATGATTAGAGTGCTTCAAGGACAGTGCATGGTGAATTTATAAGTGCTTAGGTTTTGGCGGAGTGATTGGATAAGTACACACATGTCACATCAGGACCTCCCCCTCCCTTCACCACTGTGCAAACGCGCCCCCTGGCGGGTTTTAAGTTGGGGGGGATTAATTCCCCTTGAATCCTGAGGGTCCCTGGGGGCCAACTAGCCCACCAGCTACCTCCCAGTAAGCGCCACAGAGCAGCGTTGCAGAGAGGTGGTCCAAGGCCATGCACCTTTTTATACCTCTCTGCAACGCAGCTCTGTGGCGCTTACTGGAGTTGCCTGGTGGGCTAGTTGGACCCAAGGGACTCTCCGGGACTTAATCTCCCTACTTAAAACGCGCCACAGAGTGCTTTTTCACACTTGTCACATCAGGCCCCACCCCCTCCCTTCACCACTATGCAAACGGGCCCTCTGGCGTGTTGTAAGTTGAGGGATTAAGTCTCCTTGAATCCTGGGGGTCCCTTAGGTCCAACTAGCCCACCAGGTACCTCCAGTAAGCGCCACAGAGCTGCGTTGCAGAGCGGTATAAAAAGGGGCGTGGCTATGTACCACCTCTCTGCAACGCAGCTCTGTTGCGCTTACTGGAGGTACTTGGTGGGCTAGCTGGCCCCCAGGGACCCTCCGGATTCAAGAGGAATTTATCCCCCAACTTACAACATGCCAAAGGGCCCGTTTGCACAGTGGTGCAGGAGCCGGCATTGCTTTTCCACATGGGGAGCTGCTGACATCAGCTCCCCGTGTGGAAAAGCAATCTGCTTTGGATTTTGGAAGAGAGCAGGTTTCTCTGCTCTCGCTTCCAAAATCCAAAGCAAGTTTGCTGTGACAGGGCGGGAGCCGCACGGCTCCTGCCCTGTCATAGCAAACAGCAGTGTCCCGGGGGTGGGCATCCCGGGAAACTGCAGGAGCCAGCCCTGGAGGGGTGGCGATCCCCAGGGCCATCGAGGGCTCCTGGAGGGGGGCCCAATGTGATTGAAGCCCCGGGGAGTTGATGGTCCTTGGGGGTCTGTAACGGACTCCCGCATTAGCATTATTCGTGCCCCGGGAAAAGTGGCGAGCCCCCCCACAAAGGTTTATTTATTTTTTAAAAAGCCCCGTGGGTGGCGGTCCCCGGGGCAGGTAGGGGCTGTGTGCCCCGGCAAATTATTAAGAAAAGCCCTGGGGTGGTGGTCCCCGGGGCTTGGGGTGGCCTTGAGGCCCCCACACACATTAAAAACAATTCAAGCCCTGCAGGGGTGGCGGTCCCCGGGGCTGCGGGGAGGCAGAGTGCCCTCTTGGACATTATTCAATTCAAGGCCCGGGGGGTGGTGGTCACCGGGGCTTGGGGGGGCCACACATTGAAAACAATTCAAGCCCCTGGGGGGGTGGCGGGCTGCGGGAGAGCCGAGTGCCCTCCCGCACATCATTCAATTCAAGCCTTGGGGTGGTTTTCTCACCTTTTCTTTCTCCCTAGGTCCGAGCACAAGATGGCTGCCAACACTTTCTGTTTGAAGTGTTGGCAGCCAATCGGAGGCAAGCTTGTGCTTGTGTGGTTAGGTCCCGCCCAGATATATAAAGTTTTTATTGTTTTAATTTCTCAGGAACTACTGAACGGATTTACACCATTTTAAAAAAAGGTCTTTCTGAACCAAGGGCTACTTATTTGCCAAATGTGGTGTAATTCCGTTCAGCAGTTCGGGCTGTAGCCGTGTCTAAAGTTTCCTATGGAAAATAACATTGGGAAAACACGTTTTGGGACCCCCCTTTTTTCTCGGCCCCCGCTTGGCAAATCACCCTGACACTTATAAGACAGAAGCTGACCGGAGCGCCCCACTAGTTTTTGAAAGTTTTGCAAAGATTTGTCAACCGGTTCCAAAGTTATTGGGAAAACAAAAAACGCTTTTCCTATGGAAAATAGGTCCTAACTATAACTACCTACTGGCAACCGCCAGTAGGTTATTTTTATATATATATATAATTACCGCTCCCCCATGCACCAGCCTGGTGCACTCAGACGGGTGCCGTTCATGCGGAGGTGCTCCCGCATATCCAATACGCGCCACACTCCTTCGGGCCAAAATCCTCCCAAAGATCACAGCACTCGCGGGGGCAGGTTCAAAGCTTTATTGATAGAACCTTCGGCACAAGGAGTGTGGAGCATATATATATATAATGGTAAAATAAGTCTTTAATCGGCTTTCCTGGTTGAAAGCTTACCTAAAAAATGTATATTGTTGCTTTATCTTGATTCTGGGTGTTTGTTCCACTTTATTGTATACTTGATTTTCAAAGATTCTTTGTGCTCTTTCACCATTTTTTGTCATGCATATGTTCTTTTTGTGGATTGGGAAATATTTGAAAGAAAGCTTCTTGCAAATGTTTTATTTTACAAAAAGTCATTGGTGGTCTGAGAGAAAAAAATCCAAATAGACCATCCTTCGTAAATTTATAAGGTGGACCATAAAGTGCTCACCCTGTAATACCTGGAGGTTTATTTATATGACACTACTTTCTGTGAAAAGATATAAGTGGCGCAGAGGTGGAGGACCGCGCCTGACAATATGATAATTCGGTCTGTCAATCAATCAATCACATTTCTAAAGCGCACTACATACCAGTGAGGGTTTCAAGGCGCTGGAGGGGGGGGGGGGGGGGGGGTGCTGCTGTTATTGGTCGAAGAGCCAGGTCTTGAGTTGTCTCCTGAAGGTCAGCAGGTCTTCGGTTTGTCGTAGGTAGAGGGGGCGGGTGTTCCAGGTCCTGGCGGCGCGATGGGAGATGGATCTGCCTCCGGAAGTAGTTCTCCGGATGCGTGGGACCGTGGCCATGGCGTGGTCAGCGGAGCGGAGTTTCCTGTTGGGTACGTAGAAGGAGAGTCGACTGTTGAGATAGGCTGGGCCGGTTTTGTGGAGTGCCTTGTGTGCGTGGATCAGTAGCTTGAAGGAGATTCTTTTGTCGACGGGGAGCCAGTGCAGGTTCCTCAGGTGGGGGGGTGATGTGGTCGCGGCGTGGGACGTCGAGGATCAGGTGTGCAGAGGCGTTCTGGATTCTCTGTAATCTGTTGATGAGCTTGAACGAGGCTCCGGTGTAGAGGGCGTTTCCGTAAGAGTCTGCTGCTGACTAGGGCCTGGGTGACTGTTTTCCTCGTGTTTGTCGGGATCCATCTGTAGATCTTGCGGAGCATGCGGAGGGTGTTGAAACAGGTGGAGGAGACTGCGTTGACTTGTTTGGTCATGGAGAGTTTCGAGTCGAGGATGACTCCCAGGTTGCGTGCGTGGTCGGTGGGGGCCGGGGGGGACCCCAGTGACGTGGGCCACCAAGAGTCATCCCATGCGGAGGAGTTGGACCCGAGGATGAGAATTTCCATCTTGTCTGTGTTCAGTTTGTGGAGGTTTGATTTGGCGGTGAGGGGGTCCTTGGTGAGGGAGAGGATCAGCTGAGTGTCGTCGGCGTAGGAGATTATGTTGAGGTCGGGCGATGTGTGCTAGTGGTGCCATATAGACATTGAATAGCGTTGGGCTGTGGGAAGATCCTTGAGGGACGCCTCCAGTTCAAGTACTAAGGTTTGGGTTTGAAAGGTACTAAGGTTTGAAATGCTGTGCAGGCAGGACTTGGCAAGTCACCTGGTAAGCTTGTTTGTCCAACACAGAATCAGGGTAGATTTGAAATTACTGTTCATCTAGTACTTATTGTTCAGTAGAAAATCACTGTAATCAGAAATTATTTCCATGCAATTACATCCGTTCATTGTGTCACCATCCCCTAACCATCCATCTATCCACTCCGTCATCTGCTACTCCACCATACAATTCATACCAAAAGACACATGCTCATCTGTTTGTTCATTGATTAACATTCACCCAACACTCCAAAGGCATCAATTTACCAGTCCTCGTGAGCCCATCATCAAGCTTCACTCTAGCACATATCCACCGATGAAAACCCAAGGTTCATCCATCATCCCAAAACCAAGCATTCATCTCTCCCATTCAATATTGTATGCATCCACAACCATCCACCTGTGTTCATTCTTGTACACAGCCACACATCAATCAGTTCATGCATGCATATAACCATCCAATCAACCGATATCCTTCTCCTGCATATATCCATTTGTGTATTGTCTGGCTGACTGAAGGTGTGTAAGAGTGTGCATCAGGACATTGTCTTTCTCCATACTGATGGCTGCTTGATTATGTTTTTGTAATGCACAATCAGAAAATACAAACATACCAGAGCTGAATTAGTAATATTTGCTCAGATGCTCACATGGTGCAATGCAATTTTGCGTTGCACTTGCAGAACTTTATAATGTGTAGTAAATGGGTGCTGCGTTTTGCTCTGTGTTGCGCCATACAAGCACATGTGCAACATTTTTGTAAATCTACCTGTTTGGTCTTTATACAAAGAACACCTCAAAATAAGCTTCACTTGACCCCGATCCACATTTCAATTGTTATGAATGTATTTTATTTAAGCCTTTACATCCTTCTCTAATAAAGTCTCATTTATGTTATTTTTCCATAATTTGGGGGCGCCTCGGGCCAGCTGCCCTCAATCAAGCTGCAGCTCTATTGGTGGTCAGGACTGCTTTTGAAGTTCACTAACTTCACATAATGTCCCTGATTGGATATTACGTAGCTTTGATTCTTTCTTCACTTGAATTTCTCCTAGTTAGAAGTTACAAAGAAATAATTTACTTTTGCTATAGCTATTATGTCGATCTGGGTTTGTTAGCAAACTAGTCGGGAGAAAGAAATTAGACCTAAAACCACTGTAGTAGTTCGCACAACTTCAGACAAATTGAGCTCTAAATGCATTGTTCTGCCTGTTCTGAGAAGAACACAAGCTTGTCCAAGAATCTGCTGTCACACTGAAACAGCAAATTCTCAATGGTGTGCTACTGTTGCTTCGGAATTATGCATCCAGACTCATTAAATTACGTTTTTTTACATCTGGAATCATTGCATCGCATGGTAAGATTTACATTGAAGTCTTTTACATCACAAATAGGATTCTAAATTGATATATAGTTGTATCTAGACACGTTTAGATAGATTTATAAATTATTAATAAATATAATACATTTGGGGACTCATTGCGATGCAGTCGGAAAGGCTCCGAACGGCAGTCAGATTTTCCCAATCCGAGTCGGAACCCATGTTTCCGACCGACTCCAATATTTCTGACCGACTGATTACGATGGTGGGTAACTGTTCGGTCTGTCGGACTCTGTTCTGACTGGCATTCGGAAACTCCCAGTACAGTCCTATGGACCGCGTTTCTGACCAACATATTATGATATTGTTTTCAGACAGCCTTTCCGACTCTGTTTGTCTGACACGGAACAGCTGTCGGAAACTGATTTTGGGGGCCCATAGCAGGAACCCTTTCACCCGAAGGCCTCCAGTTGGGGCCCGTGGGGCGTACCCAAGGGACCTCTTTCAAACCATGCACAGTGTGGGAGGCACCATGGGGTGCCTGCCACAGGGTGCACGTTTTCTGCAACCAACCCTTTCTTCAATGGGAGCCTGCCCTGTCGGTCAAAACACATGCTACCGTTAAAGTCAATAGGAGTCCAACCGAATGGTGTTCGGTACCATCGTAATTGGTTGGTCAGACTCCCTGAACCTGAGTATTCCGACAAAGAGTTGTTCAGAGTGCTTTCCCACCGACATCGTAATAAGGCTCTGGATTGTTAAAAACAACCTAATATGTTTTATAATTAATGACTGTGTAATTTATAAATTCATTTTTGAAAATAATTAATATTGATTAGATATGTTAACTAAGTGTGATCTGTAAAAATAATTTACATGAACGTAAGGACCTTAATTAATAAATAAAATAATGTTCCCAATTTTAAGGTAAATTTAAAAGCCAATTACCTTAAAGTATTATTGGGCATAGCAATATATTATTAAAATACATATATTCACATAAGGCACTAGTGAATATATTGTAGGCCTGGGTGAAATTTTAATTATGTCTGCGGAATTTTTGATAATTTTGCACAATGAAATTTGCTTATTTACCCTGATTATGCATTACACTACATTGTGGAACCAGCCTCCCATTCAGAATTTTTTTTTAATATCTGATGTAGGGAAAGAAGTCGGCAGAAACCAGAGCGGCATCTTAATGTGAGCAGCATTTCTTTTAACATGGCAGTTAACCCACATTGTAGGTAGATTCTTCTTTTTCTTTTTTTTTTTTTTTCCAGAGCAGATCATACGTAGACATTTCTTAGCACTAAACTATGAATCCAAAAGCAAGCAACCCAAATAAACTACCACCTCCATCCCCTGCCCTGAGCCCTAAAACTCCTGACCCCCTGTTGTCACTGTAAACTACCCTGACACCCTCCCAGCCCTGACAAGTACCCCAGAACCCCTACAAACTACCCCCCCCCCATCAAAACCTGGCTAACCTCTCTGCCTCGTCCCGATCCTTCCTCCTGCTCTTCCGCTCGACAGCAACTAGACCGCGCATATGCCTTAACCAGGCATATGCGTGGTTAAGGCATATTTGTGGTTTAGACGTGTGGTACCGCCTGCGTGGTTCAGCCCGCTTAGGACATGCTGAGTAGTTGAGGCTGTTTCCCCTTTGGAGGTCTGCCGAAACCGCTCTGGGTGGTTTGAGTTGGCCACCAGGAGTAAAATGAGCCTACGATCGTCTGAATGAGCCCAATGGGGCCCACTTATGGCCGTTTTAAGGTCCGTGACCTTTACAGAAAAAGGCAAAAGTGGGGCTCTGCTGCATTTCCAAGAGATCTTCAGGGTGAGCCCGTGCCTGGGGGCCAGCCCAGGATTTATTTAATCCTTTTCCCCAGTGAGGGACCATGCATGAAGCCCTTTTCCTGTTCCAGCTTTTACCCCCGGGGACCCATATCTTCCCAGGGGGTGACTCTGAGCCAATAAAATGGCCTCAGAGGGCCTCCTCCATCCCATGCCTGTGTGTGTGATTTGGGGGGGGGGGGGGGGGGGGGGGGGGAGTGGTCCTGCAGTAGACTGCCTCCCGCCTGCATGGAGCGTGGGTGAGAAGGAGGAAAGGTTTGCTTCCGCACCAGCCAAGGAAAAAGGCCGAGCGTAAGGTAGCCGTTGGGTACTCACAGGGGGCTCCCATTGCAGCCCTCCAGCATTCCCCAGCACGCCACTTACCTTGGGGTGGGAACCGGGCAGCCCCCTACAAGCAAGGAAACCACGCCTTCCAGCAGCATGGCTCTCCTTAATGCAGTGGGAGAGCCGATAATAAAGTATACACTGCTCCAGGCTGGAGCCCCCCTTAATGCTCTGCGGTGCCTTTCAAGTTGCTTATTGTTTCAAGTGGCACCACCAACGAAATAAAGAAAGCATGGGGGGGGGGGGACGCAGGAGGGCAGCATCTCCCCTCCTAAAATGTTTTTTTTTTTTAGACTGACCCTATGTTTGTGAGGTCGTAGAAACTAGGCCCCTTCTGGATTTTCACCATTATTTTAAAGCACTCCCAAGGCTGGAATTTTTGGCTCTACAACTGCAAGTGCAGCGATCTCTAGGAGCCTATTCTATGGGTGCATTCATTGTGGCCTAAAGATGTGGAAAGAAGGTACACGTAGTACAGCGCTCTTACGGGGCTACGTCTATGGTTGTATGCAATGGAATCAAAATGTGATGCCTTCTAGGGGCTGCTTTTATGATTGCATTTTCATGGTTGGAAAGTTTATTAAAAAAAAATACACAGACCCATTTTGCTAATTTTTAAATGCTGTATTGTCATAATTATGTTGGCGCTGATTGTGAATCACAGTGAATATGCTTTAATTAAGAAGTACCTTACAGCTGATGATTACTCATGAATATTATTATTTTTGATGGGATTTACATACAAAATGATGTTTTTAACGTGATTTGCTACTCTTGAACCAAGCCATTAGACTTACCTGATATGTTTGTATAACCCAATTGGGGGGTCAAAGTTGAATATGCGATGTCATCTATGATAGTTTCCATCTGCCAATGTACATATTTGTATATTACTGTGTAGTATTTATTTGTGTGTTTTCTAATAAATTTACTTTTTACTTTTTTAAAGACAAAGCAGGGATTGTACTGTCATTTATTTAATGTTATTATTGCGAGCCAGCGAACGGTGATTACTAGCCCACACAATGTACCCTGAGTAGGTCTTAGACTGCTCTGCTTTGCTGCCCTGAGAGAGTCAATCACTACAATGGGGTGCTTGGTAATCATTAAGAAAAGTTGTGGACCAATTACTTGTGCAGGCCACACAACTAATAACCCAATTTTCTACATTAGATGGCTTCTTCCCCATGTGCTTGATCACCATTTTTTGTGAGTTTAGGTATGTGTGACATGGTTGATATTGTGTTTTACTTTTTTCCCAGCAACTTTTAAAAGTATTTTGGAGGGGTATTTGATGTTGCCTTAGGCTGTTTGTGAATGTGGAATATGTTTTTCCCCTTCACTTCTATTGAAGCAGAGGCAATTTTAGATGAGATTGCTCAAATAAACCCATTTTTGGCTCCACAAATCGCAAGTCACCCGTCTGAATTAGGTCTGATGGTATGTATGCCCATGGGCCCATGGGCCCTGGAGGGACACCAGGAATTATTCAAATAATTTATTTGATTTTGCCTGCCATGGGGTTTTCATAGGCCCTTCTTGTGCACCAGCAATAATTTTATGAATGTGATACTGGGGGACTACTGATAATCTAAAATGAGCATCAATCATCTTGACAGAGAACCTCAAAAAAGCTTTTGGTGGTGAGCGAGAAGTTGTTCAACTCCTTATAAGGAGGAGGTGGTAAGGGAAAAAAAGGATGTCAGCGGATGCAGAGCAGCCCTGTGACTGACACATGCCCTGTGCAGTCATCACCTGCAGCAACCTTAGAATGGCACAAGGGTTTTGATGAATACAGGCCCCAGCTAGGCCCGCAAGAACAAGGGTTCGCTCTCCTGTAACGGAATCTATAAGGAAGTTGGCACGGAAACTGCAAAGTACAAAGACAACGTTTATTAACCCTTAAGGGTGGTCCTACAATCCACACAACACTCTTCAGTATTGCATGGAGTAGTACACAGAACATTCGTACACAGTCCCCTTTTATACACAACAGAGGGGCTCATAAGTGGGTGGATACAACATGAGGCCGAAGAACATTACCATTTATGGTCATTCTCGATACTGAATCAATACATGGGCGGAGCCAACACACTCTTTGAGCCCGCGAAAACACATGGTCAAGCAAGGCTAATTATAACAGATGTGGTCAAGTCTGGGCATGCGCCAGATGGACAAGAGAGAGCTATTTATAAACTGTTACTAGGCAGATTACAAGAGCAACTAACACAGAGGTCGGACTCTCCTCGTGGGGAACACGTGGCAGCATGTCAATACAAAATGGAGTCCGGACTTCGGCCAACATAACGAAGAAAACATGATCGCAAGGGAAAGCATTAATGTTTTCAGTAAATGCTTAATCACATTCTGCCTTAATTTACAACAGACGACCCTTTCAGCATTTACTGAAGACATCCGGTTTCCAAGAATAATCATCATATATATCAATTATCATCATTCCCTTAACCTCTTTAGCTAGACCCTTCTGGCGAGCAACATCGGCAATAGCTTTCTTATCTGGAATGCAGAATGAAATGCATACGGAACAGCACAATGGTCCACATTGAATACACATACAGAAAAGGAACAGAACTGCTATAATAATGCATAGACCAGTTAAGACCTTCCATCCCCAGACAGTAACCAACGCCCAAAACCATCCAGAAAAGGACCAAGTGCCGTTTTCTGTGTGGATTTCAGCTGCTATTTTATGCAGCTTGTTAATGGCGTTATAAACGGATGGCGTATGATCAGGGATGAACACACAGCAGCTACTTCCAATAATTTTACAGGCTCCTCCTCGATCAGCTAGCATTACATCTAATACCATACGATTCTGCAACGCAACAATCCTGGTTATTTGTAACTCTTCCGTAAGATTCCCAAGAGCAGCGGCAGTCTGATTGGTCACGGCTTCTACCACTCTTGTTAATCTTCGGATCTTCCTACTATTCAAAGCGGCTCCAACAAAGAAAAACAGTCCTAAGTTAAAATCAATATACTGTTGCAGGCTGGTATCGGTCTGATCCACATCATCAATCGACAGAGTACGTTTATATCTATTTACAGTCACATTATTCAAAAGTTTCAAATCCTTATGATATGACGCGGGTGCTAGGAATACAGGGGGTAATAGGAATGATACATAGCATACCCCAGACCACCCAGCCGGCAAACGGTAATAACCTTTATTTCCACACACAAAGTAGGTATTATGGGACGCCAGGAAGGTACTGTTATTCAACCCGTCAATGTTCAATACGGTTATACAATCACTGACACCAACAGGGATAAAACCCACACTCTGGACACACAGGTCCGCTTGAGCTTGTGCTACTTGGATTACGAATTTGTCCTTCCCCGCAGTGTCTCTTGTGTTCGTGAAGATATAGGGAATGGATTCATTGTCCGGTCGGTACTCTTCCCATTCCCAAATTGTCCCATTCGCTTGTGGATATCCATTCTTGTCTTGATGGCATTCTCTATTAAGTCTAAAAAGCAATCGTCCCACTGTCGGTTTCCGAGTGGCAAACAGCAAAGTGTACCATGCTCTACAAGAGCCATTATGAGAGAAAGGAAGTGGTATGAATGGCGTACCTCCTTTCTTCTGATGGGCTGGCATCATCCCACATATCCAACAGTTCGTAGCGTTCGTAGCAACGTGGGTGTGATGCAGCATCTGAATGAAAGTGTTATTCAAATAGGATTGTCGATGCTTCAACTCTTGATATGGCAATGTATAAAAGTAGTGCTCCGCAGGCACTGGAGGAGTCAACACAAGTGTCTTTCGAGCAGGAGTTACCTCCTCCACAAACCATGTGGTTATCCCAACAATAGCTACTGTTAGCATGAACCCCAATGCACAAAGGATTTTCTTCTTCTCCATGTCAAAAGAAACAATACCCTGATATCTTCCTGAAACTAAAAAGTCTGTCAGAACTCTTCCCCTTGGGCAGCGGTTGATTTCTTCACCAGCGGGCCAAGACGGGTGTCGCTACACTAATGCAGGGCTGATCCCCCCCCCTTGCCACATCGGCTCTCCGTTTCACTAACCCAAGGGCCGTTCTGACAGTATGTCCCGGTACTGGAAACCTCACTTCCTTGGTCGCAGATGATATCGCCTTCCTCCAGAAGTCGTGTGGTCCGGAAAGAGCTCCTCAGTGTCTCGTGGCTCAGCGGCACGGCCTGTCTCTGCTGCTAGGATTTCTCGTTGATCGGTCAGCACGGCAGACTCCACCAATCCGGGCGGTACCTTTCGACAGTGCAAGGAATGGATCCAATTCTTCCTGTTCGAGACTCGCACTGCCGTCCTCGTTGCAAGGAGGACTTGCTCAGGTCCTACCCATCTCGGCTCCAAACTGTTCGTTCTGTCGAAGACCTTCACCATAACATGATCTCCGGGTCGGAGACCATGTCCTTCGCCGGTAGACCGATCAGGGAGCGCCTCTCGGACCTGTTGATGAATAGAAACCAAGTTATCCGTTAACTGTGCCAGATAATCGCTCATCATTACACAAGGTACATCATACACAGCCTTAGGCCTTGGTGGACCCCAAATGTTCATTGGGCGTCCGAATACTATTTCGTATGGCGTAAGGCCGGTTCGAGAGTGTGGCACTGACCTAATTGACAATAACGCCAGCGGCAGGGCGTCTGGCCAAGTCAAAGATGTTGAAGCTTGGATTTTGGCGATCTTAAGCTTCAGTGTACCATTATACTTCTCGACTAGTCCTGCAGACTGAGGGTGGAACACGGCATGGAACTTCTGAGTGATGCCTAGGCCCTTCAAGACATACTTTATAACATCCGCTACAAAGTGAGGGCCATTATCACTCCACAGAAGTCTACAAACACCGTATCGAGGGAAAAACTCTTTTAGCAGTAGCTTCGCCGTGGTCATTGCAGTATTGTCTTTCGTAGGGTACGCCTCAACCCATTTGCTGAAAGCGCAAACCACTACTAGAACATACTTCAAATTGTTACAGCGCTCAAGCTGGATGTAATCCATCTGCAGAACCTCAAAGGGTGCAGTGGGTGTCGCAAATCCTCCTGCTGGAGTTCGAGTGCCTTTCCCTGGATTATACTTCAGACAGATCATACAGGTCTGCACCACCCTCTTTGCCGTGCTAGCAATCTCTGGATGCTCCCAGACTTGGGTAAGCAATTTCACAATTGCGGAAGCTCCAACATGTGCTAGCCCATGTGCCATCTGAACCATAGGTTGTACGAAAGCCGTGGGTAACTTCCATCTATCCATCTGTTTATTTCTCCAACAACCCTCGTCATCCAATTCTCCTTCACTAGCCCATTGTTCCCGCTCTTTGTCAGAAGCGGTCCTTTGCATTTCTCGCACTTCCTCCTTCGCATCACGCCATCTCTCCACCTGTGACTTTACTACATACATGGCAGTAGCGCCGGGCTGCATCGCAGTCTCCCGTGCTACTCGATCCGCTAACGCATTCCCTTCTCCAACTTTATCAACCACTTTCCTATGGGCGCTACACTTAACAATGGCAATTCTCTTCGGGTATGTCAATGCAGTTAAAAGATTGTGGACTAACTCTCCATGCATTATCTGTACCCCATGTGACGTTAAAAACCCTCTCTCCTTCCAGAGTAGGCCGAAGTCATGCGCTACTCCGAAGGCATAGCGGCTATCTGTATAAACATTCACACATAATCCTGTACTGAGCTCACATGCTCGTGTTAATGCTATCAGTTCCGCTGCTTGAGCTGATTTCTGTGGTATGCGTGCTGTCTCCACTATCGTGTGTAATGTGGTAATTGCATACGCTGCTGAAGTCGTACCATCTGGTAGCTTCAGGCATGATCCGTCTACCCACAACTCTCCATCTACATCTGAAAAGGGCGTATCCTGGAGATCAATACGACCCTTTGTTTGTTCCTCAGTCACAAGAATACAATCATGCGCTTTCTGCGCCTCAGGCTGGGTCTCGGGGTATGGCAACAATGTGGCCGGGTTTAATGTCACGCACCTTTTTAACGTAATATGAGGAGCCAAAAGCGTCAACTCATATCCCGTTAAACGGGCACTGGTCAAATGCTGCGTCTTTGTTTGATTAAGCAGGGCATCCACAGCGTGGGGGACTAACACCAACAGTTTATGGGATAACACAATTCCTTCACTCTGCCGTATTGACACAGCTGTCGCCGCAACCGAACGAAAACACCCTGGTAATGCTCGGGCGACAGGATCAAGCACAGCCGAAAAGTATGCACAAGGGCGCTGCTTGTCGCCGTGCATCTGTACTAAGACTGACAATGCACATCCATCTTTCTCATGCACATACAACGAAAAGGGTTTTGTATAATCAGGGGTCCCTAACACTGGTGCTGAACAAAGGGCCTGTCGCAGTTGCTGAAAAGCAGCATCACACTCATCTGACCAAGGGATTGGGATAGGCGTGTCTTTTGTCAAAAGAGCTAGTAATGGCTTAGCTATGTGCGAAAACCCCAATATCCACTGTCTACAAAAAGAAACAAGGCCCAAAAATGCACGCACATCCTTCTGCGTGGATGGTCTCGGTGTGTCCAAAATTACTTGGATACGATCTGGTGTGAGTGCACGCCCCTCCTTAGACAAAAGGTGACCTAAATAAGTCACCTTTGGTCTACAGAATTGCAATTTCTTCCTAGATACTTTATGATTGTGGGAGGCTAAAAAGGAAAGTAAGGATAGCGTGCTTTTCTCACACAATTCCAGGGTGTCAGCCGCCAACAAGATGTCATCGACATATTGAATGAGGGCGACCCCCTCGAGTAAAACAAAGGAATCCAACTGTCGTTTCAAAGCCTGACTGTAAATACTAGGGCTTTCTGTATAGCCTTGGGGAATTCTACAAAAACGATAAGATCTATTGTTTAATGTGAACCCAAAAAGAAATCGGCTATCAGGGTGAATGGGAATGGAAAAGAAGGCATTCTTCAAATCAATCACTGAAAACATGGTCGCCGTAGGCGGGACCAAGGTAAGCAACGTCGTGATATCGGAAACCACCGGGTACTGAGGTATCACGATCTTGTTTACCTCCCTCAAATCAATTATGAACCGATAGACCTTTGCATCCGTGTCCTTTTTCAAAATTGGGAGAATCGGACTGTTACAGATATTATAGGGAACTTCTTCCACTACCCCTACTGCGATCAAATCTTGCACAATCTGTATGAGAGCTTCCTCGCCCTCCTGGGAAATACGATACTGCGGGAGGCGTGGTAACACCGCCCCCTCCTGGACGCTAATGTGGACCGGAGGAATCACCATTTGTCCCACATCTGTGTCCGAAGTCGCCCATAAAGCTCGGGGGAGGGTAGCCAACAATGCATCCTCTGATATCGTACACATCCGCCCAGACCGGGGGTAGTTGTCATTTAAGATCACCCTCACACCCTCAGGGGAGCAGCGGATTGTAGCCCTAAAATACTTTAACATATCAAGGCCCATAATGTTATCCGGTGTATACGGAGCAAGCAGAAACGGACAGGGCGCAGAAAAAGAATCAACCTTAAATGTAAGGGGCTGTGAAAGAGGGCTTCGGGAGAGTGTACCGTCAAACCCTACCGATGTAACCATTGAGCCGGATGGGGGAGCCCCCGGAACCAAGTACCTAGACAATGCACTACGTGTCGCTCCTGTATCTACTAGGAACTGATCAGTAGAACCTAAAACTTCAGCCGATACATAAGGACCCGTCTGATCGACCGGCACCTCAACTGATTCAGACCCCCATCCAACGCATTCCTATGCATGCTGCGAATCGTGATATCCCGATCGATCGATGTCCGATACATGATACTGGTGCTGGCGATCGAAAACATTTGAGCTATCTCGGTGCTGCCCAGCAGTATCGAAACGGGCATTGTCATTAGAATTCCCTCTAAAGTTCGAGGAACCCCCTCTACCTCTCGGGCCACCCGGAGTATGCCCCTGACGTGAAGCACGCAACACTGGGCAATCCCTGGCCCAATGGCCCAATTGCTTGCAATATGCACACTGGTTCCTATTCAAATCAGATCGGCCCGAAGGGGGACCATAAGATCCGCCCCGTCCTCTATTATTACCCCGTCGGGGCGGGCCATATACTTGTGCTAACATCACCTTAGTCTTGAGGTCTTTCGATTTCTTCTCTTCCTGGCCCTTCGCCTCGTGCTCCTGACGCTCATAATACTGAGCGATAGTCAGAAGGGCCGTCGGTGTCGCGGAGGACCAAGAACTTTCACTCGCTTTTAACCGGGCCGCAACTGCCGGTAGCAGATTAGCCACATATTTGTCCGCGAAAAGGTGGCGGCCCGTGTCGTCAGTAAGCGACTGGCCACTAAAATCATGAAACGTCTCCTCAAAGCGCGTAAAGAAGTCCGCAACTGACTCGTCAACTTTCTGTTTACATGCAGCTAACATATTCCAGTCAATCTTTTTAGGGGGGATAATCGTCTTCAACTTAGCCACAATAGCCGCAGAGAGATCTAAAATATTCTGGGGTGGTTTCTGTGCGGGCTTCCGTTCCCTATCCTCATCCTCAAGGTCGGACCACCGGGCCTTGAAGGCAACCGCATCATCTACCTTTCGGACAGAGCGCCACGTATCCGGCGGTAGGATAAGGCCAAAGAACAGGTCTATATCCGCTAAGGTCATAATGCAAGAATTCAAGGCCCCCTCGACTTCTTCATAGAAGGCCGCTGGATTCTTGCGGGGGTCAGGCAGCGCATTCTTTAATGCCATAACATCGGCCCTATGCCATGGAGTGTAAACCCAATTATATACAAAATATCCCCTTGCATCGGCGGAGTTAATATCCGAGCTAGTCCCTGCTCCCTTAGGAGGAACATACAAAGGCGCCGCCTCTCGCATTGGTTTAGCATGCACTATGTCATCCTTATCTGACTGGGAGGCGAATGGGTGGCCCCCTGCTGCAGACGAATCCGACTGCTTCTCCTCCTCCGTTTGTTGGCGTGCTTTCTCTCTAAGGGCCAGCACCTCGTCCCGTAAAGCGAACAGCCGCCGAGCCGCCTCAGGAGCCTTAGGGGGAGAAAAAACACCATTACGTAATGCTCCGGCATCCGAAGACACTTCGTCAGGCTCAAGGACACTGGAATATTTTCGGAAAGCAGCAATTACTTCATCTGCGAAATGAGACAGAAAGTACACCCTCTCTCTATCTTGCCATGACCCCCAAGTATGGAACAACTCCTCCTTAGACATCTTGCCCTTAAGTGCACGGAGGGAAAGTTTCCGAAGCTCAGCCATATGCTCGGCCGATAACATGGACCGTGTGTCGACCTTACCCGGAGCCGGGCCAGAATCTTGCGGCCGCGGAGCAGATGCGCCAACATAAGGGGGCGGAGAGCGATCTAGTAAATAAAAATCATCATCAGGATTATTAAGGACAGGATAAAGTGGCTGACGGACAACATATTGACCCGAAACCTGTAGCCTACGCTCTTTCTCTTGTCTGTCCGTTTGCTCTTTGTCCTCCCGACGCTTCGCTTCCTGCGCTCGCACATGATCATTCTTCCGTTGTTCTTTATCAAACAGCGCTTTCTCACGCTTCTCTCGCTCACGCACTTCCTTCACCCATAATCGCACACACTCAAACATATCCTGACGAGCACGCCGCTTACACATACACTGTTCCACATACTCAATCTTACGTATATCAAACGATCCATACAAAGGCCATCGCAACTCAGGATCCTTCCTCGTGTATTTCCTCCATAGCGTGCTGTACATTATGGAAGAAAGACCATGCTTCACATACATATCCCTACTAGGAGTCCCCTCTGGGGGAGCTGGAGCAGATTCCTCGAGGTTCAACCGGTTACCAAAACAGCAGCACCACTTACGGAGTGCGCTAAAAGCAGGCATGCTAGGAATAATGCAAAATATGCAATATTATAAGGAAAAATGGCACTTAATCGTTGCGCCGTTCAAGGTTTACACAGCTCCGGAGAAATCTCTCCACATTACCTGCCTATATGTGTTGCAACGCATATATTTTCACAAAGACAAATTCAAAATATGACTAGTCATCATCAATCAAACTCAAATAGCCAACCCAGGCTTCAAAAACTCGGAGCAAGTACCGTACAACGGTTCTTACCAATCAAGAGTCCAGGTTCCAACTGCCAAGCTCCACAATCGCCCAAACGGCTCTCACGGCAGGACCGACAGAAGAGGTCTCAGTCGATGACCGGCGCCACCCAGACGGTCAGCTCGGAAGGGAAGGAAGAAAAACCTCGGGATGCCAGGGCTAAGACGCCGCTGGCAGTGATCACGTCCCCGGCCAAACTCCTCACCTTCGTCGCGACCAGTCCTTCGAGCATCCGAGTCGCCGATGAGCCCCACGTGACGGGCGCCAATTGATGAATACAGGCCCCAGCTAGGCCCGCAAGAACAAGGGTTCGCTCTCCTGTAACGGAATCTATAAGGAAGTTGGCACGGAAACTGCAAAGTACAAAGACAACGTTTATTAACCCTTAAGGGTGGTCCTACAATCCACACAACACTTCAGTATTGCATGGAGTAGTACACAGAACATTCGTACACAGTCCCCTTTTATACACAACAGAGGGGCTCATAAGTGGGTGGATACAACATGAGGCCGAAGAACATTACCATTTATGGTCATTCTCGATACTGAATCAATACATGGGCGGAGCCAACACACTCTTTGAGCCCGCGAAAACACATGGTCAAGCAAGGCTAATTATAACAGATGTGGTCAAGTCTGGGCATGCGCCAGATGGACAAGAGAGAGCTATTTATAAACTGTTACTAGGCAGATTACAAGAGCAACTAACACAGAGGTCGGACTCTCCTCGTGGGGAACACGTGGCAGCATGTCAATACAAAATGGAGTCCGGACTTCGGCCAACATAACGAAGAAAACATGATCGCAAGGGAAAGCATTAATGTTTTCAGTAAATGCTTAATCACATTCTGCCTTAATTTACAACAGTTTGAGGGATATTGTCACCACAGAGCGCCCAAGCATCCTACCTCCTTCCCTTAGGCCACTACTACCAGAGGCATCAAAATGAAAACCGTCATAACAACCAACCATCAAGGCTATGTTCACCAAACAATCACTGTACCACCGAACCCATGAGAAAGTCCATTTATGCAATGGGAAGCTAGCAAAGATGGTAATGCTGGAAAAGGGTATCTTGAATTAGTAGAGATACTCTGCCCAAAATGGAAACGTTCAATCCAACCCTATGTTTCTACAGAGGCTGTGCCAGCTCTGCACCATCAAGTGCTCCAATTGGTAGGTGACTCTATGAAGGAGAGCGCTATTCAGTCCATCCATTTCACGAAGGACATGTGGACCAGTTGTCAAGAAACATGTTACATATGCATCACTGTGCACTGGATTTTCAAGGGAGTGAAGCATTGGCTAACTGCTTGTCTCACGCTGATGATGCTGGGCATTCAGCTGCATGCAACTGTTGTGGTGATAGCTACGGAAAAATAGCATACAGCTGCCAATATATTGAACACACTTTTTAATTAAAGTGTATGAATGGCTTCAACCCGTAGGTATCCACATTGGATTTGTTGCTACTGGCAATGGTAGTATTATCGTCCATGCAATGGGTGACTGAGGATACGTCTGAGTCCTCTGTTTAACACATTGCATAAACTTCATTGTGTAGGATTTCTACAAAAAAAAAACAGTCCGCTACATGCTGGTCACCTGTTGAAAATCGCATTAATTTTAGTCATTTGTACAAAGCCCGGAACCAGTTGTGGATCATTCAGTGTGCTAATAAAATACATGTAAAAGCCCTTATACAGGAGGTGCCAACTCATTGGAACTCAACCTACTACATACTGCAGAGCCTATTTGAGTAGTACTAGTCAAACAACAATTATATACTTCAAATGAGAAGAGCTGCAACTGCCAAAGTCATTACATTGGAGATGAACAAATGGCAGCCAGTAGAGCGCCACATCAAATGCTACTTCGTTTCGAGACTATGACAGGAAGTCAGCATGAGGGAGATTACAATGAGCCAAGCGATCCCATTGCTGTATCTGTTGCAGGATCATTTGGTAAAGGTAGAACAAACACAGGCCTCGAAAAATCTACTTACTATGGCAAGTTAGATGTTATTAGGTCGAGCTATTTTTAGCACCTACTCCGCTGTTCTGATTGAGTGAACTTAAGCTGGAAGGGACATGTGTTCTCTTCATTGAAAAAGTGAATGAGCAATAAGGATGCCTTTAAATCTTGTTTTTATGTTGACCCATTTGCTGTCTGTTCAAGGACAGAGGTCAAATGTCAGTTTGTCGTTTTACTAATTGTTTCATGCCTTATCCTGGAAAATGTTGTTTCTTTCTTTCTTTTATTACAGTTAGAGGTTTTTGCCCAGTGAGCTGTCTGACAATCTTTGTGAAACAAAAGGCTGTAAGATTTATTTTCTAACACACATTTAAACAGCTCATAAATGATTAGCACAAGTATTTTAGAAATATATTGGGAATTACAAAAGAGCACTTTTTTTTATAGTTCAGACCTGTGAGGCAAACAAAGATTTAAATAGGAGCAAAACAAATCAGAACACTTTACTTGGTGATGTGCAAATCACAAATATTTGCAGAAACTCAGTTTCCAAACATTATACACTATATAGTTTTATCAGTGAAACCATATGTCAATAAGAAATTATGTGTCCATTTCAATGGAAAATAAGCTAATTGCAAATGTATGCTTCAGGTATGTTTTTATTAAAAGTGATAGTTTTTAAACATGATTTGAGAAACATTCCTGCCCCCGCCTTGATGACAATGTGGTTAATTAACTAACTAAGAGGCAAGTCAGCGGTCATGTGTATCCTATATGTGGCTAGATTTGTATTCTATACGGAGCAAAAGTTTAGTCTATTAAATCACACAAGTGTTTTGTACAGCAGAAATGCTGATCTTGTGTATTTAAAGTTGCTCTTGTATGTGATAAGAAAAAAGTGGCTCTATGAATTAAAATATTTGCCCAGGATCGCATAATTTTAAACCAGTTTATCGGTCAAGAGCATTATAATTGGGTCGAGTAGATTATTTAAGTCACCAGACCTGCAGGTCTAGTAACATTAACAACATCTTCAATTTCCCTGCCAACCTCTGCAGTAGATTGGTTTCATATGGCAGGACATGAGCCAAGCGATTAGGCAATGGGAGCACAGGATGTGGAAGCACCAATGACCATTCCGAAAATGAACCAAGACTATCTGGATGACCCAACAAATGTTTACATGGATCAAGAACCATTTACCTATTGGCACAGGAACACCGATCAGTGGTAAAAAACTCAGCAGGCTGGCATTAATGTAACAAGCATGTAGCCAGTGTGTTTGGCGCGTGTGTTCAGTGCAACTGTCACAGTTATCCCAGTGAGAAGGACCGGTCTCTCGCTTCAAAACGTGGAGAGATTCACAATGATTAAAATGAACAAATATTTGTTACTACAAAATGATGGTGCATCTCAAGACACAAAGTGCATGTGAAGGGCAATTGGTCTGCCATCACAAGTGTGGCAGATTATCATCCTCTGGGTAACTCCTGTGACTTTGATGACAATCTCTACTTTCCTGACTAATCCAATCAATCAGTAAGTACTTTGTGTCAAAATGGAGCCATAAAAGCCATACAAAACAAATCGCACAACAATCCATATTATTCAATAATTTACATGATTCAAATTAAAAAATATCACCTGAACCGTCACCTAAAAAAAAAAACTAAATTCTTTTAATTCTAAATGACCTCTACATAGCTGCCAAGGTTCCAAATTGCTATGTGTGACGTTTTCATAATTTCAGTGTAAATATGAGTGACATTTCAACGACTATGAGTGACACTTTCTTGCGAGCGATATCAAGCAATGAAGACATGGGTAACATATAAATAGCAGAAATTACACCCATTTCAGCAACACAAAACTCTAAGAAGATCTTAAAACCACTGAAATGCACAAGAAATGGAAGGGCACTAACCATGACTGCTGCTCTCACTTAAAGAGAGCAGGCAGGCACTGCAGCTGGTCTGAAGATGATCTCATTAATCTGATGATTCATGACTGTGCACTAGCCTAAAAAAGACCATTTTATAGCATAGCAAGTACATAGCAAGTACAACTAGGAGATTATACCATCACGCAGGCACTTACACATAGCTGCCAAGTTTTCAGACTTATGTATCACATTTTCATGATTTCTGTGTACTTAGAAGTGGCATTCAATGACAACATGTGTAACATTTAGATTGCCACTTTTTCGCAAGTCAAACCAAGCAACAAGTGCATTGACAGAAATAAATATCAGAAATTACACACTTACGAACAATGAGACGCTCTAAAAAGATATTGAAACTGCTACAAAATACCTGAAATAGAAATTCACTAACCTCCTGCCCCTTTCTAAGATGATCATACTGTCTTCTGTCAGGGGCTCAGTGCTGCAGAGAGTTGTGGCATACATTACACTCGACTGCTGTCCTTTAACTTTGGCATCACTGCTGGTGCTCACTATACTGGACAGACTGAGGCAGGAAATAGAATATCAGACCTGCGCTAGTTTGACGTGTGTTGCCTGCGGGCCGACAGAAAAAGAATGAGACCACCCTTCCTTTTAGCCAGCCTACGCTGACTGGGGCCCCTGGCTCCTCGCCTGGCATTGGCAATCAATAATATTCGCCTGATGCATTACAGCCCTTTTGGACTCCAGGCCGCTCTGTGTCCCACGTAGGACCCGGGCAGGGGGGCCAGGCTGCCACTCGAGTTTCCAAGAGGATGTGAAAGGCCCCAAACACGGTCGGATCTCATCAGCTGCTGCCTAGAGAGTCAGACTAAGTCAGCGGACTCACTCGAGCCGCCCGGTGCCACAGACTACACCGGACATTAAGTATCGAGACTCAGTGTTGACGAGGCGAAGACAGGCTGATCCACTCGTCAGTCACATTATAGTTCACAGACAGGCAACCTCAGGCTGGCTGTATTTCACAAACAAATACCAGAAATGCCAGTAAACAAAAAATACACAAAAGCAAAAAAGCACTACCTCCAAGTTGTAACCTAAACCGGTGCGATAGTGGTCGACCTATTTGGTAAGAATTAATAATCAAAGTGTTCTAGGGGCAGATCCCTTTCAGGACGTAATCCCTCACTCAACAATGGTGACATGCTTCATCATAGGGACTCTCCTCCCAAAGGAAAACCCTGGTTCCTTTGGGGGCTACAACCCCCTCACTAAGAGGGAGGAGCTCAGGGATGTTTTGTTTTTGGTTTTGAGGATTGACTAAATCCATATATGATGAGCAAAAATGTATTAGTAAGGATGCAGCGCAAATAATAAAGAAGTGGTGAATGTGTGAAAAGAAGTGATAATTAAAACTGGCTAGGAGGCATCAAAACCATACTTTAATCAAGAGATGCCTACTGTCAGGGTTAAAAAAGCAGTGCACCTGCAGTATGGATTTAAACCACTATGGTGTAGGTGGATCTCTGACAAAATTTCGAAGGTCAGAAAATCGACCTACAAAAATATTGATTTCAAGAATATCGACATCCTATCTACAACATGGTAAGTACAAAAATATCAAATAAAATATTGTTTTTAAAAATATCGGGGTTTTTTTGGTTACAAGAAATATGTAAAATAAACCTAATACTTATAAATAAAATAAACATAATTAAATATATTTCATAATGTTAAAAATTTATAATTAATCAATATAATTTAATAAAAAAAATAATTAAACATATACATATAATATATATATATACTTAATGTTTTTATAATTATTTTAATAAATTATAAATTATTTAAAAATAATAAAAATTGCAAAAACATTACACACATAAAACAATAAAATAAATAAAAATTAAATAATTATATATAACAAATTAAAAAAATTACATGTTAAAATTAATTATATACTACATTAGCTAAAATAATAAAAAAAATATTAAATAGCAGAGACAATAAAACTACTACTCCATCTCCAAAAAACAACAACAGAAAGAAAATTTTTGGATAGCAGAGGGCTAAAAATTACTATGTCCACTCCAGATAGTGTAACAGTAGGGAAAGTGTTGGGTAACGTAGAGGTATAAATTACTATTCCGACTCCAGCGAGTGCAACAGTAGGGAAAGTGTTGGATGGCGTAGGGGTAAAAATTAGTATTCCCACTCCAGACAGTGCAACCATAGGGAAAATGTTGGATGGCGTAGGGATAAAAATTACAATTCCCACTCCATACAGTGCAACAGTAGGGAAAGTGTTGGATAGCGTAGGGGTAAAAATTACTATTCCAACTCCAGGGAGTGCAACAGTAGAGAAAGTGTTGGATTGCGTAGGGATAAAAATTACTATTCCCACTCCAGACAGTGCAACAGTAGGGAAAGTGTTGGATAGCGTAGGGGTAAGAATTACTATTCCAACTCCAGAGAGTGCAACAGTAGGGAAAGTGTTGGATTGCGTAGGGGTAAAAATTACTATTCTAACTCCAGAGAGTGCAACAGTAGGGAAAGTGTTGTATAGCTTAGAAGTTAAAAATAACATACTTATAAATACAATAATTCTTTAAAATAATTAATGTAATTATTAAATAACTCAAAATTACTTACAAATACCAATAGATATTTATTAAAAACATAACTACCAATAAATAATTAATTGGCAATAAATTATTAATAAATACCAATAAATAATAATGAATGAATATTAATTACCAATTAAAAAATATTGAACAATTACATTTTTTATAGCAAAAAATAATTATCAAACTTTAATTACCAATTAAAAAATATTAAACAATTGCATATTTTTTATACCAAAAATAGTAATTATTGTACATTAATTAACAATTAATAATTACTTATTAATATATTAATTAGAAATATCAATAAATAATATTTAAACATATCTAATTGCCAATTGATTATTAATCAACAATATATTATTTTTCATAACCAAAATATTATAATGTAAAATATTTACCAATTAATAATTAATCTCCAATTAATTATCAATACCCAGCAACAAATGTAATTACTTAATTATATTTCAATTACTTCCAACACTATTCCCCTATAAACGCACGAAACACTCAAATCAAACTAATTACCAATTAATAAATATTAATTACCAATTAATACTTAATTAACAAATATAATTATCAATACCAATAAATAAATAAAAATATTACTTAATTACAATCAAATTACTTCCCACCCTATTCCCCTATAAACCCACAACCCGCTACAGAATTTAAACGCAAAAATTATTTAAAATTAATTTATAATTCCCAAAAATGTATAATTAAATTCATATAATTAAATTACTTCCCACCCTATTCCCCTATAAACCCACAACCCGCTACGGTACTAAAACAGAAAATTAACTTTAAAAAAAACATTAACATATAAAAATTGTATACATCTATTTTAAAACCAGTAGAACACTTAACAAAAAATAATTAACACATGCATATTAAATACATAATAAAATACATAGCAATATTATACATATCGATATTAGTGACATCGATATTAGTAACATCGATATATTTCATATCGATATTACTAACTTCGATATTACTAACATCGATATAAAAAAAAATCGATATTACTTACCTTAGGGTCGATATTCTGTCCATCGATATTCTTGACATCGATATTCTGTCCCTTCGATATTCTAGACTCGATATTATTGTAGGTCGAAATTAAATGTTCGATATTTAGACTGCTCACCAGTGTAGGTTTAGGTGGTCATCATGTTTCAGCCCTAGAAGACCCAAACTGGATCAGGCTTTCGTCAGGACCTTACAAAAAAGCTACTGCCAATAATGAAGTGGAAAAGAAACTAAAAAGGATATGGGGCCAGAGCACTGTCCTAGGCCTCTATCAATAACTGCTGATACCTGTAATGGAAAGGAGATGACACACATCAGGTATACATAAATATGTCTCTGCAATGAAAATACGCACTGAAAATGATCTACATAACCAATAATTAAAAGAAGTCAACACCTTACCCGCCAAGGCTGGGTACAGGACCTCACCTCTACCTGGCAACCGCTCAGGAAGGCAGCACCGCTCTACAAAAAATGTATTTGAAATTTGTAGGGTGCGAATATGAATAGGTAAAAACTCAAAAGAACTCGATCGTCTAGTAGTAAGAGAAACTGCTTGCATCGATCATTCAAAATTAACTTGGTGTGTAGAGCTGTTAATTTGTGAAAAGAGGAGGGGTTAACCCATAAAAATATCAGTATTCAATATTCATCACAATGAGTTTGGTACGAAGAAACAGAGATTCTAAGATTGGTACTCAAGCAGCCCTTTACCCCAATCATAAGTGAAAGGAGCAAAAACACCATAATAACTATACTGATAATGGTTGACAAACACAGTTCAATATTCATCTTGAAATATGGGCTAGTACTGAACTTAGTGTTATAACATGATTGCAAAACAAAAAGGAGAAAAGGACTGTATTGTTAATGCCTAGCGGTTCAACACATAAAATCAAACAAAGTCCCCAAACCAACATGATTTTTAGGACCTAAAGCAGAAGGGCACCAACACACTCACCTATCCGTCGGTACTACTAGACCTGGAGAGCCTGCTGCCGGAGGTGAGTGCTGGTTGGAAAACTCGCTCTTAAATACCCCTCTCAATCAATCCTTAATCGGCATCCGGTGGTGCTCACGGTTCTTGGTTGCGCATGCTCAATGATGATGACGTTAATGCGCATGCGCGGAGCAAGAATACTACATTCAGCGCATGCGTCTCATTGGCAGACACGCAATTCTTAAAACCGGAGGTACTGCGCATGTGCGCATGTGAAGTATGCGTTTAAAGTGAAAGGCGCATGCCATTGCAGGCCCGATAGAGTGGTATAAGCAAAGTGTCTCTACGGGAAAAAGGGGGGCTTGTCTCATAAAGGTGCCCATGTGGTAATAAGTGGTCTTTAGAGTGGCAAAAGTACAACTAAAGGCTGTTTCTATACAAAATATGCAAAAATACGAATGGATGGTCTCGTGTGTCAAGGCGCTCCATCGCGCTAACTTAATGATGTAGATATTGATACGCCTGCACGAAGTAAGACTATTATATTCAGCGTATGCTCCACAAAGGCAAACCAGAAATGCTGTGCATATGCGCATAAATAGTATACAATTAAATTGAAAGGCGCATTCTAGGTAGTGTTAGCAAAACATCTCTGATCAAAAACGCCTTGTCTCATAACTAGAGGGCCCCACGTGGAAATGAATGGCCCTAAGAGGGACTGAAGTACAAAACCGGGCCATAGCAGAATAGCCTTCCATTAGAAGTCACAATGACTGCAGGGTAGCATCTGGACATGGTTCCATACAGGATTAGGGTTCTATAAGGAGACCCAAGGAATATCATCGTTAAGACCAGACTGGTGAGTATCTAGTTTGTAAACCCAACGTTGTTCCTTCTTAAACAGAAAAGAAGAAATGTCTGTCAAATGTGTGGGAATGAAAGGATGTTCTAACACAGTCCATTTTAGATCTTGAGGAGTGTGGCAAGCTGTCACAAAGTGTTGAGTCAGTTTGGGAGAGACTTTCTTGCAACGGACAGTACTATTATGTTCTAGAATGCGTGTCTTAACTCTCCGTGTCGTCATCCCAACATACCGGAGTGAACAGGGACAAGTGATGAGATAGATTAAGTTACTGCTGTTACAATTTGGGATTTACCAGCTGTACGTGGTCATTTCCCTTGTGGGAGCTGTGCTGCATGTGCACCTACTGCACACACTACTGAAATTGACATTGGTACATCGAGACCGTGGATTTTGACTGATCATACAAATTGTAACAGCAGTAACTTAATCTATCTCATCACTTGTCTCTGTTCACTAGTAGCTTTTTTGTAAGGTCCTGACGAAAGCCTGATCTAGTTTGGGTCTTCTAGGGCTGAAACATGTTGACCACCTAAACCTACACCATAGCGGTTTAAATCCATACCACAGGTGCACTGCTTTTTTAACCCTGACAGTAGGCATCTCTTGATTAAAGTATGGTTTTGATGCCTCCTAGCCAGTTTTAATTATCACTTCTTTTCACACATTCACCACTTCTTTATTATTTGCGCTGCATCCTTACTCATACATTTTTGCTCATCATATATGGATTTAGTCGATCCTCAAAACCAAAAACAAAACATCCCTGAGCTCCTCCCTCTTAGTGAGGGGGTTGTAGCCCCCAAAGGAACCAGGGTTTTCCTTTGGGAGGAGAGTCCCTATGATGAAGCATGTCACCATTGGTGAGTGAGGGATTACGTCCTGAAAGGGATGTGCCCTTAGGAACACTTTGATTATTAATTCTTACCAAATAGGTGGACCACTATCGCACCGGTTTAGGTCACAACTTGGAGGTAGTGCTTTTTTGCTTTTGTTTACTGGCATTTCTGGTATTTGTGCAGACCCTAGGATTTCTATGTTTGATAATAGTTGTTTGGGGATATAATCCTTAGTGGTCTTTAAATTTATTCCCTTGGACTCTCTCCTTCAAACTGTCTTGTTTGTCTGTATTTCAAAAACGCCAAAGTTATTTAATGTTTACAGCTCACGGCCGCAATGCGCAGGCAGCCAGCCTGTCACACAGGCCCTACCGAAACTGCACCAGATGATAACACAAGCCGCGCGCACAGAGCTGCTGGGGCGTCTCTGCTCAACGGGAGCAAATTCATTTATAGCACAAGCAGCAACTTACTGTTATTAAATTAAGTCCTTGATTCTCACACGGGAGGCAATTACTTCTTAGCACTTCTTAGCACAGACGAGAAGAGCAATTCGGTGAGGCCCACTAGACCCGCCGGCCGATGGCAATGAATGGAAATGCGTGGCCAGTTATGATTCTGGACGGCCGGTCATGTGTACTTAGCTCTGGGCTCCGTCACTTGCGGCTGTCTCAAACGGCACATAGTTACAGCCAACCCGGACCGCCTTTAAGTGCCCAGTTTCGGTTGCGCAGCCATTGGGCAAATCACTGCACTCTCGAGTGACCTGCACACGTGATTCAGAATGCTACGAGTGAATGTATCCAGAGCTTGCTCGCGCAGCTGAGCCAGCCCCAAGCCGCGGTGAGCAGCGCGGACCGCTCACAGCTTGTTCAGAGTGGTAACAGTGCAACAGCACTGAGCAGATCTTAAAATTAACTGTTTCTGCTCTGCCTGACAAGTGAAGTTTGCTGCGGCCCGGGGAGAACACAGGTGTCAGAGGCGCCGGCACGCACGCTAGCACCTGGCGTAGGCAGCCAGTTTCAGCGCTGTCAGCAGAGTGCGGTAAGTGAGTGGCAAAAATGTGTGACAATGCATTTCAGTGCAGTGATGCGGGAACACCACACTGAAATGCATTAGCGACACGCCTGATGCGTGATATGTGGCTGGCCTGCCTCTATACAAGAACATATCATGCATACATGTGGAATCGTGACAAAAACTAGTAAGTCCCAAAGGCATAAAACATTGCATACATTATCAATTCATGACACTTTGCCATGCAATAATATTACTAAAACTATTTGTTAGTGATGCTAAAAATATGTTTGTTAAAACCAAAAGACAACGTGAAGCATCATAAAATACAATCTAGGCCTCTGTTAAGTGCTTTCTAATCTTCCTCATAAAAAATTTGCTACAGAAAAGCAAATTGGATAAGAATTCAACTGCTGTTAAAAACACCAAGGCCGGCTTTCGTTGTGTAAAGTTTAAGTGTTTTTAACAGATGTATAACAAATGTGTTCTTCGGTGTCCAATAAAAACCACAGCAAAAAACACAAGTATAAAGTGCATTGCTTTGAAAAATCATTTTAGTGTTAAAGCAAAATGTATCTGGAAAGCAAAAGAACATTTAATACATGGTCGTGGTGATCTAGGGAAGCAAACTTGTATTTGCTCTCAGCCTCGAGGCGGAAACATACAGAGTGCAGTTAGCAAGTGTTTCGTCTTGACCAAGTTGAGATGCCCTATATGTTTGAAAATACATTGCCTTCCGTTATAATTGCTAACTCATTGACCCACAGCTGCAGAATTTAATCAACAATGAAAGGTAATTACATTTCAGAACAAAAGCTACATCTATCAGCAAAGCATATATGCAATGATGACACAGAGGGGCCATGCTCACTTCTTTATCTCAATTTTAAGGCTGTTGTCTGAAGCAAGCAGCATTCCAAAATGCACGTGGCATATCCTCTCCTGAATGGCACGTCTAGGTTTACATATCGCAGAAGCCACACTTCCAAGCATATGTCACTAGCCTTAAAAGTACTATTCTCACAAGTGAGCGCTCTGGCAGAATGTTCATTGCAAAATAACCAATAATCATGTTCTCAGGGCTTTTGAGTTCAAGGCCACAAACTATACATAGCTGAGACAAGCCAGTCTTGTGTGCGGCTTCACCTGTTTTTATAATGAACTCAGCAAGACGAAGACTTCGTGCTTTATCTTAGGTGGTCATTTTCACAGAAATGTAAACATGTCTCTAAAACCACAGTTCAAAATGGAAAATCTATTGCTTATGTTTTGACAACGGGTCAAATCTATATATCCATATTTCTGACTTCCACAATCGGGCCTTCTGAACTTTGATCGAACATTTCGTCCCAGCACCACTTAGTCTATTCTTATTTTACACCATTCTTCAATGACTGCATCATGCATTGTCGTGACATTAGTCATAGCAATGTTAACTGTCTTAGGCCGTAGAAAGTCACAAAGAGGCATGAAGCAGGGAAAAACTATACACAGTAACTGAACAATAATAGGCCGCCCATCACTATTATTACAAAGGTATGCCAAGTCAAGAGGCATTGGAAAGTGAAATTGTTGTGTTGCTTATACTGTCTCTGTTAGACTTGGCATGTTTCCCCAGAGTTTCTGATTTCTGACCTCCCGGTTTTGACTCTGTTTGTGCTGGCTTAGTGTGTCTGCGCAATTTTCTCACTGCCGAGCAGTGGTAAAGTTAAAGTGCTCCTGTGGTAAAATGTGTTATGGATTGGTGTTTTCTAGAGTGGCCTACTTCATTTATGTGTCAGTCCCTAGTAAAGTTGCACTGCGTGTGCCAGGGCCTGTAGATCAAATGCTGTTGGTGGGCTGCAGCACTGGATTGTAAATGTGACTCTGGCCTGCCATTACAGAGCCTGTGCACATTCTGGTACTGCCATGTCGACTTGGCAAGTGCACCCACTTGCCAGACCCTATCCTTCCCTTTTCTTACATATCAGCCACCCCTAAGGTAGGCCCAAGGTACCCCTGTGGGCAGGGTGCAGTGTATGTGAAAGGTAGGACATGCCCTGGTGTTTGTGGCATGTCCTGATAGAGAATTACTGCCAATTTCGTTTTTCACTATTGCAAGGCTACCTATTCCCCATAGGATAGAATGGGAAGTTTGTTTATAACATCTTATAAACATAACTGGCCCTGGGAACTAGGTAGGAAAATAAAGTTTAGTATGCCTGAACTAAGAATCCTAAGATGCATCTTTTAGTGAAGGTGATTTTTACACTCTGTGTTTGAAAATACCACTTTTAGAAAGTAGGTATTTTCCTGCTCAGTCATCCCATGTGCCTCTGCTGGAATGTGGATTGCCTGTCTGGGTTTTGGATGACAGAAAGCTGGGGAGCAGCAGTGACTCCAGATAGTCTAGGTGAGTAAGGAAAGGGCTAAATAGACGTGGGCTGCAATTGGGGAAGGGGGAGGAGATTTCCTCGCACCACAAAAGGCCTGTTCTGCCTCTGACAATGCCGTCTCCACCTCCTGCCAGGAAGTCACACCAGAGAAGGCAGAACTGGTTCTGGCTGGGCACAGACACTCTCTGCCTAAGAGGTCAAAGGAGTTTGGGATATAAATATTGGGGCCCAGACCCGTGAACTTTAGAACTCTTTTGGATCAAGGAGACTGCCAAGAAGAGCTGGAGAAGCTGTGAGGCGGAACTACCACTTTTTTGTGTGCTTTGCTGTGTTGGCCTACAGTGGCTGCTTCTGTCCTGGACAGTGAAGGGACTGGACTGAACTTTCTGCAATCTACTTTGTGAGTTTCTTCAAGAGCTTGAGGTAGAGCTTGCCCCCCTGTTCAGGAGATCTCCGGAATAGCAAAGACGTCCAGCTCTTCTGCCATCAGCACTGCGGACTGTGTTTTGTGCTGCAACGGAAGAAAAGCAACCCGACGACGTCTACGACGCTGCTGCCAACTCAGTGTCCTGAAGGCACCGCAGAGGGCACCGCCGCAATCCCGCATCGCTATCCTGGTCTAACCGATGATACCTGCTGATGTCTCCACCGAGCCGCTGCTCGCACCGCGACCTGTGGGTACCGCACTCCACCTCGCTTCACAACGCCTTGGTATCCCCGACGATGCTGCTCCACGACAATCAACGCAGCTGCTTGCACAGTGGTTCGAGGACACCGCTCGTATAGTTGCACGACGCACCGTGCTCATCCCGCACCGGAGCCTTGGCCTACCAACGCCCGCGGCATCGACTCCAGTTCGTCAGCCGATGACCGCGCTTCAGCAACAAGGACTCCGCTGCTTGCACCGTGACCTGCCAGCACCGCAACGGGCACTGTATTCACCTCTCACCGTGACCCTGGTCTCACCGACACCATCTGATGCCACCACCAAGCCGCTGCTTGCACCGTGTCCTGAGGGCACTGCACCGCTTCACTTCGCACCGCAGCACTCGACGCCAGCGCCCCAGACTCCAACAGAGAGAAGATCAATCTGCAACGCGTGTGACTTTGAGGGCCTCAACGACTCCTGCACTGACCTCCGGAACCGGCACCTACGGACAACATGCTTTCGGAAGCTCAACGAGCGGTCGCCGACGCCCTGCATTTCTAAAAAGTACTGTTTGCGAGTCTTCCCGACACCGTAGCTGGCCCGCGACGCCGTGGTTAGCCAGAACTGTTTGATTTGTTTGCTCACGACGCCGTGATAACTCCGGACTGAGCTATCGACATCAAGGAACTGTTTTTCAAGCCTATTTTTGATAATTCAAGATTTTTAAGTACTGTAATGTGGATTTGTATCGTTTTTGGTCTTGTCTTAAGTATATAAAAATATAGAATATTTTTCTAAACTGGTGTTGTGTCCTTTTGTAGTGCTTACACTGTATTACTGTTGGTTATGTGCAAATGTTTTACACACTGCCTCTAAGATAAGCCTGACTGCTCGTGCCAAGCTACCAAGGGGGTAAGCAGAGGTTAGTTTAGTAGTGTAACTCCCTTATCCTTACTAGAGTGGTGGCTTCTGCCTGACTGTGGCACATGCCCAAGCCGACCAAAAATCCAATTTCTAACAGTCTCCCACTATTCATGATCCATTAGCATGTATGCAAATCGTTCCTGCAGTGTTAGCTGGCAATCTAAGATATGGAGTATAAGTGACTTTCATCTCTGAATTATTCTGCTGCAAATAGGAAATCCCTAGACTTCCTGGACATAATAGTAACATTTAGGAGAGATGCCCAAGTGGAGACCCCTCTGCATCCTCACGTGGCCTTTGCAAATGTGCTTCACACCCTGCCGTAATTATCTGGGACCTATGTCTCCATTGTAGGTCAACCTACTCTTTTTTTTTTGGAGGCCTAAGTAATGACCATTGCATATATAATAACACATGAATCATTGTATGACAAAGATAGGTGCAAGAAAGTCATTCCTTTTTGTACTGTTACTGGCATTTTTAAATATTTCCAGCAATTTGAAACATTAATTTCTCTTTGATAAGCGTTCATTGTATGATAACATTCTCATGATACACTTATGGATGATGGGCATGTGAATCTGGACCTCCTATATTAGGTTCAGGGCTTCACATAGATGGATAATACGTTTCATACATAAAAATGGCAATGATGGCTAACACATTTATCACAACAAAACCAAGTGGGATGCAAACCACCTTTTTTCTTAATTTTCTTGGTCAACTCTTCTTTTGCAGTTAAAATAGCATTCGTCCCTGGCCATACTTTGTCCCATTTTAAATCATGTCAAAGTTTGTGCCAGACCACATAAATGACCTATGTAGGTCAGGGCTTGAAAAATCCACTCACCCACTGAAAGATTTAATCAGAACAAGCTATTTTTAGGAACTACTGGCCTTTTCTGGTGAGCTAAAAATCCTTTAACTTCAGTCACTGGACAAAAAGTAAATGTAGGAAGAGAAACTGACTTTTGACCGCTGCCTCTGAAAGCAGAGCAAATGTGACAAGATAAGATTTAAAGGAATCTTTATTGCTCACAAAGTAAAGCACCATAAAAATGCCTTTAAATCTTGTTATCTTGGCACATTTGCTGGCTTCAGAGGCAGAGGTCAAAAGTCAGTTGGTCTTCCTACATGTATTTCTCTTTCTGTGATGGAAGTTAAAGGATTTTGTAAAATTAACTGTGAGACAATTGAACTGTGCAAAGCATGATAAATTAAAGGCTGTAAGATGTCAGGCTTTTTTTCTAACACCACACTCAAATACAGTGGCGTCACTAGGGGGGGGTGCGGACCGCACCGGGTGACACCTTCACATGGGGTGACACCAAAATGCAAAATAATGGGCCCCCCACCCCGCCCGCGGACCAGCCTGCACGGGGGAGCCCGGAGCCCAGGCAGGCACGCAGGTTAGGGAGTGCAGAGGCAGGGCACAAGGGAGTGCGAAGGTAGGGGCACAGGGGAGATGAAGGTAGGGGTACAGGGGACTGCGGCGGTAGGGGCAGAGCAAAGTGCGGAGGTACGTGCAGAGGGGAGTACGGAGGTACGGGGCACGGAGGAGTGCGGAGGTAGGGGGCAGAGGCGCAACTAGAGCCAAATTTCGGGGGGGGGGCTGAGCAAACATTTCGGGGGGGGCTGAGCAAAATTTTCGGGGGGGGGCTGAACTTTAAGCAATAGGCAGAGTGGAGCTGCAGGGGCTCTTAGAAGGGGTGAAACAGCAGCAAGGCCTAATTAACATGCAAATGGTCTTTTAAAGACCTGTGAAGTGCTCGGGTGCGGCTGTTTTTTTGCCCGGGAAGGTGTCTCATCCCGGGCTGCCACACACGACGGGGGGGGGCTGAAGCCCTGTGAGTCCAATGGGTGTTGCGCGCCTGGTAGGGGGAGTGTTGAGGTGAGCAGAATGGCAAAAATTAAGAGGGCCACCAGGATATCCATGGTCACAGGGGAGATGAGGGACTGCATGTCACCCGAGAGGAGATTACTCCGTAATTACCACAATTAGCGTGATGATGGAGATCGGCCCCGCTGGCAACGCCGCAGCACCACTACTGCGAGCCCGGGCTATGACTTGTAGCGCATCCGCATTGCTTCGTGCCAGCTTGACAAGCGCGGGAAGCAGGTGTCCCTTTGCCCTGTCCGCGTAGAGCAAAGGAAAATAAACAAACTATGCCTGTCAGGTAGAACTCCCATCCCCTCCGGTGCGAGGAAGGCCGAGCAGATCCAGAGCATCCCAACTTGACTGAAAACAAAGCGAGCCCCTGTCTGCTTTCCTGCTCAAAGCCATTGAACTCGAAGAGAGCAGGAGGGTTTAAGGGACTTCGCAGGAGACGCCGGAAAGTTGCAGCAGCCACCGAGGTTGCCTAGAGGCTGCCCTTTGTTTGCAGTGCCCCTTTGTCGGTGGCATCAATGCTGCGGCTCCTTGCTTGGGAGGTAGTCTCTCGCAGCTCGCTTCTGGATGTTCACTCTACCATCATGTGTGGTGTATTTGAGTGACTGAGAGGTCCACTGATGTGTGTTGATAATTAAGAGTGTGTGTGTCTGGTGTCTGCAGCGCAGCCTCGGCAACAGCTGCACACTGGGAACCAGCTTGATTAGTATTCTGCCCAACAGAGTCCTGGCGCTGTGTAATATCTGGTAGCAGAGCAGCTCTTTGACAGTCTTCCGAGCACTGTCCTGTTGGCCAGCTCCCACGGCTCTTCTCTAACCATGCCCCCTCGAGGAGTGAGGTACCTCAGCTCTGCCACGGCATGGGCAGATAGAAGCAGCCCTGCTCGGAGCAGAGCTACTGTATACACAAGAAATACTAAATACCTCTGTCAAATGTATATAGCCCCTGTCTGGTAGCTCTCTGGAAAACGCAGAAGGGGGCCTGATTTGTGTTACCTTGCCATCCGTGATGGTCACGGTCAAGGACAACCTAGCGTGTTACTCTCCCAAAGAGCTCTGATGGCTTTTTTTTTTTTTTTTTTGCAGTTTTATATAGCGGGCACTCGACCCGAAGGTAATGGAGCGCTTTATATGAGCACCAGTTACGTCACACAAGGACTCATTCATTTTCTGGTAGGAACTGTGAGATTAAGTGATTTGCCCAGAATCACAGGATGTTGAGCCGACGCCGAGATTCGACCCTGGTCCCCCAGCTCCAAAGTCGGCCCTCTGGCCTGGCCGTTATGCCACATCCTATATATAAATTTCATCAGAATACTTCGGAATGCACCTTCTTGATGCCAAGACACTCCCTCTTTTATGTCAAAGGGATAATGACAAGCGGGACACCTTCTTTCCAGTAACAACACTAACACAAGGCTTTGTCCAATTCATTCGAAGTTACTCAAATGCTCAGCAGTGCCCGCCAAGTGTAGCTGCTCCCTAAATCACGGCATCCACGCCTCTTTTGCGTTTTCCTAAGCGTCTCCGCCCCTACAGGCCGCCTTAGATATCAGCCTTTGACCTGTAACTTTCCATTCTAATGGAGAGTTTTCAAAAGCAATATCTGTGCAGCTGCAAAGAGTTTTAGTGGAGGTTTACTGTGCAGTACTTTTTATGAAGTGGCAGAGAAAGAGGACTCTCCTTTAAGCTGCAGAAGTATGTTGACAAGTACCGGCTCGAGCGGTCAGTACCAAGCCCCGATCTGCATTTTTCTCTCAAGCACTTTGCGCCGTTGCACTGCCCGATCTCTCCTCTTTTATTGTTTGCAGCAGTGGCATCACTAGGGGGGTGCGGACCGCACGGGTGACACCATGAGTTACCGCACTGGGTGACACCAACCCTAGTGACGCCGCTGCTCAAATAGCTAAGTGAACTGTTCAAACATTTCATATATATTTTACTAGTTATGAAGACCCATTTTTGTATTTCTGTGGTGAAAGAAATATTTGTATAGGATCAAAACAAATTATGCTATCTGTAAATGACAGTGCACTACCATGTCATGCTTTGGTAATATATTTATGAAAAGTGAGTTTTTAAAAAGGAACTTGGAATTATTACTGCTCCTGCTCAGGTGACGATGCTATTCGTGAACTAAGAGGCAAGCTAGGGATCATGTGTACCCTATATATGGGCTCTATTCTTGTCATACATGGAGCAAACATTTAGTCTAGTAAATGAAGCGTTTTTTATACAGCAGAAATAGTGAACTTGCATATTTGAAGGTGCTCTCTTACGTAATAAAGAAAAAGGGGGCTCCATAAGACAAAATATTTGCCTAGGATCACACAATTTGAGACGAGTTAACGGGTCAAGTATATTACAGTTGGGTCGAGTAGATTTATTAAAGTTGCTAGACCTGCAGGTCTAGTAAACTTTTTATGTTTTTTTTTTTTTTAGCCCTGTAGGTAATACTAGGGATATACCTCAGCTTATTTAAGGGTTGCCGAAGCAATAACCTATGGCTAGCAAATAGTTTACAATGGGGTAGTTCTTGGATTAAAAAAGTCCATTCCTGGAAGCTATAGCAGTTCAAGTGCTAACAGAAATCCTAACCACATAGTCTCATCCACTCTTAGTTCAGATGCCACACTGTTGGCTGGTGTTGTCAAGATGAAACTTTGCAATTCTTGCTCTGTCTAGTATCTAGTAAAAATGTAAATATGTCAAGTGATAGTTTAACTAGGAACGCATTTTAGGGTCCTCAACAGTTAGACCCAGTACCTCTAGTAGGTGCCCCACTGTTGCATCTGGGGACATAGTTTGTACTGGGGGTTGCTCAGAGTGCAATCCATTGGGGACTGCAACAAACTTGAACAGTCAATGAGGACATTGGGAATCGACAAGAGAGTACATTTTCTTCACCATCACAGTGGTTGGCAGAGGTTCAAGCACGTACCAACTAGTAATTTTGGGGTACTGTTTTGAGATACCGCACAGTTGGTTGAACTACCAAGATGGACTCCTAGCAGCTTTTACTCCCTGTCTGTTTTTTTTGTCAATATTTAAACATGTAACATTTAGGCCAGTACCGAGGTCTGTGTTTATCTCCAACGCGTCCAGTATTTCTCCTAGTGTCTGGTTGTCATTTTCCTAAATATTTATTGTCTTTATTCCGTCTGCGGTGGGTGTAGAACAGGTACACACCTTCCTATTGAAAGAGTAGATTTCAATTTCTGGTGTCAGTTGGATTGGGGCTGCGCCTTCTCCTGTTGATTGCTCTTCCCCTGGTCTCAACCCAAAAATGTCATCCAAGTCTTAGTGGTTCTTCTTCTGTGATCTATTAGGTTGTATGCTGCTGTCTTGTTGCTGAGAGGTGATGAGTGTTGCTGAAATTCTTCTGCTATGGTTGTGGCAGATGGTGGCAGTGCTGCTTCCAGTGGCGCCCTCCTCAAGTGATGCACACAAATACAATTCCTGTTGATGCATTTAGCAGCTGTCTGTGTGGCCAGAAGGACTTAAAGTTGTTTATTTCACCAGGGCTGGAGATAGCCAAGTTCTGGAATCGGTGCCCACAACCTTGCAAAAGCTTCTGGCTGGGCCAACTTTACCTGCTGGTTAAAAGAAGAAAAACATTTGGTCACTGCAAAACGATAGTCTCATCAGTTCGTGTGACATGTCAGCTGCTATTGCTCTTTCCGGACCTCCCCCGCATGCTGTCATCGGTCTGGCAGTAACTCTTGCGTGGGGCTTAGCTTTTATATTGCATCAGGGGTTCTCATGCTCATGATTGCAAAGTGTCCATCCATGTTAATTATGTCTCTGCACATATTTCACAATTTCAAGTTCTGAGTACTTTATTATTCCTTCCCACAGCACCCACTGCTTCTGGGTGATGGGCACAGTGGCTCTTTAGCTCACCCTAGAGCTTTGCACACCATACAGCTCTGAGAAACTCTGTTGCATATTTTCCAATGTTTTTGTTAACTCTTATCATAGTCAGATAGTTACCTCTATTTTTAGGTCTCGCGAGCCAAAGGCTCGAAGAGACATTTTATATCTGGGCTTTTCAAAGTGCTGCCGTAGCCTAAAGCTACAGTGCACGTGAACGTGCACGCGCGCAGCGCCATGTGTCTGAACTCCGTAGCGATCGTAATCACGATCACTTTCACGGGCTCCTCTGTTTGCTGGCATTCCCCCCTCCCTTCTCGTTTTTTTTTTAATTGCGATTGTTGTCCGACATGCATTTGTCCCTGGCTGCACCCGCCCACTTCCGCCCTGCTCGTACTTACTGATAAACAAGTAACATGTAAAAGCATTCCCCTCCAGGAATACAAAATGCTGTGTGTGCATTTCCCTGCCATAAGCGCTTACGCAGTGCATTTGGATTCCCTTTAGTAGACCTGACGTCCATTCATAATAAGCGCCACGCTCACTATTCTAATCCTTCCCTGTACTTGTTTCTGTTCACCCATCTTCCTCAGGTACATCCCTGCAGCTTGTTCTCCGCATCCTCACGGTTCTGCTGTTGCCGCAATCTGTGCCTTTATTTTCCCTGAGGACGGCATCTCTTTTCTGCTGATCGCGATCACTGCACATCAATCCACTTCCATTGGCACTTCTCTGTCCGTGGCCCACCCCTTCATCCTCTTTCTCGCCGTCTGCCTCACTTACTCTGTATAGGCACTCATTGTTACCCCATCCCTCCTGTGTGCGCCATCTCTTTCGGTGTCCGTGATTTGATCCTTCTCTTCCCTGTCCTCTTGAAGCTGTCTGCATATCCCCCCCCTTTGTGCCGAAAGCGATCGTGTCAATTTATGCTGCAGATAGACCCTTCAACCCGGCAGCACATTAACACACTTACGAGATTATCGCGTGGAGTGTGTGTGTTTGTACCTGTTTGTGTGGGGTCCGTTTTCTGTGTTTGTGGTTGTACATATGGGCGTCTCTGATTTTCTACATCAGTGATCTGTGCGCGTCTGTATGCGTGGGAGTGCGTATGTTCCTTTGTGCATGTGTAGGTGATCCGTGTGTCTGTGCGTGCTTGTTCTTTGTGTGTCTGTTGCACATGTGTGATTATGTGTGGTTTGAGGCGTCAGAGCTGCCTCACAGGCCCGGAGCAGCAGCTGGGTGTTGATGTATGTGATTGGGTTATATAGCAGCGGCTTCACAGTGCATTCTGAGACTGATCTATAGCTGGTCTGAACTGTATCTGTATCGATTTCTACCCATGCTTCATCTCTTCTCCTCCTAAACCGCCATTCCCTCCCTTCCCCCTGATCCTCAAACCACCACAGCCACACGCTCAACTGTGATCAAAAAGGCTGCAGTCCCTGACCACCTCTTGTAAACTTTATTACACAGCCAGCTAGGGATATGCAATACATCAAACTAAATGCAGGCCGGAAATATTTATCGCCCTGTCCGGCTCCCTCATTACAATGTATGGTATTCATGTGACTTAGGAGGGATTGGGAAAATGAGAAATGATACAGTGATGTAGCTTGATAGACATACAAAGCTATGCCCTGGGAGATGCACCACCTCAGCCTCTTACTCTGGCCCCGAGCAAGAGAGAGAAAGGCGGAAAAGAAAGCGCATGTTTGAAGCAGTTCTGTTTTCTGAACGAGCATCTCTTGAATTGAACAAAGGCTTTTACGAGTCTCTGCGCAGCTTTTCTGCCAGTGACGTGTAAGTGAGGTAGAGTAGATGTGTGCATTACCGCCTCACTTCTGTGAATGCGTACATTACATTTATGCATGTGTAAACTAAGCTGAGTATGTATATATTATGACCTATTTACTTTCATATAGGAAGCAATGACATGATGTGTGCATTACACAGTTTATTTTTCTAAGGAAGCTTGGCTGGGAATGATGTGTACATTACAGGTTTACTTGTGGAATGAGAGCAGGAGATGTCCACGTTACAATTCTAGTATCATAGAGCAAGCAGAAGTCATGGCAAGAAAGCTGGTGTAACATGTATGAACAAAAAGTCACTATTGCCGAGTAAGCAGGTAAAAGGTGTGTACATCACAGTTTTACTAGTGGAAGGTAAGGGGAGTGATATGATATGTACATTACAGTTTTACTTTTATAACAACTCAAGAACACAATGTGCACATTGCAGCTTTCTCTTTAGAAAGTAAGCAGAGAATGTGTAATTTATATTTTTACTTGGGTACGTTATGCAGGAATATGAGCTCTACACTACAGTCTACCTAAGTAAAGTAACAGAGGACGGGGTACCCCTGTATCTGTTGCTTCTTCCCCCCTTCTCCCCCAATGGTCTTGATTTCTTCTTCCCCTCCCAACCACCCCACCCCCCACTTTGTCGCTTCTTCCCCTCCCACTCCCCAATTGTCTTGATTTCTTCCTCCCCTCCAGCCCCTGCTTGTCAGTGATGCTTCTTACCCTTCCACCACCCCCCCTTGTCCGTGTTACTCCTTCCCTTCCACCCCCATCCTTCTGTTGACCCTCCTACTTCTTCCACACCACCCATCATCTTCCAATTGTCTGTGCTGTCACCACCCTCCATAAGCGAAACAAGCATTGGCATAGCCTTTGGGACCTGATGCATAGCTAAATACTTATAAGTGTTTAGTTATCCAGCACAATATCCTTGGTGCAACAACATCAAGTGTTGCATGGTTAAACACTTATAAGGTCCCAAATGCGCGACCTATTGGCTATGCCGATGCTTGTTTGTTTACATACCAAGCCTAGTGCCCTAAAAACGTTCATTCAATCCTGTTGTTTAATCTTGAATGGACTACATACAAAATAGTAGGCTAGAGAAGCTTCTCTAAATGTAGATGGCGCCCTTTCTCACTATATCCATTAGCCATTGCCAACCAGGGATTTGAGGCAGAAACATCAACCAAACATCATGAATGCAATACAGTACATTGACTGTAGCGTCGGCCAGAACAAACTTCAACAAGCATTTGCAATTCAATAGGTCTTACACAAGTTTGAGCTATTGGCATTGTAAATGACAATGCCGTTTACTTTTGTTTTCGTTTTAAAACAAATAAAAAGCATTGTCATTTATAATGCCAATAGCTTAAACTTGCGTAAATGCGAGACCTATTGCATTGCAAATGCTTGTTACTGATGTGAGCAGGGCTGTGCAATGGCACTGTCACTAGGTAAAAATGCCTGCCTGCCAGTCTTTTATCCATCCAGCTCCTATTCAAACGTGTGCATGTCACAGGTCATTACACTTTGAAGCTTTAAATACACCAGTTCCATTACTTTGTATGAAAAATATGACCCATTGTCTTTCACTGAACACTTTGCACGCTTTGCTGTCAACGTACGTGCCAAGATGAATCCAAATGTTTTTGTTCCCCACTAGAATTATTTACTTCCAAGTCCGTTATCTCATCACAAACTCGGCAATGAGTGTTCTCTTATCTGACGCGAGGGCGGTAATCGGCACTGAGCATTTCAAGAAGTAAAACCATTTCTATTATTACATCTTCAGAGTTAATATAAATGATGAAATGCGACATTGAAAAGTAAAAATGCAGTGGGGCTTATAAAGAACTAATACGATTATGAATTACAGAGTAACAGATACTGTCTCCAACAGTCTGCAAATTACCTTTGTTATATAGTAACAAGATCGATTTGTATTTCAGCTTCGCTGAAGTATTTAACCTCAAATCTGCATTATTCGTAGCAATGGTATCACAAAATGCAGCTTAATAGCTAGTACCTTATACAAATAGTGATATTTCAAATGTGCAATTAACTATGAGGGTAAGGCACACGTCTGCAAGGCAGAGAAGTTAAATGGATGGGACAACCCACTATTTTCTTTCCATAGAATATTTCATGTGCCATGAAAAAACACAGGCACTTTGAATACAGGTCACAAAAGTTAACATTATACACAGTGTAATAGTAATTTTGCTTATTCTTGACTCCTGCCGATTGACCTATTGTAACTGTCAGTGCTTCTTGAGTTCTTTATGTTTCTCGAGTTATTTATGCAAGTTATTTTAGGACTTATTGCCAAAGGAAATTTCCATTGTCAAATGTAGTGCACACAAAACAATACATAACTTAAAATTTTTACAATAGAAAGATGTTTTCTTTTCGCATAATAATCACTGTTGACTCCTGTGGCTAAGGCGTTACTTTTCATGCCTTCCTCCCTTTGGAGATGGAAATATTGCTTACATCACATCCTTTAATCAGCATAAATACGACATGACTGCTATTTTTCTGGTGATTGATAAGCCAACTAAATTTAGTAAAAAAAAAAAAAACACTTTATACATTAGCAGCAAGTTGGTCCCTCCAGATCAGGGGTGTCCAACATTTTGTATAAGAACTGCTGATGTTCAATGACCATCATTGCGACCTACCATTATTACTAGCGCTGTGTCAGTGGGCACCAGCTGCAGCTTCCATGCCCCTAGTATGAGTATGAGAGTATTAACATTAATAATAAGTCTCCCCGCATTTTAGAAATTCAACCATCTCTTCAAACACACACAATTTTTTCTTTTCTTCTCTTGAACACAGTTTTCTTACACATATATCAATTCCACCAATTAAAAGGGTTTATTTTGTAGGCTGGGGTGCACACAGGAGAGCTACTTGCCGGGAGCTGGAGAGCTACTGGTTGGAGAAGCCTGCTCCAGATATACTCGAAACCTGGCATATTTACAACATGGTTCATTTATGTTGCTGCTTACATTTACTCTAAAACAAATGTATCTTTTGTGACCCTTTAACTTACATGCTCATTGCAAATAGTATACTATTGTAAATGTATTTGGTTGGATTTTGCTACATTGAATGCAATTTTGAATCACATTACAATTTTATTCTCTTTTTATATTTTTTTTCCTCTTTAAACAATCAAGTTTAGTGTTAGACAAGTATAGATAGAAAGGATGAAAGCGGTTAAATTTCATTTTTCATCAATTTTTATAGACTGAAGCGTTTTTTTTCACATGTATACAGAATTAAAAAGCATACCTTTGGCATTTTTCAGGGAATTGTGACCTGCAAAATATAAGCCTACCAAACTGTCTGTTATACACTTCTATCTCCTAAATACCCAATTATTTCATGGTAGGAAATGTCAGGGAAAATAGGTCTACATTGCCTCCGAATTCATGCAAATAAAGCAAAGAACGGGGGGCGTGGCCAGGCGCCGAACGTAATGGCCGCCTGATTCCTGAGCTCCGCCGGGACCGTTGGTGTCCTTTACCATCCGGCATCTATTCGAGCTGCGGGGCTGGTCAGTGAATGCCCCCCGGCTCCCCCAGGGCCCAGTGATCCAGCGGAGCGCTTTTGCGGACCCCGAGGACCCTCGGACGGCTAGACGCGGCTGCCGCGACTGACGGCGGCGGCCGAGTGCCTCGCTCCGGAGCTGCGGGGCCGCCTCCTTTCTACTGAGAGCCCCGGCTTCGGCCTGACGCGCGCTGCGCGCGGAGGAGCGCCGCCGAGGACGGCGCGGTTCCCCTGCGGAGCCTAGGGGCCGTTGGCTTCCTGCAACCTGCCATCGTTGACTGAATGCCCCCACAGCCTCTGGGGGCCGAACAGAGAGGAGCGGAGTGCGGCGGCAGGGGCCCTGCTTTTCCGGCGCTGCGACAGGAGGCGCCGTGATCTCGGAGGTGGGCCGGCGGACCTCCGGATTGCTTCGGCAGGGGCAAGGACAGGAGACCAGCCGGGGCAGCTGCTGTGGTGTGACCTGTGTGGCCCGCCGGCTTGGACCCTTGTTTCACTACCGTTGGTGCGGCCTGGGCGGACCATCATCGGCGGCGGGAGGCGACTGAGGCTCCGGACCATACAGCGGACGCGCAAGGTTCGTCTGGGGGCCCCCCTACCCGGCAATTCGACCAGGGGAGTGCCGGCGGTGCCAGGGTTGCGCCCGACTACACGTGGGCGACCGGCGCTGGCGCGGCCCCCTGCGGGCGCCTCAGAGCGAAGGGGGCAGAAGGGACGCTGTCCCCGGAGGTACCGGCGGCGCCATGCGGCCTAAAGGAGGAGCCGCGACCCAGTCAAACAAACTTGACAACTACACAGTGGCCAAACCGGCGGCGCAATCTGGAGGGACGGCGAAGGAGGCGGCAGGCCAGGCGGAACCCTCCCTGACGTCCATTATGGCCGCGATTCAAACCCTGGGCACCAACCTGGAGACGAAAATGGACAAGATCACAATAGAAGTTAACTTGCTCCGGGCTGACTTGGGGACCACCACCGACCGCTCTAAAACCAATGCAGCCGACATCGTTACCCTGCAGGAATCCGAGAAGCGGCTCGCCGGGAGGGTTAACGAACTCATCCACCAGCATAGGCTGATGGCCTCGCGGCTCGACGAGCAGGAAGGCCGGGCCCGGAGAAGTAACATCCGTGTGGTAGGTGTGGCGGAAGGACTTGAAGGGGACTGTATGGAACACTTTATCGAGGATTTGATCCTTCAACACCTCAAACCCAAGAGACTGTCTAAACTGTTCACGGTCGAGCGGGCGCACAGGGCCCCGATTCCGAAACCTAAACCAGGGGCCTTCCCGCGAACGATCATCGCCAAAATCCTAAACTATCGAGACCGCGATGCAATTCTCCAGGCTGCTAGGCAACACGGTGATTTGAAGTACGAGGGCGCCACGGTTCGCTTCTTCCCAGACTTCACGCTCCAGGTTCAGCAGGAGAGGCGCTCCTTTCAAGGGGTGAAGGCGGCGCTCCGTAACCGCGGGATTCGGTACATGATGTTCTTTCCTGCCAAATTGAAGGTCATAGCTGGTGGCAAATCCCATTTCTTCACATCGCCTGCGGCGGTGCAGGAGTGGCTTGACTCGGAGGATACGTCGGGGGACCCACGGCGAGATGGTGAACAGTGGAGAAGCGCGGGGAACTCCTCCCCGGGGTCAGCGACGGGGCGAGTGGACAGGGGAGAGCAGAGCCAGCGGTCTTGGCGGTCAAGATCGAATAGTCCCCGTTGGGACACGCCAAGAGACGACGCAGTGAGATGAGCCACGGATGCTCGACATAGAAGCCATCGGACAGTAAAGTATTAAAGTTGTTAACCGTGAGACTGGCTTGCTCCATGGGGTGCTTAGACTTTATGCCCGCGGTTGCTTAGCCGGGCTCCTTATGTAGCAGATGTATTGTGGACCTGGGGGCTGCGTTACCTGGGCACCACGGGCGGGCGGTCAGGATGGGGCTGGCCCACGAACTTCCCACGTAAGTTCCTCGGTGGGCTCTCACCGGGGTAGGGTTGGGCGACAGGCGCTCTGCTAATTGGGGCGGTGGGTAGTTTTGAGCCCACGGAGCAGGGGGCAGGGAGGGGGGGGGTCTGTTGGGCAAGGGGTGGCGGGGATGTTGGGGGTTGTTGAGTTTGGGGGGGAGGAGGGGGGAGTTTATGGTCACACGAACTAGGTCATCACTGCGTTAGCCGGAACATTGGGGTGGTGGGACGAGGCACCCTGCAGAGCAAGGGCAATGGATAGCCGATGGGAGAAGAGCCTAAAAGTCCTAAGCTGGAATGTCAATGGGTTGGGGGACAGGCTTAAGCGCACTATAGTCCTGCAATTCCTCAAACGGCACCAGCCGGACGTGGTGCTGCTGCAAGAGACTCATTTGATGGGTAATGTCTGCCAGGCCCTTAATAGGTATGGCTTCATGCTGGCGGCGCACTCTGGCTTTACATCTGGTTCCCGGGGAGTGGGGATCCTCCAGCGGCGCTCACTGCCCTTCCATATAGACCTTATCAAAACTGATCCGCAGGGCCGCTTCACGGCTGTTTCTGGACGGTGGGAGGGACGTACACTTACCCTGCTTTCTATGTACGTCCCGCCTGGCCTCCAGGCCCGGGCCTTCGCGGATCTGGGTGCGCTGCTCCTTTCCCTTCCCGGGGGTCAGTTGATGCTAGGTGGGGACTTTAACGCCGTGGTGTCAGGAACCCGTGATAGGCAGCCTCCCCGCGACCTCCCTCGCGGGCAGGGGTGGTTGGCGGAATTTATTGACAACTTCGGACTCACAGACGTTTGGCGACTGCTTCACCCTACAGACACCCACTTTACCTTCTTCTCGGGGTCGCATCACTCATTCTCACGACTAGATTATATCCTTACCCTTCTGCAACCCGATATGACAGTCCGGGAGACGGAGCTCCTGCCTAGGGGTATCTCCGACCATTCACCTGTCCGTACACACATCGTATTTGGTACTCACCGGTAAGGGAGGTATAGTGCCCGTGAACGCTTGGCAATTGAAACATGAGGACACCAGGAAACATGTGTCCGACTCAATCTCCCAGTACTTTGATGACAATTTGGGCTCCGTAGACTCCCCGGTCACCCTATGGGAGGCATTTAAACCCGTGATTAGAGGGGAGGCGCTCTCGGTCATAGCGGCAAGGCGTCGGGAGCGGCGCCTGCAGGTTACTACGATTGAGGCGGAATTGGAGGTTCTGGAGGGGGAGGCGACTGAGGGGGGGGGGATCGTGAAGCTGGGCACAAATTGCAGCTGAAGGCGGCGGAATATAGGGCTCTGGTTACCCAGGAGGCTCAGACAGTGGCGCAACACAAGCTAGGCACGATCTATGATCAGGGCGATAAAGCTGGGAAATTGATAGCCTGGCTGGAGAAAAAACAACAAGCCAGTAAGGTGGTGCCTGAAATACGCACCGAGTCTGGGACTGTAGTGACAGAACCCAGGGAAATAGTTAGCCAATTCGCGAGACACTTCCAGCGGGTCTATCGGAGTGAGTCTGACCGGCCGGAGGAGGACTCCAGGGTCCTCTTAACTGATATTCGCTTGCCCTCCCTCTCGGAAGAAGATCGTGAAGCTATGGATAGCCCGATCACCGAGGCCGAACTGCAACGTGCAATAGGGGAACTTCGCCCGGGAAAGGCTCTCGGACCCAATGGCCTCCCGATAGAGCTTTACAAACTCCGTCCGGACGTCACTAGCAAATACTTGAAACTCATGTTCGATCGAAGCAAGGAGAGGGGGGTCCTACCCCGCGACCAGCGCATCGCGACTATAGTGGCACTCCCTAAGGAAGGGAGACCCAAGGACTCCTGTGCCTCCTACAGGCCAATCTCGCTCCTCAATGCGGAGCCCAAAATACTAGCAAAGACGCTTGCCAACAGGCTCAAGGCAGTGCTTCCTTCGTTGGTCCATCCGGACCAATCAGGATTCATGCCTCATCGTAACACGGCCCTTAACATCAGACGGTTGCACGGTGTTCTGGGGCAGCGCCACAGACTGCAGGAAGACGCAGTGGTGGTCTCCCTAGACGCCACAATGGCCTTCGACACCTTAGAGTGGCCATATATGTTTGCAGTCCTGCATAAATTCGGATTTGGACCTCAATTTATAGCCTGGGTGCGTCTCTTATACACCGAACCCCTAGCGCAGGTACTGGTTAACAACAAATTGTCTGAGGTGTTCCCGCTTGCAAGAGGGACTAGGCAGGGCTGCCCCCTCTCTCCTCTTCTCTTTGCCCTCTCCCTTGAGCCGCTCGCGGCCTGGATAAGGCAGGATGTAGATCTCAGGGGTATAGCGTGGACGGAGGGGTGGGAGGACAGAATATCCCTCTACGCCGACGACATTCTCTTATACCTTTGCAGGCCGCGCAGGTCACTCATCGTGGCACTCGACATATTTGCGAGTTTCGGGCGTAATTCTGGCTTCCGGATCAATTGGGCCAAATCACATCTTTACGTCTTGCGGGGCGACCCCCGAGGCTCCCTGACGCGTGCCCTATCAGGGTGGCGGACGACGGTTTCCGGTACTTGGGAATATTCATCACGACTGACAAGACCCTGTTGTACGAGCGCAACCTCAAGCCACCGTTGGTTCGGCTGCAGAGGGAGGCCAAGGCCTGGCAGCGCCTGCCACTGTCATTGTTGGGTCGGGCAGCCTTATTCAAGATGCTGGGGTTGCCACGGTTCCTTTATGCGTTACAAAACTATCCCGACTTAGTCCCTAACACCTACTTTGCGGCGATAGAGGCAGCGCTGCGGGACCTCCTATGGGCAGGCTCGCCCCGAATCTCGTTGAATAAACTCACGTTGGGGTGGTACGACGGCGGTATAGCCCTCCCCGATATTCGTAAATATTACTGGGCGGCCCATCTCACAGCGATCAATCACGGGACATATGGTGACGGGAACGACCCAGCCTTCGGTATGGATAGGTGGCTGCTTCCCGGCGGGAACTATGAGAGAGCACTCTACTCCAAGCGAGGTACACATAGCCTCACGGGTCCTACCCTTCACTCGATACAAGTCTGGCGCATGGCCCAGAGGAAGCTCGGATGGGCGGGAGTCCTAACGCTAGCCACGCCGCTCTGGGCGTCTGAACAATTGGGCAATCTTGGACGCACAAAGGGCTTCCGCAACTGGGACCTGATAGGCATCTCCCAAGTCAGAGACATCTGGGGCCCCACGGGGATCCGTACGTTCGCCCAACTGCAGGACACATATGAGCTCGCACACACTGAATACTTTAGATACCTGCAGGTGCGGCACTCCTTACAGGCCAATATTTCACCCGACACTAAGCCGCCGCAAGCCTCCCCGCTGGAAGATAGGCTACTGGATGGGTACCTCCCAGAACACGCCATCTCCCGCACATACAAAAAACTAATTAACAACCCCCCTGATCTGCTGCTGCCCCTTAGAGACAAGTGGGTCGCTGACAGGCTTGAGATAGACGACGAGGAATGGCTCTATGCGTTAGCCTCCCCTAGGGAGGTCGCGATATCTGCCCGGCTGCGCCTGATCCAACTCAAGCTGTTACACAGAATCTATTTCTCCTGTACTAGGTTGCACACCATGGGTAGGGTGGACACAGTTCTTTGTAGGAGGGGATGTGGGGGGACGGGTACCTTCTTCCACGTGTTGTGGGACTGCCCCCAGATTCAACGTTATTGGAGAAGGGTGGTAAAGTGTATATAGGAGGTATGGGAGGTGGAAATTCGCCCGGAGGCCAAGAGGTGTCTCCTTAACATATGGGAGCCAACGGACCTGCCACCGAAGGGAAGGCTCTGGGTGACGCTTGGTCAAATGGTGGCTAAACGGAACATCGCCAGACTCTGGGGAAGCCCTACTCCACCAAAACTCTCGGACTGGCACGGCGACATGGACTGGTGCATGCTGCGAGAAAAGACTGTATATATTGCAAGAGGGTGCCCCAGGAAATGGGGGGGGAAGTATGGTCCAAATGGAATGACTTTAGGGGTGGCATTTGTGAGCCGCCTGCCGTCGAGCAGGATGATGCAGGGGCTATATAGGACTCCCACGTTTTAGTGGCTCCTGGGGCTGAAAATTGGTGCCGCAGCCGCCCATGGGTACGGAGTGTCTCTACGGTTAGAGTGGTGACTGGTTTTAGGGAAGTTGGGGGGGGAGGGGGGGGGGGGGGAGTAGTTGCTCGTTCGGCGCCGGCGCCGTTGGGAGTTCTCCGCTTGTTTATGGCTGTACATAGAGAAAATGAGGCCTGCATTATCCTTCTTTAACTGGTGATACTAATGCACTTTCTAGCGCCGCCGTACCCCCGGGTTGACGGCACTGGGCTGTGTTAGATAAGACAAAGTGCATGAATGCAATCTGCGGCCGGCCCGAGGGGTTGTAGGCCAAAGCTGTGTATCGTAAACATAACAATAAAGGTCTTTAAAAAAAAATAAAAAAAAAATAAAGCAAAGAACTACAAAAGTGATGCATTTTATAGCTGTCAGGTAGCGGAAACTATTTCTTCAAACACAACTCTGTCACATCAGCCCTGAGAAACTGTCATGTCAGCTATGTACCCTTCCCAAGCTGAAATGTATTCTGATTGGAACAACATCATGTTAACTGTAGCGTTCTGGATATTCACATTTAAATGTCAGTCCCTGAAGTTTACCCTGTTTATGAATTGAGAAACATGGTCTTGGTGCCCATTATTAGAATCATTACAAGGTTTACACATGTGCAAGCATGAATACACCCACTCCTAACACAACTCACCTTCAACATCATCAAATCGTGTACCCTGCCGATATATCCTGCCCTACGTCTGCATCTTTGTTCTGTGAATGCAACCACTTTTATCGAAGGGTTGCTGTGCACTTTCAACAAGCGGTAGCAGTGTGGCTGTATAGTGACATAGTGCATCTACATCAAATGTGGCAAAGAAATATTCACAGTCTTTTGTAATAGCCATCCAAAAATATGCGCACCTGTGTTTGTGTGATTGGAGGTGGTTTAGCCAAAATGTATTTTATGGGCTGTGTCCAATTATCTCCACCTTTTTGACAAAAGGGGACCCCAGTAGAAAACCCTCTTGCTGAACAAATTTGTATCTTATCAGCTAAGAAATTCAGTAATTTTACAGCAACTATAGTTCGTTCTTCTTTAGTACTGCTGGCATATATGTATGTACTGCACCAGTGCTGTACCTTGTTGACATGTAAGAGTATCAGTTCTCATTTCAATACCAAACTGTCAACGAAACCTTAAGGAGCCTGCATGAAACAATAATAAATACATCGCTGATCTCAACATTATTTCTAATTCAGACTCTTTGTCTAGTGCTTCAGAAAAATGTCTGTCTGCCTGCACCTTTCGCATTATTATTATTATTATTATTAGTAGTAGTAGTATTTTGCGCTCTCTGTCCTCTAATTAACTGTTCTTGCCCGTCTTGTACAAAATATTTAAGCACTAGCACTTCCTGTGCCTCTCTCATCCTCGCCCTTTCAAATTTCATGACTTTCCCAAACGTATATCTTGACGTCCACTGTCTCCTTCTTGCATAATATTTCTATGCGGATAAACTGTCTAGCACTGTAACAATTTTACCTTTTTCTCCTTGTCACATCCTCTCAAATCTCAATCTTCTAAATAGTTTCTTCTACTTTTGCCAAATGACCCACACTTTGACCATTGTCTTTGTGGATCTTTGCGTGTGATGTATCAGAACGGTTAAAAACATAGTCATGTGGTAACCCTTCTTTTTGACCACATGCGATGCTGGTGTGTTAGGCTCTGGTGGTAATAGTCTCATCAAACCTCTTCTGTTAGAACACGTAAACATATAACACACCATTTCAGGACAGTTCATTGCAATGCAACAACAATTGTTTTATACTACAGTTTCAATTTTGGTTAGGTCCAGATCGCACCCTGTGTTGTTTCTGGGGTGTTGGCGCTATCTTCACCTTTTTATACCTGGGGAGTTCAACCCTTTCAGGATAAGAATAGGGACTCTAACCGTATTCAAGGTGGGAACTCCAACCCTACCTTTAGACAGGGGACTCTAACCTTCCATCTCTGTTAACCAACAACATTCAAAGTGGAACCAGTTCCCCTCTATGCACCATGGACCCAGTCCTGGTGTCAGTTTTGCAACATTCAAAGTAGAACCCCGTTCCCCTTTATACACCACAGACCCATTCCTGGTGTCTTACCTGGTTCCACGATGACTGTGAATGAGTGTTTAGGCAGTTCACCTCTGTGTGTCCGAATAGAGCTGATGAGATCACGTGGCTTGGGTTACTCCAGGGTATTCCGTCATCTGAGTCTACTGGAACAAGTCCAATCTGGTAGTGCACATTCAAGACTTCGAGAGCACCCTGGTCCCTCAACCACAGTGTCTCTGTGTGTTGGAACTCAATCAGTCCAATCCGAGTCACATACACCATTTAAAGCAAAATTTCTCTGGGAAAGCAAAGAACAGTCAATATACAGTCCTGGTGATCTAGGGAAGCAAACTTTTATTTGCTCTCAGCCTTGAGGCGGAAACATACAGAGTGCAATCTGTAAATGTTTCATCTTCTCCAAGTTGAAATGGGATATATAAAATATATATTTATATGTGATAATACATTGCCTTCCATTATGATAACTCGTTATTGATGCACAGCTGCGGAATTTAATCAACAAAGAGAGGTATTTACATTTCAAAATAAAAGATAAATCTATCAGCAAAGCATATATTTAATGATGAAACCGAGGGGCCATACTCGCTTCTTTATCTCAATTTTAAGGCTGTTGTTTTGTTGCTCGATTATGATTACCTTGAAAAAATTAAAGACAAGAGGCGTTTGGCAAAACAGGAACAGCTGGTTTAATTAAACACCGCGGCCAAGAGACCAGGTAACAGTCTGAAAACTGTCTCAAAGTACATTGGATTTGGCCGTCTTTATATTCATTTCTCAAAGTATAATAAAACAATCTTTACATTTTTTTTAGAAGGGAATCTGGGCCTAGTCACTAGGCCCATAAATCTGGTCATTTGCTAAGAAGCGCAGGTGGTTCTTGATGCATGTGGCATAAACTCCCCCGAAAGAAGTGTCTATAGGTTTATATATTACAGAAGCCATAATTCCAAGCATATGTCACTCTTATCTAACCTTAAAAGTACTATTCTCACAAGTGAGTGCTCTGGTTTTTTTGCACTGAACATCCTGCCAATTATTTTCTCAGGTCTTTAGAGTTCAAGGCCAGAAACCATACATAGCTGAGATAAGGCAGCCTTACAGGCGGCTGCACGTGTTTTTTAGGTCTTGCATGCGCAGAGCCCTGCTCCATGAGAGATTTTGTAGGAGAGGATTTTCAGAAGAGGACTTTAAGCCCCGCCCCTCATTTCCATTGGCTGGCATCACATGTTAAACGGTGGCCTGCCATTGGAAATGAGGGTTTTTGGTTGCCGCCCTTTGGCTTGCGATCGGACTCTGTGGCCTGCTTCACGGCTGTCATGAAGCACTTTCTTATCTTTATGGGGCCATGTGTTTAAACACATGGCCCCATAAAGATAAGAGATCCCCATGCTCCGGCGCGATCCTCTAGCTTTCGGGACCACGCTTGTTTATAAATGGTCCCATGTGAGATCAACATCTCGCACATGAAAGCGTCAGTGAATCGCCTCTGAAATGACAGTAACTGAGGGTCACATGTCACTCACACGCAGCTCTTGCAGTCTGTATGGAGCGTTCTGGGGAATAACACATTAAAGTGTTTTTTAAAGTGCCTGGTAGCATGTGCTTGAGTCATCCTTGACCAATGTCTGCTATAAACGTGTCTATTCAGTGATAGTGGCACCCAGGCTCGACATCCGGATGTTGGATAAATAAGGCGGGGTGCGGGAGCCTCAACTGGGCTTCGGGGAGGGAGTTCACGAGTAGTTTCCTAACCACCCTGGAGTGATGAGAATTAACTGACCATCAAGGTGAAAGTAGGGGGCTGGGGCGGATAAAACATGTACAGACTTGACACTGGGGACTCCTGGATGCACTTTGGCTTTGTAAGCCATGGGAGGTGGTCTCTGTGAGAGGCAGACTCCGTGCTGCTCCTTGCTCCGCCCGCTCAGACTCCGCCAGGATGACTCTGATTCTCGCTGCCGCCTGTAAAGTGGTCGGGCGCTAGGCCCACATACTTTAATAAGGAGCACACAGACACTTAGAATGATGGTAGTTAACTGGTCACGAGCACGTGCACTCTGACCCTTTTATTGTCCGGGTCACCTGACTGGTGACGCCTGTGGTGGGTGGGTGTTCAGTATGGGTTACAGCCTCTGAGAAACACTAGAATGTATCCAGCCGGATACTACATCCCTCCCAACTTTGGATAAAAGGAAATATATGAAGTCCAACCTGTAAAGAAAACAGATACCCAAAATATATCACAAGTGGCATTATCTTCAGGCCGCCGGCCCAGCGGTGTTGGATTTCTTGGGCCACTATGATCGTGACGTTCGGGTACGCCTTGGCAAAATACTTTAGACCGACCTGGTATATCAGTAACAACATCTATGTACAAAAGTCCTGCATCAGGATACTGGGAGCTGAGATGAGATCTACTCTGTGATGATTCTTGTCGTGAGGTTTCTGCCTGGAGGCGACGTGCTTGATCTTGTTCCTGTAGCTTGACGGCCAAGCTACTTCCGACTTGCCTCTCTCACTTGGGCTCCTCTCTCACCGGAGCCTCCGGGTGGTCTTTCCTGCTGGGCGGCTATGGGACCGTGTGGACCGTGCGGGCTCTGCGTGGGCCGCGCTAAAGCGTCGCTTCCGAACTGCCAACGGGACTCGCAGCCAAGTCGCTCATGTGTCCGCCATGGGTGATGTTTCCATCTCTGTGTCCTCGCCGTCAGAAATCTGGTTCTGTGTCTTCCTCTCAGGGTCGCAGGGCAACCAGTCTCCGGCTGCGGCCTCCGTGCATTCTGCGCATGTTGAGGAGCTGCTGCCAAACATCTCTCCCATTCGGACTCCCATTTCACTGGAATTCCGCCGAGGCCCCTTGCCCCTGGATTTCCACTTGACCGCGTGGGCTGTGCGGGCCTTCATGTAGGCTGCGCGTAGGGGTCACTTCAGAACTCCCACAGGGCCACGGCCTAGTCTTGCTTTATCCCAAGGGGGTGGATTTTCTAATGGCTGGCTGTGCTCTACTTCCGTATGCTGCAGGCTGACGGGGGTGCACAGACGGTTCCTGGGTGGCTTGCCTTCTTCGACTCCGGTTGTCTGGAGTGTGTGGATTCACTCAGGTGGTGTGCTGCTCCTTGGTGGTGTTGATGAACTCACCATTGTTCTTCACTTGGGCAGCAGGCGGCGGTCTGATGTCTCTGGGTGTTCTCATCTTGTGACGATGTGAGTACTCTTCCCGCTCACTTCGCCTCTTCTTCCCCTGCACGCCTGTGGTGTGTGTCTGCCCTGTGGCGCTGTGCCACTGTACCTTCCTCCTTTGCAGGCTGACATCCTGTCATCCTCTTCTCTTCTTTCTCCATGCCGTCTTGCCACTCACGCTCTGTCTTTTCTTTCCTTCATTCGCGACGCGGTCTGGTCTTCACTCATTCTTGTTCGTCCTAACCAGGCTGCTCTGTGTAGCGTGCACTCTACACGTTTCCCACTGGTCTTGTCCAAGCACTAGGACACTGTCTTCAATTCGCTCTGTGACTGGACCGGTCTTCGCGACCTTCTTTCATTCGATTCCTTTGAACTCTTGTTAAACTCTCTTCCATCTCTTTCTGGTCCTCTTCGCGGACCTCTCCTGGGGTCCTCTTCACGGACATCCCCTCGGTCGTTCACTTCACAGACTTCTTCTCCATTCTTCTTATCGGACCTCTTGTCAGGTCTCTTCTCCCTCTCTTTGACCTCTTCGTTGGTCACTTCACTCCCTGACCTCTTGTAGGCCGGCGTCGTCTTTGCGACCATCTGGCTGGTCGGCTTCTTCTCTTTTGCGACCATCGGGCTGGTCGGCTTCTCCACCCTTTCGACCCTCTGGCTGGTCGGCTTCTCTCTTGCTACCATCTGGCTGGTCGGCGGCTTCTCCCTTTCCCGGGTCTTCGTGCTTCTGGTGGTCCGCGCAACCACCTCTTTTTCTTCGCAATCACGTTGCTACAGCGCACTTCTTATGGTGCTCTTCCGTTACCTCACTGGGTGCACTTGCTGCTCATTTCTTTCCTTCTTCTTTTATTCCTGGATCAGTGTCCGCTGTTCTTGCGCTTATTCGCACTTGCCTAGTGCTAAGTTCCAGAACCACCATTTGCTTGTCTGCTGGTGCTCCTGTCTCTTCCTTACTGCTGCAGTGACAACCTGTGGCCACCAGGTACCGCTGCACACTGTCGGTCTCAGGTCGGTTCAGTGCTTCTAGTGGTCTGCGCCACCACTCCGTCGACCTGCTCCTGGTCACTCCTTGTGCGCGCTATTTGCTACACCCTTCTTTTCTTCTTTGGGTTCCTTGCTCGATCTTGTTAACTGCTTTGGATAGCCACAGTTACCCCTGTGCTGTGGTCTTGTACTCCTGGTGCGTCCCTGCGCTTTGTCACTTGCTCCTGCCAGCTGTGTAGTCGATTGGCACCACTCTAGTATGGTAGCTTTACTGTGCATTCACTTTTGTGCACTTGTCAGTCCTTCTTTTCTATCCCAGGTGTACTTTGTCCTTCACCCCTATGCTGCAATCAGCCGGTCCCGTGCTGCTGCTGCGTTTCCTTGGCTTGTCGCAGGCTTGTTTATTTCTCCGCTGCAGTACCGGAAAATGGCCAATAGATGGCAGAGGAGTGCTTTCACAGGCACCAGCAGTCTTTTCCTTCACTCTGGGCCTTTTATCATCGCTGCCGGTGCTGGGCTTCGGTGTAGCTTGGAAGTGGGGTGCAGAGCCTCTCTCGATGAGCTCAGGGCAATGCCCTCCTGCAATTGTTCACCGGCACTGCAGTGCTCTGATCCGCCAGAGCAGCTTTACCCACTCTGCTGGCCACGCCTTGCTGTCTCCTTTCTCTCACGGCCGCTCCTGCCGCTTTCCTCACGCCTCGTGTTGCCAGCCTGTGCTGGGACCACTCAGCGCGCCTGCTTCGTCGGGCCTGCCGACCACGCGCTTATTCTGTTCTCAGGCTGGGCACTAGCTCCTTCGTCTGCTCCTCATCACGCCTGCAGCCGGATGCTTTCTCGATGGCCAGGTGCAGTCATGCCCATGGCCACTTCTCAGTGCACACGTCGGTGGTCAAGCACCACCGGAGGACTCCGCTTCACCCGGTGAGTCCTTTTTTATTGTTAAACCCTTTTTGCCCCTCGCAGCCGGCCTTTTCTCTTCACGGGCCGCGCAGGGGGGGGTGCTGGTGCCGCTTCACTCGGCCAGAGCAGCTTCACTTGCGCCGCGGGCCTCACCTTGCTGTGTGTGCCACTTGGGTGCCGGGCCCTCGCTGCTACACGCGCCTTGGGGCCAGTACGCCCTTTCCGATTCTCTGGCCGCTTTCATTTTCGCCGCCCCTGTCGGCCGCTGACCGAACGCAGTCTCCTCGCTCCTTCGCTTCGCAGGGGCATGGGCTGGCGCCGGGAGCGGTCATTCCTCTATCAGGCACCATTAAGTCCTTCAGCTCCCTTCCACGGCAGCCTCATTCAGTTCCTATGCTGCGCGGTCAGTGTTCACTTTCGGCCATTGCGGCGGGGTGGTCTCCCGCTGGCCTCATAGCGCTCGGGGCATCTAGCGCTTCGTCGCGGGGGCTTAAGGGGTGGGCTCCCGCTGGCCTTGGTTCGCTCGGGGTCACTTCACTAACCCCACGGCCTCTCGCTCAATCACCGGGCTCGCCGCCTGCCTGGCGGGTCGTCGCGGGTGATGCGGGTGGGCTCTGGTTGGCTCACACTTCTCCCCCAACGCACTTCCACGCAGAGGGAGGATCTGCTTACAGGCACGCGAGGTGGGCTCCCGGTCACCTTGCTGTCGATATGCAGGCTCAGGGCTCTTCACATGCCCCGCGGGCCTTTAGGCAGGTGGCGCGCCTCCTCGCAGGGGGTGGGTGCCAATTCCACGCGGCATCTCTTTCCCCCCCCCCCCCCCCCCCCCCCTCACCTTTCAGCTGCTGGGCTGCTGCACGGGCACTGCCCCCTCGTCACCATTAAGTGGTCGAGAGCTAGGCGCACATACTTTAATAAGGAGCACACAGACACATAGAATGATAGTAGTTAACTGGGCACATGCGCTCGGACCCTTTTATTGTCGGGGTCACCTGACTGGTGACGCCTGTGGTGGGTTGGTGTTCAGTATAGGTTACAGCCTCTGAGAAACACTAGAATGTATCCAGCCGGATACTACACAGCCGATTGGTCAGTTCTCTCCTGGGCTCGACTCGCCTTCCTCCTGCCCCTGCTCGGGCCCTGTGTCTCCTTCAATCTGGCCACAGACCGGCTCACCGTGTACTCTGGGAACCCGGGCAGTTACTTTGGGTTCGACGAGGATTTCTATACCCCGGATCTTGCATCGTGATTACAGCCAGTTCTGTTCACGAAGTTGTCGTGTGATGTATAGTACTGTGAAGTGTTTTGGATGAAGTGTAGCGCTGTGTTTCAGATGTTAGTTGTGATTGTGTATATCCTGCGCATATTGTGATAGAGGGAGCTGCCTGTATGTATGTGTGTGTTTTAGTCTCACTGGAATATTTCTAGATAAAGCTATAATTGTGTTCAGGACATGTTTCCAGCGCCGCTGTGCACATGGATGAAAGCTTGTAGCAGCAGCGTTATGAGTGAGGGGTTTAAAGGGACAAGCGAAGAGGTCGGAAATGTATCACGGAGTGCAAACAATGTGGCGGAGAGCCGAAGGGCGTGTGAACTGGCGGACGTCCAGACCTGGGTGCGGGGCTCTGAGCCAAACACGGAGCCAAGCACGGAGTGCGGGGTTAAGACGGAAGAGGGGAATTCCACCCCCTCCCGCAAAGTGTTCCGTGAAACCACACTTAAGCATTCTTCCTGTTAGTGTGGTCATCACTTTGTATATTGTGGGTGATGGAGCTAAGCTTCAAAGACTCGGGCACCCCAGAATGCCCAGTGGAGCATTGTCATGTTGTTGTTAATATCTGCAAAGTAAAGTGTGTGCTGGTTAATCAACAGAGTAAATGCCCTTCGTCTGCCCTGCCTGCCATCCTCACCTAAGCATAGGTCCGATTCCTGCACTTTGTAGCTTTTAGCACACCTATGGTCACTTTAAGTGTGCAGGAAACTAATCAGCTGATTTTGTTCCTCAGGTCGAAATAGCAAGAGATTTGACTCGAGGTCCAGGAATCGCAAGCATCTTCGCGTAAAAGGTGTGGAAAGATGGTGGGAACCAGCTATCGTGACTGGCCCCACCTGGGCTCATGAGACTGAAGAGAACACTCAGAAACACTTAACTTCTGTGACAGTCTATCCTTTGGTAATCGAAGAGCATGGCGACCTCTGCAGGGCACCTAGAGTATTGCTATGTAGAGAGAGAGAGAAAGAAAGTGACCGAAAACAAGTGGGTAAGGGAAGTCCAGATATCAACCTGGCAGGGGCTAGGACAGGTCTTTCACGTGCTCTATTGTCGGACCAGCGCCACCGGGGGAGGTTTGGCGTTGGTGCACCTAGACTGCCCTGCGGCCTTCCACACCTTGGGGAATTCAGACTTTCTTGGCTGGCTGTGGGAAGCAGCTGCAGTGAAGGCGGGCAGACCCTGAGCCCGCACTTACCACATGCATGGCACACCTGTTTCTGCTGCTGTTTGATGGCTATTTCTGACCCCTCTCTAATATGTATCAGATAGATGTGAACATTTGGCATCATCTACTTTATCATAGAAATGATCTGCGGAGTAGCTAAAATATATCAGTCGGGAAGGCGCAGGTAACACTGTCTCGAGGTCCTGATGTGGGCCAGGCCTCTGCTGTCTGACAGTAGCAGGGCAGCCGCCGCCTGGGCTGTAGTAGTGCCGATAGAGCACAGGTCACAGAGTCCGGCTGTGCTGTGCTGGGCTCCACTGCAAGGCTGATGAAGAATAACCCATAGCCTCAGGCCTCCGTGGACCACTCTGGCTTCCCACGGTTCACAGCAATGGACACTCCATGCTGAAGCTGTCGAACAAGGCCTTGTATGGTCGGATTCCTAATCCCATTAGGAAACGACTCCCTCTCAATCGTGCTGTGTGCTTGCAACACTAACTCACTTGTCCAAGATCAGACCTATTGAGGCGGCAGGTCTTGTGGACACCTTCTCGGTGCAGCACATCCCGCACCGGTTGAAGCAGGGCGTCCACAGTGGCTCTGCACCGAAATCCCACCTGCCTCGAGGCCGGGGATGGCTCGGGAGTAGCCAATGCCAGCACCCTGTGTTTACCTTCTCTGCTTCTCTCCAGACACGTCTAGCTGCTGCAGCTGCAGCAGTGATCTTAGTAAATAATGTATTTTGTGCACGGTGGTTTGTGTTTCTTAAGGAGTGTTCATGTGAATCAACTGGCATTGATGTCTGCTCGTCTGCTTTTGAAGGGCCGTCCTTGACCGCTCACCAGCTTGGCTGTTTACCGTTTGACTGCATGCGGGAGAAAAGGCAGGAAGTACATTCCTTTACTTTTTTTCATTCACATTTTTTTAATTTATGCACTTCCAATAGCAGAGTGACTCAAACTATACAGGTCCTGATGAATGCCCAAGAACTTAATTGTCGGTAAGGCAGAAACATGTTGACCGACTAATAGATGGGGTATATACATTTAACCCTATTTTTTCACTTGCTTTTTAATCCCTACCATATAGGAAGGAAAAATAAAGTCGTTGCCCCTATTTAGGTAGTTTTTAAATCACCTCTTATTTGCACTCTGCCCCTCCTTACCATCTTGAGTTGGTAGATCCAACACGTGCTTTGCACTCCTGCTCCTTCCCTCTTGGGTAAGTCATATCCCACACAGGGTACCTTGCGGTCCCCGTGTGTTGGAGGAACCCAATGATGAAGCATGTCACCCTCGGGTGGGTGAGAGTTTTCGTCCACAACTTAATTGTGCCCCAGTTCTCTTTTTCTTTCTTCCCTTTTGCTACCCTATATAGTGTGCGAGTTAGATATTAGAGTAGTTGTATCGGATAGAATTTCTATATTGTAGCATAGTCCTCCCATAGACCCTCCCGTGTGTGATGCATACATAAGAATAACCCCAGATACCTGGCAAATAACATGCCCTGGACACACGTTTGGTGTTATAAATAGTGGTCCCCTCCTTTACTGGCTTCATACCTAAGCTTGATGCAAATCTAAACACTGTTGTGATAGATTTATCAAAATAACCTTCTGGTTTCCAACAGAGGTCTCCTGTTTTGGTAGCTAAAGGGCAGAACGAGATGTGAAAAGGTGTCTTTTTGTTAAGATCTTATTTTCATTAAAGTGTTTACAAGACCTCTTCTTACCCAGGCTAATTGTCATGGTATATGAGTTCCCCCATTAACCTTCAGACCCAGGTTACCCATAAAAGTAGAAAAATTGTCAAGTAAACACTGTAAGGCGTTTACAGTGCAAGGTATCATGACCACGTCATCAGCATAAAGCGGAATCGGCAGTGGGCCAAACTCTATTTGAGTCATATCACAAGCTCTGTTAACTAGAAGTATTAATGTATACTGTGGATTAAAATGGAGCTAAAATGCGTCGCTGCCTCGCGCCTCCGTGCCCTTCGAATGGCTCTGTGCACCCACCCTTTCTGACATATCTCACCCAAGCCACGCGTACTTCTAATGTAAAAAATAGACAATGGCTTCTCAGCACTCATATCAGCTAGGAGTCCCCACAGAACGATTTAAGCTATCTAATTCAGATGACAAATTCATAAATGTCATATAAAAGGAATCATTTTTCGTTGAAGTATTTTTGCTGACGATATATAAATTCAGACATTATTCAATAGTGCCTAGTTTTTTCGAAATCCATACAGTACATCACAAATCCTATTCGCAGTATCCTTACCACGACCTTAACTGTAGCATCCAACAAGGAGATAGCCCTATACTAACTGTGATTGGTTCTATTCCCTTTTTTAAAAATCGGGACAATTACAGACTGGCTCCACGTGGGTTAACGGGCACATTTTACATTGGATTTTAGCATATTAGTAATCAGTGGGGCCCAAAACTCGATATTTTCCATGAACAAATGTAAGGGTATGCCAGACAAATACGGAGCTTTTCTTTTCCAGCTATTCATAATGGCACTAATCACTTGAGTTAAACTCATGATAGTGCTCCAAACAAGCTCTACCCTCCTCACCTTCCCACTGGCAAGTACATCGAATAAAAGTGTTGTATCTACTACTCTGGGAGGGATTACTTTTTCCACAGTGGGGCAAGTGGTTTCCCTAAATTAAAGGTCAATGATGACTTTCAAACTGCCTACTAGCCTCTAATAGAGACTCCCAGGTATCCTCCTTAATGGCATCTTTTTGCCTCACTGGGGAGTTTTTATAGGCCAGCCTACATATTTTGCCATCTCCATGTCCCGAGGAGATTTACTTAAAGATCATTTTAAAGCTATGTGGGCCTTAGTACAGGCTGAATCAAACCACCTCTGACTTTGCTGGTTGATTGCTCGGTTGGCTAATTAAGGCCTCTTTTATGTTGTTCAATAGCACCAGAAAGCCTGAAATAACCGCATCTCCATCCACAGTATCATCGTCACATATAGCTATTAAGTTGCAGTTGTTCCTCAAGTCCGTAAAAAATATTACCACATTTAAACTATCCCACTTAAGTGTTGTTCTGTTTTCCCACATCTATTGGCTGAGCTGCCCTGGTGTTAGAAATGGAGTTCTCTAGTTGGCAATGGTTTGCACCTTTGTCCAAGTAGGAGCCCTTCCTTCTAGTTAGGATAAGAGGGATACACTCCTAAAATAACCCCCGCTCACGCCCTTGGTAGCTTAGCGCGGGCAGGCTTATTTCAGAGGCAGTGTGTAAAGCATTTGCACACAACCAACAGTAATACAGTGAAAACGCTGCAAACTGACACCACACCAGTTTTAGAAAAATAACCATTGTTTATCTGTGCAACCAAGAGTAAATCAATAAAAGACCATCATACAGCACTCAAAAATAGGTACTTTGCAGAGGTTTTTAGTTAGTGGATACACTAGCCCAGCTGCCAATGTCCGGGTAAATGGTCACACCTCCTCCCCCTTTCTCATACGGAGAGGGACACGCCAGGGCTGCCCCCCCCCCCGTGCTCTCTACATGGAGCCAATGGCTTAGCGTATTCACGACAATCCGCTCGTCTCTGGCATTCGCTTTGGGGAGGGGGGATACACGCACACTTAGTCTCCACGCTGATGACGTAATAGGGACATTAGAAAATCCCCAGAACTCTTCCCTGGCTCTGTTGTCTGAACTGGAGCGATTCTCCCAAGCTGCAGGTTACAAAATAAATTTCCACAAATCACACGCTCTGGACCTTACCTTGAAACCTACTACTTTTAACTCTTTGAGAAATGCACTCCCCATCCAATGGGCCCCAGTAGCGATCCCCTACTTAGGGATTCAACTTTCTGCATCATTACACAACATCATAATGCTAAACTACACCGCTTTGCTTCGACTGATTAGGGATGATCTGCACCAATGGAGACGGCCCACGATGTCCTGGCTTGGCCGTAATACAATGTCTATATTGCCAAAAATTTTATTGCTATTCCAGACACTTCCATTGGAACCACCCCCAGGCGTGATACGTACGCTCTAGCAAGAGCTAGAATCCTTAATTTGGGCGGGCAAGAGACCCAGAATGCGTCGCGACTTAAGTTACAGATCCCCGGGAGAAGGGGGTCTAGGGGATCCCAAACCTCCAGTCCAAAACACATTGGCTTTTCATAGATAGGGCACTGGCAGGGTGGTCACTATGGCGGATTGCTTTTATTTTTTTTAATGCAGATTTATATAGCACTACCTCGACCCGAAGGTATTGGAGCGCTTTACATGAGCACCGGTTACGTTACACAAGGACACATTCAGGCACGGGGAGATTAAGTGATTTGCCCAGAATCACAGGATATGCACGCGACCCCGAGGCTCGAACCTTGGTTTCCAGCACCAAGGTCGGCAATCTAGCCGTCAGACCACATCCTCTGCCGAGGGCGGACAGGCCTAAGAATCTCTGTCTCTCTGTCTCTCTCTCTCTGTCTTATAACACAAGCCCCTCTTAAGGCTTGGGATAAGATAGCGGTCAAGAGGAACCTCACAACCATCCCGTCCCCCCTGACCCAAGCAGGTCGATTGGACACCTCTTCGACGAGGAGGGCCAGCTTTCTTTTGAAGACCTCCATAACTAGCAGGGTCTCCTTTAAACAGAACACTTTCATTATCAACAAATAAGACCCTGGCCCAGCGTCACCTTTCCGCATTTGAGAAGTGGCTAATATCCAAAACTGACTACGCCCATCTCATATCTCAGTTCTATAGCTTAATAAGGCAGGCCCCAACACCTCATCAGTCGCCGAACAAAGAGATGGGAACTAGAATTAAAATGTACACTCACCCAGCGAGAATGGAAGGACACTTATTACAGAGCTAAGCATACCGCGTGCAACATGGCTAGTGTAGAAACAGCCACTAAAATAACCTATTGGTATTTCACTCCTGTCGGACTCCACAAATGCAACTCAACAAAAGACCCCTTGTGCTGGCGCAGGTGTGACCTACCTGGCACTTTGACCCACATACTGTGGGATTGTCCTCTGTTACAGCCCGACTGGGCCCAAGTACTTCAGGAGATAGATACACACTTTGATACTGAATACCCCGGTTCCCAGCATACATTATTTTAGGGTTACCGAATGCTCTCATGTTCCCTTTCAAATCACACAGGGGTCATCAAATAGCACTGGCCCTGGGGGCATCCCTCCAAAACATTCTTACTCATTGGGGAACCAGCCGCCTGCCCACCCATATGGGATGGTTGCATCGTATGTTGTTCATTCTTGGCATGGAACGGATCTCCCTTTCACTTGCCTGTAAGAGTGCTTCATTCCCCGCCCTTTGGAAACCCTTTTTATCACCATTATCCTCTGAATTTAAGGAAATCACCTGTCCTAACTACTTGAGATTGTTGCACCTTACTGGCCAGACACAGGGGGTCCCCCAAGACACGGTATAATAGGTTTGACCATTATAGAGGGGGAGGAGGGGTGGGCTTTTTGGGGAGGGGGAAGAAGCTGGGGTTGTTTAGTTAACAGTTTTTACCGCTTCTCCCACGCCGTGGGATGTAATAATGCACATTTCATATTGGTGATGATTGTATTTGTTGAATGCACAAATCCAATAAAGAAATTTAAACATAGATCTTGTTTCATTGGAGCACTGTCACCAGTGTCCACGTCATGGGTACACCAGTGAGTAACACTTCGGGTGAGGGAGAACAGCATGGCAAACTCCCTGAACAAGTGGTGACAGTCACTCTGCTGCTCTGGGGTCAGTGTAGGGGAGAGGATCGCACCTCCCAATGACCCATCATGCTCCTTGGTAGACAGGAGGTCAGGGAGAGGTTCACTCTCCTCTTCCACCCCTTCATCTGTCGCCAAGAGCATGCTCACTTTGGACCTCTCAAAGTGAGGTTTGAGGCGGTTTACTTTTAGGACCCTCAAAGGGTTCCTGGGAGTCTGCAAATTCACCAGGTGGATGACATTACTTTTGCGCTCCACCATTTCAAAAGGCCTAGTCCACTTGTCCTGCATGGCACAAGGTTCAACTGGGGTCATGACCCACACTTTCTGGCCAGGCTGAAACTGCCAAATGGCATTCTGGTCATACTTGCATTTCATCTCCTCCTGGCTTGCTTCCAGGTTCACCTGAGCAAGTTTCCTGAAGCGGGAAGTTGGGTTCCTGAATGCCAGCATATAGCTAAATACATCCTGGGGAGATTTCCTGGGAGCTGTCTCCCAGCCTTCCTTGACTAAACTGAGGGGGTCCGCTCACAGGGTGCCCATACAGAAGCTCAAAGGGATTGAACCCGAAGGACTTCTGTGGTACATCCCTATAAGCAAAGAGAAGGCATGGTAAGGGAACGTGCCCCTTATGCCTCATGGGTTCTGTTAGACCCTTGATCATGCCCTTCAAGGTTTGGTTGAATATCTCCACCAAACCATTACCTGTGGGTGGTAAGGAGAGGTGAACTTGTAGGTTACACTGCACTCCTCCCACAGGGATGTCATATACTTGGATATGAAATTGGTCTCGCGGTTAGATACCCCCTCTCTGGGGAAGCCCACTCGGGAAAAGATCCCCATTAACGCCCAGCCTACCACTGGTGCTGTGCTGTTCTGAGAGGGATACACTCCAGGTACAGGGTGGCATGGTTTACCAAGACCAGGATGTACCTGTTGCCCATGTAGAATCGCTCCAAAGGTTGAAGTTATTAAACAAGAGATCGATTTTGTTTCAAAGAGAACGTTCAGCTCCCATATTGGGTGACAAGAGTGCAACCCACGATCATAATAGTGATAAGAGGCAACTTCTCTTGAAACCCAAATATAGGTTGAGCGGAAAACCTAACATCTTGAATAGACAAAATATTCTAAAACTGCTAAAAGCAATCCTGTCGCTTGAAAATATTAAAAGTGAAAATATAGAGTCCATTGAATTTTTATTAAATTATTAAGAAGATTTCCAAGAAAGCACACTGGTGACCTGGAATGCCATCCATCTAGCGGAACAAATCCTTCAAGAATATTAAATCTTTCAAAATTGGGCAATAAATATCTGCAGGCCCGAAATGTGTTTTTATCCAAACCCATTCATGTCGCCAGAATGATCCATCTACTAACAGGCTACAAATACAAATTTAAAAAATACAAATAAGCAAGTATTTTCAGTATTAAAAAACCCTAAGTGTAAAAACTGCTATTTCACTAGCAGTACCTACAATTAAACCTCACAAAGAAAAATCCACGAATCTTAACAACGGCTGGTTAACGGCAGCCCTACATGGGGCAAACCAAATGTGAGAGAATTAACATCAATTTGCAGGGGGGCCAACAATTCAAACAAATGGGAACAATAAAAATATTCTCCTGGAACATAAACGGTATAGGATTGTAGCCACAAAGTGTGAGCTTGACTTCCATGTGTAAGAACTTCCAGATTATCCTCCTACAAGAAACCTGGTCAAGACAGCCCTTTGTGCTTGAAGGGTTTACGGAGTGCTTTGTTCTGGCCATTAAAATGAACAAATATGGATGCCCCAGTAGGGAACTGGCAACTTTTATAGCAATAGACTTAAAACTAGAAAGTGAATAAATAACTATGTGGTAACAACATCTTAGTTGTTAAACTATGCTATAAAGAAGCAAATAACATAAAATCTGTTTTATTAATAAATATCTATATAAAACCGGAGGACAACGCCAGGAAAGCAATCGCTACTGACATAATAGATATATTATTACCTCAAAAAGTGGAGATAAACTCTGAAATAATCATCTCGGGGGATTTGAATATGAACCTATTATGGTCATATACAAGAGATGAAATCCTATTACAACAGGACTTTCAGTGGGCCATTGCCAGCCAGTCTCTAATTTTGGAGTCTAAAGCGGCTGAAGGAACATTTAGTAAAAACCTAGTAAAAGATCTGTAATCTCTCAGCTTAAGGGTTTTAAATGGGAGGTGCCAACAAGATATTCCTCCAGCCATGACTTATGTGCATGGGCAAAGATCGCCAATTGATTACTCAATACTATCAATTAGCATATTTCAGAGGGTATTCTCTTATCAGATTGCAAATGCATATGGCAGTGACCATGGCCAACAAATAATGGAGGTAAAATCTCCAATGTGGAAGACATCAGAAATTAAAGACCCTTCCGGGGGTGGCCCACACAGTAAATTACAAGAGACCGTATTGGTCAGAAAATTCATAAAAATGCAAATTACGAAAACGGCATTAAAATTGGTTACCCAATATTTCACTGGTCATGCTCTTACTGTAATTGCAAAATGGGCACTTTTTATAAAGGAACTAATGGCTAGTGGCTACTTATACATCGAAAGATTATAATAAACAGCAATTAGGTAGGCGAGAAAAAGCTAATTCTAAAGTTGTTATCCCTTAAGGGTTGTATTCTGAAAAGATCTCATAATAGAATACGGAGACAGATGAAGAAATGGCCCGTAAATGTAGCCCTACGTTCCAAACTAATAAAAATAAACAAAGAAATGAGAAGGTTAATTTGTAACAAAATATCTCAAGAGAAACCAGCGCTCTGGTCTAAAGCATTGCATACAAGTAAAATAAAAAATTCAAGACCTGTTTGGAAGATGATTAATAGTTTGAACAGAACTAATAAGGCAATAACAACATCTCCTACAACGGAAGCGAAATGGTTCAAATTTATATCCGCTCACTGTAACCATATCAAAAACTCAAACAAATGGATAGGTTGGATAATCGACAAGGGGAGGACAAAAATATAAATGACTAAACAAATAATTATAATTAAAGATCAAGTATACAATCTATCAGGAAACAGAGGAAAGATGGGGCACCAGGCCCAAACGGAATACCTTCTGCATTATATAAAGATAATCCAACTGTTTGGGCAGAATATCTCTCAAACGTTTTTAACAAAGCCATACAATCATCAATTCTGCCAAAGTCATGGAAAGACTCTTTCATATCACCTATTTACAAAAGTGGGGATTGGGTCAATCTGGGAACTATCATCGAATTACTTTACAAGACACAGAGGCCAAACTTTTTGCTGGAACGCTCTTGACCGAGCTAACGCAATAGGCAACCGAGAAGCATAAAATCCCTCCAAAGCAATCCGGTTTTATGCAAGGGCTGGGAACAGTAACTAATATTCTAGTTCTTTCAATTTTAATTGATAAATATAAAATCAGGACTCAACTGCTGTATCTATGCTTTGTGTATTTTAAATCAGCCTTCGATTATGTGCATTGACAAACTCTTTGTAGGAAGCTGGACAACCAGGAATACCAGCTAGCCTTCTAAAAGCGATTCAATCTCTGTATACCCACCCTTGGATTAGAGTCAGAAAAGGTGATGGTTCGAATCTTTCAAGGAAAATCCTTACTTCCCAGGGATTGAAACAAGGATGTGTCCTCGCACAATACCTGTTCAATTTGTTTCTAGCAGATTTAACACACTGCTTGGATAATGAGAATGCTCCATCCCCCCCCCACCCCCAATCTATCAGGAAAAGATATATCAAATTTGCTATACCCAGACTATATTAGCCTATTAAGCCAAACCAGGATAGGATTACAACGGCTCATAAACAGAATGGTATGGTAATAAACAAGGCCAAGACCAAGATAATGGAATAAATAATAGGAAACAGAATATTTATAGACCTAAATGGTGTGTGCAAAACAAGCAATTGGAACAACTGAAAACCTATAGATACTTGGGTGTGCTTTTCGATTAAAATTGTACTTTTCAGCAGCATAAGAAGGAGATGGAGAGGTAAAGTAACACCTTAATCATGGCATTTCAAACTCTGCAAAAGTCCTTTAGTGGACCCAGCTACCTTCCACTCCTAAAGGTAATAAATGCAAAATGACTTCCAAGTATTACATTTGGTAGTGAGGCACTGTGTGGTAGGGACTCTATAGCTTTAAATAATGCAATGGCATTATTTAAAGCTATAGAGTTTAAAGCTTCTCTTTTTCCTGCCATGTAATGCGTCCTCTGCCCAAATCAGGTTAGAATTTGGGTTATCTAACCAGCTTATTGCAAGAAAGGGTCGGTATATAAAAGTGTGGAAGAGAATAAAATAATCAAACGCATCAAACCCAATGTGTCAATTGCTTTTGCAAGAGATACAAGCAAGTTTTAAATTAAGGCTTTAGCTGAGTACGCAGCACTTGAAATTTGGGACATGAATATAAGCCCAGAGTTTTTTTTTGTTTTTGTTTTTTTTAACTAATCAACAAAACAATTGTCAGTACTGAAGGACAAGGAATCTTTTTCAAACCCAAACCACGTTAGGATGATCTTGAATGAATATAAAACAGCTAAGTCCCAAATCTATTTAGAAACAACCTTGACCTTAAAGCAAAAAAAATGTTTTCACTAAAGCGTGTTTTGGCATTCCAGGGTCATTGCATGCAAAGTCATGGCAATGCACAACAAAACCTATGCCCTGTAGATTATGCAAAAAAGGAGATGAAAGCATCATTCATTTAATTTGCATATGCCTTGACTTAATGGAAGAAAGAAAAAGGCTACCATGAAACTTGTAGACAAGCGCTTATAAGATGTTTTAATTCAACAGACATGGATTTGAATGCTGCTTTTGTTAAATGTATGCTATTGGAAAAAATAAATGAGTCTCCTTTCAATAGCCTGATGTAAATTTGGAAGAATGAACTTGGGGAAATAATGCTCTTTTGTTTATAATAGAAGAAACAAGAAATAAGGCGCCTGTTGGTCGTTTTTATTAAAAATATAGGGGGGGGGGGATTAGGAAACCTCTACAAAGAATGTTAGGGTAGCAAAATGAAGATTTATCTATTTTATCATGTATTAATTTGTATATTTCAGTTCAGTTCAGATCGCTTTATTCGACAACACGTGTCATAAAAGCATCGAATAACCTCTAAACAATAAAACAGTATCTGCTCAGTATTAAAAAAAGTCTTACAATACAGAGAGTCGTTTAGAGGTATCTTGATATAAAATTAGTAGCAGCATATATAGATAAAAAGCATAAAACAAATTTCATAAAAGATTTAAGTCTAAAACACTGTATACAAATAGGGGCATAGTCCATCACGATAAACGGTGTATAAAGTGCTAGTGCTATTTAAAAGGGCGTAGTCCATCACTGCAAACAATATATAAAGTGCTAGTGCTATCTGTATCATAAACAGTATTCGGAGAATATAAAACATACCAATTTAATATATGGTTAGGTCCCATATGGTGAATCATAAATATCTACATTGGGGTCATGCCTCGTAGGGCTCTGATTCTAATTAACCAAGCTTGGCCTAAAAACGTGGCCACTCCTCATGAGAATAGAACGCTGGGATCAGTTTGTATATTACGAGTGTTGATATTTTATTATGTGTATATTGTATGATTCTAAATCAAGAAATTAAAGTATTTATTCATTCACCTGTTTCCCATGGCTGTCTTGGGATCCAGTGGCCTCCCAATGTCTATCCCAACCCTTCAAAATGGGTTCTTACAACTGGAAAAGTTCGGAGAGGAGCCTTACACTTCCTCTTCCCACTTGCCTGGCAAGACCTACAATGTGCTTCTGACTGCCTTCGCATTTTGGGCCAAAAGAAGTGGGTGACCATCCTGTCAAAGGTCTTGTCCTGCCAAAGGCACGTCGTGAGCGAGACCCAGTAGGAAGGACCTGAAGCGCAGGGGTACCATCAGCACACTGGCTGACCCAGGCTCAGTGACCTTAGGCTCGCTATATAGGAGACCATTGTCCCAGTAAATACAGTGTAATCCAGACTGATCACCATCTGTCTGGTTTGCAGCCAGCTTCCTCAAACCCTCCAGAGAAGGACATTCCTTCTGCTCCATGCAGAATTCTTCACTGGTGGGACCACCTTCTCACTGCCCATGGGTCAGCTCAGATGAGTCCCCCATTTCAGATACCTGCTCCCCTGTTGGTACCGGGGCGTCCTCCTCAATGTCAGTCTTCTCCCAGACCGTGGGAACCTCAGGGTTGGGTCTACTGCGCCCCCTGCCCTTTCTCTTGGCAGTAACCTGGACCACTATTTCAGGCTCCAGGTCCTTCTGATCACCCTTCCTGGCTGCCATTGACTGAGTGGTCATGCATGGCAACTCTGGCAACCTAAGCATCTCCAAATGAGATCTGAGCTCAACATCCTTCCATAAGGACTGCTCCAGGTGGTTTCCTAGCAGACAATCTACCCGCATGGTAGGGCTCACAACCACCCTCAGGGGATTTGAGACCCCCCCATTCAAAGGGGACCTGCGCCTCCATACACTGGTACTCTGAGTTGTCCACAGCAACTACTTGGCGGAATGCCCCGGGGAACACTTGCTCCTCAGAGACCAGGTGACACCGGACTGAGGTCACACTGGCTCCAGTATCTCTGAGAGCCTCTACCCTCCTCCCATTAATGATCACCCAGGCGCTGTATTTTTTAGTGTTAGCTGGCACCTGACTTCCGGGGACCATCTCACTGTCCCCTACTGAGACGGGGGTCATTTCTGCGGGATGCTCACCCTCTTGTGGGTACCCCTCCTCCCCAAGCGCTACACTAGCCAACATCTTTGTCTGCACACCAGTGGGTGGCTGTGCCCTCCTGGGACACTTGGTCCCCCTTTAAGTGACTCACCTGCTCACAGCCATAGCACTTGCGGTGGCCGGTCTCTGCAGGCATGCCTGAAGAGACCCATATCTCTTGGGGGATGGGAGCCTTTACCCTGGGTATTAGTTTGGGGCCCTTTAGAGAACTCCTGTGCTTTACCCTTGTCCCCCCACTCTTCTACTGGGGACTCTGCCCACCTTTGGCTGAGTCTCACCCATACACCTTGTGGACCCTGGTACTCACCCAGCGGTCTGCCTCCATAGCAAGCTTCCTGGGGTCAGTCAGCTTACTATCAGTTAAGTGCTGGTGCAGCTCTGCAAAACATAGACTAGACAAGTGCTCCCACACAATCAAATTGTACAGCCCCTGAAAATCTGTTACATTGCTTCCTTCCCCCAACTCTCCAGTGCCCTGCAGAAAGAATCCACACATTCCAAACGTGTCTGGAAATCCGTTTTCTTACTAGACCTAAACTCATCCCAGTACTTATCAGGTGTGAGACAATACCTAGTGAGAAGGGCCTCCTCCATGTCCGTGTAGGTGAGGTTGTATCCCTCACTCAAAGCCAACAAAGTGTCCCTTCCCTCCTCTGAGAAATGAGGCCCCAATCCTGTCCCCCAATGCTTTTCAGGGACCCCATTCATGTGTATCGCTGCCTCATAGCCCAGAAACCACCTTTCTATGTCCTCACCCTTTTTAAATTCCTTGCCTACATTGTTGGGAATGTGCACAACCCTGTCTGAGTGCACTGTGGAATTGCTGCCACCATCCGTGCTGGATTTACTTTTTAACTCCAGCTGCTTGAGCCCAGGCTCCTGGTCTAAAACAATCTTCTGTGATTCCATCTCGAGCCTCTCAAGCTCTATCTGATGCCTACTAGCTTCTCTTCTGTCCTCCAGCTCCTCTGGGGACAAACCACTGCTGCCTAGCCTGGAGGGACACCCCTCTCCCAACAGCACAGCTACCCTAGGAATAGGCTCCTCCGCCTCCCCACTAAGATCTCCAGACTGCCCACTGGCATGTCTGGCTGCTAGCCAGGCCCTCAGCGCCTTTTGCAGCTGCTCCTTCCTGGTGAGGCCTCTGCCTTGGACCTTTAGGTTTTTTACAAACAGCCTTCAACTCCTCAACTTTGTAGGTTTCCAACCTATTCTCCTCAAAGGCCAGTTCTAGGGATGCAATGGATGATGTTGCTGTACCCGGTATGGTGCAGTAGGACGTTCAAGTTCAAAAAGATGGAAAGACAAAAATAGACCTACAAAAAACAGTATGTGATATGTAATGGTCTGCAATATGATAGTAGTGTACACCAATCACTATAGTTCAAGTGCCAACACAAGTCCTATCCTCATTGCTGCCACCAATGTTCGGAATGGGGGTCTCTAGTTGGCAATGGTTTGCACCTTTTTGTCAAAGTAGGGGCTCTTCCTTCTAGTCGGGATAAGGGGGAAACCCTCCTAAAATAAACCCTGCTCACCCCCCGGGTAGCTTGGCACGAGCAGTCAGGCTTATTTCAGAGGCAGTGTGTTAAGCATTTGCAAATAACCATCAGTAATACAGTGAAAACACTACAAATGGACACCACACCAGTTTTAGAAAAATAACCAATATTTATCTGTGCAAACCAGACCAAAATGATAAAAGACCAACCTACAGTTACTTTATTGATTTTATATTACTATGCTCTCACAGTGCCTACTTTAATACTCTGTGCTCCTATATTTCTGTATACGACTTCATGTGATGCCTTTGTACCTCTCACCAAGTACTTGAGTAAACTTCTTCCCTAAACATGTAAAGCGCTCAGTTACATTTTGCTCGAGCCATTTCTGATTAAATAGAAATGACAGTACTCAAAATAGGTATTTTGCAGAAATACTTTTTAAAATGCAGGTCCTTGTAGCCAGTAGCTCCAGCAGTGCTGAAAACAGAATCCAACACTTCCGGCCGATCGCGTAGGTGCAGACCTGCTTTAGTGTCAGCAGACTTGTAAACAGTACTTTTGGTTCTGGCTGACCGCATCGGTACGGGCCGGTCATGGCAACTGTCACAGTTGCGATGTGAAGCGTAGCGGTGCGGTGCTTCGAGTTGCGGTGGAGGCAGCGGCTCAGTGATGGTTGTCAAGCGTCCTCTGTGAGACCAGAGCTGTGGTGCGGAGTGAGGCAGTACTCATGGCGGTGGCGGTTGATGGGAGCTAGTATCGGGCAGCCCAGACTGTGGTGTGGGACGAGGCGGGGCATTGTGTAACTTACGAGCGGTGCCCCCAAACCACGGTGCGGTCACAAGTGTCGCAGGCTGCTCGTATGGGTGGCACAACCAGTGCTGCAGGCCCACTAGCAGCATTTGATTTACAGGCCCTGCCACTCTCAGTGCACTTTACTAGGGACTTACCAGTAAATCAAATATGACAATCATGGAAACACCAATCCATAATACAATTTACAACAGGAGCACTTGCACTTTAACACTGAACAGCAGTGAGAGTGCACAGAGATACTAAGCCAGCAAAAACAGAGTCAAAACTGGGAGGTCAGATAGCAAAACAACGGGGGAAACACACCAAAAGATGCCAGGTCTAACAGATGGCTTTACACTTGTATGCATCCGGTTCAAATTCAAGTTAGTGGGTTGTGACTGCTCATACATGAGGAAAGAATTTGATAATTATCTATGAGGGTTATAAGGTTCTCTGACACCAAGATGAAATCTCTGCTTAGAGAATGTCCATTTACTACAAATGCCGGTAGTGCAAATCTCAATGTAACACATATATCATTCACAAAGAGCACATTTTCACCTTGAAAAACAAAATTAAGTGCATCTCCATGAGCATTATGAAAGAAATGTCATATCCTTACCTTCATTAGTCATGCCACGGCTATATATATATATATATATATATATATATATATTACCTACTGACAGTCGCCAGTAGGTAGTTATAGTTAGGACCTATTTTCCATAGGAAATCCGTAACATTCTATTTGGAAAAACGTTGGCATCGATTGATGAATCTTTGCGAAAGTTTCCAAACTTTTGGCCAGCTCCGGTCCGCTCCTATCCTGAAAATGTCATGGTGATTCGTCAAGCGGGGGTTGAGAAAAAAGGGGGGTCCCAAAACGCATTTTCCCATAGGACGGGTTGACGCAGCAACAGCCGAAGTGCTGAACGGAATTACACCAAATTTGGCAAAGAGGTAGTCCTCAGTTCAGACTCGTGCCTTTTGCTTAAATGGTGTAAATCCGTTCAGTAGTTCCTGAGAGAATCAAAAGTAAAATCACATATATCTGGGCGGAGCCTAACCACACATCTCATCGTGAGATCTGATTGGCTGTCAGCACTTCATCCAAGAAGTGTAGGCAGCCATCTTGGGACCAATATACATGATAGCACCTCATTAAAAAGCATTGCAGTTAATAGAAGGTTTTAAGACTTAAGTTACATTATAAATCATTTGTTGATTGTACCATACTCCTTTTAGGAATTGTGGTGTGTTCTAAGGTGATTTTACCATGTGAAAAAGCCTTCTGCTGTGATATCATGAATCATGTTTGAGAGAGAACTATTTTCTCATGCTTTTCCCACAGAGGTTTGGAAGGTGATCTATAAGCTAAACTGAGAGCATATTTTCTGTAAATTCACATTATCTTTCTCAGTCATGTGAGAATGAAGTCTGACATTCTCAGTAAAACATGTACATCCAACAAGGGCAGAGACTGTCAGTTGATTCCTTTGTGTTCTACTGCAGCTTCCCAGAGTGTTCTAAAGAACAACTAGAGCGCTAACAGTCCTACTTATGACAAACGTATGGCACACCTGAAGCCATCTTGATTGGAATAAACTGGTAACACTTAAAACATTTAATTTAAAAAGGAACAAAATGAGGGGGTTCATTTTGCCATAGAAAATATGATTAGTGCTGCAGAAAGAAAAATTAGGGCACATTTTGAGTGACTTCTCAAATCCTCTTCTATTTCATTAAAAAATTCTGACATGCAGACTGAAACATGCACTTTTAATACCAGCAGCAGACTTCCATGGTGAGCAGTAGCTTTACTACAGTATTCTAATGAGCAACTAGAGTGCTAACATTCAGAAATTATGGCAAATGTGTGACATATCTGAATACCTTCTTGATGGAATCAAAGTAAAAAACTGAAAGCATTTCCTACTGAGGAGACTGCAGTAAATGGGGAAATTAGGAAACTTCATAACCGATAAATCTCCCACGATGGCCACCGGAGACAAAAGAGCCCAAAGGCAACACAAATATCACCCAGATGTAGCCCACATGTGGCCCAATGACAGAAGTGTACAAAACAGTTACTTTTTTGTGTATTTGCAGTTTTATATAGTGCAGACTTGTCAGGTATTGGAATGCTTTACATGAGCATTGGTTACATCACACAAGATCAAATTCATTTTGGTTGTAGACATGGGGAGATTAAGTGATTTTACCAGAATCACAGAATGTTGAGCTGAAGCAGAAACTCCAACCTGGTTCCCCAGTTGCAAAGTCTGCAGCTCTGGAAGTAACACCACATCCTCTCCCCTAGGTGCAACATTTAATCAAGTGGTCAACTGGATAAAAAAAATAAAGATTACAAATAATTTAAAAGTTCTTTGTCGCTATTTGAAAACTCAGAAAATATGTCCTCATTTTAGTTTTTTAGAGCACTAACCATAATTTTGATGCAAATAAGACCCTCTCATATATGTAATTTCTAAAGGAAATACTCTAGGTATTAGTTTTGATTACATCAAGATGACGTCGGGCGTTCCACACTTTTGTAATAAATATAGAATGTTAGCAATCTAGTTGTTCATTGGGATACTGTTGAGAGGCAGAGGCCAGGGGCACGGACTCTGAAAATTGAAGGCAGGTAGGAGAGTGCAGAGGCAACAATTTGACAACACTGGACAGGCAGGAAGGGCAGTGGCAGCATAACAGACTATGGAGGGCAGTGGAAAGGGGGGCAGGGGCAACAAACTAACAATACAGGACTGGCAAGAGAGGCTGTGGCAATATAGTAGACCATTGTGGGCAGAAGGAAGAGGCAGTGGTAGTACAACCATGCATGCCAACAGACCCGTTTCAGCCAGGAAACGTCAAATGTTTTTAAGCTCAAATGGGCTTTATTTGAACTGTCTACAATCTCTTCTTTTTCAATGTAACTCAAAGGGGAAAATCAATACCCCAGTTTTTTTCAAAATCTCCCTCTTACCAAGTTCAAAATGTTCGCAAGTATGGTACATTGGATCCTGGTAGGCAGGAGGAATTGGGGTAGGGACATGGACTCGGATAACAGAGGACAGGAGGGACATGGAGAGGTGCACCAAACTGACCCTACAGGGCAGGCATCAGGGTTTGCAGCAGCACAATACAGCGCATGCGGGACGGGAGTGCAGCACAACAATACATAGAAAGCAATAGGGAGGGGACAGGACCATGCACACGGAGAACAGAGGGGAAAGAGGCAATGGTAGCTAGCTGACCATAATGGACCGACAGGAGAGAAAGCTGCAGCATAACAGACCATAAAGGGCAGGAGGGACGGATCAGGGGCATTACAATGGAACAGACAAGCCAGGAGGAAGGGAATAGGGGTCTGCACATGGAAACAGAGGGCTGGGGGCAGGGCAGGAGCAGCAAGATGACCATGGAGGTCAGGCAGGATGGGCACTAGAAACAAGACATACCATGGAGAGCAACAATGAGACTATGATGGCATACACACAGACCATGGAGGGAAGGTGGGAGGGGGTTAGGGGAAGTTAGCTGACCACACAAGGAAGGTGGGAGGGGCCATGGCAGCACAGAAGACCATGCATGGCAAGCTGGAGGGTTAGTGGCAGCACAATGGCTATGATGGGCAAGAAGGAGGGTGCAGGGGCATGCACAAAGGACCATGGAGGATAGAAGGGAGGGTCAGGACCTGGGCACAGACAGAGTTCAGGGGAAGGCCCCCCCCCCCCCCTCACAACAGACCGCACGGGGCAGGCAGGAGGAGCAGTTGCAGCACAACAGACCAGGGAGGGCAGAAGGGTGTGGCAGTAAAATGGACCATGGAGGACAGGAGGAAGGGGATAGGGGCATGGCATGTGGACAGGCAGGGTGGAGGTGGCAGGGACAGGTTTTTTTTTTTTTTTTTTGTGTCCTCATTTTGCAATACATGTGTCAGGTTATGATTTAGGAGACCAGTGCTGTCGTTTCGGGTTCCTAAGGCCACGACTCAAAGTTTCGTCAACAGTGAGTTTTCCTTGCAACTGGAGATCTGTTTATCACCTCGACACCTCAAGGAGATCGATAGCCCTTAATCGATTGGAGTATTGCCAGTAGTAAAATCATTGGACTTGATTTTGGTCATAAGAATTGAGAAAGCACTCCCATAATTCCCAAAAGTAGTGTTTTTTTTCTAGGTCTTCCACTTCTGTCCAATTTGTTAACTCTAGCTATTGATTCCCACCAATCTAAATGGTTAGGTGGAGTAGTACAAACCCAGTTTATACATATTTCTCTACGCGCCAAAAGTATTAATATGAAAAGAAGATTCTCTTGTTTTAGGCTTAGAATACTTGTGTTTACCTCTGTTTTATGAATCCCAAAAAACACCAGTTCCATACTTACAGGAATTTGTTTGCCGAAGAGATCCGTCAGAGTCTTACCAACTTTTATCCAGAAGTCTTCGAGCTGGGGGCACTGCAAAAACATATGGATATCGTCTGCCTTGTCTTCCCCGCATTTTGGACATTTTTTCGGTTGTTGTTGGCTTTTGAACTTTGAAAGTTTCTTTGGGGTCCAATAAGCTCTATGGATAGTAAAAATATGATTTCTCCTTAGTGCGGCGGACTGGATAATATCCCAACATTTTCTCGTTGATGCATGCCATATGTATGAAAGATCTGTAGTCGGCAGAGAGGTTCCCCAGGTCGATTCTGGAGTCGTGAAATTTTCTTCTCCTGCTGTTATTAGAGACCAGTACCACAATGAGACTTCTTTTTTCTGGGGGGCAGATCCAATCATTTTAAGTTCCAATTGCTGGTTTCCCTCAAGAGGTTCTGTTATTGAACTTATCCAACTTGATAGTTGGTAATATTTAAACTTTGATAAGTGAGTTTCTGTGATGTCCGTCAGCAAGTCCCAGCTAATTAGTTTGCCATTTAGGATTAGAGCCCCCCAGGTCATGATACCTGCTCTCATTAACGGTAAAGCCAGTTGGTCTTTAAGGCAATCCGGAGTTCCAGGAGAATCCCAGAGTGGGGCATATTGACTGTAATAAGGAATTTTGGTGGATTTCCTAATTTGCAGCCATAACCTTGCTGCCGACTGGAGAATTTTCAGTTTAATCTTTTTGAAAAACTTTTGGTGTCCAAATTTGTATAGGAAGTGTCCCCCTGTATCTACCATCGCTTGTAAGTGTGGTGGATATGCCTCATAATTTTGTAGGAGTATCCTGGTGTATTTGAATTGGAAAGCCTTGCAATATTCTAATATGTCTGGGCTTGCTATTCCGCCTTGGGTTTTTGTTCTTCTGAGTTTTTTCCAGGCTATTCTTGGGCATTTGGAATTCCATATGAAGCGGTTTATTTCTCCCTGTAATTTGAGTATGGCAGGTTTGTTAAATTCCAGGGGAATTGCACTGAATAGAAAGGTGAATTTTGGGAGAATAGCCATTTTAACAATATTGGATCTACCTAAGAAAGTTAAGGGAAGACCACTCCAAGTTCTTAGGAGCTTCTTTACTTCTGTAGTGATTCTATTAAGATTGGTTTGTGAGATCGTATTTATATCCTTGATTATATCCAACCCAAGATATCTAATCTTTGATTTTACCAGCAATGAGTTGCTCCTAGTATTCCATTCCATGATTTCTGATTTTGATTGGTTTATTTGATAGCCTGAGATAGTTCCGAAATCTTTTATCATTTGGTCAATGTCAGGGCTTGCTTCGGCGAAATTGTCAGTGAAAATCATTAGATCATCGGCATACAATGCAACTTTTTTTGTCCAATTTTTGTAACAGAATGGTTTTATCTTTATGTTATTTCTAATAGATAAGGCGAGGGGTTTTATGTATAGGTTGAAAAGAAGGGGGGAGAGCGGACAGCCCTGTCTGGTGCCTCTTTTGATGTAGATTTTAGGCTGTCATTTACAAGGATCTTAGCTGAAGGGGAACTATAGATGTTTCTAATGGCCTCCAAGAAATTTGCCCCTAATTTGAATTTCTCTAGGACAGCATGTAGGAAAGCCCAATTAACTCTGTCAAAGGCTTTCGCCGCGTCTAGTGTTATGATTGAAAGAGATCTAAGGGCCAATCAGAATCGCGCTCGCGCACGCCACCGTACGCGTACGGTAAGCGCACCGTAAGCGCACCGTAAGCTGGCTCAGATATATAGATTGATTTAAAGGCTATTTTCTCAGAATCTACTGAACAGATTTACACCAAACCTACAAAAGGCACTTCCTTGACCTGAGGACTACCTCTCTGCCAAATTTCAAGTAATTCTGTTCAGCCGTTCGGGCTGTAGCTGTGTCTAAAGGTCCTATGGAAAAATGCATGGGAAAAACGCGTTTTGGGACCCCCCTTTTATCTCAGCCCCCGCTTGACGAATCCCCCGAGACTTTCAGGGTAGGAGCGGAGCGTAGCGCCCCACCTATTTTGAAAAATTCGCGAGGATTCGTCAACCGGCGCCAAAGTTATTCAAAAAATAGAATGTTGCGGATTTCCTATGGAAACGTGGTCCTAACTATAACTACCTACTGGCGACCGCCAGTAGGTAATATATATATATATGAGAGGGATTTCTCTTTCTCTTTTGCGCTCTTTCTTTCTTGCTCTCTCTCTCCCCCCGAAAACCATTTAAATCTTTTAGCACAAGTTCTATTAAAAATATTGTACTAATAAAAGAGCCCTCCCTTAAAGTAGTACCCAATCGTTTGGTAAAAAGAGGAATCTAATGTACTCTTGGACGATTTGCCTGGTAAGGTCACAGATTAAAATCGCGAATCCACCCTTAGCCTTGCCATGATTCAAACTACTTGCAGGGGGACAGAAGGAATAATATCCATCTAAATAAAAAGGGCTAGCCAACCAAGTTTCTTAAAAGCACAAGATAGAATCGTGTTTTATAAAACTGCCCCACTCCGGATTGCCTAATTTCATCCTTACCCAAGCAATATTACAACACAGTACCTCCGTGTACCCTTCATTATCGACACGGTTGCTGTTGTACATTAATGGTCTACCCTTCGTCTTCTCCATATTGTCCTTCTATCTTCCTTCCTGAATTTAGTATTCATATTTTCTAGTACCTAGGCTGACCGTGTCAGTGTTACTTGTCATTCCTGATCCAGAAGAGCATTTAAACTGATTAAACAATTGTATGTGCACACTGATGGTAAAGAAACAATAGAGAGGCAGGGATTTTACAATTGGCCATTATCTACGTCGGCGTCAATGGTCCACAACCATCAACATCCTTTCTTAAGGAGGTGTGACAGATTTAAAAAAAAAAGCCTAAAGGAACCACCATAATCTTGTTAATGAATAATACAGGGGAAGCCAATAGTGCTAAAGATTTTTCGGCATAGTGTTCAGACCGAAAGATGGCCACCTCGCAGTCCTCCATACAAGATTTTGAGCCTTTTCCGATCCATGTAACATGCCAGACCATAATATCGTCCATTAGGGAATGAAACCTTCCAATTCTTGACCTCATCCAATGTCTCACTTTCAGGGGCGGTGCGTCCATTGGGGCGCTGGGTCGTTGCCCCACCTGGCCACATGGCCCAAAGTCGCACCACACGCAAGCAAAATAGCAAACGGGAAACTTTAAAGACAAGTACTCGCTCCGCTCAGGCAGGCATTCAATTGGCACTGAAGGGGGGTGGGGGCAGGGCTGGCTGCGGCAGCAAGGAGGGTGACTAACAGCAGCGCTTACTAAAGCGCAGCTGCAATAGAGCGCATGCTCTATTTTGGGCTGGTTATTTTTATGACCAGCCCGAACATGCGCCCTACAGCCACCTCCTAAGGACCAGGAGAGCGAGGGGGGAGTCGAGGCTGAGGGTTGCTTCATGCAGCAACCCCCGGTCTCTAATGGGCGGGGCGTCTCCGTGCCCTAGCCAATCCTGGCGCTGCTAATGCAGCGTCTGGATTGGCTGCCTAAGACACCACGCAGCCTGAGGGCTGTTGTTCAGAAAGCGCAGGAGCAGGGCCGGCCCAGGACAGAGCAGAACAGAAGACTCCAAGCAGCCCCCAACGTGGGACCCCGGTCCAGGTCACCCGGACAGGTAAGTTTGCTTTATTTTAATCTCCGTCGTTTTATTTTAAGCTCCCCCGCGCATGCGAGCCGCGACTGATCACTAATAGAAGTTAAAATGACAAAATAATGAAATAGAATTGCTGAAGGTTGCACCATGTTATGCTGCATAATTTGCCCTTATTGCCACACATGTTGTCCTCTGTGCCGCATAATTGGGCCTCCCAATGCCTCAGGCTTGCAGTGGCTGTGGTAATAGGTCTGCAAAGGTAGCATGCTGTGGCTGGCAGCTCCCGGGTCCTCTGTAGTTCTCGCCACATCTTGGAAGCCAGACCCAGCCAGAGACGACCTAGAGCCATAAGCCCCTATGGCGACATTAGCAGCTCTCTGAGCGGAAGCGGCTCCTGCTGTCATTCCATACTGGCCCACCCCGTCCTATGCCCTGAGGAAAGTACAAGTACAAATTGTAATTGTAAATTGTACTTAAGAGTGCTGAAGAACCTGAGCGAAAATAAACAAACCAGCCCGTTTTTTAAAATCTTTTCCTGCTGTTCGGGCGCATTTGGGTCTGCATTTTCTGAAAACTTTTCTGTTTCGCTAAACTTCCATTCGTGTCTATCCTCATGCTTTCTTTATAGCGCCTTAGTGCCAAGACCTCTGGGTGTCAGCTGCTCTTTACAAATAATACGTAGTAATAATAATAATAGCTTAACTTTAAAATTAAAATACCCTCAAAATGGGCCCTCCTTTGCATATCGGACCGGATATCACGGGGTAGGATGATTAACTTTGTTATTGCCCAGCGGTACAGTCAATTATTCTATACCTAGAATACATGTTAACTTTTGAATGGGTGTTATTATCACTCTATGCAGTTGTAGATATTTAATCAACATAAAAATTATGAAAGGCGGAGTTAGCTATGCTGGGGCTCAGCGGGTCACCTGTGGGTCCCGTAGAGACCTCTGAGGCAGGCCTGTAAACCGATGACTATCCTAGTCTGTGAGGAGTCTGTTCCCTGGGGATGAAGGCTTTCAGAACCATTACATTGTTGAGAGGGGTTCAGATTATAACAGTTAATCAAGTCAGGCATTTCCATGAACATTGTGCACACCTCTGTGTAGCTGAGGTGAGCTCTGTGGATCAGGTCCACACGTTGGGAAGAACGTCACACTTAACCCCTTCGATGCTCATGACGGAACCATTCCGTCATGAGGCCAGGGGCGCGAAATCCCTCTGCTGCAGAGAGCAGATGGATTTCTATTTAATCCCTGTGACCTTGGGAGCTGGGGAAGAGCTTCCCCAGCTCCCAAGGCCCCCTCCCTGGTTTCTGTGCCATGAAGATCCGCGCGCACATCGCGCGGTCTTCATTGCACAGAAACCGTAACTGAAATGAGCCTTACTTTCTATGTGCTCAGGGGGCTATCTCAGCCCCCCGGCCACATAGAAAGATGGGAGAGGTATCATTGGAAAGGGGAGAATCCAATGGTACCACTCCCCAGTGGATCCCTGCTTGGGGATCCACCCACTAGACACCAGGGAGGGGGGAGCGGCCCCTTGGGCAATGGCCTTCGTTCCCCCATACAAAAATGCCCTAAATTCAGTCTTTCTGCCCCCCTGGGAGGTAGATGGGGCAGTAGCCCCTAATCTGCCCCCCGGGGGGACTGAAAGCCCACTAAACACCAGGGATTTTTTTGGGTGTTTTTTGTTTTTTTAGGGTGGGGGCTACCCGAAATGGGCACGCTACTGCCCCCACCCCCTGCCACCATTGCAGCCTTTCTGCCCCCCCCCCCGGGGGGCAGATGGGGCAGTAGCCCCCAATCTGCCCCCCTGGGGGGGGGGGCAGAAAGCCCACTTGACACCAGGGATTTCTTTTTGCGCATTATTTTTTAGGGTGGGGCTGCCCGAAACGGGGACACCAATGCCCCCAAACCCCGCCGCCATTAGTCTTTCTGCCCCCCCGGGGGAGCAAAAAGCCCACTAGACGCCAGGAATATTTTGGGGCAAATCTGAAATAGGGTGGGGGCTGCCCAAAATGGGCATGCCAGTGCCCTCACCCCTCCCCCACAAAAATGACAGCCTTTCTGCCCTCCCTGGGGGGCAGAAAGCCCACTAGTCGCCAGAGATTTTTTGGGGGGGCAAATTTGAATTCGGGTAGGGGCTGCCCAAAACAGGCATGTCCAAGCCTACACCCCCGCAATAATTACAGCCTTCCTGCCCCGGCAGATGGGGGCATTAGCCCCCATCTGCACCCCGGGAGGCAAAAAGCCCACTAGTCGCCATGGAATTTTTTTGGAGCAAATTCGAATTGGGGTGGGGGCTGCCCAAAACAGGAATGCCCCATCCCTGCAAAAATTACAGCTTTCCTGCCCCCCCTGGGGGGGCAGATGAGGGCATTAGCCCCCAATCTGGCCCCCGGAGAGGCCAAAAGCCCAGTAGACGCCAGGGATTTTTTGGGCTAATTTTAATTACGTGGGGACATTGGCATGCCCGTTTTGGGAAGCCCCCACCCTAATTAAAATTTGCCCAAAAAACTCCCTGGCATCTAGTAGACTTTCAGCCCCCCCTGGGGGGCAGATGGGGGCATTAGCTAGAAGCCCACTAGATACCAGGGATATTTTGGGGCAAATTTTAATTAGGGTGGGGTCTGCCCAAAATGGGCATGCCAATGTCCCCATCCCCACCCGCAACAATTACAGCCTTTCTGCCCCCCCCCCCCCCCACTAGACTCCAACGATTACTCTGGCAAAGTGCCTAGCTGTAGTTTTTGAACCCTAGCTCTGCCGGCACCTAGGGAAACCTACCAAACCCACACATTTCTGAAAACTAGACACCCGGGGGATTCCAGGGAGATATGGCTTGTGTGGATCCCCCAACCTCTTCTTACCCAGAATCCACTGCAAACCTCCATTTTAGCTGAACAAATCACTTTTTTCACACGTTTTTCTGTGGGAAAGTTGTGGCATCACTGGGCCTGACACACATTTCCTACCACCCAGCGTTCCCCCTGGTCTCCCGCTTAAAAATGGTGCCTCACTCGTGTGGGAGGCCCAAGTACCCGCAGCAGGCAGGGGCCCAAAACGTATTGAGGCAACATCAAAAGTGCCCATCTCCAAACAACCTGGTTTTGCAAGGGCAGTTGCCTGGGTTTTTAGCCCCGTGCTCGGCGGCCATCTAGGGAAACCTACCAAACCCATGCATTTCTGAAAACTAGACAATTGGGGGATTCCAGGGAGGTATGGCTTGCGTGGATCCCCCAACATTTACTTACTCAAGCAGCACATACAATCTGCGAAAATCTTACTCCTTTTAAATCAAGTCTTAGCCTCTGGTTGCTATCCCACAACCTGGAAAATGGCATCTATTACACCTCTTTTAAAGAAACCAAGCTTAGACCCCAGCGATCCCAAGAACCATCGCCCTATTGCTGGTCTCCCAATTGCTGCCAAAGTTTTAGAGAAACCACTAAACCGAGTGCTAACAGACTATCTCGGCGTAAACAACCTGTTGGACACCTCTCAACACGGTTTTCGCCAACGCCACTCCACTGAGTCTGCTTTAATTATGGCGGCTGAAGAGATCCGCAGGGTAGTGGATGGTGGTGGGAAGGCGGTCCTCGTGCTCCTTGACATATCAGCCGCTTTTGACACCGTAAACCATACAGTTTTGGTGCAGCGGCTGAGGAATATAGGGGTCGGGGGGACCGCCTTGTCCCTATCCTCCTTTGTGGAGGCAAGGGAGCATAAGCTGTTTTGGGACGGCATGAAGTCAGACAATTTTCATCTTCCCTATCTCCAACCCTGTTTAATCTTTGTCACCCCGCAGGCTAATCTCGTAAGGAGACATGGCTTTGCTCTGGTCTCATACGCTGATGACTCTCAACTTGTCATCTCCATCACCAATCAGCCAGTGACAACAGCAGCCAGATTCCATGCCTGTCTCACAGATTATGTCCTGGATGTGTCCGATTTATCTGAAAATATAGTGCCTGCAACAGGCAAGGACCCAAAACATTTTGTGATAGGCAATTTTGATGTTGCCTCAATACGTTTTGGGCCCTTGCCTGTCGCGGGTACTTGGGCCTGCCACATGAGTGAGGCACCGTTTTTATCGGGAGACCCGGGGGAACGCTGGGTGGTAGGAAATTTGTGTCAGCCCGGTGATGCCACAACATTCCCACACAAAAATGTGTTAAAGTGATTTTTTTTTTCAGCTAAAATTGCGGTTTGCAGGGGATTCTGGGTAAGGAAACGTTGGGGGATCCACGCAAGCCGTACCTCCCTGGAATCCCCTGGGTGTCTATTTCTCAGAAATGTGTGGGTTTGGTAGGGCTCCCTAGGTACCGGCAGAGCTAAGGTTCAAAAACTACAGCTCGGTACTTTGTCAAGAAAGGGTACTTTTTCATTGCGAAATTGAGGTGTGTCCACATTGCGTTTTGTGCTGTTTCCTGTCGCGGGCTTTCAAAGAGCTGTCATAATTGGAAGAAGTTACAGGTGAAAACGTTGACACAAAAGGCTGATTTTTTTTTTTTTTTTTTCCAACTAATTTTCAATTTTTCCTATATTTAACTGTTCGTTTCTATAAGGAAACCTTGAAGGATCTACACAAATGACCCCTTGCTGAATTCAGAATTTTGTCTACTTTCCCAAAATGTATAGCTTTCCAGGATCCATTATTGCTTTCATACCCATTTCTACCATTAACTGGAAGGAGGTTGAAAGCACAAAAAATAGCAGAAATAGGCTGTGTCCAAGAAAAATGCCCAAAAACTGTGTAAAAAAACGTTGGTTTTCTGACAAAAGTCTGTCATTCTCTAAAAGCTGGGAAAATGGTGATTTCAGCCCCACAAACCCTTTTTTGATACCATTTGCAGGGAAAAACCCAGACGCTTTCATTTGCAGCCCTTTTTCCCCCCAAAAACAAAATTTTGCTGTATTTTGGCTAATTTCTGGGACTCCTCCAGGGGAATCCACAAACCCTGGGTACCTTTATAATCCCCATGATGTTGGAAGAAAAGGATGCCTTACCTTATGTGGTCAAAAAGGTACAGGAGCCTAAGCGCGCACTACCCCAAATAGCCAGAAAAAGGCTTAGCGGGGGGGGGGGGGGGGGGGAGGCCTAGCAGCGAAGGGGTTAAAGCTGGAGTTGGGACAGATCCTCATGTCAGTGGGAAGCCGAGTTAGTGCTGGGCGCTGGGCACAGATGAATTGTTTTGTGCATCTGCATCAGGGCTCTTTTTTTCACGTTTAAAAGAGTTTGGTGACATGTGTACATAGGCCAGTGTTCAGCATAGTGAGACTGAGAATTGTGTGCCTGCTGCACAGACAGGCACAGATAAGCATGCACCTGCAGCCCAGTGCCCTTTCCCTTACTCGTGCTTATGCCACCTTTGGTGACGTGATCTAATGCTTCCTATTGCAGTTTTTACTGGCTCGGTCATTGTTGCATCCCTAACCGCTCAGCGTCTGCTGCCGCCATTTCCCCTCCTGCTGCTCTTTGCCTGTCCTGCAGAAGCCTTATATGCCCCTGCAGTTCCAGCCCCACTGTGGCTCCAGACCCCCTGCATCTCCAGACCCCCTGCATGTCGCGCTATTCTGGGACAAAAATCCTGCCGGTGTCCCATATCTTCGTGCCTGCCGTTGCCCAGCATGCTGCCAGCTGCCCCCCTGCCCCAAAGCTGATAGTTTGCTTCCTGCGTGTAGCACCACAAGCCTATCGTTGACCCAGTCCCCGTGTCTTCTTCTGCAGGGGATGCTCCAATCAGTCACCCTACTGGCTGCATCCGCATGCCAAGGGCCTGCTGCCCAGTACCACCGTACTTCTTGCCTCCCTTGTTCTAGTTTCTTACAGCTCCTGCCCGAAGCTCCTCCTGACTGTTGTAGGCCGCTTGCATCGCTGTAGCATCAGGCCCAGTGCACCACTGCCCGCACCAAGCCCCTTGCCCCGTACTTTCTGTATCCTCACACACCCAATCAGCTAAAACTCTTTGCTTGTGTCTGCTGCAGCCACTTGACTTTACGTGTGAAAATGAGGGATGGACTCGTTATTCTCTCTGTTTTTAAAGTTGACTTTATTTTGATATTACATGTTCATTCTTTACTAATGTATGCTGCAGGTTGGCCATTGTTTGTAGCTTGTATGCTTTGGCTGGTGTACAGTGGATTGCTAGTTCAGATTGTGAAGTGTCCACATTTCCTTGCACCAATAGGATTGGCTCTTTCAGCAAACCTACACTGGTAAACCCACCTTGCAGCGCCGGTTGGTATTCCAGATAGTAAAACAACTGTATGCCTTTAACGAGAGTCCATCTAATAAAGTTCAGGTTTCTAGTCTGCAGTTCAGAGAATAAAACTCACTAATTTGGTACCCAACGTACCACTGAGTCTCCCATTATGTTGTGCTCACTGCATGATGGAATCCCTCCTTCTTACTTCTCCTGAGACACTGTACAGTGGCCTATTGGAATTTGTGTATACTCCACTATATTGATTTTTGTTATTAATCCTTGTCACAGTGATGCAGAATCTCACACTGAAGCACAAGCGTCCTATTCACTAAATTCAAAGACCATGTCCTTTGGTAACCAACTCGTATTTTTAATGTGTGGTATCATCAGTTAAGAAAGTTAAAGTTCTGCTGCATATTAATATTTGATTTTAAGATAGGTTTAATTTATAACTTTAACATAGATGTTGCTAATCTTTCGAATGATGCATGTGAAAGTGAAAATAATAAATCTGAAAAACAAACATGAAAAATTTAGGTCCCTCCTAGTTTAAATACCTCTTGGTGCAGGGAATGAAGTGTTCATATAAAGCTACTTTATCAGCTCCTGGGAATAAAGTCATGCATTTATCTACACATTAGCCACCGTATGGAAATCGAAAGCACAAGAATTTCCATCAAACACTGCCCTGCTAATTAGCTGTGTATCAACCCCAAACTGGAGTACCCCCCTCCAAGACTGAAGAGGGTGGTTCAGCTGCATCCCTATTCATTTCTTTCCATTATGTCTAGATAACTGCTCAGGGTGCCTATTCGTGAACACTACTAAAGGTGTGGATACCTGCAATCTGCACAGTGGAACACGACCAGAACCACATTTCATGCAGAGCACTTAACTGCTTCTAGAAATATTTGATCAATTCTGCACAAGCGATAAATAAGTAATTTTACCATCTGAATACCAAAATGTTCAGTTTTACCATTTTGACAGTGGTTTCACATTTTGTGAACTGTAACACGTACACTGGTGACTGGCGTTTCAAGAGCTGCTTGTCCTTCCTTTCCGAGGAGAGAGGCAAGTTATGTAACTACAAACTCATTCCCTCTCACAGTAGGGGCAGCAGCTGCTAATCACAATTTTGAAGGCTTTATATTTTCCAATTATTGCTGTTCAGTGTTTCAGAAGCAATGTAGAGTCTTTTTATGTTCCCTTCTGAAATGATTCGCAAATACCTGCAGTATGCACAGTAATAAACCATTCCTTTGGCCACTGTGTATTTTAGTTTCTCTGAAATCTCAATATAAGAGAAGGAAGCCTTTAACCCCTCTATAAAAAGCTGTCCAATGTTCTATTAGTCTGTTTGTGACATCTCTAGTCACCTGTTACAAGGAAATGATGTAGATACCCAACTGAAATAACTTATAACACTTCAATTCTCATGCCACAGTGCCTCCTGACAGCACCAGCAGACAGCTTGTATGTGTACTGTAGAATGCAGAATGCATGCACATAGAGAAAAACAAGGAGAAAAAACATTTCTCCTTGTTACACCTGCCTCAGGGAGATGAAGGATTTTGGCGCAAATCCTTGTCTACTGTTATTTGCAGATAGAGATTTGCATCAAAACATGAGGATGGTTACATAGGAATGCCCATGCGGCACCCATGGAACATCCCCTTGATGCAAAGTAATGCAAGGCAGCATGTTGAACTGGGTTGTGTTACTTTGAGTTACAATCAAACGTATTTCTCTATTTGCGTTGGATGTAAATCCCACCACTAGAGTTTGCATCAAGTTTGTGTTAAAAAGTAATGCAAACCTATTGCAAAGTCTTGGAAAATCTGGGCCTATATTTGTATTTCAGTAGTGGCAAGAACTGGGGCACTTTTGAGTGTGTTGAATGAGGTTGGTGGTAACGCCAAAGTGTTATTTTATCTACAGGAAACCATTTGAGGAACAGTGATTTGGTGTCCTAAGCAATTGATTTGTAATGTGATCCAATGTGTCTTGAAATGGGGAAAAATAGTTTGTTTTTGTATACAATACATTTATGAGATTAGGAAATTAATGTAAAAAAAAAAAGTGGGATGATTGAGTGTAGATTCCATATGTAAAATAATCTTTCATGCATTTTAATGGAACCACTTCGAAGTAGGAGGAATGGAAGCTAGTAGCATGGGCTAAAAGAGGTATACTTCTCTGCACTAATCCAGAATGTTATTGACCCTCACAAAGCAATTGTTAAACATGGTTGATCCAAACAAATGGGCAACAGAGCTTGACCCAAAGCCAACTCTTTATATTTTAAACGATAGGTCTTGGAGACAGCTGCACTGTCAAGTTAGACCTAAGAGAAAATGATCAATCCGACATAACAGTGGATTTAGCTGCATTAATAAACTGCTTACTTTTGTCACACCATTGAGCAAAAGCATATAGCAAATTCCTTACTGTCCCCAGCCACTCTCCATAGGTCATCTAACGGAACATATTTTTTTTCAGTGAATAGTGCTTATGTCCACATTTAACGGAACGCAAAAGATGCCAAACAATGGTTTTGGATCAGCCTTATACATTTTTGGGGTCTTATGTATGTCTATGAACTTTTTTAAATGTATTTACTACATTTTATTGTTAAATCCTCTGTTTTAATTATTAATTGTAACTATATGTGAATGTTAAAGTTTTTGTTAGCATACTTTTATGGCTTTGATAGCCGAAATAAAGTTATATTGAATTGAACTGAATTAAATATGGGGTTTTTGTACCTCGACCTTCAGAGGAGTTGCCAAAATAGATAAAAACTCTTATAAATAACAACCTTTTCGTACCCCTGGCTGGAGCAGCTAAAGCGTGGAAGGTGAGATAAAGATGAGCTGCATATTCTGTATAGCTCGTAGAGTGGCAGGGCCCGCAAATAGCCAAGCACAGGGGACAGTAACAGGGGGTGTGGGGTGGGGGGGGAGAAATGGGGTGGTAGTCATGGCTGAAGCCCTTTGAGGTACGCCGGATCTCTGAGCATATTATGTAGGCAAGGTTCATATGCTTTTCATTTGGACAACTCGCACCAGAGAATAGGCGAGCATTCTCATTGGTTGCGTAGGTCAATGCAGCTGTAAACTTATGTGTATTTGTGTACATAGACTGTTGGTATGGCTGAGACATAGGTGTGTTTGGTACTGTTGTTGTCACAATGTTATCCAGTTTTGACATTTACATATGTCTGGGGCCTACACTGACATAGCATGCCACACCTGGCCTTTACAAATGTTTCCAGTGTTGCTCCTGAAACTTAGGTCATCATACTAGTACGCTGCCATGTGTGACACACTTACTCATTTCCACAGTACTTGTTATCACATCATTGAAACTGTTGACCTTTGACTGATACCGACAGTAGGTATGCCATTGACGAGACACTCATCTCACACTTATCTCTTGTGTTTCCTTTGTACTCTAATTGGCTTGTCTGGCATACCACATGGTTTTTATTGTGATTAGTTACCCAGTGCAGATGATGTGGTTCTATCCATCCACACAGAGTTAAATGACACATTAGTACTCACTGATGTTCTGTAGGTACTGCCATTGACTGATTAGTAAGGGCATTTCAATGTGGGAAATCTTTGGCTACATGTCGCAGTACTTTCTTCCCACTATGTGCACATGACACAAGGGCCCAGATATTTTGGAAAGTGGCACTGTGTAGTGTAGCAAGTCACCTACCTACACTTCACTGCGTCACTGAGGAAGTGCAGAAGTGCACAATTGTTAGGCTAAACGGTGCATTCCTGTCCTTTCACCTGCACTGGCACAGAATGAGCTGCCTATCACAAACACAGGCACAGTTGCATCGTGGTGCTAGGGTGCCTGCATTGCATGCAAAATTTTCTTTGTGCAGGAGGGGGCACCTTCCTTGCCTACATAACGCCTTGCGGCCCCCGCTTCGCGGGAGCCGCTCGCAGGCGTGGACACAGGAGAACTTTGTTCCTATCTTAACTTTTTACCAACGAGGAGTTTTATTCACGACGTCTCTGTGTGGTGTATTTGGAGCCAGTTTCTTGCTGGGACTGCGAGGTCCAGGTTCCGCTGCTGTGCAATCGGATTGAGCGCACCTGGTCACTCTTCCCGGCTCCTCCTCTTCCTATTTAATTCCCGCGCCTACTACCGCGTTGCGGGACGCGTTGCGGGGCGTAGTCCGGGGCGAAGCCCGGGCAAAGGGCGGGCCCGTTTAAGCCCGTTCAAGCACGGACAAGACCGGACCGGGCCCTGTCCCTGTGTTTCACTCTTTTGCCGCCCACAACGAAGTAAGTCACTATGGATACACGGGGTAAATTAACGAAATCACAACCGATCGTATCTGGAACATTGGATAATTTCATTATCAGGGCGAACTCTGTAATCCAAGGCGAACTGAACTTACTAGAAAGGCGTTTATCGGACAGGATTGCCAGTACACGCAGGTCATCTCTGGGTTTAATCGCATCTGCAGGCTCCCCTTCAAACCTCGATGACTCACAAGCAGCACTGATGGACAGTATTGATCGTACAATTGAATCTGTATTATGTGACTTAAGATCTAGCTCCCCCTCATGTAGAGATACTCTTCAACCCATCCCTGAGGGTACGGATCATATTATGCACTCCCGATTGCCGGACCAGATGCCAAATCGAGCACAGTATATTGAGAAGGGTGCTGTTCCAAAAAGAAAACGTGTGGGGGCCACTAAGAGGGGAAAAAACCCAGACTCGATAGACCTCATACTAGCACTGTTAATGCACCTATTCCAACATGTACTAGGCCTGCCCAAGTCAACAGTGGCATTTACAAACCCCCATTGGAACAAACTGTATTGACGTCTAATACATCCATACATGTCTCTGATTGTAATTTAGAACCCGATGAGGCCTCTTGCCGATATAATGATATTGTAAATACTGCTATCAAGGGTCTTCTTACTTCATTGATTGTTAGGTTTGATACAATTGACATTAGGCTTAAGGAAATAGAAAGGGTCGTTACAGCCCCGGCAAACGTAGTAGTGAGCAGAGCCAAACCGTGTGCTGTATGCGAAGCAAGAAAAGCGGATTCACATTTTCCCTCCCTTCCTATTCCCTTAGGCTCCCCAAACCCACTCCAAAGGAAGGAAATCCTTCCACTTGGAACTCGTGATCCCATGTCAAACATACCAGAACCTACTCCAACTATTTCTCTGCTGGTATCCTCTGCCTTGCAACATACATCCTCTGTGCCTGCCCAATGTCAATCACAACCCTTAACTAAGAACTTAGTTACAGTACCCAACCCACAACATGCAGATTCGGACCAAAATAATAAGGATCCAAGAGCCAACATTAAGTCAAATACGGCTCTGACAAATAGGAGAAATATAATCAATCTCCCACCAGAAGCCTCACCTTATGTTGTTGTTTTAACAGGCGTCCCGGAACTTATTAATTCATCGCCTGAATCCTATGCATCTTTAAAAAACAAAGTCATTAACTGGCTTAACAAGCATAGGCCTCTCCCCCCAAACATAAGGTCACAGGTTCTAATGGTTAGAAGGGTTCCTTGGCTTGGTAGCACTACAAAGAATATTAAGGGTGACTGTATTTTGGTTAATTTCAGCAACCGCCTAACAGCTCCCTATATTCTTAATTGGACTGGTGGTAATAGTACCTCCCTTATTAATTCTTTACCTCTGTCTTTTTTCTATCCCCCAATTCACACTTTCTTCCAGGGTGATATGGATGATAATTGGTTTAAAGTTGGGGGCAATGGGGCTAGAGGCAGGCCTAGGCGCGTCCATATCGATGAGCCTTTGTCTTCTGGCTACTCAACTTTTAACAGGTATGCCTGTCTCGAGGATGTCGATTGACTTCCCCAGGAAGGCTCTACTTCTGTTCTATCTCCTCCAGTGCTTCCACTTCCTAATTGCCATTCCACCTCTCCTGTTTCTATCCCTGTTCCTATTACCACTCCTACTTCTCCGAATTTGTGCGAGCCTTCCGCTTGTAAAACTCTCGTAGCTTCTTCCAATTGCACAACAAAATACAAAGTGCTCTCATGGAACATAGCCGGTCTACCCAGTAAACTTGATTGCCCAATTTGGGGCTCCTTTATAGATCTCCACCAAATTTGTTGCTTTCAAGAAACCTGGGCAAGACAAGATTACCATCGACTGGGTTATGCTACTTATTCAATTCCGGCGGTGTGGGGTGGTCGTGGCCGCCCTTCTGGCGGATTGACTACTTGGGTTGCTACTCACCTAGGATGTACTGTTACTAATTTTGAAACCGGGTCTGATGATATTCTATGCTTGATATTGGATTGGGGCTTAGATAACAAACTGGCGGTGATTAATGTATACGCCAGACCCGTGAATTTTTGTGCGGAATCCCGGGTGATTGAGGCCCTTTCGAATGTCTTAACTGGAATACCCGACCACATAATGCTTCTTATAGCTGGTGATTTTAACTCTCATTTTGAACCACTCGAGGGCTTGGTGGACCAAATAAACCTAGAAGAGGACGAAATCTGGAATATTCCTCAGGTTTCAGGTCCAATGGCTAGGGCCTGGACACCTTTGGCTATCCAGATTACCTCCTTGACAATGGTCCACTCTATTAGGGCTTGTAATGGACGAACTATTCTAGATAATCCCCCTAAGCCCATATTTAATAAATCAGGTAGAGAGGCCAGACTTGATTATATTTTTGTTCAAGCCAAGGACTGGAATAGAGTCCTTGATTTTCAAGTCATCCCAAGGGGGGAGAGTGACCATAATCCTCTTATACTGGATGTCTCCTTATCTGGTCTGTGCCCTCTAGATTTAGCGTCACCACCTAATTCGGAGCCATCGGACTCAGCTATTCTCTCAAATAATAAGCGGAGAATTAAATGGACCAAATTGGTTCGCAATGATAAAGAAATATCCCAAGTTTATGCTGCAGCTGCCTCGGTTCTAAACAATATAGCGGAGATTCTAGAGCAGTATTCCCCTCCAAACTATCACGAGAAATTGGCTACTGCCCATCAGGAATTGTTTCTTATGTTGTCTGGGTTATTTAACCCTATCATTCCTTGTAAAAAGGGATTCGTCAACCAGCCCAACTGGTACAACAAGACCTGTAGATTGGCCAAGAGCGACCTGCTCGGTGCTATAAAGAAGAAAGCCTCCAAGGCTGACATCCAACACAAGAGACAGATTTATAGATCCCTGATACATTTTGCCAAATTGGAATGGGCTTCTGAAAATTGGGAGAATTTAACATCTGCCCTAAAATCTAGAGATTCAAGGAGATTTTGGTTGATTGTATCTACTGGCACAACCGAACCTCCTGCAATTGTAATTAATAACATTGCCCCAGAAGCCTGGGAAACCCACTTTAGCACTCTCTATAGGGGCCTGATGTCTGCCCCTGCGAGCCCATTATATGCAGTACCAAGCCAGGATCAGCTAATTTTTACGTTAACTGAAACCCAGCTTGCAATCTCCCAACTTCCTGCTGGGAAAGCACCAGGGTTGGATGGGGTACCAGGTGATTTGTATAAACACGAACCTAGAGTATGGGCACCATATCTTACATTACTGTTTAATGCTATCCTTGACGGTTTGCCTATCCCCTCTACTTGGCTAGGCGCCGAAGTTGTGCCTATTTTCAAAAAAGGGTCCCCACTGTTGCCAGGGAATTACAGGCCTATTAGCTTGATAGATGTTGCACAAAAACTTTTCTCGAGGCTGATCCTGAATCGCATTATGGAATGGGTGGAGTCATCTGAGATCTTGAGCAACTACCAAGCTGGCTTCCGAAAGAGCGTCTCCACAACCGATCAGATTTTTATGTTGTGTATGCTCTTCTGGAAAACAGTAAAGATAGAGGGGGGGTCCCTCTATACAGTTTTTGTCGATCTCCGCGCGGCTTTCGACTTAGTTCCCCGCACAAAATTATGGACCGTGCTACAAGATTTAGGCCTTCCAGGGCCTCTCTTGCACATACTGGTGCGCCTCCATACTAATAACTATGCGAGGGTAAGATGTGGTAGAGATGGCAGCCTCTCAGCCAGTTTCCCTGTCGAAAGAGGGGTAAGGCAGGGGTGTGTTCTGGCGCCCACGCTGTTTTGCCTTTATGTAAATGGTCTCATTTCTCATTTAAATTATGTACCCAATAGAGACGCTCCACGCCTTGCGGGTACTGGCATCTCGGCCATTATGTTTGCCGATGACACGCTGCTTCTAGCTAAGACCCCTATGGGGTTACAACGTGTCTTGGATGGTTTTGTATCCTTCTGTATTGATCGGGGGTTGGAGATCAACACGGCTAAGACCAAATTTATGATCTTCAACCCCCCTAGGTCCCTTCGACCTAATCCCACCATAAATGGAATCAGCTTAGAAAGAGTCCACACTTTCGAGTATTTGGGTCTAACACTCAACGAGAAAATGACCTGGTCCCACCATCAGATAAAATCAAATTTAAAGTTAAATCAAAGGGTAGGGGGAATCCTGAAACTATGGAACCAATCTATGACCCATCCGATTGGTCCGCCTCTGGAAATTTATAAAATGCAGGCTCGTGGGGCTTTAATTTATGGCGGCGAACTCTGGGGCATTGACTGTGCCCCTGAGATTGCCGCTACGGAAAACAAGTTCTTACGGAACTTGTCTGCCCTTCCATCTAGCACGCCGTTACTTCCCTTGAGGCTCGATATGGGACTAAGACCGATAAGGGAAGAACTTGGCGTGAAGCCTTTAACTTTTTGGAGGCGTCTCTGGACAACCCCTGAACTTTTGAGTTATCGCTCTGAACTTATGGAACTCTACCTTCATCCAGCTCTGGGCAAAATCCCATGGCTGAATTATGTCAAAAATGAATTTATTAAGCTGGGCCTACAGACCCATTGGACAAAACCCCTAGAGGCCTGTGCGACTATACCTCGCAAAGAACTTGTTGCACTATACCACAATTCTAATCTCTCGGCATCTCTTGCAAATGAGAATTTGGGATCAATGACCACTACTTTTTTAATCACTAAGGACCATTATAGATTGGAAACCGTCCTGAATGATATAAATCCTGTCGCCCTGAGAAAACTATTTTTACAATGGCGATATAACGCACTTCCAGTTAGAGCACTCACCAGTAAGTGGCACCCACCTACCTTAAAAAATTGTCCTGCATGCTCTAGTGAGCTGGAGGAAGATATTCATTTAATGGTTTTTTGTCCTATGTACACTAAATCTAGGAAGAAGTGGATCGCTCCTATTTGTAGGAATTGGGGATTTAGACGACATTTAGATGCCTATAGGCTGCTGAAAAGTGATTTATCTCCCTCTACTGTTTTTGCTATTAGCAAGTACCTAGCAGCAGTATGGTATATTAGAAGAATTCACCTGCCTAAATGAAATATAAACTGCTTATCTGTGGCCAGGATTATGTTGCAATTTCCCTATTCGCAATTGTATCCTCCCTAGTTTATAGTGTATTTTTTATTAATGAAAGATTTCTTTCTTTAAGATAATCTGTGTGATTTAAATGCATTTGTATGATTTCTTTTATGATTCGCTGAATCGAAATAAAGATTTAAGAAAGAAAGAAAAAGACTTGAAGTGGCTAGTGATAGATAAACCCTATGGGCCGGATTCACAAAAGTAATCTGAGACAAAATCCTATCTTTACGACTTTTCAGTATTCACAAAAGGCATTTAGAGTAGTAAAGTTAGGAATCCTAACCTTACTACTCCTAAATGTCTTTTGGAATACCGAAAGTCGTAAAGTTAGGATTTTGTCTCAGATTAATTTTGTGAATCGGGCCCTATATTCCCTCAACTACAAGAGACCAAACAAACCTGTTGGTGTTTCGGGAACACAGACTTAAGAGCATTGAAAAGGGACTTAATGAGTCCATCTCCTGGCACCATCTGCATAATACATGTTGATATAGTAGGAGAAGAGTGAATGCTATAGCCCCTTGGATGTTCTTTGACGGATAAGGGCTTTTTAAATAGCATATAATAATATGGGTGTCCGAGAATAAGAGGAATGTCATGCCTTAGTAGTTAATCTTTGGGAACCAGGACAAGGGCTACATGAGTGGTTTATATACTAATCAAAACTCTCCAAAAAACTTTAATAACTTCATAGTTTTAAGACTAAGTCTTATTATCCCGGGGGCATGTACTTAAAAAAAAAATAGAGCGGTAAATTCTCTGACGGTCAATAAGGGGAACTCCCTTCAACGAGAAACAGACTGCCATTACAAGCGTTTGAGCCCGGGTCTTTTGGATGATACTGTTTCAAGATGACCACCCCTATACCATCTAATAACTCGTGGACTATTGGTGAAGGAGCGTGTACAAGTAGTGCAAGTGAGCGGAAGAGCTTTCGGTCTTATGGAAGCAGGAACTCACCTGAAAATATCGTCGGAGGGAGCAGAGTGGCCAATTTGGAAATACCTGTACCTTGATGTAGTCAGTTGGGTGTTGAAGTATGGATGTATGCAAGAGAGTGAGTGTGAGATAAATATACCCGCCAATGCCAGAGGGAATTATGATTAATTAGACCCCTTGTGAAAGGAAAAAAAGGGGAGATGGGGCATCCCGATAACAAAAGCTCAATCTGCAGTCACCCTGAATCATCCCAGACTAGCTAGAGGTTAGTACATATGATATTAAAAAAACACGCATAATCAGAAGTTTTGGCAGTCTAATTATAGAAGTCTGATTTTCACTTAAGTCCACAGGTGGATCTTGAAAAAAAATTCAAACTTCTTAAATATTTGGATTTGGTTTTCCTTATTAAAGGGAAGGGGTAGAGATGGGGTAGAGATGGGGCACAGAGAAACGAGTGTCCCGTCAACATACGCTCAATCAGCATTCATACGCAATCATCATTGACAAGCTAGGGGTTCACAACATGAGATGATGACGTGCAGAAATGTGGTGTTTCTGCAGACTAACCACCTAAGCCAGATTCCGCGATTTCTAAATTTCTAAACATTTGGCATTGGTTTTCCGTTTTAGAGTGTGAATATAGGGCGGTGTCCCCACTCTGTCCCTGGGCTAGGATCATCATTGATAAAACGCTGGTAAGTTGGGAACAATACAGGTACCTGGGCACTTGGTGTAAAATACTGGAGATGAAGTGTGTTATTTTCCACAGGGTGTACGGTTTTAAGATTGGGGTGAACGCAGTATTTGGTGAAGAGATGAACACGATAAGATAAAAGATAACTTACCAAACATAAGGGGGTTATGGACAGTTATAGTTTTGTGAATGAAATATGATTATAATTATGTATGTTGTTTTATTCCTGTAGGTATGCAGACAATGTGTGTGTACAAAAGGCTAATTTATTGCCACCATTAGGTACCTTACCAGCTAGTGATTAGACTAGGAGGGAACACTATTAGGACTTTTTTTTAGGGATTTGTATCCTGATAAATGCCATCAATCCTACCGGGCAACAATCAAGGGCAGAAACATGTTGCTACAGCAGACAGGGTAATGGCTATGTTACTTTGTCCATATACACTGAATAATTTCCTTTTTAATCTTGCTAAGTGGGATCCATAATAAAGGTCTCGGGTATCCACTTAGACAGTTTTAGATTCTTCTCTGCTAGAGGGATCCCTACCTTTTGGAATTCTACCTTTTCTGTATTCTGTAGTTTTCCTTGGGTCCCTCCTGGACGTTGGTCTGCGTCAGATTGTCGTAGAGGCCCTATGATGAAGCATGCCACTCATTGAGTGGGTGAGGGCAGTATTTACAACCCTTTGGGATTCCCTACGAGATTTTTTTTACCTCCGGAGTTGACTCCAGCACTGTAATTTCCGGCCCCAACAGGGCTTTTTTCGTTTTTTTCCTCTTTTTATTTCTAACCCATGTGGGACCAACAGGCCCACCCTTAAAGTGGAGGAATTATTTTATCTTTCATTACCCCGAAGTAGAGGTCCTTCTCGTCTAGTGAGGTATATATTAGTTACAAAGTCTAGATTCACCACACTGGTTACTTCTGTACTCTGAGAACTGTTATGTTGATGTATTCAGATTGTCTTAAGCATCATTCTGTCCAACAGGGTACTCACTTGTGAGAACTCTAAACATTTACCAATAATTCAGAAGTGAGGGCAGGGTATTGAAACCAAGTGTGTTTAAGCTCAGCTCAGTCAGTAGGATCACCAAAACAGACATTAAAGAAAAAAGACATTGGAACAATAAAATAAAATGGAATATAGGTGTTTAATAAAACTGTGGGTTCAAAGAGTGGATGGTTATCGGAGCAAGGGGAAAATCATGACAACCAAGTACTGATTAGTGTCCTTTATCTTTCACAGAATGGACGTCACCGCATATCTGTTGAGAATTGGCTATAATGGCCCAACAGTGCCTTCTCTGGAAGCTTTAAGGGCGCTCCACCGATGCCACCTGTTGTCTGTGCCCTTTGAGAGTCTGTCCATCCACTGTGGAGAGAAAATTACTCTAAATCCTCAAGAAGTGTATGACAAGATTGTCAGCAGGCGCCGTGGTGGGTTCTGCTTCGAGAACAACAGCCTCTTCTACTGGCTGCTAAAGGAGTTGGGCTACCAGACGATCATCCTCTCAGCCCACGTCAAGAATGTCTTCACCAAGCGCTACGGCCCTCCTTGTGACCACATGGTGCTGCTAGTTGAATTATGCGGTCAGCAGTGGTTGTGTGATGTTGGTTTCGGTGATTCTTTCCGAATGCCTCTGCTTCTTGAACCCAGGACAGAGCAGACTCAGGAGAACGGGGTCTTCAGGCTATGGGCAGATGGCGAAATGTGGGTCCTGGAGCGCATTCAGGATGCTACTGAGCTACAGCGTAGTGCCTGGGCAAGCCTTTATAAGTTCACTCTGACCAAGCGGAAGTTGGCAGACTTTAAATCTATGTGCGAGTACCATCAGACCTCACCCAGCTCTCTCTTCTTCTGCAAAGCATTCTGTTCCCTGCACCTACCCCAAGGCATGCTTACTTACATGGGATTGCGACTTATTACTACTACTTGCACAGGGACGGCCACCTACCAAAAGGAGACTAGAGAGCTTGAGGAGGAAGAGATCCCCAGTATCCTGAAAGAAAAGTTCGGTATAGTGCTAACTGGAAAACTGGAGCCAAAAGATGAAGAAATCATTCCACCCCCTCCAATTTACTGAAAAAAGTCTAGATGACAAGATCTCCTGTTACAGGGAATGCACAGAAAATAGAGCTGATAAAATCAAGACACATTCACACAAAGCCTATCAGATCAAGACTGAATGCCTAGGACATGAACGATGGGGTGATCCATTTTACTACACGAAGAACTGGTGCTAAAATATTCCTTCCATATTTGGACCGGGGCTCTTCATACATGGTGGAAATTTGCAGAAACGAAATAAGTTATTTTTATCGTTGGATATACAGCAAGTATGCCGCAACTCTTCCAGCCATTGTGAAAGCAGCCACAGAAGAAAACCACAAACGCATTTCCAGCCTGAGGGCCCATGGCCACAGCGCATCAAACTAGTAAATCAAACAAGAGATAATACTGTCCTTTTGAAAAGAGCTGAGACTTTTATTAACGTGGAGCACTTGTTCACAGGTTATAGCTCCAGCGGATCTTCCAAAAAAAGATACTGCCCCTAAGTAAAATGCATTGTACCCTAGCAGAAATTCTAGCTTCAGGAATTAATCAGAAATTGCTGCAAGTTTACTTGTTTAAATATTACTCCTACAATGACAGCACAGTGGTGGTATCCAAATGAATACGAGTTGGTTCATTGTCCTCTCTCTGTCTGTTTGATACTAGTCATTCATTCCTTTTTTAGGTCTCGCTGAGCCCAGCGCATGCGCTGGCTCGAAGAGACATTTTGTATGTGAGAATTTCGAAGTGCTGCTGGCTGGCCTAACGCTTGCGTTCACGCGATCGTGCACGCACGCAGCCGGCCGCCAACAGCACTTTGAAAACTCGTGTGCGTCATCGCGATCACTTTCGCTTTCAGAACGATCGCGATGACGCACGCGCACACACAACTCCCGCTTCTCCCCCTCCCCCACCACATTTTGCATCTCCGGCCGCTCGCGCGCGGCCAACGCTTGTTATTTCTACTGGTGGGATTGGCAGAATTCGTGTTTTCTGATCTTTAGAAACTACTCCATCTGCTGCCAAGTGCCTAGATTTGGAAGCTGCGCTTCAAACCGCTTTGCAACCATCCACACAGGCACCTCAAATACGTTTCACCAAAGTAACTTACTGCTTAGTTGATAAATGTTGCTTTCGTCATAAAGATGTTTAATCTAGCTCCCCGCCTTTTTACGCAGAGTACAGCACCTGGCTCCAATTGGCTGGTTTGAAATGCTGTCACGCCGTGTACCCCCGACACCGGTCCTTCAGGTGCATGTCAGCCCCTGGATCCGGACAGTGGCGGGGCCCCGGCTCGGCCTGTGCCCTTCCTCCCGGCTGCAGGGTTACAGGCGGTGCCGTGGCGTGTTACCTTGGGAGTGAGGGAGACCGCTCCAGTGCAGGCGCTCGGTGTTTGAGAGCAGGCTGATGCTTGTCTCTGAAATCATGCACTGTGTCGTCCGCACCTCCAGGCAACTACAGCCCTCTCTCCTCGCTGCTTCTTCACAACTCCTCCCTCCCCTCGCTCGCTGCTCATCAGCACACACGACGCGACCTGACCCTCTTCCGCGCACCGCGCACTTATTCAATGCACACCCTCCCTCCATCGCTCCCTGCTGACTGGCCACGAGCGCCAGTCGCTGCTGTTTCCTGGAATCTGCAAAGATTGTTACCCAGCTGCGGTGTGTGTACTGTTCAGTGCTCAGTTTATGATGATTAAATGCATGCAGTTTGTATAGGGAGTCAGTTAAGCCAGAGTTATATAACACCAAGGCTGCCTTAGCGCCGATTCCACCTGGAGCCTCTTTTTTTCCCCATCACTAAATTTCTAATCTCACTTTTGAAGGTTCCTTTTCACCCCTACTTTCCCATTATGCCATCCTCTGTTTCTCCTTCGTTGGCTCTTTCGTTCTCTAGCCCTACGTCAAACTCCGAAGATAAAAAATAAGCCTCTGTCCTCAAAAATAAGTCCAGGCAGTGATCGGAGTAAGATGAACAAGCATTTGCAATGCAATAGGTCTCGCATTGACGAGAGTTTAAGCTACTGACATTGTAAATGACAATGCCTTTTATTTATGTTTTTAAAACATACATAAAAGGCATTGTCATTTACAATGCTAATAGCTTAAACTCTCTGAAATGCGAGACCTATTGCATTGCAAATGCTTGTCTGTTTCTGCTACGTGCCTGATTGCAGCTTGTGAAACGTACTCCTGATTCCTTTTCAAAGTACTGCACATAGACATTCCAAATATGTTTTAATAAAAAATGTCATGTTATGTGCTTGATTCATATGCCCTTATTTCCAGCAAACCACTCAGGATAAGCGTAACACCAAAAGATGGGATGAAATCATTCACACAAGGGTTCCTAGACAGTAGGGAGAACCTTATGCACAGTTTTCATAAGGGGTCGGGTACTATGCTCTGCATATGTAGAGACAAACCCGTTCTCTTGATAGGAAGAGCCAAAATGTTAAAATGTGAGGAGGCCGGCTGAGCTAAATAATGCCTTTGTAAACTGGCACGTGCAGATGTGACAGAACTAACTCAAAGTACCCATTTATATTAGTATATCAGAAGGGCTGCCTCAACCTGATGAGCAATATGATGGTTAAAAAGAAAGACCAATTGTGGTCAGTCCTTTGTGGATTCTTGCCCAAGAGTCAATTGAACCCCCTAAATCCACCACTGTGCCTACTCCAGCTTCCGTTCAGATTCTGGTGCCACACCAGTTCCCAGAGCCTCGATGCCGATGTAGTTTCTATCAACGGAGGTGAACGTAATGCCAATTATGTTCTTGGACTCCGCGTCGGCGCCGCTATGACCAAGGCAAAGATCGGCTTCTGTTGACGTTTTACCACCCCTGCTTGATTTGTCACCACCACAAGAAAGGACACATACAGGACATTCTTTATTTGCATGGATTTGGACAATGATTACGATGCGGGTGATTAAATATGGCAACCATACTACAAGGAAAATTGGTATGATGACCTTCAAGAATTGAGGGGCTTTGACACTTCCTTGAGACAGGACTCCTCTCACCCCCTTGTCCTGCTATTCAGGAAAGCGCATCTTATGCAATGGTCATGTGTAGGGCAGCCAAAGTTCTTGACCTCCATCTCCCCACTTTATAGGTCAAAACCAGTGTCTTGACAGAAGTGCTCCAGCTAGATCAGACATCTACTGAGCCTCTCTTGCCCTTCAGTGAGGCCCTTACAGATACCCTTTTGGGAGCTTGGGTCAAACTTTGTTTTTGGCAGTCGCCAAATTGCGGGATGCCATCGCCCTGCCTTGGGTGAGCCTGGCATTTGTCTCCGCACCCTCTCCTGAAAGCTTGGTGGTGCAGGTGTCTACAAGTTGAACCAACCCAAATGCTTTCCTGACTACTCCACCCAATAAGGAGTCCAAACAAGTGGAGACCTTTGGGAAGAGGTTATTTTCTTACACCAATTTGGCCCTAAGGTCTGTGAATGCCAGCTGCCTCCTCGGCTGCTATTCCCATGCTCTTTTGGATTTGGTGGCTCAAGTCTTCCCAGTCTCCCAGAAGACCTCTGACCTGTCCTCACCCAAGCCATACAGGAAGGTTGGTATGCGGCTAAGTTTACTATTCATTGTGAATTGGACACTACCGATTTCATTGGGCGGGCCACTGGCATCAGCATAGCCATTTGTATCACATGGCGTAGGTCAACAGGTTTTTCGGGCAATTGCCAGTTGTCCCTGATGGACATGCCATTTGACAAGACTTGCATGTTTGGGACAAGGCAGATTGTGTTCTAGAGAGTTTCAAGGAAAGCAGTGCCAAATCATGCTCCATATCAGCCTTACTGTTTTTTTTGTGACTTCCGTAGAGGTATCCTATACTGTCAGTCAACCTAACCCTAGCAAGGTGCCTAAAGTTTTGCAGCCGAGGTGCCTACCACCCCCGCAGTCAGGGCATGACTCTTAGTCCCCACGCTTCGCTACCTGACAAACTTCTTTTGGGTGCCTTTAGTGAAGTATAGCCATCTGGTTGGAGGCTGGATCTGATCATTTTTGCCATGTTGGCAGTCCATCACATCAGACAGGTGGATCACTCGGGGATACACCTTGCACGTCTTTACCACACCTTCCACTAGCCTGTAATACCTGACAGAGGGCCATCTATCCATCTCACAGCATGAAGTGCATGCCCTATTGGCCAAAGGGGCTACAGAGAGGGTGCTTCCACCAGAAGTAGGTTGTGGTTGTTATACCTGCTACTTTCTGGTACCAAAGAAGGACGAAGACTCCCTATTTTAGCACTGAGCATTTTCAACGCCTTTCTCCTGAAGGAAAAATTAAAGATGCTCACATTAGCCCAGGTCTTGGCTGCCCTTCAGACTGGAGAGTGGTGTTGAACCTGCAGGACTTTTATTTCCATATACAAGTCCTGCAAGCCCATTATTCATTATAGGACAGTCAGTTCGCTGTACCTTTCTTTGGTCTCACACATCTCAGGTGTTCCCGAAATTGATAGTGGTGGTAGCAGCACACCTTTGGAGGTCTGGGTTCCGGTCATCCCCTAACTCCGCAACTGGCTGCTGAAACCAGGCTCGCCCCAGGCAGTCTTTAACCACCTTCAGACTATGGCGAACATCGTCATCTTTGGAGTTCACTATAAATCTGCTAAAGTCACAACTGACTCCTTCACAGACTCTCCCTTTCATCAAAGCCATTCTGGACATGGTTCGGCTTTGTGCCTTTCTCCAGGACATTCTGGCTATAATCCTGTTCTTTCAGCCTCTGTCATGCACCTCAAAGAGCTTGACTGAGGCTATTGGAACTGATGGCTTCCTGCATCCTGCAGGTCTAAAATGCCAGATGATACATGCAGGCTCTACAGTGGGATCCGAAGTTTCAGTAGGCCCAGCTGCAAGGGAACCTCACCGACCACATCCTGATCTCAAAGGAGAATGCAAAATGTCTGCAGTGGTAGTTGCTGGACTGCGATTGGGTTAGCGACAGACCCCTCTCCCTATCCCATCCAGAGTTGACAGTGGTGACCGATATGTCTCTTCTGGGTTAGGATGGCCATCTAGGAGAGGTGAAGATCAGAGGCATCTGGTCCCCGACGGAGGCCCATCTTGATATCCGCCTTCTGGAGCTGCAGGCCACCCCATTAACACTGAAAGCCTTCCTGGCATCCATCAAAAGAAGGCTGGTGTAGGTCCTTACAGACATCACCACTGCCATGTGGTATGGCAAAAGGCAGGGCGGTTTGAGGTCCTGGACCTTGAGCCAGGAAGCACTATGTCTCTGGAAAAGGGTGGACCATCAAGGGATTTTCCATGTGCTGATCCACCTGGCAGGATTTATGAATGTCACGGCGGACAAGCTTAGCCATCGACATCTAGCAGACCACGCGTGGCAGTTACACCCGTAGGTGGAGCAAGGTCTCTTCTGCGAATGAGGAGAACCTTAGCTCAATCTGTTCACTGCCAAGAACGCACAATGTCAGCAGATCAGAACGTTGCAGTTTCCAATGCGTCTCTTGCTAGGAGGTGCGTTCGGCCTGGAGTCGAACTAGTGACTCTTGTATGCCTTCCTGCCAATTTGTCTTCTGCCCCGAGTTCTGAAGATCAGGATCATCTGGCCAAAGTCATCTTAGTGGCAGTGGACTGGGGCACGGAGAGTATGGCATCCAGAGAGTCTGGTCTTGAGCACCAAATAACACAAGGTAGACAATCGGCTCTTTGTTGGGTTCACTGGACCAAAAAGACAAGGCAGTGTAAAAGAGGAACACCTCCAGTTGAATCATACTCTGCATCAAAATCAGCTACGCATTGATCAAAAAGTAGCCCCAATAGGTTTGTGAGCCCAATTCGCAATTGCCATAGCTGCTACCACTGCATTGGCATGCAGAGTTCATGTTCTGACATCTGCTAGGCGGCTATGTTGGGGTCGCTCCATACATTCATGAAGCACTACTGACTGTCTTTGCCAACACAGGCATTTTGCCCGTTTGGTTCAAGAGGACTTCATGGTTTTACCCTCTTCACAGACCCACCTCCTAAAATGTATTGATCTGGTATCTATTCAAAAGGTGAATAATATGCAGTTGGAAGTAACAATCAAAAGAACTAGTTATTTGCCTTCAGTAATGCTCTCTTTGGTAGAGACGCTGTCTAATCACCAATCCTTCCCTACTCCTCATTCTGTGAATTGGTTTCTACCCATTAATTAGATCGCAATTCTAGGAATCTGCACACAGATCAGTCATTTTGAAGTTTGGACTCTGCGTTTGGGGGCTACGACAGCCTCAATAGTAACTGATGTCAGCGTGCTGGAGTGATGCCTAAAAGGGCTCGGCACACCATTTCTTGAGCGGAACAGCGTCCGCGTGGGCTGCATGGCCCACCTAGCGGAGCACAGAGGTACTCCTGAAAAGTTTTCGGATCCAGTCTAATGCTTGGGGAATTTTCAAAAAGTGAGGAAATTGCAGGTAGATAGACTGTCTACCAGAAAGAGTCATCGAAAGTAAGTAACTTGTTTGTCAAAGAGTCTAGTTTCTGAGGAAACTAGATATTCTGTGGCAGATTTACTAAAATTTGGTATAACACAGCGCAGCAAGACAACTTGCTGGGCTGCATCAAATGGAGAGTGCAGGAATGCGCCATCTCTACTACGATATAGCACATGCCTGCTGTCCCTATGCACTGGTGCGCATGTGGCTGCCAACACAAGGACCCTTGTACCATGGAATGGTGCCTGCTTTCAGCCAGGATTGTTTTTGTACAGGACATTATATCTTCCTGCACAAAAACAGTCCTTTTGAGGCTTCTTTCTCTATCTATGTGTGCTCCTTCCTGGGCTCTCATCTTCTGTGGTCCAGTGGGAGTGCACTCTGCTCTTCTGCTGCTGTGCCTCTGCCTCTCTTGCCTCTTTTTGTGTGACCATTTTTGCTCTCTCCTTCGTTTTTCACAATTTTCCTCTTTTTGCCCTCTCCTTCATTTTTTTACTCTTTCCCTCTTTTTGCTCTTTCCTTCATTTTTCACTAGTTCCCTTTTTGCTCTTTCCTGATTTTCCCCTGCCACTGCCCCCGCAGCCCATTCTCCCTCCAGTGTGTCCTTCCCACCCTCCCCCAATCCCTACTTAATTGTGGCCGCTGCACAGCATGAAATGCAAGACCACTGACCTGGTTGGTGTGACTGCTTTCCCCCACGCAGCTCCACCACTAAGTGCCGACCCCTGAGCTCTGTTGCAGGGTATTCGAGGACCTCCTCCACCCGCAGGCTCCTGCCTGCGCCTCATCCATGGTGATCCAGTGGTAGAGCACTCTGCTCTTCTGCTGCTTTGCCTCTGCCTCTCTTACCTCTTCTTTTGTGCCCCTTTTTGCGCTCTCCTTCGTTTTTCACTCTTTCCCTCTTTTTGCTCTTTCCTTATTTTCCCCTGCGGCACCTCCCCCCCTTCCAGTGTGTCCTTTCCACTCCCGCCTCGCCTGCCTTCCCCGATCCTTACTTAATGGCAGCTGCTCCACTGCAAGAAGAACAAAACCACTGACCTGGTCAATGTGACTGCTGTCCTCCCGCGCAGCTCCACCAGTAAGTCCCGCTAAGTACCGCCCCCTGAGCTCCACTGCAGGGTTTTCGAGGCCCTCCTCCGCCCACAGGCTCCTGCATGTGCCTCATCCCTGGTGGTCCAGTGGGAGTACACTCTGCTCTTCTTCTGCTCTGCCTCTCCTTACCTCTTCTTTTGTGCCCCTTTTTGCTCTCTCCTTCGTTTTTCACACTTTCCCACTTTTTGCTCTTCCCTTCGTTTTCCACTCTTTCCCTTTTTCTCTTTCCTTGTTTTCACCCGCCACTGCTTCCCCTGTAGCACCTCCCCCTCCAGTGTATCCTTTCCGCTACCGCCTCCCAGCTGACCCCCCACCCCGATTCCTACTTAATGGTGGTCGCGTAGCAGACGCGCTGATGGCACGGCAAGCCCATGTGCGCCAGTCTGTGACCAGCGGCAGGACTCTGGTCCTCTGACCAGCCTCTGCTACAACTCCATTATCATAAATGGGGTGACCCAGTGGTCCTGGACCTGGGTTGTATATGGTACGAAAAACAATGGTCCTGGGCCTAATTCAGTAGATGAAGCAAATCACAACCTACAATAGATTATTTATATTGTCTCAAGATCCGGTAATCTATTGGCTCATAGTAATTAAAACCCAATTCAAAATAATATATTAAAGTGCAAAAACCATGGGATATTTAATTAACAGCAGTTTATTTCATCATAACGAATACGACATTGTTTATCATTGCTGCAATAATTAGTTTGAGAAGAATGGTGGGAAAGGGGAGGTTGCTCCAAAGAAACGTGAAAGAAGATGAAGTGCTCTAGTGTGGGGTGGTGAAAGGAATTTAGACTGTGTCATACAAGAAATGTTTTCGATAGTTCATTTAATTTAGACTGATTAAAACTTTATCCGTTACACAATGTGATTCTTGTGTTGCACGTTTATGAACAGGGGTACATGATCCAGGTGGAATGGGTATGGGGATCGACGTTTCGACCAGACTTGGGGTGCAAGGGGTAGTTGTGTGCCTTGGCCTGCGGGTCTTTCTCAGGAAGGTTGTGGGACAACGTGAGTGCAGATGTGGTATCTGTGTCCCACACCTGCTGATCCTGCGTGGAGTATGGGGGTACCTCCAGTGGGATATGGGGGTCCCGGGCGGACCACAGACGCATGATAGTCGTAATCACAGCTCCAGCATTTGATGCATTGAAAATTAGCCAGCATCCTACCTTGCTATTGAGTGGATGAGGACTCCGTCTCCAACCCTACTGGAGGTACAAACTCCTCCGCAAACTCCAGAGTGTTCAGAACGCCTCAGCCAGACTGATCCTCGACATCCCCCATCGCAGTTGCATCACCCTGCACGATCTCCACTGGCTTCTAGTCAAAAGAATAACCTTCAAACTCCTCACCCATGCATACAAGGCCCTTCATAACACTGGACCCGCATACCTGAACAGTCACCTCTCCTTCCAAGCACCCAAATGACCTCTGATCAGTCCAGCTCTCTGGCCACCGGCCCTCCTATCAACAAGACTAGAACGGGAGGAAAATCCTTCTCCTACCTCACAGCCAAAGCCTGGAACACCCTACCCATCCAGCGTCCGGCAATCTCCCACATTGCCCCTGGTCAGGAACGACCTGAAGACCTGGCTCTCCCGATGGCCTCTTGCACTCTACAAAGCCATCTCCCCGCGCCTTGAGACTCTCACTGGTGAATAGTTGCGCTTCACCAACTCTGACTGATTGATTCCCAGGTTTACTAGCGTTAGTAAATCTGGGAATGCGCCAAAAACCATGGGTGGATGTGTGAGAACACCCATGCTTCACCCATGGAAAGCCTTCTCAGGACAGAGAAACTCCAGATTTACTGAGCTACGCAAGGTGGCTCTGCATGGCATAATAAATCTCACTTAAGGGCTTGCTTTGCCCGTTCACTCAAGGTGATGCAAAGGCAACACAAGTCCTTGATAGATCTGGCCCTAGGTACGTGGTAAAACAAAGTGCATTCAATCAATATTATTTCTTGACCCCTTATATTGTATAAAGAAGTACTCTTTCATTGGTGTTTTTTTATAATTAATTACAGCCCTGACTACGCAGATTCTTCCACAAAACAAGTGTTGGCTGTTTTTATGACGGAATCGAAGTCTACTTACGGATTTATGAAATTATGATGGTTTTTGAAGCCCTTTAACTTGGAATTTTCTGATAAAATATCTAGAGAAGACTTTCACATCTGAGATTGTCCTTATTGTAAGATAAGTGATCAAGAAATAATATTGACTGAATTAACTTGGATTTAATAATGATCTTCTATTTAATTACTTCCAATACTCAAGTTGTTCCGAGTTTGCAAATTACATCAAGAGGGTAAACAGTGTAGGAGGTGTTTTTTTTTGTGTCAGACACCTACACTCTGTTATGCTTCTTCCATTTTTAATCTGTACAATGGTCCAGATTCACTAAACTTTGACACAATGCTGCAGGGAAGTTGCAACGCTATTTTGCGTCAAAGGGAGAGAGCAGAAATGCACCATATCTACTTGGATATGGTACAGTTCTGCTCTTTATGAGCACTGGTTAACTTCTGGGTGCTTAGCACCAATGCAGGCATCCTTACACCATGGTGCATGGTTGCCTCTTGTGGTCAGGATTGAGCTGGAAGGGATACCTTTCTGCACAAAAACTATTCTTTTAGGTGTATTCCTCTTGGTATTGGTGCTGCATAATGCAACACATGCAAAGAGATAATAACAAGAAAAAAATATATTTCTCCTCATTACTCCAGCCTCAGGTAGGCACACCATTTTGGCGCAAACCTATGTGTACGGTCTTTAGTAAATATGGGTTTACATCAAAATACATGGGTGGGTGCAAAAGTACACCAATGCTCCAGCCGTGTAATGACTCCTTGATAGACTGTAACACAAGGCTCCGTTTTGCACTTCATTGCATTATTATTATTATTTTTTCTTAGCCACACAAATCGGTTTTTGCTTTGCTTTGTAAATCCCAAAATAGATGTTGCCTCCGGGCTATGCCAAAAAGTGACACAAGCCTGACACAAAATCATAGTAATTCTGAGCCCAGGTGTTTGTGTTCGGATCTTTAATATAAATATATATGTGCAGAGTGTAAAATTCCGTTTACCATTGTTGAGAACGGCGAGGGTCGATGACTCGCAAGAGGTGAAGCCTCAAGTGGGTCATGATGTAACTCTTAGCTTCCCTGCAATAATGGTAATATATAGCATATTACAGTCGGCGGATTTGCACATATGGTTTATGCCAGTGGTTCTTAATCTTTGGACTTCTGTGGGCCTCCATGGAATCTGTATTGTAAGCAGAGGACCTCTTCCTAAGCAATTTCTATGATTTGAACAAGTTCACAGAACTATAGAAACAAGTATACATCAAACAAAAACACAAATTTCAAAAATTCTTTAATTCACACACAAATAAATATATAAAATCTAAATTTTAAAGGGAAGGTTGGAACCTTTCAAAATCTGATTTTATTTCTAAAAGCTATATGCTAGCCTAAACCACACTGCTTTGTCTTTTTTGCTCCTAATGCATGCTTTTTATGCCCACGCCTACTAGGCCACCAGTTGACCATACTTATGTTTGCTGTACTTGGTGCTGCTGCCACAAATCAAGTTAAAGCGATCAACTCCATTTTTAGCCTCAAAGTTCAAATTACTTCACATTTTAAAATTCTAGATTTTGCTTTGTTTGTGTACTTAATTAACCTACTTATATTTATTTTTCTAAGTAGCCATGGACAACCTTTGAGTAGGTGTTGTAGCCCCCCAGGGGTCCAAGTATACCAGATTAGGAATTGCTGGTTTATTCCATACAGTCTTGTGTATTATTTAGGAAGAAAGGTGCATGACCTTGACCACAGCACAAGGGGGTTAAAATTGACATGACCCAATACCCTGAATACCACATCACAAATGCAATCACAAATGCTATGTTACAATAATTTGGCAAAATGGTCAGGGCTGCCGACTTTTGAGTTGGGGATCCAGGTTAGAGTCTCTGTATTGGCTCAAAAACCTGCCATTTTAGGCAAATCACTTAATCTCCCTGTGCCAATGGACAGTGCCTGGATACCCTCATGGGTGATTAGCAAATCAGAGTATTTATTTATTTACATAGGGGAACAACTCTCATAATAATCAAAAGACCTCTTCTGTGTGATGTATCCTTACTGTGCAAATTTAACCCATTGCATCGTGGTTTTGATTAATTACAATTTAAAATCCAGCAATGACAAAGCCAAAAGGTCTTGTCTATCTAATGGCAGTGCGGAAGCAGTAAAGGAGACAAGATGGCGCCGCAGCCACCACTCCAACGAAGTCTCGGACGGCGTAGACCAGCGGCAGCAATAAAAGCGGTTTACTGACCTTTCGACCAGTAGGCAACAAGGCGGAGAGGAACTCTGGTGCCCAGGAAGGGATCCCGGATGTTGACACAGCGGACAGCACGTGGTGAATGATGCTGCATTGGAAGACCGGGGGTGTGCTGCCAGCTGGATCACAAGGTGAGCGAGGCCCAGGGCACCACACTTTGGCCAATTGGGGGAAAATCAGAGACTCCAAGCAAACGAGGCCCTGCTCTGGGGGAAATCAGTGGCAAAACTGCAGGACAGCGGGCCAGGCAAGGGCACTGTCTGACCCTAATATGGCGCCCGAAGTAGGACCTCAGTGATCGTTGTACAGGCTATGCATCACCTATGGTGAGCAAAGGAACTGCTTCTTATGCTGTGCAGCCCCAAGCTCACGTACTTCGAGAACAGAGCTTAGCAAATCAGAGGGGGTGACCCATCTCCTCGAGGGTGCTAGTCCTGATTGCCTGACCTCAAGATGGCGATCATGGCCTGATCCCTAGCAGCTATGCCACCAGACACACAGCAGACTAACCGCAAGTCTCTGCTTGCTCTCATTTTTGCACGTGGGGCCCAAGAGTTGGAAGGAGGGGTGCACACTTTGCATGCCCACGCTGCAGCCCCTATGCCACCAAAGAAGTTTCCAGTTACTTTGCGTCAACTGAAAAGGGCTCAACAACGACAAAGGAGAGCAGCCCACCACAATGGCACTTACAAGAGATGACTTGGTAGCAGTGCTGAGAGACTGGAACTGTGTGCAGAGATTAAGCAAGATCTACAGGCCTCCCTAGATCAATTGAAGTCAGACCTTGCCGGCCGCATTTCCCATCTCCAACAAGACGTGGACGCCACAGGATCCAGGGTGCTAGAACTGGTAGAACAGACAAAATCTCTTAATGAAAACACGGCCAAGCTGCAGGACGCATAACAAAATCACTAATCGCAACTCCACCAGGTCCTCTTGAAGACGGAGGATTTGGAAAATAGATCCCAACGGGAGAACATTCGGATTCAGGATTTAGAAGGAGCGGAGGGACAAGATCTGGGGCCCTTTGTGGAGGGCCTATTTCCTGAGATATTGAGCCCACGACAGATGAAGATCGAGATCGACGGGGTTTACCGGGTGGGCAGCCAACAACCCGGAGAACGACGGCGCACGAGGGATATCTTAGTCAAGTTACACTCGTTCACGAGGAAGGAAGCGATCCTACAAGCGGCACACAAAAAAGAGGAGACCTCCTTTCAAGGATACAAATGTGACCTGTTCCAGAATTTGTCCCCCTCCACGCTGGCGCGTAGGCAGTAATTGCGACCAATTACAACGAAACTGCGGGACAATAACATCCACTACAGATGGACCTTTCCCTTTGGACTGGCTTTAGAATTTAATAAGACTAGACACATCACCGAGCTGGATGAAGGTTTGCGCATTCTGGGACTCCTGCTACCAGCCGAGGAGGGCAGTCTGGCCCTAAGAAAGAGCCAAAGACATCACATGGCAAAGTGCGGCAGTGGCACACAATCCCTAAAGGCTAGCCCGCCCCAAGATGAAGATACTGCAACAATGCAGGTTCATACCAGGAGGAGATTCTTACCAAGACTCTTGTGTAGCATCCCATCGATATACTGTAACAGAGTGTAATTCTGCTGCCACAAGAATTTCTATACGACTCCCACGAGGTTCTTTGCTGCAGTGGACTCTGGTTCACGCCACTCACAGAGGTTATCCACATCATGAAGCATCCAGCACCCATGTCTGCGGGCTCTGACCATGACACCCTTTACTACATGGTGCTCATTTAAGGTCCAAGTTGTTTGGAGCCCGTTGGCTCTTTATCGTAAGGTTTATCTGATACTATGTTACTTTCCTTTGTTGGGGGGGGTTCCCGGTGATGGTACGGGGAATCTCACATGCACTCCAGACGCATACAGAAGGTAGACATCGCAATCACAGTTGGGGTGGACACGAGGGAGACAGGAGGCAAAGCGGTCAGGACAAGGGGACGGGGTTTTGGGAAGCAGACTACAGAAACACAGGAGACACATATTCTTAAAATGGTTTCCTTAGCCTCCTGGAACGTGAAGGGGTTGAGTTCTCCCCTCCAAAAGGCAAAAAGTCTGGAAATATCTCACAGATCATCAATTCGAGGTCGTAGCATTGCAAGACATGCACCTTAAAAGGTCAGACGAAAGTAGATTCCGCCAGTGAAACTACCCCTTAATCTATAGGTCCTCGGCCAATTCCAATCAAAGAGGGGTGGCTGATCAATTCCATACAGCAGCTAAGTTCTAACCATTAGAGGTCAAGGCCGATAAAGGACGGCAGGTCCATAATGGTAAAGGGGAAACTAAGTGGTAGACTCTGTACACGGGTCTCCCTCTACGCCCCCAACACAGGACAGGTAATATTCCTAACCTCACTTCTAGACCAGTTAAGTGGCTTTGCGGAGGGCCTTGTAGTTCTCATGGGAGACTTCAACCTCACGTGGCACGGCGCTCTAGATAGTACATACCCACAAAGGGGGCGTGGCTTGGCCGGCAATGAAGTCATTCATGTAGTTGCGGAGCTCCGTCAATGGCTCCCTTCCCTGGCCGCAATACTCCATCTACAACTGAATTGAAGGGGCCGCTGCCAGCCGCGGCTTATCCTGTTAAGGTCCTGATGCCCTAGTGAGCTAGAAAATGGACGGAACCAGTAAAGCACCGATACAGACCCCCCTGCCTACATTACTGCCGAGAGCGGCTCCAGGACGTTGAGTGCAACGAGGTACGTGGAGCCGGGGATTGTCCCCGCCCCCTAGGCCCCGATCTGTGCTGCGGCCCCGTTTCGCCTCCCAGACCTTCCACGATAACCCCAGATTCACCCTGAGTGACACTGTGAGGGGACGCGGAAAGGGTCCCGCTTGGGCCCGGACTGAATTCCACTGCTTCTGAGCTACTGAGCGGGGGACGCTGCTGCCGGCCATGGCTCCCAACGCGAGGCTGGGGTTTAGCTCCACCCACTGGGCCTAATCAGGTGAAATGGAGCTGTGTTGGCGTGAGGGCCGTGTCCTGCTGCGTGGACTCTGCGATCGCCAGTGAGGCTGATGTGGGAAGTAGCGGAGAAGGGGCTGCCATACGGGGATTGATCTAGCCCCCCTGGGTCCGGGGCCGGCGGGACCTGCCTAGTTACCTTCATGTCAGCGCCTAGCAGCTTAGCCACTAGCAGCACAGCCGAAGCACGCTTGCCCTTTTGGATTGATCTCGGTCCTTGCTAGTGGTGTATGGTAGATGGGGAATTTGATCACTGCTCCAGAGGCAGCAGAGAAGTGATATGTCCAGCATAGCGCTCGTTATCTGCCACTTCATGTAGTGAGGGGGCTGAACGAAGACTGGCACCGGGGTGCGACGGGCTTTCACCCACAGACCCGGGTGCAGGCAGACATGATGGTGGAGGCGGAGACAGTGGATCCCATGTCACATAAGCTGGATGCGGTGCTGGCGGCAGTTGAGAAACTCGGAGAGACGATGAATCAAATCCGTACCTCTTTAGAAGGTAAAATAGACAAAGTGGCACTTGATCTAACGCTGCTGCATGCAGACCATCGGAAACTTGCTGATAGTACCGCTGCCACAGAAGGGGAAATTGTGGAGGTTTCACCATGAGTATCTACGGCTGAGAAGAACATCCTCGATTTACTCAACCGGATCGAATTCATGAAAGATAGAGCGGAGGATGCTGAAGGCAGGGCCCGCCGCAACAAAGTACGCATTGTGGGCCTTCTGGAGGGAGTGTAAGGGAAGAGCACAGTAACCTACGCGGAAGGTTGGATCCGGTCGCTGCTGCCCGGAGAGGCCCTGTCCCCACACTTTGTTGTTGAAAGAGCACACACGGTACCTGCCAAACCCCCACCTCCGGGCTCGAACCCAAGACCATTTTTAATCCATCTATTAAACTACAGGGACAGAGACGCAGTTCTTCAAGAAACTAGAAAGTTGCAGGACATACAAGTGGACATCAACAATGTAATGATCTTCCCGGACTACACTTTTCAGTCCAGAAACAGCACCATTCTTACTTAGCGGTGAAGAGACACCTACGGCAATCTGATCTTAAGTACTTGTTGTTTCCTGCGAAGCTGACTGTCATTGCAAATGGACGGGCCTTTTTTTTTTTTTCACTACACAGGAAGGCGCAGAGGAATGGCTGGCTTCTTTCAACTCTTCACAAACAGGGCGCAGAGAACAACCGCCAGAGACCACTCTACGGCGCCGCAGATGGAGGCGGAAAGGGTTGCAGTCTTCTGCCCACCAGGTATCTGGCCTGACTCCAGAACAGATACTGAGCTGACAACTCAAGGCAGTGGTGAACATCAGCGAATCCCCGGAGGGGGAATCCGACTCACCTAGGGCCAAATAGTGATGAGGAACCTTCGGACGCTTTCCCCGTTTCCCAAGGCTCCAGCCTACTGCCACATGTCACTCCGCAGACCTCCGAGGACATTGCTTGAATGTGTGAATATTCATTGCTCACCTTTTCTCTCCTCCATACCCTGAGCGATGCACGGACCTTTTGGTCACGCAAGTATAAACAAATACTCAGTATGTTGTATCCGCACTGTAATGATTACGCCTTGTATTCATGCACAGGTCAGCATTGAGGGGTGGGTCCTGGAACTGTTGACACACTCTTTCCGTCAGCTTCGAAATGTATGGGAATTTTATGTATAATAAGCAGGCAGCGACCCCGTTCAGAAAAGAGTCTGGCCGGGGACAGGCTCAGCTATGCATGACGGTCCCCTCCTTTATTTTCTTTGGCTGTGCACAATAGCCTCCCCCAGACAGTAGCTGTGTGCTATTGCGTTTAAAGTTTTGGCAATTGCCTGTTACAAAATTGCTCTCATGATATTTTTGATTGTGAGTTGTTTTTATGTTTCTTCTGCCATCATTCTTAGACAAGGGTATGATTGTTGCACTGTCGGGCTCCGCAAAGAAGCACACACTAAAATGGTCTATACACACCCACTGCCATCTTCTCCCATCACTCGGCTGGATGAGCCCAGATGCGCCCCTAACGCTTGCTGGTTATAACGCCCATTAAAATAGGCACATGGAACGTGCGAGGCATCCACAGCCCGTAACGCCGCTATCTCATAAACTCCTATTTGAAACTTCATCACATACAAATAGCGCTTCTTCAGGAGACACATTTAGTTCAAACAGAAGTCACACGGCTCCACAGACGATGGAGGGGGCAACTATATGTGACAGGCTATTCTGCATACGCGTGGGAAGTCCTAGTGTGGGTGAGGCCGGGTGCTCCATTTAAAGTGGTGGATGCAGTGGTAGACGGGGAGGGCAGATATGTTATAGCTAAAGGGGTGCTTGATGGGAAAACAGTAGTATTGGCATCACTCTATGCACCCAATACTGAGCAGGCAGCCTTCTTAGATCTTTTATCGCAAAAACTGTCCTATGGCATGATCTCCCTATGATCCTGGTGGAGACTATTATTGTGTGCTGGACGTCTCCTTGGACCGGTCCTTCCCTCCCTTGCCTGGCACCGCCACACACACATCCGCAAAAGCGCTGGGGCACTGGGCACTACAGTGGCGCTTCTCCGATGTATGGCGATACAGAAACCCGCTAGACAGGGTATATTCCTATTACTCCGGGGCACATAGGCTACGCGTACGTTTGGACCGTTTCATGGTGTCAAACTACCTCCTACCATGAATTCCAGACTCCACCTACATAGGGCGTACACACTCTGATCATAACCCGCACATCATGGAGCTACAGTGGGAGGATGAGCTGTCACCAATCCCAATCTGGCGCCTTCAGCCAGATGTCCTATTGGACGCACCCTTTCGGGATTTGCTAGCTACCACTGTGGCACAATATTTTGAAGAAAATGCAGGTACAGCCACTTCGCCATTGGTGGAATGGGACACCCTTAGGGTGGTTGTCAGGGGACATTGTTTGGGGGCACAAGCAGGTATGCGCACACAGCTGGAGAAGGAACTCAACGCTTTAGAGCGCAGGCTAGCCACCACAGAGCAGGCAGACATAGATGACACCCAGGGGCAGCTGGGCTCCCTCAAGGAGGAACATGCGCAACTACTAGAGCGACCGAGATGCCTCAACTATGCAGCGCATTTGGCGAGGACTCACCATATGGGTGATAAAGCAGGCAAACTGCTCTCATGGCTCTTCCGTGGGAATGAGTCGTCGGCACCCAGAGTGTCGGTGAGGAAGACGACAGGGGAAATTGCATATATGCAGCGGGACATTCATGACGCGTTTGTGACACACTATCGGGATCTGTATAAGTCGCGTGTACTAGTCACACCCCTGGAGGTAGACATATCTGGACGGTCTAGACCTGCCGCAGCTAACACGCGCACAAAGTGAAGAGCTAAATGCCCCTCTCCACTCGGGAACTTCGAGACCGTATTTTTTCTCTGTCCAATGGGAAGTCGCCAGGACCGGACGGCCTGCCGACTGAATTTTACAAGGCATACACACACACACACACATTTTAGTACCGCAACTGTTAAAAGTGTACGAAACCGCGCTCGACGACGCTACCCTTCCTGCTATGCAGAATGAGGCTCTGTTGGTTTACCTCCTTAAACCTGATAAGAATCCCGACCTCTTAGGCTCCTATTGTCCGCTAGCACTCAGATTATAAAATTTTTGCATCACTATTAGCTAGGCGTCTCTCACCCCTTGTAAAAACGTTGGTGCACCCTGATCAGAATGGTTTTGTTCCTGCACGCTGCACCTCCCTAAATATACGTAGATTTTTTAGAGTGCAGCAGTACGCCATGTATACCTGGCCTCGTTCGGGCTGCCTGGTACTAGATTTGGGGAAGGCCTTTGATTCATTGGAATTGCTTTATCTGGCGTCTGTGCCGGGTAAATATGAACTAGGGGAACACTACTTGTATATGGTTTATTTATTGTACCAGCGGCCCACAGTTCGGGTTCGTACAGGCAAGTTAATATCAGATTGCATTAGAGTGAGACGAGGGACAAGTCAAGGGTGCCCACTATCTCCGTTACTGTTCTCCCTAGCTATGGAGCCTTTAGCAATGCTGCTCCGGAGAGATGGCGAAGAGTGGGGGTTACGGTTGGCAGATGGGCTACATGCCGTTTTCCTGTATGCAGATGATCTGTTGTTGTATCTACGGAATATCTCTGCAATCCCGACTTCCATCGCAGACATACTTAGGTCCTTTGGGGAGAAGTCAGGGCTCTGGGTTAATTGGGCCAACTCATACAGCGCTAACACACTAGAGGTAGATATCGCTCTAAATGGCACACCCCTCGCATGGTACCCCACCACATTCAGATATCTTGGCGTTTTTATATATCGCTCACCGGAAGACTTAATGGACGGCAATACGACAGCCATACGAGCTCAATCGCAATTCTGGAAGACGCTTCCGCTGAATGTAATGAGTAATATCACCTTGCTGAAAATGATTGTGCTTCCAAAACTGCTGTACTATTTTTCAAGTCTCCCACTTTACATCCCACCTAAGACATTCCAAGACCTGGAGCGACTATCCCGGGACTTAATATGGAATACAGGAAGGCCGTGTATCGCTTTGTGGAAGTTGTATTCTCCCATTAGCCAGGGCGGGCTGTCTGTCCCTAATATGGAACTGTACTATTTAGCTGCCCAGCTCCAATGGGCGACGAAGTGATTGAATGACAAGTGCCTGGATGACACAGCGACCATGCACCAGCCCTGGACCCTATCCTAGGTTTGTCATTTGTTCCATCCCATTTCCAAACTCCCGCGGCCACCACAGTTACACTTGGGATTATCCCATAAATGCTATAAAAGAAGTTTATATCTCACCCGCAAGACACTTCCATACGCCCCGATTCTACCGTTGCTGGGGACACCAAGGGGTAGGTTGGGTACCCCGGAGGCAGCCTGTTAGACCTGTCAGCCCTTTGGCAGTTCCCTCCTCATTTTATTATTTTTGTCCTTTTTCCCCTTCTCATTTTTCCTGTCTACTAAACTTTTTGGGGTGCTGATGTAGAGGTTCTGGGCGCCTTTTCCTCCTCACATGAGGAAGAGGCGCAAGATGCTCCACTGAGGTAGATAATGGGGGAAGGTAGGATTCACAAAATGGTGTCTCCAACTGTCACCTCAGCACCTGGGCCATGACTGCCATGAGAGGTTCCGGAACCTTCTGGGCCCCTCTGGCAAGTCAGGCCCAAGGTGATAAATAGAGGTGGCAGGGGGGCAGCCATTTTAGGTTAGTGTGAGGCAGCAGGTTAGTCAGGAGTAAGGCACGTGAGTGGGGAGGTGGCTGCGCTGGACAAGGAGTGGACAGATCTCAGGATTTGCCAGGGTATCTTCGTCAGTGACACCACCCTCAACCACCTGACCGATCCCTGAACGCAGCCGGGACTTGGAGATCCCCGTACCAGAGAAGGTCTCAAGGTGGTTTGAACCCCTGATTCACTGGACCTGGAAGTGAAGCAACGCCTGGGGCCGCCTACTCCCCGAATCCATTGTTACCTGGGATTGCAGGACGGGCTGGTTGTGGCCAAACCCCTTTGACCGATAGAAGAGGTGATCGTGCCCAAGCCCCAAGAGTCTATCTGGCCTCTGTCTGCCCCCGTGTGGGATTCGGCACCCGTTAACTACCCCCCCCCCTTTTCTTTTGTCCTGGGGTGTGAGGAGTGGGACGCAGCCGCAACAGGAGGACTGGGCCTTATTGTCCAACTTTCCCGAAGCCTCATTACCCCGTAATCGGACCAGGTCGAGTCCCTACCTGAAATGGACCCCATCGCAATGGTCGAGTGGCTGGTGGTCCACTGAATGGACTTGCGGAGCCCGGGGGCATGAAGAGGTGAGGGGCCGGGAGTCAGCGACTCCGTTGAAGCTTCGGCGAGAGTTACTTCAGGAAATCGTAGCGGAGGGGGCGGGCCTGGCCTGGAGGCCGCCGTCCTCGTATCACGTGAGGAGGGCCCGAAGCGCCGCCCTTCGCCAAGACGAGTGAGGAAGTCTGCGCCCTGTGTTGGTGTTAAGGGGGGAGTACAAGGAACATCCAGGGCCCCAACTCAAGTTACCGCGACTGGCTGGTAGCGAAGCCATAGCGGAGGGAGCACTGGTCCCACAGTTGTGAGGGACAACCTGAAGAAGCTCCCGGAGGTTTGCCATACAAAAGGGGAAGGATTCCTTGCTAAGGAGCAGACCCGACGCTCACGGTGTGAGGGGACAGCAGCTCTCATACCGGTAGAACACCGGGAGCGGAGGACATCGAGACTGGACCGTAAGCTGGGCCTGGTACAGAGGGGAGGGGGAGAGCGAGTTCTGTGAGGTTCACAGCTGACTGCAGGGGGCGTCATAAATATTCCTGCTAACTTTATTTTCTTGAAAGCCAAGACCTCGAGGAGATTAGAGCCTAAGTAGTTTTGTAAAGAAATGCACGGTTGTAATGGTTATTAATCTCTAGTTGCCAGGACTGTTACCATGGCTACCATGAAAGGCATTAGAAACTGTTATTTAATTAAGTTGTTGTGAGACATCCTAGAGGGTCCAGGTGTCGTACAAAGGCCCAGGGAAGTAGTAGTGGGGTGCCAAGTTGGAAATAACATACCCTGGGGAGAGGTCAAGTCATACTGAGAAATGCCAGACTGAGATGTGACAGGGGGGGTTAAGCTTTTGTTGCTGAAAACACTGTTTGAAAAGCTTATTGTGTACTGTAAGACCTCGTGTGCCTCGACATATAGGGGACTTTTGGAAATGTACTGATATGTTAATAGGAAATTGATTATCTGAGCCTAACAAGGAAGAGAGGTGTTAAAGTCTTTTTAATAAAGCTTTACATTTAATCAGTGTAGAGTCCTTTTTGGGTGAGGCTGCGCCAGATTGCAAGCTGGGTAGGATGCAAGCATGAGAAGCCAGAGGGAGGTGTAAGCCTGTTGACCCGAGCCAAGCTACCCCCAGGACATAGGTCCAACAGTTTGGTGCTCAGCGGTGGGATTACTTATTCAGTGCTTGCATCCGCTTAGTGGCAATTTTGCGCGCATCACCACCTACACTGAATTGTTTTGACTGGAGTTTTCTCCAGATTGTTTTCTAATTGGAGGATTTTTTTGAAATTGTCCTGTGTATGTTCCCTTCTTGAGTAAAGTTCCTGTGTTGGGGTCCCATCTGGCAGGATGGAATTCGAATTGGGTAGGCTGGAGGAGTATACGGTGGCCCAGTTGAAGGAGTTCTGCCAGGAACGGGGGGTATTCTTTAAGCAGGGGGCAAAGAAGACAGAGCTCCAAGCAAGCTTAAGAGCCTGGGTTATGGCCCACCCTAGCGGGAAACGGGAAGAAGAACCAGGACTAGATCTCCTAGAAGAACCGGAAGTCCTTCTACCCCCTGGGAGCGGTAATATGGACGTGGGGTCCAGGGCCCCATCAAGAGTGGGAAGTAGCGCCTCGGGGGGGAGCCTGTCCTCTGCTGACCTAGTTGATCGGAGGGAAGAGAGACAGCTTAGAATGGATCTGGCCCGGTTGGAAAAGGAGAGGGAGGAGAGGAAGTTCCTCCACGAGCTTCGCTTAAAAGAGTTAGAGCTCAAAGCTCTTCAACTTGGAACCCCCAGCAGTCCTAATGGTGGCAGCATACCGAGAGAAGTCTCGAGAGAGTCCAGGCCCTACCTGCCCAAAGACGTGGTTGCTAGCTATGGCATAGGGGATGATATTGTAAAATGGCTGGCTGCCTATGAGGTTTCTCTAAGAGCCCATGGGGTCCCTGAAGCCCAGTGGGGGGGTGGCCTGTATAGGTATATGCCTCCGGTGGGGAGGGATGCCTTGTTAGCGCTAGAACAGCCAGACCAGACCAGGTACCCCGTCATGAAGGTAGCCCTAGTAAGGAAATTCGGACTGACCCCTGAAAAATTCAGGCAGAGGTTCCGGGGTAGTCAGAAGTTGTCCACTCAGAATTGGGTGGACTTCTTGGACTATGCCCGGAAAGCCTTAGAGGGCTGGGTGCAAGGTAGTGAAGTCAAGGACTATGAGGGACTGTACAATTTAATCTTAAAGGAGCATCTCCTCGAGAAAAGTTTTCCAGAGCTGCGTCAGCACCTAGTAGACAGCAAGCTCACTAATCCCAGGAAGCTTGCAGAGGAGGCGGATATCTGGGCGAGTACCCGGGTATCCTCAAAAGGGACTGGAGGGAATTTCCAAGGGGCTGGACAGGGCGCCCCCCAGAAGAAAGGGGGGGAAGACAAAAAGAGGGAGTTCTCTAAAGGCCCCCAAAAGAGTTCACCAGGGAAGGGAGTAGGATTCCCTCCTAAGGTTGTTCCCCACAAACCCCCTTATCCTGACCGTGGTCAGCAGCCTAGGGTTGTCCGATGTTACGAGTGTGGTGAGGTTGGGCACTATAAGGGGGATGCCAAGTGTCCCAAGAGACCACACCCTCCCATTGGAGGAAAGACCCCTGGGGTGGCGAGTGTAGTGCTCGGGGAGGAGTTGCCCTTAGATAAGGGAGGTGAGTGGGCAGGGCTAACCCTAGTGTCCTTAGGGGATTGTGAGATGGTTCCTAAGACCCAGATGCCCTCAAATACTACTAAGTACAGGCAATGGGTCACCATCAATGCCCAGAGGGTGGAGGCTCTGAGGGACACAGGAGCCAGCATGACTATGGTAAGGAGTCAGCTGGTGTCCCCAGAGCAGGTGGTCCCCAATGTAGTCCACCCGGTTGTGATGGCTGACAACCGAGAGGGTCACTATCCGGTGGCCCAGGTTCCCTTTGAGTGGGGAGGGGTTGCGGGTCCTCTACGAGTTGCGATCAGCCCTGCCATGCCGGTCGACTGCCTGTTGGGAAATGACCTTGAACACTCGGCGTGGAAGGAGGTTGAGTTCAGGGCCCACATGGAAATGTTGGGGACCCCTGAGTGGACGTGTGCCCACACTCGGTCCGTGACCACCCGAAGAGGGGATTCACAGAGGTTGGAGCCTGGGACAAAGGCCCAACCAGCTGCCGGAAAGGGTAGACGGGGACGGGGAAAGCCTGCCCCGGCATCTGACCCTCCAAAGGTGGATGGGGCAACTAAGGTTGTCCCGGAGTCTACGGAGGGGGATGTAACGTCCCTGGAGGGCTTGCCTACCCCTGCAGACTGGCAGGTGGAGGGAGGACCTACTAGGGAAGAGTTTTGTCGGGCCCAGAAGGAGTGCCCTACCCTTGAGGGTTTACGGCGGCAGGCCGAAGCCCAGGCAGCGGGTAACGATTCGGGGAACTTCCACATATACTGGGAAGATGGACTCCTGTATAGCGAACCCAAGGCTCCGGTGCATGGTTCATCCCGGGCCTTGGTAGTTCCCCAGCGTTACCGAGCCTTCCTATTAGGACTGGCTCACGAAATACCCTTGGCAGGACACTTGGGACAAGACAAGACCTTTGCTCGACTTGTCCCTCATTTTTACTGGCCTCAGATGAGGATTACGTCCGATACTTTTTGTAGGACGTGTGTAACCTGCCAAGCTAGTGGGAAGACCGGGGTGAAGCTGAAAGCTCCCCTGGAACCACTGCCTGTCGTTGGTACCCCCTTTGAAAGGGTGGGCATCGACATTGTCGGGCCATTGGATCCACCAACATCGGCCGGTCACAGGTTTATCCTGGTCCTGGTGGATCATGCCACACGGTACCCAGAGGCTATCCCTCTGAGGACCATTACTGCACCTGCGGTGGCACGGGCCCTTATGGGAATTTTTACCCGGATGGGATTCCCCAAAGAAGTGGTGTCGGACAGAGGTACCAACTTCATGTCGGCATACATGCGGGCTATGTGGAAAGAGTGTGGAGTTACCTACCGGTTCTCCACTCCTTATCACCCCCAGACTAATGGTCTGGTGGAAAGGTTTAACAAAACCTTGAAGGGCATGATCCGGAGTCTGCCCGAGAGCCTGCGGAGGAGATGGGACATCCTCCTACCTTGTTTGCTGTTTTCGTACAGGGAGGTACCACAGAAGGGAGTGGGCTTCAGCCCCTTCGAATTGTTGTACGGGCACCCTGTGCGTGGACCCCTCAGCCTGGTGAAGGAAGGATGGGAAAAGTCTCCCAAAAAACTTCCCACGGATGTGGTGAGCTACATGCTGGCCTTTCGTAGCCAAATGGCTAGGTTGTGGAAGCAAGCTTCTGAAAACCTAGAAGCCAGCCAAACGGTCATGAAGGAATGGTACGACCGAAACGCTCACCCGGTGGAGCTGGAGCCTGGCCAGAAGGTGTGGGTGATGGAACCTGGAGAGCTTAGTGCCCTCCAGGATCGCTGGTCAGGCCCCTGTGAGGTGGTTGAGAAAAAGGGCAAGGTTACCTACGTGGTAGATCTTAAGACCCCCAGGCAGCCCCATCGGGTGCTCCATGTCAACCGCCTCAAGCCTCACCAAGAGAGACCCGAGGTCACGTTAATGATGGTGACTGATGGGTCAGAGGAAGAGGACAGTGAACCTCTTCCCGATCTGTTTGCGTCCCGAGAAAAGGATGGATCGGTGGAGGGAGTGATCCTTTCACCGTCACTTACTCCTGAACAACGGAAGGACTGTCGCCAGGTACTGGAGCAGTTTGCTTCCTTGTTCTCCCTTATTCCGGGAAGGACTCATCTGTGTACCCATGATGTGGACACAGGGGATAGCCCACCTGTGAAGTCCAAGTCCTACCGACTGTCGGATAAGGTGAAGGCTAGCATCCATGAGGAAGTTACCAAGATGCTAGAGCTAGGAGTAATTGAGCCTTCAGGAAGTCCCTGGTCCAGTCCGGTGGTACTGGTACCCAAAGCTGCCCCACCGGGCACTACCCCAGAACTCCGGTTCTGTGTGGATTATAGGGGACTGAATTCTGTGACAAAGACAGACGCTCATCCAATCCCGAGGGCGGATGAGCTCATTGACCGGTTGGGAGCTGCCCAATATCTCAGTACCTTTGACCTCACATCCGGGTACTGGCAGATTTCCCTGACGGATGGAGCCAAGGAAAGGTCAGCCTTCTCCACACCCGAGGGTCACTACCAGTTCTGTGTGATGCCCTTTGGGCTCAAGAACGCCCCTGCTACGTTCCAGCGACTGGTGAACCAGGTCCTCTCTGGAATGGAAGCCTTTTCAGTTGCGTACCTGGATGACATCGCTGTCTTCAGCCGCAGCTGGGAGGACCATTTGTGTCACCTTCAGGCTGTACTTCAGGCTCTGCAGCAGGCAGGTCTGACGATCAAAGCCAGTAAGTGCCAGATCGGGCAGGGGTCGGTAGTGTACCTCGGTCACTTGGTAGTCCGGGCAAGGTGCAACCCCTCCAGGCCAAGATCGAAACCATCATGGCCTGGGAACCCCCCAAGACTCAGACAGAGGTTCGGGCCTTCTTGGGCCTCACTGGTTACTACCGACGCTTTGTCAAGGGGTACGGAACCATCGTGGCCCCCTTGACTGAGCTCACCTCCAAAAAGCACCCTCGGCGGGTGATCTGGACCGAGGGATGTCAACAAGCTTTTGACACCTTGAAAAAGGCCATGTGTGCGGCACCTGTTCTCAGGGCCCCTGACTTCACTAAGGAGTTCATCGTCCAGACAGACGCGTCGGAGCACGGTATTGGGGCGGTGCTGTCGCAACTCAATGATGAGGGTCTAGACCAACCGGTGGTTTTCCTATCTAGGAGACTACTCCCCCGGGAACAGAGGTGGAGTGCAATTGAGAGGGAAGCTTTTGCGGTGGTGTGGGCTCTGAAGAAGCTGCGGCCATACTTGTTTGGCTCGCACTTCCTGGTTCAGACCGACCACCGGCCCCTCAGGTGGCTGATGCAAATGAGGGGCGAAAATCCCAAGCTGTTGAGGTGGTCCATTTCCCTACAGGGGATGGACTTTAGGGTGGAACATCGTCCAGGAGTGGACCACGCCAATGCTGACGGTCTCTCCAGGTATTTCCGCCTTAGTGAAGAGGACTCCCAAGGGGTTGGGTAGCTCTCCCCACTTTCAGCTGGGGGGGACGCGTGTTAGACCTGTCAGCCCTTTGGCAGTTCCCTCCTCATTTTATTATTTTTGTCCTTTTTCCCCTTCTCATTTTTCCTGTCTACTAAACTTTTTGGGGTGCTGATGTTGAGGTTCTGGGCGCCTTTTCCTCCTCACATGAGGAAGAGGCGCAAGATGCTCCACTGAGGTAGATAATGGGGGAAGGTAGGATTCACAAAATGGTGGCTCCAACTGTCACCTCAGCACCTGGGCCATGACTGCCATGAGAGGTTCCGGAACCTTCTGGGCCCCTCTGGCAAGTCAGGCCCAAGGTGATAAATAGAGGTGGCAGGGGGGCAGCCATTTTAGGTTAGTGTGAGGCAGCAGGTTAGTCAGGAGTAAGGCACGTGAGTGGGGAGGTGGCTGCGCTGGACAAGGAGTGGACAGATCTCAGGATTTGCCAGGGTATCTTCGTCAGTGACACCACCCTCAACCACCTGACCGATCCCTGAACGCAGCCGGGACTTGGAGATCCCCGTACCAGAGAAGGTCTCAAGGTGGTTTGAACCCCTGATTCACTGGACCTGGAAGTGAAGCAACGCCTGGGGCCGCCTACTCCCCGAATCCATTGTTACCTGGGATTGCAGGACGGGCTGGTTGTGGCCAAACCCCTTTGACCGATAGAAGAGGTGATCGTGCCCAAGCCCCAAGAGTCTATCTGGCCTCTGTCTGCCCCCGTGTGGGATTCGGCACCCGTTAACTACCCCCCCCCTTTTCTTTTGTCCTGGGGTGTGAGGAGTGGGACGCAGCCGCAACAGGAGGACTGGGCCTTATTGTCCAACTTTCCCGAAGCCTCATTACCCCGTAATCGGACCAGGTCGAGTCCCTACCTGAAATGGACCCCATCGCAATGGTCGAGTGGCTGGTGGTCCGCTGAATGGACTTGCGGAGCCCGGGGGCATGAAGAGGTGAGGGGCCGGGAGTCAGCGACTCCGTTTAAGCTTCGGCGAGAGTTACTTCAGGAAATCGTAGCGGAGGGGGCGGGCCTGGCCTGGAGGCCGCCGTCCTCGTATCACGTGAGGAGGGCCCGAAGCGCCGCCCTTCGCCAAGACGAGTGAGGAAGTCTGCGCCCTGTGTTGGTGTTAAGGGGGGAGTACAAGGAACATCCAGGGCCCCAACTCAAGTTACCGCGACTGGCTGGTAGCGAAGCCATAGCGGAGGGAGCACTGGTCCCACAGTTGTGAGGGACAACCTGAAGAAGCTCCCAGAGGTTTGCCATACAAAAGGGGAAGGATTCCTCGCTAAGGAGCAGACCCGACGCTCACGGTGTGAGGGGACAGCAGCTCTCATACCGGTAGAACACCGGGAGCGGAGGACATCGAGACTGGACCGTAAGCTGGGCCTGGTACAGAGGGGAGGGGGAGAGCGAGTTCTGTGAGGTTCACAGCTGACTGCAGGGGGCGTCATAAATATTCCTGCTAACTTTATTTTCTTGAAAGCCAAGACCTCGAGGAGATTAGAGCCTAAGTAGTTTTGTAAAGAAATGCACGGTTGTAATGGTTATTAATCTCTAGTTGCCAGGACTGTTACCATGGCTACCATGAAAGGCATTAGAAACTGTTATTTAATTAAGTTGTTGTGAGACATCCTAGAGGGTCCAGGTGTCGTACAAAGGCCCAGGGAAGTAGTAGTGGGGTGCCAAGTTGGAAATAACATACCCTGGGGAGAGGTCAAGTCATACTGAGAAATGCCAGACTGAGATGTGACAGGGGGGGTTAAGCTTTTGTTGCTGAAAACACTGTTTGAAAAGCTTATTGTGTACTGTAAGACCTCGTGTGCCTCGACATATAGGGGACTTTTGGAAATGTACTGATATGTTAATAGGAAATTGATTATCTGAGCCTAACAAGGAAGAGAGGTGTTAAAGTCTTTTTAATAAAGCTTTACATTTAATCAGTGTAGAGTCCTTTTTGGGTGAGGCTGCGCCAGATTGCAAGCTGGGTAGGATGCAAGCATGAGAAGCCAGAGGGAGGTGTAAGCCTGTTGACCCGAGCCAAGCTACCCCCAGGACATAGGTCCAACACAGCCCTAACGGCCTGGCATGCGGCAGAGCTCAACACATTGGTCGACTTATATAGGGATGGCGTATTATTTACATTTGAGACGCTAGTTGAAGACAATGAATTGCCAGCGGGCCAATTTCTGTTACACACTTCCCCCCCCTGAAGGCTCTGTCAACTGCCTGGGGAGATCTGGCAATTAAGCCACCGACACATCTGTTAGTACAATATTTACATGTAATGGGAGCGGGGTCACATGTGGTGCATTGGCTGGTGGAGGCATTTCTCACACACATGCTGAGGCTGATGCAATGGCTTAAAGTTAGGTGGAAGGCAGATAGAGGCCAGCCTTGGACAGACACGGAATGGGATGCTATATTAGCGAGTGCTAGGAACATACCCAGGAACTCTAGGTTCAAGCTTATTCAAACATATATCATACAAAGGGCATATCTCTCGCAGGATATGATAAATAGATACTTCCACATTGTCACTTCTGCATGTCCACGCTGTCCGCATCCTAATGCAGACTTGCTACATATGCTGTGGGCTTGCCCATCCCTTCAGCATTATTGGCGAGAAGTAGTCACAACACTAGCTTCATGCACAAACACGGTGATGCCATTGTCATGGGAAGTCTACCTTCTAGGGCTTTACACCAGATTTAAAAAAAATAGTCGCCTCGAGGTTCCGAGATCTGGGACTCATTACTGCAAAACGTCTCATAACTAAAAAATGGAAAAATGCAGTCCCACGGAAGATACTTAGTTGGAAGCGCTCACTCATAATATGGGCACAGGCAGAAAGTACGGCACTACATAGAGAGGAGACAGCAGGGCTTCGTAAGTTTCCCATTGCACAGAGTTGGGACATATTGCATGCAGCCTTACAGACCGGCAACCCGATAGCAGTTGATAATGCCTCATTAGCTAATCAGTGATAAACCCACCAGCCCCCAATCTCTCAGCCGAAGGGAGTTGACACGACTCAGAATCGGCAGAATGGATTCATGTCGTTCCCCCTGGCCTGCCATGGATAGCCACCTGCTATCCATGGCAGGCTGGAAATGTACCGATAATATATCTTTGTACTCAATCATGCACAATGGATATTGTTTGTATTTAATGGATGGCAGATGTTCTTTTTATGTTCTAAGTTTGTTTATTTTGAATGTTTTGGAAAATGAGATTTATTGGTATTCACTGGTGACCATTATTTGCACTTTATCATCATTCAAGTAATTTCTCCTTACTAAGCAGTGAATAGACGATAAGGCCAGACTGGCAAAGTTTTGTATGTATAGAGTATACACGCGCAAGATCCTGTCATGACTGCTTAGATAAGTTGTGGGGGCGTGGCTAAGATGGCCACCGCGACGGACGTGTCTAGCTGAGGCTCCGTGACTGGGCTTTCACCTTGCCCGGTTTCAATGAGCCTGGCTGGTTCTGGCCCACACCTGGCGGATCCTGGAGGCGCGAGGAGCCCGGTGCCCAGGTTCTAAATGCAGCTTTGGCCCTGCGGGGATTGAAATCCGGAGTTTGCGGCGGAGCCATAGCGGAGGGGGCATGGACAGTGTGGGTGCACTGGAGGAGGTAATCCCGGACCTCCGACCCTGAGGGAGCTGCCTGGGCGTTCCGGTGGACGGCGGGGGCGGCGGAGTGGCTGCTCACGGGTGCCGGCGCCCTCCTGCGGCTTCACCTGGCATGCGGCGGAGGCCCACCCCTGCTTGGGGCCCACCGAAGACGCACCGCGGCCCGCATGCGACAGTGGCAATCGGGGGGGGGGGGCACGCATTGTTGGGGAGCACCGCCTCCGCCTGAACTGGCCGCGGGGGACACGTCTACTGTCGGCCTGGAAGGCTGTGCGGCGCACTCTTGGAGGCCCTGAACGAGCGCCGGCCGCCCCGGAGGCAGGTGCATTGCTGGACACTGGGCGGCCACTGGAGCAGAGATGAGCCCATGCGACGGTGAGGGGGACTAGGTGCAACGCTATGACTATGCCTCGCAGGAGCTGCTGTCCCTCGCGGCCATAAGGTGGCCTGCCCGACTCCAAGATGACGGCCCACCTCGCTTCTGCCTAGCGGTCTGCACAGGAGAGCGGGGGCCCTAGTGGACGGGGCGACGATTGCTGAGGCCCAGTGGTGTTACCCCGGCGCTTGCCTTCACTGTCGCGGCCCGCATGGACTTTCTGGGAGCTGCGGGAAGCCGTGGAGGACTAGTGGTGCACTGACCCTGATCTCGCCTCTTGCTGCCGCGCGCCGGAGCGGGGCGGCCTCACAGCTGCGGCATCACCAGTCCGGGCGGGAGGATTTGCCCTGGAGACAGAGGGGGATGGGGCCCCCACCGGCAGGAGTGGCCGCTGATATCCCTGCAGCTGCGCAACGCCGGCGGACTCCATCACCGGAGCAGCCACACAGTTTACCGAACCCCCGCCTGCCCAACGGGCGACACTCACCTGCAGTGGCACATGACTGCGCAGCAACGGAACACAGTGCCAGGGGGCCCATCATCGGCTAAAACTGCACCTCGTCCTGTCATAGAGTCCTCTTCACGTTTGTGGGGCCCCCAACAGACAGTATGGGCAAACCCAAAGCGGCGACGCCGGCCCCAGGGGCTGCGTCGGGGGCTCCGGCCAGCCAATCCAGCGGTGCCTCCAAAGCCGTTGGATCGTCGGGGGATCACTCTATCGGCCAAGCTCGCGCTGGCGGCGATAGAGCAGTCGCGGCTCTCCCTGGAGCACCAGCTAGGCACCCTCACTATGGACGTCAGCCTCCTCCGCGATGATCATCGAAAGCTGTCGGATAAAGTCTCAGACAATGCGAGAGCGGTCGCCGACATCCAACCTATGGTGCAGACACACCAGGACTCTATGCGTACCCTGATGGGTCGCATGACCACCATGGAAGAACGCATTGATGACCTGGAAGGGCGGTCACGACGCTGCAACATTTGCGTCCTTGGTTTGCCGGAGGGAATTGAACGATCTGACGCAGTGGAGTATATGGAGACCTGGACTAAATCATTCACCCCCAGTGATGACCGCACAGTGTACTTTTCCGTCGAAAGGGCGCACCGAGTTCCAGCGCGCCGCCCCCAGCCGGGAGCCCCGCCGCGTCCTATGCTGGCCAAATTTCTAAACTTCAGAGACCGTGATGCGGTGCTCCGGGCGACTCGGCAGTCGGGACTGCTCCGAGTCGAGAATAAAATCATCATGCTCTTTCCCGACTACTCGCGAGTGGTCCAGCGTCAATGGGCGTCCTTTCTGGAGGTGAAACGATGCCTACGGGCGGAGAAAATACAGTACTCCCTGCTGTTCCCGGTCGTCTTAAAATCATACACGATGGCGTTACTCACTTCTTTACAACACCGGAGGAGGCGCATGACTGGGCGGACCAGAATTGTACCGCGGGCCACCGAGCGGAGCGCACCCAGGAACAACGCGTGAGAACAGCGGGCCCCAGAAGACAACGCTCGCGGAGGCGACCTCGTCCAGGTGCCCCCGCACCGCTTCCACATACCTTGGGGTCCCCGGACCTGGAGCAGATAGTTCAGGCGAGGTGCCAGGCCCTGAAAGCGGCAGCGGGCCTTTTTCCTGCCTCCCCAGCAACAGACCTTGAACGCGCCCCCCATATATTTACGTCGGAGGAGGAGGGGGACAGCGAGGCGACCCAGTCCGGGGTGGACTCGGTGGCTCTGCCCTCGGTCACTCCGCGAACGGCGGACGACCTGATATGACCGTACCCTTGCAATATGTTGAGCAATTACAGCGAGGGGAGATGCCCTCAATCCACTGCTACTGATAGCTCCCGCGCTGCGCGCTTCCCCTCTCCGCCTATGTGCCTACCTTTCCCAGATGCAAATCGGCAGACCAGCAGCTAGTCACAGATAGCTCGCATAGCCCACATGTTGAGACCCCTAGCGGACACTGGCCGACACCCCTATATTATGTTGATGCTCTCGCACCAATTGAGAGCTAGTTTGGACGTATCGCCTCTGACGATAGGTCCCCTGCATTGGGGCAGGTTATTTTCGCCTCACCCCAGTTTTACCTTCCCCTTGCACACACATCTTCTGCACTGTGTCCTAGTCCACAAGTTGCTGAGCAGCTGCACTGACATCTTAGTGGCGCGGGCATGGGGAGAATGGGTCAGAGCTGGGTACCTCCGGGGGAGCCCGCTGATCCATCCTACACTATACGCGCGCACTGATGGCACACACTGGTAAAACCACAATTCTTACACTGAATGTGCGCGGCATGCATACTGCGCGCAAGAGATACTCCATATATGCATACATCAAGCGCCACCAAGCACAAATTGCGTTTCTGCAGGAGACGCACCTTACAGCAGGGGAGGTAGCGAAATTGCGCAGGCGATGGAGGGGAACCATATGCGCCACAACTTATTCGGCCTTCGCCCGAGGCACCCTCATATGGGTACGTCCTGGGGTTCCCTTTCAAGAACAGTCACATATAATAGACCCAGCTAGTTTTATTACTAGGCCGATTGGATGGTCAGGCAGTACTACTGGGCAGCATCTATGGGCCCAATGCCGACAAATACATTTTGGGACGCGCTGTCTACTCCCTTAAGCACATACACACAAGTACCCTGGATCCTGGGTGGGGATTACAACTACGTGCAAAACATAGCACTAGACAGGTCCCATCCTCCCCATCCGACATCCCCCATTGTAGTGCAGGCAAAGCGGTTTGCAACATGGGCGCAACACTGGTCCCTGGCGGATGCTTGGCGAACCCGGAATCCTACCACCAGACTCTACTCGTTCCACTCACAACCTCATGACCTTAGGGTGCCCCTGGACTGTTTCCTTTGCTCCCCTACCATCCTACCTATCCTCTCAGACACTGACTATTTAGGTAGAACCATATCACACCACGACGTCCACACGATAACGATCCGGTGGCACCCGCCACACTCTCCTGTCCCTAATTGGCGCCTCCCTAGGGATAGTCTCGACGACCCGGTCTTTAAGCAAATTCTAGCGGACCACATCCGCCATTATTTCCAAGAGAACACAGGCACGGCCACTACACGCGCGCAGGAGTGGAATGCCTTCAAGCTCGTAATGCGTGGTACCTGCATTCGCCACATCACGGGTCCTGGAGCGGGATATCCAGAAGGCGGAACAAGCGTTAGCCGAGCTCACCAAAGAGACCAACCCGGCTAACGCCACGCCGGTTCAGATAGCTGGCGCCGAGACGCTGGCAAGTATGCGCCGATATAATTTCGCAGCGTATGCAGCTCGGGTCCATAAAGAGGGCGACCGGGCGGGCACGTTATTAGCATGGCTTGTCAAGCAGGATTTGATCCTTCCGCCCATCACGGCCATTCGTGACGCTCAAGGCACTCTGTTATACTTGCAGGACCTGATTCTCAAAGCCTTTCAGGAGCACTACACGCTATTATATGCCAGCCCCCTCCCCCCGGTATCGGACGACATCCTTTCCGAGTTTCTAGATCGCTTCCAGCTACCCCACATAGATCATGACACACGCCAAGACCTCGACAGACCTATCAGGGCGACTAAGATTAGGCACGCTATGAAGGCGCTAGCTACCCACAAGGCTCTTAGTTTAGATGGCCTTCCGCTAGAATTTTATCACGCCTTTGCGTCCCAATTAGTCCCCCAGCTGGAGTCACAATTCCAGGCAGCCTTAGACGAGGGGGCTTTACCCCAATCCATGCGCGAATCAGTCGTAGTGTCCCTTCTCAAGCCGGATAGGGACCCTCATCAACTGGGCTCCTATCGACCCATAGCCTTATTGCCAGCGGACTATAAAATTTACGGGAAGGTCCTGTCGGATAGGTACGCAACGGTCCTCCCGCAGCTAATCCACCCGGATCAGAATGGATTCGTCCCACGCAGGCATACCTCTTATAACATCCGGCGGCTGTTCCACGTCCCGGACCAGATACGGGATCGGTTTCCCCGGGCGGTATGTCTGGTGCTGGACCTCAAGAAAGCTTTTGACACTCTCTCGTGGGCCTACCTGTTTCGGGTCCTACAACGCATGGGCATAGGACCCAGGCTACAAGCCTACACTCAGCTCAGCTACTCCGCGCCCAGCTCCAGAGCGCGACTAGGCTCCCTTATTTCGGCCTCCTTTCCAGTCCGCCGTGGCACCAGACAAGGATGCCCACTCTCCCCCTTACTTTTCGCCATGGCGATGGAGCCTTTGGCGACTCTACTCCGCGCCGCGGGCGAGCAGTGGGGTATCCCAATAGGTGATTCCACCCACTCGGTATCGTTATATGCTGACGACGTACTTGCATATGTCCGGGATATTACAGCCGATTTAACTCCTATACTGCGTATCCTACACGACTTTGCGGAAGTGGCAGGACTCGGGGTCAACTGGCCCAAATCCACTGTCTATCCCCTGGTGCAGGCTATGCCCCACTGTCCAATACGAATGGGTAATGTGGACATCTCGTGGAGTCCCCAAGCGGTTCGCTACCTAGGAGTTAGACTATACCATACACCGCAGGATATATATGAGGGGAACTACCGCAAACTGCTGGGTAGCATTCGATCCTCTGTCCACTTTTGGAAAGACCTTCCACTGGCGGTCACGGGGAAGATAGCGGTCGCAAAAATGATCCTCGTCCCGTGCCTGATATATCAATTCTCCAATCTCCCGGTAGTCCCCCCCACGATCCCTATTTCGTGAGCTCGACAACCTGCTGGGGACCCTCATCTGGGGCTCTGGCCGCCGGCGTATTGCTCTGGCAAAACTGCAACTGCCCCTTGACCAAGGAGGGCTAGCGGCCCCATCATTTGAGGCGTATTTCTTGGCAGCCAGTTGCAGTGGGTGTCTCGCTGGACGGCGGGTCGAGCACAGAGGGAGCTGATCACTACGACAGGGCACATTCAAACCCCTACTATTCACCGCATGTTGTTACCAGGGGCAGCGCCGCTGCCGACTAAGCCCGTCCAAGTGATGACTGCGCGCGCCTGTTTGGCACGTATTCATCGTATGAATCGGGCTGCGCCCCTGTACTCCCCACTTCTTCCACTGATAGGGTTCCCCAAGGGCCGGGTACATTACACAGAGAGATTGCTGCAAATATGGACGGATCACGCCGTGACGGAGGTGGGGGCGTTATTTTTTGAGGGACAATTTCAGACTTTTGACGCACTTGTCGACGACTTTGAACTTCCCAGGGGACAGTTCCTACTGCATAGACAGCTCCTCACAGACTGTCGCAGGCAGTGGCGCGCGATTGACACAGAGCCCCCCACGCATCCGGTCATCCATGCGATCCTACAGATGGGGCCTGGGTGCCACTTAGTCACCTGGATCTACAAAGCCATACAGACTCTAAAACAACCCACACTTGCACCCCTCAGAGAATACTGGGAAACTGACTTCCGCAGACCACTACATGACAGGGAATGGACCAGGGCCCTTGAGCATACCAAGAAGGTATCCCGCAATTACCGCTTTAAGAATATACAATTGCACATCCTGCATAGGGCATACCTCACTCCCGAAAAATTACAGAAATATTTCCCTGACAGCTCGTTTGCTTGCCCCAGGTGCCTGAAGCCCACTGCCTCTTTCATACACCTGTTCTGGGATTGTCCGACGCTTCACAGTTACTGGCACGTGGTCCACACCGCCCTCCGCACGGTCATGGGGCTGCAGGACCTATATACCTGGGAGGCTAGCGCCCTGGGCATCCACAAGCGACACAAGCACATGAAAGTAGAGAGACGGTTTATTTCCTTGGTGCTCCTCCTGGCCAAACGGTGCATCACCATGCACTGGAAGACACCGGAGGGGCCTCCCCTAGCGGCATGGGTGGGCGCAGTCAAAAAGTGGGGTAAGGCAGAGGAAGAGCTACTCCGAACGGAGGAAGCCCAGGGACTTCGCAAACACCCGATTTCCCTGCCCTGGGCCATGCTACTGCATTCCTTCGCACAGGAAACGATAACGGTGGCGGGACCACGAACGATTGGTCCCTCCCGGGGCCCCCATGGGCCCACCCAGGGAGACGTACAGGGAGCCCAGACGCCCGGCGGGTCATAATTGCGCTCCCACCTCCCTCCTCCCCTCTTGCGCCCGCGTAATCCCAACAATATACCTTGCAATGGTATAGCTCTCAGGCGCAAGTTTAGTACTGCTCATCATCCGTGACACAGTGCACCCCCAGTTTATATATCCCCAGTTTGTTTATGGTTAACCTGTGGCTGCAATTCCATAGCCCCTATGATAAAATACAAAGGGGAATAGGCACACCCCGCAGCCCCTGCAAGGCGCAGCGACCACCACGCAAGCTGGTTGGGTATACTTAGGCATAGGCCTCGGGAGACTGTTCTCAGCTCATAGACAGAGTGGGGGCCCACATACCCTAGGCTCAGAAGTCCACACAGGGCGCGATTGAGCGCTCTTGCTTGTATGTCTATATCAATCGCATTACCAGATGTGGTGGTGTTTGTCCAATTATATAAATGCCAATAAAAAAGGTTTTAAAAAAAAATGACTGCTTAGATAAGTTGTGTCAAGAGTAAGAAGTGGATAGCAATGACACTCATTTACAAACTATGATGTAGCTACACTATGGGCAATGGCACACAGAGGCACTAGTACGATATATATGTAATGGTGAATGGCACCTTCGTGTTGTTTATATATTGCTTTGATGGATAATGCTATTCTGCACATGGGTGTGTAATTCTGATGTCGACATACAAATATTTTTGTACAGATTCGTGATGACCGTCATGTTAAAAAGAAATATGCCAATGAAGATATTTAAACAAAAAAATAGTACATACCCACAAAGGGCAGCTACTAACAACTTCCCCAAGGGTCTTAAGCAGAAATTGATGGCCTTAGATTTGAAAGATGCATGGCGCTCTCTATACCGCACTACTAAAGACTATTCATTTTTTTCACATGTTCACATGACCTACTCCACACTAGACCACATATTTATAAGTCAATCCATGCTGGGCTCCCTACAAGCAGCGAAAATGCTCCCAATTACGCTCTTGTATCATAGCCTAGTGACTATCAACATGTCCTAGGGCACCAGGGAGCAGGATAAACCGAGCTGGTATTTTCTGCTCGCAGTAACGAGGGATAGGGTGCTGAGGGACGAGTTGAGAACTGCCATTTCTGATTATTGTGATCTGAACCAGCCCCAGGCCACATCACCTCAGAATAATTGGGATGTGTTTAAAGCACTCATTGGAGGCAAATGTATCCAGCACTGGACAAGCGCAGGACTAAGTAACGAGAAGAGCTAGAGGTGGAACTGGAGAAGGTGGAAAAGGCCCACAAGAATGCTCCCTCCCGAACGCTGCAGCGCCAACTGAGTTTACTCAAGGGGAAAATCAAGGAAATTTATACCAACAGGGCGGAATATACCCTGCTGAGAGTCAGACAGATATCCTACGCTCAGGGGGGGGTAAGGTGGGTACACTTGGTGCGACAGCTACGTGAGAAAAGAGAGCGGGGTTATATTGGACCGGGACAGGACATTGACCCCTTCAGACAAGTCCAAGGCTAGCATCATTGGGCAATTCTATAGGGACCTTTACACTGGCTCTTTTGCTGATGCAGAAGCGCAAAAGCTATACCTAGACTCTGTAGATCTGCCCCCACATTTCATTGGCTGAAAGTAATCATTTAAATGCCCCAATCACGTCGGACGAAGTGAGGCAGGCAATTGCTAAACTTAAACTCCACAAAGCCCCTGGACCGTTTTGTAAAACGTACATGGCGGAACTTCTCCCTCATCTTACGGCGCTTTTTAATGCCATAGCGGATGACTCAACAGTATCCAGCTCAATGGTGGAGGCGGTGGTCACGGTCATCCCCAAGGTGGGGAAAAACCCTCAAAGCTGCGCCTCATACAGGCCCATTGCACTGCTAAATCTGGACACCAAAATCTCCGCAATATTGGCTTCCCGATTAGAGACCCTGATGCCCACACTAATCCACCCTGATCAATCCAACTTTATAAAAGGCAGACAGACGCACGATAATATCCGGCGGACTATCCATTTGATTGAAAAAGTTTCCAAATTTAACATTCCTGCATTACTGATAGAGCTGGACGTGGAAAAGGCCTGGTATAGAGTCATAATATCGGTTTAAATATTGATATGCCATAATATCGATGTTTAAATATCGACACATTATCGACCTGCAAGAATATCGTCGACCAGAATATCGACATGCAGGTAAGAAATATTGCTTTTGTTAATATCGAAGTTAGTAATATCGTTAGTCAAAATATCGTTTATAATATCGAAATTTGTTCTGTATTTTAGTATACGTGTTAAAAGTATAGTTTATTTTTCTAATGTATGTTTGAATTTTTTTAGAAGTAATTACTTTTATGTTACGTAATTTTTGCGTATTATAGTTCCGTAGTGGGTTGTGGGTTTATAGGGGAATAGGGTGGGAATTAATTTAATTATAATATATTTATTAACACATTTTTAGAAATTATTAATTTTTAAAGAAATTAAATATTGAGTTTTAGTTCCGTAGCGGGTTGTGGGTTTATAGGGGAATAGAGTGGGAAGTAATTAAAAAAAAGTATTTATTAATAATTGTAATTAATATTTTTGTATTTGATTTATATTAATTGTTATTTAAGTTATTAATTAGTTATTAATTGGGTATTAATTATTAATTATTGGTAAATATGGTGTTATTTTTTTAGGAGTGGGTTGTGGGTTTATAAGGGAGTAGGGTGGGAAGAAATTTAATTATAATTAATTAATTGATATTTATATATTGAATATTTTGTTGTGTTAAATATTTTATTAATTATTAATAGTTAATTGGTAAATATCTTGTATTTTTTTTTAAGAGGGGGTTGTGGGTTTATAGGGGAGTAGGGTGGGAAGTAATTTAATTATAATTCATTCATTAATACTTTTTATTAATTACTATTTGTGTATTTAATATTTCATATAGTTAATTGTGTTAAATAATGTGTTATTAATTGGTTATTTATTAATAATTAATTGGTAAATATGTAAATTGTGTCTATTTTTATGAGCGAGTTGTGTATTTAGAGGGGAGTAGTGTGGCAAGTAATTAACAATAATATATAATTTATTTTTTTAGATAATATTTTTAAAAAATTATTTTATAGTCCTAATAGTATGAATTAATTTATTACTCATTGTTTTTAATTTTTTTATTTATTGTTATTAGTTAATTAATTGTTTAATCAATTATGTTAATTGTGTCATGTTTTACAATAGTGGTGGTGTTATTTATAGGGGTATTTGGTGAGAGGTAAAATATTTATTATTATTTAAGTATTTGTTAATTAATGTTTATTATTTTGCTGGAGTGGGAATAGTAAATTATTCACCTCCGCTATCCAACACTTTCCCTATTTTTGCAGTTGGAGTGGGAATAGTAATTGTATCCCCTCCGCTATTTAACACTTTTCCTACTGTTGCAATTGTTGGAGTGGGAATAGTCATTTTCTCCCCTCTGCTATCCAATACTTTCCCTACTGTTGCACTCGTTGGAGTGGGAATAGTAAATCTATCCCCTCCGCTATCTTGGTTTCGATATTTTTGTACTTAAGTTTGTAGAGATAGGATGTCGATATTTTGTCCATCGATATTCTTGACACGATATTCTGGTAGGTCGATATTGTTGTCGCCGATAATATGTCAGTGATCCAAAAGGCCTTTGACAGGGTGGATTGGTCGTTCCTCTTCCTCACCATGCAAAAGCTCTGCTTTGGGGACCGTTTTCTCAGGATGGTTGGAGCAAACTATAGACATCCCCACTCTAGAGTCCAGATTAATGGTGTCTCGTCTCTACCATTTGAGTTAAGCAGGGGTACTAGGCAGGGATATCCTCTCTCTCCCCTATTATTTGCTCTCAGCATTGAACTCTATCTTCCCGATTCAAGCGAATCCAGAGATTAAAGGCATCCACTTTGGGGGTACGGAACCCAAAGCCTCACTCTTTGCAGACTATATTCTGATGACACTCACGGATCTGGGTCCCTCACTTCAGGCACTGCAGACAGAATTGGGTCAATTTGAAGGGGTGGCGGGGTTCAAGGCCAATCTGTCAATATCCTACATCCTGAACCTTACGGTCCCTGAACGGGCCCAGCAACTCCGAGACCAATCCTCCCTCCAATGGGCCAAACGATCTCTACAATACTTAGGCATCCAACTTACGCCAAAGATCGCTGACCTGTATAAAGCTAACTAGCCCACTTTATTATCTCCGGTCCAGGAAGAGCTTAAACACTGGAGGATAAATGCCATTAAATGACGCTGTTCCCCAAACTACTTTATCTATTCCAAGGACTCCCAGTTGATTTAGACCACAAATTATTACCCAAAATCCGCTCCCTCATCACTAAATTTATATGGCAGGGAGGTAGGGCAATGTTGCTATTCTATGTCTTACGACGTCCCGAGAGGGAAGGGGGTGTTGCCCTCCTGGATTTTGCACTCTATTACAAAGCGGGACAACTACGAGTGATGGAGTGGTCCATGCGCAAATCAGACAAGCACTGGCTCCATATGGACAGAGCGATAGTAGGCAGGGCAATCTGGGATGTGCTATGAAAAACAAAAAAAGACAGACCGGCAAACGCTTACATCTGCACCCTGACTTGCACTACCCTCAAGGTCTGGGATGAGGTTACGAAGGATGAGAGATGGACTACCTTCCCCTCACCATACACTCCCATTGATTTCAACCCAGATTTTCCCCCTGCAACGCGGGAAGGCCCTTTTGACAGGTGGAGGGAGGGGGGTTGTTTGAGGGTATCCGACCTCCATAATTTCGAGATACTTACATTCGCGAGCTGCCAGCGGGAATTTCAAGTTCTGTCCAGCGAGCACTATCATTATCTTCAACTCAAACGCTGTGTTTCCCAGCCACAGATGAGAGAAGCAGCCACTAGAGAGCACACACAACTAGAACTCTGGATACGGAGGGTGGGCTCTATGAAAGGGGCAATCGCTACACTCTACTCACTGCTATCATCAACCACATACGCTCTACATGCACGCTATCCAGCATTTTGGGAACAGGTAGTGGGGAGAGACCTAACCGAACAGGACTGGCTTCATATATGGACAGACATACCCAAACACAATCATTCCATATCCTGGAGGGAAGCCCACTATAAGACCCTGTTTGACTGGTATTTATACCCCTCCAAGCTCAAAAAGATATTCCCAGACACTTCCGAGCTCTGTTGGTGCGGCTGCAGTCTCCTCTGAGACTTCCGCCACATCTGGTGGGACTGCCCTGCAATACGACCCTTTTGGGATGAAATCCTATCGCATATTAAGGATATGCTGGGGTACCCCATCCCTACTTCCAGAGAGGGAGTGCTCTTAGGAATTGGAGACCCGGATCTTGAGCACCAGACAAGGGCGGATAAAGCTACTCTGCCGCTGACCGCGGCCCCCGCAGGGGGCCACTCGGCGGTCGGCGCCTTAGTGGCCCCGGGGCCCCGGTCACCCCTCCCCACTCCCTCCTTTGGGGGGGGGCGGGTGCGGGGATCCCGATTGTTGCCCCCCTCCGTGTCGAGGGCCGGAAGTGACGCGAAAGGCGCGTCACTTCCGGGCCCAGGTGTGAGGGGAAGACTATTTAGCCTTCCCCCACCCTCACTGGCGACCTCTTTGTCGCCCACCTCGCCTTTTTCCTCACCTCGTGCATCGCTCCGTCGTCCTGCGCCGTCCTCGTGTGTCTCCGGCCCCCACGGCTCTGTGATCGTCGTCGCCTCCACGCGCCTGATTGTGGTGAGTCTTGCAGCACCCACTCCGCCCCGGCCCTGTCCCTGGGCAGTGCCAGGTTGACGGGGCCCTGTGGCGAGGATGGCCACGGGCGGAGGGGATGCAAGATAGGGGCATGGGGGGCTGGGAAGGCAGGCATGGGCGGAATATCGCGCTGACTAGTCACTCGGAGCTGTGCCTAGGTTGGGGGTGCGGGCCTCGCATGGAGCAGTTTCGCGAGGGCGGCTGCCATTAATATGCGGTCCCGGCACCCTCTGTCGTCGGAGGGTTCCTATGGCCCGACTGCCTTTGGGCGCCAGGGACCCTGGCGCGTGCTTCCGATCGCGTTCATTACGGGTAGCGAGGGAAACCGGGCGTGGAGCACTCGTACTGGTTCAGGGATCTTGGGGCATGCAGCGTATCGCGCTCCCATAATGAGCGAGCGCGCGCAGCAGTGGAAACCAACCCCCCCCGTCCCGAGGTGTAACGGCTCGCTGTATGGGGGCTCAGTCCTGCACCGCAACGATCGAGCGCGCGCAGCACTGGAAGCCAACACCCCCACTCGTTGCATTGGGGGATTAGTCCTGAATCGCCCTCGCGTGGGCGCCCCCGCCCACAGGTGGGTGTTGCGGCAACAGAGCAGCTGTTTGTGGTCCGTCGGCGGCGCTGCCTCCTCCGGTGCACGAATCAGGGGGCGAGCCGCGAGGTCGCGTCCTCTTCTGTTATTCGGTTGAAACCACTTAATTCACCTGCCTCAATATGCGTGTAAATACGGTGCCGTGTGCTTCAATTCCTTCGGGTTGATTTCCCTCTAGATAATGCTTAGAGGCATAATATGCAAATATGATGCAAAGTCCGAGGCGCAGGGCCTCAATCGCAATGTGGTCTGTGTTTTGATAGTCCCGGGGCCGCGTCCTCATTAAGGGTTTCGGGGCGTATCGCTTAATCTCCCCGTGCCTCCATATGTTTGTAATTACGGGCTGCGCGCTCCAATTCCTTCGGGTCGAGCTCCCGCTAGAGGAAGGTTATAGATATGGAGAGGGAAACAGATGCAAGGACCGAGTTTCAGGTCCTCAATCGGAATCAGGTTAGTAATTGAGTGAATCTTGTAAACACGTCCGCATTATGTGTTTCGGGGCAAATCACTGAGCTCCCCGCGCCTGCATATGTTGGTAATCACTGTGCGGCGCGCTCCAATATCTTCGGGTCGAGTTCCCGACAGAAGACGCATTAGGCATGCAAAGGAATTCATATGCGAGGACCCAGGCTCAGGTCCTCACACGCGATTTGTGGTTGTAAACATGGTGCCTCCAGCGCTCCAATACCTTCCGGTTGTGCCCGCGCTACTACTTCCTGTGATCCTGGGCAAATCATTTAACCCCCCCCCCCCCTCCCCCCGTGCCTTGAGTGGGGTCCGGGTGATGACGCGGGGAATGTAGCGCGAATGTCAGAGAATGGGGTCCATTAAAAGAAATGGGCATACATTTAAATCACGTAATCTCCGTGATGAGGATGTGATTAAAACGGGTCTCTTTATAGTAAGCAATGCAACTATCAACCACTTAATGTAAATACGTGCCCAACAGCTGGTAAATAACTTGTCTGAACTCATTGCTATCGGAGAGGTCAAGCAAAGAATCGACCAAAATGAACACTGCTTTGTGGATCCTCTAAACCCTAAACTCTAAAACTGTGTCTTTTAACCAATATCGGCGAGAGAAAAAGAGGTTGTGGCGTAACGGCCAGAGCTGCCGACATTGGAAATAGGAAACGAGGTTCGAAGCCTCGGCGTCGGCAAAACATCCCGTGATTCTGGGCAATTCACTTAATCTCCCCGTGCCCAACAAGAAACAAGCATTTACGCGAGTTTAAACTATTCACGGCCCGATGTGTAAATTTAGACGGTGATTATGACATTCGAGCACCTGAGTGGCCCGGTGATCAAAGGCATATCATTTGGTTTGAATTACGTGCCTAGTGCCTGGTTGTGTAATGTAATTAGGGCACTCGGGTAAAGCGCTCAAATACCTTCGGGACGATGGCGCGCTGCATAAATATGCAACAGGTTGCTCCTGACACTCGCTCACGCAAGATGATACTTGGGAGCGAAGCGCCCAGTGCCTAGATTTAGAAGTTTAAATACGGCACTCATGTGAAGCGCAGCACCACCTTCGGTCGAGCTCGCGCAATTATGTTCATCCATCGAGATTGGTGACGGGGCGGCCGGGGTCCAACAGGAATTGGGGGCTGCCTAGAGTGCATAATCACGGAGTATTGGACTTGTCATGTAAGCTCTCCAATACACTTTGTGCTATGCAACCGGCGCTCTTGCAAAGCGCTTCAATGCGTTCGTGTGGAGCTCGCGTGATCTGGGGCATTCAAGCATGGTAATATTGTACTGCGAGACTTAAGTAAGGCGCCACAATACCTCGTGTCGATTTCGCGTTCGAACGCGATTGAGGTACTGAGTTACCAGTGCCTGGGTAGGGTCAATACGATGCTCATACGCGTGCAAAGTAAATGAATGGGGGTTCGACGGCAAAGAAGCCGCACAACCTGCGCCGGGGGAGCCGTTAGGAGATTAGCGTCGGTTCACGGCCCTAATACACCAGCACTGCAAGGCTGGGAGCTGCCTGGGTCCCCGCTGATCGCGGGCGGTGCAACACCTGTGGCGCTCCCTGGTTAAGGTTATCTCCCCCCCCCTCCCGCTGCAGTTGGGGGTGGGGGGGGCATGCAGTGGGCTGCGGCAGGCGCAATGGACCTGGCACGGGGATCGTTTAGTATGGTACGAATTTTGTAAGCTCCCCGTGCTTGAATGTGTAATGTAATAAGGTTCTCAGGTAAAGCGCTCCAACACCTTCAGGTCGCGTTCGCGCTATATAATTATGCAACATGTATTGCTGGCTTCCTATAAGGCAGATAAATGATACAAGTGCATGCATTGTTCACATACGCGATTACGGGCATTAATAAACCCCCCGCACGTCAATGGATAATCGGGTGCGGTACTCGCATGATCAGGTGCGGGGAGCTGGTAATATGGTATGAATGTCTTAAGCACCCCCTGCGTGAAGATGTAATGTAAATACGGTGCTCATGTAAAGTGCTCCAATGCCTTCCGGTCGAGTTTGCGCTATATAAATATTCATCATGTAATTGCAGGCTTCCTATAAGGCAGATACATGATACCAGTACATGCACTGTCCACATCACGCGATTACGGGTATTACGAATCCCCCCCCCCCCGCACCTCAAGGGTTAATCTGGTGCGGTGCTCGCGTGACCTGCCACGGGGATCGTGTTATTGGTACGAATCTCCTACGCTCCCCGTGCCGGTTTGTTTAATGTAGATACGGTGCTCATATAAAGCGCTCCAATACCTTTGGCATCGAGTTCGCGCTATACAAATATGCAATATGTATGTGCTGGCTTCCTATAAGGCAGATACTTGATACAAGTGCAGGCATGGTTCACAAGATTTTGCTCCAATACCTTCCGGTCGAGTTCACGATAGATAAATATGCAACAAGTAGTGGCTGGCTTCCTATAATGCAGACACATGATTCAAGTGCATGTATTACTCACAAGAATTTGCTCGTGCCCACATTCGCGCGCATTAGGTGATTCCGGGCATTACGACGACTCCTGCACATGAATGGTATTTGGTCGGTGCTTGTGTCCAGCGCTCTAATAATTTTGCGCGCATTACGGTTTGAGCTAATCACTAATCGACCGTGCCCGAATAGGTATGTAAATACGGGGCTCATGTACTGCACTCCCAACACCTTCGGGCGGGTCACGCTGTGCCTCTGGACAGATAATTATTATCCGCGTGCCTGATGATGTATGTATATCGGAGCTCATGAACGGCGCACCATTACCTTCGGATCGAGTTCGCGCTGTGGTTGTGACTCCGGGCAAATCACTGATCACCCCATGCCCAGATATGCATACGTGCTGCTGGGCCTGGTCCACCTGGACCCCCGAGGGTCGCGAATATGCACGCGTGCGGCTGGGCCTGGTCTACCTGCCCCCCCCCCCCGAGGGTCGCGACTCATGATCACACTTCCGTGCCCGAATATGTATGTAGATACGGGGCGCATGGACTGCGCTCCATATACCGTTGGCCGAGTCGCGCTGTGCCTGCGGGCAGATCACTTAATCTCTCCGTGCCCGATTATGTATGTAAATACGGTGCTCATGAACTGCGTGCCTATACCTTCGGATCGAGTTCGCGCTGGGTTTGTGACACTGGGTAAATCAATGAATATCGCCGTGCCCGAATATGTATGCGAGCTGCTGGACCTGGTATGCCCGGGTTCCCGAGGGTCGCGGACCTGGCGGCTCATGATCTCACTCCCGTGCCCGAATATGTGTGTAAATATGTTGCTCATGCACAGCGTTGCCATACCTTCGGGTCGAGTTTGCGCGACATAAAAGTGCTAATTACAGCAAGGGTCGCGCAGTCCGATCCCGACCACACGTGACCACGTGTCGCTCGTCTCCAACCTTTTGCTGAAAGGGGGCTTGGGTCGTTTGTCATTGTTGTTTTTGTCTCGACACCCACCCCCATTGCTTACGGCCTCGCCCTCCCAGGTGCATCAGTCCTTGGGCAGGGCGGACCAGTGTGGGGATAGTCCTAATGTAGAACGGTCATTGCCATGTTAGTAACAGTTAAACGCGGGTCGCTGCCGACAGTCTAAAAGAGGTATGCTTAAGCACGCAACTCGGCCCCGCCAACATGCTTATGTGGGCCGCCTTCAACGGTCACTGATATGGGGAACTCACACATATCTAACTGTAACCTAGACACCCGGGTGGGTGCCTAGTCGGGCAGGGCAACGCAACCGAGATAGAATGGTAGTTATTATCTAATGCTAAAGGAAGTCTGGATTGAGCCACTAGATGGTGTAGATATGGGTGCAGCTCAGCGCCCCAATCCCATTGAATTCGGGGACGCACTGGCATAGCGGCAAAAGAATAAGTGGTCACCACATAGCGCATCACTAGGGCCTAATCACGGCAAGGTTACCGGCGTGATTGTCCAAGTGGTTGCGGGTGCGCCGCTCGCGAGCGGATTGCAACCCGTGGTTTTCCTCTGTCTCAAATCGACCGATAGTTCATGGTTAAGCCGTTTGGCCTGCAGAACACTGAGCTGGGCTCCATAACCAAGAGTTAGGCCTGCAGGAGGATTAGCTGAAGGAACCATATAGGAATAGGTCCAGATGTACTTTGGGGGGCATTCCCCTGCAACCAAAGACAGATTTCGGGTTGCGCAATGAAGACCTTCCACCCGGCTGGTGGGTGGTATGGTTGTTATATAGCAAGTGTGCGGTCGTTCAAAGTTTGGTAAAGACCACGTAGAGCCCCAGGGCATCAGGGCATTATTGACCGTGCAGCACTCGCTACGTTCAGAATAGGGCCGGTATTTGCACCAAAGTCTCCGGTTGGTTCCCACAGACTTGTCTGCTCCCAAGGTTATCCTCCAGGGGTAGAACTTGACCTAAGGGGGTATTGCCTGCTTCGGCGGCACAAATAAGCGATAGCTACGCCGGGATGGAGTTACCATGCAGGTCCTGCCACCACTGGGTTCCCCCCAGGTGATGGGATCAAGTTAGGTGGGACCGCGAAGTCTACGGTTCTTGGGAAACTTCCTGCAGTAGGGCATTTAGCAACAGATAAGATACCAGCTTGTGAGTATCAGATATCTGCTTTCCAGCAGCTCCGTGCCCTGGGAGCACACGCGTTGCCCTAACCCTGTGGCCCTCCCACAAGGGAGCCGGGTAGCAAAACAAGTGAATAGGCTCCTTAGGCGGGCCTCTGGCCTTCAGCTGGGTGTAATCACCATCAATTGAAGAGAGGCCCAGGTAAAAGGGGCTTTCCGTAATGCTTGGAGGACCATTGCGGTTGGTGGCACCCCCCACCGGAATCACTGGTCGCGTACGGCAGCTGCAGGAGACTGGTGCTGCTGTCCCAATATCTGGGGTGTCAGCGGGGCAAATACAAGGGGACATTATGACAGCGCGCAACGCTTAAGCCAAACGGATTCCCGAAGCTGGTATGCCTATGGGATCATCACTGAGCGATCCGTAGGGGCATAATTCCTATAAGGTATAAGGGATGGTGGGCAGGGGCAAGAGTCGCCCCTTGCCCATGGTCACGCGCTGGCAGTGAGGTGCACTCCTGTGCCCCAGGTTAACTATCTGAGGGGACTGTACAAATGTTAAGTAACCCTTCTCGTCATAATAGTCAAAGCGGGCAGGCCCAGGATTGTGAATAGGTGTAACCTTCCCGCTGGGGGGCGAATAGTTATCGCACATCTTCACAGGCCCCTCTATTTCAACAGACCCCATCCGATTGGGATAGCGTCTAGGGATTGGGGACATAGATGGGGCCATCTACAATCCAGGAGCTATAGCTCACTGGTATGTCTTGGGCCTGTGGTTATAAGGGATCTCACAGGGTTTGAGTCCCGCCCAAAGGGGTTTGGGCTTTATTCGCCATGAGATGATCCGGGGGAATGTAAAGGGGTACTTCGACTTGGATGGAGTACACCTCTCCCAAAGAGGCATGGATCTGTTTTATTGGATTTAAGCGAAGCATTGGTGAATAGAGGGTGCAGGTAAAGAGCTAGGTTGGTGGGGGGCCCTGGCTGCGACGGTTAGCCGCCTCCAGGGCTGTGGCGGAGTTACAGGGCGATCTGGAAGCAGGCCGGTACAAAGGGTACCTCTGCGCGGCACCACGTGGTGCCTGAGCCAAAACGAGGAGCCTCCAGAGAGGTCCCGGAAGCCGGTCGGCGCCCCGCTAGGCCTGTGGGCGGTTGTGGGCCTGAACAACCGGGGGCTTGCTATGCGACGCTCCGCCCCGAGAGGGGGGGTGTGAGTAGAATCTCAACGGCACGTGATCGAAAAAAGAATCACTTGGGGGGCAGCACTTGCGGGTCGTTCCCGTGCTGCCCGGCTCATCAGGCGGGGCAGGTGAAGTAGATGGCCGCCTGCCCTTGGATCGCCCGTAAGATAACCCACCTATTACATATCCTGGAATTATGTAATAAATCCTGCAGCATTTGTTACCCAGTTACAACTGTTTCTTGTGTCTTCTTTGGGTAACCTAATTTGGGGGAGGGGGGAAAGCGGGGTGCCCCTGGGGGTACTATGCCGCTGACCGCGGCCCCCGCAGGGAGCCACTCGGCGGTCGGCGCCTTAGTGGCCCCGAGGCCCCGGTCACCCCTCCCCACTCCCTCCTTTGGGGGGGGCGGGTGCGGGGATCCCGATTGTTGCCCCCCTCCGTGTCGAGGGCCGGAAGTGACGCGAAAGGCGCGTCACTTCCGGGCCCAGGTGTGAGGGGAAGACTATTTAGCCTTCCCCCACCCTCACTGGCGACCTCTTTGTCGCCCACCTCGCCTTTTTACCCTCCCTACCGCTTACCCGGCGTGGTGTGGTGGGGTGGGGTTTTTGGCTGAACGTTTTAATGTTTTCTTTTCGTTGCAGGCGGAGTTACAGGGCGATCTGGAAGCAGGCCGGTACAAAGGGTACCTCTGCGCGGCACCACGTGGTGCCTGAGCCAAAACGAGGAGCCTCCAGAGAGGTCCCGGAAGCCGGTCGGCGCCCCGCTAGGCCTGTGGGCGGTTGTGGGCCTGAACAACCGGGGGCTTGCTATGCGACGCTCCGCCCCGAGAGGGGGGGTGTGAGTAGAATCTCAACGGCACGTGATCGAAAAAAGAATCACTTGGGGGGCAGCACTTGCGGGTCGTTCCCGTGCTGCCCGGCTCATCAGGCGGGGCAGGTGAAGTAGATGGCCGCCTGCCCTTGGATCGCCCGTAAGATAACCCACCTATTACATATCCTGGAATTATGTAATAAATCCTGCAGCATTTGTTACCCAGTTACAACTGTTTCTTGTGTCTTCTTTGGGTAACCTAATTTGGGGGAGGGGGGAAAGCGGGGTGCCCCTGGGGGTACTATGTGGTCGTGCCTTGGGGCGGTGAAAATCACCATTGCAGCAGCCTGGAAAAAGGAGGCTCCTGTGATATCACTTTGGCATTCATGGCTCTGGAGCGTCCTCACCATGGAGCGGAAGGCGGACATCTTCAGGGATGAATATAATTTTTTTTAATACAAATGGGGCCCGCTGATCACTTTCCTGTCCCTGGGCCTTTCCTCAGCTGTATGTCACCCTACTGTCAGAGCTATGCACATCTTTCAGTTTTAAACTAACGAATCTCCAATCCATTTTTCAGGCAGCAGTTTGTTACGAAAGGCCCGATATAGGGGTGTAAGGTTTCGCACAAAGTTTTTGCTCACACCTGACAGTTCACACTCGTACTGTAGATAATTGTCAACCACCAGGGAAGGTGGGAGGGACGGGCGGGTTAGGGAGGCGTTTTTCGTTCGTCTTTTTTCCTGTTGATGTAATTTGTCTAGGGGCTTCCCCCAATGTTGGGTTTTGGTAAAATAGACTAGACTTCCAAGGTATGGGGGGGGGGGGGGGCGCGAGGGACCTTTTCAACATTAGAAACTGAATCTTTATTTGTTGATTTTACACGCGGAGCATCCTGTATACTCTGCAATGTGTTGTACCCTTTGCAGTAGTCTTGTTGAATAAAAAGATCTTTCAAAAAACAATTAAAAAGAAAAAACGTTTTATAATACTGGCGGAAGAGCAAACCTATCTTATGGCATGTCAAAACTTGAATGTTTTCCATCTTTAGAAGTGGCAAGGTTTATTTTTCAAATACTTTTCACTCAGGAATTTCTGATCAGAATTTTAAAAGTAAGGTAGTGTCAGAATGTGAAGAGAAACGCTTGCCAGGGCCTTATTTAACATAGGATTCAGCTATTTGGTCTTCCCTCAGCAGTCCAGAGGGTAGATCTACAGGCTCCCAGGAAAAGTGTTATGCTCATTACAGTTTCTGCCTCTGGCTCAACTGCATAAGTTAGGCAGATGGCCTTTCCCACAGTGCCATAAATGCCTGGATGCCAAAGCTTATGCATTCATGCAATAAATGGAATGCAGTCAATAAAGCAAAAACAACCCTTAAATTCTGCTCTTCAGCCACACACCATCAAAAATATCCATATTGCTGTGCTTTTACAGGCTGGGAGGGGTGGGAAGCATCACAGAGCAGGGAGAGGGGTGGGTATTTGAGTGTTGGAAAGCAGGGAGATACAACTTGAAACTAAATGTACTCAAGATGTGCCAAGTAAAACAAATAAATGCGTTTCCTAAATTTGAGTAGTGTAAAGATACATGTCAGCCTTTCAAAAGAATTGTGAAGAAACTGTGCTCCAGAAAAGGGACAAACACAACAAGAGAAATGCCAGCCATAGAACAATAAGTAAGCTAATGTGTGTGTGTGAGATAATGAAGTCAACCAACAGTAAGCAATCATCGGACTCTTAAGCCCACTGTATGTTCACAATAGGGTGCGATCCGTTAAAAACCGGGTACGAACCGTCGGACGGAGCATATTCTCCGTCCGACGCGTACCCGGTCGTCAAAATCTACCAACATGGAATTACGATTCGCACGGAAACAACATTTCCTTACGAATCGTACAAAACCCCGACCGACGAAAATAAACATACAAATGCGATCCGGGAAAGCGCCGACCTGACGTCGGGACGCACGCAGCCTGCCATTCACGAACCAGGAATTACGATTCGCACCGACGTCATCCCGCACGGTGAATATTTTCCGGCAGCCAAAAACTGCCGGGAAATCAGGACGACGCGAACAAGGAGTACCAGTACGCGACGGACAGACAGGACGATGCGAACAAGGAGTACGCGACGGACAGACATGGACCCGAACCTACGTGTCATCCCGGCCCTCATAGCAGTCGACCTCCTCTACAGGTTACGACGCAGACGCCGCAGAAGGTCAGAACAACTAAGGGAGGGGGGAAGGGGGGGGTGGCAGGACCAGGGCAGGCCACAAAACCCCCACCAAAGTCACACAGCACACATGCCCTGGACATACCTGACTCCCAGGCCCTGGTCACTACGAGGGGGTGGGGGCGTGTCCAGCTAAGCCAGCGACCGCCACAACGGAAGTTCTTGACGCGAACCGGCAACACAACCAGACAGGCACGTCCCGTACCCACGCCTTAAGAGCGTGGGTATGAGTCGTACCACGCCCACACCTACATCACCCCAACAATGGCGGGACGGCTCGTACCCACGTGGCAAAGGCCTGGGTACGGCCCGCACAAGCATCACATAGCGTGGGGACGGATATGTACGGACCGTACCCCCACCCCGTATGCAAGGAGCGTACCCCCAACCCCAACAGTGTAAGTACGACACGTACCCTCACCTCGATTGCATGGAGCGTACCCCCCATGCCAACAGTGTAAGTACGACCCATACCCTCACCCGCGGACGTATGGAGCGTACCCCCACCCCAACAGTGTAAGTACGACCCGTACCCTCACCTCGAATGCATGGAGCGTTCCCCCCATGCCAACAGTGTAAGTACGACACGTACCCCCACCCATGTATGCAAGGAGCGTACCCCCAACCCCAACAGTGTAAGTACGACACGTACCCCCACCCGCGTATGCAAGGAGCGTACCCCCAACCCCAACAGTGTAAGTACGACCCGTACCCTCACCCTTGTATGCATGGAGCGTACCCCCCATGCCAACAGTGTAAGTACGACACGTACCCCCACCCGCGTATGCAAGGAGCATACCCCCAACCCCAACAGTGTAAGTACGACCCGTACCCCCACCCGCGTATGCATGGAGCGTACCCCCATGCCAACAATGTAAGTACGACACGCACCCCCAGCCACGTATGCGAGGTGCGTACCCCCCATGCCAACATTGTAAGTACGACCCGTACCCTCACCCGCGGACGTATGGAGCGTACCCCCCCACCCCAACAGTGTAAGTACGACAAGTACCCCCAACTCGATTGCATGGAGCGTACCCACATCCGTGTATGTCATGAGCGTACATATTGTGAAATAGGAGAGGTGGGTGCAGAGTCCTCCCAGCAGTGCCCTGAGACAGGAGGGGTGGGTGCCTATCACTCCCAGCAGTGCCCTGAGACAGGAGGGGTGTGTGCCTATCCCTCCCAGCAGTGCCCAGACACAGGAGGGGTGGGTGTAGAGTCCTCCCAGCAGTGCCCAGACACAGGAGGGGTGTGTGCAGAGTCCTCCCAGCAGTGCCCAGACATGAGAGGGGTGGGTGCAGAGTCCTCCCAGCAGTGCCCTGAGACAGGAGGGGTGGGTGCCTATCACTCCCAGCAGTGCCCTGAGACAGGAGGGGTGGGTGCCTATCACTCCCAGCAGTGCCCTGAGACAGGAGGGGTGGGTGCAGAGTCCTCCCAGCAGTGCCCAGACACAGGAGGGGTGTGTGCAGAGTCCTCCCAGCAGTGCCCTGAGACAGGAGGGGTGGGTGCCTATCACTCCCAGCAGTGCCCTGAGACAGGAGGGGTGGGTGCCTATCGTGCCCAGACACAGGAGGGGTGTGAGCAGAGTCCTCCCAGCAGTGCACAGACACAGGAGGGGTGGGTGCAGAGTCCTCCCAGCAGTGCCCAGACATGAGAGGGGTGAGTGCAGAGTCCTCCCAGCAGTGCCCTGAGACAGGAGGGGTGGGTGCCTATCACTCCCAGCAGTGCCCTGAGACAGGAGGGGTGTGTGCCTATCCCTCCCAGCAGTGCCCAGACACAGGAGGGGTGGGTGTAGAGTCCTCCCAGCAGTGCCCAGACACAGGAGGGGTGTGTGCAGAGTCCTCCCAGCAGTGCCCAGACATGAGAGGGGTGGGTGCAGAGTCCTCCCAGCAGTGCCCTGAGACAGGAGGGGTGGGTGCCTATCACTCCCAGCAGTGCCCTGAGACAGGAGGGGTGGGTGCCTATCACTCCCAGCAGTGCCCTGAGACAGGAGGGGTGGGTGCAGAGTCCTCCCAGCAGTGCCCAGACATGAGAGGGGTGGGTGCAGAGTCCTCCCAGCAGTGCCCTGAGACAGGAGGGGTGGGTGCCTATCACTCCCAGCAGTGCCCTGAGACAGGAGGGGTGGGTGCCTATCACTCCCAGCAGTGCCCTGAGACAGGAGGGGTGGGTGCCTATCACTCCCAGCAGTGCCCTGAGACAGGAGGGGTGGGTGCAGAGTCCTCCCAGCAGTGCCCAGACACAGGAGGGGTGTGTGCAGAGTCCTCCCAGCAGTGCCCTGAGACAGGAGGGGTGGGTGCCTATCACTCCCAGCAGTGCCCTGAGACAGGAGGGGTGGGTGCCTAACACTCCCAGCAGTGCCCATGGAACGCAAAGGGTGGAGTAGCCACAGATACCATGCCCACAAATGTCAGTCAGGTGCACAAAGACCCTGCAGTACATGTACCACATGTGTGCGAGGCTGGGAGTATACGCATGCATAGGGCCAAAAAGAAAACATGTACACATGAAGTCATGTCAATAGTCCACATACACAAGTACAATGACTACCAAGGATGCCACGAATGATGCAGGTGGAGAATGGCTCAGCATGCATGTGCAAAGTTGAAGGACTCCGTCACACACCCAGCTAATGTACACACAGCTCTGCGCTAAAGTCTGGGGACACCCTGCAGGGAAGAAGTCAGGGTACACAGAGGAAGGAAAACACCTTGGGACAATTGCAACATGCAGCAACTGCTTACATGAATTGAGAAAGCTAGCTAACACCGTGTGATGGCACACAGATCCCATGGTCCCCCCTATGAGCAGCACACTACTACATTTCCCACACACCCAACACATGAACACCACCCACAACCATGTAGCAGCCCCACCGACAGCAATGCCAGCAAAGCAGGAGTGTTCCAAGGGCAAAAAATAAATAGCTTTATTCAGCATGATCCAAAAACTGGTATGTAGTAAGTTCAATATTTACAAAGCCCATAGGGCAGTCCAGGAGTCACAGCTGGATGGGGGACACAGTGGGATGCGTGTCCCCTAGCTTGCCTGCACAGTTACAAGCCGTTGTCTTCCACAGGGGTGAGGGCATCAAGTGGGGGGGAAGGAACAGGCACCGCAGGGACAGGAGGGCGAAGGGTAGGCGACGTGGGTGCAGGGATGGAGGACTCCACCACAGGGGGTGGGGCAGGGCCAAAGGTGGATTCTAGGAGCGCGCTGCACACCTCGGCAAGGTCCTCCAGGGACTCCCCTGCACCCGAAGGAACCACAGGCCCCAAGGAGGGGGGGGGTCAGAGGGATGGGTCGCAGCGCCACTGGGGGAGGGTGTGGACAGGGGGGGGACTCAACCACCCTGATCGGGGACTTCCTTGACCGCTTGTGGGGTGGTGTCACTGTGGGGCTCAGGGACAGAGCGGCCATGAAGGAGTCTTTGGGGGAGATGTGGCCAGGAGAGCTGAGGGGAGGGGATTTGGAGGGAGTGGATTGGGTGGAATGCGGACTCCCACTCTGGCTGCGTGTCACACGTTTGCCCCCCGACCCAATGGGTGTGCCTACTTCACCCTGTGTGTGCGTGTCAGGAGGTGTGCGGCGGACCTTCCCTGCTGGTGTGGTGCCTGTGTCTGTTGTGGTGGGTGCATGCTTACGTCTGTGTGTATGTGGGACAGGCATGGGAGTGGGAAGTGTGGAAGGAGCAGGGGTAGAGGGTGGGACGTAGCGCTGCAGGAGACCCACTGCTGCAGTCAGTGTGGAGTCTATGGACCTCAGCAAGTTGCGTTGGTCAGCCTGCGATGAACGAATGCCCTCCAAGTATGCCTCCATGTTGTTGAGGACCTGGCTGTGGCCATGGAGGACATAAAGGATCGCAGTCTGACCAATCTGCAACTGCCGCTGGATGTCCACAGACTCCGCATTGGTGGCAGCAGTGGAGACAGGGGCAGGGGGTGCGGTGCCTGGCAGGAAGGAGACATGTGGTGATCGGGCACGTTGGGAAGGGACACGAGCAAGTGGGAGGCGGCTGATGCCAATGGAGGGGGCGGTGCGAGATGTAGGGCTGCTGTCAGATGGTGGTGCAGCCACCGCCCACTCGGAGAGATCATCCTCGGACCCGTCAGCTTCATACTCTGTTGTGCCAGTCGACAGGTCCCCGGGTTCACTCTCTTCCGCCTCAGTCCCACTCGAAGTGCCAGGCACGATGTCACCTCTGGCACTGGTGCTCGGTCCCTCCGCGCCGTCTGTGTCCATGTCTCCCTCCGTGTCCCCCGACGATGCTGTGGGCAGGGTGAAGAGACAGAAATTAATCATACACCTGTATACATATGTCACATGAGTCAAATCTACTTAGGTCACAGTGCATAGCCTGAAACAAAGGAAGAGTTACAACTACAAAACAAGGTACATATGTAGGCCCTGCAAGACACAGTTGTGTGACCCACCATGCCATGTAAAAACTATGGAGAGCATGACACAATAGCAAATGAGATGACATGGAATTTTGACTGAGGAGCAAGGCCCTGGGGACAATCCAGCACTGCATCTGCACCACACAGCGTGGCAGGCAATAGGGATGAGCAGGGACCACATCCAGGAACTAGAGGCACATGCAGCATAGGTAATACTGATAACATGCCCACCCTGACTGGCACAATGCACCTTGAGTGTATGTCCAGACAAACATCACACACTGGCCAGTCCTAGCAAGGAGATGACAGGTCTTGAGATGTAGGCCATGCCCGCACCACCCACCCCCTACATAAGACAAATCTGTGGAGACACAGGAAGCACTTACATCTCTTAGTCAGGGTGAAATACACATGGGATGCAAAACAGCAATATTGCACACAAACTACCCAAGGTGCGCCTGTCCAAATAATCATGTACAAATGGGCATCATCAAATGATTGCAACCAGACACAAAGGCAATGGCCACCGTGAGTATGTAATTGGAAAATCAGCTCAGGCTGGACAGTGGACACTTGTAATACATCTCACGTCAATATACATGGTGCCAGGGGACAATGGCACAGAGCACAACCTATGCTGTAGACACAGAGAATGTCGACATTCTCGGATTACACACATGATACCTAGGAAAAGATGCCCCTGGGGACAGTAGTGGCCACACAACTCCATGCTCCTGAATGGGAATGACTGCAACACACGCTAACATCCCTGCACTATGCGTAACGCACAATCATGCACATCATGTCACAGGCCACCACATGGGACATGCCTGCTGGAAGGCCTCGCACTCGAGAGATTAACTCCCATGTCTGGAATCAGCATTAGTGCCAACTGACATGGAACCCACAAGTCCAGAACTGGACAGGGCACAGGCAAGGTCACTAAACCTGTTACACACCACCCCCACACATGATGCTGCAGGCATTGTACACTTGGAGAATGTGTCAGGCTACATAACCTTGTGATGGAGTGACTACACACAGACCAGGGAACACATTGCAAGGAGGGGAAGGGAGGCAGGAGAGCCCTGCAACACTGTGGGTAACAGGATCTGCACAGCACCATAAACCCTGGAAGTGTATCCATGGAACAGTACACTTACAAATGCTGGTGAAACACAACAAACACACACATGTACCTACCCCCTTCCGGCTGCTGCATCTCCTGTAGGCGCCTGTCCAAGTCAGGAAAGACCACCGCCAGCACACGTTTCTGGATGTGGGAGAGACGGCGGCGCCCGCGGTTCTTATGGCTCTCAGGTGAGTCCCCCAGCAGGACCCGTGCGATCCTCCGCGTCCAGCACCGGATATCCTGCCAGCGTTTCCTCACCTGGGGCAGGCGCCGCTTCCAACCATCCGCACTCCTCACGGCACTGACGGCGTCCAGCCATATCTTCTCCTTGGCAGAGGTGTCTACCTGTGAGGATGGACAAGTGACACTACATCAATACACCTGACACATGTCACAGGGACACAGATTAGAACACATTTGCTGTTTATAACAAGGCATAGTATGCATCCAATGCATTGCACCTATGTCATAGGGACATGATCCTCTGGGGGAAGGCCAAAAGCAGTACGTGCCATTGAAAGGACACAGGTGGAATGAGGGCAACTACACAATCAATGATCCAGGCTCACACTGTGCATCACACCCACCCCTCCTGTCTCAGGGCACTGCTGGGAGTGTTAGGCACCTGCCCCTCCTGTCTCAGGGCACTGCTGGGAGGACTCTGCACCCACCCCTCCTGTCTCAGGGCACTGCTGGGAGGACTGTGCACCCACCCCTCCTGTCTCAGGGCACTGCTGGGAGGACTCTGCGCCCACCCCTCCTGTCTCTGGGCACCGCTGGGAGTGATAGGCACCCACCCCTCCTGTGACTGGGCACTGCTGGGAGGACTCTGCACCCACCCCTCTCATGTCTGGGCACTGCTGGGAGGACTCTGCACACACCCCTCCTGTCTCAGGGCACTGCTGGGAGGACTCTGCACACACCCCTCCTGTCTCAGGGCACTGCTGGGAGTGATAGGCCCCACCCCTCCTGTCTCAGGGCACTGCTGGGAGTGATAGGCCCCCACCCCTCCTGTCTCAGGGCACTGCTGGGAGACATCAGGCATTCCCCCCCCTACAGTACATAGCATGTGTGTCACACCTGGACACAATGGCAGAAGTCACAGTCACAAAAAAGGGACACAGTCTGTGGCAGTGGACACTGCACTCACCTGATAACCTGGTCGCCCATACAGCATGGGAGGATCACATCCACCAAAGCCATGTTCTCCTCCAGGGTGAATGGCTGTGACCTCTCCACAGCCCTTGACATGGTTCCAGGGAATCAGTAGCAGCAGCTGGGTCGTGGAATACAGAGATGTGCAGGCAAGTGCTCCCTCATGGGACCTGGCTGCCTTATATCTGCCTTGCTGGCCCATCTCATGCACAGGAGTACAGAGTGATTGGTCACTCACATTTGCATCCTATGTTTCCTCCAATCCCTTCAAACCTAGCAGTCTGTGGGTTCTCAATCTGTTTTTTTCTCCTGCATGATGTCAGCCCCACACATTGCAACAAAGTAGATTCATTCCAACTGACTTCTGCCGTGCAGCTTCCTGAACAAATTCAAAATTTGAACTTGGTCTCCATGACAACCAGCATGCATGTAGGCCTTAATACTTGTCCCTCATGTGTCCCCTATGGAATTTGGAGCTTCACACACCGGTACGGTGCGTTCCGGGGCCCTAGGGCACCCCAAATGCATAGCAACGGCCCGTACACGCGTGCCTACGTTCACTATCACTATGGGTGTCCTCGCGTATGCGTACTCGTAGTGGTACGGGCCGTACACGTGCCTGTACGCTCCCTATCACTACGTGTACGCATACGCGAGAACACCCATAGTGATATGGAGCGTACAGGCGTGTGTACGGTCCGTACCACTACGAGTACGCATACGCAAGAACACCCATAGTGGTAGGGCCGTACACGCGCCTGTACGCTCCCTATCAGTATGGGTGTCCTCGCGTATGCGTACTCGTAGTGGTACGGGCCGTACACGCGCCTGTACGCTCCCTATCACTACGTGTACGTGAGGACACCCATACTGATAGGGAGCGTACAGGCGCGTGTACGGCCCGTACCACTACGAGTACGCATACGCGAGGACACCCATACTGATAGGGAACGTACAGGCGCGTGTACGGCCCTACCACTATGGGTGTTCTTGCGTATGCGTACTCGTAGTGGTACGGACCGTAAACATGCCTGTACGCTCACCATCACTATGGGTACACATACGGCAGCACTCCCATAGTGATATTGGAACGTACACAGGCCCTCTTAGCAGCAGTACGGCGGTTTTCACACATCACAGTGGTGACAGGCAGCACACAGGAAGGAATAAGGCGGACATACTTGTCCATGGATGGCCATCAAGGCATTGTCTGTGCATTACTACATGTCTGGGGCACAGGTGTGACAGGCTGTGATGTGGAACATTACTCCTGAGTCGAGAAGGCACCAGATGTATGATGAGATGTGTACAGATGTAATGTGTGACGGTGCAATGTGTGCCAGGCATGCCCTTGACTCCTTTGACATGTGTGCATGTCGTACTGCACACTTGGGATGAGCGTCACTGGCATGTCACGGACACCAACACACGGAAGTGTCCCCTGATGCCCGGTACAGGGGTTACCACACCTGACTTGTCACTACCCACGGTGCACGATGTGACTATGTCATGTATGTGTGGGGGTTTCCCATTAGGTTGATGTTGGAGCACCCTCAAAAGCTGCAGCTGTTGCAGCAACCAACATGTGTCTGTGTGTAGATTGACATTGCACACTGTTCCGCACACCATGCCACATGTGGTATCGGATGTGAGGAGCGTATGTATGCATGGGACACAGAGTAGCGTAACAAGGACATGTCTGCATCCTCTCTATGAATGTGTGGTGAGTCATGACATGTGCACCTTCATGGCAAGGTGTGTGGGCTGTCCTAGTGTAATGTCATGTGACCTGTGGCTCTAGTGTTCCGCTACCAGTCTCTGCAATCGGCATCCTACTTCTGCTGATGTGTTGGTGTATGTCACTCCTGTGTTGCGTCTGGCTGTTCACTTGCACTGGGACACAGCTAATCCCATGGCATGGCATGTGGAGGTTCTCAATCTCCGTGTGTAGCTGGGTCTTGATTGGAGTGTCAGCTGCCAGCCATACGTGTCCAGGGCATGTGGCACATACCTGACTCCGTATGTAGCATATGTGTATAGACAGATTAACATGTGCTCAGTACAAATTATTTGTTGTTGTGGGGCACTCACTCTTCCTTGTCACTTCCAAATTACTGCAGAGCGCCGCCTCTTCCCCGAGCAATTCCGGACTTGGCTGCCATGCGGGAGAATGATCGTATCCGGTGCTACCGCTTCCCCCAACGTTTGATTCTGGAGTTGACGGCGAGACTGGCACCACACCTGCAACCGCTGCACAGGTATCCTACGGCACGGACACCCAAGCTGAAGGTAATGGCAGCCCTACATTTTCTAGCCACGGGTACCTTTCAAAATACCATAGCTCATGTTGGTGGCATGTCCCAGAGCATGTTCTGCCGTGTGCTGCATGATTTCTTAGAGGCCATGTTGATTCACCTGTATGACTTAATCAAGTTCCCAACCCCTGAACAGTTGACTGGGGTCAAGCGTGGATTCTATGCCCTGGGAGGGATGCCCCATGTCATTGGGTCCATAGATGGGACACATGTTGCTTTGGTACCACCACACGCACAGGAGGTAGCGTACCGCAATCGGAAGCACTACCACTCCATCAATGCCCTTGTGGTGTGTCTCTCCAACATGGTGATTTCACATGTCTGTGCTCGTTTTCCAGGATCAGCACACGATGCCTGCATCATGAGGCGTAGCAGGGTGCCTGAAATGATGATGCAGCTGCGCAACGAACGAGCATGTGTTGTTGGTGGGTACAGTCTGTCTGTCCTGTATTTTGCATAGCCTACCAGCACGACCGCTTCACCAGTTCTAACGATGTCCATGTGCTTCCCATGTAGGGGACGCTGGCTATCCCAACAGGCCATGGCTGCTCACACCTCTCCGCAACCCCATCACGCCGGCCCAGCTCCGCTACAACACCGCCCATGGCCGGACAAGGCAAGTGATAGAGAGGACGTTTGGCCTGCTGAAGAGCCAATTTAGGTGCCTCCACAAGACCGGCGGCGCGCTCCCATATGCCCCTGCGAAGGTCTGCAAAATCTTCATGGTCTGCTGCATGCTGCACAACATGGCAGTTGAGAAAGCTGTGCCACTCATCCTGGATCAAGATGACGAGGACCATCCACCCGTGGAGGACGAAGGGCTTGGCAATGGGGCTAGTGATGTGGAGGATGTGTAGCCGCAAGAGGACATCCGGACTCGGCTCATACGCGACTTCTTTGCTTAGTGGTGAGTACCAGTGTCTGAGTGTGCACACATTGCTCCACGTGTGGCATGTGTTGTGATGTGTGTCTCCACCTGCATGTATGGCACGTGAGTCAGAGGTGTGTGTGGGTGTGTCACTGGAGTGATGGTGGCAGTGATGGTTGTATTTCCCCAGTCATAATTGTGAACTAGCATGTTGTCATCCATACATGTGTCGAGTACATGCACATGCAAGTGGCTGTGCTTTTTGTGGCTGACTTCTTGTGTGTCTCTCATCCCCAGGTACTTGCGCATGCCGTCTGCTGGTTGCATTGTTGTGGCACTGCTATTCCTCATGGACACGTCATCGTGTGCTGACTCAGCGTAACACGCACGGACAAGTTTGGAAGTCTCCTTAGGGTAAGGGATGCATCAGGGGTGTATTGGGTGTGGCAGTTGTTCACGATGTATGCACACTGCCCCTGTCGATGTTTGGTTCCTCTGCAGCCATGTAGCATCACCATGGGACACGACATGCAGCTGTGTACACCTGAATAGATGGTCTGACTGGTTGACAGTCATCAGTGATGGGATAGTGGATTGTGATGATGGCATCAATGTGTGTAACACTGCCCTCGGACACATACGGTTTGCATTGGCTTGACATGGTGTGGGACTTCTACATCAGCGGATCAATGGTGTATGGCAGTCTCTCCGTGAGCAGCTGTGGGTGTTTAGCTGTTGGCCGACAATTGTGTGCCAGTTCCATGGCTATCACGCATTTGTGCTGCCGAAGGGGGGTGCCAGTGTTGGACCCACATGTTACTCCACATGAAGTGTTCATGTGTACTTCAAGTTGCCTCTGCAATCCCGAAAACATGACTAATAAAGGTGTCCCTATGCCTCCAAGGTGCCTCTTCTCAGTCAATGCTGGTGTGTTGCCACGGTGCATCCAGCATGTCTGGCATGGTTTTCCCTGATAGTGGCTATGTGTCTATGTGTCGAGTAGCAAGTTGCAAGCTGTGTGTGTGGGCTGAGACTGTGTATTGTGCATCATGTCCATGACTGTGTGGGTATTGTGACATGTGCCATCCCCATGCATCCAACGTTGGCCAGGCCCCCATTCTCTGCATCCACCGGACTCAGGCTTGCAGGACATGGTTCTGCCACCTGTCTACACATACCTGGGTGCCCCCCAGGACACTGGACTGGATCCCTGACCTCTGCGCATGACTGTTGCTGTACTCAATGTGTCTGTCAGCACGGTTGTGCGGCCACCCCCTCAGCTGGTTAGGCCCATCACGGGTGTGTATGGTGCTCCATGTCTGTCTTGCCTAATACACTGTGACCCGTGTGTCCTGTGCCAGACTCAGGCCCCAGGGTGTGGATGGTTGAAGTCAAAAGAGAACTCAGGCATGTTTAGACTTTACAAGACACATGTAAGGTAATAATGCAACCAGCAGGCATCTTCTCTTCATGGTGTGAATTTTTATTTTTGTGGGGGGGGTGGGGGGGGGGGGGGGTATGACGTGAGGGGCTTTCCGGGAGTTTGGAATCCAAAGTTCAGTAGGGGAGTTGGTGTCCTTGCCATTGGAAATCCTCAGAGTCCATGCCACAGTCTTTGTCAACATTGGTCAGACAGTGACCAGCAAGGCCATGTGGCAGAGAATGTCTCTTGATGCTGTGATGCTGTTGCTCCAGTGGGCCAGGTGCCAGGCCAGGTGTCCTGGGAGATGGTGATGTAGCGCCGACCCTCACGGTCCTTTCCGTGGACGACCCGGCCTCCTGCGGGGACCCTCAGAAGCAGGCCGTGACGATGTTTGGGATGCTCCATAGGATGTTTCCTCCTCCTCCTGATCCCTCCCTGTGGGTGGTGATGTTCTACGCCTTCTGGCACAGGGAGGGTTGCCCATGTTGTCGGCCATCCGACGGAGTGTATTGTGAATCCCCTGGAACACCGTCACGAGCTCAGCCTGTCTGTCCTCCATCCTCCGTTGGTGTTGCAGTTGACAGGCATGTTGCTGGGCCTGCTGGGTCTTTATCTCATCGAGGGTCCCCTTGATCTCATTGAGGGTGGACACAACCTGGGCCATGCCCGTGGTGTCCTGCCGGTATGTGTCCAGGATGTTACGGACATGGGAATATACCGGTTCCCCAGCCAACTGGTCAGGCAGGCGCCTCCGCCGTCCTCCACTCCCACCACCCCTGCCCACTTGCACCTGGCCTGCCCTTGTGGGCACATCGGGTCTCCGGGACCCCTGAGGGGTGGCATTGGCGTTGTCGCCTGCCTCCTCCTGGGTGCCCGGGACACCGTGTCCCTCCTGGCCAGCCTGGCTGCTTTGTGGTGGTGGGGCAGGGATCCTGGGTGTCTCCTGGGATGTGGCAGGAGTGGGGGTAGTGGTTGGCCCCGTTGTACCTGACGCAGGTGCTGCAGGTGGTTGGACACCAGAGGGGCCCGGTTGGTCGGGGTCGTCCACAGAGTGGTGAGAGTCGTTGCTGCCGGTGGGCTTGGCCTCCTGCAGATCCGGGTCCTGTGAGTCTTCCCCCCCAGTGTTGGGGGGTGAACCACGAGGTTGACCTGTGTGTGAGAGAGACAATGTTAATTTTGGTCCATGCAACATCCATGTTTCATGAGTTTCAAAGTTGGCACATTTCCTCCTGGAATTAGGATCTGTCTTGCATTCCACTCACAGTGCACTTGTGCATGGGTGTGTCCCTTGGGCACCACTTTGGCCCCTTTAACTATGTGTGGCACAGTCTTACTTGCTGCGTCAAGTGTGACTGCAGTCAGCAGTGGAGTGGGCAGGTGTGGCAAGCCATGCATTGGCGCCTTCCGTGTAGCACTGTACATGTGCACATGGAGTGGATCCACACACTTATATAATGCAGGTAGCTGTCGTGCTCGTGAACAGGTTGTGACATGGCCCTGTGTTTTGCCATGGAGAAGAGGGGTGGTTCTGGCACTGGCCACCCTTGGCTACATGCACGCAGTCTACCTGCTGACGAGCAGACATTCCCACACACCACACGGCTGATTTGCTCTCCCTGTGTCTCCCTCCCTCTCTGTCCCCCTCTCCCTCCCTGTGTCAGCCTCCTCCCTCTATCCGTGTCCCTGTGTCTCCCTCCCTCTCTGTCCCCCTCTCCCTCCCTCCGTGTGTCAGCCTCCTCCCTCTGTCCGTGTCCCTGTGTCTCCCTCCCTCTCTGTCCCCCTCTCCCTCCCTCCGTGTGTCAGCCTCCTCCCTCTGTCCGTGTCCCTGTGTCTCCCTCCCTCTCTGTCCCCCTCTCCCTCCCTCCGTGTGTCAGCCTCCTCCCTCCGTCCGTCTCCCTGTGTCTCCCTCCCTCTCTGTCCCCCTCTCCCTCCCTCTGTGTGTCACCCTCTGTCACCTCAGCCCAGCTTCCTGGGCACACACTGTTAACAGATCTTTGAATGGCCCTTGGCTTGTTGATGTGAGTTTGTTTCTGATCTCCAGGCACCCATTGGGTGTAGTGTGTGTCTCTGCGCTGCTGCTGTGGTGATGTGTGCTGCCACTCTTTCACAATGTTGGCTGTTCATTAGCTGCTGTCATGTGCAAAACAGTGCCTTCACCCCCATGTGTTGATGCAAGGCGTCCGCCATTTGCTGGCGAGTCTTTCCTGTGTGGGGACACACTGTTTGTCTAGCTGTGACCTAGGCCATATGGGCAGAGGGCATTGTTGTCTGCTTCTGAGTTGCACTATGTGAATTTTGGGGCCCACCCTCCCGCCACCCGGGTTACCGTGTCATGTGTTGGTGTCTTCTGTGGCCTGTGACTTGACATTGTCCAGCTGGGTGCATGGGGCATGGTGGCGGCAGTGGCATGTGCGTGTTCATGGAGTGTGGTTGAGTCATGCGATAGCTTGGGGTGGTTGCGTGCCTGTTTGTGATTTTGGTTGTGGATGACATTCCCCCCATGTGAGGTGCGTTGTTTGTGTACTCACCCGGGTCTCGGAAGTCCTAATCCTTCGACTGCCTCCACCGGCAGTATGGCCATCACCCTCTCCTCCCAGGGATGGTAGTGTACGGGTCTGCGGGACGGCCTCCTCCAGTGACGTTGGCCTGGTTGTGTTCGTCCGTCATCTTGGCTCGGACCCTCCTCCGCAGATCGTACCACCTGGCTTGGCATTCCTGCTTGTTCCTTCTGGTGTCCGCAACAGCATTCACAGCATCGACGATGGTCTGCCACATGGCTGTTTTTGCTGCCATGCTGGTCTGTCTGACCAATGTTCCAAAGAGCTGTGGCTCGACTCTGAGGATTTCATCGACAAGGACCTCCAACTCTCGGTTACTGAACTTTGGATTCTTGTTAGTGGGCATGGTGAGAGGTGTGGGTGTGGATGATGGGGGGTGTGTGTGGATGGTTGTGGGGGTGTTTGTGAAGGTGGTTGTGTGAAGGTGTGTAAGGTGTGGTGAAGCTTGTAGTATGGTGCTGTAGGTTGTCTGTGGTGTCTAGCAGCAGTGAGTCTGTTGCAAAGGCTCATGGTTTGTGTGTGTGGGCCCTTTTTATTGGTCCATTGGTGGGTGTGGCTGTGTTTGAAGTTTGGGTGGGTGTGTTATAAGGAGTGGTGGTGTTTTGGGCCTCTGTTTGTTTTTGGCAGTTGCAGGTCAGTGAATGTGTTTTTTTGGTGGTTGTTGGACATGTTTTGTGGCTTTGTGCCATTCGAATGGTGTATTCTTGTGTTGTTTTGGTTTGTCCTGGTTGTGTACGTGCGTTTTTAGCGTGTGTACGGTGTGTACATGGGCCATTTGGTTGTACCGTGCTGTCCTTGTGTGTGGCTTGGTACGACTCGTACATGCGGTTGTGATGTTGGGGCCTGGGGTGCGCTATGTACTTAGGAGGTTGTGGTGGTGGTGTACATACAGGGGGGTACGACACGTACAGGGGTGGGGGTACGACTCGAACGTACAGGGGTGTACATACACGGGGGTAGGACACGTACACGGGTGGGGGTACGACTCGAACGTACAGGGGTGTACATACACGGGGGTACGACACGTACAGGGGTGTACATACACGGTGGTACGACACGTACACGGGTGGGGGTACGACTCGAACGTACGGGGGTGTACATACACGGTGGTACGACACGTACAGGGGTGAGGGTACGACTCGAACGTACAGTGGTGTACATACACGGGGGTAGGACACGTACACGGGTGGGGGTACGACTCGAACGTACAGGGGTGTACATACACGGTGGTACGACACGTACAGGGGTGAGGGTACGACTCGAACGTACAGTGGTGTACATACACGGGGGTAGGACACGTACACGGGTGGGGGTACGACTCGAACGTACAGGGGTGTACATACACGGGTGGGGGTGTACATACACGGGGGTACGACTCGACCGTACGGGGGCTGGGGGGAGTGTTGGGCGCGTATGCGGGCACATGTCTCTCATGTTGCTATGGGAGTTCGGTGCGGACGGTGTTTTTTCCATACGGTTGTAACATCGGACGCACGGGATGGATCGTGATTCCGCAGTCGGACTTCACTTTTCACATTTGTACGGTAAATCGTCCGAGGACGTGTCGGACACATTTTCCGACCCGAGGACGTGTAGGGAATAATTCCCAATGCGATTCGTATGGTCTTTTTCCCATGCGAATCGTAATTGGCAGTTTGTACGGCACTTGTACGATTCGTACGGTAAAAAGACCGGATACGAGTCGTACGGGCTATTTTTTTACCGGATCGTGATCGGCATCTAGGTCTTTTGCAACAATACAGTTTGTGATATCTGTAGGCAAGTTTCAAAATGCACATGAAAATATGTGACATAATCCAAATATGCAGATGCCTAGAACAGAGTTTTCCAAACGTTTTAGAATCACGACCCAGGGACTAACACAACGTGCAGGGCAAAGTCCTCTGGCCGATGTTTGGTGGCTGCAGCTGCCACTCTGGACACCTCCAGAGTGCTGCTTGATGATTTTATACCAAAAAACACCCCCAATCATGGCGGGAGGTTATTCGTATTTAGGAATTACTAATAATTCCCAGCATAGATTCATTCTAATCAGATTCCGAATGAACTTAATTCTATTGATGTTGGTCTTTCCTGCTAATAAGTATACATTTTCTGACCTATTACCTTGCCCCTGTGATATATTGAAGCAGTCTGATCTTCATATTGCTTTATTTTGCACTCTTCTTTAAAATTGGCTCAAGCAAAGTATATTTTACCAATTTTAAAAAGCCATACTTTTAGACAATCAGGAGTAGCATTATATTTTTTTAATTCTCTCCCAGGCCCTTTTAGATGCTGCTCAGTTGTTGCTTTTTTATGGGCCTGCATGAGCATTAGGAAGACCCTGTTCTTTAGTACTGTCAGATAGTGACATGGCCCTCCGGTTCAAGAGTATTTACCTGGCCTTGCCTCTCAACACTTTTAGGCTCTGTCAAAATGCTGAGTTATTTTATCTTCTATTCTTATCCTATTCATTGGATTGAATTTCTGCTTGTACTTTGCACATTTGTTTGTACAAAATTGACTTGGGCTTTTTATGTGTTTTTATCCGGAACTGTATATTTTATTAAACAAATTCAATCTCATGTATTAATAATGATGTTATGTAAATGCACATTGTAGGCTGTAAAGCGAGCTGTCTTTTTTTTCTTGTGCTTTTATGGAATTATGTTTAAATCCGAATAAAGTTTAACTGAGTGCCGCAAAGGATCCATGGTCGTTCTGACTAAGGAGCAACTTGGGCTGTGGCCGCGGATTCCCCACGAGTGCTGCAGAGGATCCATGGTTGTTTTGCCTAAGGGGCAACTTGGGCTGTGGCCACAGTGATTGCAGAAGATTCCGGCGGGCACATCAAACCCCTTGTAGGGGCTAAGCGGCCTGTCTGCTTGCAGCACGGCCAACTATTTGGCCCTGGGGTGATCAAGTCACATTGTGCCATGGAAGTATCTTGACAGCCTGAGGCATGGGTGTGGGTGAGCTCGGGCATTAGGCACCTATGGGAAGGGTTGAGTGTAGGGCGATATGGAAGCCGCTCGCTTAGGAGTGGGTGCGGCTTTCTCCCCCTGCTTATAATTTGTAATCATTTGCAGCCATTTAAGGAGTTCTACATGCCTCTGAGAGTACAAAAATATTGGAGGCTACAAAACTGGACAGGCACAGTTGGATATCTGACGTCAATAAAGATGCTTGACAAAACAAATAAAAAGCAACTAAGGGAAAGTCCCAAGGTGTAACCACCGAACAGGTGAAACAGGCATTCCACAGCTTATACCAAGCTCTCTATAACATTGAGTAGGCTCCCTTAGATCTTAGACTCCTGTGCCTTCGACTCTCTCGACCTGCAACATACTGAACTCTTGGAAGACCCCATTACCCTTGCTGAGCTGAAACATGCTCTGAGGGAACTACCTATTGGCAAGACGCCCAGCCCGAGTGGGCTTCTCATCGCTTTTTACCAAGAATTCCTCTAGTACCACATGCAGACTCGATTTAATATGCTGACGTCAGATACAAACCTGACCCCTACGATCGCAGAAGCAGAAATTGCCCTTATTACTAAGCCTGGCAAAGATTTCTCCTTCTGTGACTCTTACCGCCCAGTTGCTCTCTTAAACAAGAATACTAAGATCTACATTAAGATCTTGGGGAATTGGTTGGAGTCATACCTCCCTGGCCTATTCAAACCGGATCAGGTAGAATTTATCTGCTATTGACAATGGGGGGGTAATATCTGTTGTATTGCACATCTGGTGTAAAAGTCCCACTGCCACAGCATCCCTTCCTGTTGTCATTTGCTTGATGCAGAGAAGGCTTTTGATAGGGCTAGTTGGCCATTCCTAAGTTCGGTTCTCAAGATGATTTTGGACTAGGACTGGGCATGATTGCTAACCTTATGGCCTCCTATTTCTCCCCAATGGCCACAATTAGAGTAGATGGTCAGCATACGAGGCCAATACACCTGGCGAGGGGCACTTAGCAGGGTTGTCTACTTTCACCCCCTGCTGTTTGGTGGTGGAACCCCTGGCCATCACCATCGGGCAGAGGGAGTCTATCGTGGGCATTCCTTTCGGCTGACGCCCCCACAAACTCAGTCTTTTTGCGGAGGGCCTCTTGCCCACTCTCACTCAACCTGCCATCTCCCTCCCAGCGTTGGTGCATGCTTTTACAGATTTTGAGCGGGTCTCCAGTTTCAGGATTAACATGCCCAAATCCCCCACTCTGAACCTCACGGTACCCAAGCCAGACCTCCCCGCCGTGCAATCTCTTATTCCTTTCCGATGGGCCCCACGAGCCATACGATACCTAGGTCTTAATCTGACCCCCACCTTAATGACCTGAATGCAAGTTAACTGGTTAGGATACTTCAAGTCCATCATCGAGGACATCTGTTGGTGGAGACCACTGCATGTGTCGTGGTTGGGTCGACTTAACACTGTCGACATGACTTTCCTTCGAAAGTTCATTTATCTATTCCAGACCTTGATCACCCCCATCCCAAACGATAGCATAGCACTTGTCCAGCGAGCTATACATACCTTCATCTTGGGTGGGGAGGGGGGGATGTCCCAACCTCTGGAATCTTGTTTGGCTCCCTAAATATGCAAGACCATGAAACGCCTACATAGTAACCCCTGCCACGACTTTCCTTGGGATCTGGGATAGGATGGCACTTTAAAGGGGCCTCACCATATTCCCCTCTCCAATTACTCCAGTTGCTCAAAACCCAGAGATTACAACGGCCTTCAAGGCTCACTCATTTCCCAGCAGGGGGGTGCGGGAGACTGCTGTACCTTACGAGACTTATGTGGGGGTGTGCCCATTAAATGCAACACAAAAAGATGATGGACGGAATGCTGAACATTGTCATACATTCACCTCTAGTCACAGATCTGGGTTTAATCCATCGTTATTTTGCTCGCTACACCATTCCAATTTGGACCCAGCCATATGCAAATCAGCTTTGACCCTGCCGCCGGAAACAGTCAAGCCCGAACTGCCTGGCCAGGTTCTCCATGGGCCGGAAAACAAGTACTCTAGGACCGGTTTTGGGGTATCACCTCTCAACAGCCAGGCTAGCTTGAAACCAGTGGTGTAGCAAGCAAAGGACTAATGTCTAGGCATACCCTTCCCACTAAGGGCGAAAATGCAACATAAAAAGATGATGGATGCAATGCTGAACACTGTCATACATTCACCCCCAGTCACAGATCTGGGTTTAATCCATGCCTATTTTGCTTGCCAAGGTATTCCAGTTTAGACCCAGCCATACGCAAATCAGCCTTGATCCTGCTCCCCCATGGGATCAGTCCAACCCGAACTGCCAAGCCAGGTCCACACTGGACCGGAAAACAAGCATACTATGACGGGTTTCCGGGTATCACCCCTCATCATCCAGGCTAGCTTGAAACCAGTGGTGTAGCGAGCAAGGAATCCACGTCTGGGTACACCCTTCCCGCTTAGGGCGTGACCATTAAGACATTGAAGCAAAGCAACATTCCAGGTCCCCGAAACAGCCTGGCTGTAATATTGTCAGATGCACCATTGGGCACTTCATCCTTCTAAGGTCCAGGGAGTACCGCGGCAATGCACCCTCTGAGACACTAGTCGGGGCATACAATGGCACAAAGAGCTTGATATTGAGCATCTATTGGGTACTCCAGCACTCTGTGCAACTGTGGCCTTACACATACAATTCACAAAGGCATGATGATACTACTCAGGGCATCTTCCAGAAGCAATGGGAAACACTTTGGCGGGACGTTCCCAAGACATACAGAAGCATGTTGCAGCACGAAACAGCGTACAAACTGAAGACAAGGTGGTACTGTACGCCGACTTGCCTTTGTATCATTTACCCAACCACCTCTCACCTATGTTGGCAAGGCAGTGCAGCCCATGGAGACTCATCATAAATGGCGGTCATGCTCTCTTATCACTATTTACTGTAAGGAAGTACTTGGCATATAAAAGGCAAGGCGGGTTTCCCCGTCCCGATTCCTATAACAAGGTTGTCCTGGGTGTCCACCCTGTAAAACTGGAAGCAATGACTCGCACTGATTGGCGCCTTATAAGTCAAATGCTTGGAGCTGCCAAACAACTCCTAGCTCTTCATGGGAAGAAACTTTCTGCTTCTCATATGGCCTAAAGGTTTACGCGCTCTGGTATGTCATGGCCATGGAACTCCTGTCCTATAAGATAGCGCACACAGACACAAAATTTTCCAGCACCTGGCAACTCCTGATTGACTACTTTACCCACCTGAAATACTCCTAATTTACACCGCTCAAGCTCATAGCGATACAACTCTTTGATTAGGCATATAATAATAATAATAATAATAATAATAATATCTTCTTTATTCGGTTTTTTACAATTTTAAAAACCATAAAAGAACAATTGTTTCGACAATGCAATACAAAATAAAAGAAAAAGAGAAAAAAAAAAACCACTAATCTTAAAAGGTGTTAGTTAAAACTAATCGAATATCATGTCATATAGCTTTAAACCATGGAATTACATAGTTTCGTTAACATAGACTCAGATCAAACTCCAGTTTACAGGTTATTCCTATGTTTCACAATACATCTTAGAAAGTTGAGGACATGATAACAGATCAATTCAGAGTCTAACATTTGTAGACGCAGCATCGCCGGGCGACATTTTCTTAATCCCCATCGCTTTAAAACAGGTAGTAACCAAACCTTCCTATGTGGATGATGAAATTTACAAAACAGAATAGTATGTAAATTTGACTGTGTTGATACTTCATCGCAAGGACAAAGGGTGGGAATCGAATCCCAACTATTTCTATCGGGGAAAGAAACTAATCTGAAAAAAGAATCTAATCTGAATTTTGTCAGCAACATTCTATGATAGGTGCTAATCTGTAATGTCAAGTATGGTTGAATGGAGTAAGTGATCTGAATCAGATTGGCATGAATGGCCGATGGCTTTGTCGCAACAGAGGTCATCCTCAAGGACTCCAGATGCGTTAACGCCAATTTTTTCAGCGTTCTCTTTGGGATTTCAATAATTTTTTTAGGGTCGGAATAATATTTCTCCAAGCCAAGATCCATGAGGAAATTTCTTACATAACATAACCATTTTATTTTTACAGAACGGTCTATGGTCATTGAGTCCGTCAAAATTTCCTGCGAAAAGACATTATTATCGGACGTCCAAATACGTCTCCAGAGCAATAGGGGCTGAATTCTTATCAAATCCTCGAGATAGGGGATTCCAAGCTCCAAATGGAGAGCGTATACTGAGGTGCTCGTTGGTACGGCTAAAAGAAATCTCAGGAAGTTATTTTCAGCAACCTGGAGGGCGCTGACCTCTGCGGATCCCCATACTCCGGCTCCGTAGAGGGCAATCGCCTGGCATTTAGCTAAGTAGATTTTTAGAAGGTCCACTGGGGGCCTTTTCCCTAGTCTCTGTGAGAAACTTATCAGGGACATTATTGCTCTCTTAAACAAGTGACATCTGGCCTCTACTGCTGCTCTCCAGTTGAGCCGTCGTCAATCATTACCCCCAGATAGCAATACTTCGTAGTCACCTCCAATTTTTGATCTTTGAGAAAGATGTTCTTTACTCGCTTCTTTTTTTCGCCCGGCTACCATAACAAATGTTTTTTTGACATTGACTTGTAAGTCCAAGCCGCCCATAAACTCGACATATCTATTTAGGGATTTCTGCAGTTCGCATGGGGTGCGGGCCAGAATGACCGCATCGTCCGCGTAGAGCAAGGCAGGTATCAAACGCCGTTTTACCCGAGGTAGGTCCAGAGCCCCCCTCATCATCTCCACCTCCAAACCATTTGTATACAAGGAGAAGAGGAAGGGGGCGAGGACACACCCCTGCCTGACTCCTCGCTCCACTCCGAAAGGCGCGGTCAATTCACCCGTCGTACCATTAGGCATATAGCGAAGCAGCCATGGTGGCGATGGCCCGCTTGCCCTCAACCCATTTATACCCCCCTTCTTATGTTCTTTCTCCCCGCCTCAAGGCCTCATGATATTTTGCCGATCATGAGCTATGTTCTCCTGACTGCTAATGTTCAATTGTTCACTTGCATTATCCCTTTACTTATGTGATGGCACATGCAGAGTTATCACACTTGACATGTGCCCTCGTTGAGCACTCCATGCTTGTGCAAGTCTGGCTGGCAAATACTCACTTTTTAGGTCTCACCTACGCAGGGCGCATGCTCTGGAGGAGACCTTTAGAAATCGATTCTGTTTTTCAGGCAAAAACGTGCACGCATTGCATTGCTTTGAATGGCAACGCGTGCACGTTTGGCGATTCCCTTGTGGGAGCGAGCTTTAAAACCATCGGTTTGTAATTAACAGATGGTTCCTGCTCGCTCCCGCAAGGGAAACAGGTGCAGGCCCCCTCCTCTCTCCCCTCCCCCTGCTTCCTCCGCCTCTCCTCGTCATTTTTACTTTCAGCACCAGGCGGCGCGTTTGTTTTTCATGCCTATGATTAACTAGCTCCGGTACTGTCTTGAATGCTCCTGGGGTCAGAGGTTAAAGATGTGCTATACAATGAATGGACTTTAGTTGCTGACTCACGGGGTGGAGGGCGCAGGGCCTCTGGCATTAATGACTAACAGTTGAGAAGAGCACTGCTTATTTAATTGTTTCAAATTCTAATTTTCCAAATCGGCAAAGCCGTCCACCAGTAGTGCTCTGATGTGTAACTGCAGCTCTTACTTCCTAACATTCCCTTTACTTCTAGCGCCCAGAAATCTTCTGGTGACAGAGCGCTTTCACAAATTAAAAAGTCTTGTTTATAGATGAACCGATGCTCGCACGAATTCTTAAATTTATATAGCAAGTATCGAGACGTTCTTTTGACGTGTTCAAGTTTGCTTTGCTCTTTTTAAATAGACTTCTGTATACGTTTTCGAAAATTCGTCACTCAAACATATATACTTGACCGACTCCGAGGGACATTAATCAGTCTTTCCTTTCTATCACGACCCGGGGGACGCATATTGGGCTTGCGTGTGCCATTATTTCAGCCTTCTCCGTTGCCCTTTAACCCTCTGCCCCAAAATTGTGACTTTTAAACTAAGACATGCATTGTGAGTGCCAGGTTTCGTCTCTGGTAAAGGTTTCCCATCCCAGAACTTTTCACCCTTTGTGCTGCGAGTATAAATGTGCTGGGCCAGCTAATCTGCTCCCCGGGGCCCACGGGCGTCATTGTCCGAATGTCCCGGTTATTGAAATGTGTGTAGGGTCCTGGGCCCCGGACCCTACAAGCATATGGCCGTGCGCAGCGGTGTGTGGCTTCTGTTGTGGGGCCGGCGTGTGCCGGGTCACAGGGGCCGCAGATGTCTGGGAGGGGCCTGGAGCGTGCCCAGTGGCTGACACTATAATCATGAAAGATTGCCAAATTCAATTTCCAAGCGGGCGAAGCTTTTTGGCTGCGCGCTCTGCGTCGATTTCTGGTGACCATATACAGATACATACCACGAGCCCGGGGTCTCTGCATTCTGGATTTTTTGTAGGAGTAAGCCTACAGCACATTTGGTAAGAGCACGAATTGTTTTCTCTAAGATTTTACGTGGAAAAACACTATCAAGTAAATCCGTAGGCATGTTTAAAAAGTAATTTGGAAGCAAGCGAGCTTTAGTTTCACCTTCTCGTCCTTGTGAAATGTCATGTGCACTTATCGGATGGAAGCAGTACGACTGTGCAAAACAGCAATTTATTTTCTTTCGCATTTAAGGAAAACTGATATGACACATCTTTAAGTTTTCAATGCGTGCTATTCGAGTGACATAGCTTCTTTAACCATGCTTTCATGTTTTTTTTTTATTTACCAGCCTCATAGTTTGCCTAAACCAAACATTATTGTTTATTGTAGAGTGTGAGGAGTCATTATAGAAAGTATTATCTTGACACACGCATTCATTTAAAATATGTTATTGAATTCGGTTATACTTTAGAGCGTTGACACATCTGTGTTGCCTAAAGTTTCAGTTTTTCTTTTTTTTTAAATTATTTTTATTATTAACATAGGGCATCAACAATTCGCATGATCTACACAAAAATATTTCTGGACATCACCAATACATGTTTACCTGTATAGAAGCAATATGTGGACCGAACTTCAATAAGTTTCAGACAACATTTCCGTAAAAGTTTCGTTTTTGATGTCATTAAATTTTCAAATTCGTTTCTTAAATTATTTGTATTTTTACACCCAACCCTTAAGCCTAGCTTTTCAGGGGCATGGCACGGACTTGTGTGGAGAAGCCTGAAACACCTGTGTTTTTTTTATAAATGTATTTATTACATGTGCATTTTTAGATTTTGGGGCTGTGCTTCTCCATTACCGCTTCTGTACAGTATTGCAGAAACGAGTTGTTTTGCAGCCCTGTGCCTTGTTACAAACCACATTACCAATAGCCAGGTCTGCACACGCTGCTTGTACTCTCTACAGGGCCATGTTCTATGTACCATCACATGTTCCAAACATGCAAACGGATGTTGGTTAAAAAAAAAAAAAACATGGGTAAATTAAGTGCAGGCAGGTAGATGCAAACAGCTGGTTTAAGTACATGAAAGACATGCAAAGTAAAATATGTGAACAAGAAGTGAATATGAAAATAAATGTGTTTTATTGCATGTGTGTATAAAGGTATGACTGGCACAGATCTATAGGTAGAAACAAGTGCTACCAGGCAGAGGCATTGCTCAAGTGTGAGCAGTTATCTAAAAGAGACCTCTTATAAACAAATGTTATGTCACTTCTCTCAACAAAAGTACATTATGTCACTTCTCGTAACATTTCGTCGGGCAGTCTGTACTTGTCACTCAAACCTTAATTCTACGGCCTTTTCTCCTATCTCCAGGGACAGCCCCAGGTCCCTTTGGTGAGAAGCCATGCAGCCTGCACTTAGGCACTTTGACAGAGGCGGTCTCTGATGACAGCTTGTTCCTGCAAGCTACTGCTGGACACAGTGAAGTTGACCCCTGCTGCCCCGGGGCATGGCCTTTTGAACTGATGGGGCATCAATGTGGGTACAGTTCCACTTCTTCCATCTTGAAGTTCAATCGTGAAGCCCCAGTTTGGTCTGTTTACCTCTTATTTTAAAGTGTTTTATTGTGGGAAGGAAAGCTATGTTTCTATATGCCGCAGTTTGTGATAGGTCGCGCAATGGCTTCTATAATCGGAGCTAGAAATGACCACACTTCTCATAGGCGCTAAATGGGACGGCTCATTTTTATTGTTAGTCCAAAACATATGGGCCTAACTCAAAAATAAATGAGAAAGTAAGCGCACTCAGGATTATTACTCCCAAACAAGAAATGTACTCACTTTAAGAATTTAGAAAAGTTTTCCAGTTTACTCCCGGAAACTCGCAGCAGTTTCAGGTTTCCATGTGCACTCCTGAGAATCTTGCAAATTCAGTTTTCGAATGTACTAATATAAACGGGTACGTTTTTGCAATAGAAAATCGGCAGCACAAATGTATAAGGGAAAATATGTTCCCTAGTTGGTAGAATATGTTTAAACCTCTTCTTTAATAACCCCCACCAATTGTGGTGTTCCCTTTTCATTCTAGAAGGAAGTTTAATTGTTACCCATAAACCGAATATCCACAAACGGGCGTGCACCCCCTTCCAGAGCATTCGTGCCCTGGAATGCTCACTAAGTTCCTCGAACAATCATTTGACAATCTTTGTGAGTAAATCTTTTTACTAGAACAACGGTTTCGGTGGCCCTCTAACACCAGTGATGAATGACATTATCCACTAATAATACTGCCAGTCGCCACTGGCTACCCCAGAATGCAGAGAGAAGGCCTCACAAACTGCACACACAAGTCATCTACCCGGTCCATCAGTGGGGACTATTAGAGCCATCTGAGCAAACTTCTTACCTCCTAATCCCTGAAAACATCTGTCAAAAGGTGGAAGGTGATAATTGAACTTTTGCAGAGTCAGGAGCTGCATTCCATTCAGTGTTCAAGACATTAGCAATCTTTCATCGTTTGAGGGATAAAATATGTAAATTATGCAGCAGACTGTGGGTTCAGTAACAAAAGCATGGGACCCATGACTATGAAAACAAGCATTGGCATAGCCAATAGGTCTCGCCTTTGGGACCTTAAACTGTTCAGTTAGCCAGCACAATATCGTTGATGCAACAACATTAACTATTACATAGGTAAACATTTATAAGGTCCCAAAGGCGAGACCTATTGGCTATGCCAATGATTGTTTAAAGTTGTACTTACTACCATGATACAGCAATACGGTGGATGCCTTTATATGCTATCAGCATGCTGTGTTGTATGTTCTTTTTAACCTGTCATTTAATTTATTAAAATGCTATAGTTATATCATTATAAATGTTTTATTATCATGTACTCTTAACTCGCCATTTGTCATTCAATTTGTTATGATGTTGTGCTTTTATGGGTACTAAGCTACCCGAATAAAGTTTATGAACTGAACTGTATGTTACTTTGATTTGTGAGAATATTCCCAAAAAAGAATTCTAGTAAAAACAAAAAAGACCTGAATCAATATAGCCCACAAAAGGACAGCTGGTGCCTAAAACATGTAGCATCATCACAAGGACATTACGTCATTGTTTTGGGAAAATCGGCGCAAATGATCTATCCACCAGGGGTACAGTGCAAGTTGGAGGCCCGTCAAAATACACCCAGGTTCACGATGATGATTATCAGAGGGGCTCGAAAACCATTACCTGACGCCGTGACACTGTCTGCTGCATTTTCCCTGGGCTGCTCACGCTGTTGGTCTCCCCCGCCGCCACTGCTACCGCTGGCCGCTGTGGGGGGAGACTACAGCTCCCAGAGTTCCCGGTGCCACTTCCTGCTACGGTGCAACGAGCTGCGCGCCCGGAGGCGCATAAATTACTGAGGCTTCCTCCGCGTCGCGGGACGCGCGCGGGCGGCGCCGGGCGAAGCCCGGGCCCGTTTGTGCCCGTTAGAGACCGAGTAAGGCCGGGCCGGGCCCTCCCCCTTTAAATTTCGTCAAAAGGTCAGTAATTCCTGGATATTTGAAAGTTGTGTGTCCTCAGGTACTCTTGATGCAGCGGCTCCAGCCCACCATGCACCATAGCCGAACAACATTCGTATAACTTGCACTGATGCTTGGAGCTTTGCTGCCTAATTGAACCTGTACGCAAAGAGTTGAATATTCACCACTGAAAGATGTCTACCGCACCAGTAACAGGCCGGAAGTCCCTTGTTGGTACATTAGACCAATTCTTGGTAAGAGTGTCCTCTATCTTGGACAAGGAGATTGATGTTACTGAGAAGCGTTTGTCGCTGGGTTCCCTTGCTAACAAACGCTCATCGTTGGGCTATCTGTCACAAGTACGTTCCCCTGTTCGTACCATGGAATCGGGAACTGATACCGGCATTGTAAGCCTTGTGCCGGACGACTGTGATATTAATCCCTCTTGCCATGACTCACCAATGTTTTGCATTCCAGAATCTGATGGAACTAATCTCAACACTAGACCAAAAAAGGGCTCCACTAATCCCCCACAAATCATTGGTGTGACGGAAAGTGTAAAGACTAGGTCTGCCACGAATCCAAAGGCTAAAGCTCCCACCTTAAACAACAAAGAAGCCCTGAAAACCTTGAAACCTAAGAGAAAGCGGAGAGAACCACTGGACGTTGGTCACACAGCAAAGTCCAGAAGAATTAGTTTAGGGGCCCCACCTGAGAATATCCCTGACCCCAAAGGAGCATCGTTAGCTAGTGGGAAGGAGAGCGCTCCTATGCTGTCCCCCTTGATCCCGCTCAAGGACTTGCATAATTTGGATGAAGACTTTTGGGGGAAATTGGAATCCATTTTTTATAAAAACCTGTCAACCAATTTATAGTAGGCTGGACAGAATTGAAAACAGATTGACTTGTCAGGAGTTGTTGTGTTCATCAACGCAGTCCCGGCAGAAACATGCTACCAGTAGCCGGGGGTGTGAAAAATCTACTGTGAAAACCCCGAATAAAAATGTCTCAGCTACTAATATCGCATCCACTTCCAACCCAATTATTGCTGCAACCAACCCATCTGACAAGGCCTTAGGGAACCCAATGCACACCTCACATGTAGGTAGCCTAGAGTGTGGGGGGATTATACAAGCAACAGCCAGTAGTAGCCATGTAACAAAAATAGTAGATAGGGCAGATTATAGTCTTCGAGCGACATTGAAACACCCAAATATTCACCTCCCCCCTGAGTCAAGCCCCTACGTTATAATATTGGCAGGAGTTAAACCCTTGGGCCCAGACTCTAGGGAGAACTACGGGGACCTGAAGAACAAGTGTGTGTATTGGCTAAATTCCAATCGCCCCTTACCCCAGAATGTTTCCACAGAAATCCTCTTTGCGCGTCGAGTTAATTGGATGGGCCCCAAAAAGAAAAACATAGCAGGAGATTGCGTAATAATTAATTTTAGAGATCCCAGGGCAGTTGAGCATATTTGTCACTGGCCAAACTCAAACCCTCGCACTCCCATCCTCTCCCTGCCTTTGTCCTACTTCTATGATAATCGCCAGTGCCCCAATATAGTGGATGTCGGCTACAGTGGTAACAACACGTGGCCTAGAAGCAACAGATATCCTAACGTGCAGATGGAGGGTATCATTTCCTCTGGTCTGGAAGACTGCGATTGACGACCAAATTCCTGCAGGTTTAGGAAACACTCGTGCAATATAGATGTAACCCATGCAGAAAACTGGGTAGCTTACTATACCATAACCAAGGATGACAACATTGATACTAACATAATTAATGAAACTTTACTGGACCAGCGCCAGCTGGGGGAAATATACCGGCCTCCAGCTGGGACCGGACTTATAACCCCACCGAATACCGATATAGCTGCAGCTGGTACATTTGGTAATGTCATGCTTGATATTTTAACTAATGGGAAAACTAGTAGTATCATCAACCTGACTTCTTTAGCAAGGGAAAGCTTAAGCCTATCACAAGGGCCTTCAAGCCCTCACAAGGGTAGACTGCAAGTAAGTGGCCAATTGTCAATAATGTCTTGGAACATAGCAGGCCTAGGTACAAAGATGGTAGACCCTGATTGGCTGGGTTTTATATCAAAATTTGACATGTGTCTCTTTCAAGAGACTTGGTTGATAGATCCCTTGATATGCAGTGGATTTCTCAATTATCATATCCCAGCTCTAAAAAAAGGAAGAGGTCGACCATCTGGCGGGCTAACAATATGGATTAAGCAAGACCTAGGATGTCAAGTCACCCAAAGTTCAAACATTAGTAACGATATATTATCTGTAAAGATTGCCTCAAAGGACGGGGTAAACCTCGTAATTTTTAATGTTTACGCACGAGGTCTGCCGGGGGGGAAAGAGTCTCCAGTAGTACAACTGCTGGAAGAATCAATTGACTCACTGCCCTCTAACTATCTACCCATTATAGCAGGCGATTTCAATACCTCGTTTGAGCCCCTGGATCACGATATAACTCAGCTTGCGGATGAAGAAGATGCAAGCTGGGGAATCCCAACCCTTGAGATAGCCCCAGTAAAAAGGTGGTCTGGGGCAGCAATCCAGCTAAGTGGATTATGTCTAGGGAGTCATTTGAGAGCAGCTAATGGCAGGAGCCCGTCCGACAAAAGTGGCTCAAACACTTTTGACAATGGTCGTAGGGCAAGCAGAATCGATTATTTATTGATTCATACCAAACTTTGGCCCTACTTCATAGATATGGAGGTAGTAAATAGAACCGAGAGTGATCATCACCCGTTGGTCTCATCATTTGATTCATCCTTACTTGGCGCTACAGAAAAGCCACAAATAATATATGAGCCAGAGCATCGCCTGTCTAACGACATGCGCCACCTAAAATGGGACCAGGTTGTAGATGACCCAGAAGTTTTATTAGCTATAAAAGGAGAAGTTACCCTTGCATTGGAAGAATTGAGCTTACCGGTCGAGGACCAGGACTTCCATCAACGTACAGTGGAAATTCACGCAAGGCTTTTTGCGGGCCTGCGGAAATATTTCCTCAAACCTGCCCCTCCCAGGAGCTCCATGCCGCAAAGGAAAGCGGGATGGTATAATAGTAAGTGCAGGAAGGCCCGGGACGAATTAGGCAGTGCACTCAAGCAGAAGGACCCAACATTCGTAAGATTAGCTAGGTCAAAATATGGGAAAACTCTCAAAGAGGCAAAGGTAACCTGGGAAAATGAAATTTGGAAGGACCTTCTTGAGGCCTCAAAAAATAAGAACAGCAAAGTTTTTTGGGATACCTACAAATGGGATAGGGGTGGTATAGCAGAGCGTCCTCAAAACAATGTGCCACAGAATGCTTGGATCGACCATTTTAAACCCCAATATGCCGCGCCCGCCCAAAACTTTCTTATTGAGACCTCTCCCTATGTATTCTACAAAAAGGCCATATTCACGCTTAAGGATGTGGACAGAGCACTAGATGGAGTAGTCAGAGGAAAGGCCCCGGGAATGGATGGTATCCCCGCAGACATGTTTACCAATGACAGAAGCCTCTGGTCTAGCTATATTATGCGACTTGCCAACGCAATTTCACAGGGGGCAGACATACCGCCTTCATGGAAGTGCGCTGAAATTGTCCCAGTATTCAAAAAAGGAGACAAATCAACCCCTAGCAATTACAGACCAATCAGTCTGATTGATTCGGTCCAAAAGATCGTAGGCCGCATGCTTTTAAACATAATTCAAACTTGGATGGATGATTATGACATCCTCAGCCCAATGCAGGCAGGGTTCCGTTCCCGGATAAGTACAATCGACCAAGTCTTCCGGTTTGTCAACTTATATTGGAAGACGGTGGTCTTGGGGAAGGGCGCCCTCTATGCAGTCTTTGTAGACTTAAAAGCTGCATTTGACTTGGTCCCAAGAAATAAGCTTTGGCAGGTCCTGATGGAGCTGGGAATAGCACCTGAACTTCTCACCGTGATCATCCGCTTGCATGAGGGAAATGTTGCCAGGGTCCGCTGGGGGGGCCCGGGGGAGGTGACAGAGGATTTCCCGGTTGGCAGAGGAGGGAGGCAGGGCTGCGTCATGGCGCCGACCCTGTTCTCGCTCTTCGTCAACGGGGTCGCCGGTTGGCTCTTGCGGACCCCCACCGATGCGCCGATTCTGGCAGGAGTGCGTATCCCTATCCTCATGTTCGCGGATGACACGCTGATAATTTCTAAGACCCCTGGCGGATTGCAGAAGGCTGTTGGGTGTTTTGAGGAATTGTGCGCAGAAAGAGGTCTGGAGGTAAACACGGGGAAGACAAAGTACATGTCCTTTAATGGATCAAAAACCTTTAGAGGAAAAATAATTATGAATAAGTCGCCCCTGGAGGAAGTGACATCATTTACATATCTGGGGATAACATTGCAAAATGATATGCGTTGGGGTTGCCAATTAGACCGGGCTGGCCTACAACATAAACAACAAGCAGGGGCCTTGTTGGCTAGATTTAAAACCTCACTAACTAAGCCAATTTCTCCAGTTTTAGAAATCTATGGTACTAAGGTCCTGGGCTCATGCCTCTATGGGGCCGAGCTCTGGGGCTTTAATAACTTGAATAGCTTGAAAGCCCTAGAAAATGCTTTTTTGCGCAAAGTCACAAACCTCCCTCCCAGCACACCACTGCGACCGCTATTATTGGATTTGGGCAAAAAACCCCTAGAACATCTGGTGAGGCTACGTCCAATATTATATTGGCGTCGACTCTGGTGTACTGATGAATTAATCCATTACAGGAGTGGCTTTAAAGATATCATAGACTCCGACAGGTCACAAAAAATATCATGGCTACAAGGGATAAAATCCCTTTTGGGAAGTATAGGCCTGACAGATCTCTGGAAAAAACCTGCAGACACCATTTTTCCTTCCAAAGAAAACTTGAAAAACATGTACTGGGAATGGGTATATAGATTGGAAACTACCCAAGGCCTTTCTACCCATTTAACAGCCCGCTTTTTGGATTTAAAAGTCCTTCCCCATCGAGAGGATTACTGGGATATCATTGAAAAAACCACTGACCGCAAGTTGTATTTCCAGCTGCGGGTGGGTACACTACCCATAGCAGAATTTATCTCTAGATGGGGGAGGCAAGGCAGTAATAATGATAAGTGTTACAGATGTGCTGAATCATGTGAGAATATCGGACACCTATTATTTTTCTGCCCAATGTACATGGCACCTCGTAAAAGATGGATACAACCCATCTGCAAGCTCTTTGGTATGAGAAGATATGCTATCGCCCTTCGTATCCTGTGCACTGATCCTACCCCTCCAATATGTATAGCTGTGGCCAAATTCCTAGGGTGGGCCTGGTGTATAAGAACAAATGCCCTGAGGCAAATTGCCAATTCCTCTTCTTTGACTTAACACATAATTGCATATCCTCCTTGGATAATCTACCGGTTGCTAACAAACAGAGTATTGGGATGTGAAAGCTACGTTTAGCTAATTTTTGTATATTATAAGCTGACATGTAAAGTCTTTTAAATCTAATTTTTACTACAAGCTCGTCGGCCACTGGAAATTTAATTGTAATTTTATCCTTTTAGGTAATTTATATGTATTTATATGTAATGTTTGTATGTGCTTTTATGACTTAATTGCCGAATAAAGCTAACTGAACTGAACTGATTATCAGTGTAATTAGGTGCAAGAAGGGAGAAACATCCTAAACAATGAAGTGTGAACAACGACTTACCTGAACAACGAAGTGTGAACAACGAAGAATCGCATACAACGAAGTCCTGTAACCACGAAGTCCTGAACCACGAAGTGCTGTAACCACGAAGTCAATTAGTAATGGGCAATTTAAAGTATTTTCGTTGTTTAGGAAGTCATTGTAAAAAAAGTAGTGGTTAAGCATTGGTCGTTGTTTAGCTTTCATTTTTTAGGAAGTCGTGGTTTAGGCAGTAGTTGTTCAGTCATACAATCGCAAGAAGAAGCACCCCGTCAGAAAGAAGATTACGACGCAACCAACTAGTTCTCTTAATACCAATGCGGAAGAGGCGGCAAAGGAGGACCCTCGGTTATCCATCTTAGTCATGACACAAGTCACAGTGGAGGCCCTAAACCTCCACTTTGAAAAGCTAGCGATTCAGGTAGGTTTATTAAACACGATGGCACTGTATGTTACCGGAATCAACGCCAAGTTAGAAACATTACTACACATTTCTTCCCCTTCAATGAGATCTGCCAACGTGGATTCCAAGGACTGTTCATGCTCTCCCCTTGTAGACAAGTTCACTACTGAGCATTTTGCAATCCTTATTAACAGAAATAAAGTATAATTTGAAGACTTTTTTCACCAACAGGCAAGACAAACCGTCCGAAACAACTAGTACAACAACAAATTACATTACTAGAACCACAACCCAATTTTTAGAACAACAAACTTTGGTGACCCACCTAGCTTCAACGGGTTGTGGGGCAATTTTTTATGTAAAAGTAGACATAATTTAAAAATGTTGTGAATTACCAAAATAATTACTAAATATTAATTACCGAAATAACATACACTTTACAATTTTTTTTGTGTTCCTCTTTTACATCATCGAACTGTGGCCAAAATATTGATCTACCCATTGAACAAAAGATGGTGAAATGCACTGGAGCTGAAACACTTTTCAGAGAGCTATGTTGGCATGTGGCATCTGCTTACTAAAATCACAAGGCTTCTGAAAAAAAAAAAAAAATCTTGGTGTTGATTGATACCAGTGCTTTGAGCAAATTTGAAAAACTCCTGCAGCAGAGTTAGGGTAAGGCCTCATATCCACATTGTGGGGGGGGGGGGTGAGGGGGGTGTGTGTGTGTTTGTCTGTGTCTGTGTCTCTGTGTGGAGTAAAAAAGCAGCAGAAAATAATACCGGAAGATTCACCTGGTGTCTTGCTTGGGAATACTTGCAAGAGTTTTTTGATCAAACATCAGCATTACAGTGCTTAATCTTTGCTTTTCTAACGGCTGATATATTCTCAAATATGTTTACAGTTAATTTACATTTTGTTGTGTAACAAATAAATGACATCCTAGAGCTTTTCCTTTCACACTCACTGTACCCCAGAAAGATTGTCACGTAGTTCACTTTAAAAACTCCTCTCACTTTGCAGTCAGTGAAAGAAAATTAAACACTAATCCCCATGTTAAAAGAATAAGCAGCAAATTGTTAAGCTATAGCCAGACATTTGACCCCTGTCTTTGCAGAACAGCAAATGTGACCAGATAAAAACATTTAAAGGCATCCTTATTTATTACTCTTTCGTGACCCACCAGCAATTGGCTGACAACCAACTAGTAGTTCGCAAACCAAAGTTTGGGAAACGCTAGCCTAGAATGTAATATGTTATGTATGAGGGAGTGGGGACCACGGAGCAGTTATATATATATATATATATATATACACATCTTCTTAAGTGTAGAATTTTGCCTTACTTCAGAAAGGCCTGTCAAGGCACTTATGAAAAAGAGACAGATTATGCAGCCTATTTACCTAGGCTACACTGGCCAGGCTCTCCATACTGAAGAGAAAAAAGGGGGCAGAATAAGTACATTTGAGATAGTTTTAGTATTAGTCAGTAGAAATATCGCTGACAAACCCTTTTTTATCTTTATGATAGAGATGAAGGAGCAGGGCAGAGTAGCATCATTGGCTGTCATTATATGTCTAAGAAAAAAAACACTGTGCCTTTAAGGAACCACGCACCACCAGTATCCCATCATGCATAGCAGGTGGCAGTTACTTCAGTTCTTTTTTCCGGCTCCTGCTGACAGGATCCTGGACCATTGAGCTCAACCAAATTGTTTTTTTTCTTCTGAATGCTTCATTGAATTCTTACTTTGAACGTTTCACTCGACGTCTTTTGTCTCCCCCTGCCTTTGTCTGTTTTTTCCTGACAGGAATTAACAGCATTTGGTCAAGAAATGACATCTCTCTTTGACAAATGCCCAGCTTGTGGGAGAAAGAAGGCCAAGACAAACCCCCCCGAGGTCTGTATCATCTGTCTTCCAGACAATCATTTTCCTGAGACATGCCAGCACTGCAGGAACTTCACTAGGAGTACCCTGAAAGACCGGGAGAAGATTTGTCTCCATGGGACTGAGGAGCGCAGAAGGCTGCAGTCTGAAGGTGGGACTTCAGGACTTGGAGAGGGTAGAACCTCTACCAAGTCTCTGTCTACAACTTCCACAGAGAGTCCCAGGAAGAGGGGAATGCAGAGACGACATCGGTCCCAGTCAACGTCTAGGACATTGACGTCGAGAAGAGGGACGGTGCCCATATGTTCGCCATTGATCCAAAACCAACATCTAGCAAGCGCCAGAGGACGATGTCGAAGACTCCAAGTAGGTCTCCGTCGAGACACTGGCAATTCAAGTTGACGTAGAAGCGGACAAGATCAACACTGAGGCATGGTGGACACCGATCGGCATCCAGTTGAAGACCGAGTTTGTCGTCAAAGCACCGAAGATCGCCGTCGAGGCATCGAACATCGCTGTCGAGGCACACTGGAAGCTCGACCTCGAGGCGCACCCGCAGATCAAAGCGCCGTCAATACTTGCCGTCGCGGCATTAGACGTTGAAGTCTTTATCTCCATCTTCCAGGCTTGAAGAGTCCAAGAAAAAGAGGAGGCTCCTCTATTCATCATCAGACTCTGAATATTCAAGAACATATTCTCCATCGTTGCAGCATTCACCAGTGCAGCCTGTATCACCTCCTTCTCCGCTTCCTCCTTCTCCGCTTCCTCCTCCTCCACCTCCACCGCCTCCAGCTCCAGTAAAAGCGCAGAGATCAAGGTCTAGCTCGCGCCATCACTCTAGACATCATCGCTCCTCTACTTCGTCCCAAAGATCTCTTCACCATCATCACCACCATTCGAGATCTTCTACATCCACAGGTCAATACTTTGACTGACTCTCCACTGCCACGAGTCTCTCTGGTAGATGATATCTCGACTTTCCAGGAAGTCTTAATAACGGGTGCTACAAAACTGAATATCCCTTTATCCATGCCAACTCCGATGACATCAGTCATTTGGAAATGCTTAAACAAAAATCTATTACTAGACCCTTGTTGCACCTGGTACCAGGCCTCCTTGAACCAGCCATGGAGCTCTTCCTTACACCAGAATCAATAAAAACAGCTCCTTCGAGACGTCCAAAAAAGTATTGACCTCTGGAGCAGGATCCAGCTTTTCTCCGCTCTGACCCAGCTCCATATTCGGTTATTGTGGTAGCGGCGAGACAGCATGCCATTTCTCCTTCATCCACCGTCCCTCCGGATAAAGAAAGCCGCAAACTAGATTCTGTGGCCCGCAGGATGTGCGGAACAGCCGCTACAACCATGAAGGCAGCTAGCGCTACTGCCTTGCTAGGCAGGTATGACAGAGCCCTCTGGGAGTCCTTAAACCAATTTCTGGACTATCTGCCCAGGGACAAAAGAGAGGACTTTACGGAAATCCTCAACTAAAACCTTGTGTCTCCAGAGAAGGGCTGCGACTACTGCTATGCATTTGAAGAATATTCTGGGTGCTGACCTTAGCCCGAATGGAAGGACCCGGTACTGGTAATGGTCCTTTCCCACCACGAACATCAAGAATTTGCAATGCTTTCTGGCAATTGGAATATGAAAGTACGCGTCTTGAAGGACGATCAAACAAAGTCAAGAAATGCCTTGTTTTTGTTGTTGGTGAGGAACTGATTCCACTGCCAATTTCTGTAAAAGGATGTTGACCTCCGCTTGTAAGAGAGGAAGCTGGAAGTTGGTTGGCCTCCTCTCTTACAAGCGGAGGTCAACATCCTTTTACAGAAATTGGCAGTGGAACCAGTTCCTCACCAACCACAAGGACAAGGCATTTATTCAAGATACTTTCTTGGCTTTGTTTGCTCGACCTTCAAAATGCGTACTTTCATATTCCAATTGCTAGAAAGCATTGCAAATTCTTGAGGTTCGTGGTGGGAAAGGACCATTACCAGTACCGGGTCCTTCATTCGGGCTAAAGTCAGCACCCAGAACATTCTTCAAATGCATGGCAGTAGTCGCAGCCCTTCTACGGAGACACACGTTTTTCGTATATCCATACTTGGACGATTGGCTCATCAAGGCTTCCCCCACTCAAGAGGCGCAGCTTTATTTCAGCTGTGTAGAAATATACCTTTTTAGGGGTACACTGGTGCAGGGTCACCCTTTTGTCCCCGGGTTCAAAAAACCAACAAAGTAGAGATCAGCACTGGAGTTGGGAATAAATAACAAGTTTATTAATCACTCATGAGTGGGATCACGCCTACACAGCACTGTCAAGTGCTGCCTGAGGTAGTACACTGAAGTCACAGAACACAGAGCTTATACACAGATTTTGTGCATTGTAAGCATGTGATCAGAAGTAGGAAGACACGTTTTAGAAATAGTTTTCAGCAAACCAGGACAGGTGAAAAACCACATGGTCAGCAAAGTGGGAGGGGGAGCAGGAGTGCTTATGGCAGTAGTAGATGATTGACATTTAATAGGTGTACTGGCAGCTACAAACTCTCAGCACGTACATTGCTTTTAGCTGAGTCAGGAAGTCAACTAAAATAGATAGCACAGGCAGGAAAAAAGACTAGCAGCAGAGGACGGGAAAATTACGAAGGAAACAAAATGGACACCTCAGCAAAAATGGCTGTTACTGATGCCAAATAAATATTACACGTTTTCCACAACTGGACTCGCGACCTCTTACAGAGATTGGGGCTTCAGATCAGCCCCAACAAATCAATCTCTACCCCATTACAGACCTTGCATTATCTAGGTGGCTTAATCGACACAGTAAAGGCAAAAGTGTTTCCTTCGGAGTAGAGACGCTTATCGATCCTTCTGAAGAGTCAGAGGCTCATGAAATCTTCCCATCCAACAGTCAGGACAGTTGCCTCTCTCCTCGGCTCGATGGCTTTGTGCATATTCCTCACATCGAATGCCCGTCTGCACATGAGACCTCTGCAGGAATGCCTCGAGGATCAATGGGATCAATTGACGGGGAATTGGGAGGACAGGATACAACTATCCCTCCATGTGAAGTCGTCTCTCAAATGGTTGTGCTCCCCATCCAATCTACTCCAGGGCACTCCTTTCCATCAGGAGATTCCTCCTCGACTATTGTCATGGACGCATCATTGCTGGGCTGGGGAGCGTATATGGACCATCTCCAGATCCAGGGGAAATGGTCAGAAAGGAAACTTAGTACCACATCAAACTCTTGGAGCTTTGGGCAGTCCATCTGGCATTGAAAGCTTTCTGATCCTCGTTCAACACCTCGTGCCTGCTTGTTCAAACGGACAACACAACAACTACCTCAAGAAGCGGGGGGGGCAAGGTCCAGAGTCTTATCCCGCGAGTCTCGGATGAACTGGAAGTAGCTCCTTGCCAGGGGCCTGACGATCACAACAGTACACCTCCCAGGTGTCCAAAATGCTCAAGCGGACTCACTCAGCAGAATCCTGCAAGAAAACCATGAGTAGGTCTTGCACGACGACTTGGTACTAGACTTATTTCAGCGTCGACTTGTTCACCACCACAGAAAACAGAAAATGCCAAAGCTTTGCATCAAGATTCTACCAGACAGGAACTCTGGGGAATGCCCTGTGGATCTATTGGTCCGGGAAATTTGTCTATGCCTTTCCTCCAATCTCCCTGATTCCGAAAGTTCTCACCAAATTGACTCAATCGTCAACCAGGATGATCCTCACAGCTCCGGAATGGCCACGCCAATGGTGGTTCACGGACCTCCTTCACCGGTCCATCTGTCCACATCTGCGGCTGCCATGCAGGCCGAATCTGCTAACGAAATTCGGAGGCCAGATAGTACAACCCAACCTCTCCTCTTTGAATTTGGTGGCATGGCTCCTGAACTGATACAGTATGGACATCTGAATCTGCCACAAGACTGCATGGAGATCCTCAAAGAGGCTAAACGACCTTCCATGCGATCGGCATATGCATTCAAGTGCAAGAGATTCTGCATATGGTGTTCTTCCAGAAACGTGGATCCCACTTCTTGTCAGGAAGATGTTATTCTTCCTTACTTACTTCACTTAGCAAAATCTGGCTTACAAATATCCTCGATAAAAGTCCACTTAGCAGCTTTGACTGCTTATAGAAAATGTCCCTCACAAATCTCCTTTTTTAGAATCCCTGTGATTAAGGATTTCTTAGTTCCATTATTTGGGCATCATGGTATCTCCCACTACCCTGCAGTGATGATGCTGCAATATTGACAGAATCACGGAAGGTCGGAGTGCCTCAGTCCAATTTCAGAATACCCTTACGTTGTCCCAAATTGAACGAGTAGTCGTGGCTAAGATGGTGTTTTTGTCACGGCGTCTGTACACTATGCAGCATTCGTTTGAAACTCTTCTCACGACGCTTGTATGGGCAGTGGCAGGAGTAGTGTGGCACATGAATTTCGGTTTTTGCCTACACTGGAGGGTAGGTAGGCAGTCCTTAATATGGCTATGGAATACACGGCCTCCTAGTTGCAGCATGCCGCCCATTGGTTGTCAGAGGGGGAGAACTGGGAGAAAGCATTTTGGACGATGAGACATGTGGGATTACTCTACCAAAGTTGTTCTTTTCGGGGGACGGAATGAGGCGTCGGTATCGTACCTCATTAAGCACGCAGCTTCTCTTTGGGGGATAGTTGTCAAGGTAGTGCTGAGTAGAGCCCCCTTTGCTTGGGAGTTTAACCTGTAGACCTACCAGGTTTTCGTACACTTGCGGAGTAGGTCGATGTTTCTGTATCCCAATGAGGACTTTATCACCTTTGAAGCAGCTCAGGATACCTTTGGAAATGGGCAATTTTTACCACATGCGGCCGTAAATCGTGTAATATGGCCCACGTTTCCTGTTGCACTGTCCACTTTACTCTTGTTCCAAGAGTTGTTGCAGTTGGGGGGGAGCATGCCACTTAGTCTCACACCTATATAGGGCCATGATCCCTGATAAACCTCGAATCCTATTCCCAACCAGGGCTGCATGGGAGGAGCTGGGAGTGCCCCTGGAAGATGCACAATGGATCATGACCTATTTTATTGTCCAAACTGTATCCTGAAATGCACAATTTAAGCTGGTCCATTTTAATTTCTTGTACTGTACATATGTTACTCCGGTGCTGCTTCAAAGGTTAGACCCTAGTAGGTATTTGTTACACCTTGCCTGGTGCTGTCCCCTGGTCAGCTCCTTTCGGGAATCTGTAGTGAGGTGGCTGGTCACGGTCTTTGGAGCTGCAATAGTGCAGGACCCGGTTGTTTGCCACTTGGGAGATGTTAAAAACCGTAAAGGCAAAAAGATGGCATGTAAATTCTTGCAGTTGCTCTTGCTGCTAGTGAAGATGAGAATCGCAATTACCTGAATGGGGTAGGTTGGACCTAGTGTGGATGGTTAGATGAAGGGTGTGAGTGAGTGGGCGGTGGCTAAAGAAGTACACTACCGGAAATGTAGACATGATAAAGTCGAGAATGACCTGCAGGCTTAGGGGGGTGCTGCTGACTAAATTTGTGGGACGGGAGGGGAGTGGTGGTCACAGGATGTGTTCTCTGAATGATGAGGTGCAGGCTCCTCCTGTCGGGGACAATGTGGCACCTGTGGTAAAATGAGAGGAGAGTGCTGGGGCAGAATACATACGATTTCTTCCTTCTTTTGGCTTTGATCTATGATAACCGATTACTGCATGTCAAATGCTTGGGTATGCCTGCAGTTTGTGTCTCTTTCATTTGTGTTGCTGTTTTCTGCTGTAAACAATAAATAAAGATCTGTTTGCCAAATTTTAAATGTTTTAGTACTGCCACCCCCACCCCAACCCCCCGTATTTTTCCTGGCACCTGCTTGAAGGATTGGTGCACAACTTTCCATGAAGGAGCTTGGATGGATAAAAGCTTTTTCTTTTTTTGTGGAAAGTTTCTTTAGGTTTGTCAAACAGCGCCAGAATTATTGGTAAAATAAAAAGATGTCTTACTATGTAATCTCTAATCTAACTAGAACTACACAGTGGTGACAGCTGCTGTGTTGAAAGTTTTGGGGTGATTCGTCAAGCTGGGACTGAGAAAAAGGGGGATCCCAAAACTCGTTTTCTCCATTTTAATTTCCATAGGAAACTTTACACACGGCTACAGCCCGAACTGCTGAACGAAATTACACTAAATTTGGCAAAAAGGTTTGTCTTGGTTCAGAAAGAACTCTTACTATTAAATGGTGTAAGTCTGTTCTGTAGCTCCTGAAAAAGTTTAACATTTCTCAGATATACAACTGGGTACGAGGAGGATCCGTGAACCCTCCCGTTTTCATGCATGCAATCTGATTGGCTGCCAACACTTCAAACCAGGAAGTGTTGGCAGCCATCTTGTGACCCTGATCCCCTAGGCCTGCTCAGGGGGTCCCTGCGGGACCCCTAGGGCCAAAAAAAGCGTTTTTTAAAAACATTTTGTGCAGCTTCGCTGTGGATCTGCAGATTCGGATGAAAGTTTTTTTCCCAGAGCAAAAGCTGGAAATGCAGGGTTCCATCAACCAACACACCCAGTGGAAACAGCATCGATTTGCCCTAATTAATCTTAAGAACTTTAAGCGTGCCAAACGTTTTGAGGTATTGTAGGAGCAGAGGTAAGGACTCCTGGATGTCAGTAAGATAAAGAAGGATGTCGTCCGCATAAAGAAACACCAGGTGATTTAAGTCACCCACTCTGACATTTTCTGTAGAATTTGGATCACTAGTGCCTCAAGCACTATTGAGAAAGAGTAAAGGCGAGAGAGAGGGCAGCCCATTGTGTACCCCCAACCACGAGTCAGAGCACAAGTGACCACCTTCACCCTAGCCGTCCGTGCAGTATACAACAGACGCACCCATGACCAATACTGTGCCCCACTGTATCAAGTCTTAGCAATATCAATATAAGCCACAGCCAATTCCTCTCGCCTACCCTCCGCTTCATAGTTAAACAGTTAGAACTTTAGTCAAAGTATGCTTTTTATGATGTGGTGTAAAGCCATTCATCTGTTTTAGAGAAATTTGTGTTTAAAAAGGTGCTCAGGTTGGCTTAAAGAGGTTAAAAAGTTAGGTATATCTGGACGGTTGGTCCTACAGAAGTCCAGTGGTACTAACATTTTAAAAATAGGGCCCTCTGATTGCCTGAGGGAGCTTTTTCTGCCATCTTGGTACTGCAGGACTGGTCTTGCGTTAACAAGAGATCTAATGAGCTGGCTGAAACACTGAACATTTTTTGCAGTTGACTTTACAGGACTCTTGGACCCGGTCCCCATGTTCTGAAAAGGTTTTAAAAATGGGATATAGGGGCAAGGTAGGGACACCCTTAAATGCAGGCACTTGTGGGGAGACGAGGAGCAGGGGCCAAAATTGTTTTTTGAAAACAGTACTACAATACTACCGCTGGACCTAGCACGGCTCTCCCGTGAAGTACCACAGTAGTCCGACAGGAACCGCTGTTCAAGCTTCACCCTCCCCCCATGCTGCTGAGAAACCATGTAAGCTTCCGCAAGGAAGCTTGCATAGCACCGTGTTACTATGTGGATGAAGATTGAGCAGCAGGTACCGCAGGAGTAATGAAATAGACGCAAAAACTGTAAAAATAAATAAATAAACGTGCATTGGGCATCTGAGAGGTGTTGGACTCTGGCAGGGTCTCACAGCCAACCCTTTGCTCTGCATGGCAGAAGGCCATGCATAGTGGGGGTTATAGTTTACTGAGTTAATTATAACTAGGGCTCCCGGTTTTACGGTATTTATTTTTTTGACATTTCCATCTGTATTCATCCATATTTATTTTTTGTCAGCTTTATCTGTATTTATTCATATTTACTATGGAGTTTGTGAAAAAAATAAAGCTGAAACTGGTCTATTTCCACGTTTATGTAACCAATAAATATGCAATCCTGGTTGAATGCCTGCCAGGTTTTAGTGATATGACAGCTGCAGAAGATAAATCAATGCACTTGTATGAAAATATGCACATTTCGTTATCAGCCTTGTGCATATCTACTGCTGTTTAAGCTTCTTTCCTAAAACTCCTTTCTTTTTTAACCCTGTTACCTATCAATCCACACAGTTATTGGCCTGGAAGTTATGGCAACGTGTATTTAGAATCACTCAGAAAGCACCAAATTTCAGTTTTTATCCACATTTAAAAATAAATACAGACAAGAAAATAAATGGTTTTCTGTCTGTATTTATCTGTAAAAAAATCAGTGAAAACGGAAAACAGGGAGCCTTAATTATAACTTGTGGCCTGCCATATACTGCTTATGACCTTACATATTACATCCCTCATGACAAGTTATAGGTAACTCAGTAAACTATAATGGGTAAATTTCAGTGTTTTTTATTTTTAATGTTAGTTTTTATCTTATTTTACACCTAACTAAGCATTCACTTTAACTGGTTGTTTTGTTAAGTGGCAGTTGCCACTGTGTAGTTGGTTATTGTTAGGACCTAGTTACCATAGAAGATTGATTTTTTTTTGTTTGCCAATAAACTTTGACACCATTTGATAAAACGTCACAAAACGTTGAAAGCTTTGGGGTTGTGCATCAAGCAGGGTTTAAAAAAAAAAGGGGGGAACCCCATAACCTAATTTCTCCATTCAATTTCCATAGGAAAACTTTTGATACCTGTACAGGCAAAATGGCTCAACAGAATCTTACCAAATTCATCAGAAAGGTAGATCTTTATCCGGAAAATGTTTTTATGATTTGGTGTAAATCTCTTCAGTAGTTTTGGAGAAATTAGTGTTCAAAATGTATAGATATCTGGATAGTTGGACAACAATTATACTCTTCTGATTGGCTGACGGGGCTTTTTCAAAGTGATCACTCTGGCTGGTCGTAACATGAAACTGAATGATGTGGCATCCATTACAGAACATGGGTGCTTGGTCCCCTATCTTTAAAATGCATCACCCCTTAGCCCTTTGGGGGTTCGCTCCTAGAGGGATACCGCTGGGGCCAAAATGATTTTTTCAATTTTTTCTTAGTCCCACTGTACTCCTGTGGGACTGTAAAAAAAAATATTTTTAAAAAAGAGTAGGCACCCTTTTTATTAAAAAAACATAATGTCCGTGGGTCTAGAAATGCCACCTCGAACTATGGTAGCATGTGTGCCTATAGTGCACCAGAGACTTAGCCTACACAGAAAGTCCTAACTAAAGAACGGAATCCCATTACTCACCGAAGTGACATGCTTCATCATCTGGGATCTCCTCCCGGCTGTAACTCCTAGTACAGCCTGGGGCTACAACCCCCTCACTGTGAGGGAGGAGCTCTGGGATGTTTTTTGATGTTATCCCTGGCTAGGGGCTATTAAAACCCAGGATGAAGAGCTGTGTATATTATGTAAGTGATGAGCGCAGTGCAACCAAATGTGGAAAGGTGAGCTAAAACTTACTAACAAGAGAAAAAAGACTTTTAATGGTTGTCTCTTGTTGTTAGGATTAAAAACAGGGTTACTGCAGTTTTAACATAATAACTGCAATGTTGGTCTACATGTCTCGGCTATCATGACCTAACAAGTGTCTAGCCTTCTTCAGGACCTAGATGTTGTGTGCTACTGCGTAATGTGTATCAAAAAGGTGTAACCAAAGCATAAATCAATGGAACAGATACAACCTACACCACAAAATATCTCTGCTGGAGGGTCATGGTGTACTGGTCAACCCGTGTAGAAAAAGAGATGCAAGACATCAAATACTTATGTATTAATTAAAGTTACGCATAAGTCAGTTGTTCTCACTAACTCTTAAACATGTGGGGCCATATGTAGGAAGCCCAAAACCGGTCGGTAACGGCCGATTTTCGGTAAATATCCCGTTACCGACCGGTATTCAGGCTTTTGGTATGTAGGGGGCACATTTCAGGATTCGGTAATTTACCGAATCGGTAAAATTACCGATTCGGTAATTTTACCGATTCGGTAAATACCGAATCCTGAAATGATATGTAGGGGGAGTGTGTGGTTGTTGTGGGGATTCGTTATTTACCACCAACTAAAAGTTGGTGGTAAATGACGAATGGCTGTGAAAAAGCATTTTTTTGCACTTTGAAGTGTGCAATGTGGCAGACATACATGCCCTTAGGGCATGTATGTGTGCCACATGTGCACACATGCAGGAATCAGGGGTGCAACAGGGTGTCACCCTGCCACCCTTGATTGTGCTCCCCCCATTACCGAATTGGTATTTACCGATTCGGTAATGGTAACTGGCTTCCCATTGATTCCTATGGGCCTCCTGGCCCATAGGAATCAATGGGAAGCCAGTTACCATTACCGAATCGGTAAATACTGATTCTAAATTACCGACCCATTCCGAATCGGTAAATATTACCGATGGATTACCTACATAGCATTTACCACTTCATAAATACTGAATCGGTAAAATTCGGTATTTATGAAGTGGTAAATGTTAGGCCACCTACATATGGCCCGTGATGTCTAGTGGAAACTTACCCGTAAATTACGAGTAAGGAACCTCACCTCACCTGGCAACAGCTCAGGACGTGAGGCACCGCGCTGAAAAAGAACAAAGCATAAACCAATGACAGTGTCAGATCCAATCGAGTGGTCTGACCTGTTTACATCAACAAACTGTGATTAGTAGAAAGGCTTTGTTAAAACAGGAAAAAGACCTACATGCAAAATGTTGATGTCAAGACTGAGTTAAAATAAATGGAACCCTTAATCCAACTACAGAATGTATGTCAGCTATGTAGCTGATTATTGTTTAAATGTATAAAGTATCATTGCAAAGCTATGCATCAGTGACACCAGTATAGTGCGTAAGATCGATATTAGTGTTGGCCATGATGATCAAAGGACAGTGTGGACCTATGTTCCAATATAAAGTGTACGTCCACGTGTGTGTTAGGGTAATAATCAGAGATGTGATGCTATATTAGCCACAGACATACCGTCCATTTAACTTCTCTTTATTGTGATCAAAACCCATTCATGAGTGATCAATAAATGCGGAAGACACCGAGACTCTCTAAAGTATTGGTGGAACGGTGTATCTTTAGGAATGTGTAACTGCTCACTAACCCCGCCAAAACGTGCATCAACAAACAAGCAGTTTTAATAAAACATGTCATGCGCCTCATGAGCGATAATACGACCTATTGGCATGTTCTACCTAACGCTCAGCCTGTTTCGGAAAGAATGTAGTCTATACGGGCACCTCGAATCCGATTTTCGAGGCACGAAGGAGGCAGAGCGCGTAGCGTGATTAACAACCTGCAAGTGGCAAAACTAGGGAAGTCTTAGCTCTCCGTCGGTACCCCGGGCTTCCCTCAAAGCTGCAACCGGAGGCCATGTGTAAGGATCCTACCCCTTCATTTTATACATGGAAGTTCCTCTAGCATGTTGATCTTCCTGTAGTCGCTCAGGAATGATGTCACTGAACTGATGGGAATCCTGGGTAGTGTAGTTTTCCATAACGACACAAACTGTCTCCCGACCGATACAGATAATCTCCGCACCACTTGAGGAGACTAGGTGACCTAACAACTCTGCTTGCATACGGGAACATAGATAAAATGTTCCGAATGTCAAAAAGACCTGACCTCAAAAATAAAGCGTTAGAGAGCTTATTAGACAGTCATTCGAATGCATGGGTGGTAAATATTGCACAATAGTACAATAAAGTTACCGGGTGTTGAATGTGCACATCAGTATGCCACGAACGGCCAATTTAAGTGTGTACATATAGTCAATGGCTTTAAGTCAACTGCACAAAAACGCTTTAATTATGAACATACACTTCTTTAAAACCATAGCGTGTCAGCATTCGTAAAGATTCTTAAGGGGTATGATTAGTAACAGTAAAGTTATACCGCTGTTGAGTGTTATCAAATGAAGACAAACGTGCCCAGAGAGCACACCACAATGGTCAATGTAACTCCCCTATCTAGCGAGCTGAATGTAACACCCCAATAAGCGAGCTGGAAAAATGGTAACCAAAGAATCTTAACATCGTTTAGATGGTAAACAAGGAGATTGTTATGATCTCGCATATGTCAGGGGAGGAACGCCCGTAAATCGGACTAGTTCATGCTCAAGTCATATTTAGATTACGCTTGTATCGAATGCTCCTGATGGGCGAAAGAACACATGCCAGGTCAAAAACTACAAACCTGCCACCCTGGTTAGAAAAGAACAGCCCGGTAACAACAGAGTGATTATAAAAGGGTCCACTGTATATTATCATTAAGACCTCTGCTGTCACTTTTGAGCTTGAACACCCAACGGTGTTCTTTTTGGAACAGAAATTTCATAACATCTGTTACATGAGCAGGAATGAAAGGTTGCTCTAGCACTGTCCAACGCAGCTCATCTGCTTTGTGTTTATGGGTTAGAAAATGACTGGTCAGCTTAGTGGACTGTTTATTGCACCTAATCGTGCTCTTATGCTCTGAAATGCGAAGTTTGATCGTACGGGTAGTCATCACTACGTATTTCAGTTGGCAAGGGCATGTTATAAGGTAAATGAGTTTATCACTGTTGCAGTTGGTATGCTTAACTTGAGACCATGGTCTATCAGTCCCCATATCTACCGTGGTGGTATGACTAGTTTGGGGATAAGCTGCACATGACCCACAAGGGTAATGCCCCTGGACCGGTGGCAAGTTCCACAGTGTGTCGTGAGTTGAGAGTATTGAATCTTTGTTGAATGGTCGTGTATGTACCAGGCTGTCTCTAATGTTAGAACTCCTTTTGAAAGCAAACAGAGGTGGAGGTATAGTTTCTTTATCGATGTTCAAAATACGCCAATGATTGTGAATGGCTTTTTGAATACCTTTCGATGATGCGCTGAATGTGTTCACGCACATGGAGTTAGGTGCTTTGATTTCCAGAAGCGCCTCCCTGTTGTTGTTGGATGCACGTTTCATAGACAGGCGTATCTGTTTTCTGGGATATTTCCTTTCTTTTAATTGTAAGGAGAGAGATTCTACGTGTTCAACGAATTTCTCTTTAGTTGAGCAGTTGCGTCTGATACGCAAAAATTGTGCACATGGTAAATGGTTACGGAGTGACCTAGGATGGTGACTACTATATAGTAATAGTGAGTTCCGTGCCATAGGTTTTCTGTGAGTTCCGAGCCATAGGTTTTCTGTAACGTTTACTCTGTAGTCCATCTTCCGTAGGGAAAATCCTAAGATCAAGGAAAGGCAAGCTATCCTTGCTCACATCTACTGTGAATTTGAGGAAGGCATTCCTAGAATTTAGCCATGCTCGGAATTTGTGGATGGTTGCCTCTTCACCTCTCCACACCAAAACAACATTGTCAATATACCTTTTCCATGTCAATATCTGATCATGGAAAGGGTTAGCAGAATTGAGCGTGTTCTTGTTCGAACAGATGGCCATAAAGATTCGCCATACTAGGCGCAAAAACGCTGCCTATCGATGTCCCCGATGTTTGTAAATAGATTGTGTCCTCAAATTTAAAGAAATTCTCTTTCATCGTCAATCGATGGGCAGCCACCCTGACTTCAGGATCACAAAGGTCTGCTATAGGGGTGACTTATAGGTTTTAAGTACAGTGACCCTAGATATAGGAAAACTTTCATAAGTGGTGCAAACACCAGCTTACACAGGCTGTAATGGCAGGCCTGTAGTTCCATTTTTAATGGTCTCCCATGGGTGGCATAATGCATGCTTCAGCCCATGGGGGACCTCTGGGGTACCTATGCCCTGGGTACCTTAGTACCATATACTAGGGACTAATAAGGGCACCCCAGTATCCAATCTGGGATGTACCTAAGTACTGAACATAACAATCTAAGGGAGAAAGCAGATAGACTGGGGTCCTGATTAGCAGGATCCCAGTCAGACTAGTCAATAACAGCGTAGCACCAGGCAAAACGTGGGGGTAACCATAAAAGTGGATCCTACTTTCCTACACTATTGTTCCTGTGGTGCATACAGTGTGACCCCTAGGAAACATTTAGGGTCTTTTGTAAGCAATACCATAGCTGGAGGTTTTGCTTTTCAGCTGATAGTAGGGGCCCCTTGTGTTTGGTGTTATGGCTGCATTACGTGGCCTGAGAAGGGTAAAATAAAGACAGTAACATACATTTAATATTGTTAATAAAGCCAATAGGTGTGTTTCTATATACTGATATTTTGACCACTTTACAAAGCCAGTAGGCTGGTTTAGTATATTGATGTGATAATTTCTTGATAAAGGCAGGAGGCTTGTCTTGTATATTGATGTGACCACCTGTGGCGCTGTAGAAGCAAGGCAGAGACTGTGCTCAGTATTCAGGTGCTTTATTTAACCAACAGAAAGTAGGTTTTTCTTTAGTTGGGATGAATAAAGGGGATCCTTTGCTGTCTGTCTCTTCTGTTCAGAGATCTGGAAGGATTCTTTCCTACTTCGTGTAGGGCTCTGCGATCCTCCGGACAATAGCAGAACAAAAAGAAAACACAAAACAAAAAATAACTATACGAGGTTGTTGCCCTAAAGGTTCTTAGCGTAAAAAGGGAAGGGTGTGAAGGGAGGCTTCACCCGAAGGTTCGCCACCAGTGTTGTCTATGCTGAGATCGCACTGTACTTTACGCACAGCCTTTTATGCTACACAAGCCGGACAAAGCCATATGCAAATCAGTATTGACCCTGTGCCCAATGGGAACAGTTCAGCCCGAACTGCCAAGCGAGGTCCTACCTGGACCAGAAACAAGCATCCTAGGACCGGTTTCGGGGCATCGCCCCCCCATCAGCCAGGCCATGGCATGGGGTGCAAAAAAAGATGTATTTAGGCCCAGATCTCTGTACTGGGGTGAATGTTTGACATTGTTCAACATTCTGTCCATCAGTTATTCTTTTTGCATTTGTCACCTCGAGTGGGACGGGTATGCTCAGACGTGGGTTCTGTGCTCTCCATGCCACTGGAGTCAAGACAGCCTGGATGATGAGGGGCGAAACCCTGAAACTGTTCTAGGATGCTTGTTTTCAAGTCAGGGCCGGACTGGCTGTAGCGGGCACCGGGCAATCCCCCGGTGCGCCGCACGGGTGGGGGCCGGTATTGGGCCCCTGGGGGCCGTTTTTGTTACAGGGCCGTTTTTGAAGCATAGCTGCAAAATCGGCCCTGTAACAAAATCGGCCGAAAACCGGCCCTGGCAAAGAGCTCGGCGGCACCCCCAAGCCCCAGGGGGGCCGGCCGAGCACTTTGCCAGGGCCGGTTTTGGGTCCCAGTCCGGCCCTGTTTCCAGTACAGGGAGAACCTGGGCTGGCAGTTCGGGCTGGACTGTTCCCATAGTGAACAGGGTGAAGACTGATTTGCATATGGCTAGGTTTAAACTGGAATGGCATGGGGAGCAAAAAAACAATGGATTGAGGCCCACATCTCTGTCCTGGGTGAATGTTTGACATTGTTCAATATTCTGTCTATCAATGGTTCTTTTTGCATTTGTCACCCCGAGTGGGAAGGATATGCCCAGACTTGGTCCCATGCTCTCCATTCCACTGGAGTCAAGCTAGCCTGGCCGATGAGGGGTGAAACCCTGAAATCGGCCCAATGATGCTTGTTTTCAAGTCCAGGGAGAACCTGGGCTGGCAGTTCGGGCTGGACTGTTCCCTCGGGGAACAGGGTCATGGCTGATTTGCATATGACTGGGTTTAAACTGTAATGGCATGGGGAGCAAAAAACAATGGATTTAGGCCCTGATCTCTGTACTGAGGTGAATGTTTGACATTGTTCAATATTCTGTCCATCAATTGTTCTTTTTGCTGTTATTCGATAGGCGTGGGTGCACTTTGCAGGGCCTGTCTGACCACGTATCTCTGACATGGGCTAATGGAGAGGTCACCGTGGGTAAATCCGACAGAATGGCACGAGTTCACGGGAACTCCTAAAAATAATATGGCAGTCACTGGTGTCATTTTTATCGACATTCTCAATAGCTCGTGTAGAGGTGTCATAGCATACATTGGTATTGTTTTTACCAATATTGACATGATTATGCATTCCTGGATCATGAAATACTTTGACATCACTTTTACTGGTAACAACATTGTTGTTTGTCCATGGTTTATGGCATCAATTGACATAACGACTGTATGCATCATCATTGTGCAGTCCTAGATTATGACATACATTGTATTTATGAACACTGACATTGTCATATGGGCATGGTCATGGGATACATTGGCATTGCATTTATTGATATTGTTGTTGGGCTTGGTCACATCATGGTACTCACTTACATCGTATTTACCCATTCCAACACTACATTCCGATACCATTAACAAAGGGGGGAGAAAGGACGACCCAGCCTACCTTCTAACCGCTAGTAGGGTGCGGTAAGTAGAGAGGGGGTGCTCTCCAGATGTCCCCTCTAGTGACGTAAGTGTAGGTGGTACCGGAACTCTATTTAACTCTCAAGGACCACTACGTTTTCTTTCCTGGAACATCGCAGGGTTAAAAAAAAACTGATGCTCCCTGAGTGGAACACTTTTATAGACGATCATGACATCTGCCTGTTTCAGGAAACATGGAGCATGGTGCCCCTTCATAAGCCCGGGTTTACCACCCACTTCATCCCAGCCACTAGATCAGGGAAAGGCCGTCCTGCGGGGGGACTCCACATTTGGATAGATGTTCATCTTAACCGGGTAGTTTCTTTTCACCCAACCCCCTCGATTGACATTCTGCATCTGACGATAAAAGGCCCAAAAAAAGATCCCAACTTGGAAATTTTCAATGTCTATGCCAGAGGGTCTTCTGGGGCTCAATTTTCCCCAACTATATTATCATTAGAGAGAGAGTTATCCCAAATCAGTTGTTATTGTGGCCGGCGACTTCAATTGCACTTTCGAACCTCTATGTACTCTGGATGTCCTGGGCACCGGGGACCAGGATACTAAATTTGCTATTCCTCCTCTCAGCTTGGCCCCAATTAAGAAATGGTCCCAAAGGGCAACGCAATTGTGCGCCCTCACATTGGAGCACAACCTCAGAGCCGTTAATGGCAGATCACGCTCTGATATCTGTGGGGCCAATACATACAATAGAGCTAGCTGCCCGTCCAGGATAGATTACATCTTACTGGACTTACGACTCTGGCACGATTTAGTTGACATGGAAATTTTACCTTCCCAGGACAGCGATCACAACCCGCTTTGTATGCTTTTAACCAATTCCTGGTCGGTCTCTAAACCTGTTAATGCAATGAAACTGACAACAAAAGAGGTAGTCCCCTCTCATTGCAACAGACGCCTCAAATGGCATAAGGTTGCACAAGACTAAGAGAAACTGTGTAAGATAAAAACTTTAGTAGAGCAGAAGTCCAGGGAGCTTGGTATTCTCCAAGAGCCCCCTATGGGTGCACAGAACTCCCCCTTTTTACATCAGTATCAAGATTTTATTGATAAAATGGGTTTTCTTCTTAGTATCCCAGATTCCCATACTTTTTTTTTTTTAAACTCTTTATTTTGAGATTATACAGCAAAATACAACGAACATTACACTTTTGTTGAGGCGGAGACACAGAAATATCAACATACCACTGGGTATCATACATTTGAGTCAATCGCTTGGTCATAGCAGTCCTCCCCTCCGATAGGGCCCCTCTGAACGGCATTATTGCCCAATAGGAATACCAGTCCTCCCTCCAAGCCCAACACATAATTCCAATCATCACCCCTCAGCAGCAAAAGGGGGCGATCTCTGGTCCTCATGTGCAGCGAGGTACCGCGTCAGGGGCCCCCAAATGTCAAGGGGCCGGGACACAGGTGGCAACAATTCAGCATACAGAAGAACATTTTCCTGACAGGTAAGCATATCCCGCAACCATTCCTTAAACTTAGGACTTCTCCCCCGCCCCCATCGACACGCCACACGACGCTTGGCAAGCAACAGAGCGCAAGCGACAAAGCGACGATCTGACTTAGGTATATCCCGGGTATATCCTAGTAAAGCCTGCAGAGGAGAGGGACGTAGCGGGGACCCCAGCATCTCGCCCAAGGCGTCGTAGACCCGGTTCCAATAGTCGTCTATGCTCGGGCAGGTCCAGGCCAACTGTAAGAAATCCGACCCAGGGGAGCGGCACCTATCGCATCGGTCATCATCACGGAGATGAAACCTATGCATCTGAACTGGGGTGCAATAAAGGCGATGCAGGAATTTATAATGGATAACCCGGAACCTACTACTCGAGGAGATCATCTCGGTTTGCAAACAACAGTACTCCCACTGTTCATCTGTGAAAACAGTGCCAATCTCAGTCTCCCAGCCGGCACGGGACCTCAGAATCTTCCCCCCGGCACGGTTATAGAGGCGCCGGTTAAGCGAGGAGACCATGTGCGATGGGGAAGAAGAGTCAAGAAGATAATGGAACGGTTCCAGAACCGTAGGCTCTGCCGGGAATGCCGGCAATATTTTCTGTAGTCCACTGCGAAGTCGAATAAACGCAAAGACCTCCAGAGGTGTAGGGACCACGGTTCCGAAAAGGAGCGAGAGGTCGCGAAACCTACCCTCATGGAATAAGTCACCCCAGCACGTGATCCCCGTTTTAAGTTTGATTCTCTGGAACAGGCCTTCTTCTAAAAGCGGAAGAGCTGGATGATACACCAGGGGCATCAGTGGGGAATAAAGGAGCGGCGCGCCCATGTGTCCAGCCAGTACACTCCAAGCATGCGCCGTGGCATGTACAGGATTGTGATCGGCACGAGACGAAGGAACCTCCGCAAGGGCCGCCCCCTCAAGCGGGACCGGATCCGCCAGCCAGTGCTCCACCGCTATCTGTGGCATGAAAGGGGAGGGACGAAACCAATAATACGCGTAGTGTGCCTGAGCGCAGTTGTAATAGAGTTCGAAATTGGGAATATCAAGGCCTCCTTGTATATACGGGCGCGTGAGCACGGACCACTTAAGCCGCGGTCGTTTCCCTCCCACACCAGGCGGATAAGTTCCGATCGCAATGCCCTGAAGAAATATCCACCCGGATGAAACGGTATGTTGAGGAATAGGTAGAGTAGTTTGTGAAGTATAACCATCTTTATAAGTGAGACCCGGCCAGCCATAGTCAGCGGTAATGTCAGCCACCTGACCACGCTCGAGCGTATAACCTCCAGAGCCTTACCGTAATTCATGCGCATCACCTCCCGTCGGTCCCTAGAAACCCACACCTCCAAGTACTTCACGTCGGTGTCGCGCCACTCCAGTGGAAAGTCGAGCGGGAATCTGTCGACCCCCTCAGTTTGGGGGAAGACCGCAGATTTGCCCCAGTTGATGTGTATGCCCGAGTACAGCGAGAATCTAACAAACTCCCTAAGTATAGGGTTTAAATGATCCCGGGTGTGCTTGATGTAAAGCGCGAGGTCGTCCGCGTAGAGCGACAACAAAATTTGCCTCTGTTGACACCGCAGGGACGCCGCAAGGTAATTCTGCCGGAGGCGGGACGCCAGCGGTTCTATCGCTAAGGCAAAGAGGAGCGGTGATAATGGGCACCCCTGCCGAGTACCTCTTGTGACCGGGAAGGGCTCAGAGACACGACCATTAATAAGGACTCGCGCCATGGGGCGGTGATACAGGATTTGGATCCATCTGGAGAAAGCTAATGGCATACCCATGTTACGTAGGATCAGATGGAGATAGTCCCACTCGACCGAGTCAAACGCCTTGGTGGCATCCAAAGAACACCGCCACTAGCGCAAGAGAGGGATCAGCATTGTTCAGGACCGAGAAAAGAGTCCGCAGATTGTGGGAGGTAGACCTGCCAGGGATGAACCCCGCTTGATCTGGCAGGATCAAGTCCCCAATCAGGAGATTGACGCGATTCGCTAGTACCTTGGCGAGGATCTTCACATCGCTATTAAGGAGGGAAAGGGGCCTATAGGAATCGCAGGAATCCGGGGGCTTCCCCGGCTTGAGAAGCGAGACTATCAGAGTCTCCGACATACTAGGTGGCAAAGAGCCAGTCTCATTCGCCTCCTCGAACACCTCACGCAGGACCGCCGCCAACGGGTCAATGAAGGCTTTGTAGTATTCAATAGGGAAGCCGTCTAGGCCCGGTGCCTTCCCCGATGACATCTGCATTATGGCTTCCTTGATTTCGGCAAGCCCTATGGGGGCCGCCAAGAGTTCCCGCTGGGCATTAGATAGCCATCCAAGAGTAAGCTCCGACAAATACTCAGACATTTCCAACGGCGACTCACGCCTAGATGTGTACAAGGCAGAGTAGTGTGTGACGAAGGAGGAGAGTATAGAGGGCGTATCATGGTACATAGTGCCATCAGGGGCTCTAACCTCCAAGATGTGATTGGCGCCTCGCGGAGGACGGACCACCCCCGCCAGAAATCTGCTGGGCCGCTCCCCCTCCCCATACGCCCGCGCCGTGAAATGTTTCCCCCGGAAGTGGACTTCTCTCTCCGCGGTGAGCTTGTACTCCGAGAGCTTAGTACGATATTCTAGCTGCACCGTGGGATCCTCCAGGAAATCAGGGGCAGTTTCTAGTACCCGCAGATCCTGCTCCAGGGAGGTCAGAGTGGTGCGAAGGGAGCGCAGGACCCCCGAGCCCTTAGAAATACACCCCCCCCGCATAGTGACCTTGAAGGCCTCCCACACCGTCACCACGCAGTCCACCGACCCCCTATTGCCGTCTATAAAATCCATGATCTCCTGGGACATTTCATGCTGGAAAAGCTCATCCAGGAGAATATTAGGTTGCATGCGCCAGGGGAGCGGCGCGCCAACCAGTCCAGTTCTAGCCAAAGTGATCAGCACAGGTGCATGGTCTGAAAAGGTACGAGGTAAGTGTCGTGCAGCCAGCAATGAGGACCCCAAGCTCCTTGAAAGCAGCATGTAGTCCAGCCGAGCCCATGTGGAGTGCGGTGCCGACCAGTGCGTGCCCTCCTGCGTATCCGGGTGAATACGGCGCCAGGCGTCGATCAGTAAATGGTGAGCCATCAAGTCAGAGATATAAGCCCGAGAGCGGGGGTGATGTGCGGTGTCTACATTGGAGCGGTCCAGAGCAGGGTTCAGAGTGACATTGAAATCTCTTCCCCAGATCAAGTGCGTACACCCTATGCCTAGTATGACTTCCCATAGGGAAATAAAGTGCGCAGGCTCGTCCAGATTAGACCCATAAAAGGACGCGATAGTGACCGTGGCGTTACCCCTCCGACCCCACACGACACAGAAACGTCCCTCGGCATCCGTTTTGTCCCCCAGGGGCACAAATGGAGTGTGTTTCTTGACCAATATGTCTGTTCCCCTAGAATAAGTGGAATACGAGGAGAACAGGCCATAAGACGCCCATCGGGATGCAAAGGTGGGTGAGCCACGAGGGTCCGTGTGAGTTTCCTGCAGCAACGCTATGTGTATCTGATGGCGGTCGAGATAACCCAGGAGCTGTCGGCGCTTGCGCAGGTCCCCCAACCCCCGTATGTTCCAGGCCAGGACATTGATCCTGCTATGCGGATCTCGCAGCATGTTCCCCTCTTCCTGCGCCATCACGCGGACTGGCATCAGAGTCCGAATCTAAGCATATCTCGCTGCCGAGCCTCGCAGCCCCGCCGTCTCTTCCCTCCCAGACCGAGAACGTAGCGCTCTGCCAGCTCCAGGCCCCATCGCAGGCACTGCCAGACAGCCAACCCCAACGTACAAGAGTGCATGGTCCAGTGTACAAGTGTAGTGCTGTATTCACATTCCCTCCCCTCCCCCGTTCCAGCCGACTCCCCCAACTCGTCGGAGGAGACCCTCCCAATAAACCATCCCTCCATCAAACAGTCCCTACCCCATCCCGCCGCCTCCCACCACGACAGCCCAATCCTGCCGGGATCCAGACCCCCCCCCCAAAACCCTATAGCGAACAAAACCAGTGTTGTGGGGTATTCCCTCTCAGGGTGACACCAGTGAGCTGGACCTACCCTCCCCTCTCCCGATATTTCACCCACTGCATCGCCCCCGCTAAGGGCGAGGAGCAGAAGTGGGGTGGGAGGGGGAGTGCCAAGGCAAACAGCAGCCACAATAACCCTACCAGTACCTCATAAGTATTGAGAGGCGGTACAAATGGGGCACTTGATCTCAATGCTCCCCCCAACCACCACAAGCTCCTCTAAAAGTCAACGGACTGGAATAGCGCACCCCACAGTCAAGGCAGTCCAACTTGTGGATTCAACCAGTCCATGTCTACAACCAGAAGGTGGCAGGAGCAAAAGGGAAGAGAAAAAGAAGCAGAAAAGGATGAGCTAGGAGAAGTGAGAGGGATGCAGAAAAAGAAGGAGCACAAAGGGATCATGACGTTAATACTCATCAGTCCGGAGCAGACGTCGGAGACCGGGACCCAGATCTCGCCCCAGGGCTACGCCGCGGGGACGCGGAGGGTCGCTGGTCCCTAAGGAAGTCCTCCACCTGTTGAGGAGTGCCGAAGAAGAGGGGTTTGATCTTGAGCTTGGCGGGATACAGCATTGAATATGGGATGTCGCGCTGCTGCAGCTTTTTCTTTACTCCTGCAAACTTGCGACGAGCCTCTTGCACCATCTGGGTGAAGTCCGGGTAGAACGAGAGTGTGGTATTTCCATGCTGGATCGGTTGCTGCTCTCGCGCCAGGCGCAGCAGGGTGTTACGGTCCCTATAGTTGAGGAACTTGATAATTACTGGGCGCGGTGGAGCTCCAGGGACCGGCCGGGGCCCCAAGGATCTGTGAGCCCGCTCTACCACCAGCTGAGGCGAGAAGGAGTCCCGTCCAAATTTATCTACCAGTAGGCGTTCTATGTCCTATGCGGCCGCCGCCACTGGATTCCGCAAGGCCAACCAGGCGGACGTTATTCCTCTGGGAACGCGCCTCCAAATCCTCATTCTTATCCGCAATGACTTTGAGTAGGCGATCCATCTGTGAGAGTTTAGTTGCGCCAGTCCCGGCCCCATCCTCCAGCTCCGAAATCCGACCCTCCGCCTCCTTCGGCCGCTCCCCGTGCTGATCCAGCCGGTGCACCACCGCGTCCAGCCGAGTATTCATATTATCGATCTTGGCGTCAATGGAGGTTAAACTCCGCTGCATGCCCACAAGCAGGGACTTCCAGACCAAGTCCTCCTCCTCACTGGGACCTGGTTCCCCTCCATCCGCAGTCTGGGCGCGCGTTTTTTTCTTTGGGGGGATGAAATGCAGCGTCGATTGTTTCGTGTCCGGTTTGCCCATAGTGTCTTCAGATGCCAAGATCAGTCCGTGCGGGGAGCGGGCTGTTCAAATCACGCGATTGGCGCCAGGCTGCGTACCCCCCGCCCCGCACCGCCCCTCCACACCAGCTCCAACGGGGGCACCTACGGGACCGTCCCCCAATGGCCGTCGGGAGCACCACACCCGGAACTCCAGCCAGGGAGCCCAATCCTGACCAGCGGCAAGTAGGAGCAGCCGTGCCTCTCGCGCACCCCCAGCCACTGCACCAGTCCGTCACGCACCTGCAGGACCAAGCAGAGGTCCGAAGAAGCACCCACCGGGCCAGGTCTCAGCGCCTTGCGCCAGAAAGGAAATCACGACGGGGTCGATACAGCCAGACCCAGCTTCTCTCCGGTCACAGGCGCACCTCCAGCGCCCCGCAGATGACGTCCAGGCGCAGGATCCCACCGCTCCTGTCCCCCGGAGCGCTGGCAAGGTAGGCGGGGGCAGCGGAGAGCACGCCGCCAGTCCCCTCGGCCCCACGACCCTCAAAACGGGCCTCTAGCGCATCCGCCGGCAGCAGCCCGCGTCCCCCAGGTGGAAGGGGGGGGCACTCCTCCGCCAGCCCCCAGGGGGGGGCACAGCACCGGCAGCAGTCTCAAAGTGGCAGCGACGCCGCGGCCCCAGCAGGCCCCGAGGATCCCCGGCCGAAGGTTGCGCCAGCGGCCGCCTCGTCGCTCCGCCCCGTTCACCAGGCTTCTCCCAGCAATTTCGGAAGCTGATCTCTCCGCCTCCGGATCTCCACTTCCCCTCAAATCACCACCGGACCGTCTGAGTGCTTCGCCTCTCACCGATGCGGTCAGTTCACCATTAACTGGCCGGGAGGATGATACTGCAGGATAAATGTTTGCCTGGCCGGCTGGAGCCTCACAGAAGCGCGGCCATGACGGTCCAGCGCCACCTAGCGCCCCCCCAGATTCCCATACTTACAAACCAATTAGTGGGTCCACCAACCTTTGGTATTCCAGGGAATGCAGGGTGATGAGACGTAAGCTAACAGCTGCCCTCCAAAGTAACAATATCACTATGGTTAGGCATGCGAGGAAAGAGTACGCCAAGACAATTGTGAAAGCCAAGCATATATGGGAGGAAGCGCATTGGCAGGATCTTCGATCCGCGGCTCTTTTGCGGGACGCTACGTTGTTCTGGGAACTTATTGATAAAGGCAGTCGTATGGGTGAGGCCCCAATTCCCAACCACATCTCTTCGCATCAGTGGCATACACACTTTACTAGTTTGTATAGTGTGGTTAATCCCCAGCCACAACTGACATCCGTCTCGCCCCCTACATCTTCTCAGGCCCTTCCATCAGCTGTGATTTCTGTGTCCGTTATGGACTCCGATCTCTTCAAGTCTAACGAGGTCTCTATTACCATCTCAGGGTTGTCTACCGGGAAGGCGGCAGGCCCGGATGGCATTGTGGGCGATCTCCTCCTTCACGCCCCAAAACTCTGGTCAGACTTCATTCTCGTTATAATGAATTTAGTTGCTAGAGGTCCTCCTGTCCCAGACTCATGGAAGGGCGCCGAAGTTGTAGCGATATTCACGAAGGGGAATAGGGAGGAGCCTGCCAACTACAGGCCGATAAGCCTAATAGATGTCATCCAGAAGGTGGTTGGCAGGGTCCTCCTCATGAGGGCCAGGACTTGGCTGGACGAAGCAAATGTGCTTTCTCATCTCCAGGCGGGCTTTAGACACAGGGTGGGTACGATGGACCAGGTCTTCCGGTTTTTTACGATCTACTGGAAAGCGGTTGTCATTGGGAAAGGGAGCTTATATCTGGCCTTCATTGACCTAAAGACTGCATTTGACCCGGTCCCTCGCTCCAAACTCTGGTCGGTGTTGTCTGACCTGGGCTTTCCTCCCTTGATTCTGGATATCATCATGCGCCTCTATGAGGGGAACTACGCAAAGATCAGGTGGGGTAACCAGGGCCAGTTGACAGACAGGGTGGCGGTAGACAGGGGAGTCCGGCAGGGCTGCGTGCTGGCCCCAACCCTGTTCTCTCTCTACATAAATGGGGTGGTCGATTATCTGATAGAGATTCCTTCAGATGCTCCAACTTTAGCAGGGAAAAAAACACCTATTCTCCTTTTTGCCGACGACACCCTCTTGATGTCAAAAAGCCCAAGCGGCCTACAAAAGCTGCTTGATAGGTTCTGCCAGTTTTGTGATGTACGAGGTTTAGTAATTAACACTTCCAAAACTAAACTAATGACACGATCTCCATCCAAACGTTTTAAGAACAACATTACACTTAATGGCACTCCACTAGACATCGTAGACTCCTTTGACTATCTGGGAATTCGGATCAATAAGTCGATGAAATGGAACGATCATATAGCTAAAATGTTCCTCAATCACAAGAGGGTGGCGGGAGCCATTTTAAGAAAACAGCGGCTCTCCTTTAGCAGACCAATTGTCCCGGCACTTGAGATTTATGACGGGAAAGCCTTGCCTTCGGCCCTATACGGAGCGGAGCTATGGGGGTTCGAGAACCTATCTGACCTGGAGAAATCAGAGAACCACTTCTTGAGAGGTTTGGTTTCTCTCCCTCTCTCCACTCCCCTGCTACCGCTTCGTATGGATCTGGGTAAACATCCCATTAGGGATATTGCAAGATTACGTCCACTGCTTTTTTGGGTCCGCCTGAGACGCACCCCTGAACTGGCTAGTTACGCCGACGCCTTGGATGAGATCATTAAGATAAACACAGGCACCAAGATTAAATAAATCTCCAACCATAAGCGATTGGTGACCGATATTGGCTATGGTGAGGCATGGCTTAACCAGACCCCACCGCCAAAACAAGTCATCAAAAAAGCATACTGGGTCTGGGTAAGGGGAGAGGAAGCAAGAAACCCTAAGAGGTTCTCTCACTAAGTTGTTTCTTGAGCACAAGCTGGTGGCAAAATCTGAGCAATATCTTGATTATATTCTTGGGTTGCAGGGTGGAATTGTCAGTCTCCAACAACTGCTGACTGCCCTGGGTGCCCTGCCCCTAGTGAATCCATTCCCCATTTCCTCTTTGCATGCCAAATGTACAGGGCGGCCAGGAGGAAGTGGCTCAGACCCATTTGCAGGAACCTGGGGTTTGAGAATTATAGGGTGGCACTCCGCTTCCTCTCAACCGATGCCTCGTCCCTGGTGGTGGTTTGCGGGGTAGCCAAATTTTTGGGGTGTGCCTGGTTGATCCGCTCTAAACTGTTAAAATCTCAGAAGAGCCCGGTCATTGGAGACACATGAGCATTGGTCCCTGTATATCTCGAACTGTTTCTATGTTTTATCATCTGCCTATAATCACTCTTTTTTAATCTTTTAATATTTGTTGTATATAAATGGATTTTAGGATGCTCGTAAATGTACATACTTTTATGATATTTTTTATATCGAATAAAGTTATACAACAACAACAACGCTACATTCCTCAAACAACCAAAAATATTAATTTTTTTAATCAGAGATGTAGAGTCTGTGCCCAATGAGGAGTACGAAAGGAGAGTTGTACATACTGCCTCAAATGTCTTTCCTCCCCTATGTGTGCCCGCTTGTTTTAAACTATAACACACAACGCAAGGTCTGGGAGAAACCATGAGTGTAAAAGATAACTGATGCTATGAACTTTAGTGCTATATATTTTCTGTTTTGACACCAGGATGCCAATTGTTTGATGTGTTTATTATCATCTCTCGTGCCTACAAACTTGATTGATTTTTCCTTTTCTACCAAATGGGAGTTATTTTACATTTGGGGGGAAAAGACCTGAAATTAATGTGCTGCTTTTAGTCAAATGTTTGATTTTTTTCTGTACCTGCTTTGTGTGTAATCTGTTCATTCTTGGTGTTTTTTAGAAATTAAAGTGGCATGGAGCTTCATGATGATGCTTGGGTGACGGTTGGCTGGTGGTGTGTGGGTGTACTTTGGATGGGTGTGCAGTAATATTTGTCTTTTCAATTATCACTGCAAGGGTATATATTGTCTCTAGAGAAAACCTATCAACCCTAGCTATTTGTATGCACTAAAAACTAGGGGGATTCCAGGGTGGTGTGCTTTTCATGTGTCCCACTGGATTTGATCATCCATGAGCTCTTGCAACCCTAATTGGTTAGAAACATTCATTTTCCTCACATTTCTGTGATTAAAAGTGCTGGAATCTAGGGCTCCCACACATTTCTTTCACCCAGCATTCCCCCATGTCTTAAATGGTACCTCTCTTGTTAGGGTGGACCTAGTGCACACAACAAGAAAGGGCCAAAAACGCAATGTGGAGATCTCAACACTTCCTATCAAAAAAACCATCTGATTTGGCAAGGTGGTTAGATGCAGTATTGGGGCCCTCAATTAGTGGCCTCCCTGACTTCCTAAAAGCATGGATTTTCCATGCATTTCTGTGATGTAAACTTCTGGAATCCACAAGGATCCACAAAATTCCTTCCACCCAGCGATCTCCCACTTTTCCCAATAAAAATGCTGGGACACTTGTGTGGCTGGGCCTATTGCCTGCAACAGGAACAGATCAAACCAGGGTCAATGGGAGTCTTTGCGGGGCCCTCTTCTGCTAACTTGAGTAGCTCTCTTGTGTACATCTCAGCCAACTAAACTAGATGTTTTGGTTGTTGAGTTAATATATGAATCTCAAAATTGAAAAGCATGTATTCAAGACTAAAAGAACATGTTATTTACCTTCAGTAACACTCTTTGTGGTAGAGACACATTCCTCACATTTTTAATGCTCCACCAGGTGTCAGACTAAATCTGGAAAATCTTCAGCAGTACACCAGCGGCTTTGCGACAACATAATTGTGCGCTGGATGTGACATGTGCGGGCCTATATAGGCGCCTGTCTTGCAAGCTGACATTAGTTGCTTTTAGATAAGTTTGTGCATGCAGAGCCATCAGACTGGTTGTGACCGGTGTGAACATTCCTAAATAGGGATCTTTTTATGTTGAGAGACCAGTTTACGGAACAGGAAGGATCAGTGAGGAATCTGCGGGTGGATAGAGCCACTACCAGAAAGAGCATGACCAAAGCTAAGTAACTTGCTCTTCTCTGAGACTTCTAACTGTAGATTTCTCACCTTTTGAATAGATGCCCAAGCAATACCACCTAGGTGGTAGGTATGTGAGCGAACTAAAACTAAAAAGTCCTGATGTACCGAGCGGACAAACCTCTCTACCTGGTGACCCAGACAGTCTAGACAATAGTGGCTTGTGAACAGATGTAGTGACACCCACATTGCAGCCTGGCAAATGCCAAGAACCAGCACCCCATGAGCGAATGCAGTGGTAGCAGCCTAGACCCTGGTAAAATGAGTTCTTAACCATCAAGGGGCACTTTTTGGCCAGTTGTTTCAGATTTTAATGCAGAGTATGATCCAGCAAGAGATGGGCCTGTTCTGACATCCTTGAATGTATTTCTTTGCTTCAGTCAACCTGATAAAGTGTTGGTAGTCCACCAGATACCTTTTCAAATCCAACCAGTGAAGTTGCTTCTCCTCAAGAAGAGTTAGGTGGAGTAAAGAATACCGGAATAGTGATGTACGGGGCAACATGAAAGGGAGTCACTTACCTTCAGAAGGAAGGAGGCTGGAGTCCGCAGAACCAGCTTGTCCAGGTAGACCGTGGTAAAGCGCAGATTAACAGAAAGGGCTTGCAACTCTGACACATTGTGCCGATGTAATAGCCACAAGAAAGACTGTCTTCTGGGTAAAAAGCCTGAGAGAACAACTGTGGAGGGGCTCAAAAGTCATACACGATTAAAGTGGGGACCAAATTTAAGTCCTATTAAGGCAAAACAAACGAAGAACTGAGGAACAGATGTTGTAAAACTTTAAGCAAACACGTTTTTATTTTATTTATGTGTCTTATAGAGCGCCCAAATCACCCCCAAAGGGGTATCTCAGTGCTAAAGTAGTGCTTGGAGCTCAGCGTCTGGTAGGTGAGGTGGATTACAGAGTCATCGAAGGGGATTGAAAAAAAAAGCACGGTTTTGAGAAGTCGTCGGAATTGGAGATAGTTGGTACATTTGCGAAGGTGAAGAGGAAGTTGATTCTAGTATGTGGGGGCAAGATAGTAAAATGCCTTCCCCCCCCAGTGCGTGATTTCTTTATCCGGGGAACAACAAGGAGAGATTTCGATCCAGACTGGAGTGTTCTGGAGGGCTGATGGCGCGTGAGACTATCACTCAGATAACTGGGGGGTTTGCCGTGGAGTGCCTTGTGTACTAGACAGCAGATTTTAAAGCGAATCCGTTTCCAAACAGGCAACCAGTGAAGTCCCTGGAGTAGAGGTGAGGAAGCGGTTCTGGCTGGGTAATTGGACACCAGACGTGCGGCAGTATATTGAACCACCTGAAGCCTATTGAGTGATGCTTCAGAGGCTGCAATCAGGAGGGCATTACAGTAGTCAAGACGACTTGCCACATGGGCCTGTAGCAGAGTTTCCCTGACTGTTAGAGGGAGAAAAGGAAAAGCCTTTTTCAAAAGACTTAATGTAAAGAAGCAGGTACCCACTGTGGCTGAAACTTGTGTTTCCATCGAGAGTTTCAGATCTAAATGCACGCCTACATTTTTCACCCCTGCCTTAGGGGTAGGAGCGGGACCTCAATTGGTGGGCCACCAATCTGGGGACCATAGTAAGGGTGCCTCTCCAAAGAGCATGATTTCCGTTTTACTGGCATTTAACTGGAGAACGTTGTTTCTCATCCATTCCGAAATTGCATTCAAACCTTCAGAGAAGGCTGACTGAGTGTTAGCAGAATTTCTGTCAAATGCCATTAGCAGCTGGGTGTCATCCGCATACGAAATGGGGATGAAGCCCAGGGTCCTCAGTAGATCTGTAAGGGGGGCCACATAAATGCTAAACAACGTGGGGCTCAGGCAGGCTCCCTGGGGCACACCTTTAGTCAGCTTTGATGTAGAGGATTGGAAAGTACCTAAAGTGACAGTTTGAGTGCGGTTATTTAGGAAATTAGCCAGCCACAGATAAGCTTGATTTTGAATACCAACATTTCTTAGTCTGGATAGAAGAATAGTATGGGATATTGTGTCAAACGCTGCTGACAAATCCAGCAGCACTAACAGTACCGCCTGTCCCTTATCTAGGAAATGTCGGAGGATGTCTTGACTGCAGCTAAAGCTGTTTCTGTACTAAATCTGGGGCGAAAACCTGACTGGGAAGAATCTAGACCCCGGTTGATTCCATGAAATCAGAAAGATGATGATTCACATGTTTCTCCAGGAATTTACTCAAGTAAGGCAGCAAGGAGATAGGATGGTAATTAGATAGATCTTCCTGAAGAGCATTGGGTTATTTCCGGATTGGTATTATTTCAGCAGTTTTCCATTCAGATGGTAGTGTGCCCGAGGTCAACAAGGAGTTAAGGATAGGGCAGATCAATGGGGCCAGCTGTTTATGAAGCAGCATGGAAGTCTTGGCAGGTAAAACATCCTGAGGAGAGACAGATTTGACTGTTTTCATGAGGGACTCCACTGTGTCAATGGTTAGAAGGGGGAAGCAATCTAAAAGGATTGCGGGGTTAGGGTGAGGAAGATGAAATACAGTGTTAGTTAGTTGGGGATTTTTATCGTTAATAATACTGTCAATTTTCTGAGGGAAGTGCTCGGCCAGTTTATCAGAGAGGTCTTGTGAGAGTGTTACATCATTATGGCATGCCTTGGGATTGATGAATTAATTTAAAATGCGGAAAAGCTCCTTAGAGGAATTTCCTGCCTGATTCAGCTGGGACTCAATATGTGTCTTGCGAGCCTTTTTTATATTTTTATGGTAGCGAGTCAAGCAGAGCTTATAAGCTTCTTTATCAGTTGCACTATGAGAAAACCGCCAGCGCCTTTCTAGCTTTCTACAGTGGCTTTTTTCTTCCCGTAGAATAGGAGAGAACCAAGTTGCTTGTGCTCTGTTCGATTTAGAGGGGAGGGATTTTAAGGGGGCTAGTTGGTCAAGTGTGGAAGTAACTAGAGCATTATAGTTAGCTAGGTTTTCTTCAATGTTTTCGGATGCCGAATATCTACTACTAGAAAGGATATTCGAAAAATGGCCAGGCGTTATTTTATGCCACTGTCTTCGCCATCTATGTGAAGATGTCATAGGAGTAGCGAAGGTTCTGCTCGCTTTTATGTGGAAGCGAAGTAGAGAATGATCGGTCCAGATAAGGGGGCAAGGAGCCTCGCAATATATGTTAGGGGTAGTAGTCAGAATAAGATCAAGGGTATGTTCCGCTAAATGGGTGGGGCCGGTGTTGATCTGTTTCAGACCAATAAAAGCTAAATCCAATAGAAATGTAGAAGCCTCTGCATTAGAGGAGACTTCACTGTGAACATTAAAATCTCCAAGTAAGAGGAAATTGTTAGAGGAGATAATATGAGGGGCAATCAATTCCATGAGCCGAACTGAGAAGTTCATGAGGGGACCTGGAGGGCAGTAAACTAGGGCCCCTTTCCAACAATGATGGGTAGATGAATATATTCTAAATACCATGATTTCAAGTTAGTCATCCCTCTGATGTTCTGTAATGGAAACCTTGTTTGATTCCTTATGGACTATTGCTATTCCCCCACCTATCTTAGCTAATCTATCACATTTGTGGATTTGGTAGCCTGCAGGGATGGCCGCCGTAATGGCGGGGGAGGAAGTGGGCTTCAGCCAGGTTTCTGTTAAAAAGAATAGATCTGTGGGCCCTGATAAAAGTAAGTCCCAAATCTCAATGGCATGTTTAGGAAGGGATCTGACATTCAACAGGAGGTAATGCCAGCCGCGATCAGAATGACACATATAATGTGGCTGAGCCTTATTAGCCGCTGGGGAATGTATTTTGTTCCCGTTATCTAGTCCATCATTAATTGATGAAAAGGTCAGGCTATTAAACTGGCACTTTATTCAAGCAAAACCAACCTCCAATGCTACTGGAGCCTTAAGGCAGCTGGAAGCGCAGGCCCCTCTTAGTGCTTTAAGCCTAAGACTAGAATAGGTGTATTTCAGGTTTTGTTTAAATTGAAGATTAGAAAGAGCAGGGGTTCTGGCTCCTGGCGACGGCAGGGTGCGGACGGGCGCAGACGGGCTTGCCTTAGGCGCGCCAGTGGCGTGTCCGCTCTCGCATGGTGCTTTAATAGGGATTCCCCAGAGGTAATGAGGCAGGGGAGGAGCTGCGTCCCTCCGCAACAAATCGGCACTAGGAGCTGCGGCGGACCGGGGACCGGCGTACAAGCAATCAATAAGGTACAAGCAAAATAACTAAATACTGTAATACAGTTGGCTAAGCTAACGTTTATTTTAAAAGATGATATGTGCAAATAGTGCTAACAAAGTACGAGTGAGAAATGGGAGCAGCAAGTTAGAGCAAAGTTAAAAAAGAAATGCGAGCAGCAAAATTAGAGCAAGGTTAAAAACAAAGTTTAAGAATCTGGCCCGCACTGACCCTCTAGTGCTAATCCGTGCGCGTCAGCT